>NC_064649.1:140008269-141258269 GCF_023864345.2 Schistocerca serialis cubense | reverse complement strand
AAGACATGGTTTCTTTCCCGAGAAAGATATTTAAAAATAAAGAAAGAAGCTACTGCACAAATACTACTTTGAGCCAAAGAGAACAGTCGTAAAACGCATACACCAGTATGTTTCATATGAGCAGGTGGTGACAGCAAATACGTTTACTTTTTTTTCAGCCTAGGCGCTATGCTCATGGTTTGTGTAAGGCAGACATCTTGCAACCGATACTAAGAATAAAGTAAAAAATCATGAAGACTATAGCAGTCATAACTGATACCAGTTTGGAAACTGTCATTATGCTAGGTAGTGTTAATTACAAAGTTATTTACAGTTAAATAAATAATCAGATTTATTGGAAACTTTAGTTACTGTCGCTGCGTTATACCTAGTGTGATAGTACTGTACTGCTAAACTTTTTTTAGAACAAGAGCACTGGTGTCATATACATATATACTTCCACATCTACTGCAGCATACCGTAAAAGTTACTTGATGTACTATAAGAATGTGTAATTTACGTTTTTAAGTTCCCTCGCATAAATGTTTCTTTACTTGGATTCACGTCGTTTTGTCCCGGTGGCCGTAACAGTACTATATTCTGATGCAACCAGATGCCGGGTCTAGAGGCCCAGTTACGCCTTTTATACTGATCTCTTAGTTCTTCTCGGAATTTTTATTTAGGTCCCTTATTTCGGTGTTTCACTCAAGCCTTATTTAGAACTACATTTCTATAATGCCGGTCATCAGTCGGTAAAAACGCAATCCTTATAGGATCACTTTTGTTGCCCGTTGTCTGTCTGATTGTGAAAAACCCTTTTTCTCAGAAACACTAGACTCATCAAGTCGAAATTTATGTCACATAATAAAATCTACAGTCCCCTGGCAGTGTAGAAAATGGAAGCTTTGAAGTCAATGCAATCAAAAGATACGGCCTCTTTTATCAGATATTTTGATACTCGAAAACCCACTCATCAAAAACAATAGGGTACTTCCCGTGCCACAAAGGAGATTTCACAGTACAATCAGAGCAAAAAAAACCAAACTTATTAATCTGTAATTATATCACACGAAAAGAAATTTTCTTTTTTTGTTATTTGTTATCAGAAGTCTGATTTTTTTGGGATTTTTTGGGTGGGAAGAATTAATTAGAATTTAATCAAATTTTGACATCATTTCATTCATATTTCGAACAGTTTTTGCAATTTTTTTAATAATTTCAGCCAAAAATAACAAAATTACGCTTTGAAGTCCGCTGAAGGTTGCGAGTATAATTCTCCAATTGCGTGCAGTGTAGCCGTTCCGATTTCCATCTGAAATCAAAAATTTTTGATTTTATATTAATAACTTATTTTCTAAGAACATTAACCTCAATGCAGATGAAAATTAAAAATTTTGCAGGCGTTGGAACAATTTACTTCGATTTTCACGATTTTTCTCTAATTAAGCAAAGAAAAATACCCTTACAATGATGATGTCATCTCATAATTGGTTCATATAATTCGCAATTTTATAAAGAATCACACTCTCAGTTATCATAATGATCGGTACTATACTTTTTGAGTTAGACTGCACGCAAATGAAAAAAAAGGCCATTTCCAGATAAACGTGTTTGAAAAATAAATTCTCGGAAACTAGAAATTCAAGGAAGTTAACAATGAAGTAAAGTGCTTACCGATTAATCTGCGATTCCAGCACCATATAGTAACCTTCTTGTTCCTCATAGGCTTCGTTTCGCACTTGCAGCAGTGCTTTCCGAGCTTTCCAATCTTCCTTCGATTCCATTGAACTACGTCTATTCTTCCGGCTCACGCGTTGGTTACCCATTTGTTCGGCACAATTGAAGCTTTACGTGCCTACTACAATTCCTGCCTTGTTCATGACCATCACAAGGGATGAACTTCCTTCATTGAGTAAGCCCGCTGCTAAATACGATGCCAGTTCAATGAATTTTAGTCCGGAGTGAAAGTATTTAGGAGCTAATTGTCAAATATTGGAATTAAAACTTTCTTCGCATTTTGTGTGTGGCCACATAAAAATCTCCCTCGTAACTCATCCCCTGATAATTTTTTTTATATTGGTAGAATTTCTTTCTGTACGTTGGGTTCTATAGTCATAAAATCTAAACGAATGCGAATTTCGCTTTGAAATGTTGACAGCGTATTCTTGGATAGTTACGTGAATGATTTATCAAATTTAGAAAATCGGATTTTTTGAACCTCCTAATGTGGTTTCCCCTCTTAAATCGATTTTTCCTCGGCAACGGGTTGACGTATCAAGTTAAATTTATGATACATACTAAGATCTATGGTACCTTGGCGGTATAATAAACTCTAGTTCTAAGTTCAAGCAGTCAAAAGATACAGTCGTTTATGTCACATATTCTGATACTCCAAAACTCACTCATTAAAACCAATAGGGAACTTCCCGTTGACGTACAATCACGAAATTTACCAAGAAGCAACGGTTCACGGTACAAGTAAAGGGGAAAAAATGACAGAATCGTTAATTCGTAATTACATAACACGAAAAAATATTTCTTTATTCGTTTGATATTTGACGTCCAATTTGACACTAAAACATTCAGGGAAGTCTTGGAATCATTGGGACAGACATCTTGCCAGATCGATAACAGGCAAAAATAGTCGAACTTCTCGATTCTCGGAATGGATGAACCGTCTATATACGCGAGGATCATTCAATAATGAAAGAGACCAATTGGTCTGGGGAAAAGCTGTTAGTAGGGTAAGTTTGGTGCTCTTATGGATTTAAGTTGGCATCACTGGATTTAGTCCTGATCAGTTGATGTATCAACGTTGTTCTGTTTATAACCTCAAAAGTACATTTCAAGATGGCGAGTCCGCTTGAAACGTCCACATTAGTTGAACAACGTTCGGTTATTCGTTTTCCACTTGCTGAAGGCGAGAAACCAGTGAATATATATTGTAGAATGTCTAAAGTTTATGGCGAAGGTTGCACGAATCGTGCAAATTTTTACAAGTGCCTAGAGCAGTTCAAAAATGGTCGCGACCCAGTGACTGACGAACACCGTTCTGGCCGACAAGTTGCAGTTTCAGCTCCCTCACTTGAAAGCCGAATTGATGACATCATTCGTGCCGACCGCCGTGTGACAGTGAAAATGATGGTTGATAAGGTTCAAGTTAGTACTGGCACAGTTGATAACTTTATCTGTAACAAGCAGAAGTACCGCAAAACATGTGCAAGATGGGTCCCAACGGAGTTGACGCGGCGGAGGAAACGTGGTCGAGAGTGTGCACGGAGCTCAAGGAATGTCATGAAAGAGAAAATGAGCACTTCCGCAGCATAATTGTAACTTGTGGTGAAACTTGGATTCACTATTATGAGCCAGAATCAAAAATACAAAGCATGGAGTGGAAGCACATCAACTCATCTGTCAAGAAAAAATTCAAAACCCAAGCATCAGCAGAAAAATTCATTTTGATGGAGTTTTAGGATTCTGAAGGTCCAGTTTCTTTGTGATTATCTCAAAGAGCAGCGTTCAATGATCAGGCAGTACTACTCGGCTTTGCTTTTAAATAAGGCTGCCATGAGAGAGAGACGTCGTGGATCTCAGAGGAGAGACATCGCACGTCCTCATATTGCTCAACTAAACCGTGAAACCATGGGCTGGGAAGTACTGCTTCATCCCCCTTACAGTCTTGATTCAACACCTAGTGATTTCCATTTGTCAGGTGCACTGAAGGAGGCATAACGTTGGAGGAGGTTCCAGGACAACGAATACGTGAAAAAGTTTGTGGTAAACTGGTTCAAACATCAAGCTAAAGAGTTCTTGCACCCGGAATAAAAAAGGTTGTAGCCCGTCGGAACAAGTGCATAAAAGTTCGAGGGGATTATGTTGAAAAGTAGAAAAAGTAATGTTTTGTAAATACACTACTGGCCATTAAAATTGCTACACCAAGAAGAAATGCAGATGATAAATCGGTATTCATTGGACAAATATGTTATAGTAGAACTGACATGTGATTACATTTGCACGCAATTTCGGTGCATAGATCCTGAGAAATCAGTACCCAGAACAACCACCTCTGGCCGTAATAACGGCCATGATACGCCTGGGCATTGAGTCGAACAGAGCTTGGATGGCGTGTACAGGTAGAGCTGCCCCATGCAGCTTCAACACGATACCACTGTTCATCAAGAGTAGTGACTGGCGTATTGTGACGAGCCAGTTGCTTGGCCACCATTGACCAGACGTTTTCAATTGATGAAAGATCTGGAGAATGTGCTGGCCAGGGCAGCAGTCGAACATTTTCTGTATCCAGAAAGGCCCGTACAGGACCTGCAACATGCAGTCGTGCATTATCCTGCTCAATGTAGGGTTTCGGAGGGATCGAATGAAGGATAGAGCCACGGGTCGTAACACATCTGAAATGTAACGACCACTGTTCAAAGTGCCGTCAATGCGAACAAGAGGTGACCGAGACGTGTAACCAATGGCACCCCATACCATCACGCCTGGTGATACGCCAGCATGGCGATGACGAATACACGCTTCCAATGTGCGTTCACCGCGATGTCGTCAAACACGGATGCGACCATCATGATGCTGTAAACAGAACCTGGATTCATCCGAAAAAATGACGTTTTACCATTCGTGCACCCAGGTTCGTCGTCGAGTACACCATCGCAGGCGCTCCTGTGTGTGATGCAGCTTCAAGAGTAACCGCAACCATGGTCTCCGAGCTGATGGTTGTTGTCTTGCATACGTCCCAATCTGTTAACTCGGGGATCGAGACGTGGCTGCACGATCCGTTACAGTCTTGCCGATATGATGCCTGTCATCTGGACGGTACGAGGCCGTTGGGACCCAGCACGGCGTTCCGTATTGCCCTCCTGAACCTACTGATTCCATATTCTCCTAACAGTCATTGGATCTCGACGAATGCGAGCAGCGGTGTCGCGATACGATAAACCGCAATGGCGATAGGCTACAATCCGACCTTTATCAAAGTCGGTAACGTGATGGTACGCATTTCTCATCCTTACACGAGGCATCACAACAACGTTTCACCAGGCAACGCCGGTCAACTGCTGTTTATGTATGAGAAATCGGTTGGCATCTTTCCTCGTGTCAGCACGTTGTAGGTGTCGCCGCCGGCGCCAACCTTGTGTGGATGCTTTGAAAAGCTAATCATTTGCATATCACAGCATCTCCTTCCTGTAGGTTAAATTTAGTGTCTGTAGCACATCATCTTCGTGATCTAGCAATTTTAATTGCCAGTAGTGTACATGTAAATGTTATCTTCGATAAAGGAAAGGGAAGAGACACAACTGGTAAATAATTTGTTCGACTATGGTAATGTGACTCATTTATGAAAGCAGCTACGACAGACAGCAAACACAGAGATGGCAAGTAAAATCCAGAGTTGCCAACAGAACACCACACTGACCTCTGCACGAGTGAGAAATCAGCGTGAGGCCGTTTCCCGTACGTTCACGTGTCCTTCGGGCAACTGACGTGTCATTTTGCCGAGTGCACCCTTGTCCCTGATTTCCTCTTGAGTCACAGAAAATGTGACGTTAATATACTTCGGGCTGCCGCTACAGTGTGATTCATGGGGAGCGGCTGTTGTCCGGCGTGCCATGAGGCAGTTTGGTGACGTGGCGAACACCGACAGCGATGGCTGTGTACCTCGGTCTTCACGCATGACGAACAATCCAAACTCCTCGTCCAGTTCGCTCGTCACGGAACAGCCCTGCAGCGTCGGAGCAAAAACGTGCGTCACTCAAATAGCTGAGAACCCAGAGTTTTTTTAAGCCACAAGGGCACAGATGGCGAGGAAGCAAAACAGTTGGGCAGCTAGAGGTCAAATAAACACCAACAAAGAGTTTGGTATGGAATCGCTTGTGGCCTGGTCCAGCACTTCCTAACGAACGGAACCCAAAATGTCGCTATTAAAGGGGGCGAATTCGTGACGGTGGTGAGGAAGCTGTGATGATGGTGTTCCGCCCATTGGGGGCGTCCATCGCTGCAAGTTTGGCATACTTCCCTTAGTTTCTACATCTACATCTACATCTATACTCCGCGAGCCACCTTACGGTGTGTGGCGGAGGGTACTTATTGTACCACTATCTGATCCCCCCTTCCCTGTTCCATTCACGAATTGTGCGTGGAAAGAACGACTGCTTGTAAGTCTCCGTATTTGCTCTAATTTCTCGGATCTTTTCGTTGTGATCATTACGCGAGATATATGTGGGCGGTAGTAATATGTTGCCCATCTCTTCCCGGAATGTGCTCTCTCGTAATTTCGATAATAAACCTCTCCGTATTGCGTAACGCCTTTCTTGAAGTGTCCGCCACTGGAGCTTGTTCAGCATCTCCGCAACGCTCTCGCGCTGACTAAATGTCCCCATGACGAATCGCGCTGCTTTTCGCTGGATCATGTCTATCTCTTCTATTAATCCAACCTGGTAAGGGTCCCATACTGATGAGCAATACTCAAGAATCGGACGAACAAGCGTTTTGTAAGCTACTTCTTTCGTCGATGAGTCACATTTTCTTAGAATTCTTCCTATGAATCTCAACCTGGCGCCTGCTTTTCCCACTATTTGTTTTATGTGATCATTCCACTTCAGATCGCTCCGGATAGTAACTCCTAAGTATTTTACGGTCGTTACCGCTTCCAATGATTTACCACCTATGGCATAATCGTACTGGAATGGATTTCTGCCCCTATGTATGCGCATTATATTACATTTATCTACGTTTAGGGAAAGCTGCCAGCTGTCGCACCATGCATTAATCCTCTGCAGGTCCTCCTGGAGTACGTACGAGTCTTCTGATGTTGCTACTTTCTTGTAGACAACCGTGTCATCTGCAAATAGCCTCACGGAGCTACCGATGTTGTCAACTAAGTCATTTATGTATATTGTAAACAATAAAGGTCCTATCACGCTTCCCTGCGGTACTCCCGAAATTACCTCTACATCTGCAGATTTTGAACCGTTAAGAATGACATGTTGTGTTCTTTCTTCTAGGAAATCCTGAATCCAATCACAAACCTGGTCCGATATTCCGTAAGCTCGTATTTTTTTCACTAAACGTAAGTGCGGAACCGTATCAAATGCCTTCCTGAAGTCCAGGAATACGGCATCAATCTGCTCGCCAGTGTCTACGGCACTGTGAATTTCTTGGGCAAATAGGGCGAGCTGAGTTTCACATGATCTCTGTTTGCGGAATCCATGTTGGTTATGATGAAGGAGATTTGTATTATCTAAGAACGTCATAATACGAGAACACAAAACATGTTCCATTATTCTACAACAGATTGACGTAAGCGAAATAGGCCTATAATTATTCGCATCTGATTTATGACCCTTCTTGAAAGTTTCGCATCTGATTTATGACCCTTCTTGAGAGTTTCCTCTCATCCTTTCGCCATGATGATTCATCTTGGTATCGTAAGTAATGGGGATTGAAAATACAAAACGTCGACACAATTTTGAAACTGCAGAGAAGGACTGTAAGAATAAATCCTATCACTACTAGCCTGGCTCATTGCAAAGAACTACACTGAGAGAGAGAGAGAGAGAGAGAGAGAGAGAGAGAGAGAGAGAGAGAGAGAGAACTGACACACCACGAAGAAATTATCCGAATGTCACGGAAAACGGTACTGTGATGTAAATGTGCACACAAAAAGATGATTACAGTTTCTGAAATATTGACAGCCGATGTGGCCGAGCGGTTCTACGTGCTTCAGTCTGGAACCGCGCGACCGCTACGGTCGCAGGTTCTAATCCTGCCTCGGGCATGGATGTATGTGATGTCCTTAGGTTATTTAGGTTTAAGTAGTTCTAAGTTCTAGGGGACAGATGACCTGAGATGTTAAGTCCCATAGTGCTCAAAGCCATTTGAACCATTTTTTTCTGAAAACTTTGAGGATTTACTGAAGAGAAAGAGCTTCAAAAACTGAGCAAGTTGACCCACCTTTGACCCCTATGCAACCCACTGTTGGGCTTGGTGTTCTGAGAAGTTGGATGTAATTCTGCCCAATTGCCCCCGTTAGATCGTCAAAATCCCAAGTTGATTGGATGGCCCTACTCATAATGGTCCAAAATATCTCGATTGGGGGAGGGGAGGGGGCCATCTAGCGACCTTGATGGCCGAGGTAAGACAAGCAGTAGAGACTCACTGTGTGGGTGGGCATAATCTTGCCGAAATGTAATCCCAGAATGTCTTGCCATGAAGGAAGTAAACGGGGAGTAAAATATCGTCGACGTACCACTGTGTCACACCGATGCCGCAGATGACAACCAAGGTGTCCAAAGACGTCTCAGACAATAGTGGGTTCAAAATGGTTCAAATGGCTCTGACCACTATGGGACTTCACTTCTAAGGTCATCTGTCCCTTAGAATTTAGAACTACTTAAACGTAACTAACCTAAGGACATCACACACATCCATGCCCGAGGCAGGATTCGAACCTGCGACCGTAGCGGTCGCGCGGTTCCAGACTGTAGCGCCTAAAACCGCTCGGCCACCCCGGCCGACAGACAATAGTGCGATACGAACCTCACTGTCGCCAGCCATACAGCCCAATGACCAAGAGAGATGGTCGGGGGTGCCACTTTGCTTCGTAGCAGGACACCTTTGGTTGTCATCCACAGCAAGATTACAGACAGAGGCAATTCGACTATGTTATAGGCGCCGTTTTGTTGCCTTTCATGTTAAGCCATCTTAGGCTTACATTTCAGCAAGATAACGTCCATCCCCATACGCCGAGAGTTTCTACTGCTCGCCTTCGCTCTTGCCAAACCCTGCACTGCTCTTGTTCCGTCATTCTGTATACAAATATTGCCGAAATACTTTGTAATATTTTTCTTGAGTTGTACATCAAACTGGTAGATGTACAGGGTGATCAAAAAGTCAGTATAAATTTGAAAACTTAATAAACCACGGAAAAATGTAGATAGAGAGGGAAAAATTGACACACATGCTTCGAATGACATGGGGTTTTATTAGAACAAAAAAAAAAGTTTACAAAATGTCCGACAGATGGCGCTCGGCAGAAAAACGGGTGAGAGGTACGCCGATATGTTACAGGATCGTATCATCCCCAGCCTGGCTGATAAACACCTGCTGGAACGTACGATGTTTATACAGGATGGCGCTCCACCCCATATTGCTAGACGCGTGAAAATCTCTTGCGCGCGTCGTTTGGTGATGATCGTGTGCTCAGCCGCCCCTTTCGTCATGCTTGGCCTCCCAGGTCCCCAGACCTCAGTCCGTGCGGTTATTGGCTTTGGGGTTACCTGAAGTCGCAAGTGTATCGTGATCGACCGACATCTCTAGGGATGTTGAAAGACAACATCCGACGCCAATGCCTCACCATAACTCTGGACATGCTTTACAGTGCTGTTCACAACATTATTCCTGCACTACAGCTATTGTTGAGGAATGATGGTGGACATATTGAGTATTTCCTGTAAAGAACATCATCTTTGCTTTGTCTTACATTGTTATGCTAATTATTGCTATTCTGATCAGATGTTGCGCTATCTGTCGGACAGTTTTTCAACTTTTGTATTTTTTTGGTTCTAATAAAACCCCATGTCATTCCAAGCATGTGTGTCCATTTGTACCTCTATCTACATTATTCCGTGATTTATTCAGTTTTCAAATTTATACCTACTTTTTGATTACCCGGTACTTTGTGCAGGAAGGACACTCGATTTTTCAATAGTGAGACAAGAAAATGATGCACCACGAAGGAATTATCCAAATGGATGGAAATCGGTAGATGGGATGTACATGCATAGACAGACAAATGATTACAATTTCAGAAAGACTGGATGATTTATTCAAAAGAAAAAGCTTCACAAACTGAGCAAGTCCATGGTGCGTTGGCGCACCTCTGTCCAAGCGAGCAAGATCGGCGGATTTCCCCACAGTTGAGAACATTTGGAAAGCTAACGTGCCAGCTGGACAGAATTTGACACGATATCCCTCAGAAGGACATCCAATAGGTCTACCAATCAATGCCAAACCGAACAACAACTTCCATAACGGCCAGAGGTGGACCGAAGCATTATTGGCTTGCTCAGTTTCTGAATCTCTTTCTTTTGAATAAATCATCCAATCTTTCTGATTTGTAATCATTTGTTTGTCTGTACATGTATATCACATCTACCTATTTCCGTCCGTTCGGATAATTCCTTCACAGTGCGTCATTTTTTGAGTTAAGAGTGTATTTAAAAATCTCAGTATCCTTCCTGCAAGTACATCTACCAGTCTGCTGTGCAGATCAACAAAAAGATTATAAAGTATTTCACGAAATTTCGGTACATAAACATGAGACAAGAGCAACATTGGACTTATACTTACGAAGCAGAAACAGAAACAAAAAGCTGGAAACAGCATTTTCAATAACACAATAAACTTATGTAAGGAATTGTCCAAGGAGGTGAAAAATATTACCAAAACACACCTACTCAAAAAGAAACTCAAGACATTCTTAAAAAATAATGCATAATACACAATTAAAGCTTACGTAGAGGATCAGGCGTGGCTAATAATGAAAGGAGATAACTTTCAGTACCATGTCACATTACAGTACATGTTCACAATGTAACGCTTTTACAAGAAAAGTATGTGCCAGCGTCTACAGTGTATGACAGTAATGTCTTATCAGTCGTCTGAGTTCAAATTTTCAATCAACCTGTAAAGATGGGTGATACAGATTTTCAGGTGTACTGATGGGAAGACATACACGAAACATAGTTGGATAGTGTGATTTTCACTCTGCAGCGGAGTGTGCGCTGATATGAAACTTCCTGGCAGATTAAAACTGTGTGCCGGACCGAGACTCGAACTCGGGACCTTTGCCTGGTAGAGCACTTGCCCGCGGAAGGCAAAGGTCCCGAGTTCGAGTCTCGGTCCGACACACAATTTTAATCTGCGAGGAAGAGTCATAGTTGCATGTTTGCAAGCCTGAAATCAGTTGTACATGGTCTAGGAGCCACCACCAAGTGCCAGTGTGTGCAGTAATCAATTGCAAAACTATATTTTATATCTTAAATTATCTCGAACTAACAGTGCGTACGAACACTGTACAATAGGGACCAATACAGTGAGGCAGTGCGGTCGTTACGACAAGCCCCTCATATTTGGGAGTACATACTTTGCTCTTTGTGGCCATTCTGGCCTGGACATTCCTTGGTTTTGCTAGATCACTTGAAGTACATGCCAACATGGCTCCTCCTGAGAGATCACTCCCACAGCCTGTTCTACCACCATGAAAGACATTCAGGGTGATTTTTTTCCACCATTACTTTGTTACAGAGGCTGTGGTCCAACACGCGCTGTACCATGCAGCCGCAGTTACAGTATGAGTGAAAAATGGTTTATATGTGCCTCAACACCAATGCAGAGGAGAGAACGGGTAGGTGGAAAGAGAACATTAAAGGCCTGTGCGAGGGGGAGATCTGTCTGATGTGATAGAAGAACAAAAATGAGTCGATTTAGAAGAGTTAGGGGATCCAGCATTAGAATCAGAATTTAATAGAACTTTGGAGGACTTTAGAGAAAATAAAGCAATGGATAGATAACATTCCATCAGAATTTCTAAAATTATTGCGGGAAGTGGCAACAAAACGACTATTCAAGTTGGTTTGTAGAATGTATGAGTCTGGCGACTTACCATCCGACTTTTGGAAAAATATCATTCACGCAATTCCGAAGACTGCAGGAGCTAACTAGAGCGAGAAGTATCGCACAATCAGCTAAACGGCTTACGCATCTAAGTTGCTGACAAGAATAATTACGCAGAAGAATGGAGAAGAAAATTGAGGCTGTGTTAGATGACGATCAGTTTGGCTTTAGGAAAGGTGAAGGTGCCAGAGAGGCAGTTCTGACATTGCGGTTGATAATAAAAGCAAGGCTAAAGAAAAATTGAGACGCGTTCATAGGATTTGTCGACCTGAAGGGAGCCTTCGACAATGTCAAATCGTGCAAGACGTTCGAAATTCTGAGAAAAATATGGGTAAGCTATAAGGTGAGTTGGATAGTGTACAATATTTACAAGAGCCAAAAGGGAATAATTAGAGTGGACGACCAAGAACGAAGTGCTTGAATTAAAAAGGGTGTAGTCTTTCGCATTACTGTTCAACCTGTACATCGAAGAAGCAGTGGCCGGCCGATGTGGCCGTGCGGTTAAAGGCGCTTCAGTCTAGAACCGCGTGACCGCTACGGTCGCAGGTTCGAATCCTGCCTCGGGCATGGATGTGTGTGATGTCCTTAGGTTAGTTAGGTTTAATTAGTTCTAAGTTCTAGGCGACTGATGACCTCAGAAGTTAAGTCGCATAGTGCTCAGAGCCATTTGAACCATTTGAAGAAGCAGTGATGGAAATAAAAGACAGGTTCAAGAGTAGAATTTCAGTTCAAGGTGAATGGATATCAATGACACAATTTGTTGATGACATCGCTGTCCTGAGTGAAAGTGAAGAAGAATTACATGATATGCTGAATGTAATGAACATGTACTAAGTACAGAATATGGATTGAAAGTAAATCTAGAAAAAGACGAAGGTAATGATAACTAGGGGAAACGAGAACAGCGAGAAACTTAACAGCAACATTGATGCTCGCGAAATGAATGAAGTTAAGGAATTCTGTTACGTGGGCAGTAAAATAACCAATGACACACGGAGGAAGGTGGACCTCAAAAACAGACTAGCACTGGCAAAAAGGGTATTCCTGGCCAAGAAAAGTCTACTATTATGAAACATAGGCTTTAATTTCAGGAAGAAATTTCTGAGAATCTACGTTTGGAGAACACAGCATTATACGATAGTGAAACATTTTATTGTGGGGAAAATCAGAACAGAAGAGAATCAAAGCATTTGAGATGTGGTGTTACAACGAATGTTGAAAATTACTTAGGCTGATATGGTAAGGAACCAGAAGATTTTGTGCAGAATCAGAGAGGAAAGGGATATGTGGAAAAGACTGACAACGAGAAAGGACGGGATGATAGGACATTTGTTAAGACGTCAAGGAATGACTTCCATGGTGGCAGAGGGAGCTGTAGAGGGCAAAAACTGTAGAGGAAGACAGAGATTGGAATAGATCCAGCAAATAACTGAGGACAAGTGCTACTGTGAGATGAAGAGGTTGACACAGGAGAGGAATTTGTGGTGGGTTGCATCAGACCAGTGAGAAGATTGATGACTCAAAAGAAAAGGAAAAAAGCGGAGGGTAAAAACTTTCGTTCCTCGTACACTCCTTTCGCGAATGATACGGGGAAAGGGACGGGGGGGGGGGGGAGGGGGTAGGGGTGAGATGGTGTGAGGTGAACGATAGTCGTACTACAAGTACCCTCCACCACACACCGTAAGGCTACTTTCGCAGTATAGTTGTAGGTGACCATAAATGCTCTGTGTCGTCGGAGTCTTTCGTGACGGCATACATGAATAAAACGTTCTCGGTTTTCCAGTGAACTCCTGACGACGATAGCGGAGATGGTCATCGAAAGCTCCAGCATTTTATTCGAATTGACGCGGCTGGAAAACCGAAAACGTTTTATTCATAAATGCTCTGAATGACACAGGAAGTGAAACAGATAGAAAACATGGTCGTATATCACCCTAACTTCGTACATGCGCACAGTATGATGTGAAAGGGCCACCAGAGTGCATGGTAGAATCGTGCGACCGTGGCTCCATAGTGTGATAGGACGTACCAAGGGGGCCCTTACATGAAACATTCTGAACCATGGTTTTACATAGTAAGCGGTACACATTTCACAGTATAGCAAATGTTAAAATACAACTATTCGTACTCTGCATTGTATCAAATAGCATCTACGAGATATACGAAATGTAACGCACCCATTTAGTTAACAACCGCTCATTTAAATATAAATAACACAAATTTTAAGTAGTGTAAAAGTATTTTAAAGTAATCACCAGTTTTACAAAATATACGGAGAAAAACTAATTATTTCACTTGTGCAACTATCGAACAAGAATCTCATTAGTGTTAAAATCAGTTCATTTGTTAAATGGAAAATTGTTTGTCAAAATTCGATTATTTCATACAACGTGAAAAATAATGTATTGGGTAGATTTCTGGCTAACTGATGCACTGAAAGTTACGGTCACTCTCATGATATTGCGTTTCTATAAAAACTCAATTTAGGTTCATGTAATTGGTTCCGTAATTACAAGTTCGAGAACTTTCTGTGATAAACTATTATTTCTATCATTTGGTTCAAACGAGAGTTTTCTGTAAAATTTGAACCTCAAGAATTGTTTCCGCGTTATGTAAAGTGCTCCAAAATATGTTAGCATCAGAATTTCTCTTGTAATTAGCTAGATATTAATTGTTCTGTATCAAGCGTCGTTAGTCGCATATCTCAAGCAGAATTTCGATACTAAATTTGAAAATAAATATTTGGAATCACATTTGTTGTATCAGCCATTTATTATCTTCAAAACTGTAGCGTTATGTAGCAACCGATTTTAATTCCTAGTCAACTAATGTGGCTTTGCCGAACAGTAGTTTCAAAGAACTTGTACTGTTAAGAAAGTATATAAGCGGTGAGCCTAAAAGCTCGGGAGTACTGGTAAGAGGGTAACAGTTGCTTCCGGTTAGTTCGAGTACATGTTCTGTAAAGTTCGTTTCTTTGAGCTGTTACGCCCGCACTCCCACCGTCGTCGCGACTGCAGAGATATCGCTTCGACGTTCCGCCCCCCCCCCCCCCCCCCCCCGGCCCCCTCTCTCCACGGGATCGGAGATGGTCTCAAAAGTTTGGGTATATATTGTCCGGGCTAGTTACGAACCATTTCCTGTCGTGTAGGTCGGGCATAAATCTCTGAATCACGTTGTGAATCTAGTCAACTAGCAGTTGAAAATTGCTCGCGTTTTTCCAGAGAGAACTCATACACTTTCAACCACGACGGATCCAAAGCCCATTTTGTTTTTTATTACTCTGGAGTAAAATATAAACTGAGTTCCAGTCTATTTTTACTAATTTGTTTCCATGAGTAATCTGATGTAGTTACTTTAGCAGTGTGTATGCATTCGTTGAATCCTACTACATATGTTTCTAAAAGGTTTATCAGCTTCCTTCAATAACCCTTGAATGTTCACACATATTATTGTTTACGTACTAGCTGATTATGCAATTTAATGAACACTGGGAATGTCTTGTACATTTCTGTTTTATTGACACAATTGAGTTCTTAAAGTAATGAGAGATAGCACTGGGGGATCAATGAAAGAAGAGTTGATCCTAGTGTATATTGTTTCGGTATGATAACAGTCAGTCAGTACCACATTCCTTCGTGTACCTATCACCAAAGATATGATTTCCCATGAAACTGTCCTTTGCCATTAATGTCCGATAAATTATAAATATGTCTCGAGGCCTTAGAGTGTCCAAGCTTCTCAATTCTCACGGCAGGATATTAATTATGGGTTCGAATTCTTTCAATGTCTGTTCAGCACAAGTTTAATCTTTTAAAGGACACTATTTTTCACTTCTCGTTTATAAGCGGAATCACCTAGACAACGAGCGGCAAAGATACTAGTGTGATAAGGTCCAAACTATTTTCTGTCCCAATACTCTTTAATAATTCGCATACAGCTAATTAAGTCCTAATTCCGTATTGTCAATAAATCTCTTCACAGTCGTAAGTAGTCGATCGTACCATTTCGTTTAACACGTACAATCACCATTTTCTTTGAACACCCCACCTGTCCCTTAGCTGGTTTTGGCGTGTGTTCACCCCAACTAATTGACTAACAGATCAACAGAGTGCAAAACTGCCGCAATATCGGATAACGCAAAAAAGTAATATGGCCCTGTGACTCCTGATTCAACTGCGGTGGCAGTGTTGACATTAATTTATTCAGAATTGATCACTTTTAATTAAAAGGGGGTGCACATTGATGTTATATTCAGCTATTGAACACCAGATGCAAATGTTGAACCTAAAATTAATTAAGAAAGTGACTTGGGATTTCAACTACTTGATTGATAACAGATGCAGTCGATTAGCACAAATTTATTTTAACTTCCGACCTTCAATCATCACATTACAAGACTCTCCTATCAGGCAGTGGTAATAAATTGCGTTTGCGTGGAGTAAAGCGCGATAACTCAAAAGTAATTCCTATCACCTGCCCCAGGCGTAATGCAAAGTGCGAGAAGAATTCTACAATACACAGCCCATGAAACCCTCTTGGAAACTTTGCCGACGTGATCCAACAAATTAATCAGTGCCTAACTCAAGCCGGAGCGGGCGCAACATTACCGAATACAGCGTGGCGGGGCGTCGTCGTTGTGTGGACGTCGGCCGACCTCGTGGTGCTGCAAGGCTGCGCTCGTCTATTCACTCCTAGCTATCTTGCTCAGTACATAGCTGAACCAAAACTTCCTATCTCCAAGCTCAATCGTTCCATTTGCTAAGTCCTAAACTGCAGAGATGCTCACTCTTTCTCACGCAAGCTGAGTAAAGAACGCCACGTCCGCACTCTAGGCAAGCTGGGAACGGAAGACCACTATGGAGACTTCTCACAGTCTGCTCTTCACCTCAGTTTCCCCTCCAGCAAAATCACTTACGCCAATTGCAGCGCAAGTCGCGTTAATTATGCGTCGCTTCCTAGCGCTGACCAGTGCCTGCTCAGGGAAGTGAACAAATTCCCACAAAATTTCCCTTCCTCTCAACTTCTGCTGTTTAGCTCCTCCCAGGCCACCCATCAAGGTTAGCGTCTGCACAAAACACCAAGTTTTCCGGAATTCTGAGTCCCAGGCCACCCATCAAGATTAGCGTCTGCACAAACACCAATTTTTCCGGAATTCTGAGTCCCAGGAAAGTATTTCAAATTCCTCGGTCTTACGTTCCCATCGGAGGCCGGCGTATTTTATTCTCTCGCTCTTCACCTGATTTACTTCAGACTCTGCGGGCCGTGAATTCAGCGTGAAGTTGCTATAGTCACGAACACGCATATTTTGACCTCTGTTGACCACTCCACCATAGCTTTGCGCGGCTTTCTCGCATGTTTCACTGAAAACGGCACGATGGACATTTATCAACAGGCGTACAAGTTCTCCATCTGCTTCCCGGTACACCAGCATGGGGTCAACCACCCTTGCTGTCACTCATCTTAAAGGGGCTGGAGGCCGCGCCCCATTACTGCTTTCTCAGAGCTTGAGCCGCCCTAAGCTTCCTATTGTCGCTTCCCTTCGCCGTTCCCCAGCTGCGCGCCGTGGTCATTTCTGGGTACTTCCGTGGGATAAACTAGCCTCCAGTAAATCGACGCGTTTCCACAAAGTTTTCATGTTGTGTGAATTACTTTAAAACCATCACCCGACAATGATTATTCCAATATGTCCATACTATACCATCTACAAGATGCATTGTGCCTTGTCAGTCATTTTGTTCTGCCCTACTGTTCGCTCAACCTGAGTTCGGTGATCTGTAATGACTTCCTGTAAGGGGCATGGTTCTTGCCATCTTACATCTTGAATATCAATGTTCGTACACCCAGTCACCTCTTATTGACTCCGTCTCTGAATTTATCCCAAAATAATCTATTCTCCACCACTCCAATCTCTAATCCAGTTCTAAGAATGCAATTTAATTAGGCTTCTAATCCCAAAATTCCGACTACCACAGAAGAACTGCGAACACACTCGCCACCGCTGAAAACACAAACTGAAAAGACCTAACAATGCTGCGCATTGGTATATATACCGGGTGATCAAAAAGTCAGTATAAATTTGAAACCTTAATAAACCACGGAATAATGTAGATAGAGAGGTAAAAATTGACACACATGTTCGGAATGACATGAGGTTTTATTAGAACAAAAAAAAAAAAAAGTTAACAAGATGTCCGACAGATGGCGCTGGACACCAAAACGTCAGTGACTGCGCATGACAATCGTGTATAAAATGAGCTGTAATGAGAGAGAGAATCAGATGCATTAGCAGTCGCAGCATGAAAAGGCGCTTTTAGTAAAGCTGTATTATCAAAATGGGGATTGTGCTAGTTCAGTGTTACGATCCTATCGCCATAGGAAGGGGATTCGAACGGGTAACGGTCCGTTGACAAATGCAGCTGTGGCGAGAATGATTTCGAAGCTCGAATCCACGGGTTGTTTAGACGATAGACCCCGTAGTGGCCGACCGACCAAAAGGCATAATGCTGCTGAGACAGTTCAGGAAGAAATGGAGACTGTAGCGGGTTCGTCTATGCACGGGGAAGTCAGCGCTCGTGCAGTCGCACGTCGCATCGGCATTCCATACACTACTGTTTTGTTGGCATTTAGGCGTACCCTCCGATGCTATCAGTACAAAATCCATCGGCATCATGAACTGTTACCTGGCGATTTAGTGAAGTGGAGGGGCATTTTCGCTGTGGGCGTTTCAAAAGATGGCGGAAGATGACGATTGGTTGAGTAACGTGTTGTGGACCGATGACGCTCATTTCACGCTCCGAGGGTCTGTCAACGCCCACAACTGCAGAATTTGGGCTACCGAAAATCCTAGAACTGTCGTGGAAACTCCATTGCACGACGAGAAAGTCACGGTATGGATTGGATTTACCACATCTACCGTTATCGGCCCTTTTTTCTTCGAGGAAATGTGCGATTCTGGTTTTGTAACTGCTACTGTGATGAGTGAGAGGTACGCCGATATGTTACAGAATCTCATCATCCCTAGCCTGGCTGATAAACACCTGCTGGAACGTACGATGTTTATGCAGGATGGCGCTCCACCCCATATTGTTAGACGCGTGAAAGATCTCTTGCGCGCGTCGTTTGGTGATGATCGTGTGCTCAGCCGCCACTTTCGTCATGCTTGGCCTCCCAGGTCCCCAGACCTCAGTCCGTACGATTATTGGCTCTGGCGTTACATCTCTAGGGATGCTGAAAGACAACATCCGACGCCAATGCCTCGCGATAACTCCGGACATGATTTACAGTGCTGTTCACAACATTATTCCGCGACTACAGCTATTGTTGAGGAATGATGGTGGTCATATTGAGCATTTCCTGTAAAGACAATCATCTTTGCTTTGTGAAACTTCCTGGCAGATTAAAACTGTGTGCCCGACCGAGACTCGAACTCGGGACCTTTGCCTTTCGCGGGCAAGTGCTCTACCATCTGAGCTACCGAAGCACGACTCACGCCCGGTCCTCACAGCTTTACTTCTGCCAGTACCTCGTCTCCTACCTTCCAAACTTTACAGAAGCTCTCCTGCGAACCTTGCAGAACTAGCAAGGTTCGCAGGAGAGCTTCTGTAAAGTTTGGTAGGAAGTTTCATATCAGCGCACACTCAGCTGCAGAGTGAAAATCTCATTCTGGATCTTCGCTTTGTCTTACTTTGTTATGCTAATTATTGTTATTCTGATCAGATGAAGCAGCATATGTCGGAAATTTTTTGAACTTTTGTATTTTTTTGGTTCTAATAAAACCCCATGCCATTCCAAGCATGTGTGTCAATTTGTATCTTTCTGTCTACATTATTCCGTGATTTATTCAGTTTTCAAATTTATACTGACTTTTTGATCACCCGGTATATACATATTACATTCAAAGCGCACTTCTTTTATGTCTCGCTTTGATTCCCTTTATACTACTTTACGTTACTCTATTTCGAGTATCTACACTTTGTAAAATTTTAACTAACTATTACTTCGAAATACTACTTCCGTTTTTTGGCTCTTAGGTCATTTCGTATTACAGAATTTACTCCAATATTCGTTTCTGTATAACCACTCTCTAAAGAGCAGTTAGACTATGCATCCTACGAATGTTCTGGAGCAATAGAAAGATTAACACAAAATGCAGACTTTGTCCTGGTGTAAATTATTTAATATCATCGGCTCTTGACACTGACTCTTGGGGTTTCTGCAGTGAAGTAATTGATATTATGCACCCCAGTTAACATTAAACTGTTGCAGAAAAGTCGTCGAAATCAACAAGATAAGTTCAAATGGTTCAAATGGCTCTGAGCACTATGGGACAACTTCTAAGGTCATCAGTCCCCTAGAACTTAGAACTACTTAAACCTAACTAACCTAAGGACATCACACACATCCATGCCCGAGGCAGGGTTCGAACCTGCGACCGTAGCAGTCCCGCGGTTCAGGACTATAGCACCGCCGGCCCAACAAGATAAGTACACACTCCAACATAGACTCGTAATCTAGGAGTTTGATAACAGAACGTTTTTGGCGCGAACCTGATAGAAATAGTGTGTTAGAATGGGGACGTAACACAGAGACACTTGTGTATGCTACAGTCGGTCACATCTGACCACCACAAGGCAGCATCGTCGAATTGTACAGTGAACAAATACATTGTTACCACTTCAGATCTGTGTCTGGCAACCGAAAACAAGCAATAGACCCGCTGA
This sequence comes from Schistocerca serialis cubense, assembly GCF_023864345.2. Taxonomy (NCBI): domain Eukaryota; kingdom Metazoa; phylum Arthropoda; class Insecta; order Orthoptera; family Acrididae; genus Schistocerca; species Schistocerca serialis. Next base: position 141,237,879 of record NC_064649.1, on the reverse strand, counting down.
GACATTCTGTGCCACCCCAACGAAAACAACGATTCTGAGGACTTTTCTCTCTCTCTCTCTCTCTCTCTCTCTCTCTCTCTTTCTCTGTTTGCGCGTAGTTAGAACTGCATATCATCGGTTGTTAGTTCAGCGTGTGTTTTATATCCTTGCAAATAAACACCGTGCAAACATGCTTTGAAGGCCCAACGGTACCGACCGGCCGCCGTGTCATCCTCAGCCTAGAGGCGTCACCGGATGCAGATATGAAGGGGCACGTGGTCAGCACACCACACTCCCAGCCGATGTCCTTTTTCGTGATAGGTGACGCTACTTCTCGACCAAGCAGCTCCTCAGTTGGCCACACAAGGGCTGACTGCACGCCGGTTGCCAACAGTACTCGGCAGATCCAGACGGTGACCCGTCAAAGTTCTAGCCAAGCCCGACAACGCTTAGCTTCGGTGATCTGACAGGAAAATGTGTTACCACTGCAACAAGTCCGTTGCCATTTTACATTCTTACAGAATATAAATTTCATTTTATAGGTAATCAAAATTAGACGATCGCGTTAGCTTCTGGGCTCTTATGCAGCAAAAGCAATAATTTTTTAAGGAAGTGAAGTTTACGTGAAGAAAACATAAAATACGTATATAATTATTGTTGTTCTTCATCATGATGAAAGGCAAGAATTTCCTGTTAAACTGACAAATTCAAAAGTTGTTTACGATTAACAGAAAAATATTTTATATCAATTTGCTGAAGCGATGTTTGATACTTTTTTCGTTTTGACTTTTTTTATTTTAATTTATTGTTGCGTAAAGTTTGTTCTATAGCACCATCTATAAAGTACACTTTATTTTCACTACAATATCCTCTCTATTTTGCATTAAAAATCAATAATTTTCGAATAAAACATGAATTAGATACTGACTATTTCGATTTTGCAATAAATACTATTTAGTTTTCAGTGAGAAAAAAAGACATTAGTCAGGAAGAATTAGCCGGCCGGTGTGGCCGAGCGGTTCTAGGCGCTACGGTCTGGAACCGCGCGACCGCTACGGTCGCACAGGTTCAAATCCTGCCTCGGGCATGGATTTGTGTGACGTCCTTAGGTTAGTTCGGTTTAAGTAGTGCTAAGTTCTAGGGGACTGATGACCTCAGAACTTGAGTCCTATAGTGCTCAGCGTCATCAACCACGAAGAATCAATACACAAACAAGGGGATTAGAAAGTACTAAGGAATGACAGAAACACCTGACGAGACATGGACATTTCAAAAAAGGGCCGACACAGAAGCTGGGAAGGAAAACATAGGTACGAAGAAGATAACTGCGAAGAAACCATGTGTAGCAGAAGAAATACTTGAGTAGACTGATGGAAGGAAGAAGTACAAAAATGTTCCGGGAAACTCGGGAACACAAAAATACAAGTCGCTGAGGAATGAAATACATGGGAAGTGCAGGGAAGCCAAGACGAAATGGCTGCAGGAAAAATGTGAAGACATCGAAAAAGATATGATTGTCGGAAGAACAGACTCAGCATACAGGAAAGTCAAAACAACCTTTGGTGACATTAAAAGCAACGGTGGTAACATTAAGAGTGCAACGGGAATTCCACTGTTAAATGCAGAGGAGATAGCAGATAGGTGGAAAGAATACATTGAAAGCCTCTATGAGGGTGAAGATTTGTCTCATGTGATAGAAGCAGAAACAGGAGTCGATTTAGAAGAGATAGGGGATCCAGTATTAGAATAGGAATCTAAAAGAGCTTTGTAGGACTTACGGTCAAATAAGGCAGAAGGGATAGATAACATTCCATCAGAATTTCTAAAATCATTGGGGGAAGTGGCAACAAAACGACAATTCACGTTGGTGTGTAGAATATAAGAGTCTGGCGACATACCATCTGACTTTCTGAAAAGCATCATCCACACAATTCCGAAGACGGCAAGAGCTGACAAGTGCGAGAATTATCGCACAATCAGCTTAACAGCGCATGCATCCAAGTTGCTTACAAGAATAATATACAGAAGAATGGAAAAGAAAATTGAGAATGCGATAGGTGACGATCAGTTTGGCTTTAGGAAAAGTAAAGGGACGAGAGAGGCAATTCTGACGTTACGGCTAATAATGGAAGCAAGGCTAAAGAAAAATCAAGACACTTGCATAGGATTTGTCGACCTGGAAAAAGCGTTCGACAGTATAAAATGGTGCAAGCTGTTCGAGATTCTGAAAAAAGTAGGGGTAAGCTATAGGGAGAGACGGGTCATATACAATATGTACAACAACCAAGAGGGAATAATAAGAGTGGACGATCAAGAACGAAGTGCTCGTATTGAGAAGGTTGTAAGACAAGGATGTAGTCTTTCGCCTGTACTGTTCAATCTGTACGTCGAGGAAGCAATGATGGAAATAAAAGAAAGGTTCAGGAGTGGAATTAAAATACAAAGTGAAAGGATATCAATGATACGATTCGCTGATGACATTGCTATCCTATATGAAAGTGAAGAAGAATTAGATGATCTGCTGAACGGAATGAACAGCCTAATGACCACACAGTATGGTTTGAGAGTAAATCGAAGAAAAACGAAGGTAATGAAAAGTAGTAGAAATGAGAACAAAAAACTTGGCCACGAAGTTGATGAAGTTAAGGAATTCTGCTACCTAGGCAGTAAAGTAACCAGTGACGGACGGAGAAAGGAGGACATTAAAAGCAGACTAGCTATGGCAAAAAGGACATTCTTGGCCAAGAGAAGTCTACTAATATCAAATATTGGCCTTAATTTGAGGAAGAAATTTCTGAGGATGTACGTCTGAAGTACAGCATTGTACGGTAGTGAAACATGGGCTGTGGGAAAACCGGAACAGAAGAGAATCGAAGCAGTTGAGATGTGGTGCTACAGACGAATGTTGAAAGTTAGGTGGACTGATAAGGTAAGGAATGAGGAGGTTCTGCGCAGAATCGGAGAGGAAAGGAATATGTGGAAAACACCGATATATAGAAGGAACAGGGTGATAGGACATCTGTTAAGACTTCCATGGTACTAGAGGGAGCTGTAGATGGTGAAAACTGTAGAGGAAGGCAGAGATTGGAGTACATTTAGCAAATAACTGAGGACGTAGGTTGCAAGTGCTACTCTGAGTTGAAAAGGTTGGCACAGGAGAGGAATTCGTGGCGGGTAGCATCAGACCAGTCAGATACTGATAGAAAAAAAAGAAAAAATGAAGGAGACGATAACTAAGCAGAACAAAAATTTTCCGTATGTTATCCAGCCTTTTGCATATTCCCACTCAGTTTCTAGGTCGTCCACAGCTTCCGGTTTTTAGGAGAATATCGTAAGACACTGATCGCATGCATAAAGAAAACGATATCCGACAGGTATGCAAAGTATAGGTGACACAGGCATTACCTTAACTGAGCAAAGCTACTAGGAAGGCTACCGTAGTCTACCCATGCTTATGATAGCCTGTTGTAGTTTTACAGCTCTAAGGACAACAGAGACTGTTGTGTTTTGATTTGGTGCCGTGACCAGGAAGCATGGACTGTTGACGAATGGTGTCGCACTATGTTCAGCGACGAATCACATGAAATGGTTCAAATGGCTCTGAGCACTATGCGACTTAACTTCTGAGGTCATCAGTCCCCTAGAACTTAGAACTAACTGAACCTAACTAACCTAAGGACATCACACACATCCATGCCCGAGGCAGGATCCCGAACCTGCGACCGTAGCGGTCGCTCGGTTCCAGACTGTAGTAAAACATCCTGAATAGGAAGACACTTTCATTAGCAAAACCTTAGCATCGGAAATGAGAAACACTAAATCTTAAGTAATAGTGAAATTTGGCTGTAATCCTTTATCGTGAAGAATTTCAACAGTTGCTGTTTCAGCCATGTTTAAAATCTTGGAAAAACGGCAGTTGTTGAAATATTTTAACAAACTTTCTTTTCTTTTAATCACTGCTTACTACAGTTTTTATATATAATAAAAGTTTGTTGATGGAAGGAACTGAACCTCTATTAAATGGCAACTCCTCAAGAGAAGGCACAATGTATGTCCTGGTTTATTGAGACAAAATAGGACGTTCAGACTCAACGAAACTTCATGACCAAGTATGGAAGAGATCCAGCATCGCGCCCTTCAATCCGTGCATGGCACAAAAATTTTGTGGAGACAGGGACAGCGTTGGATAAAGGGAGGAGCGGGCGACCAAAAACATCCGAGGAAAACATCGATCGCGTTTCAAACGTCTTCACTCGTTCACCTACGAAGTCCACAAGAACTTACGGTTGTACGCTTACAAAGTGCAACTGTTACAGACGCTTGAGCCAAATGACGTGCCAAAACAGACAGAGTTTGCACTCAACATGCTGGAAAGCCTTTCGGATGATGATGTATTCCTCAAGCGAGTTTGTTTCAGTGACGAGGCAACTTCTCATGATTGTGGTACATAAAACAGACACAATGTGACATTCTGGGAATCTGAACATCCCCTTGTGACTAGGAACCTTCACCGGGATAGTCCAAAAGTGAATGTGTGGTATTGAAAATGGACCAATTATTCGGTTGCACATAGATATGTGCAACCGAATAATTGGTCAATTTTTCTTCAACGAGTCAACAATTACTGCAGATATTTACCTCGACCTTCTCACCGAATATGTAGCACCACAACTGATTGACTTACAAGCAACTATCATTTTCCAGCAAGATGGTTCACCACCACTTCGGTTCCTCAATGAAACATTTCCAAGCAGATGGATTTGGAGGGATGCGCCAATTCTTTGGCCAAAGCGTTCGGTAGATATTACTTCCTTGGACTTTTTTATGGGGCATGTAAAAGATATTGTGTATCAAACACAGATACGGGGCACTGCTGACTTCAAGCAAAGGACTCGTAATGCCGTTGCCACCGTTGATGACGCTACGCTAGAGCACACATGACAAGAAATCGAGTACCGTCTTGATGTGCTTCGAGCAACTAAAGGTGCCCATATAGAGGTCCATTAAACACTGTCGAAAAAACTTTTATAAAGACTGATTACACTAAAAGAAATGTTGTTAAAATATTTCAATAACTGTCATTGTAATAAAACTTTGGAGTTGTAAAGGGACTTTATGGACACCCTGTACATTTTTATGTTGCAGTAGAACGTTGAGCGTGGATCGCTAGTTGCGTACATATTGTCTACGCTACTGATCTGAAGTATGGCATATTCCAATAGAATTTTTAGAATTATGGTACAGAATTTCTAAAAGCCCGTTCGTGTTTGAAATTGGAAAGATTTGTTAAAAAAGTCAAGTCTACAAGTGAGAGGGAACATTACAATCAAGGACAAGATTCTTTCTAATATTTTAACTCATGGAAATATATGAACACTACGCACATATGTGTACCGTGACATGCCATGCTACTAATGATATAGACGTTTAATATTAAATATTTTGATGAAATTTCCATTTAAATTGGTCAGAGCGTAAAATATTATGTATCATAAAAGCATTACTCAGGACACATACTTTAAATTATTTTTTTGGGTCCACTTGGGCGCTGTAAATAGCCTTCACTCTGTTAGGCATGGAGTTAATTTCATGCGTCAGACTTTCACAGTCACCTCCAACGCCTCCTCTTTTGTTGCTGGCTGCTTCTTCTGAACCGCTCCCAACCATTCGCCACAAATCCTCAACCGGATTAAGGTCTACCGAATTTCCTAGCCACGAAAGTTCTATGATACCCAATTCAGCTATAACAGAACGAATCTGAAGTGGTAGATTTGCACGATATGTAACCTCTGTAACCTTGGAAATTGTATTTCAAATATAAAATAACCTACGACCGCCTGTTTTGACGTGTGGCATGGAGACATATCCCGTTCGAAAATCTGTTGCTCATCTGGAAAACGATCACGTGCACTGAACATCAGAGGGAGCCGTGTCACAGCTTCTCACTGATCACTGTTCATTGCTCGCTGAAAAGAAAACAGCCATCCAACACTTCGATACGTCGTTGCTCCCCACGCCATTACCGATTGAGCATGTTTCGTGATCAGCATAAAGGCAGTCAGGATCCATCATTTCAGTGGGTTCACACATGACAAGCTGTGGTCATCACGGAAAACTGGCTTTCATCTGAAAGCACGACAGTTCTCCGCTGCTCTTTTCTCCAGTTTACGTGCAGTCTGGACCATGCTAGCCCCTTCTTCCTCGCTGCAGCAGTTAAAAATCACTCAGACGAAACAGTGAAAGACGAGGTGCATTCCTGGCTCGCAGCTCAACCGAGAACCTTCTTTTATGAGGGCATCGGGAAGCTCGTACAACGATGGACCAAGTGCGTCGAAACGCAAGAAGACTATGTCGAAAAATGATGTTCTTGTAAGTTTCCTATTTGATTACAATAACATTTTATAGCTACTATGCGGATAATAATTGACTTTCCCTCGTATATTTCGACTGGTGAATATTTCGATTTGTGAATTATGGTAGTAATTAATTTGTTAGGTCAGTAAACTGACAGTTTGGCAACTACGATGGCATATGTTTACGAAGTATAGACACTTATACAAACAGTATATACATTATTTGGTTGCACAAGTACATATGGTTGCTGTACGTTCGTAGTAGTCTATGTTTACAGCGATCGTTGAATAATAATAACTTATTATAGGTGTTTATCAGGTAGGTGTTTTTTATTTGACGCCTATGCTTTTGTTGACTTCTACTTTCACATCATTTACAAAAAATTGACTATTCTCGTACGTACTTCATTGACACTGTGACACATGCTTCCAGAGTATTTGACTGAGCAACGATATTAAGGTTCTATCTTAGTGTGAGTCATCTTTCGCTGCGCAATGCGTTTTCTTTTTCGAGTATTTCAGTACATTTTTAAAAATAATATTTATGTTTAGGATCCATCTGTTAGTTCAGTACGTCTTGTGGTTAGTTTCTTATGTGTTCCAAACTTCCAGGTTCCTCGAGAATGTTTATGGGAGGACCTCTCGGGATTTTTTTGAAGTACCTGCAATTCATGTTTAGTCGTATCTAACGTGTGTTGACTGCCTTTTAGATGGAGAAAAAATTTTGATCGCTTCTTATCGCTATTCGAATGTGGTTTTAGACCGTGTGATAGTTTCTACCGGTCTGTCCTTGCAGTAATTATTACAGTTGTTACATGCGACTTCGAATATACCAGGTTAGCATAGATTGGTGGCTTTGTGTTAACCTGATCGCAGTTTCAGGTTGTTAGTGGCCCGGAAAGCTAGCTTTATATTTGAGGTCTGATAATGCGTTAACTTTGTTCTAGACTGGACCCATAAGCAGTAGATATGCATTTTGTTTTCTTTCCAGATATTGTTGCTTTGATTAGTCGTATTTCGCTGCGTACTGTGTTGGGTTTGCGTGTCATGTATTTACTGTATAACTCAGTGAAGATATTAGGGTCGAGACTTGCGCCATGTATTGGAGTGTGTCCATGTCTTTTTGAACTATCTGCGCTTCTGGTGGTCGATTTTGCAGTCTGTTAAGCATGGAGCTAAAATACGCGAGTATTTGTGACATTAGGCTGCAGGAATGTGCATTTATGATACAGTCCAAGGAAGTAGGCTTTCTATAAATGTCAAATTTGAGGTAGGCATCCTTTCTCCTCATCGTGAGGTCCAAACATGTATGACATTGTGTGTCTTTCTCCATCGCGAATTTGATTTTCAGACATAGACTATTTAGGGCCTGATGAATTTCTTGAATATCTATCTGAGTCCTATTAATAAGCACAGTCGTGTAACTGATGTATCTATGTTGACATAAAATGCTATTTTTCTAATTTAGGAGAGTTACAAGTGAGCCGGCCAGAGTGGCCGTGCGGTTCTAGGCGCTACAGTCTGGAACCGCGAGACCGCTACGGTCGCAGGTTCGAATCCTGCCTCGGCATGGTTGTGTGTGATGTCCTTAGGTTAGTTAGGTTTAAGTAGTTCTAAGTTCTAGGGGACTGATGACCTCAGCTGTTAAGTCCCATAGTTCTCAGAGCCATTTGAACAATTTTTTTGAAGTTACAAGTGAAGAATTTTTGTTCCAGAATGTTGTTGTTGTTGTGGTCTTCAGTCCTGAGACTGGTTTGATGCAGCTCTCCATGCTACTCTATCCTGTGCAAGCTTTTTCATCTCCCAGTACCTACTGCAACCTACATCCTTCTGAATCTGCTTAGTGTATTCATCTCTTGGTCTCCCTCTACGATTTTTACCCTCCACGCTGCCCTCCAATACTAAATTGGTGATCCCTTGATGCCTCAGAACATTTTCTACCAACCGATCACTTCTTCTGGTCAAGTTGTGCCACAAACTCCTCTTCTCCCCAATCCTATTCAATACTTCCTCATTAGTTATGTGATCTACCCATCTAATCTTGAGCATTCTTCTGTAGCACCACATTTCGAAAGCTTCTATTCTCTTCTTGTCCAAACTATTTATCGTCCATGTTTGACTTCCATACATGGCTACACTCCATACGAATACTTTCAGAAATGACTTCCAGAATATCCGAAGTAATTTCGAGGTACAAATTCATGTGGCGCAACGATTGATGTTTTTCTGATCTGCAGTATGTTATGTTTATTGATTCTTATTGTTTATTGTACTGGAACATTCGTATATGTATTGGTGATGTTCAAATTCTCTTTTTCACAAAAGTTTTTCCTAATTGCTAACCTACATTTTTATAATCTCTATACTTCTGCAGCTGTCAGCCGCTACGGTCGCAGGTTCGAATCCTGCCTCGGTAATGGATGAGTGTGATGTCCTTAGGTTAGTTAGGTTTAAGTAGTTCTAAGTTCTAGGGGACTGATGGCCTCAGAAGTTAAGTCCCATAGTGCTCAGAGCCATTTTTTTTTTGTGGCTGTCAGTTGTTTTGCTGAACCAAAAACAAAAGTACTGTTTACAGTGTCTCATCACTTAATCTAACTCAGTCCCTATCATCCGATTTAATTCGACTGGATTGGATTACCTCGTTCCAAGATTAAGTCCATTTCGTTCACCTGATGTTCCAAGTTATTCCGATTCTACAGAATTACAATATGACTGGCAAGCAGTACACTTCGTACGTCATCTGCCAGAATTTTAATTCCTTTTCTAGATTTCAAACTCCTACTGGAAGAACGTTACCCTTTCGTTGGTTACTCAGTCTTTTTCTTCCAATCACGTGTAAGGTTGCCGTTTCGGAACGAGCGCATTTCACGCACCGCAGCGCCGCACTGCGCTCGGAAGAAGTCACTTGTTTGACCGCAGACAGTCCATCGCAGCGAACCATCTTTGCCAAAACGAGAAAATGCGCTTACCACAACCTAAAAACTTCGACCAGCTACGGCCAAGACAACGCTAGACAGCAGAACTCGCCTCGCAGTACAAAGACATTTTTGTCTTATAACTGTTCTCCAGACGTTTGTCTGGCGCTAATGTGGACGCATTTGACCAGCAAAGTTTGACAGAATGGTGGGAGCGTAGAGAAGCGCAAGCATTGCAGTAGCTTTCATGTAACTGAGAACCATGGTTGTAATCAGGTTACGTAAAGGGGTATGTTTTTCGCGTGCCCCTTGAGTGAGAATATCACGTCTTTGTGCACATTTGGAACTGATTCGGAATATATGGTGATCTCTGAATGGGGCATCTGTAAATTCAGGTGACTTACAAACACCTCAACCTGTAACATGCGCTAATGCACACGATACTCTTTAAAGCCTGTACTATGGTAAGTTGACGGGCTTCACCTTAAGAGAAAGGATTTTTGTATAGATTTTGACCGCGTGTACCCGAATGGAGGCAAATCAGACGTATACCCACTCAGTAATAACAATGATACGTCAAGCAATTCCGGAGTGCAACCACACGTTAGAACGGACAAGGAACAACACAGCAGATGCTACCAAATTGTTAATAAGACGGTCGCCAGCCTAATTAGGCATTAACTGAGTTTCTTCCCTGTACAAGTTGGTGTACGTTCGCCGGCCGAAGTGGCCGCGTGGTTCTGTCGCTGCAGTCTGGAACCGCGAGACCGCTACGGTCGCAGGTTCGAATCCTGCCTCGGGCATGGATGTGTGTGATGTCCTTAGGTTAGTTAGGTTTAACTAGTTCTAAGTTCTAGGGGACTAATGACCTCAGCAGTTGAGTCCCATAGTGCTCAGAGCCATTGATGTACGTTCATACAAAACAACACGTAATAACACTGCATAATATGGTAAATTTTAGAACCAGAAAATCTACTGAACTAATAATTTAACTTTCTGTACTAACATGGACAAGCTATAAATACACAACAAAACACTATAATGTTTACTACAAACTTCGTACTGTCTATTGATCTGATTAAAATCGGGCATAGGTTACCCTAGAAATAGCACTTTCGAAACACACACACAATGTCAATTTTGAAAAAGGTATAACACAGATAAATTTTGGTTTTATATTGACTTTAACTTTGCTGGTCAAATCAGTTCAGTACACTTCAGAATTCAAATGAATAGAAAAGAAAAAGGGGGGGAGGGACCCTGAAACTGTTATGATCACTGTATTGAAAATTTTGATTATTGAAATCATTAAGCACTCAAGATTTCCAATATATGAGTTACTACTCTTTTTGTCTTATTTCCTGCTCATTTAACTACCATTATTTCTGCCTCAAAATAATTAAACTTCATTACTAATTCAATTTCAAAATTATCTTCCAACTTTGTGAGACCTTTGTTATTTACCTATATATTCATTAACAACAAAGTTCTTTAAACATCATTCTAACATAGATAGGTCTGCAGGTAATTATTATTAACATAAACTTTAAATCTTCATTTCGGGACACTCGGATTGCACAACATGTGGAAAGGACCCTGTCTAGGTTAGTTGTGAGGATAATTGATAGGACAGTTCTGGTAAAATTTAAGTTGTTATTGAACAGTATGGAACAAAAGTAACCCTGGTCCACACGAATACAGTACTAAAAGTTTCAACCTGTTGGTATCGATGTGGCGGTTGGCGGGCGGCGAGATGGCGAGGCGCAGAACACATATACAACCACAGCAATGGCTCTTGATGTATCGGCACTTTGCTTCTTCTTAGCGTCGCAATACTTTTCCGTTTAGTGTCTATGGAATATTACCATGCTGTATAGGCGTCGGAAACGGCATATCCGAGGCTCAACGAAACCACGTCTTCCAGGAGAGCCTCCTCGATCCAGATCGTGTTTCTCAGACCGATGCCCAACTCCGACTACTACTGCTGAGCCCGTTATGCCGTGCAGCGCCCGTGTGCATTTTCCCGCGCTCGCCTGCCATCCACCTTTTACCGCTCCCCTACAGACAGGGTATTCACCCGAGGTTTTGCACTCTACATATCCTAATACGTTGCCTACATATGGACCAGACGCACAATTACAACTTTAACATCTTACAACAGTCTCGACATTTGTTACACTTCAATTCTATTACAATATTGCTTGAAATTTGACATAAACACTAATATTCATATCGAAAATTGTTTACAGTTTCTTTAACATAATGGCATGAAACAAAAAAGAAATGAAATCAGAACATCGATTACACTAATTTATCGAAAATCAGAAGAAAAAATTATTATATGTACAATAGTATAGCGTTGGTGTTGTTACAAACCCACTAGCGACGATGTTTTCAAATTATCTGCTATATTATTTCTCTTGTGATTCTGAGACGATGTTCAGAAGGAAGATAACATAGTCTGACACGAAGTTCATTCTTCGTCACCACGGTAAAGTATGCGTAAGCTACTTCTAAATTATGTTGTTCCTTTGCCACCTGACTTGGCGAATTCATTAACTCGCAACTTACTCCTGTAATTACCAATTTCTGCCACACATTTTCGCCCACATGTCAGAATCCTTTTGTAATGGAACAAACCTTTGTGTTCCTATGGTACCAGTTATGAATTTGTATCCTATCATACGAACTATAATTCAATGCTAAAATTATCTGCGTTGTCTTATGTTAGTAAATACGAAAAGGAGGATCGCTGACAGCAACGGCACCATCTTGAATAATGATTTTCGCGCAGCCACATGATGTCGTGTTACGACTCAAACTGTGAGCAATAGGCTGCTTGATGCGCGTCTGCAATCGCGACGTCCATGGCGGGGTGCATCTTTGCAACCACACCGTGCAGCGCGGAGCAGATGGGCCGAACAACATGCCGAATGGACAGCTCAGTATTGGCTTCACGTTCTCTTCACCGATGAGTGTCGCTTATACCTTCGACCAGAGAGTCGTCGGAGTTGTGTTTGGGGGCAACCCGGTCAGGCTGAAGGCCTTAGACACACTGTCCAGCGACTGCAGCTAGGTGAAGGTTCCCTGCTGTTTTCGGGTGGCATTACGTGCGGACGGCGTACGCCGCTGGTGGTCGTGTAAGGCGCCGTAACGGCTGCACGATACGTGGGTGCCATCCTCCGACCGATAGTGCAACCGTATCGGCAGCATATTGGCGAGGCATCCATCTTCGTGGACGACAACTCGCGCCCCCATCCTGCACATCTTGTGAATTAGTTCCCTCAGGATAAGGACATCGCTCGACTAGAGTGATTAGCATGCTCTCCAGACATGAACCCTATCGAACATGCCTGGGATAGATTGAAAAGGGCTGTTTGTGGACGACGTGACCCATCAAGCACTCTGAGGGATCTACGCCGAATCGCCGTTGAGTAATGGGACAATCTGGACCAACAGTGCCTTGATGAACTTGTGGATAGTATGCCACGGCGAATACAGGCATGCATCAATGCAAGAGGACGTGCTACTGGGTATTAGAGGTACCGGTGTGTACAGCAATCTGGACCACCACCTCTCCAAGGTCTCGCTGTATGATGGTACAACATGCAATGTGTGGTTTTCATGAGCAATAAAAAGGGCGTAAATGATATTTATGTTGATCTCTATTCCAATTTTCTGTACAGATTCCGGTACTCTCGGAACCGAGGTGATGTTAAACTTTTTGTGATGTGTGTAAAATCAGTTGCGCAGCAAACGAAATTGACATTAATTCAGCTCATAGTTTCCACGTCAGACAGCTATAATGTTATGATTCTCTTGTGTCGTCGATGTGTTGCACCTTTCCTTCGTCAATGCTTCATCTTCTTTTTTAAAAATTATAATAAAACCCATGACGGTACGAATGAGGTCATTATAGGAGGCTACCTTCGTGAGGAATTTGTTCATTGCATTTGTGTTCCACTTAATTCTCAACTGAAATTTCTTGTTTTGTGTAAGATTTTCAGCAAACCAGATGAGTTGGTGCTGTTGCTATTACTCTGAATTTTCCTGCTGCTGATACTATGTAACAGCACCTATTTGATTCACCTCACATGCTAAATGTTCACACGTTACTAGGCAACATAGGTAACAGGTGACAAGAACATTTTTCTTACATAAATCTGAACACTAAAGTGCGATTTAACACACTTGGAGATTCTGTCGCATGTGGTTCGTTCATGTACGTCTTGAATACTCCACTGTGTTACTTTCGAGTACGTTTCCCCTTTTTCGCTGCACATTGCAGGATTAGCCGTAAGGTCGGATTGGTTTATCATTGGGTCACATCTATTGCCTGGGAATGTATTTCAGTGTAAGAAGACTTCCCTTTATCTGTTGAAGGAATATGAGGTTGTACAATCAGTACAACGCGCCTCACATTTTATGCAAATCTTATTTTATTACTGCATGCCGATGTATCACTTGCTCCACGTTCCCTGTAGACGTGTAACCACTGAACATGGTATATCGCATTTACGATTATTGACGTGTGCATCCTAGATTTGCCGAAACCGGTCGTTATAAATAAAATTGTAATTAGTGATATTGGCTACTTAAGCTGTTAGTTCTCTATTTCATATTACTCTTGGTCATCCCCACAGTTGAGTGATGTCAAGCATATTATAATATTACAGTGTGTTCATCACTTTGCATGAACACTGGTTTACTACAGTTGTGCAGGGAATGGCAGCCTATACTCCCTCTTGGGAAACCCTCATCCAAAGGTCGGAATGAGGCACTAACTCGGAATATTTTCTTATAATTAAACACTCGTCTGCATCGCAAAATATTTATATCATTTCTTCCTCGCGCGTATGGACATTTTGGTTTTGTCAAAGGAACTCAACATGAAAGGAGCGAGACACGGGTGTACATCATACACTGAATACAGTATTACGAAAAGCATAACTTGCACATACCAGAACACGCTTGATACAAATTATGGTGTCCAGCTTACTGTTACTTAGCATAACTGCAGCCGGTGGTTAGTGTGAGAAAATAGAACGTTTAAGAATACAGCGCCGCTGGATGACGCTCACGTACAGTTGATGACGTTGCCGTGAAACGGACAGATGTTTTCCCGTATTTACAAGAAATGACACACGTGTAAGCACACTTGCGTTTATACGATTCAGGTAACGTCATATACAGGGTGGATCACTTTAATCCATAATGGGGAACAGCTCGAATGGAGATGAGATTCAGCAAAATGCTTTGGATGAAAGTTGCAGGTGACAATGGCCACGCATTGCTACTAACTGAACGTGATTTTCAAGCTGATTTGGAGGTTGAGGTGATTCTTTAAAATGGGAATCTTAATATTTTATTTAAGATTTGAAAAGAGCGGCAATTTTTACGTATAAAATTATACATTAATCAAGGCCATGGCTAGGTTCAGTGACGGTCGAATAAGCAAATATGTTTTTAGTTCTAGCAGGGATTAACTAGAAATAGGGAAGGAATACAGAAAAATACAATGCTAGATACACATTCGAAGGGGTATCCCGACGAATAAAAGCAGAGGTGAGTCACTTCACGACTTGTAAATCAGTGACCTACGTTTAAAGTTTTTTGTTGTTGTATCCGGAATCCGCTCCAGCTACTGCCGGGTCTGGGTGCTGACTTGTCCTCTCCATTTGGCTCGGTCCCCCCACCACTTTTCTTCCTCTACTTGCTGCCAGGTCACACCTCCCCTTTCCACAGATGTTCTCACTTCCGTTTTCCACTGTGTTCTTGGGCACCCTCTAGGTCTTTTTCCATAATTTTGGGGAGTCTCTGCCCACGCATCCCCTTAATGTGCCCGTACCATCTTAATCTCTTTTTTTTTCAATTTCTTCTCTCATACCTTCTTGTTTAAGGTCCTTTCTAATATCTACATTCCTTACTCTGTCCATTCTTGTTTTTCACTTAACTGCTCTGAGAAATTTCATTTCCCCTGCTTGCAGTCTGCTCCAGTCGCTTTCTGTCATTGTCCCTGTTTCTCCTCCATAGGTGACAATAGGGAAGTAATAAGTATTATACATAAGGAGTTTTGGTTTTTCTGAAACTTCCTTATTCCAAATCAGGTGTTTAATTGTTTGTTAGAAATTGGCTCCCGTTTGCAACTTCCTATTAATTTACATCACTAGATACTTCACTCCCTAAATAAGTGAAACTGTCTACCACTTTGAGGGGTTCTCTATTCAAAGTAATATTCCCGTTGATCCCTTTGTCTCTTTCAAATACCATTACTTCACTCTTATCTTTATTTATTTTTAATCCATATCTTTTCATTATCCCCTTCCACGTATCAAGTTGTAACTGTACATCTACCTCTTTATAGCCCCAATTTTACCATATCATCAGCAAAAATCATCTTTTGTCTTTTTCTTTTACTATATCTTTAACTGCCCTATTCATTCTCTCCATCACAACATTAAAAGGTGCAGGAGAGGCACCCAGTAATGTTGAGCAGGTGCAGACACCAACAAGTGACATCATTTCAGTAGAAGCAGTCCATCAGTGGCACCCAGTAATGTTGAGCAGCTGCAGACACCAACAAGTGACATCATTTCAGTAGAAGCAGTTCATCAGTGGCACCCAGTAATGTTGAACAGGTGCAGACACCAACAAGTGACATCATTTCAGTAGAAGCAGTTCATCAGTGGCACCCAGTAATGTTGAGCAGGTGCAGACACCAACAAGTGACATCATTTCAGTAGAAGCAGTCCATCAGTGGCACCCAGTAATGTTGAACAGGTGCAGACACCAACAAGTGACATCATTTCAGTAGAAGCAGTCCATCAGTGGCACCCAGTAATGTTGAACAGGTGCAGACACCAACAAGTGACATCATTTCAGTAGAAGCAGTCCATCAGTGGCACCCAGCAATGTTGAACAGGTGCAGACACCAACAAGTGACATCATTTCAGTAGAGGCAGTCCATCAGTGGCATCCAGTAATGTTGAGCAGGTGCAGACACCAACAAGTGACATCATTTCAGTAGAAGCAGTCCATCAGTGGCACCCAGTAATGTTGACCAGGTGCAGACACCAACAAGTGACATCATTTCAGTAGAAGAAGTCCATCAGTGGCACCCAGCAGTGTTGAACAGGTGCAGACACCAACAAGTGACATCATTTCAGTAGAAGCAGTCCATCAGTGGCACCCAGCAATGTTGAACAGGTGCAGACACCAACAAGTGACATCATTTCAGTAGAAGCACTCCATCAGTGGCACCCAGTAATGTTGAACAGGTGCAGACACCAACAAGTGACATTATTTCAGTAGAAGCAGTCCATCAGTGGCACCCAGTAATGTTGAGCAGGTGCAGACACCAACAAGTGACATCATTTCAGTAGAGGCAGTCCATCAGTGGCACCCAGCAATGTTGAACAGGTGCAGACACCAACAAGTGACATCATTTCAGTAGAAGCAGTCCATCAGTGGCACCCAGTAATGTTGACCAGGTGCAGACACCAACAAGTGACATCATTTCAGTAGAGGCAGTCCATCAGTGGCACCCAGTAATGTTGAGAAGGTGCAGACACCAACAAGTGACATCATTTCAGTAGAAGCAGTTCATCAGTGGCACCCAGTAATGTTGAACAGGTGCAGACACCAACAAGTGACATCATTTCAGTAGAGGCAGTCCATCAGTGGCACCCAGTAATGTTGAGAAGGTGCAGACACCAACAAGTGATATCATTTCAGTAGAAGCAGTTCATCAGTGGCACCCAGTAATGTTGAACAGGTGCAGACACCAACAAGTGACATCATTTCAGTAGAAGCAGTCCATCAGTGGCACCCAGTAATGTTGAGCAGGTGCAGACACCAACAAGTGACATCATTTCAGTAGAAGCAGTCCATCAGTGGCACCCAGCAATGTTGAACAGGTGCAGACACCAACAAGTGACATCATTTCAGTAGAAGCTGTTCATCAGTGGCACCCAGTAATGTTGAACAGGTGCAGACACCAACAAGTGACATCATTTCAGTAGAAGCAGTTCATCAGTGGCACCCAGTAATGTTGAACAGGTGCACACACCAACAAGTGACATCATTTCAGTAGAGGCAGTCCATCAGTGGCACCCAGCAATGTTGAACAGGTGCAGACACCAACAAGTGACATCATTTCAGTAGAGGCAGTCCATCAGTGGCACCCAGCAATGTTGAACAGGTGCAGACACGAACAAGTGATATCATTTCAGTAGAGGCAGTTCATCAGTGGCACCCAGTAATGTTGAACAGGTGCAGACACCAACAAGTGACATCATTTCAGTAGAGGCAGTCCATCAGTGGCACCCAGCAATGTAGAACAGGTGCAGACACGAACAAGTGATATCATTTCAGTAGAGGCAGTTCATCAGTGGCACCCAGTAATGTTGAACAGGTGCACACACCAACAAGTGACATCATTTCAGTAGAGGCAGTCCATCAGTGGCACCCAGTAATGTTGAGAAGGTGCAGACACCAACAAGTGACATCATTTCAGTAGAAGCAGTTCATCAGTGGCACCCAGTAATGTTGAACAGGTGCAGACACCAACAAGTGAAATCATTTCAGTAGAGGCAGTCCATCAGTGGCACCCAGTAATGTTGAGAAGGTGCAGACTCCAACAAGTGATATCATTTCAGTAGAAGCAGTTCATCAGTGGCACCCAGTAATGTTGAACGGGTGCAGACACCAACAAGTGACATCATTTCAGTAGAAGCAGTCTATCAGTGGCACCCAGTAATGTTGACCAGGTGCAGACACCAACAAGTGACATCATTTCAGTAGAGGCAGTCCATCAGTGGCACCCAGTAATGTTGAGAAGGTGCAGACACCAACAAGTGACATCATTTCAGTAGAGGCAGTCCATCAGTGGCACCCAGCAATGTTGAACAGGTGCAGACACCAACAAGTGACATCATTTCAGTAGAGGCAGTCCATCTGTGGCACCCAGCAATGTTGAACAGGTGCAGACACCAACAAGTGACATCATTTCAGTAGAGGCAGTCCATCAGTGGCATCCAGTAATGTTGAGCAGGTGCAGACACCAACAAGTGACATCATTTCAGTAGAAGCAGTCCATCAGTGGCACCCGGTAATGTTGACCAGGTGCAGACACCAACAAGTGACATCATTTCAGTAGAGGCAGTCCATCAGTTGCACCCAGTAATGTTGAACAGGTGCAGACACCAACAAGTGACATCATTTCAGTAGAAGCAGTCCATCAGTGGCACCCAGCAATGTTGAACAGGTGCAGACACCAACAAGTGACATCATTTCAGTAGAAGCAGTTCATCAGTGGCACCCAGTAATGTTGAACAGGTGCACACACCAACAAGTGACATCATTTCAGTAGAGGCAGCCCATCAGTGGCACCCACCAATGTTGAACAGGTGCAGACACCAACAAGTGACATCATTTCGGTAGAGGCAGTCCATCAGTGGCACCCAGTAATGTTGAACAGGTGCAGACACCAACAAGTGACATCATTTCAGTAGAGGCAGTCCATCAGTGGCACCCAGCAATGTTGAACTGGTGCAGACACGAACAAGTGATATCATTTCAGTAGAGGCAGTTCATCAGTGGCACCCAGTAATGTTGAACAGGTGCAGACACCAACAAGTGACATCATTTCAGTAGAGGCAGTTCATCAGTGGCACCCAGCAATGTTGAACAGGTGCAGACACCAACAAGTGATATCATTTCAGTAGAAGCAGTCCATCAGTGGCACCCAGTAATGTTGAACAGGTGCACACACCAACAAGTGACATCATTTCAGTAGAAGCAGTCCATCAGTGGCACCCAGCAATGTTGAACAGGTGCAGACACCAACAAGTGACATCATTTCAGTAGAGGCAGTCCATCAGTGGCACCCAGTAATGTTGAACAGGTGCAGACACCAACAAGTGACATCATTTCAGTAGAGGCAGTCCATCAGTGGCACCCAGTAATGTTGAGAAGCTGCAGACACCAACAAGTGATATCATTTCAGTAGAAGCAGTTCATCAGTGGCACCCAGCAATGTTGAACAGGTGCAGACACCAACAAGTGACATCATTTCAGTAGAAGCAGTCCATCAGTGGCACCCAGCAATTTTGAACAGGTGCAGACACCAACAAGTTACATCATTTCAGTAGAAGCAGTCCATCAGTGGCACCCAGCAATGTTGAGCAGGTGCAGACACCAACAAGTGACATCATTTCAGTAGAGGCAGTCCATCAGTGGCACCCAGCAATGTTGAACAGGTGCAGACACCAACAAGTGACATCATTTCAGTAGAAGCAGTCCATCAGTGGCACCCAGCAATTTTGAACAGGTGCAGACACCAACAAGTGACATCATTTCAGTAGAAGCAGTCCATCAGTGGCACCCAGCAATGTTGAGCAGGTGCAGACACCAACAAGTGACATCATTTTAGTAGAAGCAGTCCATCAGTGGCACCCAGCAATGTTGAACAGGTGCACACACCAACAAGTGACATCATTTTAGTAGAAGCAGTCCATCAGTGGCACCCAGTAATGTTGAGAAGCTGCAGACACCAACAAGTGATATCATTTCAGTAGAAGCAGTTCATCAGTGGCACCCAGCAATGTTGAACAGGTGCAGACACCAACAAGTGACATCATTTCAGTAGAAGCAGTCCATCAGTGGCACCCAGCAATTTTGAACAGGTGCAGACACCAACAAGTTACATCATTTCAGTAGAAGCAGTCCATCAGTGGCACCCAGCAATGTTGAGCAGGTGCAGACACCAACAAGTGACATCATTTCAGTAGAGGCAGTCCATCAGTGGCACCCAGCAATGTTGAACAGGTGCAGACACCAACAAGTGACATCATTTCAGTAGAAGCAGTCCATCAGTGGCACCCAGCAATTTTGAACAGGTGCAGACACCAACAAGTTACATCATTTCAGTAGAAGCAGTCCATCAGTGGCACCCAGCAATGTTGAGCAGGTGCAGACACCAACAAGTGACATCATTTCAGTAGAGGCAGTCCATCAGTGGCACCCAGCAATGTTGAACAGGTGCAGACACCAACAAGTGACATCATTTCAGTAGAAGCAGTCCATCAGTGGCACCCAGCAATTTTGAACAGGTGCAGACACCAACAAGTGACATCATTTCAGTAGAAGCAGTCCATCAGTGGCACCCAGCAATGTTGAGCAGGTGCAGACACCAACAAGTGACATCATTTTAGTAGAAGCAGTCCATCAGTGGCACCCAGCAATGTTGAACAGGTGCAGACACCAACAAGTGACATCATTTTAGTAGAAGCAGTCCATCAGTGGCACCCAGTAATGTTGAGAAGCTGCAGACACCAACAAGTGATATCATTTCAGTAGAAGCAGTTCATCAGTGGCACCCAGCAATGTTGAACAGGTGCAGACACCAACAAGTGACATCATTTCAGTAGAAGCAGTCCATCAGTGGCACCCAGCAATTTTGAACAGGTGCAGACACCAACAAGTTACATCATTTCAGTAGAAGCAGTCCATCAGTGGCACCCAGCAATGTTGAGCAGGTGCAGACACCAACAAGTGACATCATTTCAGTAGAGGTAGTCCATCAGTGGCACCCAGCAATGTTGAACAGGTGCAGACACCAACAAGTGACATCATTTCAGTAGAAGCAGTCCATCAGTGGCACCCAGCAATTTTGAACAGGTGCAGACACCAACAAGTGACATCATTTCAGTAGAAGCAGTCCATCAGTGGCACCCAGTAATGTTGAAGAGGTGCAAGTACGAACAACAGTTTGAAGGCACACACAATTGCTTTTGCAAAATTATTATCAATGCTGTTACACTAAACATACAAATTATAATAAACACACAATTGATATCAGATAATTGTCATGTTAAGTATTACAAAGACACACATATCAGTAAACCTATAATATTTATGGGTGTCAGTGCAAGGCGCAACAAACAAGTAAAATAAAATTTAGGAGAAAGGTCGGTACCAATGATTTGGGATTAGGAAGGGAAAACACACAAAACACACTCACTCGTCTTTCATCCACATTTAGGTACTACTGTGTAATTGAATAGTGTTAACTGTGTAAATGCAATTCTGTCCAAAATTTGATGTTCAACTTGTGTATCAAGTAGTAGTGGCAGCAATGTATAACAGTCAATAAGAGTTAGTCAACGTCATAGTCATCATGTCAAGACCAATGTTTGCCAAGCCAAATCAAAATGTACTGTTGCTGAACCACTGTCAGTGTGCCAAGATATGCAATTACTTCCTCTTTCCAAAAAAAAAAAGTATATACTGCTCATTGATTCAATAAAGTGTGTGTGTAGACAATCTTCTTTCCACTTGAGTGTTCTAGTCTGCCATCTTCATCCTCCTTGTTCCATATAAAGCAACAAAAAAAAAAAAAAGCTCCTCGATTACTTCACCTCTTATCCACCAAAACTCCAATAATCATCAACTTCACACAATCTCAATACCTCAATAATACCTCTTCAATACGTCGATACATATAAACCTTATTCCCAATATCATTTCACTTCCATAACAACTCTTTCCTCTAGTCAGTCTCCTCGAACAAGTACAGATAAAATCCTAGTGCAAACTTCAATTCATCATCCCATACAATCCGAAGACACAATGTTCACACACAACCTCTGTGTAATCCATCTGGCCCAAATCTTCCACTCATCATGAATTATAAAATACATTTTGGTTACCTTGTCCACCATAAAATAAAAGAAATGCATACATGACCTCTAACAGCCTTTAGTTTGAATAACTTTCAGTAAGTAGGTGCGAGTATGTAGTATGAAAGATCACATAAGACTTTGAATGAATAAATCGTAATATTTCACAGGGTGTACACCACTTCAAGAATCATGGCAAACAGAAGCAAACATGTGGAGTATTTCTTGTCAAGTGTCACTTACTATTTCAATTGCTCACGAAGAATGCAGTGTAATAACTGTCAATGGTCTAAACCTAGTGTTGGTATGTCATGTCGTTAGCTTTCTTCCTAGTAACATAAATTTATATAGCTTCCATAAAACCTCCAGCTCATATGACTTCAATGAAGTTTCTTGCACCAATGTCGTTCGTAGAATTATAGCAGTTCATTTTCTTATCTTAAAAATATAAGGCACTGAGCGTAAGCAAAACATACAATAGCGAGTAAATATACCCGTAGAGAACACTATGTCAACAAATGGATGTAGTACAATCCCTACAACGAGGCTCTGCCAAGCGAACAATCTATAATTAATACCATAGTATGACCTAAACTCCATGTTCGTACACCGTATATCAGCATTTCTATATACCAAATTAAAGAGTAGTTATGACAACAAAACAGAAATGTGTAAATATGCAATCCATACGCAAAGCAGCAAACACATATCGTACGTAACTAACAGGTCATTAGCATCATATCAGCATAAGCAAATAAATGTTCATATGTAATCTTAATAAGTAAACATGAAGGCGCAAGCAGATAAATCACAAAGGTTAACTTACATAAATAACCATGTCAGTACAACTAATCAGGTGACAATTATAATTTAAATAAATAAGCACAGCAGGCTCATAATAAAAGCGATGCATGATATACATAATTAACAACCCTGTTCATTAATCAATCATTGTCAAAATCAGTTAACACAAAGTATAAATCACGTAATCGCGAGCAGCAAATTACGTCTAAAGTACGTACCTAAGTGGAAAAATGTTTCCTGAAAAATAAACTCAATTAATAGTTACGTTTTTAGTTTATTACTTTCTTCTTCGAAATGACATTCTTCCTGAAAATTTCTCGATAGCAAGTCCTCTTAACGTCGGACGCACATAGAATTTACCTGAAGTTCTTAAATATTTTATACAACTGTATCCTGAAAAATACTGAACGTTAATAACACAATTTATCAAGTCACTGTATCTTTATACTGAATTTAATCGGAGGAATTAGGCTGTGTATTTGTTTACGGCTGTCAGTGCATTCGCACTGAGCTCTCGATCAGCTGTAGGCGCGTGACGTAGGAAGTAATCGTTTGCGGTCAACGACTGCCTTGTGCGGCGCGCAGACTTGACTGTTGCTTTGAGTATGTGCCGACGCCGGAACACGGCGCGGTATCCTTCTATTCTCTGCTTGTTTACATGTAACTGTTGGTTTCTCGAAAGTATGTCATTCCACAAAAATTTTAACTTTCGATACGTGATGTATTCCCTTAGAGCGCCCGAGATTTAAGAGTTTCTACTTCGACAGTGTTATCATGAATAATTTTGCGAACTCTATATAGGCCGTTATAAAGCAGAAAAAATTTACGACACAAGCCTTTTCCTTTGTGAGACAAACGATGAGACTTAACTAACACCTTTTGACCAGCTGACAAGGTTTTTAAACGACCAGGACGCTTAGCTGATTTCTCTCTTCTAGCAGCCGCAGATGCAATATTTCGTAGAGCCAGGTTGACAACTTCAGAATGCCGCAGTTTCCGTGTAGGCGGAAAAGGAACGATTTCAGAAATGCGATTTGTCGGTGCTTTATTTTTTAATATCAGTATAAGCGGTAAAGAAGTTGAATCATTAGGGAGTTCATTCATAAGCTTTTGAAAAATATGAAGATACTGATCCCACGTTCTGTGATTTTGATGACAGTAAAGTCGACATAATTTATTGATTTGCTTCATCCATCTCTCTGAAGCGTTAGATTGAGTGTGAAAAAGTGAAATGAAAACTGGTTTAATCTTACGACGCCGTAGAGTACGAAGCCAAATTTTAGAACGAAACTGTGATCCATTATCTGATATAACTTTATCAACATGACCCACTTCTTTAAGAAAATGTTTGATGAAACCATTAGATACTGAACGAGCTGTTGCTTTACGTAAAGGTGTAAAACACACATATTTTGATGTCAGTTCCACTGCTACCAAAATATACGCAAAACCATTAGTAGAACGAACCACTGAACCGAACAAATCGACTGCATCCATGTCCTTTAATTTTGCTCGAATGATAGGAAACAATGGTGCTCTGTGAGAAATAGTTGGCGGCTTAGCCTTTTGACATAATTTGCATTTGGCAAGAACAGATCGAATACGTTTTTCCATATTACTGAAGTAGCAATTTTCTCGTAATTTATGAAAGCATTTTCTGGTACCAAAGTGTGCGTAACTGAAATGTGTGTACCAAATCAATTTATTAACACACTCATCAGGAATACAAACTAACCAAACAGAGTTATCGACCGATTTTCGTTTAAAAAGAATATCATTGCGAACTAAATAATACTGTCTAATCGCTACGCTTTCCTTTCTCCTCCACTTCTCCTTAATGTCCTTCCAGACTGGATCCTTATTTTGCTCCTTAGCGATGTCCTGGAGCGAAGAAGAAATAAAATTCTCAAACGCAACACCTTGAATATACATCAAACAATAATTGTTTTCTTTGCAGTCCTCTTCAGCACTTTGTTTCAAACCCATAGGTGCACGTGATAAAGCATCGGCAACAATATTTGAAGAACCCTGTATGTAAACAATACTAAAGTCAAATTCCTGTAGGTACAACGCCCATCGTGACAATTTGCCATGAGTTAATTTTGTTGACATAAGAAATTCCAGAGCTCGATGATCGGTGTAAACCTTAGTATGTCTGCCAAACAAAAATGTCCGAAATTTTGTGAAAGCCCAAACAACAGCCAAGGCCTCAAGTTCCGTAATCGAATAATTCTTTTCTGATTTAGAGAGAACACGACTTCCAAATGCAATAGTTTTCTGTACTACAACGCCGTTTTCTTCTATCTCTTGAAATAAATGTGCACCTACGCCTTTGTATGATGAGTCCGTCGCCAAACAAAAATCTTTAGATAAATCCGGATGTGAAAGAAGTGGAGCAGCAACTAAAGCATCACGAAGTTGTTCAAATTCTGATTGAGCTTCCTCATCCCAACACCAATTAGATTTCTTTCCAGATAGTTCACATAAACGAATTGTGGCCAAATTGTCCAATCTAACAAAGCGTCTAAGAAAATTACAGACACCAAGGAAACTACGAACATCGCGTTTTGTGGTAGGAACAGCATAATTACGAATAGCGTCTAGTTTTTCTGGATCAGGAAGAATATCTTCTGTAGAAATAATATGACCAAGAAATTTCACCTGAGAACGACCAAATTCAGATTTTTTCAAGTTCACTGTAATGCCAACTCTTGCAAAAATACGTAATAATGAATCCAAAATTTTGTTATGCTCATTCCAAGAACGTTTAGCAACAAGAATATCGTCAACATATGAAGTAATATTGTCACGAAGATAAACAGGTAAAATTTCGTTTAAGCTACGAATGAATGCTGCTGAAGATACAGTAAGTCCAAACGGTAATTTCCGAAATCACTTGTGGGTAAAATAGTAGTCATATCCGGTTATTCTTTAGCGTCTCTCTAGATAGATTGATAGTTGAAGAGTTGTTTCGATAGATGCAAAGAATAGTAAGAGTAGGCAGCAGTGCAGAAAACTAAAAGAGAAATAGCACTACTACAGCTCGGGGCCCTGTGCACGCTACGGCACATATTCTCTTAGTGTAGTGAATCCCCTGAGGACATTAATAGCTGCACATAAATTCCAGTTTGTGACGTAGTGGCCAATTTGGTGTAAGTGCGTACATAAATTGATCTGACCATGAACATGGATGTACGTCATTCTTAGAATTGCGAAAGATCTTAAGTTTCCGAACAGTTAAGAAGTGTTTATAGTCAAAGTTTTCTCCTCATGGCGACAAAGACCTACCACGTCTGTCCCAGTCCGAAAGTCGATTATTGTCAAGTTCGCGCGCCTGGCGCTCTCTTGTTGCATCTCGTAAATGAAACAAATTATTTTCTTCAAACCCTTCTGCTATCTATGATTCTAAATTCCTTCTACTGTCTTTTCCTGCGATTTCGCCTTCAATTTGTTTAACTTGCTTTCGTAACGCCTCAAATTCCCTTTTTACGCGTTCATTAAATTTTCCCTGATTTTCTACATGCTTATTTATGTTCTGGTACTCTTCGGTTTCTGCAAATGGCAATGGAGCTGTATCATCTGAATCTCTGTCCCCATTTAAACTAAGACTTGTCAGTTTATCTGAAATCTCCTCCACTCTTTCCGATGAGTTTACGTCTTCCGTAAGTGTCGCGACTCGGGTTTCAGCATTGACACATTTGGTAGTTAATTGTTCATACTGTTGCGTTAGGTTATTTATTCTGTCAATTGGTACTGATTCCTCGATTCTTTCAAGTATTTCTTCCTTATCGTGTGCACGTTGTAAATTTAACTCTGAAAATTTTTGCACTATCTCGCGATCTCTTTCTTCCTGTTCTCTATCCTGTTCCTTTTGTTTAATCTCTACTGCAAATAATCTGTTATTGTGAGAATTCAAAATCGGTCGTACTTCTTCTCTAATTTCTTTCTTTGATTCATCTTTCATGTTTTTGAAACGTCCCTATTCGTGAGCCTAACTGTGTTTCCATTGTTTCCATCTTCGTTGTAATTCTTCCTATTTCTGTTTTAATTGTTCCTATTTGTGATCCCAAATTTAATATTGCACTCATCAACTGCTCCATATCTTCTGTCGTTAATCTCGTATTCTGAAAATTTTTTGATTGTGAAAAATTTTGAATTGTTTCGGACTATTTTCCCGACTTATTAAATTGTTTTCCACTTCATTATTCATTATCCTGTTCTCCTGTGTTGGCGAGTTCGCCAAGTCAACAATTTCGTCATTCTGACTATCCATCATTTTTGCCTTTTTCATCGATTGCGTAATCATTTACAAAACATACAAAACTCGTCACAATACGAAAATTACACACAATGAGACTTTATCTCCAACAATACCATTCACACTAAATGCTTCCCGACAAACACGCCTAACGAACAATTAATCTTCACAATTACACAAAATTGTCAAACCAGTATACAAGACATCAAAAATGAAATTCTGCAAAAATACCGTCAGAAGAATGACAAGACAACTGCAAATGTTCAATTACAAAATGTACACATGCAATATAGACTACAATTACTAAACTACAAATTACTACAACAATACTACTGTCTGCTGTTTTTACTCTCAGAAGAATTCCAAGGGACGATCCGAAGCAGCGGTCGCCACGTGCATGGGGGCTTAATTAAATATTAGTGCAAATAACTTTACTGTCTGTCCGGTTACGCAGCCTCGTAACCGGTTGGCCCTGAGTAGTATTAGTACGCAATCTGACTGCATAGAATAACAACAAAGAATGAAAGAAAACTTCCGTTAACACAATTAATTAATTAAGTCCCCAGCAACTATAAAACCTACGAAACAACAAAACACAAGTGTAGCTGTTCTGTGTGTGGAAGTGTGATTCAACGTACACATCTGGCACGGTACTTCCTCAATAAGACAAGATATTTTAGATACCATTTAGACTGAATTAATTAAATAAAACTGAAATACTATAATTGCACATATAAACCCGAATTACAGTCTAATACATGAACATTTCTAGCATTTGTAGACTTAGAGAAAGCTTTTGACAATGTTGACTGGAATACTCTCTTTCAAATTCTAAAGGTGGCAGGGGTAAAATACAGGGAGCGAAAGGCTATTTACAATTTGTACAGAAACCAGATGGCAGTTATAAGAGTCGAGGGACATGAAAGGGAAGCAGTGGTTGGGAAGGGAGTAAGACAGGGTTGTAGCCTATCCCCAATGTTATTCATTCTGTATATTGAGCAAGCAGTAAAGGAAACAAAAGAAAAATTCGGAGTAGGTATTAAAATCCATGGAGAAGAAATAAAAACTTTGAGGTTCGCCGATGACATTGTAATTCTATCAGAGACAGCAAAGGACTTGGAAGAGCAGTTGAAGGGAATGGATGGTGTCTTGAAGGGAGGATATATGATGAACATCAACAAAAGCAAAACGAGGGTAATGGAATGTAGTCGAATTAAGTCGGGTGATGTTGAGGGTATTAGATTAGGAAATGAGACACTTAAAGTAGTAAAGGAGTTTTGCTATTTGGGGAGCAAGAAACAGATGATGGTCGAAGTAGAGAGGATATAAAATGTAGACCGGCAATTGCAAGGAAAGCGTTTCTGAAGAAGAGAAATTTGCTAACATCGAGTATAGATTTAAGTGTCAGGAAGTCGTTTCTGAAAGTATTTGTATGGAGTGTAGCCATGTATGGAAGTGAAACATGGACGGTAAATAGTTTGGACAAGAAGAGAATAGAAGCTTTCGAAATGTGGTGCTACAGAAGAATGCTGAAGATTAGATGGGTAGATCACATAACTAATGAGGAGGTATTGAATAGGATTGGGGAGAAGAGAAGTTTGTGGCACAACTTGACCAGAAGAAGGGATCGGTTGGTAGGACATGTTCTGAGGCATCAAGGGATCACCAATTCAGTATTGGAGGGCAGCGTGGAGGGTAAAAATCGTAGGGGGAGACCAAGAGGTGAATACACTAAGCAGATTCAGAAGGATGTAGGTTGCAGTGGGTACTGGGAGACGAAGAATCTTGCACAGGATAGAATAGCATGGAGAGCTGCATCAAACCAGTCTCAGGACTGAAGACCACAACAACAACAACAACAACAACATGAACGCGAGCCAGATGCTTTGTTGACTGAACCTGTTACCAAGAGGTATTATTGGTTAAGACATTGAAATAATAAAAAAAAAGGAATTTTTTACCTTCATATATATTGACGAAAAGTACACTCTAGTCCATCAAAGCAATATGACAACATCTGAACAAGCACTCTCCATGGGATATTCTCAACAACGACACGCTACTGCAACATCTCTACAAGCACTCTCTACCACCGCCTCTCGACAAGAATCTCTACCACCGCTTCTCGACAAGAACTCTGCCTACCACCGCTTCTGAACAACTACTGCCTGTGGAGGCGGCTGAATAATACTCTTTGGCGCAATCTCTGGCGCTGTGACTCAGTGTAGCCACCTTTCAACCTATCTTCTTCATTTCTTCCCAGTGTCTTTCCCTGTTAACTGAGTCATATGCCTTTTCTGTGTCTATAAAAACCATTATTACCCTTCTGCTATGCTCCCAATTTTTTTCCATCATTTGACGGATAGAAAATATCAGGTCGTTCGTGCTCCTTCCTTTCCTAAACCCATGCTGTTCTTCACTCAGCTCCTTTTCTATCTTTTCAGTTATTCGATTTAGTAAAATTCTTTCAAAAATCCTAGCTGTATGACTCATAAGGGTTATTCCTCTGTAGTTTTTGCAAAGTCTTTTATTGCCTTTTTTGAAGATAGGAACAATGTCTCACAGTACTCTATACAGCCACTGCATTCCAATTGGACCTGCTGCTCCTATCATGTCCACTGATACTTCATCAGGTCCTGGGGCTTCCCCTCCCCCCCCCCCCCATTCCTCTTCTTTGAGGCTATTTCCATTTCTTCCCGTGTAATTTGCCCAAAATCTGCTTCCCAACTCCTCTCAATTTCTGCATTATTTGTTGTTTCCTCGTGTACCGACTCTTCTGTGTTTAACAGTTTCTTAAAATGATTTCTCCAGAGATCTTTTATAATCCCTGCATCTTCAATCACAGTACCATCTTCTGTTTCCATCTTTGCTGGTATTTCAGAAGCCTTCCTTTTATTTTTCATCATTTTATAGAACATTTTCTTATTGCTTTGTACATCTTCTTCAACCTTTTTTGTAAACTCTTCCCATGTCTTTTTCTTTGCTGTTTCCACTATTTCTTTGCACTTCTTGTTTTCCTCTATATATCTTTTATGCTCCTCGTCATTTTTTGTTTTCTACCACTTTCTCCATGCTTCATTCTTTCTTCCAACTGCTTGGATTGTGGTATCATCCCACCAACTTGTCTGTCCTACTTTTTCCTTTCCAGATGTTCTACCACATACGTTTTGTGCTTCTTCGGCTAAAGTGTCTTTGAATAAACTCCATTCTTTTCCTACGTCGCAGGAAACTTCTTTCGGAAATTTTTGTGTGATTAATTCTCTATACTTGTCAGCACTTTCACTCTCCTTCAGTTTCCAATCCCGTATTCTCCTTACTTCCTTCTGTTTTCTATTTTTCACACACTGATTCATTTTCCAATGTCCCACCAGTAAACTATGGGCTCAATCTGCACTCACACTTGGAATTACCTTATTACTTGTTACTTTCTTTTCATTCCCTGTTGACTAGAATATAATCAATTACACACTTGGTTCTTTCATCCCAGCTGTATCTGGTGATAACATGACTTCCTCTCTTCATAAACCAGCTGTTTGCTATTTTCATTCCATTCCTCTGGCACAAATCCAGGGGTCTTTCCCCTTCTTCATTTTTGCCTCTATATCCAAAACATCCCAACACTTGTTCAAATCCCTTTCTGTCTTTGCCTACCTGTGCATTAAAATCTCCCATCGCTATATTAGCACTCTCTGCATGGTTCTGTAACTCATTTTGAAAGTCCGTCTTCTCTTCATCGCGACATCCCACTTGAGGTACGTAAATCTGGATGTTTTTTCTATATTGAAAATGTTTAATAACATTTATATGTTGTGATGTATTTTATTTTGCCGATAATAACATTAATTAAAATTCAACGTTCAAATGTCTGTCCTCTCTTTCCTAATTCGACGGCACAGAGTAATTATCAATGGCATTCGCCAACAGTCACGTAATTGAGATATTATTTGATTTTATTTTGACTAGCAGTTTCTGCATTCCACTATGGCATCTTCAGGTCCCATATACATCTCTAAAAAATAAACGATATTTTCGTAGAATGCCGTATATTCCTGGACGTCGTGAATTCAAACAGGGAAGGAAGGGCTTCATTCGAAAACTTGATTGCAACACTGCAAATAGAGGTTTCCATGAAACAAACCACGACGTTCCAATGACGTTCGATGGTTACCTTTAAGATCATGGTTACTGGTAGTGAAACGTGACCCATTATGCCCCTTCCAATTTGTAGAAATTGGCGCCAAGTATCTCCATTGCTGGAATAGTATTGCGTCAGCAATAGAGGGGAATTTTCCGCCGGTTTTCGAGTCGCTGATTGGAACGTTTAACCACGACCACTGTCGTGGGGGCGGTAATGTTCTGTGTTCGGCCTGTACAAGTGCTCTTGAAGAGTCGGCTCTCGCCTTTCGGTCAGAGGAGGTTACAAGACTGAGCTCTCGCTGCTCTGGACAGCCTGCCTTCCGTTGGCTGTATAATATACTTTTATTTAATTGTAACTGTTTGACGAAGTTGCTGAAGTTTCGACTTCAACGTAACTGAGCGTTCTGCGTACAAGAGGCCTATGTTGTCTGTCTTGAGCAGTTTTGGCTAAAGTTGACTGTATCGGAGTTACTGTGTGACTTCGCTTGTTAAAATGAATCACTGTACCGTCAGTGATTGTGTGGCGGGCCTTCTTCGTCTCCCTCAGAGGCGCATTTGTATTGGTAGAAAGTCTTTAGTCTGGATCAACCAGACCAGGATAATTTACTTCGGTCTATAATCGCGACATTATCATCACCACGACGGGGCGTCGAAGCAACCAGGCATCGCCTCCGGTACGCCAGATCGTGTCCTTGCAGTTAAGAAGACAGCTTGGTAATGTATGTCTGGAGCACCGGCAGATTAGGGAATTTTCCTAAGTGATAATCAGAGCTCAGCAGAGCGCGCCTGTTCGTCTTTTCTAACTTTGTTCTGTCTTGGGTGTTCATTGTCTGAGTTCTCACTACTTAGCAGCAATTAATGTTGGGTTGGCTGTGTGTTTCTCTTAAGATTTGAGTTGCAAGGAATTGGCTCCACATAGCACTTCGTCATAAATGTCACAATTTAGTTTATGGACAACTTCACCTTCACAGCATTTATTTGAGTATCCAGTTTGATCCAATTTGATGTATTGTAAATGTTTCATGTGTTTTGTTTATTATTTTGAGTTTAGTCATAATAAATCAAATTATTTTGGACAGAACTTTCATTCTGTTAATCGGTAGAGCAACCCTTTCATTTCTCACTACATTAATGAAACTTTCCTTTATCTAATTAATTTGTATCCAATTAAATTATTGCAGGTGCCAAACTCTTTTCTACTCCACTTGCAGGGTCGATTATAGTCAGTCTGCGTTTCTTTTTAGTCCATGTGCAACAGCAGAAGTCGGAGTTAGAAAGGGGGGGGGGAGGGCTTAGAGCATCATTTACTTATGAATATTCTAGAAGAATTTGGTGTTAAATACACTGCTAGCCCCGGCACCTCGCAACCGCATCAAAATACGCCCCATCGTACATCAGCTCACCTCACCATCATTTCGCAAAATGATGCGTTACGCGTGGTTTTCCTGCAAAGCTATGCGATGAGCGGGAGCCTTAGGAACGTAAACCAAGTTTGTTTTCCCATAAAAACCTTATACAACCACGTAATTGTAAAAATACAGCGTTTATGACGTGTGCAAGACATCGAGATATTTACTGCTTCTTCCCCTGTATTTACGACAAATTTTAGGTGTAAATTATGAAATGTTAAATAATAGGAGTACGTAAATTTTGTAGGAAGTTTGCATCTACGCCTTGCGAGAACTTCATTTGCAATCAAAAATTTTTCCTTTGACTTTCATTTTCACGCCTTTTAAGACAATATTAATATATACAGCATACTGAGTGTTACTTCAGTTTATTAGCAGTGTAAGTACCGGAAAAACTGAAAATAAATAAAGAAGCTTCCGACCCTCGCATTACCGTTCTGTAAATTGAGGAAGAAATTTCTGAGAATATACGTTTGGAGTACAGCATTTTATGGTAATTAAACATGGAGTGTGAGAAAACCGGATCAGAAGAGAATCGAAGCATTTGAGATGTGGTGCTACAGGCGAATGTAGAAAATTAGGTGGACTGATGAAGTAAGAACTGAGGAGGTTCTGCGTAGAATCGGGGGGAAAATGGATGTGTGGAAAAGACTGACAGCGTGACGGGACAGGATTAGAGATGGGCAAAGCCGTTCATCCTAGGGAACTATTTCACCGGTAATCGCTCGCTTCTGGGAACCGTTCATTTTTACTCGTTCACCGTTCATTTGTGCTTGGTATCCGGTTCTTATGAAAAATTGAAAATTAATAGCATAGGTGACTGAAGATGGAAGGCGCCAAAAAATTGTTCAGATGGCTCCAAGCACTATGGGACATACCATCTGAGGTCATCAGTCCCCTAGAACTTTGCCTAACTAACCAAAGGACAGCACACACATCCATGCCCGAGGCAGGATTCGAACCTGCGACCGTAGCAGCAGCGCGTCTCCGGACTGAAGCGCGTAGAACCGCTCGGCCACAGCAGCCGGCTAAGGCGCCAAGAGGGGGCACTTGCCTACCGCTGGAGTACAGAATTTTTTATTCATAACAGAATTGTCACACACTTGTAATTTTCGCGATTCTGCAGAACATCTCGTTTAGCAAGCTGTAGCGTTATGTGGCTGATCGCAGGGAAATAATATATGGGTGGCGCACGAAAAACCTGGCCCCGAGTACAGACTGCTCGCCATTTACGCACGATTTCTTGACCGCTACGAGCAGAATAGATAAACACCTAATAATTAGACAGTGAAGAAATAACAAATAAGCTAATGCAAACAACTTGGAAACAATAGATGACGATTGGTGGGCGACAATGAGAACTCTAGTACTCGGGGCCTATTTTTCGTGCGCCACCTTGTAGGAGTTATCATATTCTATTTACTAAATGTGGCACCCGATACTCGATTACAAAGCGCGGGCTTCATTCAGTTGCAAATCGGTCTGCCTTCCATAACAATGAACACGCTCTTTTACCTTGGATCAAAAAAAGACGGAAAATGGCCACTCGTGTGTGCCGTGCCGACATTCTTTTTTCATGTGTAATAACAATCTTGCCTTTTTACAAGTATTTCTTCTGCTGTGTATCGAAATAGTGAAGTAAGCTGATACGCCGTTTTATTACCTGAAACGATGTACAGTACCGGCCATTAAAATTGCTACACACATAAGAAATGCAGATGATAAACGGGTATTCATTGGACAAATAGACTATACTAGAGCTGACATGTGATTACATTTTCATGAAATTTGGGTGCGTAGATCCTGAGAAATCAGTACTCAGAACAACCACCTGTGGTCGTAATAACGGCCTTGATACGCCTGGGCATTGAGTCGAACAGAGCTTGGATGGCGTGTACAGGTACAGCTGCTTGTGCAGCTTCTACACGATACCACAGTTCATCAAGAGTAGTGACTGGCGTATTGTGACGAGCCAGTTGCTCTGCCACCATTGACCAGACGTATTCAGTTGGTGAGAGATCTGGAGAATGTGCTGGCCAGGGCAGTTGAACATTTTCTGTATCCAGAAAGGCCGGACACGACCTGCAACATGCGGTCGTGCATTATCTTGCTGAAATGTAGGGTTTCGCAGGGATCGAATGAAGGTTAGAGCCACGGGTCGTAACACATCTGAAATGTAACGTCCACTGTTCAAAGTGCCGTCAATGCGAACAAGAGGTGACCGAGACGTGTAACCAATGGCACCCCATACCATCACGCCGGGTGATACGCCAGTACGGCGATGAGGAATACACGCTTCCAATGTGCGTTCACCGCTATGTCGCCCAACACGGATGCGACCATCATGATGCTGTAAACAGAACCTGGATTCTAGAATGAAATTTTCACTCTACAGCGGAGTGTGCGCTGATATGAAACTTCCTGGCAGATTAAAACTGTGTGCCGGACCGAGACTCGAACTCGGGACCTTTGCCTTTCGCGGGCAAGTGCTCTACCGACTGAGCTACCCAAGCACGACTCACGCCCCGTCCGCGGAGCTTTACTTCTGCCAGTACCTCGTCTCCTACCTTCCAAACTTTACAGAAGCTCTCCTGCGAACCTTGCAGAACTAGCACTCCTGAAAGAAAGTATATTGCGGAGACATGGCTTAGCCACAGCCTGGGGATGTTTCTAGAATGAAATTTTCACTCTACAGCGGAGTGTGCGCTGATATGAAACTTCCTGGCAGATTAAAACTGTGTGCCAGACCGAGATTCTCCTGCGAGCTTCTGTAAAGTTTGGAAGGTAGGAGACTAGGTATTGGCAGAAGTAAAGCTGTGAGGACGGGGCGTGAGTCGTGCTTGGGTAGCTCAGTTGGTAGAGCACTTGCCGGCGAAAGGCAAAGGTCCCGAGTTCGAGTCTCTGTCCGGAATACAGTTTTAATCTGCCAGGAAGTTTCAGAACCTGGATTCATTCGACAAAATGACGTTTTGCCATTCGTGCACCCAAGTTCGTCGTTGAGTACACCATCGCAGGCACTCCTGTCTGTGATGCAGCGTCGAGGGTAACCGCAGCCATGGTCTCCAAGCTCATAGTCCATGCTGCTGCAAACGTCGTCGAAATGTTCGTACAGATGGTTGTTGCAAACGTCCGCATCTGTTGACTCAGGGATCGAGACGTGGCTGCACGATCGGTTGCAGCCATGCGGGTAAGATGCCTGTTATCTCGGCTGCTAGTGATACGAGGCCGTTGGGATCCAGCACGGCGTTCCGTATTACCCTCCTGAACCCACCGATTCCATATTCTGCTAACACTCATTGGATCTCGACCAACGCGAGCAACAATGTCGCAATATGGTAAACCGCAATCACGATAGGCTACAATCAGACCTTTATCAAAGTCGGAAACGTGATGGTACGCATTTCTCCTCCTTACTCGAGGGATCACAACGTTTCACAGGGCAACGTCGGTCAACTGCTGTTTGTGTTTGAGAAATCGGTTGGAAACTTTCCTCATGTCAGCACGTTGTAGGTGTCGCCACCGGCGCCAACCTTGCGTGAATGCTCTGAAAAGCTATTCATTTGCATATCACAGCAGCTTCTTCCTGTCGGTTAAATTTCGCGTCTGTAGCACGTCATGTTCGTGGTGTAGCAATTTTAACGGCCAGTAGTGTTTGTATTACATACCACGTAATTTTTATGTAATTTACGTAATTATGAAATGCATTTTAAGTATCGGTCGTGGACGCTGAATAGAATACGAAAAGAACCAGAAGTTCAGAGTTCAAAAGAGATCTAGAATTGGTGTGCGCAACGAACGAAAGGAGTAACAACTCGATACTGAACTGTGAGCAGTCGGCAATGGAACTGCGACGAGTGGCCACTCGAAGAAGGACGAGTCGGGCCGAGAGAGACCGAGACCGAGACCGAGACACGGGGGAAGAGAACCGTGGCTGGAACGAGATCGGCCGACGTGCCGTTCGGGAACGAGACCGACCGTTTCCCTTTCCCGCGAACTGTAAGTAGAAAGCCGCGACCGAAGTGAACTATGAAGGACCGTTCCTTAGAATTCATTCCACACTCGTTCCGTTCATCTTGGCGAACCGTTCCTCTCTAGAGGGGATAGTAGGACATTTGATGAGACAGCAGGGAATTTCCAAGGTAATAGACGGAGCTGTAGAGGGTAAAAACTGTAGAGGAAGACAGAGATTGGAATACATCCAGCAAATAACTGATTACGTATGTAAGTGCGACTGAGATGAAAAGGTTGGCACAGTGAGAAGGCTGATGACTCAATTATGTATTTCCGGTGCACCATCCGCTGTCTTGGAACTTCGCGAATAAAGGCTATTCGGAAACTCCCGGTACAGAGTTCTAGAACTTGCAGAGAGGAGTGAGTACATAGTACTTTGAATAGGAACACATGTACGTAAACGTAGCTTTTCCGTGCTACGTCGGTTTCAACTCAGATCTGTAACGCGTCCCCGTCTGCCGAGGGAAACAGAAAAGTCTCAGTGGTGCTTGTCGTGGCACGCAATACGGTAGACAGTAATTACTATGGACTAGTTCTTGAGGGGTCGTATGCAAAGTTTAGTCTACGAGGCTCCTGTAGAGACAGAGGAAGACCTGCTGGCTCGAGTTCTGGCCGCTGCACTACAAACTGAAGAGGCACCAGTTGGAAGCGAGAGTGTGTACGAGGCAAACTTTGTGTTCCGCCTCACGGCAGGTCTTGTCATGGGGGAAGCCTCGCCAGAGAGGTCCGCCGCATGAGCGTCTAGGGAAGTGATTCCAGTGGTGGTTTCCCCGACCCAGCCTGGAACTGAACCGGGGCCTATTGGCGTTACAGACCGCCGCGCTGACCACTCAGCTATTTTTCTTTTCTTTCTTTCTTTAGGGCCTCCCATCTCCCCTTCTAACCCTTCCATTCGCTCTCCTTCAAGCGCCTTCTTCGGTGAGCTTCAATGCTCCACTTTTTTTTTTTTTTTTTTTTTTTTTTTTTTTTTTTTTTTTTTTTTTTAAACGGTTTATGAAACTGAATTGCATCTTGAAGGCAATGTTAGAAAATTGTAATCCGAATATATTACCATGAAAATAACTCTATTATACTGTTGAATGCATTAACGGAACGCAAAATATCCTTCCATTAGAATTTAAACAAAAATGAGAGAGTAGCAAAAGTAAAATTAAGAGAGGAAATTAAACTTCTCCAGTGATGCACGTCTTATGCATGAGAATAGTTTTTCCCTACTATTCTTGTGCTGTGGCGTGACTCTTACTTCTTGGGAAAACATGCTTCTTCGGGGTTCTGTTGAGGCCTCCACGGCTACCGTATCGGCGCCGGGGCACACGAAGTCCCCACCGTACTTCACCCTCAACAGCAATCCCCTACTTTGGCAGTCTGTCTTGTTCGGTAGATTTCATATTATTTAGGTGTTAACCGATGCCTTGTTTCTCGAACAAAATTTGCATCATATTCCCGAACTTCTTTTTATGGTCTTTGTTCCGGTATATTTTGAAGTATTCATCTTTCATATATTCTCGATATTCTTGTAGATTGTCATTACCTTTGTTGTTGACAACATAATTAACAAAATTTCCGAATAGCCACAAGATGACATTGTTTTTTTGTGGTGGAAAGGAAACTTCTTCTGGGAAGAGTATATCATGTAGTGTGATCTCTCTGCCATCTGTCCGTTTGAGAAAAGCGACTTGCAATACGATGTCATTCCAAATATTCTTGTATCCATTACAGATGAAGCGATGCTTTAAGGAGTCCAAATTGTGACATTTTTGGCACACATTGGTTGCATGTTGTCCTACGGAATACAATTTTTCATTGGTACTAATGATGTTGTTGAAAATTCTGTACCATGACGCTTGCACTTCCGTAGTCAGTGTTTCGGTATTTTTATTAGTCCATATTTTTTTCCAGTTTCTGTTGGGATACTTCAGCTCCATTTTATTTTGGTTTTCGCGTGATTGTAACTGCTGTACTATATATTTACTTGTCCTCTTACTATTGTCTGTTAAAATGTACGTCAAGTAGCTTAATTCTACATAAAAATCCTTAATATTCTTTAGGTTGTAATTTATGTCGTGAACAACTACTGGCGGCTGCATGCTTCCGGGTTTCAGAAGGTCAAATAGTGCGGCAGTTATGCTGTTCGGCTGCGTCTCTATAAGTTTTAGCGTTCTTTTAATGAAGAGGGCAGTGTTTTTCCTCCGAAGATCTATCAGCCCTAGGCCTCCGTTTTCGGGTCTCGATGTAGTCGTTCCTACTGCTACTCTAAAAATATGGCCTTTCCATACGTATCGACAGATTGTGCTCATTATAGATTTCGCTATGTCTGGAGGTGTTGGTAAAATCTGAGCGACGTGTTCAGCTTTCGAAAGAACTGCACAGTTTATTAGTTTAATTCTTTGCTTGATATTTAAGTCCCTCGTTTCATGCAGTATTAAGCTGCCTCTGATTTTTCCTAACACCTGTTTCCAATTAGCAGCCGTTGTTCTTAATGGGCAAGTGTAAAAAGTTATGCCCAAAGCAGTGT
The DNA here is from genome assembly GCF_023864345.2 of Schistocerca serialis cubense. Classification (NCBI taxonomy): domain Eukaryota; kingdom Metazoa; phylum Arthropoda; class Insecta; order Orthoptera; family Acrididae; genus Schistocerca; species Schistocerca serialis. Next base: position 141,198,818 of record NC_064649.1, on the reverse strand, counting down.
GACGGACAACACAACACACAGTCCCTGGGGGGAGAAAATGTCCGACCTAGCGTGGAATTGAACCGGGGCCTATTGGCGTGACAGTCCGCCGCGCTGACTACTCAGCTGTCGAGGCGGACGTGTGTACAAGAAGATGCTCCGAACGTAACAGTGTCTTAAACTACGTAGGTGCTCACCACATCGGGCCGCTGTTATAATGCACGAGCATCATCCTGTACGTACAGTATTCTGGATTCTTTTTTTTTTTTTATTTTGGGATAATGTAACACGCAATGTTTAATTTAATACATACAAATGTGCTCAAGTGATAAACATGTTTCGTTAGGTTTGCTTTCGAATTGTTACCTAATAACTGTACTGCGTCAAGCCTAATTCATTTCCTCAAGCAGAAGTGGACGAGTTAATCATATGAATTGTAACCGTCGTAGAAGGCAAGTGGTACATTTCTACATATGGGATCCGATTCAAAATATTACGCATTCACTCCCCTCTACAAGTCCTAGAAGTTCGCAAGGCGAATTTCGCAATCCCCTGTATAAATGGCTCATACCTCCCCAAAGCCCGCCTAAACTTCTATTTTCTTCTAAGGGCTTGGCCACTGTCACACTTCTGTCACTTTCACATCTGACCAAGCCCTGTATATACCAGAATTTTGCACGAAATCGCCTATGACGAGCACGCACGGTCCCGTTGTAAGAAATGTTGCCATACGGTCTGCATGTTTAATTATTTTTTGCTGAATTTTGACGGTAAATTGAGTTCATGGTTCAGAGTAGTTTCAGGGGTAAGACAAGGCTGCAACCTGTCTCCACTGTTGTTCATATTATTTATGGATCATATGTTGAAAACAATAGACTGGCTGGGCGAGATTAAGATATGTGAACACAAAATAAGCAGTCTTGCATATGCGGATGACTTAGTTGTGATGGCAGATTCGATTGAAAGTTTGCAAAGTAATATTTCAGAGCTACATCAGAAATGTAAGGACTATGGTGTGAAGATTAGCATCTCCAAAACGAAAGTAATGTCAATAGGAAAGAAATATAAACGGATTGAGTGCCAAATAGGAGGAACAAAGTTAGAACAGGTGGACGGTTTCAAGTACTTAGGATGCATATTCTCACAGGATGGCAACATAGTGAAAGAACTGGAAGCGAGGTGTAGCAAAGCTAATGCAGTGAGCGCTCAGCTACGATCTACTCTCTTCTGCAAGAAGGAAGTCAGTACCAAGACTAAGTTGTCTGTGCACCGTCCAATCTTTCGACCAACTCTGTTGTATGGGAGCGAAAGCTGGGTGGATTCAGGTTACCTCATCAGTAAGGTTGAGGTTACGGATATGAAAGTAGCTAGGATGATAGCAGGTCCTAGTAGATGGGAACAATGGCAGGAGGGTGTCCACAATGAGGAAATCAAAGAAAAACTGGGAATGAACTCTATAGATGTAGCAGTCAGGGCGAACAGGCTTAGATGGTGGGGTCATGTTGCATGGGAGAAGCAAGGTTACCCAAGAGACTCATGGGTTCAGCAGTAGAGGGTAGGAGGAGTCGGGGTAGACCGAGGAGAAGGTACCTGGATTCGGTTAAGAATGATTTTGAAGTAATACGTTTAACATCAGAAGAGGCACCAATGTTAGCACTGGGCAGGGGATCATGGAGGAATTTTGTAAGGGGGCTATGCTCCAGACTGAACGCTGAAAGGCATAATCAGTCTTAAATGATGATGATGCCATAATACCTTATACCTAATCAGTAAATAAAACAAAGAGAAGTGAATGGAAACCGTGTGATCAGTTAAACCGTATCATTAGTCTTTATCGAACTAGTTTGCGGTTATAGTTGACAAGAGCCGGCCCGTGTGGCCGAGCGGTTTTACGAGCTACAGTCTGGAACCGTAACTGCGTTACGGTCGCAGGTTCGAATCCTGCCTCGGGCATGGATGTGTGTGCTGTCCTTGGGTTAGTTAGGTTTAAGTAGTTCTAAGTTCTAGGGGACTGGTGACCTCAGATGTTAAGTCCCATATTGCTCAGAGCCATTTCAACATGACAAGAGTGAGTTGGAAGCCGTTCTGCGTATCAAACGGTTCTAGTAGGTGATAGTTCTATTCTAGTACTGTTGCATTCACTTTACGCAAACACGTATCTCATTGTGTGTGCCGAAAGGAGTTCTTTTGACAACGGCATGCCGAAACGTACCAGGAAGAAATAAAGTCAGTATTTTGTGTTCAAGACGAGAGTTTAATTACAAGTGCGGAAGATGACCGCGACGTCTTATGAAGTATCCTTGTCATGTAGTATCCTTGAATTTTTTTTTTTCAGTCACGACGTTTTTTTGTCAATTTCAAGTCACATGCCCCTGCAGAAGGTAAGAGATCACGTGAGGGAATGTTCTTCTACCTGTGGGTCGCGACCGCCTGGGGGTTGCAGTCGCAAGAGGAAGCACTTGCATCGCCTCTTTAAGCACATCATTTAAAAATCGTGGCTGCCAGAGGTTATCGATCAAGAAAGCAGTGTGTCCACGAAAAATTTGGCATTGTTGATTTTAATTTCGTGACGAGCCCACTGTCTATGCCAGTCGTAGCTTTAGCACCATCACTACGCATGGCGATACATTTCGTCGAATCAGACTCGTAGTTGCGACTGCTTTCTAAAAACATGTCGTACAAACACTGGCCAGTAGTGTTCGCAGGGAGTTCTTTGCAAAATAAAATGTCTGCCTTGATACTTTCATCTGCTTCAAAGCGCACAACTATAAGTACTATAAATTGAGCTGAATGTGAAACATCAGTAGATTCAACAAACTGGAAAGCAAAATGTCGGCTCTTCTTTAATTTTTTCGACTAACTGTTCTCGACTCTCACCGGCCATATCGTTTAGTCTGCGTTCAGTGTTATCATCAGAAATTGTTGTGCTTTTTAGCTTGTTTGCCTCTTGCTTACCTAACGTAATTTCAACCATATCCAGGGCTGCTGGCAAAATAAGATTCTCTGCATCTGTAGGCGGCTTCCCTGCTTTAGCGTCTTTGAATGCGACTCGGTAGCTACGTAACAACACTTTCGTTGTCGCTGAATACCTAAAATCAAATAAAAAATCTTGTTAAATAACAAACATTAATAATATTTTAAATCAACAAATAACATTACTATTTTATTACCTGAATCATAGTAGTTTGCTGCCGGTTAAATATTTTTCAGTTTCTTTTCGAAGAAATCTGACGGTTTATCAGCTTCCTTGGAACGTTTAGTTGAGAGGTGACGCAGAAGCTTTGATGGCCTCATACTCTCACGTGACAATACTTCGCCGCAAATTACACATTCAGGTTTATTGTTCGCTTCCCCCTCTGGGTTTTGTACCTGACGTGGAGGGCTACACAGATCTTTTAAGAAACTTGTCCGTTTTATGCTCGCTGAGAGCGAAGCTCGAAGACAATAATCACTTCCGTACTTGCTGGTGCACTCGGACAACTGATAACATTGACGGAAAACGCGCGACTATGCCCCCGCTCACCCCCACGCCTCTACCATGGCAAAGAACATAATTATATCTAGGCCCGCAGAACACTGCGACCACTTTTTACATTGCACTTGATTTCTTGATCAGTATAGTATCGATAGAAAGGAGAATTAAATACGTTGCATTAGAAATCGCTGACATACTTTTATTGTGAAATCATAATTAAACCAAGACCCTAAGCTGTCGACAGTCGTTGATATACATCAACGGGGACAGTTGAAAATGTGCGACCCGACCGGGACTCGAAACCAGGATCTCCTGCTTACATGGCATGACGCTCTACCCATCTGAGCCACCGAGGGCACAGAGGATAGTGCGACTGCAGGGATTTATCCCTTGCACGCTCCCCGTGAGACCCACATTCCCAACTTAATGTCCACACACCACATTCGTAGTGCCCCTGCCCATTACACTCACTACTCGCGGCAGACAATCTTACCGAGTCCCGTATGAGCTCGGGCAATGCGTGTGCATCCAACACAGAAGAAGGTCAATGGCCGGTAAGCCTTAACTATATGAAGATGATATCTGTTCTTTTGGACATGTCCGAGAGAAGAGATACCAGCTTCATATACTTTTATTGTGGTTCTGGGGGTTGCCAGAATATTTATACTTGGAAGGGGGTCGCGTATTCCAAAAGGCTGAAAATCACAAATCTAAAGTAATTTGATTAGATTAGTACTTATTCCGCAGATCATGAATACGACACTTCGTAATGATGTGGAACGTGTCAGGTTAATAAAAGGTGTCTATACAAGATATTACATTAGACAAAATATTACATGACAGTCAATATTTTTTATTATTATTATGCCGGCCGAAGTGGCCGTGCGGTTAAAGGCGCTGCAGCCTGGAACCGCAAGACCGCTACGGTCGCAGGTTTGAATCCTGCCTCGGGCATGGATGTTTGTGATGTCCTTAGGTTAGTTAGGTTTAACTAGTTCTAAGTTCTAGGGGACTAATGTCCTCAGCAGTTGAGTCCCATAGTGCTCAGAGCCATTTCTATTATTATTATTAATTTTTTTGTGGGATTGGGAAATTGCCCACTTACTATATCCAAAAATTCATCTAATGAGTAGAAGGAGTTGCCATTAAGAAATTCTTTTAATTTCCTTTTAAATGCTATATGACTATCTGTCAGACTTTTGATGCTATTAGGTAAGTGACCAAAGACTTTTGTGGCAGCATAATTTACCCCCTTCTGAGGCAAAGTTAGATTTAACCTTGAGTAGTGAAGACCATCCTTTCTCCTAGTGTTGTAGCCATGTACATTGCTATTACTTTTGAATTCGTTCGGATTGTTAATAACAAATTTCATAAGAATATATATATTGTGAGGCTACAGTGAAGATTTCTAGCTCTGTAAATAAGTGTCTACAGGATGATCTTGGATGAGCTCCAGCAATTATTCTGATTACACGCCTTTGTGCAATGAACACACTTTTACTCAATGATGACTTACCCAGAATATGCTGCCATACGAAAGCAGAGAATGAAAATAGGCGTGGTAAGGTAATTTACTCAGATGTATATGCCAAAATTTGCAATGACGCTAATAGCATAAGTAGCTGAACTCAAACGTTTCAGCAGATCCTCAGTGTGTTTTTCCAGCTCAACCCCTGATCAATGCATACACCTTGAAATTTTGAATATTCTACCTTAGCTACCGATTTCTGATCGAAGTCTATATTTATTAATGGTGTCATTCCATTTACTGTGTGGAACTGTATATACTGTGTTTAATGAGAGCCCATTTGCAGATGATTTTCTGAAAAACATCGTTTACAATTTCACCGGTTAATTCTTGTCTGTCGGGTGTGATAGCTATACTTGCCTCATCGGCAAAAAGTACCAGCTTTGCATCTTCGTGAATATAGAATGGCAAGTCATTAATATATATTGAGAACAGCAGGGGACCCAAGACCGAACCTTGCGGCACCCCATTCTTGATTGTTCCCCAGTTTGAGAAATCACCAGTAATGCAGTCCGATGTCGGAGGTACCAGCCTGGATCACGATATGAGCGAGCTCTGGCTCCGTAGAGCGCCCTAGCGACGCTTTCCAGCCGCTACTGGAGGCTCCAGAGGAACTGGAACGGCCTTGCAGGCCTCCGTCACAGAGCACAGCTCCAGACCGCGACTGCAGTGCAACGTCGTTCTGGTCCACGGCGCATTCCCTGGGTCGCTGTTCCGCAGTTGCAGCACTGCAAGTAGCCACTGTCCTCAAATCGCCAAGTCATCAGCTATCCCTTGTTCCTAACGACACTCTGGAGCGACGCAATAGCCGAGTGCAAAAGCTTCCCAAAGCCACGGGTCAACAACACCTTGGTCGAACTCCGCCCGTGACGCAAGCAGTTACTCGGTTTCGCGTTGATTGAATTGTTGGATGTCCTCCTGATAGATATCGTGCCAAACTGTCAGACTGGAGTGTTAAATCGTCAAAGTCCCGAGCTGGATGTAGGGGCCACAACTCTAAAGCTCCAAACAGTGTCAGTTGGGAAGATATCCGGTGACCTTTCTGTTGGGGTTTGGCAAGCACGAAGACAAAAAGCACAAACTCTCGCCATGTGCGGGCTGGCATTATCTTGCTGAAATGTAAGACCAGGACGGCTTGCCATGAAGTGCAACAAAACGTGACTGAACCGTGAATTTACTTTCAAAATACTTCCTTAAGCAATTTACCTAACACGAATTCTTTACAGACGAATGGAAAAACTGGTAGAAGCCGACCTCGGGGAAGATCAGTTCGGATTCCGTAGAAATGTTGGAACTCATGAGGCAATACTGACCCTACGACTTATCTTAGAAGAAAGATTAAGAAAAGACAAACCTACGTTTCTAGCATTTGTAGACTTGGAGAAAGCTTTTGACAATGTCGACTGGAAAACTCTCTTTCAAATTCTAAGGTGGCAGGGGTAAAATACAGGGAGCGAAAGGCTATTTACAATTTGTACAGAAACCAGATGGCAGTTATAAGAGTCGAGGGACATGAAAGGGAGGCAGTGGTGGGGAAGGGAGTGAGACAGGGTTGTAGCCTCTCCCCGATGCTATTCAATCTGTATATTGAGCAAGCAGTAAAGGAAACAAAAGAAAAATTCGGAGTAGGTATTAAAATCCATGGAGAAGAAATAAAAACTTTGAGGTTCGCTGATGACATTGTAATTCTGTCAGAGACAGCAAAGGACTTGGGGAGCAAAAAACTGATGATGGTCGAAGTAGAGAGGATATAAAATGTAGACTGGCAATGGCAAGGAAAGTGTTTCTGAAGAAGAAAAATTTGTTAACATCGAGTATAGATTTAAATGTCAGGAAGTCGTTTCTGAAAGTATTTGTATGAAGTGTAGCCATGTATGGAACTGAAACATGGACGATAAATAGTTTAGACAAGCACAGAATAGAAGCTTTTGAAATGTTGTGCTACAGAAGAATGCTGAAGATTACCTGGGTTGATCACATAACTAATGAGGGGGTATTGAATAGAATTGGGGAGAAGAGGAGTTTGTGACACAACTTGACTAGGAGAAGGGATCGGTTGGTAGGACATTTTCTGAGTTATCAAGAGATCACTAATTTAGTACTGGACGGCAGCGTGGAGGTTAAAAATGGTAGAGGGAGACCAAGAGATGATACACTAAGCAGATTCAGAAGGATGTAGACTGCAGTAGGTACTGGGAGATGAAGAAGCTTGCACAGGATAGACTAGCATGGAGAGCTGCATCAAACCAGCATCAGGACTCAAGACCACAACAACAACAACAACAAGGGATGTACTTTATTTAATAACGATTCATCAAGGACATTAACATATTTAATCACACTATGTGAGCGTGGAATAGTTGCCAGTAGATAACTGATGAAACAAAATTAAATTTTTTTAATAAATGGAAATTTTATTCCTAAAAGCCCTTTTTTTAAACAGATTTAAAATTATAATCAGAAAGTACCCTGTAAATATCAAGTTACAATCTATTCAGTGGCAGAAATAAAAAAAAATTTTTTTTGACAGTATGAACTTTCGGGCTGAGAAGCTTGCCGCTGCCTTTTAACACGGCCATAGTCACGACCGCTCACAACCACCTCTGAAAGGCTACACTGGTACAAATCTGCAACACGCCAGATTACTTTAAACTAAAAATTTTAACAACTCACACAAACACATTAACTATGCACCCCGTAAGAGGGATGGAAATGGTACAGAACACTCACATTAAAAATTATTTGCAACTTGTTTTTAAAAGAAAACTCTTACGGTGGAAGGGTGGCAACTTTATATACTAAAAATGACCATTTAAGTAAAACCCATGAAATGCAGCCTTACATAAAATGTACAAACATGCTCTACATTAGCCTACACATAAATCACCTCTCAAAATGATAGGCAAGATAAAAACTTATATGAGGAATTCGGCCTTTACACAAGCAATAAATTCGTTAACACCGAATCCGACAAACATGACAGAGGCAGCTATTAACGTACGGCAGACCGACAGACAGACACTAACTGCCTAACAAATGCGGACGAGAGACAGACGAGCAAGCTGGGGACGAGAGACTGACCAAGAAAACAAGTAGAATTTAACAAGGAAATGAAATCACATATCACCAATCACTTAACTAGTAGTAAACTGCGATGTCTGGCGAAGATCTGGCGCAGCACCCCCAAATCGCTCTCCCGAACCGTCCGCTGCCAGCCGCTTCAACGGACGCAGGAAGGCGCGCCGATCTCCCGTCTCACGGCGTCGCAGCTCGCACCGGCCAGACCGATGTCGTGGGTTGACTCCTGTTGCTCTCGTGTCGGCCGCGAAGCCACTACCCCTCGCTATACGGCGCGGCCCACTGGACTCACGTGGCGACCTCACATGCGCCGACGCTCAAGGCGGACAAGTCATCTCGTGTCTCAGTGCGCGACCGACCAACCGATCGTTCCAACCGCCAATGACCATTGCCTGAGCAAACTCGAGCGGACTGGCGGCCTAACACATACTAGCACTCCGGACGACAGACACTGACTGCCCTACACTGACCCGGCTGACCAACTCACCAGACTCGCTGAGACTGACAGACTGACCCACTGGCGAGTTTTTTTTTTTTCTTTATTGTGATTTCATTCCCCTGCCCCATATGGGCAGGGGAGGGCTGTCAGCAGCACAATCCGCCGCTCTTCAGCCGAGTGACATGACAACTAAAACAAGAATAAAATAATACATAAATAAGGAGGTAAAAAGGGGAACAACAACAGAGTAAGGGGAGAAAATGGAGGTAAAAATACACTGACACGTAGACGTTCATTGGGACAGTTAAAAAAGTCACCAGAAAGTTATAAAACACAGTTGGCGATTCTTAAAACACAGAGAAGACACTGAATGCGCATGCACAGGTTAAAAGTCGGCCACAGTATTAAAAACACTCCGAAACAACACACTTAAAACCCACTTGGAGGACACACACGACGAAGAATAAAACTACCAGGTGGGACCCGCCGAGGGAAAGGTCTGAGAGGATGGAGGAGGGGAGAGCATGGGGCAGCTGGGGAAGCGGTGGGATGAAGAGAGGAGGGGCAACTGTGGGTTCATGAAGAGGTAGGAGACACGTGGGGCGGGAGAGGAAGAGGGAAGACAGGGCAGGAGGGAGTGCAGAGACACTGAAAGGGAGCACAAGAGGGGGAGGGGGAGCAGAAGGGGGAAGCCGCTCAGGAGGAGGGAGGGGGAGGAGAGGGAGCCCTGAGGAGGAGGCAGGAAGGGGGGTTAGAGTTGGTAGGAAGGGTAGATGTCAGGGTGAAGCTCATCATCCGGGAGGGGTAGACGGTGGAAGTTGTGTTGGGAAAGGAGATGGAGGGTGTGGAGATGGAGAGAGGGAGGGACACAATGGTAAAGGCGCGGCAACGGGTTGGGAGTGAAGAGGAAGGGAGACACCAGGGGGTGAGGGGGATCAAGGCGGCGCACAATATATAGTGTGCGGAGGTGTTCAAGGAAAAGGAGAAGGTGGGGGAAGGGGATGAGGTCATTGAGGATGCGCATGGGGGACGGAAGGCGGATGCGGAAGGCGAGGTGGAGTGCATGGCGTTCGACGATTTGGAGGGCTTCATAGAACTGGGGAGGGGCGGAAATCCAAGCAATGCTGGCATAACAAAGGATGGGGCGGATCATGGATTTGTAGGTGTGAAGGATGGTGGAAGGATGCAGACCCCACGTCCGGCTGGACAGGAGTTTCAGGAGGCGGAGGCAGTTGAGCTTTGTTTTGGATGGTAAGGAGATGGGGAGTCCAGGTGAGGTGGCGGTCGAGTGTGAGGCCAAGGTATTTGAGGGTAGGAGTGAGGTGGATAGGACGGCCATAAATGGTGAGGTAGAAATCATGGAGGCAGGTGGTGCGGCCTATGATGATCGCCTGGGTCCCTACTGGCGAGCTCATAGCGCCCCTTAAATGCACGTGAACAGGCTACCTTTCCCATTTCCCGCCAGAGGAAGACACCAAAGCTGCGACTGCCACAGCAGCGCCACCGCCAGAAACGGAGGACGACTGCTTCACACTACGCGCTGCGGCGCGCTCTTCAAAACAGCAAATTTACCACGGCGTAGAATATCGTCGACGTAGCGCTGTCCTGTAAGGGTGTCGCAGATCACAACCACAAAGAAACGGCACCCCACAACATCAGTCCTGGTTGTCAGACTGTCTCGTGGACACCTGTTGGTACCCCACTGCTGACCGCAGCACCTTTGGTCACGTCTTCGCTGCTCACCGGGGCTCATTTCGAAGCTGGACTCATCACTAGAGACAATTACATTTCAGTCAATGAGACTCCATGCTGGAGAAATGTCCTGTGCTGCTCTGGACAGTGATGGCATAGCAATCTGACCCTCTCCCTCTATACGGCCAGACAGATGGGAGTTATATATGAAGGTAGTATCTGTTCCCGAAAGAACAGATACCATTGATGACTGTGCAGTTTCTCTAGAATGAAATGATAATTAAATCGACACCCTAGCTGCAAACAGGCGTTGATATACATAATTGGGGACATGTTGAAAATGTGTGCCCCAACCGGAACTCGAACCCAGGAGCTCCTTCTTACATGGCAGACGCTCTATCCATCTGAGCCACCGAGGGCACAGAGGATAGTGCACCTGCAGGGACTTACTCCTTGCATGCTCCCCGTGAGACCCACATTCACTACATGTCCACATCACTACTTCGTAGTGCACCTAAACAATGCTTGACCATCACGCTCATTAATGGCCGGATTAGGCGTACTACCAATGTAGTGGTGTGGACATGGTGGGAATGTGGGCCTCACGGGGAGCGTGCAACGGGTAAGTCCCTGCAGGCGCAATATCCTCTGTGCTCTCGGTGGCTCAGGTGGATAGAGCGTCTGCCATGTAAGAAGGAGATCCCGGGTTCGAGTTCCGGTTGGGGCACACATTTTCAACATGTTCCCAATGATGTATATCAACGCCTGTTTGCAGCTAGGGTGTCGATTTAATTATCAGGTGGGAGTTATGTCTGGGGTGCCACTTCATTTCAAAGTTTCAAAATAAACTGATGGGGAGTTAGGACTGAGAATTCGACAATGTCTTTTTGAAGCCACAGATGTTCTTGTGAAGTCATCGAAATGTGGTGAACAAACGTCCGACCGCGCGAAAAGATATTTGACACAAGTTTTCCCTACTATTGTTAAAAAAAAAATCGTTCTGAGCACTATGGGACTTAACGTCTTGGGTCATCAGTCCCCTAGAACTTAGAACTACTTAAGCCTAACTAACCTAAGGACATCACACACATCCATGCCTGAGGCAGGATTCGAACCAGCGACCGCAGCAGTCCCGCGGTTCCGGACTGCAGCGCCTAGAACCTATTGCTGTTATATTCTTGGGGAGGTCAATGTGAAGGAACTGTTCTGAGCCTCGTACCGGAGGAGGAAACTTGTTCATCTGGTGATTTATCTGTTGGATTTATATGGCATTTGATGCTGGGAGAAGTTCGTGAGATTTTCAGTTCTAATTCTGCTGAATGGCTATGGTGTCAGTCTTCGCTTGAGAAAGAATGTAATGAAGCTGCAGTCATTAGTACATAATCAGTTCTCTGTGGCAAGCTTTTCGAATGTACTCAAGGATGCCTTGTATAAATCAGGATATTTAGAGGATCACCCCCCACAGTTTTACGATGCCTGCTAAATTTTGATTCATATTGATTTGTGAAACGCGAGTTTTATGTGAAGAAATATCGTTCATTTTATGTATATAGTGTAAAAAACGGTATGTTTTAAGCATTTCTTTGTAGATTATTATTATTGTAGTAATTTTGTATTATAATAATGAGTTACATCTATTTTCTGAACTGAAGATTGTAAGTACTTGAAACGGTAAACTAAAAACGAAACAAAAAAACATGAATTTAAAATACAAAACAAAAACAAGTAAAATAATTGAAATAATGATGAACATTTTGATATCTTAATTAGGTACGCTGAAAATACTCTGACATTATGTAAGCTACAGGTTATTTTCCAAAAATGGTACTTCAGAAACCAGATTTTTTTACATGTGGATTGTTGTGGCATTAAAGAATTCTGTAATTCGTGTTAAAACAAAAGTTTCCATTCTTTTAAACATTAGTTAGCGGTGGTGAGGTATTCTGCAAAATTTCGTATTATTAATAAAAGTTGATTATACAGTTTTCAAGAACGTTAATTACATTTCAAATTTTATACGAAATACATTTTTTTTAATTTAATCATTTTGAAGATTACCATCTAATACTAATACGCCAAATAACCTTTCGGGGTGTGTTGTACTACCTAAAAGTGAAAACGGAAAAGTATCTATAGTACATTTGTATTTATTAAACCGGGGACCTAGAAACGTCGGAGAGGCTTCAAAAGTATCATCAAAATCAAATTCAAAATTCGAAACTCAAAAACCAATATAATTTTGGACTTGAAAGCTCGGATATTACTACATCTTTAGGTGATAGACACGATTTTAAAATTCGGGTTGAAATGGACAAAGTAAAAGAAAAGTTAAATTTTTGGGTGGAGTTTCCCCTTGATATCGACACGTTGGACTGGGTGCAATAGGAAGTACTGAACCCGGACGCCAGCCCACTGTAGTCCTCAAAGGTTCACAGCCCCACAACAGGAAACAGTGGTCCACCACTCACCTACACGCACGTGGAAATGGCGCCGACACAGTGTAACTGAGGCGGAATAAGGGGAACCAGCCAGCATTCGCCGAGGCAGATGGATAACCGCCTAAAAACCGTCCACAGACCGGCCGGCACACCGGACCTCGACCCTAATCCTCCGGGCGGATTCGTGCCGGGGACCGGCACGCCATCCCGCTCAGGGAGCAGGGCGTTAGACCGCGCGGCTAGCCGGGCGAGCTATGTATAGCACTGTTTTGGCCCTTCTAGGTACGCACTAACCTCCATCAAGATCTTTTATTTGAACATGGGCATGTCCCCTTGTCAGCTATGAAAGTAACGAAAACTTGCAGAAGACATGGGGCTGACTTGTAAAACCCAGAATCACCATTAGACCATCACACTGTCCGCGCAGAAACGAGAAAACAACGTACGGACGCTCTACATCTACATCTACATCCATACTCCACAAGCCACCTGACGGTGTGTGGCGGAGGGTACTTTGAGTACCTCTATCGGTTCTCCGTTCTATTCAAATCTCGTATTGTACGTGGAAAGAAGGACTGTCAGTATGCCTCAGTGTGGGTTCTAATCTCTCTGATTTTAACGTCATGGTCTCTTCGCGAGATGTACGTAGAAGGGAGCAATATACTGCTTGACTCCAGGTATGTTCTCGAAACTTGAACAAAAACCCGTACCGAGCTACTGAGCGTCTCTCCTGCAGAGTCTTCCACTGGAGTTTATTTATCATCTCCGTAACGCTTTCGCGATTACTAAATGATCCCGTAACGAAGCGCGCTGCTCTCCGTTGGATCTTCTCTATCTCTTCTGTCAACCCTATCTGGTACGGATCCCACACTGCTGAGCAGTATTCAAGCAGTGGGCGAACAAGCGTACTGTAACCTACTTCCTTTGTTATCGGATTGCATTTCCTTAGCATTCTTCCAATGAATGTCATTCTGGCATCTGCTTTACCGACGATCAACTTTATATGATCATTCCATTTTAAATCACTCCTAATGCGTACTCCCAGATAATTTATGGAATTAACTGCTTCCAGTTGCTGACCTGCTATACTGTAGCTAAATGATAAGGGATCTTTCTTTCTATGTATTCTCAGCACTTTACACTTGTCTACATTGAGATTCAATTGCCATTCCCTGCACCATGCGTCAATTCGCTGCAAATCCTCCTGCATTTCAGTACAATTTTCCATTGTTACAACCTCTCGATACACCACAGCATCATCCGCAAAAAGCCTCAGTGAACTTCCGATGTCATCCACAAGGACATTTATGTATATTGTGAATAGCAACGGTCCTACGACACTCCCCTGCGGCACACCTGAAATCACTCTTACTTCGGAAGGCTTCTCTCCATTGAGAATGACATGCTGCGTTCTGTTATCTAGGAACTCTTCAATCCAATCACACAATTGGTCTGATAGTCCATATGTTCTTACTTTGTTCATTAAACGACTGTGGGGAACTGTGTCGAACGCCTTGCGGAAGTCAAGAAACACGGCATCTACCTGGGAACCCGCGTCTATGGCCCTCTGAGTCTCGTGGACGAATAGCGCGAGCTGGGTTTCACACGATCGTCTTTTTCGAAACCCATGCTGATTCTCGTGACCGTTATGCAATGGACGTGTTATTATTTCCCTTGAGTCACGGAACGTGTAACGCCGATTTCTGTCGGCTGGCCGCTACGGTGATTCATGGCGAGCAGCTGATGTCCGGCGTGCGATGAGGCAGTCTGGTGACGTGGCGAACGTTCAACAGGGGGCGCGGCTGTCCATCACATCACAGGACTTCACGCATGACGAACGATCCAAATTCCTCGCCCACTTCGCTTGCCACGCAACAGCCTTGGGCCGTCGGTACAAACACGCGCGACAGTCAAAGATCTAATAGCTGTAAATTCAACAAAATACCTAGGCATTACAATTACGAACGACTTAAATTGGAAAGAACACACAGAAAATGTTGTCGGGTAGGCTAACCAAAGGCTGCGTTTTATTGGCAGGACACTAAGAAAATGTGACAGACCTACTAAGGAGACTGCCTACACTACGCTTGTCCGTCCTCTTTTAGAATACTGCTGCGCGGTGTGGGATCCTTACCAGGTAGGACTGACGGAGTACATCGAAAAAGTTCAAGGAAAGAGAGCCCGTTTTGTATTATCGCGAAATATGGGAGAGAGTGTCACAGAAATGATACAGGATTTGGGATAGAAATCATTAAAAGAAAGGCGTTTTTCGATGCGACGGAATCTTCTCACAAAATTCCAAAGTTTCTCCTCCGAATGCGAAAATATTTTGTTGACACCGACCCACATAGGGCGGAACGATCACCACGATAAAATAAGGAAAATCAGAGCTCGTACGGAAAGATATAGGTGTTCATTCTTTCCGCGCGCTATACGAGATTGGAATACTAGAGAATTGTGAAGGTGGTTCGATGAACCCTCTGCCAGGCACTTACAAGAGTATCCATGTAGATCTGAGCAGCCAGAGTTTTTCTGCGCGCTCCAAGCACAGAGTTGGCGAGGAAGCAGACGTTTGAGATGGTTCGGCTGGTGTCTGGATTCAATACTTCTAGCACACTGAGTCCAATGTGTCGATATTTAAAGGGAAACTCGACCCAAAAATTTAACTTCGTCCATTTCAACCGAATTTTAAAATCGTACCTATCACCTAAAGATGTAGCAATATCCGATCTTTGAAGTTCAATATTATATTGGGTTTTGAGTTTCGAATTTTGAATTTGATTTTAATGATAATTTTGAAAACCAGCTTTCGGTACTTAAACCTCAATTTCCGCTCTCCACATCTTTTAGTTACATTCACGAGACGTAATTCAACAGTTCTACGCATTCATTTTATGCGAAGTATTACTAATTTTCTTTCTGTACCTTTTTCAAATGTCAATCTTAAATTTTCTTGACTTACTGGAACATAAGCTTGATGATAAAATAAACAAACCATATTTTCGATAATATTAGTGCACAGGACCATGGAAATAGCTCAAGAGTACTTCTTGCAAAAATACCATCGAGATTGGGTAATATTTAGCACATAAAAGTTGGCATTGAAATTAGACAAACAAGTTTACGGAGAAAAAAAGTTTTATGAAAAAGTGAATTCTAATACAACACACACACATACCCAATAAAATTCACCAGCACATGCGTTTTGCCTTCCTGCTGCTGTAAGTGTTCTTCTTCTTGTAATTTCGAGATCAGGGTAGACTTCTTCTTTAATTTTTCTTCCTCCTGGTAGCGTCTTGCGGTCTGCTTGATCCGTGGTTGGCCTCTGATCTTCTTCTGTGATGACCATAACGGAGTGCTGGGATTCGTGCTTCCTTCAGCTTCTACAATACCCGAAAGTATCTATTTCCTTGTTTTTTCTTCGTAGGGACACTTGGACCAAATGGGACTATGCCAATTTTTATTTGCATTTTGTGTCTTGCCATCAGTGCACCTTGCCAGTGGTACATCGCAAGCAAGTCTATGACAGTCGGGTACTATCTTGACAACTTCAGCAGTGATCAGTATGCGACAGTCCCTCGTGTTAAATATTTCTTAGGCGGGCTTGACACTCGAGTGTAGCGAAATTGTTATGGGATGTAAGAGTAAATACTCCAAAGATGTGAAATAACCATTAATACTTTTTAGGAAAAGAAATTGAAGACTGCTGGTGGTGTGTGTCCCATGATGATCATGATCTAGTCATTAGCCATGGCCGTCCCTGCAAATTCGTCACTGTGCAGTCGCCACGGTTTTCGGTCATCTTTTCGCCGGGCTCCGCATCTCTCGATGTCGTCAATGAGCCAGTATCTTCTTCTTCCTATAGTCATCATTCCTTCTAAAGAATCCCTTATTATACAGTCTTTTCTCATCCAGCGTCCTAGCCAATTCTTTTTCTTCCTCTGAAATGTCTGCAGCGTTTTTCATTTCTCATTCACACTGAGTGAGGCAACCTCATTCCTTACTTTATCTGTCCATTTCATACCATCAGCCCTTCTCGAAGAGCTTTTAAGTCTTTCTCCTCTTTCCACCGATATTTCGGTTTTATTAAGGGCAACACTCCATCCAAACTGCTTCTCTAATCTACTCCTTCATAGTTTATGTTGTGAATTGGCAGGAGCCAATTCACGGAGTTTGGAGGAAGCCGAAATGCACGCGTTTAAGCTCACGCAAACTGGCGTGAGGTCTGGAACAGGACAATCCAATTAATATAGCCAATAAGGTACGTTGCTGCTGGAATACTTAACTTTAATCCATAATGGGTGTACATCGCTCTTGACGGTACATTAATAACAATCTCAATAGTAACTGGTAATGGCGCCTTGCTAGGTAGTAGCAAATGACGCAGCTGAAGGCTATGCTAACTATCGTCTCGGCAAATGAGAGCGTATTTTGTCAGTGAACCATCGCTAGCAAAGTCGGCTGTACAACTGGGCGAGTGCTAGGAAGTGTCTCTAGACCTGCCGTGTGTGGCGGCGCTCGGTCTGCAATCACTGACAGTGACGACACGCGGGTCCGACGTATACTAGCGGACCGCGGCCGATTTAAAGGCTACCACCTAGCAAGTGTGGTGTCTGGCGGTGACACCACAGTTTACATAGTGAATCATAGAAAACACTCCTGTCAAACATTTAATTTCGCCATAGGTGTGCATGTTTTCCTTTCTTGATTCCGAGTTTAATGACTGGATATTTTGCAACATTCACACCTGAAAGTATCGACTTGTTCCACCAACTCATCACAAATATTCACTTCGATCTCCTTTTTTTTGTCTTGTAAAAATTGTTGCCTTCTTCATATTTATCCTCATTCCATATTGCTAAAAACTGATGTTTGCATCTTTTTACACACTGTTAACTGCCTTCTCACTATTGCTTAGTAATACCACGATATAAAGGTACCTTTCACACAAGATCCTCCTTTCCATTGATTGATTGTTCCATCGACTCTTGATAGAATATTGTACACGTTATGAATGAAACACACACACAACACTGGTGTAATATTCTACAGTATTTATCCAAATCGTGATTGACGACAAACAAATAGCTTCAAACAATGGCTGCCCTCCTACATTACTGGACTCCATAAAGCACAAAAAGCAGAAACTCTCTTCTTCATCCTGCCCTTAATCCACCGCCTCAAGAATGCAACAAAAGGGGCACAACTCGATACTTAGGAAAATTCTCACTGGCTGTAGCTAGGAAGCTTAAATCCAGGAACGTAAAAACATAAAATTATGCGCACAGTGCTGTTGGACACTCTTTTCCCGATGGTAAAGACAGCACTGCAGGTTTGGAAAGGAATAGAATATACAAAATTACTTTTCATTGTGGCAAATTCTATGTCAGTCAATCTGACAGGGCAATAAGCAACAGCTTTAAGGAACACCACAGAAGTTCAAAACTTAGAAAAGGAGAGTTTACTTTTGCATACCACCTGCTTACAGAAGGCCATAGTTACATGGTGAAACATCCATAAAGGAAGATGAACTATCTCGAAAGAGTGGCAATCAATAAACTTGTGTCCATTGAATGGCCGCACAAAGTTCTCTTACTCACTACTTTTAACTGCAGATTCCCCTCACAATCTGACTCGGGCCATATTGTACATCACCTCTCTCACTTACCTGCCTCATTTTTTTTTATTTCAGTTACTATAATTTCTCTCGTCGAGTTAAAAAAATTTCACTTTGTATAATCACCAGCTTAAAAACACTATTATATTTTGTCTGTTTGTAATTTAGGATCTGTTAAAGGCAAGTTTATTTTTCAGTTATGTTCTTTTCTGTACTGCTGTTGTAATTTGTCTATAATTGATGAGTTAATGTTTTAAACATTTTATCTTAATTAAATAAACTTCCATCGCATTTACACTGCGATAATACCGTTTCTTTTATTCCTAATTCTAACATTAACATTTTTCGTCTCAGGAAGTGGAGACACTCTCTACACGCACTATTTTAAAACCTTCGATCCAGCAAAATTTCACTCCACCACATACTTGATACCTGATGATTGCGTAAGTGACAAAAACCGGTTCGTGTAACAATAATAAATATTGGAGAACATCACACCAGTGCTGTGTGTGTTGCACTCTTTCCGCTATTGTCACACCATTTATTTTTTCGAAGCAGCTTTTAACTTCATTATTTAAATACATATTGTAAGTAGGCTGTTTAGGTTTTTATGTTCGTAACGCCACGTAGCGCTCTATATGAAAATTACTAAGTGTGCTGTGTGCAGTCTGTGGGTGGTTTGCATTGTTGGAATATTTGCTATTGTGGTGTTGGGCAGTTGGATGTGAACAGCGCGTAGCGTTGTGCACAGTGTTGCCAATTTAGCGACTTTGTCGCTAGAAATGGCGACTTTTGCCTTCGTCTTAGCGACAAAAAAAACTTTTTAGCGACAAAAATTATTTAGCGACTTATCTGGCGACTTTTGGAGTACAGACGACTTTTGAAGTACAAATCAAAACTATTTTGGGCCAGTATTTTCATTAACAACACTAAGATTTTAACTATAGAATGGATACTACATTGACTTTGTTCTAGATCACTAAGTTAAATTAAGTTCTTAGCAGATCATGTAGCATTGTTCAGCATTTAGTAAACCTGAATGTGGGAATTGCTTACAGAGTAAGAAAACCTTGACTATAGAACAATTCATTATTCATTACCCACTAGCCTGTTATCGTCGATAGCGTATCTATCTATAATTCTTCAACTTTTGAACTCCTTTTATTTTTCGAATTGACAAAAAACATACGTAATATTAAGTATAATAAAATACATTTCTGTCTAGCAACCTCTAATTTTTCGAAATGTTAACTCGCAGTCAAATTATTACCACATGCACAGTGGTAACGCAAGAACAATTCGGTGGGGGTATCTCAGACATTATTACGTTGTAAACAATGAACAATAGGACAGATATCGAGTTACCGAATGAGTAGATTGTTTCATGACCTCTAGTTCGCCTGAGTTTGAATGTATTTTCAGTGATTATAAATTAATGAAACTTATGTTGTGATGGCTTACAGAAGAAGAAGCAGTACGCTCAAAAATATCGGGATGCGTGGGAAGCAGAACCTGAATTCAATGGGTGGCTGAAACCAGACTTATCCAAGGCAAGATGTCAAATATGTGCAACAGAGTTTTATACTAAATTGTGTGATGTTAGAAAGCATTCGAAAACTATTAAGCATAAACAAAAAATTGATTTAAAAAAATACAAACCACCTTACCTGAAAAAAATGTCAATGCCGAATGTTGAAGAAACACTAAAAGTGAATAGAAATAATGCTGTAGCGGATGCAGCCAAAGAATTGGGTTTTAGTGGCGGTTTCATAGACGGTATGCTGCAAGAATGGCATAATATAAACTTCATTAGGTGGAGTAACATTACTAACACTGTTCGATTTTGGAGTGAGGTTTTGCAGTATAAAAATGCCACAGGGGAAAATCCTTTTTCTTTGATTTCACAGCTAGCAATGACTGTTCTATGCCTACCGCATTCAAATACAGAAGTGGAAAGAGTATTCAGTTCTATGATCATTATAAAAACTAAACAACGTAACAGATTATCGTTAAAGACAATTAATGCTTTGATCATATTGAGAGACCAGCTGAAGAAACAAAATAAAGATTGTGCATCTTTTGACATACCGTCAGACGTATTGGAGCTTTTTGGAACGAACAAAAGTTACTCTTTTGCGACAAAACCAGTCGAACTGCAACATCATCTTTTGAGCGACGTTCAACCCTCTACATCAACTACAGTTCTGTCAGAGCATGAAACAGAAGAGTTATTCGATCTTCTGAGTGACGGCGATGAATAGCTCACATGCCGGTATGTATATATTTTGTAGCCTAATTTGAGTTCTTGCTTTCTTTTGTTGCAAATATAGTTGTATATTTCTAGTATATTTGACTACTGTGATTGAAACAACAATTTATGTGTTGCGTCAATTATGATAACATGTTTAATTAAACGTTAGCATATTTTATATGTATGTTGCTGCAAACGATGTGTCATTTAATTAAGACAATATAGAAATTACGTATGAGACAATTTTTATTAATATTTTAGTAACCCCCCCCTACTGGCTTATTGCACCATTCACAGTACGAAATTTTCAGTATACTACTAGTAAAATCAGTCTTAGCGACTTTCTAGCGACTTTTGATATTGAATCTAGCGACTCGGGTTTTTTAGAGTTGGCAACACTGGTTGTGCAGTTGGAGGTGAGCCGCCAGCAGTGGTGGATGTGGGGAGAGGGACGGCAAAATTTTGAGAGTGGACGATCTGGACGTGTGTCTTTGTTCGTTCTCTATCAAAATCTTTCTTTTGCTAACTATGCCTATCAGTAGTTAGTGCCTTCAGTAGTTTGAATCTTTTATTTACCTGGCAGTATTGGCGCACGCTGTATTGCAGTAGTTCGAGTAACGAAGATTTTTGTGAGATAAGTGATTCACGAAATGTATAGGTTATTGTTAGTCTGGGCCATTTTTTTGCAGGATTATTGAAAGTCCGATTGCGTTGCTCTAAAAAATATTTTGTGTACCAGTTTCGTGTTGATCAGAACAAGTAAAGAGAGAAATGTCTGAGTACGTTCAGTTCTGCTCAGCTGTTTGAAAATCAGATAACGTAAGGGGTTTACCAGCACATTAATTCTTAAAATTTTCTATGGGGAGGTATCAATATTATTTAAAGTAGGTGCAAAACAACAACTTTGACTAACCCTCTGGCATTCTTCATCGTCCCACGTAACACTAACTTCATTACTACCCAAAGAGAGTGTTAAACGGACATTGTACGCGTTATACCCGACTGGACTGGTCGTAAGCCGTGTAACTCAGTTCATGGTCAGTGACGTGTGTCGCAAAGTCGCAACGCTACAGAACTACAGCGGAATGCAGGGAAACTTTCAGAGGATGGACGCTTGGTGTGGGGGCTGGCAGCTGACTCCAGCGTAAGTGAATGAAAAGCACTGCACAAAAATACGGCGTGCGTCCCGTCACTCTTCAATTGCGATAGATCACTACAACCAGTAAAAATCGTAAAAGTGGAACAACGGCATAAATCTACTAGGGACATTTCAGTAAGTAATGGAAGACATTTTTTTCTGAAAGCGGGTCGGTGTTATTCAGGTTTCCAATACATCATATTATTCCTCACTCTTCTGGCTACAAAACCCTGTTTTCATCATAATCTCTGTTAAGTGTGAGGGCCTTACGCCATCTCAATGGGAGGACCTTTCTGCCCTCGTGGTACCACTCTACTCGTCTACTTGGGATCCAACGTCTTGGATCAGTAGTCTCATCATCATCCACACACCCGTGCACACACACACAGACACACAAAAAAACAACACACACACACACACACACACACACGCACACACACACACACACACACACACACAAAAACATACACACACACACAAAAAAACACAACGCACACATACATACAGACATACAAGAACACAACACACACACGCACACACACACACGCACACACACACACACACCCACGCACGCACGCACGCACACACACACACACACACACACACACACACACACACACAAGAACACAACACACACAGGCACGCACACACACACACACACACACACACACACACACACACACACACACACACACACACACACATTACTTCCTGCGAAGTGCACCCTGTTAGGTCAGACAGACGGAAGTCGGAAAGTGCGAGATCCCGTCTGTAGGATGGTGAGAAAGCTCAGTACAATGAAGTTTTGTGAGCTCTCTTGGGTGCACAGTGTTATGTGAGGCTTTCTACTGTCATGGAGAAAAAGATCGTTTGCATTTTTGTAGCGACAAACACGCTGAAGCAGTTTCTTCAATTTCCTGAGGATACCACAATACTTCAAACCTGATTGTTGCACGAAGAGGAAGGACATGAAACAGAATAACCTCTTCAAAGTCCCAGAAGACCGTCGCTATAGTTATCGCAGCTGAGGCTCCACCATTGAACTTTTTCTTCAAAGGAGGGGTGTTGTGGCTGCATTGGTCCAAATGGTCCAAATGGCTCTGAGCACTATGGGACTTAACTTCTAAGGTCATGAGTCCCCTAGAACTTAGAACTACTTAAACCTAATTAATCTAAGGAGATCACACACATCCATGCCCGAGGCAGGATTCGAACCTGCCATCATAGCGGTCACGCGGTTCCAGACTGTAGGGCCTAGAACCGCTCGGCCACTCCAGCCGGCTGTGGCTCCATTCCATGGAGTGCTGTTTTGTTTCCGGTTCGAACTATGAACGACAAAATACTGTAGCGATCCGTTACGCGCAAGCAGCTCCACATAGATGGTCCTTCGTTGCACTTTGTGGAACCCGGCGGCACGTACCTTTGACTACTCCAACTGGTAGTGGAGTGTTTCGGCACTATCATCAGAGACGTACAGTTGCGCAGCAAGGTGTTTGACTGAGACCAGTCGATCACCTCGGATGAGACTGACTGCACGTTCCAACGTTCCTGGGGTCACAGCTGTGTGCGGGCGGCCGGCACGCGGCAGATCGGACGGGTTTGCGCGACCTTGTTGCGATGGTCACAGACGCCTCTCCCGACGACTCACCATGCTTTTGTTCAATGCCAGCTCTCCGTAGACATCCAGCAATCTCCTTTGAATATCTGTAATGCTCTGGTTTTCCACTGGAAGAAATCTCAGTGACACATCTCTGCTTGGAGCGCACCTCCGCTACAGGCGCCATTTTGAAGGCTACCTGTAGTGCTGCCGCCTGTCGGCAGTTCATGAAACTCTAGGGGTTGAAGCATGGATGTTCCACGATGTCCCTCAACAACTTTCGCATTTTTTTCAACCGAAATTGGCCCACAAAATAAATGTATTACATTACTTATTGAAAGCCCTGGTATTTGTAAGAAAAGGAGATGGCTCGCAGCGATCCATTGGGAGGATCCTTGAGAAATAGCACTCATTCGCGGTTGGACTGACTTACAAAATTCTCTGTGAACCGCTTCTCCTATATTGTTCCCTCACCTCCCCCTCCCTCCTTCTGAGCGGATTTCCCCTCCTACTCCCCCTCCCTCTCTTGTGCCTCCTTTCAGTGTCTCTGCGCTCCCTCCTGCCCTGTCTTCCCTCTTCCTCTCCCACCCCACGTGTCTCCTGCCTCTTCGTGAACCCACGGTTGCCCCTCCTCTCTTCATCCCGCCGCTTCCCCAGCTGCCCCATGCTCTCCCCTCCTTTCCCATCCTCTCTGCCCTTTCCCTCGGCAGGTCCCACCTGGTAGTTTTATTCTTCGTCGTGTGTGTCCTCCAAGTGGGTTTTAAGTGTGTTGTTTCGGAGTGTTTTTAATACTGTCGCCGACTTTTAACCTGTGCATGCGCATCCAGTGTCTTCTCTGTGTTTTAAGAATCGCCAACTGCGTTTTTTAACTTTCTGGTGACTTTTTTAACTGTCCCCAATGAACGTCTACATGTCAGTGTATTATTACCTCCATTTTCTCCCCTTACTCTGTTTTATGTTCCCCTTTTTTACCTCCTTATGTATGTATTATTTTATTCTTGTTTTAGTTGTCATGTCACTCGGCTGAAGAGCGGCGGATTGAGCTGCTGACAGCCCTCCCCTGCCCATATGGGGCAGGGGCATGAAATCACAATAAAGAAAAAAAAATCCTATATTGTTCCTCACTCTGGAAGCCTTAGTAGGAAGAATTGATAGAGGAGAGAGTGCAGATAAAATACAGAGTGGTGTGTTTCGTTACGTATTCGTCTATCAAGTGCAAGAGAGTTATCAAGTATGGTCGCAGACTCTACAGGAGAAGCGTTCCGTACCACGGAGGGTTCAATATTGATTCCCTGAGACCATCCATTCCAAAGTGCAACAGCTAATATACACTGCGAGACAAAAAGCGTAAGGCATCCAGAAGAGGCAGTAAGTGGAACGTGACCTGTTGAGGGAGGTGATGAAACTTCTTCATTAAATATTTTACTTAAACTGCTGAGTGACAGTGAATGAAAGGGAATCTACTTTCTCTTTACTCATTCTTATATGTCGACACCGACCCACAATATTCTAGCGCAACGCAATTTGACCGCTCAAAAAAATACAAAAAAAAAGGAGAAGAAATCTTAACAATAACCTATACTTTTCATTAAGCACTTACCTCACATAAATCTTCATTGCTCGAACTACTGCAATACAGCGAGCATCAATACTGCCAGCTAAATAAAAGACTAACTACTAAAGCCACTAACTACTAATAGGCATGTCGTTAGCAAAGGTAAGATTTTGTTGCAAACCAAATAATCTATTTTTTACCTTAATAATGTGACATCCAGTTAAGATACAAACATAAATCGTCATTGACATCTAGTACAAAGGTATATAACCATGAATAATATTCAATCTCCAAGCCGAACATGTACAGATCGTTAGCCTACGCTAACACTTCAGACCTCTACACTCCATCAATGCTAACATCTCACATCTAACATCCATCACTGCTGGCTGTTCACTTCCAATGGCCCAACAGTACTTCCATCACAGCTGGCGACCAATTTCCAACGCCCCAACACTACTGGAGATTGACTTCCAACAACGAGTCCAACCAGCCACAAAGTCTCTTACAAAAAAAGCGCAGTCTGAGATCCAGTCCAAAGCGCTACACAGCGCTGCCAACACAGAAGCAACCTAATTATAGTATGTGATGTTGCTTCAGTCATTACAGAATCGAGTCAAATTATCAGAGATCTCCGTAGTATGTGCCCACTTGTCAGTGTGACGTTGCAGCTACTGTGGCACTGATTCGCTTCTGGGCGTGTCATAAAGCCATGGTGTGCTCTCCTGAGGCTAGCTGGCACATGACTGTCTGGTCCTTGACACCCTGGGTATAGACACTGGGACAGAGTTGCAAGTGGCTCCAAAACATATTGTGTTGGAGACATACCTCGGGATCGTCCTGGACACCGGAGTACCTCAACATACGAGGCGCATTCAAGTTCTAAGGCCTCCGATTTTTTTTCTAATTAACTACTCACCCGAAATCGATGAAACTGGCATTACTTCTGGACGTAATCGCCCTGCAGGCGTACACATTTTTCACAACGCTGACGCCACGATTCCATGGCAACGGCGAAGGCTTCTTTAGGAGTGTGTTTTGACCACTGGAAAATCGCTGAGGCAATAGCAGCACGGCTGGTGAATGTGCGGCCACGGAGAGTGTCTTTCATTGTTGGAAAAAGCCAAAAGTCACTAGGAACCAGGTCAGGTGAGTTGGGAGCATGAGGAATCGCTTCAGAGTTGTTATCACAAAGAAACTGTTGCGTAACGTTAGCTCGATGTGCGGGTGCGTTGTCTTGGTGAAACAGCACACGCGCAGCCCTTCCCGGACGTTTTTGTTGCAGTGCAGGAAGGAATTTGTTCTTCAAAACATTTTCGTAGGATGCACCTGTTACCGTAGTGCCCTTTGGAATGCAATGGGTAAGGATTACGCCCTCGCTGTCCCAGAACATGGACACAATCATTTTTTCAGCACTGGCAGTTACCCGAAATATTTTTGGTGGCAGTGAATCTGTGTGCTTCCATTGAGCTGACTGGCGCTTTGTTTCTGGATTGAAAAATGGCATCCACGTCTCATCCATTGTCACAACCGACGAAAAGAAAGTCCCATTCGTGCTGTCGTTGCACGTCAACATTGCTCGGCGACATGCCACACGGGCAGCCGTGTGATCGTCCGTCAGCATTCGTGGCACCCACCTCGATGACACTTTTCGCATTTTCAGGTCGTCATGCAGGATTGTGTGTACAGAACCCACAGAAATGCCAACTGTGGAGGCGATCTGTTCAACAGTCATTCGGCGATCCCCCAAAACAATTCTCTCCACTTTCTCGATCGTGTCGTCAGACCGGCTTGTGCGAGCCCGAGGTTGTTTCGGTTTGTTGTCACACGATGTTCTGCCTTCATTAAACTGTCGCACCCACGAACGCACTTTCGACACATCCATAACTTCATCACCACATGTCTCCTTCAACTGTCGATGAATTTCAATTGGTTTCACACCACGCAAATTCGGAAAACGAATGATTGCACGCTGTTCAAGTAAGGAAAACGTCGCCATTTTAAGTATTTAAAACAATTCTCATTCTCGCTGCTGGCGGTAAAATTCCATCTGCCGTACGGTGCTGCCATCTCTGGGACGTATTGACAATGAATGCGGCCTCATTTTAAAACAATGCGCATGTTTCTATCACTTTCCAGTCCGGAGAAAAAAAATCGGATGCCTTAGAACTTGAATGCACCTCGTAATTTCCCCCGTCACTCCATGGAACCACGATCCAAATTCAGACGATTTTTTTGTGACAACAGTCCTCTGATTGGTTTGATGCGGCCTGCCCGGATACCTCTCCTGTGCCAACAATTTCATCTCCGAGTAGCACTTGTAAAATACATCCTTAATTGTCTGCTGGATGTATTCCAATCTCTGTCTTCCTCTACAGCTTTTGCCTTCTGCAGCACCCTCTAGTACCATGGAAGTCATTCTCTCGTGTCTTAACAGATATCCTATCATCCTGTCCCTTCTCCTTATCAGTGTTTTCCACACATTCCTTTCCTCTCCGATTCTCCTCATTCCTTACCTTATCAGTCCATCCAATTTTCAACATTCCGTCTCAAATACTTCGATTCACTTCTGTTACAGTTTTCCCACAGCCCAATTTTCACTAACAAACTCGTGCAGTGCTGTACTCCAGATGTACGTTCTCAGAAATTTCTTCCTCAAATTAAGGCCTATATTTGATATTAGTAGACTTCTCTTGGCGAGAAATGCCCTTTTTGCCATTGCTAATCTTCTTTTGACGTCCTCCTTGCTCCGTCCGCCATTCGTTATTGTACTGCCTGGGTAGCAGAGTTCCTGAACTTCATCTACATCGTGACCATGAATCTTGAAATTAAGTTTTCCGCTGTTCTCATTTCTACTTCTTCTCATTACTTTCGTCTTTCTTCGATTTACTCTCACTCCATACTCTGTACTCATTACATTGTTCATTCCATTCAGCAGATCATGTAATTCTTCTTCACTTTCACCCAGGATGGCAATGTCATCAGCGAATCGTGTCACTCGAATCCTTTCACCTTCAATTTTAATTCCACTCCACAACCTTTCTTTTATTTCCATTATTGCTTCTTCGATGTACAGATTGAACAGTAGGGGGGGAAGACTACATCCCTGTCTTTCAACCATTGCAATCCGATCATTTCGTTCTTGGTCGTCCAGTCTTATTATTCGCTCTTGGCTCTTGTACATATTGTATACGACCCGTCTGTCCCTATAGCTTACCCCTATTTGTCTCAGAATTTCGAACATCTTGCACCATTTTACATTATCGAACGCTTTCTACAGGACGACAAATCCTATGAACATGTCTTGATTTTTCTTTAGCCTTGCTTCCATTGTCAACCACAGCATCATAATTGCGTCTCTCGGCCTTTACTTTTCCTACAACCAAGCTGGTCGTCATCTAACACATCCTCAATTTTCTTTTCCATTGTTCTGTATATTATTCTTGTCCGAAACTTGGATGCATGAACTGTTAAGCTGATTGTGCGGTAATTCTCGCACTTGTCAGCTCTTGCCGTCTTCGGAGTTGTGTGGATGATGCTTTTCCGAAAGGCAGTCGTATGTCGCTAGACCCATACATTCTACACACCAACGTGGATAGTCGTTCTGTTGGCACTTCCCCCAATAATTCTAGAAATTGTGACGGAATGTTATCCCTTCTGTCTTATTTGATCTTAAGTCCTCCAAAGCTCTTTTAAATTCTGATTCTAATACTTGATCCTCTGTCTCTTCTAAATCAACTCCTGTTTCTTCTTCTATCACATCAGATAAATCTTCGCCCTCATAGTAGCTTTCATTGCATTCTTTCCACCTATCCGCTGTACATTTAACAGTGGAATTCCCGTTGCACTCTTAATCGTAGGCCCTACCACCCTTGCTTTTAATGTCGCTGAAGATTGTTTTGACATTCCTGTGTGATGATTCTGTCCTTCCGCAATCACTACTTTTTATACGAGTATTGTCCTGTTGAAAAACGGCACCATGGTTGTGTCGTATGAGAGATAACATATGAGGATTCCGTGACTTACAGCTGTTCTGTCAGAGTTCCCGCCAGTTGCTACTAGCCGTATAGCCCATGGCTCACCCCGCGATATGGGACCGAAGATCACGCTGCCTCGTCCGCTCTCCTCAAATCAACCAACCAGCCTGTCCGACTCTGGTAGCTGAGTGGTCAGCGCGACGGACTGTCATAACCAACGGCCCAGGTTCGATTCCCGCCTGGGTTGGAGATTTTCCCCACTGAGGGACTTGGTGTTGTGTTGTCCTTATGATCATCATTTCATCCCCATCGACATGCAAGTAGCCGAAGTGGCGTCACCTCGAAAGACTTGAACCAGGCGACCGGTCCACCCAACTGGAGGCCCTAGCCACACGGCATTTCCATTTTCCAACCAACCAAGCAATCATTCTACCCAGACATTAGGAGTAACACCGCTCCAAAATAATGGAATAGTGGAACCTTTCCTCAGGAAGCCACCATATTCGCCAACGATGGTCACCCACAGTGGTACAGACCCCTGGTTCGTCTCTGAACAGCACGCTACGCCCTCCATCAGCAGCCCATGTTTCCCGGACACGGCACCACTCCAAACGCAGGCGCCTGTATTACATGTGGGATGATTATCCTTAAGTCAGTCTGTTGCTTGTTTCTTAACATTGGTACAGGATTACACACTGTAGCAGGGAGTTGTTGTCCTCAGATAGCAGACGCAGATGTGAAGGGTTTACCATGTGGCTAGCAGACAATACAACGATACTCCTCTGTTGCCGGTCAGAACTGGTGAACCAGACTCTTGACGATGAGTATTCCTGCTGCAACGTTTCGAGCAGTTCAGCACTGGTCCACTCGTCCGAATGCCCCACAAATCTACACACTGGCGAGCCAGAACATTATCACCACTTGCTTAATAGCTTGCCTGGTCGTCTTTGGAACGAAAGCCGGCCGCTGTGGCCGAGCGGTTATAGGCGCTTCAGTCTGGAACCGCGCGACCGCTACGGTTGCAGGTTCGAATCCTGTCTCGGGCATGGATGTTTCTGGTTTAAGTACTTCTAAGTTCTAGGGGACTGTGACCTCAGATATTAAGTCCCATAGCGCTCAGAGCTATTTGGAACGGAATATATCACTGAGTCTGTGTTACAGGTTTATTGGTAGGTTTGTGGAGGTACGTGTCATTAGATGCCTACAAACAGGTCATGTAATTCGCTTGAATAACAGGCCGCTCATTTGTGTACTCGGTGATCATGCTAGATTGCGGCCCAGATGGGTTCCAGTGAATTTACGAGGTACATTCAAGTTCTAAGACCTCCGATTTTTTTTCTCCGGACTGGGAAAGAGATAGAAACATGTGCATTGTTTTAAAATGAGACCGCATTCATTGTCAATACGTCCGAGAGATGGCAGCACCGTATGGCAGATGGAATTTTACTGCCAGCGGCGAGAATGAGAACTGTTTTAAATACTTAAAATGGCGACGTTTTCCTTACTTGAACAGCGTGCAATCATTCGTTTTCTGAGTTTGCGTGGTGTGAAACCAACTGAAATTCATCGACAGTTGAAGGAGACATGTGGTGATGGAGTTATGGATGTGTCGAAAGAGCGTTCGTGGGTGCGTCAGTTTAATGAAGGCAGAACATCGTGTGACAACAAACCGAAACAACCTCGGGCTCGCACAAGCCGGTCTGACGACACGATCGAGAAAGTGGAGAGAATTGTTTTGGGGGATCGCCGAATGACTGTTGAAAAGATCGCCTCCAGAGTTGGCATTTCTGTGGGTTCTGTGCACACAATCCTGCATGACGACCTGAAAATGCGAAAAGTGTCATCCAGGTGGGTGCCACGAATGCTGACGGACGACCACACGGCTGCCCGTGTGGCATGTTGCCGAGCAATGTTGACGCACAACGACAGCACGAGTGGGACTTTCTTTTCGTCGGTTGTGACAATGGATGAGACGTGGATGCCATTTTTCAATCCAGAAACAAAGCGCCAGTCAGCTCAATGGAAGCACACAGATTCACTGCCACCAAAAATATTTCGGGTAACTGCCAGTGCTGAAAAAATGATTGTGTCCATGTTCTGGGACAGCGAGGGCGTAATCCTTACCCATTGCATTCCAAAGGGCACTACGGTAACAGGTGCATCCTACGAAAATGTTTTGAAGAACAAATTCCTTCCTGCACTGCAACAAAAACGTCCGGGAAGGGCTGCGAGTGTGCTGTTTCACCAAGACAACGCACCCGCACATCGAGCTAACATTACGCAACAGTTTCTTCGTGATAACAACTTTGAAGTGATTCTTCATGCTCCCTACTCACCTGACCTGGCTCCTAGTGACTTTTGGCTTTTTCCGACAATGAATGACACTCTCCGTGGCCGCACATTCACCAGCCGTGCTGCTATTGCCTCAGCGATTTTCCAGTGGTCAAAACAGAGTGCTAAAGAAGCCTTCGCCGCTGCCATGGAATCATGGCGTCAGCGTTGTGAAAAATGTGTACGTCTGCAGGGCGATTACGTCGAGAAGTAACGCCAGTTTCATCGATTTCGGGTGATTAGCTAATTAGAAAAAAAATCGGAGGCCTTAGAACTTGAATGCACCTCGTATATTTGGTCGCCGAGACAACAAAGTAACTTCACTATAATGCTCCTCAAACTAAAATTATACTGCTGAAAGATGACATCGCTGTTAGGGAAGACGTCAATCATGAAGCAGCTTCGCAGCTGTCAGCGTGTCTTCGATTACTACCACAGGTCCCATACATGCGCAGGAGAATGTCACCCAGAGCACAGTACTGCTCCCGCCAGCCTGCATCTGTGGCACGCTGCACGTTTGCAGCCGCCACTCATCTCCTGGACGGCGTTTGTGGAGACGACGATCGACCCACTGCAGCAAAAATGTGATTCACCCGAAAAGTCGACACGTTTCCATTGATCAACGGTCGAATACCGATGGTCCTGTGCCCATTGCAATCGTAACTGGCGATGTCGTCAGGTGCACATGGGAACACGTAGGGGTGGTCTTCAACAATGTACCATGAACGATGAGCTCCAAAACAGTTATACGTGCACCAGCATTGTGCTCTTTCGGCAGAGATGCCACAGATCATCATCTGTCCTACTTTTCAGAACAGACAATCCTCCGAAGCCCTCGTTCTGCCAAGAGTCGTGGACGTGCAACCATTTACCTAGTGGTAGTTTCACTGACGTTCTACCTCTTTCCATAGATGCTCACGACAGTAGCACGTGAACATTCGACCAGTTTCGCTGTTTTAGAGGTATGGAGTGTAGAATATATGAGTCTGTCGATATACCATCTGACTTTCGGAAAAGCATCATCCACACAATTCCGAAGACGGCAAGAGCTGACAAGTGCGAGAATTATCGCACAATCAGCTTAACAGCTCATGCATCAAAATTGCTGACAAGAATAATATACAGAAGAATGGAAAAGAAAATTGAGAATGCGCTAGGCGACGATCAGTTTGGCTTTAGGAAAAGTAAAGGGAGGAGAAAGGCAATTCTGACGTTACGGCTAGTAATGGAAGGCTAAAGAAAATCAAGACACTTTCACAGCATTTGTCGACCTGGAAAAAGCGTTCGGCAATATAAAATGGTGCAGGCTGTTCGAGATTCTGAAAAAAGTAGGGGTAAGCTATAGGGAGAGACGGGTCATATACAATATGTACGACAACCAAGAGGGAACAACAAGAGTGGACGATCAAGAACGAAGTGCTCGTATTAAGAAGGGTGTAAGACAAGGCTGTAGCCTTTCGCCCCTACTCTTCAATCTGTACATCGAGGAAGCAATGATGGAAATAAAAGAAAGGTTCAGGAGTGGAATTAAAATACAAGGTGAAAGGATATCAATGATACGATTCGCTGATGACATTGCTATCCTGAGTGAAAGTGAAGAAGAGTTAAATGATCTGCTGAACGGAATGAACAGTCTAATGAGTACACAGTATGGTTTGAGAGTAAATCGAAGAAAGACGAAGGTAATGAGAAGTAGTAGAAATGAGAACAGCCAGAAACTTAACATCAGGATTGATGGTCACGAAGTCAATGAAGTTAAGGAATTCTGCTACCTAGGCAGTAAAATAACCAATGCCGGACTGAGCAAGGAGGACATCAAAAGCAGACTCGCTATGGCAAAAAAGGCATTTCTGGCCAAGAGAAGTCTACTAACATCAAATACCGGCCTTAATTTGAGGAAGAAATTTCTGAGGATGTACGTCTGGAGTACAGCATTGTATGGTAGTGAAACATGGACTGTGGGAAAACCGGGAGAGAAGAGAATCGAAGCACTTGAGATGTGGTGCTATAGACGAATGTTGAAAATTAGGTGGACTGATAAGGTAAGGAATGAGGAGGTTCTACGCAGAATCGGAGAGGAAAGGAATATGTGGAAAACACTGATAAGGAGAAGGGACAGGATGATAGGGCATCTGCTAAGACGTGAGGGAATGACTTCCATGGTACTAGAGGGAGCTGTAGAGGGCAAAAACTGTAGAGGAAGACAGAGATTGGAATACGTCAAGCAAATAATTGAGGACGTAGGACATTAATACCCTCTAGAGGTCCGTTTTGCCTGTCATACAGAACTGCTTCTCCTAACACTTATACCTGACCACGTCTCATCTTGTTTGTACTTTTCCTTTTTTTTCCCAAGCAGTGCAGAAGTAGTGTACAGTTTCTCCTCTCCTTCGTAACACTAGGGTCAGTACAAGTACACCGTCTCGCATCCTTTTCCTGTGTTCCAGAGTGTAACAATCGCACCACTTGGTATTCCTGCTGAACTGGTATGAGACATATTTTTTCCCGCCGACGTGGGAGGCATCTGCACATCAAAAGTTTCCTTACATCTAATGTCGAGCAAACGTTTACGATCGTTCTCGACTGTCAGTGGAAATACCACACACAACAGTCGCTTCGGAGAAACCCGTAATTGAACTAACCGAACCATCCGTCAAGATGACGCCCGAGCGATGCATGGCGATCTTCCAGGCAGCTAGGAGAGCTTCTATGAAAACAGTTTGTCTGGTCTGGCGAGATAATGAAATGTAGAGCCGCCTCACATGGAACCACTCTTTCAGGGTTATTGTGCGGTTCGGTCCCCGGTTGACCCCACCCCAGGGAGCGTCTCACACCAGACGAGTGTAGCCCCTATGTTTGTGTGGTAGAGTAACTGTGGTGTACGCGTACGTGCAGAACTTGTTTGCGTAGCAATCGCCGACATAGTGTAGCTGAGGCGGAATAAGGGGAACCAGCCCGCATTCGCCGAGGCAGATGGAAAACCGCCTAAAAACCATCCACAGACTGGCCGGCTCACCGGACCTCGACACAAGTCCTCAGGGCGGATTCGCGCCGGGGACCAGGCGCTCCTTCCCAGTCTGTGCGTCACATCGCACGGCTAAGTGGGCGGGCAGGACACATTTAGTCACTATTGCTCGATTAACTCACGTTTGGTAGTGGTATCCCGATGAAGTAGTTTAGAGTGCATTGTGTTTAACTGATTTTGTCATTAAAAAAGTTATCTGTTCAAAGAGGGTGAAAGCTATGTGCTAAGGTCTGATCAGAGTAGATCCAGAAAATAAAGTCGGTAGTTGCCAACCTCAAGGTGGAATGACTATAATATGTTTGAGTAAGAGGATCTTTGATGGTTACGAGAGCCCGTCGCGCGCACTATACAAATTGCAGAGTCGCAGCTGGGTGTCCGGAGGAAGCAGACGCGTGCGGACAGCTTTAAGGTAGGAGTCGCGCTCTCTGCGCAGCTACTCTAAACAAACTTTAGCACGTAAATGAGAGAAGATACATAATGATTTCAAAATGATTTTTGTTAGATAATGTTCAGAGTTAGGATTTGTATGTCCGAGGTTTGACGCAGGAAGCATTTTGTAAAATGTTTTTGTAAGATTGATTAGTGCTACAAAAATGTTGGAAATGGTAGGTTTTGTGTATGACTTAAAATTTTAACTATATATATACCTACGTTTTTTAAAATGGAACCCCGTTAGTTTTGTTAGCACATCTGAACATATAAACAAATACGTAATCAGTGCCGTTTGTTGCATTGTAAAATCTTAATTACATCCGGTGATATTGTAACCTAAAGTTGACGCTTGAGTACCACTCCTCCGCTATTCGATCGTGTGTATCGGAGAGCACCGAATTACGTAGGGATCCAAAGGGAACGGTGATGGACCTTAGGTACAGAAGAGACTGGAACAGCACATTACGTCCACATGCTAACACCCTTTTATTGGTCTTTTTCACTGACGCACATGCACATTACCATGAGGGGTGAGGTACACGTTCGACGGGCGTTTCATAGGACGTGGAGGACGCATAAATTGGCCAGCCCGTTCTCCTGATCTTACACCTCTGGACTTCTTTCTGTGGGGTACGTTAAAGGAGAATGTGTACCGTGATGTGCCTACAACCCCAGAGGATATCAAACAAAGTATTGTGGCAGCCTGCGGCGACATTACACCAGATGTACTGCGGCGTGTACGACATTCATTACGCCAGAGATTGCGATTGTGTGCAGCAAATGATGGCCACCACATTGAACATCTATTGGCCTGACATGTCGGGACACACTCTATTCCACTCCGTAATTTAAAACGGAAACCACGTGTGTACGTGTACCTCACCCCTCATGGTAATGTACATGTGCGTCAGTGAAAAAGACCAATGAAAAGGTGTTAGCATGTGAACGTAATGTGCTGTTCCAGTCTCTTCTGTACCTAAGGTCCATCACCGTTCCTTTTGGATGCCTACGTAATTCGGTGCTCTCCGATACACACGATCGAACAGCGGAGGAGTGGTACTCAAGCGTCAACTTTAGGTTACAATATCTCCGGATGTAATTAACATTTTACAATGCAACAAACGGCACTGATTACGTATTTGTATATATGTTCAGATGTGCTAACAAAACTAACGGGGTTCTATTTTTAAAAAAACGTAGGTTTGTGTTAAAAATATACTTCCGTGCATTTTTTTACGGTTTGTATTAACCAATTACACTAGCCCCTCTCCTCACGTTCTGTCTGTGGAATCGATTCGTCAGTATTTGATGTGGTTTACGAAATATATACATTTCTGCCAAAATGGAAGAGTGCAAGAAACAAGTTCACAGACGCAGTCAGATGCAGGTTTGTTGAGTAATTAATTTGGAACAATCTCATCATTGATACTTTCACAAATAAAAAAGGAAACAATTTTGGTCAGATACTTTCAAGAGGAATATAGAATTTGTATTGGTGGGGAAAGGACGTAATAACTTTTATGTGATGTGTGTCTGCTAGATAGTGTAGCTCAATGATACTTGCACTGCACATTAGCAAGAACTACTACAGTATAGTGGAGAGGATAACTGAAAGAAATACGCAACTGGACGCATGAAAATGACACTTTTATTCAAAGACAATAGTTACACTGAAGTATTATTGTGATGGCCCCTGGACGTTACAAAAGACGGAACAGAGTTCGTAATGAGGGCCGTGGTCAGCCACGGACGGCAGAGAACGCTCTGCAACGGAGCCCCATACTGTCCGCAAGTTTGGTAAGGCGTTCTTGTGGCAGGCCGTCCCGTTCATTCACCAGCGCACTTGACAACTGTTGGGTGGTCGTTGGCGCACGTGCTCGTGTTGCAGTGCGTCTCCCCAATGCATCCCACAGTGCTTGATGGGTTTATTCGCCGAATATCCACTCGTTCCAACACTCCACCACCTGCGCTCTCCCATGCAGTGGCGCATTGTCACTACACTGAAGCGCCAAAGAAACTGGTACAGGCATGCGCATTCAAACACAGACATCATACGCAAACAGCCAGAATAGGCGCTGCAGTCGACAACGCCTATATATGACAACAAATGTCTGACACAGTTCATAGATCGGGTACTGCTGTTATACGAGGTGCGGCTAGAAAAAAACCGGACTGATGCTGGAAAAAACATTTATTTACAATTATTTACAATTTCATGTTATCTCCTTCAATGTACTCTCCTCCTCGGTCTCTACACCGCTCCATACGAATTTTCCACTGTTCATAGCAATGCTGCAGATCATTTTCGGTAAGTCCATACATTACTTCCGTCGCTTTTTCTTTTACTGCTTCAACAGTCTCAAATCTAGTTCCTTTCAAAGCTGACTTGACTTTAGGGAAAAGAAAAAAGTCACAAGGGGCCAAATCAGGTGAGTAGGGTGGATGATCTAAGATGGGAATGTTGTGTTTTGCCAAAAACGTCTTCACTGACAACGCACTGTGAGCTGGGGCATTGTCTTGGTGAAGGATCCATGACTTTTTTCTCCACAAATCGTTCCGTTTTCTCCGTACTCGCTCACGTAGGGTAGCCAGGACGCTAATGTAGTAATGCTGATTCACTGTTTGTCCCTCTGGTACCCAATCAATGTGCACAATCCCTTTGATGTAAAAAAAAAACAATCATCATTGCCTTGAATTTCGATTTTGACATTCGTGCTTTTTTTTGTCGTGGAGAAACAGGAGTTTTCCAATGCATCGATTGGCGTTTAGTTTCGGGATCGTAAGTAAAAAAACCACGATTCATCGCAAGTAATAACATTTTGTAAGAAGGTGGGATCACTTTCAATGTTTTCCAGGATGTCAGAACAAATCATTCTTCGGCGTTCCTTCTGTTCAATTGTGAGACACTTTGAAACCATTTTTGAACACACTTTGTTCATGTTGAAACTTTCATGAAGAATCTGCCTAACACTTTTCTTGTCAACTCCTGTTAACTCAGACACTGCTCTGATTGTTAAACGGCGATCTTGTCGAACAAGTTTACCGATTTTTTCAATGTTTGCATCATTGTTTGCTGACAATGGTCTGCCAGTGCGAGTGTCATCACTGGTGTCTTCGCGGCCATCTTTAAATCGTTTAAACCACTCAAACACTTGTGTTCGCGATAAACAATCATCGCCGTACACTTGTTGTAACATTACAAACGTTTCACTTGCAGATTTTCCTAGTTTGAAACAAAATTTGATGTTAACACGCTGTTCTTTCTGTACACTCAACATTTTCCGACGCACAGACAAAACGTCAACTACTTAAAACAGACGCCACGGGCAGACTGAGTGCAGGAGGCAGATGAAACTCGAGCAGTAGGCGGAGCGAGAGTCACGTGACAGGCCACGCGACTTTCAGCCTTATTGCATTCGTTTTATTGTTTCACCAGTACTAGTCCGGATTTTTTCTAGCCACACCTCGTAATAGCAAGTTGTCAACATTTACGTGAGTTTTGACGTGATGTAGTAGTCGGCGCACGAGCTATGGGATACAGAAGCTCCGAGATAGCGATGAAATGGGGATTTTCCCGTACGACTATTTCACGAGTGTACCGTTGAATATCGGGAATCCGGTAAAACATCAAATCTCCGACATCGCTGCAACCGGAAAAAGATCCTGTAAGAACAGGACAAACGACGACTGAAGAGAATCATTCAACGTTACAAAAGTGCAAACATCCCGCAAAGTGCTGCAGATTTCAGTGCTGGGCCATCAGCAGTTGTCAACATGCGAAACGTTCAACGAAACATGATCGATATGGGCTTTCGCAGCCGAAGGCCCAGTCCTGTGACCTTGACGACTGCACAACATAGAGCCTTACACCTCGCCTGCGCCCGTCAGCAGCAACATGGGAC
Source organism: Schistocerca serialis cubense (assembly GCF_023864345.2). NCBI lineage: Eukaryota > Metazoa > Arthropoda > Insecta > Orthoptera > Acrididae > Schistocerca > Schistocerca serialis. The sequence goes on along the minus strand of NC_064649.1, from coordinate 141,160,364 downwards.
TGTTGACGACTGGAAACATGTTGGCTGGTCGGACGAGTCTCGTCTCAAATTGCATCGAGTGGATGGTGGTGTACGAGTATGGAGACAACCTCATGAATCCATGGACCCTGCATGTCAGCAGGGGACTGTTCAAGCTGGTGGAGGCTCTACAGTGGTGTGCGGCGTGTGCAGCTGGAGTGATATGGGACCCATGATGCGTCTAGATACGACCGTGGCAGGTGACACGTACATATGCATCGTGTCTCATCAGCTGCATCCATTCGTTTCCATTGTCCATTCCGACAGACTTGGGCAATTCCAGGAGGACAATGCGACACCCCAGACGCCCGGAATGCCTACACAGTGCCTCCAGGAACACGTTTCTGAGTTTAAACACTCCCACTGCCCACCAAACTCCCTAGACATGAACATTATTGAGCATATCCTGGATGCCTTGCAACGTGCTGTTCAGAAGAGATCTCTACCCCTCATATTCTTACGTATATATGGACAACTTTGAAGGATTCATGGTGTCAGTTCCTTGCAGCACTGCTTCAGACATTAGTCGAGTGCTGGTGGGGGGCCTACGCGGTATCAAGCATGTGTACCAGTTTCTTTGGCTCTTCAGTGATGTCAGCGCCCAAAGGGCCCCTGATGGGACGTACTTGGGGAAGGGCTACAGAGTCACAATAACCTCGCTTGTATGCGATCTGAGTGAAGGAGGAGCAAGGAAAACGTTTTAGTCAAAGCAGAGTCCAGTGTCGGACTGATTCAATACCAGATCGTGGTTTCGTCTTACATAAAAACGGCTGTAACATAGGTCAGACAGAAAACTGTACTGATCAAAAAAAAAAAAAAAAAAAAAAAAGTTCAACTGGCACTGAGCACTATGGGACTTAACTGCTGAGGTCATCAGTCCCATAGAACTTACATCTACTTAAACCTAACTAACCTAAGGACATCACACACACCCATTGAGACCATAGCGGTCGCGCGGTTCCAGAGTGTAGCGCCTAGAACCGCTCGACCACTCTGCTCGGCTGTACTGATCGATCAACAATATTATATTCCTGAGTATCACTCTTGTTCTCGACGTCATTAAAAATGTGAACGTCATACATTTCTTTTAAAATTCACTGGTTTTGTTGAAAAATGTATCCTATGTTGAAAACTTTACCACTATGAATTCTTAAAATGTTAAGCGCGTCAGTGTGTATTAGCGCTGATACATCGGGACGTCATTAAGATAAGACAGGTAGGATCTATGTGAAAGATATAAATGGTAATTTTATCAAAGTGGTGTCCACAACAGCAGCTGTGCAAAACGTGACCAAGCCGGTCAATTCCACTCACAAACACTTACCGTCTTATGCACTAGAACTAGAGAAGCTAGTAAAAAAAAAACAAAAATTCTACATTTAGTTGGCATGTTACGGTATTGCAATAAAGCATTACAATATATCTGTCTGCTAAAATAGTCCTTACTATTGAGGAACACCTTTATAGACATTTCGTCCCAAAATTGCAAGCAAAGGGAGACAAGTGAAGTAACACAACACACAGGTTTTTTTAATAACGTGAACGAAAAAGATTAATAAGCGTTGTACTGAAACTACACTAGTCTGAGATATATTTATTTAAACATTATGCCAGTTCCTGGCTCGGTGAGATATTATTATTCGTACTGTAGTCTTCTTTGCGAAAACGAATTTATTGGCCTAGATCGCGATGTTAACACAATTACTGGGTCACTAGTTTCCGTAGCATGTATTGCCATCTTCAGACCCATAGAATCGGGCAGTGGTAGCTACATCAAACAGTGCTCAAACCACTCTGTAGCTTTAGGACTATACAATATGCATCAGAAAGTCGAGCCGTTACAATGACATGAGCCGGCCGTTGTGGCCGAGCGCTTCTAGGCGCTTCAGTCCGGAACCACGCTGCTGCTACGGTCGCAGGTTCAAATCCTGCCTCGGGCATGGATGTGTGTAACGTCCTTAGGTTAGTTAGATTTAAGTAGTTCTAAATCTAGGGGGTGTTGATCTCAGACGTTTAAGTCCTATAGTGCTTAGAGCCATTTAAACCATTTGAACGATGCCATGCCATCTGCCATGTCTGTATAAATACGTATGCCATGTTCTATGCGATATTGGACAGCGTCATACAGAAAGAAGCACTCACTATCCCCCCCCGCCCTTCCATCAGGCCAGTAACAAGTAGGGTTGGTCCTGCGACAGTTTCTACGATACAGTCTGTGAATAGCTTTGTTACTCCGTAAAGCACACCAAATCAAAAGAACCCCGGACGTGTAGGTGGTAAGAGCAGAATTTTGAAGCAGTTATCCAGCCATTGTATTTAAGGTGACTCCTTCAATAACCATAACCGACGGCCGAATTGCTTTCCTCTCTCCGTCCAACGAGAGCATCTAATGATCACCATGTTGACGGACGGACAAGTTTTAACCAACTTACCCTTTGTCTGTAGAACTAAAGTACAAATCGGAGCTCTGATATTGTTTCTGGCCGAAAATAGGAATACATTGCACTGTTTCAAATAACTTCCGGGAATTCGGCCAGGTAACACTTTCAGCGACCGCCGATATTTGGGTGGGGGAACACCCCGCCATTTTACAGGCAAACTGCAACGCAGGCGATGTACATGCAAATTTAAAACCTCGGTTCTCGGACTGAAGCAGGAAAGATAACACACACACTGAACACTAGTGCCAACAAAGATGACCAAAGTCAGAGCTATCGATAGTGAGACTACGAAACTTCCTGGAAGATTAAAACTGTGTGCCCGACCGAGACTCGAACTCGGGACCTTTGCCTTTCGCGGGCAAGTGCTCTAACATCTGAGCTACCAAAGCACGACTCACGCCCGGTACTCACAGCTTTACTTCTGCCAGTACCTCGTCTCCTACCTTCCAAACTTTACAGAAGCTCTCCTGCGAAACTTGCAGAACTAGCAAAGGTCCCGAGTTTGAGTCTCGGTCGGGCACACAGTTTTAATCTGCCAGGAAGTTTCATATCAGCGCACACTCCGCTGCAGAGTGAAAATCTCATTCTGGAAACATCCCCCAGGCTGTGGCTAAGCCATGTCTCCGCAATATCCTTTCTTTAAGGAGTGCTAGTTCTGCAAGGTTCGCAGGAGAGCTTCTGTAAAGTTTGGAAGGTAGGAGACGAGGTACTGGCAGAAGTAAAGCTGTGAGTACCGGGCGTGAGTCGTGCTTCGGTAGCTCACAATTCTAAATTCTAAATAATTCTAAATACATTGCATGATTTAATTTTTTTTTAAGTTATTGGTTATAACGTTTAAGGAAAAGGAAATTTTGTTTAATTTAGAATCTCAGCAACTACCTTTAAATATTTTGAATAATCTTAAATTTTTTAAAAGGTTATTGCTTCTGATGTTTTAGAAAAGAAAAGGAAGTTAACATTCTAAAAATTTGCATGTTAGTACAGTTTGAAGCATTATGTGTTTTAATGTTCAAGAAAAGGAAATTACAAGTTTTCTGTATACCTGTATATCCCTGTGTAAACTCAGAAAACCAATAAATGTTCTGTTACTGTGGAAAAAAAAAAAAAAAAAAAAAAAAAGATGGTAGAGCACTTGCCCGCGAAAGGCAAAGGTCCCGAGTTCGAGTCTCGGTCGGGCACACAGTTTTAATCTGCCAGGAAGTTTCATATCAGCGCACACTCCGCTGCAGACTGAAAATCTCATTCAGTGAGACTACGAATTTGCACGTGAGGTAGCATTGACTCTGTCTCTCTGTTTTTTGACAAGGGAGTGGGCCGGATTCCAAACAGAATTTAAACAGAAACCTGCATCTCTGTTAACGGGGTTGCTCGCTAATTTAATCTCTACTGCATCCCTAATAACACTGTCCCAATAGCTGGACGTGCATGCCAATATCTCGGTGTTATTATATAACATGGGGTCATGCTACCTCACCTGCGAATTCATAGTCTCACTATCGATAGCTCTGACTTTGGTCATCTTTGGTGGTACTAGTGCTCAGTGTGTGTGTTATCTTTCCTGCTTCAGTCCGAGAACCGAGATTTTAAATTTGCATGTACGCCGGCTGTCCGTTGCAGTTTGCTTTGAAAATGGCGGGGTGTTCTCCCGCCGAAATACTGGCGGTCGCTGAAAGTGTTACCTGACTGAATTCCCGGAAGTTATTTGAAAGTTGTGTACGCCAGGAGAAACTCAGGTCTCACACATTGCACTGTGTTTTCTGCGGCATTTTCTTGAGAGAGGTCACTCCACAAAAGTCTAACGCTATTTTAGAAACGGGGTGAGAAGCTGTACAGTATGAAACGTCTCCTTTGATAATAATTATTTTGTTTCCCATATTGTCTGTTTCTCTGATTGTCTCTGTGATAGTCATTACCACGGAGAGGTGATCTTTCCCTGTCATTATTACTCCTCTGCCAACGGTTGTCATACGGGTGGTGTCTGTTTTGGTCACGATTTGTGTTGTGAGAATAGCCTTGTCGTGTCCAGTTATTATTTCTTTCATCGCGGAATTGCGACGGATGTGACCTGTAATTGTTGTGTTCCTGTTTTCGCGTTCCGCGATTGTCAGTGTCAATTTCTAATTCTTGTAAGAGTCCCTGAAAAGCTTCAATGTCGTCTTTGCAACGTCCTGCCAAAATAATATGTCGTAAATGTTCAGGTAATTTGATTAAGCAAATGCGGATGAGTTCTGAGGGGCTGTATGGGTTTGACAGGTACTGATTCTTGTGCAACATGTCTTCAAAATATTTCACAAGACTGGAAAATTCAGATTGTTCGAAATGTTTCATCATTATGATGCTATGTTTTACTCGATCATGTGTAGTTTGAGACCAATATGCTGAGAGGAAGGCATGGTAAAATTCTCCTTCACTGTGGCAATCGTGAATGACAGATCGCATTCTTACAGCTGGTTCGTTCTCTAAGTAGCCACACATAAATTCTAATCTGTGCTCTAATGACCAGTTAGGAGGAAAACAATGAGAGAATTGATGGAGCCACGCTTGTGGATGAATGTCGTTGCCAGAATTCTTAAATGTTTTAAATTTACGTGTAGTAATGAACAGCTTATAGTCAAAATCATCATGTCGGCGAGTCGCATATCGGTCATTGTTACGTCGTTTCGGCGGTTCCATTTCAAAATTCGGTGCACCTTGCCAATTTCTTTCATAATTTCCGAAATGCGCTGTGTTATTATTTTGTGGCTGTTCCGTATTTCTATGTCCCTCTTCCCGTATTGGGGCGCGAGTGTCCTCTGAAATACGTAATTCTTGTATTACCTGTGTCAGCTGATCTTGTACTTCCCGGATTTCTCTTTGGTGTTGCGAATTAATTTCATTCTGATTTTGTTTGAATTTCCTAATTTGTTCGCACTCTTCTGTGTCATTAAAGACTACCGGTTTTGTGTCATTCAGATTATCATCTACCGTCGTAGATAAATTATTTAGCTGATCCGAAAGTTCAACTACTTTCTCTGATAATAAACTAATTTCCTCCATGTGTCTTTCTGAACCAATTTTCAGAGTATCTACTGTGTCCTTTAAGTTTTCGTGAGCTTTTGCAAGTTGCGTAACCGAATCGGTAGATGCAACTGAGTCAATTTTAGCTTGCAAGGTCTCATGATTTTTATGAACAATAGTTTGCAGTTCTTTTATGGCTGTTTCGTGATTCTGTAATGCATTTTCAAGTATTTCTGTAATAGAATGGTGGCTCTATCCTACCCATTTTCAATAAATTTACTTATGTATAGTACCTTTTCAGAGCTGCTAAATGTAATGTTGTAAAATTATTGTTACAAGTCTACCCGCCTACAGAAAAAATAAATGGCTCTGAGCACTAAGGGACTTAACATCTGAGGTCATCAGTCCCCTAGAACTTAGAACTACTTAAACCTAACTAACCTGAGGACATCGCACACATCCATGCCCTAGGCAGGATTCGAACCTGCGACCGTAGCGGTCGCGCGGTTCCGGACTGAGGCGCCTAGAACCGCTCGGCCACCGTGGCCGGCCTACCCGCCACACTATGCGATCAAAAGTATCCCAAAAACATACTTTTTCATATTAGGTGGATTGTGCTACCAGGTACTTCATATCAGCGACCTCAGTAGTCATTATACATCGTGAGAGAGCAGAATTGGGCACACTTCGTAAGTCACGCACTTCGAACGTTGTCAGGTGATTGGGTGCCAGTTCTCTCATACGTCTCTACGCGAGATTTCCACACTCCTAAACATCCCTAGCTCCACTGTTTCCGATGTGATAGTGAAGTGGAAACGTGGAAGGACACGTACAGCACAAAAGCTTACAGGCCGACCTCATCTGTTGACTGACAGAGACCGCCGATAGTTGAAGAGGGCCGTAATGTGTAATAGGCAGACATCTGTCCAGACCACCACACAGGAATTCCAAACTGCATCAAGATCCACTGCAAATACTATGACAGTTAGGCGGGAGGTGAGAAAACTTGGATTTCATGATCGATCGGCTGCTCATAAGCCACACATGACGACGGTAAATGCCAAACGACGTCTCGCTTCGTGTAAGGAGCGTAAACATTGGATGACTGAACAATGGAAAAACGTTGTGTGGAATGACGAATCACGGTGCACAATGTGGCGATCCGACGGCGAGGTGTGGGTATGGCGAATGCCCGGTAAACGTCATCTGCCAGCGTGTGTAGTGCCAACAGTAAAATGCGGAGGCGATGGACTTATGGTGTGGTCGTGTTTTTCATGGAGGAGGCTTGCACCCCTTGTTATTTTGCGTGGAACTATCACAGCACAGGCCTACATCGATGTTTTAAGCATCTTCTTGCTTCCAACTGTTGAAGAGCTATTCGGGGATGGCGACTGCATCTTTCAACACGATCGAGCACCTGTTCATAATGTACGGCCTGTGGCGGAGTGGATACACGACAATAACGTCCCTGTAATGGACTGGCCTGCACGGAGCCCTGACCTGAACCCTATAGAATACGTTTGGGATGTTTTGGAACGCCGACTTCGTGCCGGCCTCAGCGACCGATATCGATACCTCTCCTCAGTGCAGTGAAGAATGGGCTGCCATTCCCCAAGAAACCTTCCAGCACCTGACTGAACGCATGCCTGCGAGAGTGAAAGCTGTCATCAAGGCTAAGGGTGGGCCAACACCACACTGAATTCTAGCATTACCGATGGAGGACGCCACGAACTTGTAAGTCATTTTCAGCCACGTGTCCGGATACTTTTGATCACGTAGTGTATGTGAAACAGACCACGCATCAAATGTATGACTAAAATGGTCTCTCCACTGGGCATATTATTCACCATTTCAGTGATTCTGTATTAAAACACGTTAATGGCACAATTTCAACTAATGGGGCTTTGTGTGAGCTTAGATATTCTGCTATGCACGTTAAATTATCTTTTGCAGAAAGTTCAAGTTTATAGCTCTTACGATACGATGAGTAACTGATGCATTACATGTGAAACTGGTAAAAGGGATCTCATTAGATATTTCGTGCAGCTTTGGGATGGATGTCAGTGTGTACGAATTATGACCAGTGTTACGCAGGGTTCGATATCTGAACCGTTCCTGTTCTCGCATATTTGTGGGAAGTATGTTTTCTGAATTTCTAAATGAAGTTCTGCAGCTATTGTCAGTCCGATCACCTGTGTTAGACCTAACCTACGGATCACACACGCCGGCCGGAGTGGCCGAGCGGTTACAGGCGCTACAGTCTGGAACCGCACGACCGCTACGGTCGCAGGTTCGAATCCTGCCTCGGGTATGGATGTGTGTGATGTCCCTAGGTTAGTTAGGTTTAAGTAGTTCTAAGTTCTAGGGGACTTACGACCACAGCAGTTGAGTCCCATAGTGCTCAGAGCCATTTGAACCATTTTTTTTTTTAACGGATCACACAGACCCTAGCGTTTTGTACGGATTGTATATTTTCCCTCCAGCCTACTCGTGTTTTGCTAAGAATATTAAACATCTTCCTCGATTTTACATTATCGAGCTCTCTTTGCTCGTCGACAAATGCTATGGAACGTGTCCCGATATTTCTGAACCCTTGGATGCATTATCAGTCGCAATGTCAGAGCTGCCTCTCTCATACCCTTATGTCGGTAAAAGTTATTTAGCTAAATGACCACAACGGCAGAATGAATGAGGCCTCTACAGGCCAAACATATGACCTCGTCTGATTCATAAAGCATCAGTCACTTGCATATGAATGGCTCATTGGCAATAAAGCCGCAAGCAGCTTTAATCGCAGAATGGTCCCCGCGCTGATGGAGCAAAGCTACGTACGTCCGCCTCCCTTGAATGAAAGGAAAGGAAAGGAAACGGTTCTTTTGATTTTCAGCTCATTGTTCCTGTGCATATTCATTTGAGACTCATTATATCATTCTTCAAGCTTTAAATAAGTGCTTTCGGAATACCATTCTAAACAAAAGTAGCTTAGTACAGAAAACTTCCGGTGACAAGTTTCTGGCACGTTTTCTTACACAAAAGCCCTATTTCTGTTCCACTAGCGGTTTGAGACTTACGATGTATTGCTATTTGCCTGGAGGACTGAGAAAAAAAGTAGAGAGATCGAGGTTTTAGCGTACCATCCACTGGGTCGTTAGGGACACAGCACAAAGGAGGGAAACTGCCGTATCTTCCGAAGGTATCTATTGCATCTACATCTACGTAAGTACTTTCCAATACACCGTTCAATTTTTGGAAGAAGGCTAATAGATCTTCTTTCAACTCCTCTACCATTCCACTCTTGAATAGTATGTGGGGAAGAATGAAAACTAAAATCTTTCCGTGTAAGCTCTTCTCCTTCTTTTTCTTCTTCTTCTTCTTCTTCTTCTTCTTCTGCTGCCTGGGATTTTCCCTGTTTGTCTGCCTGATTTCGTGGATGTACCGTACCAAATGCTGTTCCATCTCTTGGGTGGTCGTCTGGGTAGTCATTTCCCTTGCAGTCGTCCATTATTACAAATTTTAACGAATCTTATGGGGTGCAATCTTTACACATGATCCTACCGATTTCTTTTCCTTGTATTCATCCATTTATTTATACCTTGTATTCCACAGTGTTCTCTTATCGATTCATTTGTTCTTTTGTCCCGCGCAGTTACTGCTTGCGTCTGTTCTAGGAGCTTCATTTCCATTGCTATTAACTTTTGTTTTATCGTTTTCGTTTCTGCTCCATACGTCATAACGAGACGCACCATTGTTTTGATGTTTATATTTTCCCCTAACTGTCATAAATTTCTTTCTGCAAGCACTATTCTGCTGGCATCTGGTATCCCTTACTGCTTTTGTCAGTTGGTTTTCCATTTCCACAGTTAAGTCTTTAGCTGTTGGTAACAGTCCCTAGATAATTAAAACTCGTAACTTGTTCAGTTGACACATTACCTGCTTCTGACTACATCTTACAGGTGTTTCCGTTATTATCACACGCTTAGTATTCTACGATAAGGTTACTGTGTTATATTGCTCAACTTTTTTTTTAAATGCTAGAGTAACCTTTGTAAATTATACAGGGTGTTTCAAAATGAACATACCGGTTTTAAGGTGTTGTAGCACCAAATGAAAGAACAACTCAAACAGTTTTGTTTGTGTACCTGTGCGCAACAGGAAGGGTATGGAATGACAAAGAGTGACTGAAAAATGTGTTGAACAAGCGCGAGTCTTTCACGCTTAGCCCCAAGAAATATCCCCGTGGAAAGTTTACGGGCCTTTTTTTTTTTCGCTGTATCACCTGTAACTGATGTTTCTTATCTTGATGTGCTACATCTGTAGCCCGTGCCTCAATGGGAGGAGCTGAACAACACATGTTTATTTGTGAGCAAGATGGTGCGCCGCCTCACCGGCATAGCTCACTGCGCGACTGGTTAAAATGACGATGTATCCGACCGATGGATTAAGAGCAAGGGGCCGGTTGACACAGCATTTTATGCGTGACTCCCACGTTCACACACGCTCTCACTCGACCGTGTGTGTGTGTCTGCGATACCAGCTGATCTCTCTGACTTCAGAAACAGTGTTATTGCAACACTTACTCCTGACACACTGATCAAGATTTCGGAACAGCTCGCCTATCGACTGGATGTGTGACGGGTGTTCTCACCGAATAACTGTAAGAAAAACTGTTTGTGTTCCTCTTTCATTTGGTGTATTATTTATAATTGTAAGGTGAATGTAATATGTGCTACAAAGCATTAAAACCCGTATATTCATTTTGAAACACCCTGTATTACTTATTTGGTACCAGTACAGAAAAATCGTCATAATATATAGCATTTACTACCCTATTTCCCATTTTAAAGGCTGGTTTCTTCCTTTCGGCATCAATGACGTGGTCCATTATTGAGGTGAATGGGAATGGGCTTAGCGAGTCTCCTTGTCTAATCCCCTTATCTATTATAATTTCATCTGGGAATCCTGCATGTGTTTTAATTTTTGCTTTAATACCTGTGCATTTACAGCGTGTTACAGGCGTTAGTGGAGAGATTTTTATATACGGTACCATCAGTACTTTGGTTGTTTCTTCTCTTTATCAAACAGTCTTCCCAGAATCACGTAACAAATTTACATCATGATGTTTCCTGAAATGCTACACGTGTCCGAAATTGCGGCTTTTTTTACGGTTCAGTGCCATGGCTTCTAAAGCGAAACATGTTATGGCTGACATAAAGCAGAGATGAGCTGAACTGAGGTTCTTCGGAGAAAGCCTTTGCTGCCGAGTACGTTGTAGGACGAGCAACTGTTTATGACAAAACTTTAACAGGCGAAGAAATAATCAAAAGCGTACAGAGAAGTAATGATGAAAGTGGTGAGAAAGAGCACATTCGAGGAAAGAGCATGAAGATCTTTCTCACTGCTGGCGCTGAAGCAGAAATAACACTGGAGTACATTCTGCAACGATGAGAAACAGGAAGTACCGATTTAATGCTTAGAAAGCAAGGGTTCCGTTTCACACAGCCTGCATCGTCCAGGACTAGTTTCGTGACACTGAGATCAGTTGTCACGTCTCCACTGGCTGCCACAGTCATCAGATCTCAATATTGTTGAGGTGAGATGGGTGCGTCGTCATTATCCGTCCCATCCTCATTAACTGAAGTTGACAAAATTTTGCAGAATGGATGACATAAAATTTACTCGAAAACCGTACAGGACGTGTATCCATCCATTGACCGACGAATAGAAGCTGATTTGAATGCCAATGGTTTTCCGACGCCGTGTTAGACATCGAAATGTACTGTGATTTTGGATTTTCAGTACCTCTTTCCACCTCCTGTAGCTTTCTCTTTCTCTGGTAATTGTCTCCCCTGCAGTGTTTTGTAGTATATACACTACTGGCCATTAAAATTCCTATACCACGAACATGACGTGCTACAGACGCGAAATTTAACCGGCAGGAAGAAGATGCTGTGATATGCAAATGATTAGCTTTTCAGAGCATTCACACAAGGTTGGCGCCGGTGGTGACACAACGTGCTGACATGAGGAAATTTTCCAGCCGATTTCTCATACATAAACAGCAGTTGACCGCCGTTGCCTGGTGAAACGTTGTTGTGATGCCTCGTGTAAGGAGGAGAAATGCGTACCATCACGTTTCCGACTTTGATAAAGGTCGGATTGTAGCCTATCGCGATTGCAGTTTATCGTATCGCGACATTGCTGCTCGCGTTGGTCGAGGTCCAATGACTGTTAGCAGAATATGGAATCGGTGGGTTCAGGAGGGTAATACGGAACGCCGTGCTCGATCCCGACGCCCTCGTATCACTAGCGGTCGAGATGACAGGCATCTTATTCGCACGGCTGTAACGGATCGTGCAGCCACGTCTCGATCCCTGAGTCAACAGATGGGGACGTTTGCAAGGCAACAACCATCTGCACGAACAGTTCGACGACGTTTGCAGCAGCACGGACTATCAGCTCGGAGACCGTGGCTGCGGTTACCCTTGACGCTGCATCACAGACAGGAGCGCATGCGATGGTGTGCTCAACGACGAACCTGGGTGCACGAATTGCAAAACATCATTTTTTAGGATCAATCCAGGTTCTGTTTACAGCATCATGATGGTCGCATCCGTGTTTGGCAACATCGCGGTGAATGCACATTGCAAGCGTGTATTCGTCATGCCATACTGGCGTATCACCCGGCGCGATGGTATGGGGTACCGTTGGTTACACGTTTCGGTCACCTCTTGTTCGCATTGACCTCACTTTGAACAGTGGACGTTACATTTCAGATCTGTTACGACCCGGGACTGTACCCTTCATTCGATCCCTGCGAAACCCTACATTTCAGCAGGATAATGCACGACTGCATGTTGCAGGTCCTGTACGGGCCTTTCTGGATACAGGAAATGTTCGACTGCTGCCCTGGCCAGCACATTCTCCAGATCTCTCACCAATTGAAAATGTCTGGTCAATGGTGGCCGAGCAACTGGCTCGTCACAATACGCCAGTCACTACTCTTGATGAACTGTGGTATCGTGTTGAAGCTGCATGGGCAGCTGTACCTGTACACGCCATCCAAGCTCTGTTTGACGCAATGCCCAGGCGCATCAAGGCCGTTATTACGGCCAGAGGTGGTTGTTCTAGGTACCGATTTCTCAGGATCTATGCACCCAAATTGCGTGAAAATATAATCACATGTCAGTCCTAGTATAATATATATTTAAATTGCAAGACATTTCCAGGGGCAGCTGTGGACTCTGACCACAATCTATTGGTTATGAGCTGCAGATTAAAACTGAAGAAACGGCAAAAACGTGGGAATTTAAGGTGATGGGACCTGGACAAACTGAAAGAACCAGAGGTTGTACAGAGTTTCAGGGAGAGCATAAGAGAACAATTGACAGGAATGGGGGAAAGAAATACAGTAGAAGAAGAATGGGTAGCTTTGAGGGATGAAATAGTGAAGACAGCAGAGAATCAAGTAGGTAAAAAGACGAGGGCTAGTAGAAATCCTTGGGCAACAGAATAAATATTGAATCTAATTGATGTAAGAAGAAAATATAAAAATGCAGTAAATGAAGCTGGCAAAAAGGAATACAAACGTCTCAAAAATGAGATCGACAGGAAGTGCAAAATGGCTAAACAGGGATGGCTAGAGGACAAATGTAAGGATGTAGAGGCTCACTAGGGGTAAGATAGATGCTGCCTACAGGAAAATTAAACAGACTTTTGGAGAAAGGAGAACCACTTGCATGAATATCAAGAGCTCAGATGGAAACCCAGGTCTAAGCAATGAAGGGAAAGCAGAAAGGTGGAAGGAGTATATAGAGGGTCTATACAAGGGCGAAATACTTGAGGAGAATATTATGGAATTGGAAGAGGATGTAGATGAAGATGAAATGGGAGATATGATACTGCGTGAAGAGTTTGACAGACCACTGAAAGACCTGAGTTGAAACAAGGCCCCGGAAGTAGACAACATTCCGTTAGAACAACTGACAGCCTTGGGAGAGTCAGTCCTGACAAAATTATACCATCTGGTGAGCAAGATGTATAAGACAGCCGAAATACCCTTAGACTTAAAGAAGAATATAATAATTCCAATCCCAAAGAAAGCAGGTGTTCACAGATGTGAAAATTACCGAACTATCAGTTTAATAAGTCGCAGCTGCAAAATACTAACGCGAATTCTTTACAGACGAATGGAAAAACTGATAGAAGCCGACCTCGGGGAAGATCAGTTTGGATTCCGTAGAAATGTTGGAACAGGTGAGGCAATACTGACCCTACGACTTATCTTAGAAAATAGATTAAGATAAGGCAAACCTGCATTTGTAGACTCAGAGAAAGCTTTTGACAATGTTGATTGGAATACTCTCTTTCAAATTCTGAAGGTCGCAGGGGTAAAATACAGGGAGTGAAAGGCTATTTACAATTTGTACAGAAACCAGATGGCAGTTATAAGAGTCGAGGGACATGAAAGGGAAGCAGTGGTTGGGAAGGCAGTGAGACAGGGTTGAAGCCTCTCCCCGATGTTATTCAATCTGTATATTGAACAAGCAATAAAAGAAACAAAGGAAAAGTTCGGAGTTGGTATTAAATTCAATGGAGAAGAAATAAAAACTTTGAGGTTCGCCGATGACATTATAATTCCGTCAGAGACAGCAAAGGACTTGGAAGAGCAGTTGAACGGAATTGGTAGTGTCTTGAGAGGAGGATATAAGATGAACATCAACAAAAGCAAAACGAGGATAATGGAATGTAGTCGAATTAAGTCGAGTGATGCTGAGGGAATTAGATTAGGAAATGAGACACTTAAAGTAGTAAAGGAGTTTTGCTATTTGGGGAGCAAAGCAACTGATGATGGTCGAAGTAGAGAGGATATAAAATGTAGGCTGGCAATGGCAAGGAAAGCGCTACTGAAAAAGAAACAGTTGTTAATATCGAGTATAGATTTAAATGTCAGGAAGTCGTTTCTGAAAGTATTTGTATGGAGTGTAGCCATGTATGGAAGTGAAACGTGAACGATAAATAGTTTGGACAAGAAGAGAATAGAAGCTTTCGAAATGTGGTGCTACAGAAGAATGCTGAAGATTACATGGGTAGATCACATAACTAATGAGGAGGTATTGAATAGGACTGGAGAGAAGAGGAGCTTGTGGCACAACTTGACTAGAAGAAGGGACCGGTTGGTAGGACATGTTCTGAGACGTCGAGGGATCAACAATTTAGTATTGGAGGGCAGCGTGGAGGGTAAAAATCGTAGAGGGAGACCAAGAGATGAATACATTAAGCAGATTCAGAAGGATGTAGGTTGCAGTAGGTACTGGGAGATGAAGAAACTTGTGCAGGATAGGGTAACATGGAGAGCTGCATCAAACCAGTCTCAGGACTGAAGACCACAACAACAACAGTGTTGCAAGCCATCACTCGCTTTAATCTGAAATATATGTCTGAGTGAAGGTACTCCACAAGAAAATAAAGATAGTGAATAGTAGAGGGAATATCAATGAGATCAATGGCGTATTCCATTTTACGAAAGAATGACAAGTTTTATTGAACCTTTAGTGACACTACAGCTAGTTGATAAATCTTGCACAAAAATGACACAAACAAATCACATAAGGAAAGGTTTTTAATAGGCAAAACATACATTGGGGTAGAAGCAATGCAAATTCGCTCCTCTGAATTAATCCCTTTCACAATGCAATCTCACTTTGTTTGAGTTTCTAGACAACATAATTGTGTAGAGATAACAGCGATTAATTTACTTATAATCAATTATTCAAAACGACAGTCACAATCGCATTATTTATATTGCCTCCAACCGGTTTCAACCCGCGACGCGGTCATTTTCAGGGCGATTTACACCATTTCGTCGCTCTAACTATAGTTACCAACCGTGCACAGGCAGGGTGACTCCAGCGAGCGACCAAATGGTGTAAATTGCCCTGAAGATGACCCCATCGCGGGTTGAAACCGGTTGGCGGCAAAATAAATAATGCGATTGTGACGGTCATTTTGAATAATTGATCACTCTGTATGCATTAACTCACTGTGACGGCTGTAATCTTCCCCCTCCTTCCTAATTCCATCTATGGTTCACGCTAGTTTTTCATGAAGATTTGAGAGGAACGAAGATTACAATAAACTTCCTAGATTACTTGGGTCGTCACGCAGAATTAGCTCCAGTTCATCTTGTCTAGGGCTGTGATACTTGAAGCTGAAAACGTCACGTTTTAGGTCCTCACTGTTGGATTGACCTAAGTAAATTTGAAGATTATTATTGAAGAATTTTAGTTTTTAGGTAAATATATTTTTTCTCGTTTTAGTATACGATATTCTTTTGATTTTTCACATTAACAAAACCGAAATTACAGTGTTTGCATAAAATACAAAAGTACGTCCTATCACATCAAAGGCATGGTTATGACTCTCTATGCGGGAATAACAATATTCCAAAGGGGTTCCAATTTTTGTTAATAAATGAATTTCTACTAGCTTTAATTTCGATTATTATTTCAGAAATAAACATAGTAGCCAGTACAGTATTGCGTAATTAATAACAGAAATGTTAAGTGTGTCAATAGTTCGTAATTTCAAATGTTTCTAAAAAAATAACTGTACATTCAGAACTAGTACTCATCAATTATAACATCGCAAATAAAGTAATTTTTCTTAAATATTAGCTTGAAATATGTTAAAGTTTTCAGAGAAGCAACTGAGATAATATTCACCTATCCAAAAATCGAAAAATATTACTGGTATCGACTACTACTGTTGAGGAAAGGTAATGCTGGAAGAGGACTCCTGTTATAGGCCCAACTCTGTTCAAATGGAGTCAACTACGAACAATTGTACCACAAACTATGGTCCAGCTGACAGCAGTGTGCTGTGAATATCATTTAACAACCCTACGACGGTGCACCCGTACTTTCCCCTTTCACCTTGACTCAGGCGGCAGCAGGAATCAGGAATGCGAGGAGCGGCAGCTGTGACGTCCTGACGCGTCCACGAAAATATGCGAACTACGCGGTCTTGCGTTCTGACTATCAGATCGCGGGGAACTTCCCTATCAGAGCCCTGAAAATCGGCAGATTTCAGTGTGAGGTGTACCTGCTCGCTGGTCTTGCCAAACCACTTTGACTCAGAGGCTCTCACTCTTTATGCTGCCAGCGTTAAACTTCAGACCGCCGACTCAGGACGAATAAGTTGACCCTCGTGGCACACAATACGTCCGAGATAATACCTAGTTCTACTGTCAGTACACATGCATTGAAGTTGCTCATAAGAATAATATACAGAAGAATGGAAATGAAAATTGAGAATGCGCTAGGTGACGATCAGTTTAGCTTTGGGAAAAGTAAAGGGACGAGAGAGGCAATTCTGACGTTACGGCTAATAATGGAAGCAAGGCTAAAGAAAAATCAAGACACTTTCACAGGATTTGTCGACCTGGAAAAAGCGTTCGACAATATAAAATGGTGCAAGCTGTTCGAGATTCTGAAAAAAGTAGGGGTAAGCTATAGGGAGAGACGGGTTATATACAATATGTACAACAACCAAGAGTGGACGATCGAGAACGAAGTGCTCGTATTAAGAAGGGTGTAAGACAAGGCTGTAGCCTTTCGCCCCTACTCTTCAATCTGTACATCGAGGAAGCAATGATGGAAATAAAAGAAAAGTTCGGGAGTGGAATTAAAATACAAGGTGAAAGGATATCAGTGATACGATTCGGTGATGACATTGCTATCCTGAGTGAAAGTGAAGAAGAATTAAATGATCTGCTGAACGGAATGAACAGTGTAATGAGTACACAATATGGTCTGAGAGTAAATCGGAGAAAGACGAAGGTAACGAGAAGTAGTAGAAATGAGAACAGCGAGAAACTTAACATCAGGATTGATGGTCACGAAGTCAATGAAGTTAAGGAATTCTGCTATCTAGGCAGTAAAATAACCAATGACGGACGGAGCAAGGAGGACATCAAAAGCAGACTCGCTATGGCAAAAAAGGCATTTCTGGCCAAGAGAAGTCTACTAATATCAAATACCGGCCTTAATTTGAGGAAGAAATTTCTGAGGATGTACGTCTGGAGTACAGCATTGTATGGTAGTGAAACATGGACTGTGTGAAAACCGGAACAGAAGAGAATCGAAGCATTTGAGATGTGGTGCTATAGACGAATGTTGAAAATTAGGTGGACTGATAAGGTAAGGAATGAGGAGGTTCTACGCAGAATCGGAGAGGAAAGGAATATGTGGAAAACACTGATAAGGAGAAGGGACAGGATGATAGGTCATCTGCTAAGACATGAGGGAATGACTTCCATGGTACTAGAGGGAGCTGTAGAGGGCAAAAACTGTAGAGGAAGACAGAGATTGGAATACGTCAAGCAAATAATTGAGGACGTAGGTTGCAAGTGCTACTCTGAGATGAAGAGGTTAGCACAGGAAAGGAATTCGCGGCGGGCCGCATCAAACCAGTCAGTAGACTGATGACCCAAAAAAATAAAACAAGTTTATCTGCGAAAATGGTCCTTGTCGGTACATCAGCATAGAGCTCGAATAGAATCGCTGGAACATTGCAAACCATTCAGATTAATCGAACATCTACAGGGTGTCCAGAAAAGGACTCCCTGATTTCAAAATTAAATATCTCGAAAACAAAAATCGATAGAGGAATGCAGTAAACAATATGTTTATTGTGAAAGCCGTAAGAAGTTTATACAGCAGTTTGAAATAATAGTTACAAAAGCTGCTAACAGAGGGCGCTGTAATCGCCATACGTAATTCCTAGTATCTGATCCGAAGCCCAGAGCGATCAGTTCCACTATTGAAACGTGAAAGGAGGTTAGCGTACCGAAGGAAGAGATTAAAACCATGTACTCCATTGAACAACGCGTTTTTCTAGTGCTAGAGTACCGCAGGTTAGAAGAAAGGCAACAAGGCGAAGTTTTCAAGCACGATTTAATGTTCCAAAAGGATCCGATGCAAAAACCATTCATACGCTCTTCGCAAAATTTCAGCGAACAGTGGGGCATGTTGGCCGCAAGCAACCCGCAGTTACGCCTGAAAATATCGCCGCAGTTTCTGGAATTACTCAGCGAAATCCAATGTCATCCGTCCGTAGAATTGCATCTGAGACTGGTTCGAAGCGTTCCAGCACGCAGAAAATACTGAGAAAGAGCCTACACATGTTTCCATTCAAACTCACCAGGCCATACCCGTACGAGCTGT
Source organism: Schistocerca serialis cubense (assembly GCF_023864345.2). Classification (NCBI taxonomy): domain Eukaryota; kingdom Metazoa; phylum Arthropoda; class Insecta; order Orthoptera; family Acrididae; genus Schistocerca; species Schistocerca serialis. The sequence continues at coordinate 141,141,685 of NC_064649.1, read as the reverse complement.
GCAACAAAGGGTTGCCTTTGCTAATCAGATGCTCACAATGATTGATAGTGAAGGATTTGATGTTGGCTGCATCTGGTTTACAGATGAAGCACACTTCCACCTGAATGGATACGTGAATAAGCAGAACTGGTGGTTTTGGGGGTCCGAAAAGCCATATTGGTGTGAAGCGGAACCCCTGTATTCTTCTAAAGTTACTGTGTGGGCTGCGGTATGCAGCAGAGTCATTATTGGCCCTTTTTTTCATTCGAGAAACGGTCACTGGTGCACGTTACGTTGCAATTTTGGAACAATTTGTCACCATACAGCAAGCGTTAGAGGATCGACCGGGTACTGAATGGTTTATGCAAGATGGAGCCCGACCACATCGGACCGAACAAGTGTTTTGCTTTCTTGAGGAATAGTTCGGGAATCGAGTCATTGCTTTGGAATATCCCAAATTTACTGGTGCAGGCATGGATTGGCCTCCATATTCGCCGGATTTGACTCCCTGTGACTCTTTTTTTTGTGGGGCACAGTGAAAGACATCGTCTACCCGAAGCATCCCGCCACGCTGGACGTGCCTGAATCGGCGATCTCTGTGGCATGTGAATCCATTTCGGTTGAGACACTACCAAATGTGATGGCGAATTTCATTCTTCGTTTGCACCACCTCTGTAGTGCCAATGGTGAACATTTTGAAAACATTGTGATGTGATTGTTTGCAAAGATTGTTTTCATACGATTATTTCACTTATGTATGCTGATATGGGCTGTACAGCGTACAGCGCCATCTGTTAACAGTTTTTGTAACTATTATTTCAAACTACTGCATAAACTTCTTACGGCTTTCACAATAAACATACCGTTTACTGCATTCCTCTATCGATCTTTGTTTTCGAGATATTTAATTTTGAAATCAGAGAGTCCTTTTTCTGGACACCCTGTAAATACGCATAATGCTGGTACCACCAGGATGTGTTCTTTCTCCGCCCGCATCTCGTGGTCGTGCGGTAGCGTTCTCGCTTCCCACGCCCGGGTTCCCGGGTTCGATTCCCGGCGGGGTCAGGGATTTTCTCTGCCTCGTGATGGCTGGGTGCTGTGTGCTGTCCTTAGGTTAGTTAGGTTTAAGTAGTTCTAAGTTCTAGGGGACTGATGACCATAGATGTTAAGTCCCATAGTGCTCAGAGCCATTTGAACAATTCTTTGTTCTTTCTCTTCACACCCGTGGCAGTAATTGAATAACATTTAAATCAATTGACGACCATTGAGCTAGGGGTCACGAATTTTCTAACGTCCACTGCCATGTATGAGGGCGAGTGACACCACGAGTGCTAACGTCGTTCGAGGCGTGTCGTCGTCATCGTATTGAATGACATTGAGCGGTCACACTAGGGAGGTACCGTTCTCATGGCAAGCATGGCCACGTTTTGGCAAAAAACATCTATCTAGGCGAGATCTCAGTCTCTCATTTACAGAGTGACCCAATCTTTCCACGCCGACCATTTCCAGTTTCTGAAAGAGGGATGTTAAGCAAAAAATGGCGCAAATGGCTTTGATCACAATGGGACTTAACATCTGTGGTCATCAGTCCCCTAGAACTTAGAATCACTTAAACCCAACTAACGTAAGGACATCACACACATCCATGCCCGAGGTAGGATTCGAACCTGCGATCGTAGCAGTCGCGCGGTTCCGGACTGAGCACCTGAAGCGCTGGACCACCGCGGCCGGCGGATGTTAAGCCTCCAAGACAGTCATGCCTGGGGGGGATTACAGTCCTCTCTATACCATAGACGTACGCCAGCCACTCGTCCAACATGAAAATGCATGGAATTTTATGACCGTTTGCACAAAGGCTCAGTTTACAGCAGTCTATCTTAAATGACTTCCTCCACTCCTTTTCAGCCATCTTGCTGCCTTCTACGATGGCCTGGCTCAGGTAAAATGTTTAACGAACTGGCGCCTTTCTGTCCTACCCTAAGTGGAAGGAGCAGAGAGCTTCGGCCAGAAATCCCTCTGCAGGTAAGAGCCACTGTAAACTGTTTCCCAGAATCACTCGCACGGCCTGGTCATTGCCCTCAGCGTTTATGGCACCCAATTCATCTCGCTCCCTGTTCTCAGATCACTCTGATATGGCCGCCGAGTACAAGTTCTATATGAATGTTGATCTGACTGACAGTGTTGTTAAAGTGAAATAGCGGCATGCCACCTCTCAGTACATTTATCCTACTCCTATATGTATGGTCTATTTTTTGTAACGTGTGTTAGTAATATAAACACCGAATAAATTATCAACTGCCTAGATCGGTAAAATAATTTATACATATAGACGACCAGTTGCGACAATTGCCAACTTCTGATATGTTTACATCATTACATAATCTCCTCCGTCAGGACAGTAAGTGGTGCTGTACAAGGTGTGTCCTTGTTGCTATAGTGAGCCACTCTGGAAGTCGGCATGTCAGTTTTAAAATAACAGCTATCTACAGACATATTATATTAGGATCTGTCAGTTGTAAAGTGGTGATTAATGTGAGCACTTGTAATTGGCACAATAATATGTCTGTACATAGATGTTATTTTAAAATTCACATATGGCCGGTTAGAGCAGTTCACAATATCAAGATGGACATTCATTGTGTAGCACCACTTACTGCACTGTTAGAAGAGATTATGTAATGATGTGAACACAGATCCGAAGGTGGCAACTGAGGAGTGCCAAAACCATGTATAAATGATCTTGGCAGTTGAGAATTTATTCAGTGTTATCATAATGCTACAAGTCGTCCTCAAACTTCCGATGTCACATTTTATATATGTATTAGCAACTTTCAATATTTAGTACGTGAGGGACCACTAACTATATCTTTGATTTGTTTTGTTTTTTTATAACACACGTCAACGATCGGTTACTCTTTGACTCGTTTACAATTGCACCACACTCTTGCTAACTCGACCACTCTTTGCACATATGGCAGCCGGATGCCAAGTTATTGAGAATGTCTTAAATTTAAACACATAGGGATTATACTTCGTTCAATCCAAAGATACATTTATTTTCATAGATAAATTTGTGTACATATTCAGTAGTATTTTCACCAGCAGACATATCGCTTATTTTTAGCTGGCGCAATGATGATGTGTGACTGGAGTATGCTGCATGACATCTGATCAGCCAAAATGATCATATAATCCTTCCTTTACTTTGACCTTATAGAATAGCCATGGGGCTCACGGAATGCCACGATGTGGCTGCCCAAATAATCACCGCACCCCCGCAATGTTACACTTCTGGGACGTAAACTCGGCCAGATGTTAGAAAGAGTGTCGAACAAGATTTATCCAACTGAATGGCTATCTTGCATTTCTCCGTAATTTAGGCTTTATGACGACGGCACCACGTCATCCTGTTTCAGATATTGGAATCCCGACGATGCATGCTCGACAGGCAGTTGCCAGTTTATGTACGTCCCTTGTCGACTGCGACATTCAGTTCTGCATAGACTTTTGCAGCTGTTGTCCTCTTATGTCTAGTCACAATCACCTACAATGATTGTCCATCAGTATCGAATACAGTTTCGTCTGCGTTTTTTTCTAGACCACGTTTTTCCACTTTCCGTGTATGTGGTATAAATCTTCGATACGATGCCTCTTGAAACACTTCCCATAGCTTGGTTATGGAAAGCCCCACAAGAGGAGCCTCCATCAGTCTGAACATGTTAGCATTTACTTTGCTGGGGCATAATTCAGTCACAGGCTCAAAGAACACTGTTGTGGCCACAGCTGGGCCTGCTGACGTATTGAAGACATTGCGCACGTGGTGCCTGTAAGTATTGGGGCAGGGTTTGTGTCAGCGCACTCTGCATTCTTGCCAAATTTACTCAAGATGGCGGTGATGACGTCATCCAAGATGGCGGCATGTAGACTTGGCAACAGGGCATGGCGTCATCCAATATGGCGGATTTTGGTGGGAAAACAGGCCAATTGGTCTACCTCCACTAACCCCCAGAAAAAAATGGCGGGAAACTTAAATTTTGGCAGGAAAATAGGTCAATTAGGCTACGTCCACTAACCTAACCCTCCAGAAGAAATGGTGGGATAATGCATGCAAAATCATACTTGTCCTTATTATTATTCATTATTATCGTTTATCATTTATTATCATTCATTATCATTTATTATCACTTATTATTATTTATTATTATTAGCCTACTTCCATTAGAAAATTCGCGCCAAATTCAAATTCTAACACGATAATCGCAGCAAAACTGTACTTGTTTTTACTTTTATTCATTATCATTCATCATTTATTATTATTGGTCTACATCTACTAGAAAATTGCGCCAAGTTCAAATTCCAAACCATAATGTCTCGAAAACTTGTACTTCTGTTTTTTATTATTTATTCAAGACGTCTGATTTTCGCGGCGAGAAAGCCATTTGCGTTACACCCATAACAAAAATCTATGCGCTAGCCGCTGGACCAGCGATCGCTCCCAAGTCGTAAACATGTTTTTGCTGGACACGCTGGAACCTCCCGATGGAGATGTCACACAACGGTCGGTTGTCTGTTGACCACGTGCGCGACATAAAACGCACTGCCACACTTTTGGCGCCAAATTTGTTTTCCTGGACAGGTTCGAACGTGTCGATGCTGACGTCACACAACGGTCGGTCAGTTGCCGATCCAGCGCGTGGCCGACGTAGAACGCACTACCACACGTTCGTCGTAAACATGTTTTGCCACACAGGTTGGAACCAGCCCATGCCTTCGTCACAACAGGCGGTCCAGCACGTGTGTTCGCCGCGAAGTGCGTCTCTAAGTTAACAGATCACGCGAGTCTCATTTTTCAATCGACATAGTGTTATTACCTAATCCAAATTCGTCCCGAAAACACACGCGCGTATGCGTGAACCATCGCTCGCCCCAACCTACATACCTCCGCAATTTAACCTAACACAAAGTTCACATCACTACGTAATTAAATTGATCAGTTAATTAACCTAGGTTCGGCAGAAAGCGCCATGTCCACCTGGACTTGGAATCAAATAGTTAAAGTCTCTACCACGATCCTCAACCGACCGCCACATCCCCTCACCAACCCATGTTCATGCACTGAGCTGTACGAGGCGCATTCAAGTTCTAAGGCCTTCGATTTTTTTTCTACGAGGGCAGTTCAATAAGTAATGCAACACATTTTTTTTCTCGGCCAATTTTGGTTGAAAAAACCGGAAATTCCTTGTGGAATATTTTCAAACATTCCCGCTTCGTCTCGTATAGTTTCATTGAGTTCCGACAGGTGGTAGCGCTGTACGGAGCTGTTAAAATGGCGTCTGTAACGGATGTGCGTTGCAAACAACGGGCAGTGATCGAGTTCCTTTTGGCGGAAAACCAGGGCATCTCAGATATTCATAGGCGCTTGCAGAATGTCTACGGTGATCTGGCAGTGGACAAAAGCACGGTGAGTCGTTGGGCAAAGCGTGTGTCATCATCGCCGCAAGGTCAAGCAAGACTGTCTGATCTCCCGCGTGCAGGCCGGCCGTGCACAGCTGTGACTCCTGCAATGGCGGAGCGTGCGAACACACTCGTTCGAGATGATCGACGGATCACCATCAAACAACTCAGTGCTCAACTTGACATCTCTGTTGGTAGTGCTATCACAATTGTTCACCATTTGGGATATTCAAAGGTTTGTTCCCGCTGGGTCCCTCGTTGTCTAACCGAACACCATAAAGAGCAAAGGAGAACCATCTGTGCGGAATTGCTTGCTCGTCATGTGGCTGAGGGTGACAATTTCTTGTCAAAGATTGTTACACGCGATGAAACATGGGTTCATCACTTCGAACCTGAAACAAAACGGCAATCAATGGAGTGGCGCCACACCCACTCCCCTACCAAGAAAAAGTTTAAAGCCATACCCTCAGCTGGTAAAGTCATGGTTACAGTCTTCTGGGACGCTGAAGGGGTTATTCTGTTCGATGTTCTTCCCCATGGTCAAACGATCAACTCTGAAGTGTATTGTGCTACTCTTCAGAAATTGAAGAAACGACTTCAGCGTGTTCGTAGGCACAAAAATCTGTACGAACTTCTCCTTCTTCGTGACAACGCAAGACCTCACACAAGTCTTCGCACCCGAGAGGAGCTCACAAAACTTCAGTGGACTGTTCTTCCTCATGCACCCTACAGCCCCGATCTCGCACCGTCGGATTTCCATATGTTTGGCCCAATGAAGGACGCAATCCGTGGGAGGCACTACGCAGATGATGAAGAAGTTATTGATGCAGTACGATGTTGGCTCCGACAGCGACCAGTGGAAAGGTACCGTGCGGGCATACAGGCCCTCATTTCAAGGTGGCGTAAGGCCGTAGCATTGAATGGAGATTACGTTGAAAAATAGTGTTGTGTAGCAAAAAGATTGGGGAATAACCTGGTGTGTTTCAATGCTGAATAAAACAACCCCTGTTTCAGAAAAAAATGTGTTGCATTACTTATTGAACTGCCCTCGTAATTAACTACTCACCCGAAATCGATGAAACTGGCGTTACTTCTCGACGTAATCGTCCTGCAGACGTACACATTTCTCACAACGCTGACGCCATGATTCCATGGCAGCGGCGAAGGCTTCTTTAGGAGTCTGTTTTGACCACTGGAAAATCGCTGAGCCAATAGCAGCACGGCTGGTGAATGTGTGGTCACGGAGAGTGTCTTTCATTGTTGGAATAAGCCAAAAGTCACTAGGAGCCAGGTCAGGTGAGTAGGGAGCATGAGGAATCACTTCAAAGTTGTTATCACGAAGAAACTGTTGCGTAACGTTAGCTCGATGTGCGGGTGCGTTGTCTTGGTGAAACAGCACACGCGCAGTCCTTCCCGGACGTTTTTGTTGCAGTGCAGGAAGGAATTTGTTCTTCAAAACATTTTCGTAGGATGCACCTGTTACCGTAGTGCCTTTTGGAACATAGTGGGTAAGAATTACGCCCTCGCTGTCCCAGAACATGGACACCATCATTTTTTCAGCACTGGCGGTTACCCGAACTTTTTTTGGTGGTGGTGAATCTATGAGCTTCCATTGAGCTGACTGGCGCTTTGTTTCTGGATTGAAAAATGGCATCCACGTCTCATCCATTGTCACAACCGACGAAAAGAATGTCCCATTCGTGCTGTCGTTGCGCGTCAACATTGCTCGGCAACATGCCACACGGGCAGCCGTGTGGTCGTCCGTCAGCATTCGTGGCACCCACCTGGATGACACTTTTCGCATTTTCAGGTTGTCATGCAGGATTGTGTGCACAGAACCCACAGAAATGCCAACTGTGGAGGCGATCTGTTCAACAGTCATTCGGCGATCCCCCAAAACAATTCTCTCCACTTTCTCGATCGTGTCGTCAGACCGGCTTGTGCGAGCCCGAGGTTGTTTCGGTTTGTTGTCACACGATGTTCTGCCTTCATTAAACTGTCGCACCCACGAACGCACTTTCGACACATCCATAACTCCATCACCACATGTCTCCTTCAACTGTCGATGAATTTCAATTGGTTTCACACCACGCAAATTCAGAAAAGGAATGATTGCACGCTGTTCAAGTAAGGAAAACGTCGCCATTTTAAGTATTTAAAACAGTTCTCATTCTCGCCGGTGGCGGTGAAATTCCATCTGCCATACGGTACTGCCATCTCTGGGACATATTGACAATGAATGCGGCCTCATTTTAAAACAATGTGCATGTTTCTATCTCTTTCCAGTCCGGAGAAAAAAAGTTGGAGGCCTTAGAACTTGAATGCACCTCGTATTAACGTTTAGTAACGTACATTAACGTATATGACATTTTCTCTATAGAAATAAGTGAACTTTGGATTTTGGCGGTCACTTTGTGTTTCACTACCAACATGAGAAAATTGTGGCAAACAAAGCTCACCTCCACTAACCTGTCACCCGACCGCCACCTCCTCCTAGGGACTGGTGGTAAAAGGACTCACTCAGGCTGCACTAGACTGATCGAGAGAAGAATGACTTTATTTTATTTGCCAGCACTTTATTTACCGATTAATTATATTTATCACAGAACACACGCTCTGAAATGTCCCACAGCATACAGACCTGCAAACTACTCCTACATAACTCAAAAAATGGTTCAAATGGCTCTGAGCACTATGGGACTCAACTGCTGTGGTTATCAGTCCCCTAGAACTTAGAACTACTTAAACATAACTAACCTAAGGACATCACACACATCCATGCCCGAGGCAGGATTCGAACCTGCGACCGTAGCAGTCGCACGGTTCCGGACTGCGCGCCTAGAACCGCGAGACCACCGCGGCCGGCTACATAACTCATGTATAAGGCTCTACATACACGCTTGCTAATTGTAAACCGTCAAAAAAAGTCACTACACAGCTTGCAGACAAGTGAAGCACACCTAAATAACTCTTAATGTGTCTAAATAATAATCCATCTGAAATATCCTGCTCGCTAATCGTCAACTTTTCAAAATCATAAACCAGTCTTTATGTAAACGATAAGATATAGATAACACCACCACCCTCTGTATTCGCCAATCAGTCCACGGTCTAACTGACTTAGTACACAGAATCATCGACACAGAGACATACAGAAAGCAGAGCAAACGCTTTCCGAACATGGAGGTGACTGGATGCAGTCGAGTGCTTTGCTGTATTCCACGTCCCGATCACTGCATTTGTGCTAGGTGGTGGCATCTTTGCTTCATTTATAATCCATTCTAGAACACAGAACGAGATGTTATGTCATGATCGCGTATATAGATCAAATTGATAGAGTTGCGAAAAGTGATCGAGGAATAGGTATATAGCGACCGAATATAGAGCGTACTGCAGTGAACTTGAGGAAGTACTTTGCTATCTTCTGGTTCGCACCGAACAATTTGTATATCGGCCCAAGTATGCTGCAACAGGAGGAATCTCGGTAAAACGTGGACATCGAAACGAAGAGAATAAGGGGATAGTCAATTTTTTTTCCCCATTGAGGGTGCATTATACTGTATGTCTATTAAGGTACCAGTGATTCCAGATGCATCAGTCACGTGACATAGCGTGCATTCTGCTCGTATGTCCAGTATGTGTTTTAAATCACTGTCTACTTGCGATCGTTAACGGTAAACCTGTCGGTCATCAGAGGAATTCCATCTCATATGTGAAGAAACTTGACACACTCCTCTAAAGGAGCTTTCATTTATGCAATCACCCCAGTCGCATCTTGGGTGTAAAATCGAGACTTCAGGGTCATAACTAACTTAGCGGTAAGAGATTGTGATGTACTGCAATCGCTGTCTACGGATTGCTCGACTTATTCGTTGTTTACAGAGTTAGTGACGGAATGAGTTGTAATTTTCACATGTCGCACGCTGCTGCTTTGCGTTTATCTGTCTCCTTGTAGGATAAACCCCCCCCCCCCTTCCAGTAAGTATCATTTTGTGTAGGCCTTATGCAGGCATCGTATAATTTCTGAACTGTGATCGGATGTGAATACTATACGTCTCCACAAAGCTATATTGAGCACGTACCATGAACAGGAAATGTTTTACGATTCGATAAGATAGTTCAAGGTAGAGAAACTGTGAAGAAGGATGTATGTCTGATAGGGGTGAAAGGTTTTCGATCTAATATTATAGACTGTTTTTAAGTGCAGCACGACGTAGTCTTAGGAGTGTGTGTGTTTATGTTCTCTATCTGACCATGAGGTCCGGAGTCCAACTGGCTTAGTTCGGTTGGGTTGTTTTGAGGAAGGAGACCAGACAGCGAGGTCATTGGTCTCATCGGATTAGGGAAGGATGGGGAAGGAAGTCGGCCGTGCCCTTTGAAAGCAACCATCCCGACATTTGCCTGGAGTGATTTAGGGAAATCACGGAAAACCTAAATCAGGATGGCCGGACGCGGGATTGAACCATCGTCCTCCCGAAAACTGGCTTAGTACTCATCACCACACGTGCTGCACCACCTGTTGTGATGTGGGCATGGGCTGGTTCCAACCTGTGTGGCAAAACATGTTCACGACGAACGTGTGGTAGTGCGTTCTACGTCGGCCACGTGCTGGATCGGCAACTGACCGACAGTTGTGTGACGTCAGCATCAACACGTTCGAACCTGTCCAGGAAAACAAATTTGGCGCCAAAAGTGTGGCACTGCGTTCTATGTCGTGCACGTGGTCAACAGACAACCGACCGTTGTGAGACATCTGCATCGGGAGGTTCCAGCGTGTCCAGCGAAAACATGTTTAAGACGTGGGAGCGATCGCTGGTCCAGCGGCTAGCACATGGATTTTTGTCATGGATGTAATGCAAATGGCTTTGTCGCCGCGAAAATCGGATGTCTTGAATAAATAATAAAAAACATAAGTACAAGTTTTTGAGACATTATGGTTTGGAATTTGAACTTGGCGCAATTTTCTAGTGGATGTAGACCAATAATAATAAATGATAAATGATAATGAATAAAAATAAAAACAAGTACGGGTTTGCAGCAATTATCGTGCTGGAATTTGAATTTGGCGCGAATTTTCTAGTGGAGGTAGGCTAATAATAATAAATGATAATAAATGATAATCAATAATAATGAATAATAATAAAGGCAAGTACGATTTTGCATGCATTATCCTGCTGGAATTCAAATTTCCCACCATTTTCTCTGGAGGGTTAGGTTAGTGGACATAGCCCACTTGTCCTATTTTCCCATCAAAATTCAAATTTCCCGCTATTTTTTTTGGGGGGGGGGGGTGGGTTAGGTTAGTGGTGGTAGCGCAATTGGCCTATTTTCCCACCAAAATCCGCCATCTTGGATGAGGTCATGCCCTTTTGCCAAGTCTACAAGCCGCCATCTTGGATGACGTCATCACCGCTATCTTGAATAAATTTGGCAACAATGCGGAGTGCGCTGACAAGAACCTTGCCCCACTACTCCTGCAGCCAAATATATCGGCGCGAGCCTCAGGCTTGGCTAGCACCCCCCCTACATTTGTGAACAAACACGCATCTTCAGCCGCATTTCTATAATTTTGTCCTCCCCTTGTAAATGCGATTTCTGCTACGATTCTGATCTGGTGAAACAAGAAGAGCCACAACAGAAGGTTGCCATCACTGATGGGAAGAATCGTACGGAATTTTGTTTCTGGCATTTGGGCGCTGAAATAAGGCTGAAACACTCCATGCTTGGTTGGGGAATGTGTTTGATTTCAGTGCGCCATAACATAAAGATTCGATTTGCAATATGTTTTAAGCGCCATTTCTTCACAAATCGCGTTTGCAGTGCTGTTGTGTTATCGGTTCTCTGTTTCATGTCACTGGACTTGATCCAGGTGTCACATCGTGCAGAAAGTCTTCTGAAAATACGTCACTGGACGACGCATAGCCTTCGTGCCAAGAACCGCTCCACTGTGGATTTAAAAGATGTGACACGGTGGTTATTATTGTCGGTAGTTCTACTAGTTAAAAACTTACTGCTCCGTTTCTGTACTTGTTTTAATAACAAATAAAACGTAGTGCCTCAATATTAATGGGACTCGAAATAAAAGTATCCTTATTGGCTCTTAGATCCAATTGCTTAGCAGTTCTCAATAAATTATCTATTTTATAAATTGTCCGGCTATCGTTTGGCGGTGGTACGCGTAATTCTATCGTGTCAGAATGGAGACAGTCTTAACGGAACCCTTACAGGATCACTTTATTGCCTGACTGTCCCACTGTTAAGAACCTTTTTTTTCTTCAGGAACGAGGAGAGGTATCACGTTACAAATTATTTCAGATACAAAGGTCAACGGTCTGAAGGCGATGTTAAATTTAAACTTCCAAGTCAATCAAATCAAAAGATAACGGGCTTTTATGTCACATACTTTGATACTCCAAAACTCACTCACCAAATTATATAGACGAATTATCGATACTGAAGCCGGCCGTGGTGGGCATCTAGCGGTCTCGAAAACGAAAGCTCACGGGATCGAGTCACGGTGGGGACATGTATTTTTCTGTCTTCATTAACCCAGCCTTCACCTTGTGAGAGGCTGTTTAGGTTTTTATTTTGGTAACGCCACGTAGCGCTCTGTATGAAAATCACTGACTGTGTGCAGTCTGTGGCTGGTTGCCATTGTTGTAATATTCGCTACTGTAATGTTGGACAGTTGGATGTGAACAGCGCGTAGCGTTGCGCGGTTGGAGGTGAGCCGCCAGCAGTGGTGGATGTGGGGAGAGAGATGGCCGAGTTTTGAGCGTACGATGAGGACGTGTGTCTGTCAGAAAAAGGAAATTTGTTTAATTGGATGTCACAAAATTATGACTTTTGAACACTATTAAGGTAAATACATTGTTTGTTCTCTATCAAAATCCTCCATTTGCTAACTATACCTATCAGTAGTTAGTGCCTTCAGTAGTTGCAATCTTTTATTTAGCTGACAGTATTGGCGCACGCTGTATTGCAGTAGTTCGAGTAACGAAGATTTTTGTGAGGTGATTCATGGAAGGTATAGTTTATTCTTAGTCAGGCTCATTCTTTTGTGGGGATTGTTGAAAGTCAGATTGCGTTGCGCTAGTAATATTGTGTGTCAATTTAGTAATGATCAGAATAAGCGAAGAGAGAACTGTCTGAGTACGTTCGGTTTTGCTCAGCTGTTTGAAAATCAAATAACGTAGAAGTTTACCAGCACAGTCATTCATAATTTTTTCTAAGGGGACGTTTCAACCTCTCAACGATGTGTCTAGTCACCACAAATGACGCCTGGTTCGGATCCCACGTTAAACTGAAGATCCCCATTCCCCAGTTAAATAGTTTGGATAGGTTGGGGGCGTGCAATTCGCCGAAGTGGCCTTCAGCAGAAAGATTCTCAGCACGCTGCTGAGCCACATGAAATAATAATAATTATTATTATTACTATTATGTATACACATAACTAAGTCTATACGGAACCCGCACAGCACCAGTCCCACCCGTACTTATACAGGGTGTTACAAAAAGGTACGGCCAAACTTTCAGGAAACATTCCTCACACACAAATAAAGAAAATATGTTATGTGGACATGCGTCCGGAAACGCTTACTTTCCATGTTAGAGCTCATTTTATTACTTCTCTTCAAATCACATTAATCATGGAATGGAAACACACAGCAACAGAACGTACTAGCATGACTTCAAACACTTTGTTACAGGAAATGTTCAAAATTACTCCGTTAGCGAAGATACATGCATCCACCCTCCGTCGCATGGAATCCCTGATGCGCTGATGCAGCCCTGGAGAATGGCGTAGTGTATCACAGCCGTCCACAATACGAGCACGCAGAGTCTCTACATTTGGTACCGGGGTTGCGTAGACAAGAGCTTTCAAATGCCCCCATAAATGAAAGTCGAGAGGGTTGAGGTCAGGAGAGCGTGGAGGCCACGGAATTGGTCCGCCTCTACCAATGCATCGATCACCGAATCTGTTGTTGAGAAACGTACGAACACTTCGACTGAAATGTGCAGGAGCTCCATCGTCCATGAACCACATGTTGAGTCGTACTTGTAAAGGCACATGTTCTAGCAGCACAGGTACAGTATCCCGTATGAAATCGTGATAACGTGCTCCATTTAGCGTAGGTGGAAGAACGTGGGGCCCAATCGAGACATCACCAACAATGCCTGCCCAAACGTTCACAGAAAATCTGTGTCGATGACGTGATTGCACAATTGCGTGCGGATTCTCGTCAGCCCATACATGTTAACTGTGAAAATTTACAATTTGGTCACGTTGGAATGAAGCCTCATCCGTAAAGATCACATTTGCACTGCAATGAGGATTGACATATTGTCGGATGAACCATTCGCGCCGGCCGCGGTGGTCTAGTGGTTCTAGGCGCGCAGTCCGGAGCCGCGCGACTGCTACGGTCGCAGGTTCGAATCCTGCCCCGGGCATGGATGTGTGTGATGTCCTTAGGTTAGTTAGGTTTAAGTAGTTCTAAGTTCTAGGGGACTGATGACCACAGATGTTAAGTCCCATAGTGCCCAGAGCCATTTGAACCATTTTTTGAACCATTCGCAGAAGTGTACCCGTGGAGGCCAATCAGCTGCTGATAGTGCCTGCACACGCTGTACACGGTACGGAAACAACTGGTTCTCCCGTAGCACTCTCCATACAGTGACGTGGTCAACGTTACCTTGTACAGCAGCAACTTCTCTGACGCTGACGTTAGGGTTATCGTCAACTGCGCGAACAATTGCCTCGTCCATTGCAGGTGTTCTCGTCGTTCTAGGTCTTCCCCAGTCGCGAATCATAGGCTGGAATGTTCCGTGCTCCCTAAGACGCCGATCAATTGCTTCGAACGTCTTCCTGTCGGGACACCTTCGTTCTGGAAATCTGTCTCGATACAAACGTACCGCGCCACGGCTATTGCCCCGTGCTAATCCGTACATCAAATTGGCATTTGCTAACTCCGCATCTGTAAACATTGCACTGACTGCAAAACCACGTTCGTGATGAAGACTAACCTGTTGATGCTACGTACTGATGTGCTTGATGCTAGTACTGTAGAGCAATGAGTCGCATGTCAACACAAGCACCGAAGTCAACATTACCTTCCTTCAATTGGGCCAACTGTCGGTGAATCGAGGAAGTACGGTACATACTGACGAAACTAAAATGAGCTCTAACATGGAAATTAAGCGTGTCCCGACACATGTCAACATAACAGCTTTTCTTTATTTGCGTGTGAGGAATGTTTCCTGAAAGTTTGGCCGTACCTTTTTGTAACACGCTGTATATGAGGTCGGTTCAAAACAATTCGGAACATCCGTAATTTGGCGCCAGTAGTGTCTTGGAGCGAAATGCGGTTGGCATCCCTGCACACGCCTGTGTTTGATGAGTAACTGCCGGGCTCAGTGCTGTATTGAGTAGAACGTTTTGTCGCACAGCTTGCGAATTTCGAGAAGGTAGAGTTAAAGGAGAAACGCGTCTACATTAAATTTTACGTGAGACTCAAGAAAACCTTCACAGACACACACGAATGGTGGAGGAAGCCTACGGTGACGAGCAGTTAAGCCGTACTCGGAGTTACGAACGGTTCGCGCTGTTAAAAACGTCCGGACGGAAGTTAAAGATGACCCTCGTTCAGGAGGGCCTTCGACGTCTACCGACAACGCTCGTGTCAAGAACGTCAACGATATTGGACGTCTCAATGGAAGACTGACTGTCCGAGAGCTGGCAGAAGAATGTAACATTTCAGTCGGGTCATGTCATGAAATCCTGACACAGCAGCCAGGAATGCATCGTGTTGCCGCCAGGTTCGTCCTACAGCTCGTGAGTAAAGACGAGAAAGACTTTAGCCTCGCAATGTATCAAGAGCCTCAAGATCGCGCAAATGACGTTCCTTAAGGGGGGTAGGACGTCAAACGGGCTGACTTGGAGCAGGAGAGTCACAAAAGGACATTTTAATTTCCACTGTCTATACTTTTACAAATAAATTCATAAAACTTTGTCACCATGACCAGGAAGGATTCACACTCATCGCAGTGGAAGTTCAAAAACATAACAAAATACCTTTTTTTACGTGTGAAATTACATATTTTTTCACTTATTACTGCCCGCATTTGTTGCTATAGGTACACCTTTCTTCCTAAGTAAGAGAGAGTCTTCGATGAGTTTTTCATAGCACACAAACAGTAGTTACAGGTGTATGAAACTCTAGAATTTTCTACTTCTATTAAAAAACTGTGGAAAAAATTGAGATAATTAACTATGAAACCTGAATTTTTTCTAAACATGAAGTTTAAAATATAACAGTTGATTTATTTTTTCATAAATTAAATAATTTCTAGAGTTTCATACTGTTGTGGGTTGGCAGGAGAGCCAACACCGTATTATTAGAGGAAGCTCACGCAGGCTGGCGTGAGGTCTGGAACAGGTCAAGGAAATTAGACTTTAGAAAAAAACGGACGTAGCTGGTGGAATACTTAACTTTAATCCATAAATGATGATCGTCGCTCTTGACTGTACATGACTCATAATATCAATAGTAACTGGTAATGACGCCTTGCTAGGTCGTAGCAAATGACGTAGCTGAAGGCTATGCTAACCATCGTCTCGGCAAATGAGAGCGTATTTGTCAGTGAACCATCGCTAGCAAAGTCGGCTGTACAACTGGGGCGAGTGCTAGGGAGTCTCTCTAGACCTGCCGTGTGGCGGCGCTCGGTCTGCAATCACTGACAGTGGCGACACGCAGGTCCGACGTATACTAACGGACCGCGGCCGATTTAAAGGCTACCACCTAGCAAGTGTGGTGTCTGGCGGTGACACCACACATACCCCTTTAACTACGGTTTGTCTGATGTGCAAAAGTCATCGAAGAATCTCTCTTAGTTAGGAAGAAAAGTGTACCTATAGCAACAAATGCAGCCAGTAGTAAGTGAAAAAATGATGAAATTTCACATGTAAAAAAAAAGTGTTTTGTTACGTTTTTGAGCTTCCACTGCTTGCTATGAGTGTGAATCCTGAATCCTTCCTGGTCATGGTGACAAAGTTTTATGAATTTATTTGTAAAAGTATAGACAGTGGAAATTAAAATGTGGTGCCTCTCCTGCTCCAAGTCGGCCCGTTTGACGTCCTACCCCCCTTAAGAGAATCATAATTGGTGATGAGACGTGGATCTATGGTTATGATTTTGGGGCTAAGGTTCAGTGTTCACAATGGGTCACGAATAGTTCTCCAAGACCTAAAAAAAAGCTCGTCAGGTCAGGTCAAATGTCAAAGCCATGATGATAGCTTTCTTTGAAGGCTTAGTTCACGATGAATTCGTGCCACAGGGACAAACTGTTAATCGGAGTTACTAACGGGATGTATTGCGACGCCTGCGATGAAATTTGAGAAGGAAATGGCCTGAAATGTGGCCAGACAATTCATGCCTCTTGCGTCACGGCCGCGTCACACCCGCACATTCATCCCAGTTGGAGCGTGACTGTTGCACAAAATACAAAATGACTGTGGTGCCTCATGCTCAGTACTCTCCAGACTTGGCCCCTGTGGACTTTTATGTCCAAAGTTGAAAACCCTGTTGAAAAGACCAAGATTTGCTACGATAGACGAGATCAAATAAACTCGCGATCCAGCAAGAGGCGTACCGAGACAGCTTCCGGAAGTGGAAACCGAGTTGGAAGGGTAGCATAAATTGTGGAGGAGAGTATTTCAAAGGACACACCCGCACATTCATCCCAGTTGGAGCGTGACTGTTGCACAAAATACAAAATGACTGTGGTGCTTCATGCTCAGTACTCTCCAGACTTGGCCCCTGTGGACTTTTATGTCCAAAGTTGAAAACCCTGTTGAAAAGACCAAGATTTGCTACGATAGACGAGATCAAATAAACTCGCGATCCAGCAAGAGGCGTACCGAGACAGCTTCCGGAAGTGGAAACCGAGTTGGAAGGGTAGCATAAATTGTGGAGGAGAGTATTTCAAAGGACACACCCGCACATTCATCCCAGTTGGAGCGTGACTGTTGCACAAAATACAAAATGACTGTGGTGCTTCATGCTCAGTACTCTCCAGACTTGGCCCCTGTGGACTTTTATGTCCAAAGTTGAAAACCCTGTTGAAAAGACCAAGATTTGCTACGATAGACGAGATCAAATAAACTCGCGATCCAGCAAGAGGCGTACCGAGACTGCTTCCGGAAGTGGAAACCGAGTTGGAAGGGTAGCATAAATTGTGGAGGAGAGTATTTCAAAGGAGACCATGCACAAGAAGTAAAAAGGTATCGTAGAAAAAGTTTGTGAACAAACCTCCGGAATGAAGCTTCCTGGCAGATTAAAACTGTGCGTCGGACCGAGACTCGAACTCGGAACCTTTGCCTTTCGCGGGCAAGTGCTCTACCCGCGCGACTCACGACCCGTCCTCACAAATTTACTTCTGCCAGTACCTCGTCTCCTACCTTCCAAACATTACAGAAGCTCTCCTGCGAACCGGTCCCGAGTTCGAGTCTCGGTCCGGCACACAGTTTTAATCTGCCAGGAAGTTTCATATCAGCGCACACTCCGCTACAGAGTGAAAATCTCATTCTGAACGCTCCGGAATTTTTGGAACAGACCTATATACCGGGTGATCAAAAAGTCAGTATAAAATTGAAAACTGAATAAATCACGGAATAATGTACATAGAGAGGTACAAATTGACACACATGCTTGGAATGACATGGGGTTTTATTATAACAAAAAAAAAAAAAAAAAAAAAAAATTCACAAAATGTCCGACAGATGGCAATGGACAGCAAAACTGCTACCGTGACGGGTGAGAGGTACGCCGATATGTTACAGAATCGCATCATCCCCAGCCTGGCCGGAAAATACGATGTTTATGCAGGATGGCGCTCCACCCCATATTGCTGGACGCGTGAAAGATCTCTTTCGCGCGTCGTTTGGTGATGATCGTGTGCTCAGCCGCCACTTTCGTCATGCTTGGCCTCCCAGGTCCCCAGACCTCAGTCCGTGCGATTATTGGCTTTGGGGTTACCTGAAGTCGCAAGTGTATCGTGATCGACCGACATCTCTAGGGATGCTGGAAGACAACATCCGACGCCAATGCCTCACCGTAACTCCGGACATGCTTTATAGGGCTGTTCACAACATTGTTCCTCGACTACAGCTGTTGTTGAGGAATGATGGTGGACATACTGAGCGTTTCCTGTAAAGAACATCATCTTTGCTTTGTCTGAATTTTGTTATGCTAGTTATTGCCATTCTGATCAGATGAAACGCCATCTGTCGGACATTTTTTGAACTTTTATATTTTTTTGGTTCTAATAAAACCCCATGTCATTCCAAGCATGTGTGTCAATTTGTACCTCTCTAGATTTATTCAGATTTATTCAGTTTTCAAATTTATACTGACTTTTTGATCACCAGGTATATTTATATCACTCCAGTCCAAATAGAGATACACTGTTTCTTCATTCTACTTACAAATGTCTGATTTTGTCCCTTCATATGGCATGGCGGTTTAGTGATAGAGGCAAGTCTGAATGACGAAGAACGACTCTCCGTGCAGAACCGGGAATCGCAAAAGAAATCGACGGCCTGGTGGCAGTGAAGCGGCGAACGACAGGCGAGGTGAAGTGCAAAAAGTAAAAATCGGTCACGGGTCGGTTTTTAAATCCTCGGCACGAACTTCTGAATACGACGAAGGCCACATCGCCCAGTGGCTTCACCGACCGGCCGCATTCATTCACTAAGGCCGCCGAACCGAAGAAGAACTTGAAATGTTGTGTGTTAGTCAGGACACTCGAACTGAATTCTGTAGTGCCCAAACCACCTTGCTTAGTGCTGGTTGCAGCGCTGTGGACAGCACGAAGACCGCGCGACCATTCTGGTGCCGCCATTTCTCTCGTAGGAAGCAGATGACATTTATATTCTCTGAAGAGCCAAAGAAACTGGTACACCTGCCTAATATCGTATAGTGACCCCGCGAGCACGCAGAAGTGCCACAACGCGACGTAGCATGGACTCGACTAATGTCCGACGTAGTACTGAAGGGAACTGACACCATAAATCCTGGAGAAAACTCCATAAATTCGTAAGAGTACGAGGGGGTGGAGATCTCTTCTGAACAGCACGCTGCAAGGGACCCAAGTTATGCTGAATAAGGTTCATGCCTAGAGAATTTGGTGGCCGGCGGAAGTGTTTAAACTCAGAATAGTGTTCCTCGAGCCACTCTATAGGAATTATGCATGTGTGGCGAGTCGCGTTGTCCTACTGGAATCACCTAAGACTGTCGGAATGCGCAATGGACACGAATGGATGCAGATGATCAGACAGCATTCTTAGGTACGTGTCACCTGTCAGAGTTGTATCTAGACTATCAGGGCTCCAATATCTCTCCAACTGCACACGCCCCGCAACGTTACAGAGCCTCCACCAGCTTGAACAGTCCCCTGCTGACATGCAGGGTCCACGGATTCATGAGGTTGTCTCCATACCCCTACACGTCCATCCACTCGATACAATTTGAAACGACACTCGTCCGACCACGAAACATGTTTCCAGTCATCAACAGTCCAATGTCGCAGTTGATGGGCCCAGGCGAGACTTAAAGTTTAATTTTTGTCGTGCAGTAGTGAAGGGTACACGAGTGGGCCTTCGGTTCCGAAAGCGCATATCGAGAAAGTTTCGTTGATTGGTTCGCGCGCTGACACTTGTTGACGGTCCAGCATTGAAATCTGCAGGCCGGCTGTTGTGGCCGAGCGGTTCTAGGCGCTACAGTCTGGAACCGCGCGACCGCTACGGTCGCAGGTTCGAATCCTGCCTCGGGCATGGATGTGTGTGATGTCTTTAGGTTAGTTAGGTTTAAGTAGTTCTAACAAGGGAACCTCCCCATCGCACCCCCCTCAGATTTAGTTATAAGTTGGCACACTGGATGGGTCTTGAAAAACTGAACACAGGTCAATCGAGAAAACAGGAAGAAGTTGTGTGGAACTATGAAAAAATAAGCAAAATATACAAACTGGGTCGTCCATGCCTAAGATAAGCAACATCAAGGAGAGTTTGAGCTCAGGAGCGCCGTGGTCCCGTGGTTAGCGTGAACAGCTGCGGAACGAGAGGTCATTGCTTCAAGTCTACCCTCGAGTGAAAAGTTTAATTTTTTATTTTCAGACTATTGTCTGTCCGTGATCGTGTGTCAATTATCAAAGCTCTCGCACTCACACATAATCAACTTCGCTCTCCAAAATTCCAGGGCATGTTCAGATTTGCTCGGACATATGCAGGATTTGACGGCCTACACAAGGAATAATTTGAAAACTTTAAAAACATATCTTTTGACAGAGCACAGGGAAAACGGTGCGACTGTGAAACTGTCGCATTCATTTGTTGCAGTTTATGTGACAAACTCTTATGTTTTCATCACTTTTTTGGGAGTGATTATCACATCCACAAGAAAACCTAAATCGGGCAAGGTAGAAGAATCTTTTTACCCATTCGCCAAGGTGAGTCGACAACATATTCCTGTAATGCGACGCACATGCCGTCACCAGTGTCGTATAGAATATATCTGATGTGTTTTCCTGTGGAGGAATCGGTTGACCTATGACCTTGCGATAAAATTTTTTCGGTTCCCATTGGAGAGGCACGTCCTTTCGTCTACTAATCGCACGGTTTTGCGGTGCAGTTGCAAAACACAGACACTAAACGTATTGCAGTGAACAGAGACGTCAATGAACGAACGGACAGATCATAACTTTGCAAAAATAGAAAAAGTAAACTTCTCCCTCGAGGGAAGATATGAACCAAGGACCCCTAGTTCCGCAGCTTCTCTCGCTAACCACGGGACCACGTCGCTCCTGAACTTCCTGTGTCCTCGATGTTGCCTACCTTGCGCATGGACTACTCAGTTTGTATATTTTGCTTATTTTTTCATAGTTCCACACAACTTCTTCCTGTTTTCTCGATTGATCTGTGTTCAATTTTTCAAGGCCTATCCACTGTGTCAACTTATAACTAAATCGGAGGGTGGTGCGATGTGGAGGTTCCCTTGTAAGTTCTAGGGGACTGATGACCTCAGCAGTTAAGTGCCATAGTGCTCAGAGCCATTAGAACCATTCTTGGAATCTGCAGCAATTTGCGGAAGGGCTGCACTTCTGTCACGCTGAACGATTCTCTTCAGTCGTCGCTGGCCCCGATTTTGCAGGATCTATTTTCGGCCGCAGCGATGCAGCACATATGATGTTTTACCGGATTTCTGACATTCACAACACACTCGTGAAACGGTCGTACGGGAAAATCCCCACTTCATCGTTACTTCGTCCGCCCCCGGTAGCTGAGTGGTCAGCGCGACAGAACGTCAATCCTAAGCGCCCGGGTTCGATTCCCGACTGGCTCGGAGATTTTTTCCGCTCAGAGACTGGGTGTTGTCCTAATCATCATCATTTCATCCCCATCGACGCGCAGGTCGCCGAAGTGGCGACAAATCGAAAAGAGTTGCACCAGGGGGGCGGTGTACTCGACGAGAGGTACTACTCACACAACATTTACGTTTATCGTTACCTCGGAGATTGTGTGTCCCACAGCTCGTGCGTCGATTATAACACCACGTTCAAACTCACTTATGTCCTGATAAGCTGCCATCGTAGCACCAGTAACCGATGTAACAACTCCGTCAGACACTTGCTGTCTTATATAGGCGCTGCCGGGCGCAACGCCGTGTTCTGTCTGTTTACATATCTCTGTAGTTGAATAAGCATGTCTCTACCAGTTTCTTTGGCGCTTCAGTGTAGAATTAATCCCCTGAGTCGACTTTTCTTACGTATTGCATTTTTGAGTTTTTTCACTGTATTTGCCGGGATGCGAGATAACCAGAACGGATAATCACTCTACCCTATGTCCACTAAACAATGTTCACTTCTCGCCCTAAGAATCACTTTGCCTTACCAGTGCGCGGATGGACATAATGCTTGTCTCGCAACTGCCTGCCAGTAACAAATCACTGTGCTTGCTATTGTTTAACTGCTACGCAAGATCTTACTCCAGCTAAAGTTAACTGTCGAATCTCGTGAATTACAGTGAGAGTTCGAAATAGTTGGAAGAGAGATGGAGAAGCTTAATGCCGAATAATTAGCAAACTGATTGAACTTTATATTCGTTAACTAAATTAGAAAATGTAAACAGACTTACCTACATCATTGGACATTGTTATTAGTAAATGCGTATAGTTTGGAAATAAGCACCAGTTTTTCAGATTTAATTTCTATCGTCAGTTGTAAATATAATTTTACTGTGCTATACCGGTGTCGAAAAATTATTCATCTTCAGAATCCTACAAAATTCGGGGTAATATATACACTCCTGGAAATTGAAATAAGAACACCGTGAATTCATTGTCCCAGGAAGGGGAAACTTTATTGACACATTCCTGGGGTCAGATACATCACATGATCACACTGACAGAAGCACAGGCACATAGACACAGGCAACAGAGCATGCACAATGTCGGCACTAGTACAGTGTATATCCACCTTTCGCAGCAATGCAGGCTGCTATTCTCCCATGGAGACGATCGTAGAGATGCTGGATGTAGTCCTGTGGAACGGCTTGCCATGCCATTTCCACCTGGCGCCTCAGTTGGACCAGCGTTCGTGCTGGACGTGCAGACCGCGTGAGACGACGCTTCATCCGGTCCCAAACATGCTCAATGGGGGACAGATCCGGAGATCTTGCTGGCCAGGGTAGTTGACTTACACCTTCTAGAGCACGTTGGGTGGCACGGGATACATGCGGACGTGCATTGTCCTGTTGGAACAGCAAGTTCCCTTGCCGGTCTAGGAATGGTAGAACGATGGGTTCGATGACGGTTTGGATGTACCGTGCACTATTCAGTGTCCCCTCGACGATCACCAGTGGTGTACGGCCAGTGTAGGAGATCGCTCCCCACACCATGATGCCGGGTGTTGGCCCTGTGTGCCTCGGTCGTATGCAGTCCTGATTGTGGCACTCTCCTGCACGGCGCCAAACACGCATACGACCATCATTGGCACCAAGGCAGAAGCGACTCTCATCGCTGAAGACGACACGTCTCCATTCGTCCCTCCATTCACGCCTGTCGCGACACCACTGGAGGCGGGCTGCACGATGTTGGGGCGTGAGCGGAAGACGGCCTAACGGTGTGCGGGACCGTAGCCCAGCTTCATGGAGACGGTTGCGAATGGTCCTCGCCGATACCCCAGGAGCAACAGTGTCCCTAATTTGCTGGGAAGTGGCGGTGCGGTCCCCTACGGCACTGCGTAGGATCCTACGGTCTTGGCGTGCATCCGTGCGTCGCTGCGGTCCGGTCCCAGGTCAACGGGCACGTGCACCTTCCGCCGACCACTGGCGACAACATCGATGTACTGTGGAGACCTCACGCCCCACGTGTTGAGCAATTCGGCGGTACGTCCACCCGGCCTCCCGCATGCCCACTATACGCCCTCGCTCAAAGTCCGTCAACTGCACATACGGTTCACTTCCACGCTGTCGCGGCATGCTACCAGTGTTAAAGACTGCGATGGAGCTCCGTATGCCACGGCAAACTGGCTGACACTGACGGCGGCGGTGCACAAATGCTGCGCAGCTAGCGCCATTCGACGGCCAACACCGCGGTTCCTGGTGTGTCCGCTGTGCCGTGCGTGTGATCATTGCTTGTACAGCCCTCTCGCAGTGTCCGGAGCAAGTGTGGAGGGTATGACACACCGGTGTCAATGTGTTCTTTTTTCCATTTCCAGGAGTGTATATTTAGACCTTGATTATACGTTTATGTGGACTATAACAAGTAGATTACAGAAACTTAGTATGCTTTTAGCAAATGTCAACATCTTCTTCATTGTTAATCTCTGTCTACAATAAACACAAACAGCATGTACATTTCTGGACATATCAGTGCATTATGCTTCTATGAAGAAGATATTGACATCTGCTAAACCAGTACTAAGTAAGCTTCTGTAATATACTTCTTATACTTCACATAAATGTGAAGTCAAGGTCCAATGAAATGTAATACCCTGATTTTGTAGCTTCTGAAGATGTCTAATTTGTTGAAGACCGTAAATTACATAAAAAATACATTTCGTATGATGCGTGACTTTTATTCTGAAAAATACATACTCCAGTTGCATTAACTTACAGCCATAAATACAATATTATGCAGTAAGTTTAAAAAGGTAGCTCTTCGACAAAGTGTTCATGCAAATTAATTCCTCAAACAAAATTTACTTTCTGTGTTTAAAATGGAGTGATGTCTCCCTTACCTCAGTTCAAGCATTTTCGAGATAAAGAAAAAAGACTACCGTAATAGCCAAACGATGTGAGTTACGAAAATTTACAAACAAATACTAAAAATGTTCCCTGAACACGACATTCCACTATGTGATGAGCTAGCGCACACGGGAAATTACCCTTTTTAACGTCTTCCAAATTACATTAACAGCATTTCGACTTGGGCCTGCTGTAGTCAACGTTAAGCGATAACTGAGACTGTGAAAAGAGGGACGCTACATTGGTCGACTGGAAACGAGTGGTCTGGAGCTATGAGTCGTGTTAAGTTGTTGTTGTTGTTGTTGTCGTCGTGTGCAATACGAAGACTGGTTTGATGCAGCTCTCGTGTGAAAGCTCTTCGTCTCCGAGCAGCTACTGCAACTTACATTGTTCTTAATCTTTTAATTTAGTTTATTTATTTATTTACATGTCTAGTTTCGAACGAACAAATTGAGGTGCAAATCTCCAAGGTCATGGAACGTGTCAGTACATTAAATTACAACATAAAAGTAATAACAGAGAAAATAAAATGTTTATGAACACAAATAAGTAAAGCCATAAGTAAACACAATTAACAATATAATGTAAAAACCTGCTTAACTTTTCAAGGAACTCTACAGAATAGGAGGAGTGACCCATGAGGAAACCCTTCAGTTTCTATATGAAAGTGCGTGGATCATTGCCATGATTTTTCAAGTCTTGTCGTAGCTTATTGAAAATGGATGTAGCATTATACTGCATACATTTTTGTAAAAGAGTCAAGGAAGTGTGATCCAAATGCAGATTGCATTTCTACCAAGTATTAATTGACTGAAAGCTGCTAATTCTTGGGAATAAGCTGATATTGTTAAAAAGAAACGACTGTAAAGGATATGTATATTGAGAGGCCAATGTTAAAACAGCCAGACTAGTAACCAGGTGTCGACAAGACGTTCGTGAACTGACATCACTTATTGCCCGAATTGACCCAAAAAGATCCTTTTAGAATCTGAAGAGTTATCCCAAAATATATTACCATACGACATAAGTGGACGAAAATATGCAAAATAGGCTAATTTTCTTGTCGAACGATCACTTACTTCAATACCGTTCGAATAGTAAAAATGGCAACATTAAGTCTTTGAATAAGATCCCGAACGTGCGCTTTCCACGACGTTTTACTATATATCTGAACACCTGGAAATTTGAACTCCTCAGTTTCACTAACCATATGCCGATTCGATGAAATTAAAACGTCGGGTTTTGTTGAATTGTGCGTTGGAAACTGTAGAAACCGAATCTTACTGTGATTTAGCGTTAGTTTATTTTCTAGAAGCCATGAACTTGAGTCATAAACTGCACTATTTTAAACAGAGCAAACGTTGCGCACAACATCCTTTACTACCAAGCTAGTGTCATCAGCAAATAGAAATATTTTAGAATTACCCGTAATACTAGAGGGCATATCATTTATATAAATAGGGAAAAGGAGCGGCCCCAACACTGATTCCTAGGGCGCCCCGTATTTGACTGTATCCCACTCCGACCCCACATAAAAACCATAATGGTCTTTTGCTGTCTGTTGTTAACGTAAGAGATGAAGCAATTGTGAACTACTCTCCGTATTCCGTACTGGCCCTACGTCTGGAGCAATATTTGTGATCAACACAAACGCCTTAGTTAAATAAAAAAATATGCCTAGCGTTCGAAACCTTTTGTTTAACCCATCCAGTACCTCACAGAGAAAAGAGAATACAGCATTTTCAGTTGTTAAACGACTTCTAAAGCCGAGGTGTACATTTATGGCAAATTGTGTCATGTAAAATGATCAATTGTCCTTACATACACAGCCTTTTCAATAACTTTAGCAAACACTGATGCCATAGAAGTAGGACTAAAATTGTCTATATTATCCCTTTCTCCCTTTTTATAAAGCGGCTTTGCTACTGAGTGCTTTAATCGTTCGGGGAACCGACCATTCTTAAAAGAAAAATTACAAATATGGCTAAATACAGGGCTAACATGCGCATCACAGTTCTTTAGTATTCTGCTAGGCACTACATCATATCCACGAGAGTCCTTAGTCTTCAGTGATTTAATTATTGACTCAATCTCCCGCTTGTCTGTATCACAGAGGAGTATTTCAGACATCAGTTTCGGAAAGCCATTTTCCAAGAGAGACGTAAGATTTCCTGTAGAAACTAAGTTTGTATTTAATTCACTAGCAACGCTCAGAAAATGATTGTTAAATACTGTACATATATCTGATGTATCAGTAACAGAAGTATTTTTACTACAAACTGACTTTATAACATCGATCTTTGGCTGCTGACCAGACACTTCCTTCACAACTGACCATATGGTTTTAACTTTATCCTGTAAATTAATTATTCTGTTTGCGTACCACATACTGTTTGGCTTCCTCATAACATTTTTAAGCACCTTACAAAAAAATGGTTCAAATGGCTCTGAGCACTATGGGACTTAACTTCTGAGGTCATCAGTTCCCTAGAATTTAGAACTACTTAAATCTAACTAACCTAAGGACATCGCACACATCCATGCCCTAGGCAGGATTCGAACCTGCGACCGTAGCGGTCGCGCGGTTCCAGGCTGTAGCGCCTAGAACCGCTCGGCCACTCCGGCCGGCTTGTCATGACAATTCTCAAGTTTTAAATACACTTGGTATATGAAATCCCTTCTCACAAGCTGTTTAGTAGATAACAAGACCTGAACAAACTTCTTTTTATTAAATTCATTCTTAATAACAATAACTTTTACCCACTGCTCCTGCATGCTGCAGCGAATTGCTGTAAGCCACATGGAAAAAGGCAGTCATCTAATGATGTGAGCGGAAAACTTAGCGCCAAAACAGAGACACTGACACACCACAACATGTCAATTTCTCTAATCCAGTAAATTCCATTGCACAAGCCAGATTCTGTATCACTTGTGAATTCTTCGGATAGTTTAGGTACTCATTGTTACAGTGTGACATCGCAAGTTATTGTGGGATAACATTTATTGCAGTAAGATACCTAGAGGTGGAACGTACAGGAGACTGCAGACTTGTGCCTGAGCCGTGATTCACAAACACATCTGTCACTGCTAGCCAGCGTGAGAACGGGCCTCTGTGTCACTCATAACGACCGTATACTCACACCCCCTACGAATCTAAATAAAACATGTTAAATATTAACCGATTACTTTCACACTTAGTACAGCATTTTTTTGTTATTCATAAGAAGATCTCCTCCAAATTTCAAAGCTGTACATGTAATAGTTTTGGAGATTTAGACAATTACCTAAAACCCACCAAACCGACACTCCGAGACAAAATTTCAGTTAGGAGCAATAACAGGTGTCTTTTGTTATCATTTGAAACCATTGACATATTTCTCAAGTTAGCCAATCAATTTATTAGGATTTTTATTTTCGAAACTTTAATTACTTTTTATTCCATAGATTAAAATTCTGGAAAAATTAATATCTCTCTGTGATGTGGTTGTGTGTATATATGGGAATGAGTGAGAATGTGTACGTGGGACATACTTTTAAAAATTCAATATTACATTATGTGTAATATTACGTCATTGGAATGTGGGAAAGATGTGTTTTACCCACACTGCTGAAGACGTATGTCTAGGTGTGATTGCTTTTGTAAGAAGGCAGCCGGAATATCTGTTTGAAGTGGAATCGTTTTCTAAGTTATTGTAAAGATTAGTTTTTTTTCGTTTTGTTATATTAAACATTGTGTTAGTATTTGCATTTTGGAAGACACAAATGCGTTTCTGAATAGTGATTAGCTTAGGCGAGTTTTGCCGTGAGAATGATCTCGAAGGATCATTCTGATTGGTCCATCAGACTGATCAGAATTAAGTAGTTCCAGCGCACAGCTAGTTAGATATGCTGTGAGTGAGAGCGTCTCGAGACAGTCGCTGCCCAGTTTCGGACGCGCAAAGGTCCTGTTAGATGTCTCAGTGTTCATTACGTGTGAGGTGGAGAATTATTGAGTGCTGCGCGTTTAAAACGAGTCGTAATGCAAGCCGTTGCAGTTACAGTTTGCTGAAATTTTGGAGTTTTTGGAGTGTTTTGTTGGAAAGTTACGAGCGTACAAACTTTCGGCCTTTCTGAACATTCCGCGAGGAGTATTCTACAATCATTTATGGAGTATTTAGCGAGCAGTTTCTTTTAAAGAAACCCACTGAAAAGGATCGAATGTGACCCTCATTTATGGTAGTGAATCTCTGACTGTGAGATCGCTTCTTCAGTCGGGTCGCACTTGGGTAAAATCCTGGCTGCTTTGCGTGTGAGGTTTGTTGTTTGACTGAATATTAAGAATGATTGAGTAGTTTTTCACTAAATTCGGACTTGGTAGCGCACTAACCCTTGTTATTCAGCAGTTAACTTTACTTGCCTGAAAATTGTAGGACGTTCACTTCAGTCGAATGCATCATATTACCACACAAAATCCCGATAAAAGAGAGATTTCAGGACGTGAAATACTACTACAGTTTATTCGGACTTTGCAGGATAGATGTTAGGCGACGTATTTCTTCAACACTACTTTTTCGTCGTCTAGTAAGTATCTACGCTTGCAGAGAAAAGGAACACAGAACGGACGCCGTACTGAGATAGGTGGACGTTCAATGTTGAGCAGTACGACGAACGAAAAACTGTACATAAGCCGCCCCGCCTCAACAGGTTCGTCTGCTCCTGTAGTTTTTCATATTCAAATACGCAGTCAGACAGCTTATCGAAATGTTAGTTCCAAGTTTCTCATGTAACAATCCGTTGAGAACACCCATACGACACTCAGTAGTATGCAGGTTAGATTCCGATTACTGATAGCTCAGGTTGCTTATCGAGACCATTTTCACAAACGAACATACGCATATTTGTTGCAGCTACGTTACATATTGCTTGCATATGCGTTACAGACGAAGGACTGACTCACGATATACACTCCTGGAAATGGAAAAAAGAACACATTGACACCGATGTGTCAGACCCACCATACTTGCTCCGGACACTGCGAGAGGGCTGTACAAGCAATGATCACACGCACGGCACAGCGGACACACCAGGAACCGCGGTGCTGGCCGTCGAATGGCGCTAGCTGCGCAGCATTTGTACACCGCCGCCGTCAGTGTCAGCCAGTTTGCCGTGGCATACGGAGCTCCATCGCAGTCTTTAACACTGGTAGCATGCCGCGACAGCGTCGACGTGAACCGTATCTGCAGTTGACGGACTTTGAGCGAGGGCGTATAGTGGGCATGCGGGAGGCCGGGTGGACGTACCGCCGAATTGCTCAACACGTGGGGCGTGAGGTCTCCACAGTACATCGATGTTGTCGCCAGTGGTCGGCGGAAGGTGCACGTGCCCGTCGACCTGGGACCGGACCGCAGCGACGCACGGATGCACGCCAAGACCGTAGGATCCTACGCAGTGCCGTAGGGGACCGCACCGCCACTTCCCAGCAAATTAGGGACACTGTTGCTCCTGGAGTATCGGCGAGGACCATTTGCAACCGTCTCCATGAAGCTGGGCTACGGTCCCGCACACCGTTAGGCCGTCTTCCGCTCACGCCCCAACATCGTGCAGCCCGCCTCCAGTGGTGTCGCGACAGGCGTGAATGGAGGGACGAATGGAGACGTGTCGTCTTCAGCGATGAGAGTCGCTTCTGCCTTGGTGCCAATGATGGTCGTATGCGTGTTTGGCGCCGTGCAGGTGAGCGCCACAATCAGGACTGCATACGACCGAGGCACACAGGGCCAACACCCGGCATCATGGTGTGGGGAGCGATCTCCTACACTGGCCGTACACCACTGGTGATCGTCGAGGGGACACTGAATAGTGCACGGTACATCCAAACCGTCATCGAACCCATCGTTCTACCATTCCTAGACCGGCAAGGGAACTTGCTGTTCCAACAGGACAATGCACGTCCGCATGTATCCTGTGCCACCCAACGTGCTCTAGAAGGTGTAAGTCAACTACCCTGGCCAGCAAGATCTCCGGATCTGTCCCCCACTGAGCATGTTTGGGACTGGATGAAGCGTCGTCTCACGCGGTCTGCACGTCCAGCACGAACGCTGGTCCAACTGAGGCGCCAGGTGGAAATGGCATGGCAAGCCGTTCCACAGGACTACATCCAGCATCTCTACGATCGTCTCCATGGGAGAATAGCAGCCTGCATTGCTGCGAAAGGTGGATATACACTGTACTAGTGCCGACATTGTGCATGCTCTGTTGCCTGTGTCTATGTGCCTGTGGTTCTGTCTGTGTGATCATGTGATGTATTTGACCCCAGGAATGTGTCAATAAAGTTTCCCCTTCCTGGGACGATGAATTCACGGTGTTCTTATTTCAATTTCCAGGAGTGTAGAAAAGTCGAAACAACGGTCGGTGAACCTAAAAGCGGGAACATTAGGACCACAATGGGAATTCCAAAGTTAAAGGTGGAGAAGAGAACAGATAGACGCAGAGAGTACATTGAGGACGTCTAGGAAGGAGAGGACTTACCTGATGACGTGATAGAAATAGAGGTTCCTGAATTCAGAAGAGTTCTGGAAAACTTAAGATCAAATAAAGCTGAAGTGATACATATCATTTCATCGGAGGAAATCGCAAACAAACGATTATTTAAGTTGGTGTATAGAATGTATACTCCACCAGACTTTCGGAAAAATATCATCCACGCAATTCCGAAGATAGCTACGGCGGATAAGTGTGAAACCTAAGGCATGATCAGCTTAACAGCTCATGCATCCAAGCTGCTGACATGGATAGTATACATAAAAACGTAAAAGGAAATTAAGGATCAGTTAGATGACTATCAATTGGACTTTAGGAAAGCCAAAGGCACCAGAGTAGCCGTTCAAATGGTTCAAATGGCTCTGAGCACCATGGGACTCAACATCTCAAGTCATCAGTACCCTAGAACCCACAACTACTTACACCTAACCAACCTAAGGACATCACACACATCCATGCCCGAGGCAAGGTTCGAACCTGCGACTGTAGCGGTCGAGAGTAGCAGTTGTGGCGTTGCAGTTGATAGTGGAAGCAAGACTAAAGAAAAATGAAGGCACGTTCATAGGATTTGTCGATCTAGAAAATGGCGTTCGACAATGTCAAAGGGTGGAAGGTGTTTGAAATTCTGAGAAGAATAAGAGTAAGCTACAGGGAAAGACAGGTGATACGCAATGTGTACAAGAACCAAGCGGAACAATAAAACTAGATGACCAAGAACGAAGTGTTCAGAGTAAAAAGGCTCTAAGACACATGCTGTCTTTCGCCCCTTCCGTTCAATCTATGCATCGAAAAAGCAATGATGCAAATAGAATAATGGTTAGGGGTGAAATTAAAATGCGTGGTGAAGAGAAGTCAATGATAAGATTTGCTGATGATATTGATATCTTCAGTGAAAGAGAAAAAGAATTACAGGATCTGTTGAATGGAATGAACAGGTTAAAGAATACAGAATAAGAGTAAACCAGAAAAAGATGAAAATGATGAGAAGTAGCGGAAATAAGAGTAACAAGAAGCTGTAAGTAGGCTGTTTATGTTTTCTCTATGTAAGTAGGCTGTTTATGTTTTCTTATTGGCAACGTTACGTAGCGCTCAATATGAAAATCACTGGCTGTGCTGTGTGCAGTCTGTGGCTAGTTTGCATTGTTGTCTGCCATTGTAGTGTTGGGCAGCGGCAGCTGAATGTGAACAGCGCGTAGCGTTGCGCAGTTGGAGGTGAGCCGCCAGCAGTGGTGGATGTGGGGAGAGAGATGGTGGAGTTTTGAAATTTGTCATGAACTGCTATATTTATATATGATGATATCAAGGTAAATACATTGTTTGTTCTCAAAAAAAAAAAAAAAAAAAAAAAAAAGGAGGCCATTATCCTGGCCATTGTCATTCCTTTAGAGAAAGCATCGCAAATCCGACACGCTAATTACTTGGAAACATATCGTACTTTCTGATATTTACTGAAATGCCTAATGAAATGACGAGAAATATTTTTACATCTGCACACCTGATTATGACAAGCGTCTTTCTACGAGAATTGAGAGCTACTGACTTACGAAATGCCACATGACTATTGAATGATATTTTTATGCTTTGCTTTTCATAGTTGCTTATTTCATTTGACATCTGTTTTCCAGTTGTGTTGCAGCATTGCTTTTATAAAATAAAATGCATTTGGTAATGTGAACACTTTCTGTCAACAGATCTATTAAACAATTATTTTATGATCCACATTCTTTAAAAAAAGGAGCACTTGGAAAGGAAAGAACAATAAGAAGGAACTAGTAACAGTAACACATAATTTTCTTTTCAAGTACTTGGTAATTTCTTTTGTAGAATAAATTGTGATGCATCACTCTAATGTTAAGATGTGACATAGGTATTAGACATGGCCATTTTAGTGTAATATTTTTTCTGCTTGCGCTATGTCATGTTTAGGTATAAGTTGCTGCTGTTTGCCAGGCATAGTGTTATTGAATTTGACTTTTGCTCATTTATGCTGCTAGCTTTGCCAATTTGCATTTTTTGCATTGCTGTTTGTGTTGATTTGTTATGTGATGCTGCATTGCCTCGTCCCTTAGTCTAGCATCTGAGCTCAGTAGATTTAAGTTAGCTTAAGAGGGGGTAGCCTATAAGAGAATGAGTTGCGATGAATTTGAAGAAATGCACTGAGAGGCTATACGAGAAAAGTACAGAAAACAGGTTTAGGTAGGATTTTCTTGGAAACACATGTTGAGGTAAGAAATGTGTGAACATATAAATACAGAAAGCATGCTTAGATAGAATTTTTTTGGTGGAAACAAAGGATGAAATAAGAGGAAAGATATATGAAGTTTTGGGTTGGACTGCAGTACCACATGTTACACTGAAAACGAACCCTGTCCTTTCCTATTGGTGTTATCCCACTATATGTTTGTGTACCCTTGTGTATTTGTTTTCTTCCTGTCTCTGTGTAGTTTCATAGAATTTTTTCTTCTTTTAATATTAAGCTACATTCACTATGATGAGGAATACTGTTATCCTCGAATATAATTGGCATTAATAATATGTTATTTACTTTGTAAAGATGTTAGACATTATTCATTCTGTTTAAATGCTCATGTGTGAAGTTGATGTTTCGCAAGTTATTCTGATCTTCTATGTATGTACTCATGTCATAATTCCTGTAACACTGACGTATATGTCTATTTCTATTCTTTTGTAAAGCCTGTACTACAAATGTTATCTGTATTGTTATGTTTTTAATGATGTATTTTGTACCTTTGTTATTGTATTCTTATGTTATAAAATTGTAATTGACACCAGATCATCTTATTATTAACTTGTAAGTTACATTTCACTGCACACGTTTCTGTTGGTCATAGTATATGGA
Source organism: Schistocerca serialis cubense (assembly GCF_023864345.2). Classification (NCBI taxonomy): domain Eukaryota; kingdom Metazoa; phylum Arthropoda; class Insecta; order Orthoptera; family Acrididae; genus Schistocerca; species Schistocerca serialis. The sequence goes on along the minus strand of NC_064649.1, from coordinate 141,107,579 downwards.
CAATATGTGAGAAGTAGGGACTGATAGTGTTTGCACGTGTGTTAATAATTCTGCAAGGGACTGGATAACAGCATTGCTGGTTCTAAGGACAATTCCAGAAACTTTGTGAGTGCACAAGTGGTGGTTTATGGACTTGCTATATTCTCTGCAAGACTCTTCGATGGTGAATGTGCACCTGCACAATCGCAACAGATGGCTGCTGGACATTTCTACAAGGACTACAGTGGGTCTGCACCTCTGGTGGCCCACCAATACCATACTCTCTACCAGGACTACAGTGGGTCTGCTCTGTGATGACCTACCTACCAATACTCTTCAAAATTTCGACTGACTCTGCTGTGGGTTTGCTCTGTTGTGGCCCATTATCCGTCAGCATGTCAAGAGTCAGCACTGTCTTTCTGTTGGAAGGACAACACTACTTCTTCAAGACTGCATGGAAATACACTACTTCTGTGTGCATTTTCTTTTACTGCTCAGACTTTGAGAAAAACACTGCTATTTTACTGTGATGAATCAGGACTATCTTTATGGACTGTGAGAAAATTTTAGCTTTTGACCAACATTGTATCAATAAGTGTGTGCATTTGATTTCTTTATTATTGTAATTATGAAAAAATTTTTTTCAAATCTGTATTGGGCACTGCCCAAACCAATTTGTAAAAATTTTTGTGGGGAGCATGGGGGCTATGTAAGTAGGCTGTTTATGTTTTCTCTATGTAAGTAGGCTGTTTATGTTTTCTTATTGGCAACGTTACGTAGCGCTCAATATGAAAATCACTGGCTGTGCTGTGTGCAGTCTGTGGCTAGTTTGCATTGTTGTCTGCCATTGTAGTGTTGGGCAGCGGCAGCTGGATGTGAACAGCGCGTAGCGTTGCGCAGTTGGAGGTGAGCCGCCAGCAGTGGTGGATGTGGGGAGAGAGATGGCGGAGTTTGAAATTTGTCATGAACTGCTATATTTATATATGATGATATCAAGGTAAATACATTGTTTGTTCTCTATTAATATCTTTCATTTGCTAACTATCCCTATCAGTAGTTAGTGCCTTCAGTAGTTTGAATCTTTTATTTAGCTGGCAGTAGTGGCGCTCGCTCTATTGCAGTAGCTTGAGCAGCGAAGATTTTTGTGAGGTAAGTGATTAGTGAAAGGTATAGTTTAATGTTAGTCAGGGCCATTCTTTTGTAGGGAATTTTGAAAGTCAGATTGCGTTGCGCTAAAAATATTTTATGTCAGTTTAAGCACAGTCGTATATAAATTGTTCAAAGGGGACGTTTCAAAGCTTAACACAAAACGGGTGATCACGAAGTAGACGGGGTTAAGGAATTCTGCTACCTTGAAAGTAATACAGTTCATGACGGACGAAGCAAAGAAGCCATGAAAAGCAGACCAGCATTGGGAAAGAGGGCATTTCTGGGTCAAAAAGTCTACTGGTGTCAAAAGTCTCCCTTTACTTGAGAGAGCAAATTATAAGATTGTGACACAGGATTCTATGACAATGAAACATGGACTTTGGCGAATCCGGAACAGAAGAGAAGCGAAGCACTTGAGATGTGGTGCCACAGAACAATATTGAGAATGAGGTGGACTGATAAGGTAAGGATCAGGATGTTGTCAGCCACATCGGCGAAGAAAGGAATATGTGGAAAACGCCGTCAAGGAGAGGGGAGAGGATCGGGGAATAACTTCCATGGTACTAGAGGAAACTGTAGAGGAAGACAGAGATGCAATACATCCAACAAATAATTGAGCAGGTAGGTTGTAAGTGCTACTCTGAGATGAACAGGGTGGCACAGGAGAGGAATTAGTGATTGGCCGCATCAAACCAGTCAGATGACTGATCACTCGGGAAAAAGGAATGAACAGGAGAACCGCACACCACACGAAATGTAGGAGCTACAGTGTCCGGAGTCCACACGTACTTTCGCGTGTTGGCTTCTGCCGGTCGTTTCTGAGTGAAGTGGGATCAGGATGTTCGGATCGACATTCATTTCCTCAGATGAAGCTTGGCTGAGGCTGTCAACGAGTGCGAACTGGCAGAACAGTCGCCCTTTTGCACAACAAAAGCCCCATCAGTTCTTTGAAGAGCCATTGCACAGCCTTTAGTTTGATGTTCTTTGCACGATTTCCGGTTTCAGAGTCATAGTACGATTCTTTCATCAAACTGTTAATCAAATGGTATATACAGAAAATGAGTAATCCATATGTGAATCAGTTCACAACAAATGAACGAGCGATTTTTTTTTTCTTCCGAAAGATGAGGCATAAGCACACACCTCCTTGACTACTTTGTGAAGAGTGCATAAAGTGTTGGGTGAACAGAGTGAAACATCCCCTTAGAAAAATTTATGTATTACTGTGCTGGTAAACCTCTTACGTTATTTGATTTTCAAACAGCTGAGCAAAACTGAACGTACTCAGTCATTTCGCTATTTACTTATTCTGATCAACATTAAACTGACACACAATATTATTTTAGCGCAACGCAATCTGACTTTCAATAATCCCTACAAAAGAATGGCCCTGACTAACATTAACCTATACCTTTCACGAATCACTTACCTCACAAAAATCCTCGTTACTCTAACAACTGCAATGCAGCGAGCGCCACTATTGCCAGCTAAATGAAAGATTCTAACTACTGAAGGCACTAACTACTGATAGGCATAGCTAGCAAATGAAAGATTTTGATAGAGAACAAACAATGTATTTACCTTAATATTATTCAAAAGTCATAATATATGACATCCAGTCTTACAAATTTCCTTTTTCTGACGGACACACGTCCAGATCGTCCACTCTCAAAACTACGCCATCTCTCTCCCCACATCCACCATTGCTGGCGGCTCAACTCCAACCGCGCAACGCTACGCGCTGTTCACATCCAACTGTCCAACACTACAATAGCCAATATTCCAACAATGCCACCCAGCCACAGACTGCACACAGCACAGCCAGCGATTTTCATACAGAGCGCTACGTGGCGTTACCAACATAAAAACCTAAACAGCCTACTTACACGAAGATGATCAGCAGATGCAGTGCAGTCTCCTGGTCAACTCGATCGCCCGTGATTTCTACCTGTGGAACAAACTGAAGGGCCAGTTGTGCTCAGATAGCCGGCCTGCGTGGCCGAGCGGTTCTAGGCGCTTCAGCCTGGAACCGCGTGACCGCTACGGTCGCAGGTTCGAATCCTGCCTCGGGCATGGATGTGTGTAATGTCCTTAGGTTAGTTAGGTTTAAGTAGTTCTAAGTTCTAGGGGACTGATGACCATAGGTGCTAAGTCCCATAGTGCTCAGAGCCAATTGAACCATTTTTTTGTACTCAGATAGCCCTCACACACTGGAAGAGTTACAGCAGAACACTGAAAACGCAGTCGGCAACACCACTTCTTAGGGCTATGAATTCTAGAAAACAAAAATTCAATTGGCAACTATAAGAAGAAGAGCACCACCAAAAATGGAACAAAAACACATGTAGAAGCACATCCTGGAAACCTACCACTGAAGATGCCTTACAAAGAATAAAGACGGAACGCGTATGGCATGAAAATTGTTTATCATTGAGTGTATTTAAGCGGTCCAAAGTAAAAATCATAAACGTACTGAAAACGTTATTCCTGCCGTCCGTCAGGCAGAGGAGATACGCGCGTCTCACCGTCTAATAAATCGAGCAAGTCACTGTAACCCCCTAAATGGAGGTCGTTTCCAGCATCTTCTGTGGCGTTCACGAAGAAGGGTCAAACCAACGTCAGTCTTCATGAAAATACACTATAAGACCAAAAACAGCGACGCATTACGAAGGAATGATCCGAATGGCAAGGAACTGGGTAGACGTGATATTCATGTATAGACAAACAAACAATTACAACTTCACGAAAAAAAAAATCCTGATAAGTACGAGTAGGACCCTCCCTCAGAGGTTTCCCTACGGGCCTAATTATGTACGAGGGTTGGCACTTTAATAGTGGCAACTATTTATTTGCAGCTCGTGCAAAATAGATACCTGTTTCAAAGTTTTATTGGACTTCAAAGTAATCACCAGCATTGTGTATAACCCGTTGCCAGTGATGTGGAAGTCTTAGGATACTCTTAGCAGTGCCAGTTGTGTTGACAGTTCGAGCTGCGCGCTCTATTGCCCGACGAATTTGCAGCAGTTCTGAAACACCGTGAAGTGTTTCCTTCAGTTTAGAAATCGAGTTGAACTTACGAGGGCTTAAGTCAGGGGACTGACTGGTATAGCACTTAGGAACCCCATCAGCCAAACAAATCAGTAACAGCTTGCACTGTACGTGCTTGAGCATTGTCCTGCAAAATGATGGTAAGGTCGTGCAGAAAGTATCATTACTTCTGTCTCTATGCTGTTCATTTTTGGAACACAACCTACGACCAACTTGGAGATAGAAGTGATGATACTTTCTGCAGCACCAGACCATCATTTTTCAGGACAATGCTCAAGCACGTACAGTGCAAGTACTGATTTGTTTGGCTGATGTGTCTGCTAAGTGCCATACAACCTACTGGACTCCCCTGACTTAAGCCCTCGTGAGTTCAACTCGATTTCTAAACTGAAGGAAACAGTCCACGGCATTCTCTTCAGAACTGCTACAAATCCGTCGGGCAATAGACCGCGCCGCTCGAACTGTCAACACAACTGGCACTGCTAAGAGTATCCTACGACGTCCACACAGCTGGCAACGGGTTATACACAATGCTGGTGACTACTTTGAAGGTCAGTAAAACTTTGAAACAGGTATCTATTTTGTACGAGCTGTAAACAAATAGTTGCAACTATTAAAGTTCCCACCCTCGTATATAGACTGTCCAGTCCAAGAATCCAGATAACGTCTACCCATTACTGACAAAAGTCTCAACAGAAGGAAGGACAGACACTAGGATAACAAATGACAAAAAATTTCTTTCATGTGACTTGAATACAAACTAACAGTTTCAAATTTTATCCTTTGCTTCTACTGTGAAACCTTGCGTCTTGCCAAATATCATGATTCTGCGACAACGAGAAGTTCTCTGTTGATTTTGATGACTTTGCGATTATCAAAATATGTGACATAAATGACCGTACTGTTCGTGTGCATTGACTTAGAAGCGTACATTTATTAGATCGCCAAAGGACTATAGACCTTAGTTTGCGACTGAAATTTCAACGTGATACTTCTACCCGTTGATGAGAGAAAAGGAGTCTTAACAGACGGATAGACAGGCAGGCAGGCAGGCAGTCATATAAACGACAAAAAGATTTCTCTCGTATGTTAAAAACATGTCGTGTGGCTAGGACCTCCCGTCGGGTAGACCGTTCGCCTGGTGCAGGTCTTTCGATTTGACGCCACTTCGGCGATTTGCGTGCCGATGGGGATGAAATGATGATGATTAGGACAACACAACACCCAGTCCCTGAGCGGAGAAAATCTCTGGCCCAGCCGGGAATCGAACCCGGGCCCTTAGGATTGACATTATGTCGCACTGACCACTCAGCTACGGGGAACGGACTTTCGTGTATTGTAATTACAAATTAACAATTTCAGAATTTTTTCTTCATTTGTACTGTGAAACCTTGATCCTTACCAAATTTGATTATTCTGCGTCAACGAGAAGGACCCTATAGGTTTTGATGTATGTGTTTGAGAGTAGCAAATACTGTGACATGAATGGCCGTATCTTTTGACCGCATTGAGTTAGAAGCTTCAGTTTCTCACTCAGTCAAGGGACCGTAGACCTTTCTTTGTGACAAACTTGGACTTGATATGTCTACCCATACGTCAAAAAGAGGGTTTTCAACAGGTGCACATACAGATACACAGACAGAGAGAGAGAGACAGACGGACAACTAAGTGATTCTATAATAGTTGCATTTTTACCGACCGAGGAACAGATCCCTAAGAACTGGATACTTTATTTAAGAGACAGAACTTCGCAAATTGAACCAGTCAATAACGTGTTGATCCACATCCGGCAGTTACGCAAGCAGTTATTCGGCTTGGCGTTGACTGTATTGTCGGATGGTATCCTGAGGGATATCATGCCAAATTTTGTCCAACTTTCGCGTTAGATCATCACAATTTCAAGGTGGTTGGAGGGCCTTATCCCTATTGCTCCTAAAGCGTTCAATTGGGGAGCGAGTGGGTTTGTCAAGCACGAAGACAAACGGTAGAAACTCACCCTGTGTGCGCCCGCATTATCTTGCCGAAATGTGACGAACGGCAAACTAGAAATCTACTCCGTAGGAATCAGCATGGGTTTCGAAAAAGACGATCTTGTGAAACCCAGCTCGCGCTATTCGTCCACGAGACTCAGAGGGCCATAGACGCGGGTTCCCAGGTAGATGCCGTGTTTCTTGACTTCCGCAAGGCGTTCGATACAGTTCCCCACAGTCGTTTAACGAACAAAGTAAGAGCATGTGGACTATCAGACCAGTTGTGTGATTAGATTGAAGAGTTCCTAGATAACAGAATGCAGCATGTCATTCTCAATGGAGAGAAGTCTTCCGAAGTAAGAGTGATTTCAGCTGTGCCGCAGGGGAGTGTCGTAGGACCGTTGCTATTCACAATATACATAAATGACCTTGTGGATGACATCGGAAGTTCACTGAGGCTTTTTGCGGATGATGTTGTGGTATATCGAGAGGTTGTAGGAATGTAAAGTTGTACTGAAATGCAGGAGGATCTGCAGCGAATTGACGCATGGTGCAGGGAATGGCAATTGAATCTCAATGTAGACAAGTGTAATGTCCTGCGAATACATAAATAGATAGATCCCTTATCATTTAGCTACCATATAGCAGGTCGGCAACTGGAAGCAGTTAATTCCATAAATTATGTGGGAGTACGTATTACCATTGATTTAAAATGGAATGATCATATAATGTTGATCGTCGGTAAAGCAGATGCCAGACTGAGATTCATTGGAAGAATCCCAAGGAAATCCAAACCGAAAACAAAGGAAGTAGGTTACAGTACACTTGTTCGCCCACTGCTTGAGTATTGCTCACCGGTGTGGGATCCGTGCCAGATGGGTTGATAGAAGAGACAGAGAAGATCCAACGGAGAGCAGCGCGCTTCGTTACAGGATCATTTAATAATCGCGTTACGGAGATGATAGATAAACTCCAGTGGAAGACTCTGCAGGAGAGACGCTCAGTAGCTCGGTACGGGCTTTTGTTGAAGTTTCGAGAACATACCTTCACCGAAGAGCCAAGCAGTATATTGCTGCCTCCTACGTATATCTCGCGAAGAGACCGTGAGGATAAAATCCGAGAGGTTTAGAGCCCACACGGAGGCATACCGACACTCTTTGTTTCCACGAACAATACGAGACTGGAATAGAAGTGAGAACGGATAGAGGTACTCAAAATACCTTCCGCCACACACCGTCAGGTGGCTTGCGGAGTATGGATGTAGATGTAGATGTAGAAACCAAGCACAGAATATCGTCGATGTAATGCTGTGCCGCAGGGGACAAGTAAAGGAATCCTGCAATGAAATGAAATGACACCCCAGATCAAAACTCACGGCTGTCTGGCCATTTGGCGGGCGACACTCAGGCTGGTATACCAACGCAGTCCACAAGGTGCGTGGGGGGAGGGGGAGGGAGGGCATGCTGAAATGTAGTCCCACAACGGCTTGTCACGAAGGGCGACCAAACAGGTCGCAGAATATCGTAGACATACCACTAGCCTGTACGTCTCCTTAAGATGACAACCAACAAGACATGGAACCCCAGACCATCTCTCCTGGTTGTAGGACCTTCTAGTGGGCGACACTCATGCTGCTAGGCCACTGCTGTCCACGGCGTCCTTAGGCACGTCTTCACTCGTCATCGGTCCTCATTTCGAAACGGGACTCATCTTTGAAGAAAATTGCTCTCCAATCAATAAGATTCCAGGCCAAAACGTTTCTGGAGAAGCTCTGGCCAGCGTTGGGATACCAACCTGGCCGTCGCCCGACTTACGGCCAGACAGCCGGGAGTTATGGTTTCGGATGCCATTTCATTTCATAGCAGGAATTCATTTGGTTGTCCCTTGCATCGAGACAGTACGTCGACGATATTCTCCGCCTCGTTTCGGTGCCCTTCATGGTAAGCCACCCTGAGCTTACATTTCAGCAAGATAATGCCCTTCTGCACACGGCGAAAAGTTTCTACTGCTCGTCTTGGTGCTTGCCAAACCCTACCATGATCGGGGAGGTGGCCAGATCGCTCCCCAGTTGAGCGCTGTAGGAGCTTATGGGGAGGGTCCTCCAACCAGCTTGAGGTCTTGATTATGTGACGCACCAATTGGACAGAGTCTGGCACGATATTCCTCAGGATACCGTCCAGCAATTCTGTCAATCAATGCCAAGCAGAAAACTGCATGAGAGCTACAGGTAGTCTGTGAACCATTTTCTCTTGAATAAATCACGGGTTCCTCGGTATATGGACATCACATCTACCGATATCCGCCCCATTCCGATAGTCCGTGCGTGATGCGTTTTTTCCTTGAGTGTATTTTCGAGGCTAGTTTTATTTTCCTTGCTCAGTCTGTGTCTCGCTGCTGCACAGGCAACTGCATTGAACGCCGCCAACATGCCGTACAGGAGGTATCGACGTCGTCGTAGCCGCACAACAGTCTACAAAACCATTGAAAACACTGAACTTACAACAGCATCAGGAGACAAGGAGAATCGCATTCCTGTCAAGAGTGTTGCAGCCCACGCCCTCGGCGATGGACCTTGTGTATTTCTTGGATGTTCCCTTAATTTTAGCTTGGATATAAACTACACTTTCTCACATGGAAATGGATGGTCCACCGTTGCTGTAGTAAGAGGTGGTAGCGGAGTTCCTAGTGTACCTGGTCTTGAAAGTTTTAGTGATACAGATGTACGTATCATATGTTTGAAATTGGTAGTCAAGATTTTGGTAAAACAGCTTATGACTCAACCTCTCCTCTTGTCCTGTATTCACGTAACAAAAGAAAACTTAATCCTAATGAATCTGTATTTATTTGGATGAAAGGTAAAGGTATATGTGAATATGTAAAATTTTATATATGTATACAGGGCTATTACAAATGATTGAAGCGATTTCATAAATTCACTGTAGCTCCATTCATTGACATATGGTCACGACACACTACAGATACGTAGAAAAACTCATGAAGTTTTGTTCGGCTGAAGCCGCACTTCAGGTTTCTGCCGCCAGAGCGCTCGAGAGCGCAGTAGGACAAAATGGCGACAGGAGCCGAGAAAGCGTATGTCGTGCTTGAAATGCACTCACATCAGTCAGTCATAACAGTGCAACGACATTTCAGGACGAAGTTCAACAAAGATCCACCAACTGCTAACTCCTTTCGGCGATGGTATGCGCAGTTTAAAGCTTCTGGATGCCTCTGTAAGGGGAAATCAACGGGTCGGCCTGCAGTGAGCGAAGAAACGGTTGAACGCGTGCGGGCAAGTTTCACGCGTAGCCCGCGGAAGTCGACGAATAAAGCAAGCAGGGAGCTAAACGTACCACAGCCGACGGTTTGGAAAATCTTACGGAAAAGGCTAAAGCAGAAGCCTTACCGTTTACAATTGCTACAAGTCCTGACACCCGATGACAAAGTCAAACGCTTTGAATTTTCGGCGCGGTTGCAACAGCTCATGGAGAGGATGCGTTCAGTGCGAAACTTCTTTTCAGTGATGAAGCAACATTTTTTCTTAATGGTGAAGTGAACAGACACAATGTGCGAATCTGGGCGGTAGAGAATCCTCACGCATTCATGCAGCAAATTCGCAATTCACCAAAAGTTAACGTGTTTTGTGCAATTTCACGGTTTAAAGTTTACGGCCCCTTTTTCTTCTGCGAAAAAAACGTTACAGCACACGTGTATCTGGACATGCTGGAAAATTGGCTCGTGCCACAACTGGAGACCGACAGCGCCGACTTCATCTTTCAACAGGATGGTGCTCCACCGCACTTCCATCATTGTGTTCGGCATTTCTTAAACAGGAGATTGGAAAACCGATGGATCGGTCGTGGTGGAGATCATGATCAACAATTCATGTCATGGCCTCCACGCTCTCCCGACTTAACCCCATGCGATTTCTTTCTGTGGGGTTATGTGAAAGATTCAGTGTTTAAACCTCCTCTACCAAGAAACGTGCCAGAACTGCGAGCTCGCATCAACGATGCTTTCGAACTCATTGATGAGGACATGCTGCACCGAGTGTGGGAGGAACTTGATTATCGGCTTGGTGTCTGCCGAATCACTAAAGGGGCACATATCGAACATTTGTGAATGCCTAAAAAAACTTTTTGAGTTTTTGTATGTGTGTGCAAAGCATTGTGAAAATATCTCAAATAATAAAGTTATTGTAGAGCTGTGAAATCGCTTCAATCATTTGTAATAACCCTGTATATATATGGCTTTCCTTTGTTCGCAGGTGGTTGGATACCTTCCAAATGTAATCTGACAAACTGCTAAATAATTTGCTCAAATGTGGTGATGTGAGTCGCAAGAGAACATTCTGAGGTGTAAATAAACGATTCTAATGAAATCTGGCAGATACGTAGAGGGAGTCAAAATAATGCAGTACGGGTCCATCCTTTTTCGTTCTTGCCCAATTCTGCTTTTAAGCGGTAAAAACCAACCTATAATCTACTGGGAACATTAGGCTTAGACCACCACCCTTTTCATAGTTTTAAAAGAAACTAATGGAGAGTTCGAACCGTGAATTCGGCAATGTCTTTTTGAAGCCCCAGATGTTCGTGTGATGTCATCGAAATGTGGTAACGAAGGACCGCGCTAAAAGGTATTTGACAGAAGTTCTTGTTGCATTCTTCTTGGAGTGGTCAACGTCAAAGAACTGTTCTGAGCGTCGTACCAGAGGAGAGGGAATTCGTTCGTCTGATGATACCAGAAGGCTCGACGGGACAGATATAGATATGGATATGGCATTTGATGTTGCAGAATGATTATGATGTTAGTCTCCAGTTGAGAAGTAATGTAGATCTAAGCTTGATAAACAATGCAGTCACTATTCATAGCGTGTAGGCTTTCACGGCCGGCGTCTTTAGTAATTAAAACTTCCGGGCTAAGAGGCCGTGGTACGATAGTAGAAATACTTCTCCCTGACGTTTCGTTTTCAGCTGCGGGCAACATTATCTGAGGTGAGTCTACGACGTAGACTGCAGTCACTAGTACATAATCAGTTATCTTTGGAAAGATTTTCGAATGTACTCAAGTATGACTTGTTATAAAAAAGGATATTTAGAGGATTGCTCCCCACAATTAGGGAAAGCCTGCTACATTTTGTTTCATATTAATTTGTCCATCGTGTATTACGTGAAGAAATATCGTTCATTTCATGCATATAGTGTAAAAAACTGTTTAAAAGTATTTCCTTATAGATTATCATCAATGTTGTGATTTTGTATTATAATAATGACTTACATGTATTTCTAAATTGGAAATTATAAGTATGTGAAATCGTAAGCTAAAAACAAAACAAAATTCGTTAATTTAAAAGGTGAAACAAAAATAACTAAAATAAATTATTGGAATAGTAATAATCGTTTTGATATTTTAAGTATGTATGTTGAAAATACTCTGACATTGTGTATAGGTTACTTTCCAGAAATGGTATTTCAGAAACCAGCTTTGTTGCATGTGGATGGTTGTGGCATGAAAGATTCTTTAATTGTTTTTATAACAAAAGTTTTCATTTTTTAAAAAATTAATGGTGGTGGGGTACTCGGTAAAATTTCATATCATTAAAAAAGTTGATTACGCAGTTTTAAAGAACGTTAATTAAATTTCGACTTTTACATGAAAGACATTTTCTTATTTTTCATGATTTTGAAAATATTCCCTATAAACCTAATACGCCAAATTACCTTTCGGAGTGTGTTTTTCTTCCTAAAGGTGAAAACTAAGAGATACGTGTCGCGTTGTTTTGGCTCCTCTACATACGCATTAATTTTCATCAGGATCGTTCGTTTGCACCTGGGCATGTCCCCTTCTCAGCCATGAAAGCAACAAGAACCGGCAGCAAACACAGAGTTGCCAAGTAAAAACCAGAGTCACAAACAGACCATGACACTCACCCCCGCAGAAACGATGGACGTTCTCCGTACGTTCACGTGTCCTTCGGGCAATGGCCGGGTTATTAGTTTGCTTGAGTCACAGAACATGTAACGCTCATTTCTGTCTGTCCGCCGCTACGGTGATTCATGGCGAGCGGCTGTTGTCTGGCGTGCCATGAGGCAGTCTGGTGACGTGGCGAACGTTCAACAGGGGGCGCGGCTGTCCATCTCGTCACAGGACTTCACGCATGACGAACGATCCAAATTCCTCGTCCAGTTCGCTCGCCATGCAACAGCCTTGGGCCGTCAGTGCAAAAACGTGTGGCACTAAAAATTCTGAGCAGCCAGAGTTTTTCTGTGCTCTCGATGCGCACAGCTGGCGAGGAAGCAGACGTTTCAGATGGTACGGCTGATGTCAGAGTTCAAGGTTTCCTAACATGCAGACTCCAACATGTCGATACTAAGGGGAGACTACACCCAAAAACTTAACTTTGCTTCCACTTTGTCAAATTCAACCAAATTTTAAAATAATGTCTTTCATGTAAAGATGTAGCAATATCCAAGCTTTGAAACCCAGAACTTCATTGGTTCTTGAGTTGTGAATTTTTAATATGACTTTAATGATACTTTTGAAAACGAACTTTTGATACTCCGACCTCACTTTCCACATTCCATCTTTTTAGTTAGGTTCACAATACATAGTTCAACAGTTACAAGCATTCATTTTATGACAAATATTATTATTTTCCTTTCAGTATTCTTTTTTTTTCAAGTTGCAAAGTTAAATTTTCTTGACTTACCGGAACATAAATATGATGATAAAATAAGCAAACTATATTTTCCATCATATTAGTGCAAAGAAGCATGGAAATATCCAAAGACTAATTCCTGCAAAAATATCATGGACATTGGCTAATACTTAGGATATACAAGTTGGCAGGGAAATCAGAAAAACAAACTTATAGGAAAGTGGATATTAAAATTTTATGAAAAAGTGAATGGTAGTACAACACACATACTCATTAAAATTCACCAGCGCCATGCTTTTTCCCTTCCTGCTGCTGTAAGTGTTCTTCTTCTTGTAATTTCGAAGTCAGGGTAGACTTTTTCTTTTAATTTTTATTTCTCCACGGAAGGTCTTGCAGAATTCTCGATCAATGCTTGATCTCTAGATAAGCAGATTTTCTTCTGTAAGGAGGCTAGAGGGGTGTGGTGATTCGTGCTTTCTTCAGTCTTCACACATCCCATACTGAACTGAGAAACAGCTTCTACAGGACCCAAAAGTATCTATTTTCCTTCTTCGTTCTTCTTTAGGACACATGGACCAAATGACATTGTGCAAACTTTCATTTGCGGTTTGTGTCTTTTCATCAGTGCTTCTTGCCAGTAGGGCACCGCTTGACCGTCGGGTACTATCTTGACAAATTTCGTAGTGGTCAGTATGCCGTGGTCCCTCGTGCAGTCCGTACATAAAATATTTCTTAGACGTACTTGGAATTCGAATGTAGCCAAATCGTTTTGGGATTTAAGAGTACCGAGCGGTTCTAGGCGCGACCGCTACGGTCGCAGGTTCGAATCCTGCCTCGGGCATGGATGTGTGTGATGTCCTTAGGTTAGTTAGGTTTAAGTAGTTCTAAGTTCTAGGGGACTGATGACCACAGATGTTAAGTCCCATAGTGCTAAGAGCCATTTGAACCATTTTGATGATGATCTGCCCATTAGCCATGTCCATCACTGCAGATTGTTCGCTCTACACTCCCCACGATTTTTGGTCATCCTTTCGCCATCCTCCACTTCTCTTCATGTTTTCAGTCGGCTAGTATCTTCTTCTTCCTCCACTAGTCCTCTATCCAGGTACCATTCGTTCTAAAGCATCCTTTATTATGCAGTCTTTTCCCATCTAACGTCCTAGCCAATTCTCTTTCCTTCACTTAAATGATTGCATTATTTCTCATTCACACCGGGCGAGGCAACATTATTCCTAATTTTATCTGCCCATCTGATACCATCAGTTCTTCTGGAAAATCTTTTAACCCTTCCTCCTCTCTCCTTTCGGCATCATTAAGGGCAACACTCCATCCAAACTGCTCCTCTAATCTACTTATTCATTGTTTACATAGTGAACCATAGTGAAAACACTCCTGTAAAACATTTCGTTTGCTATACGTATGCATGTTTTTCTTTCTTGATTCCAAGTCACGTGACGGGTTGTTCTGCTACGTTCACACCTCAAGGTATCTATTTGTTCCACCAACTCACCACAAATTTTCAGTTCGATCTTCTTTTATTGTCTTGTAAAAATCGTTGCCTTCTTGACGTTTATCATCATTCTATATTCCTAACAACTAGTGTTCGTGTCTTTTGACATACTGTTAATTGCCTTTTAATTTTTACTTAGTAATACCACATCATAAGCAAAGCTTTTACACTATATCATCCTTTTCGCTATTGCACTGATTGTCTGTTCCTTCTGTTCTCGGTAGAATGTTTTATATATTATGAATGAAACAAACACAGTACTGGTATAATATTATACAGTATTTACCAACCACATGACTGAAGACAAATTCCAAATGGAATTAAATGTAGTCAAACAAACAGCATCGAGCAATGGTTACCCTCCTACCTTAGTCGACTTCCTAAACCAAAAAAAAAAAAAAGTAGAAATATCATGTTACTCTCTGTGTTCTTGACCTACCAGCTCAAGACTGCAATAAATGTTACGCAATTCCATACTTAGGAAACGTCTCACTGTATCTAGCCAGAAATCTTAAATTCATGAATGTAAAAACATTTTATGTACACAACACTGTCGGACGCTTATTGTCCAATGCTAAAGACAGCATACAGCTTTGGAGAAGAGTGGAATGTATAAAGGTACTTGTAACTGTGGTAAATTCTATATGGGTCACTCTGACACGGCAATATGTACTGGCCTGAAGGACACCACAGAAGTTGGAAACTTAGAAAAGGAGACTCTACTTTTTCAGGCCACCTGCCTGAAGAAGGCCATAGTTACAAGGTAAAACATGAAGTATTACATCATATCCAGAAAGGAAGGAAGATGAAATATCTTGAAATAATGGAAATTAATGAATCCACTCACCACTTCTAACTGCAGATACTACTCATAATCCCAGCCAGGCCATGTTGCAAACTAACCCTCTTACTCACATGCCCCACTTACTTTATTTCAGTTACTATAACTCCTCTCGTTATGTTAAAATATTTTTACTTAGTATAATCACAGCTGCTTCACTTGGCAGTTTAATATCACTAGTATATCTTACCTGTTTCTAATTTAGGACCTATTAAAGACAACATTATATTGTTCACCAACATCTTTGGAATATATCATAAAATTTTATTGTTCAGTTATATTTTTTACGTGTGTCTATAGTTCATTAGTTAATATGTCCAATACTTTATCTTAGTTAAAGAATCTTACATCGCATTTACACTGAATTAAACTCTCTTTTTTTATTCCTGATTCTGACAGTAACGTTTTTTATCTATCGAAATGGAGACACTCTGTACATGCACTAGTTTAAGATCTCTGATCCGACAAAATTTCCCTGCATCGCATACTTCTTTCTGTACCTGATGATGCCCAAAACCGATCGTGTAACAAACAATAATTACTGTAGAGTGGTTCGCAAGTGCTGTGTGTGTTTCATTCTTTGTGCTATAGTAACATCGTTCCTTATTTGGTAGCAACTTTTAACTTCATCGTTTAAATACCTATCAATCAAAGTAGGTGCAAAACAACAATGTTGACTAACCTTCTGCCATTCTTCGTCGTCCCACGTAACACTAGCTTCCTTAGTAGTCAAAGAGAGTGTTAAACGGACATTGTACTCGTTATACCAGAGTGGAATGCTGGACAACGTCGTAAGCCGTGTGACTCAGTTCATGGTCAGTGACGTGTGTCGCGAAGTCGCAACGCTACAGAACTACAGCGGAATGCAGGAAAACTTTCAGATGATGGGCGCTTGGTGTGGGGGCTGGCAGCTGACTCCAGCGTAAGTGAATGAAAAGCACTGCACAAAAATACGGCGTGCGTCCCGTCACTCTTCAACTGCGATAGATCACTACAAACAGAAAAAATGGTAAAAGTGGAACAACGGCATAAAACTACTAGGGACATTTCAAGAAGTAATGGAACACTTTTTTTCTGAAAGCGTGTTGATGTTACTCAGGATTCCAATACATCATATTATTCCCCACTCTTCTGGCTACAAAACATTATTTTCCATCATAATCTCGTTGCGCCATCTGACTGGGAAAGGCTGAATGCCGTCATTGTACCACTTTACTGGTCCACTTCGGATCCAACGTCTTGTTGGATCAGTAGTCTCCCCATCATTCACACACACACACACACACACACACACACACACACACACACACACACACACACTACTTCCCGCGAAGTGCACCCTGTTAGGCCAGACAGACGGAAGTCGGAAAGTGCGAGATCCCGGCTGTAGGATGGATGAGGAAGCACAGTCCAATGAAGTTTTGTGAGCTCTCTTGGGTGCACAGTGTTATGTGAGGCTTTCTACTGCCATGAAGAAAAAGATGGTTTGCATTTTTGTAGCGACAAACGTGCTGAAGCAGTTTCTTCAATTTCCTGAGGATACCACAATACTTCAAACTTGATCGTTGCACGAAGAGGAAGGACATGAAACAGAATAACCTCTTCAAAGTCCCAGAAGACCGTCGCTATAGCTATCGCAGCTGAGGCTCCACCATTGAACTTTTTCTTCAAAGGAGGGGTGTTGTGGCTGCATTGGTTCAAATGGTCCAGATGGCTCTGAGCACTATGGGACTTAACTTCTAAGGTTATCAGTCCCCTAGAACTTAGAACTACTTAAACCTAACTAACCTAAGGAGATCACACACATCCATGCCCGAGGCAGGATTCGAACCTGCCACCGTAGCGGTCACGCGGTTCCAGACTGTAGGGCCTAGAACCGCTCGGCCACTCCGGCCGGCTGTGGCTCCATTCCATGGAGTGCTGTTTTGTTTCCGGTTCGAACTATGAACGACAAAATACTGTAGCGATCCGTTACGTGCAAGCAGCTCCACATAGATGGTCCTTCGTTGCTCTTTGTGGAACCCGGCGACACGTACCTTTGACTACTCCAACTGTTAGTGGAGTGTTTCGGCACTATCATCAGAGACGTACAGTTGCGCAGCAAGGTGTTTGACTGAGATCAGTCGATCATCTCGAATGAGAGTGTCCGCACGTTCCAACGTTCCTGGGGTCACAGCTGTGTGCGGGCGGCCGGCACGCGGCAGACCGGGCGGGTCTGCGCGACCTTGTTGCCATGGTCACAGACGCCTCTCCCGACGACTCAACGTGCTTTTGTTCAATGCCAGCTCTCCCTAGACATCCTGAAATCTCCTGTGAATATCTGCAATGCTCTGGTTTACCATTGGAAGAAACTCATTGCCATATCTCTTCTTGGAGCGCACCTCCGCTACAGACGCCGTTTTGAAGGCTGCATGTAGTGCTGCCGCCTGTCGGCAATTCATGAAACTCTAGGGGCTGAAGCAGGGATATTCCACGATGTCCCTCAACAAATTTCACACTTCTTCAACCGAAACCGGCTCACAAAATAAATGTATTGCGTTACTTATTGAATGACCTCGTACTTGTAAGAAGAGGAGATGGCTCGCAGCGATCCATTGGGAGGATCCTTGAGAAATAGAATTCATTCACGGTTGGAGAGACTTACAAAACCTTCTGTCGACCGCTTCTACTATATTGCTCCTCACTCTGGGAGCCTTAATAGGAACAATTGATAGTGGAGAGAGAGGGAGAGAGAGAGAGAGAGAGAGAGAGAGAGAGAGAGAATACAGAGTGGTGTGTTTCGTTACGTATTCGTGTAACAAGAGCAAGAGAATTACTGAGTATGGTCGCAGACTCTACAAGAGAAGCGTTACGTATCACGGAGAGGATCACTGCTGACTCCCTGAGAGCGTGCAACAGCTAATATACACTGCCAGACAAAAACGTGACGCTCTCAGAATGGGAGGTAAATGGAAAGTTATGGGTTGAGAGGAGTACGTGATGTTGCTTCAGTCATTATAGAATCAAGTGAAACGAGTCCACTTGTCAGTATAACTTTTCAGCTACTGTGGCACTGATTCGGTTGTGACCGTGTCATAAAACCCTTGTCTGCTTTCCTTAGGCTAGCTCGCCCATGACTGTCTGGTCCTTGACATCCTGGGTATCGGCAGTGGAACAGAGCTGACGTTCGAGTGGCTCCAACACATGTAATACTGGGGACATATCGTCCTGTTTAACGGAGTACCTCAACATAATATGCCTGTCAGTCCATGGAGACACGTTCCATATTCAGACGAGTATTATCCTGTTGAAAAATGGCACCATGCTAATCTCGTATCAGAAATAAAATATGAGGACTCAACATGTCCTTGATTTACAGCTGTTCTGTCAGAGTTGCCGTCAGTCACTACCAGCTGTGACCTAAAGTCATACCCGATGGCTCAACCCACAATGTGGGACTGAAAACCTCGCTGTTTGGTCTCCTCCCATCGAATCAACCAACCAACCAACCAGCACCCCACCATGACATCGGGTTGACACCACTCTGCCTCTCCAAAACAAGGGAACCTCTTCCCAGGAAGCCACCATACTCGGCAACAAGAGTCACCCAGAGTAGTACAGACCCGCTGTTCGACACTGAACAGAATGCTACGCCTTTCATAAGCAGTCCAACTTTCCCGGTCACGGCACCACTCCGAACGCAGTCGCTTGTGTTACGAGGTTGATGAATTTCTACATATGGGACGACAATCCGTAAGTACGTCTGTTGCTAATCCCTTAACAATGCCACAGAATGACGCAATGTTGGACGGAATTAATTTGTTGTTCTCAGATAGCAGGTGCATATGTGAAGGGAATTCCTTGTGCCTAGCACACAACACGACCATTCTCCTTTTTGGTGGTCAGAATTGCCGGATCAGACCCTCAAAAATGAGTGTGCCTGCCATAACGTTTCCAACAGTCGAACATCGGGCCACTGTCTCATCCGAACGCCCTACAAATTTTATACGCTGACGTTATGACCACCTGCTTAATAGCTTGTCTGTCCGTTTCTGCAACGAAATACACCACTGCGTCTGCGTATCATACAGTTAATTGGTAGGTTTGTGTAGGTATATGGCATTGGATGACTACGAACAGGTCATGTAATTGGCGTAATTAACGGGTCGCCGATTTGTGTACTCGGCGATGATGCCAGATTGTGGTTTCCATAGGATATATATCTGGCGAATTTGGTCTCAGAGTTCACTATAACGCTCCTCAAACCACTGTAGCACGGTTCTGGCTCCGAGACACGGAATACTGTACTGCTGAAAGACGACATCGGGGAAGACATCAGGCATAAAGGGAAGCAGGTGCTTCGCAGCTGTCAGCGTGTCCTCGATTGTGCGAGCCAAGTTTCGAGCCGCCGTTCACCTCGACGACGACGCATGTGGAGATGACCGTCGACCTGATGTAGCAAAAATGTGATTCACTAGAAGAGACGAAACGTTTACATTGATCAACATTCGAATTCCGGTGATCTCGTTCCCACTGCAGTCGTAGTTGATGATGTAGTTGGGTCAAGATGTGAACACGTAGGGGTGGTCAGTTGCGGAGCTCCATGCTCTCCGAAACACTTGTGCGTTCACGGGCATTGTGTTCTTTCGGCAGACATGCCACACATCACCATCTGTCCTACTTTACAGATCAGGGAAGCCTCCGAACCCCACATTCTGTGAAGAGTCGTGGACGTCCAGTCATTTAGCGTCTAGTGGTAGTTTCACTGTCGTTCTACCTCTTTCTGCAGATGCTCACGACAGTAGCACGTGAACAATCGACCACCTTCACCGTTTTCCAGGTACTTGTTCACAGACTCGGCACAATAATAATCTGCCTTTGTCAAAGTCGCTTGCCCCAATGGATTCCCCCAATTTGCAGCCTACATCTTCGCTAGGGTGATCCCCCATCGGTGTGTACTCCACTTACATACTTTTGTTACCACGTCACTTGCCCGCAACACCACCAGGCGCCACTCAAAGTGGCGTTGGGCAGTTTTGGCTTACCATTGTATATTTCAATGTTCTACCGGATGTGGCCACTTTGTATCCGACAATGAGCCCCTTTCAAACTGTGCCAGATACTGATAACGCAATCTCACACAAGTACACAACATCATCTTGTCCAAAGTGATCACTCAACATCTGATGCAATTCACGCCGCTTATACACCCTACCGTGCAACGTAACAATGCTGACAACGAACGACATTAATATGCACTCTAGAGACCATTTTGCCCCTCATACACAATTGCTTCTCATAACACTGACATCCGAACACGTCTTCTCTCTCTCTCTCTCTCTCTCTCTCTCTCTCTCTCTCTCTCTCTTTCTCCCTTTTTTTTCAGGCAGTGTACACTTTATTTTTTCCCGCTGACGTGGGAGACATCTGCGCGTCAGAAGCTTCCGCACATCTAATATTGAGGAAAAGTTTGCGTTCGTTCTCAACTGTCAGTGGAATCCCCACACGCAACAGTCGCTTCGGGGAAACCTCTAACTTAACTAACTGCAGCATCCATCAAGATGACGCCCTAGCCATGCATGACGATCTTCCAGCGGCTACGAGCGCTTATATGAAAATAATTTGCTAGTCCGGCGACATACTGAAATGTAGCATACATTTACTCACTATTGTTCGATTAACTCACGTTTGGTAGTGGTATCCCGAAGAAGCAGTTTGGAGTACATTGAGTTTCACTTATTTTGTTGTTGTTGTG
Source organism: Schistocerca serialis cubense (assembly GCF_023864345.2). Lineage (NCBI taxonomy): Eukaryota > Metazoa > Arthropoda > Insecta > Orthoptera > Acrididae > Schistocerca > Schistocerca serialis. The sequence goes on along the minus strand of NC_064649.1, from coordinate 141,086,693 downwards.
GTCTTCAGTCCTGAGACTGGTTTGATGCAGCTCTCCACGCTACTCTATCCTGTCCAAGCTTCTTCATCTCCCAGTACCTACTGCAACCAACATCCTTCTGAATCTTCTTAGTGTATTCATCTCTTGGTCTCCCTCTACGATTTTTACCCTCCACGCTGCCCTCCAATACTAAACTGGTTATCCCTTGATGCCGCAGAACATGTCCTACCAACCGATCCCTTCTTCTAGTCAAGTTGTACCACAAACTCCCCCCCAATCCTATTCAATACCTCCTCATTAGTTATGTGATCTACCCATCTAATCTTCAGCATTCCTCTGTAGCACCACATTTCGAAAGCTTCTATTCTCTTCCTGTCCAAACTATTTATCCTCCATGTTTCACTTCCATACATGGCTACACTCCATACAAATACTTTCAGAAACGACTTCCTGACACTTAAATCTATACTCGATGTTAACAAATTTCTCTTCTTCAGAAACGCTTTCCTTGCCATTGCCGGTCTACATTTTATATCCACTCTACTTCGACCATCATCAGTTATTTTGCTCCCCAAATAGCAAAACTCCTTTAGTACTTTAAGTGTCTCATTTCCTAATCTAATTCCCTCAGCATCACCCGACATAATTCGACTAAATTCCATTATCCTCATTTGGTTTTGTTGATGTTCATCTTGTATCCTTCTTTCAAGACACTGTCCATTCCGTTCAACTGCTCTTCCAAGTCCTTTGCTGTCTCTGACAGAATTACAATGTCATCGGCGAACCTTAAAGTTTTTATTTCTTCTCCATCGATTTTAATACCTTCTCCGAATTCTTCTTTTGTTTCCTTTACTGGTTGCTCAATACACAGATTGAATAACATCGGGGATAGGCTACAACCCTGTCTCACTCCTTTCCCAAGCACTGCTTCCCTTTCATGTCACTCGACTCTTATGACTGCCATCTGGTTTCTGTACAAATTGTAAATAGCCTTTTGCTCCCTGTATTTCACCCCTGCCACCTTTTTATGTGTCACTGCGGAATACCATAGCTCAATAAAACTTGGTGCACACATAGAAAGAATTGCTGCAGTATATCGGAGAAGATAACACAAAAAACACGCATTTGGACGAAAATAAATTACACTTTTTAAGACAGTAATTACAGTGAAGTATTACACTGTAGCGCCAAAGAAACTGGTATAGGCATGCGTATTCAAATACAGAGATATGTAAACAGGCAGAATACGGCGCTGCGGCTGGCAACGGCTATAGAAGACAACGAGTGGCTGGCGTAGTTGTTACATCGGTTACTGCTACTGCAATGGCAGGTTATCAAGATTGAAGTGAGTTTGAACGTGGTGTTATAGTCGGCGCACGAGCGATGGGACACAGCGTCTCCGAGGTAGCGATGAAGTGGGCTTCAAATGGCTCTGAGCACTATGGGACTTAACTTCTGAGGTTCAAATGGTTCAAATGGCTCTGAGCACTATGGGACTCAACTGCTGAGGTCATTAGTCCCCTAGAACTTAGAACTACTTAAACCTAACTAACCTAAGGACATCACACACATCCATGCCCGAGGCAGGTTTCGAACCTGCGACCGTAGTGGTTGCACGGTTCCAGACTGAAGCGCGTAGAACCGCTCGGCAACATCGGCCGGCATGAAGTGTGGATTTTGCCGTAGGGTCATTTCACGAGTGTACCGAGAATATTAGGAATCTGATAAAACATCAAATCTCCGACATCGCTACGGCCGGAATAATGATCCAAGAACTGAACCAACGGCGACTGAAAAGAATCGTTCAATGTAACAGAAGTGCTGCAGACTTCAAAGCTGGACGATCAATAAGTTTCACCGTGCGAACTACTCAACGAAACATCATCGATATTTGCTTTCGAAACCGAAAGCCCACTCGTGTACCCTTGATGACTGCACCACACAAAGCTTTACGCCTCGCCTGGGTCCGTCAACACCCACATTAGACTGTCGATGACTGGAAACATGTTGCCTGGTCGGACGAGTCTCGTTTCAGATCGTATCGAGCGGATGGAAGTGTACGGGTATGGAGACAACCTCATGAATACATGGATCCTGCATGTCAACAGGGGTCTGTTCAAGCTGGTGGAGGCTCTGTAATGGCTTGGGGCGTGTGCGGTTGGAGTGGTATGGGATGCCTGATACGTCTAGATAGGACTCTAACGTACGTAAGCATCCTGTCTGATCACCTGCATCTATTCATATCCATTGTGCATTCCCGCGGACTTGGGCAATTCCAGCAGGACAATGCGATGCCCCACAAGTCCAGAATTGCTACAGAGTGGCTCCAGGACACTCTTCTGAGTTTAAACGGTTTCGACGTCCAGGGTGGCCGAGCGGTTCTAGGCGCTACAGTCTGGAACCACGCGACCGCTGCGGTCGAAGGTTCGAATCCTGCGTCAGGCATGGATGTGTGTGATGTCCTTAGGTTAGTTAGGTTTAAGTAGTTCTAAGTTCTATGGGACTGATGACCCTAGAAGTCCTATAGTGCTCAGAGCCATTTGAACCGTTTTTTAAACACCCGCTGTCCGCTAAACTTCCCAGACACGAAAATTATTGAGCATTGGGATGCCTTGCAACGTGCTATTCAGAAGAGATCTCCACCCCCTCGTACTCTTACGGATTTATGGACAGCCCTACAGGATTCATGCTGTCATTTCCCTCCAGCACTACTTCAGACATTAGTCGAGTCCATGCTGCCGTGTTGCGGCACTTCTGCGCGCTCGCGAGGGCCCTGCACGATTTTAAGCGGGTGTACCAGTTTCTTTGGCTCTTCACTTAAATGATAATTATATCAGAGAGATGAACACAATGGCAGCTGTGCAAATCGCGTACAAGCCGGTTAATTCTACTCACTAAAACTCACAGTCTCTTCCACTAGAGTTAGATGAGCCACTAAAAATAATAAACAAAATTTGGCTGGCATGTTATCGTATTGGCATAAAAAATTACAATACATCCGTCTGCTAAAGCATTCCTTACTATTCAGGAACACAGGAACACTTTGATAGACATTTCGTCCCATAATTGCAAGCAAGAAGAGACAAGTGAAGTAACACAACCGAGATTTTTTGTAGTAATGTGAATAAAAAAAATTAATCAGCGTTATACAGAGACTACATGAGTTTGAGGTATATGTATTCAAAAACATTGTGCCAGTTCCTCGCTCGGTGGAAACTTATTTCTGCTCGTACTGTAGTCTTCTTTGCGAAAACCAGTTTATTGGCCTAGAGCACTTAGTTTCGGTAACATTTCTTGCCATCTTCAGATCCAGAGAACCAGGCAGTGATAGCTACATCAAACAGTGCTTAAACCACTCTGTTTCAAGTTACTATTATACAATATGCATAAGAAAGTGGAGCCAATACAATGACATTCCCTGGCACCTCAGTATAAATACGTACGCCATGTTCTCTCGGGTATTAGACAGCGTCATACAGAAAGAAACAAAGAAGCATTCACTGCCTCCCCCCCCCCCCCCCCCCCCCCGCAAAAGCCACTCACAAGTAGTGTTGGTGCTGCGACAGTTTCCACGATCCATTTTGGGAGCCGTTTTGTTGCTCCGTAATGCAGCACACCAAATTAAAAGAACCCAGGATATGCAGGTGCTAAGAGCAGAATTTTCAAGCAGTTATCTGGCCACTGTATTTCGAGATGTCTCCTTTAACAAGTGTCAGCCGATTGGCATTCCTCTCTCTCTCTCTCTCTCCAACAAGAGCCTCTGATGCTAGCGATACAGACGGACGGACAAGCTCTGACCATCTTATCCTTTGTCTTGTAGAACTGGAATACCAAACAGAGCTCTGTTATTGTTACAAATCAGTAATAGAAATACACTACTGGCCATTAAAATTGCTACACCACGAAAATGACGTGCTACAGACGCGAAATTTAACCGACAAGAAGAAGATGCTGTGATATGTAAATGATTAGCTTTTCAGAGCATTCACATAAGGTTGGCGCCGGTGGCGACACCTACACCGTGCTGGCATGAGGAAAGTTTCCAACCGATTTGTCATACACAAACAGCAGTTGACCGGCGTTGCCTGGTGAAACGTTGTTGTGATGCCTCGTGTAAGGAGGAGAAATGCGTACCATCACGTTTCCGACTTTGATAAAGGTCGGATTGTAGCCTATCGCGATTGCGGTTTATCGTATCGCGACATTGCTGCTCGCGTTGGTCGAGATCCAATGACTGTTAGCAGAACATGGGAACGGTGGGTTCAGGACGGTAATACGGAACGCCGTGCTGGATCCCAACGGCCTCGTATCACTAGCAGTCGAGATGACAGGCATCTTATCCGCACGGCTGTAACGGATCGTGCAGCCACGTCTCGATCCCTGAGTCAGCAGATGGGGACCTTTGGAAGACAACAACCATCTGCACGAGCAGTTCGACGGAGTTTGCTGCAGCACGGACTATCAGTTCGGAGACCGTGGCTGCGGTTACCCTTGACCCTGCATCACAGCCAGGAGCGCCTGCGATGGTGTACTCATTGACGAACCTGGGTGCACGAATGGCAAAACGTCATTTTTTCGGATGAATCCAGGTTCTGTTTACAGCATCATGATGGTCGCATCCGTGTTTGGCTACATCGCGGTGAACGCACATTGGAAGCGTGTATTCGTCATCGCCATACTGGCGTATCACCCAGCGTGATGGGATGCGGTGCCATTGGTTACACGTCTCGGTCGCCTCTAGTTCGCATTGACGGCACTGTGAACAGTGGACGTTATATTTCAGATGTGTTACGACCCGTGGCTGTACCCTTCATTCGATCCCTGCGAAACTCTACATTTCAGCAGGATAATGAACGACCGCGTGTTGCAGGTCCTGTACGGGCCTTTCTGGATACGAAAATGTTCGACTGCTGTCCTGGCCAGCACATTCTCCAGATCTCTCACCAATTGAAAACGTCTGGTCAATGTTGGCCGAGCAACTGGCTCGTCACAATACGCTAGGCACTACTCTTGATGAACTTTGGTATCGTGTTGAAGCTGCATGGGCAGCTGTACCTGTACACGCCATCCAAGCTCTGTTTGACTCAGTGCCCAGGCGTATCGAGGCCGTTATTACGGCCAGAGGTGGTTGTTCTGGGTACTGATTTCTCAAGATCTATGCACCCAAATTTCGTGAAAATGTAATCACATATCAGTTCTAGTATAATATATCTGTCCAATGAACACCCGTTTATGATCTGCATTTCTTCTTAGTGTAGCAATTTTAATGGCCAGTACTGTACATTACGCTGTGTTTTTAGAAGATTTTTTTAGAGAAAAGCCGCTTCACAAGGTCTCGGAATATTTTAGAGCTATTTTAGGAACTGCGTTAAAAGCTATACACTGTTTCTGTAAACGAATGGTGGTTCTATACTTCCCATTTGCATAAATTTACTTACGTAAATTATCATTTCAGAGCTGCCAAATGTAACGTAAAATTATTGTTGGAAGTCGACTCGCCTGTGTGAAACAAACACACGCATCAAATGTATGAGTAAAATAGTCTCTGCATTGGACATATTATTTACCATTTCACTGACTGTTTGTTAAAATACGTTAGTGGCGCAATTCCAACTACTGCGATTTCTAGTGACCTTATACACTCGACTATGCACATATCTTCTGCAGAAACTTAAAGTTTATGATTTTCACGGTAAAATGAATAACTGATGCATTAGACATGAAACTGATGAAAAGCAAAAGATCTCGTCAGGTATTTCACGTACCTTCCTTGATGGATCTCAATGTGGACGAATTACAGCTAATGTTCCGCGGGAATGCCGCTCTCATAACCTTAATATTTCTTGACTAGTTGGTAGTGGTTAGTCGTCGTTTGATATTGCTTTCTTTTTGATCACAGCGTGTGGTAACTGTTAATTTTCTTTGCGAGAAGACGCCACAGTTTCCTGTCTTTAAGTTTCGTCCTAAAACAGGGTTCGTAGTGGAACCGAACATTTCGTAGTATCCTTCCCTCATTAACTTTGATGGGTTACTCAATGAATAAAGACAATAATCTTTAAGGAAGGCCTGTCCAAATTAATTTCAGACTCTTACAAGTAGGTTAAATTCCCGTCAAAAGCTATTTTTGCGAATTATTATAAAGTCAGTGTTTATTAATGGTGGCAGTCAAAGATATTATGCCTATGTTAGCTTTCGTTCGATTTGGCGAAAAAGCGATAGCGGCGCTGCGCTGCATAATGTAGCGATCGGAAATAATTCAGTTTCTCACAGTTTGAGATTTGAAGTAATCCTGTCTATGTCACTTCCCCGAATTTACTTAAAAAATTAATTAGCAGTTCTTTTTAGTAATGAAACTTTTTCCTTTCACAAAGACAATTATTTTCAGGTAAAGTGGATGGTACGTCTGAAATTAAAGTATTGAACACTTTCACTCTATATATTTTCACAATTAAGTCATAAGCCCTCACACAAGCTAACACAGTACAGGCAACACGAGACCAGGTGAGACAAAATGACAGCGAGACACTATTGTCTCGACTATTTGTAGATTTTTACAAAAAAGCTGACGTAACTATAACTTCTTACGCCAAATGTTCTATATACAGTACTTATTCTTTTGAAATGGTTATTCCTGAACAATTCACAATTATACAAAAATATTAACGAAACTATTTAATATCATCCCTTATGACCGTATAAGCGTGGCGGAACCGATCCTGCTTGTGGGAAGAATCTTTTCTGAATGTCTAAACGAAGTGCAGCTGTTACTGTCTGTTATTGTCCAGCCTACGCGTCATTCGGACCATACCGAATTGTATTAAACTCATATTTCCCTCCAGCCTGTTCCTGTTTTTCTACGAACATTAAACATTGTCCTCCATATCACGTTCCTGAGCGCTCTTTCCACGTCGACAGAGGCTGTGCGACGTGTGTCAATACTTCTTAAGTCTTGCATCCATCAGCCGGCCGAAGTGGCCGTGCGGTTAAAGGCGCTACAGTCTGGAACCGCAAGACCGCTACAGTCGCAGGTTCGAATCCTGCCTCGGGCATGGATGTGTGTGATGTCCTTAGGTTAGTTAGGTTTAACTAGTTCTAAGTTCTAGGGGACTAATGACCTCAGCAGTTGAGTCCCATAGTGCTCAGAGCCATTTGAACCATTTTTTTTCTTGCATCCATTATCAGTCGCATTGTCAGAACTGCCTCTCTCGTACCCTTACATCGTTCAAAATGATTTAGCTTAGATGAGCTCAACGGCAGAATGAATGAGAGCTCTACAGGCCAAACATATGACCTCGTCTGATTAATGCAGCATCGCCTCATATACATATGAATGGCTCATTGGCAATACAGCAGCAAGCAACTTTAATCGCAAAATGATCCCCGTGTTATGAGAGCAAAGCTAGTCCGTCTGCCTTGAATGAAAGGAAAAGAAACCGTTTTTTTTTTTTCAGGTCATTGTTCCTGTGCAGATTCATTTGAGACTCATTACATCATTTTTCAAGCTTTTAATAAGTGTTTTCGGAACGTCAAAACAAAATTAGATTATTAAAGAGAGAAAACTTCCGGCGACAGTTTCTTGCCAGTTTTCTGTAACAAAACCCTACGTCTACATCTAAATCTACATCTATACTCTGCAAACCACCGTGAGGTGCATGGGAGATGGTATGTCCAACTACACCAGTTATTGGGGGTTTCTTCCCATTCCATTCATGTATGGAGCGCGGGAAGAATGATTGTTTGAACGCCTCTGTGAATGCAGTAATTATTCTAATCTTATCTTCACGATTCCTATGAAAATGATACGCATCGGTCGTAGCATATTCCTCGACATCATTTAAAGTCGGGTTTTGAAACTTTGTTAGTAGAGAGTCTAGTGATAGTTGACGCCTATCTTCAAGAACCTTCAGTTGAGTTCCTTCAGTATCTCTGTGACATTCTCCCACGGCTCAAACAAACCTGAGACTGTTCGTGCTGACTTTCTCTGTATACGTTCAATATCCTCTGTTAGTTCCGTTTGGTATGGGTTCCACACACTTGAACAGTATTCTAGCATTGGTCGCACGAGTGTTCTGCAAAAGGTGTCCTTTGCAGACTCATTGCATCTCCCCAGTATTCTACCAATAATCTGAAGTCTACTACCTGCTTTACACACGTTTGTTCCACTCGCGGTTTGAGACTTGCGGTGTGTTGGTATTTGCCTCGACAGTTCAGAAAAAAACAAGAGGGACGGAACACAAAGGAGGCAAATTGCGATATCCTTTCTGAAGGTATCACTAGCATCTGCATCTACGTGAGTGGTCTCTAACACATCCTTACATTTTTGGTAGAGAGTTCTATGATCCTCTTTCAACTCCTTTAGCATCCCACTCTGGATTAGCATGTGGGGAAAAACTAAAACTTAAGTCTTTCAGTACGAGCTCTTTCCTTCTCCTCCTCCTCCTTCTTCTTCTTCTGCTGCTACCACCGCCGCCACCGCCTTTCTCATGTTTGTCCGTCTCATTCTGTGGATGTACTGAATCAGTTGCTATTCCATCTCTTGGGTGATCGTCGGTGAAGCCATTTTCTTTGTGGTCGTCCATGTTCACAAATTCTAGCTTTAGAGATCCATTCTTTCCAGATGATCCTTATAATTTCTTTTCCTTGTCTTCTTCCATTTATTTGTATCTTTCATTCCACACTGTTCACTTTTCGGTACAGCTATTCTTTTGCCCCACGTGGTTACTATTTGGCCCCGTCTTAGTACCTTCATTTGCGATGCTGTTAACTTTTGTTTTATCTTTCTCGTTTCTGCTATAGTTTCTGCTGCATATGTCATAACTTAGAGAAAGCTTTTGACAATGTTGAGTGGAATACTCTCTTTCAAATTCTGAAGATGGCGGAGGTAAAATACAGCGAGCGAAAGGCTATTTACAACTTGTACTGAGGCCAGATGGTAGTTATAAGAGTCGAGGGGCATGAAAGGGAAGCAGTGGTTGGGAAGTGAATGAGACAGGTTTGTAGCCCATCCCCGATGTTATACAATCTGTATATTGAGCAAGCAGAAAAGGAAACAAAAGAAAAATTCGGAGTAGGAATTAAAATCCATGCAGAAGAAATAAAAACTTTGAGGTTTGCCGATGACGTTGTAATTCTGTCAGAGACAGCAAAGGACCTGGAAGAGCAGCTGAACGGAATGGACAGTGTCTTAAAAGGAGGATATAAGATGAACATCAACAAAAGCAAAACGAGGATAATGGAATGTAGTCGAATTAAGTCAGGTGATGCTGAGGGAATTAGATTAAGAAATGAGACAGTTAAAGTAGTAAAGGAGTTTTGCTGTTTGGGGAGCAAAATAACTGATGGTGATCGAAGTAGAGAGGATATAAAATGTAGACTGGCAATGGCAAGGAAAGCGTTTGTGAAGAAGAGAAAAAATTGTTAACACCGAGTATTGATTTAAGTGTCAGGAAGTCATTTCTGAAAGTATTCGTATGGAGTGTAGCCATGTATGGAAGTGAAACATGGACGATAAATAGCTTAGACAAGAAGACAATAGAAGCTTTAGAAATGTGGTGCTACAGAAGAATGCTGAAGATTAGATGGGTTGATCACATAACTAATGAGGAGGTATTGAATAGAATTGGAGAGAAGAGAAATTTGTGGCACAACTTAACTAGAAGAAGGGATCGATTGGCACGACATGTTCTGAGGCATCAATGGATCACCAATTTAGTATTGGAGGGCAGCGTGGAGGGTAAAAATCGTAGAGGGAGACCAAGACATGAATACACTAAACAGATTCAGTAGGATGTAGGTTGCAGTAGGTACTGGAAGATGAAGAAGCTTGCACAGGATAGAGTAGCATGGAGAGCTGCATCAATCCAGTTTCTGGACCACAACAACAACAACAACATGTCATAACCAGACGTACCATTGATTTTATGTATGTATTTTCTCCTCAGCGTCTCAAATTTGTTTCTTCACACACTATTTTGCTGGCATCCGGCTTCCCTTATTGCCTCTGTCACATGGTTTTTCACTTCCGCGGTTAAGTCGTTCTAGCTGTTGGTAACAGTCCTTAGCTAATTAAAACTGGTTCAAATGGCTCTGAGCAGTATGGGACTTAACTTCTGAGGTCCTCAGTCCCGTAGAACTTAGAACTACTTAAATCTAAATAAACTAGGGACATCACAGACATCCATGCTCGAGGCAGGATTCAAACCTGCGACCGTAGCGGTCGCGTGGTTCCAGACTGTAGCGCCTAGAACCGCTCGGCCACCCCGGCCGGCAGCTAATTTAAGCTCAAACATTTTTTTCAGTTGCCACGTGATTTGCTTCCAACTACATCTTACAGATGTTTCCGTTATTACCATACCTTAGTTGTTTGGATAAGGTTTCCATGTTATATTGCTTAGCTGTTTTAGTAGATTGGTAGTGTAACATTTGTAAATCATCCTCATTATTTGCTATCAGTACAGCAGAATAGGCATAACATACAACGTTTACCACTTTATTTCCCATTTTAAAGGCTGGTTTCTTTTTTACAGCATCTATGACGTGGTCCATTCTTTAGGCATACGGGAATGGCCGTATCTACTATAATTTTATTTGGGAATTTCGCATGTGTTTTAATTTTAGTTCTATTACTTGTATATTTACAGGGTGTAACACGCTCAAGTGGATAGATTTTTATATATGGTACCTTAATATTTACACACCTCAGTGTTTTGGTTGTTTCTTCTTTTTATCAAACAGCGCTCAAGTCGAGAGATTTTTATATATGGTACCTTAATATTTACACACCTCAGTGTTTTGGTTGTTTCTTCTTTTTATCAAACAGTCTTCCCAGAAACACGTAACAAATTTACGACATGATGTTTCCTGAAATGCTACACGTGTCTGAAATTGCGGCTTTCTTTACGGTTCAGTCTCCTGGCTTCTAAAACGAAACATGTTATGGCTGACATCAAGCAGAAACTCGTAATTGGAGATGAGTTGAACTGAGGTTCTTCGCAGAAAGACTTTGCTGCAGAGTGCGCTGTTGGACGAGCAACTGTTTATGACCAAACTTTAACAGACGAAGAAATAATGAAAGGGAAGTTACCATGAAAGTGGTGAGAAAGAGGACATAGGAGCAAAGAGGATGAAGATCTCTGTCACTGCTGGCGCTGAAGCAGAAATCTTCCTGGAGTACATTCTGCAACGATCAGAAACAGGAAGTACCGATTTAATGCTTAGAAAGCCGTTGTGTGATGAAGCATACTCCAGTTACATATCATCATTGGGCCAACTAAATATATGCGACATGTCTCATAGTGAATGATATTACTGTATATGTTTCAAGGAGAAAGTTTTCTCATGAAAATAAATGTATCTTTGGTTTGAAGGAGGTATAGTTCCTGTGTGTTTAAATTTAAGACATTCGCAATAATTCGGCATCCGGCTTCCATATGTGCAAAAAATGACCGGGTTAGCAACAGTCTAGTGCAATTGTAAACAAGTCAAAGAGTAATGGATCATTACGTGTGTTATAAAAAAACCAAAACAAAGATGTAGTTAGTGGTCCCTCATGTACTACATATTGAAAGTTGCTAATACATATATAACTTTGTGACATCGTCAATGTGAGGACGATTTGTAGTATTATGAACACTGAATAAATTCTCAGCTGCCAAGATCGCTAAAATCATTTATTCATACAGATGACCGGTTTTGGCAATTCTCTGTTGGCACCTTCGGATCTGCGTTTACATCATTACATAATCTCCTCTAACAGCAGAGTAAGTAGTGCTACACAGTGCATGTCTATCTTGATATCGTGAACTGCTCTAGAAATTTGCCTGTCCACTTTAAAATAACAGCCATGTACACACATACACTCCTGGAAATGGAAAAAAGAACACATTGACACCGGTGTGTCAGACCCACCATACTTGCTCCGGACACTGCGAGAGGGCTGTACATGCAATGATCACACGCACGGCACAGCGGACACACCAGGAACCGCGGTGTTGGCCGTCGAATGGCGCTAGCTGCGCAGCATTTGTGCACCGCCGCCGTCAGTGTCAGCCAGTTTGCCGTGGCTTACGGAGCTCCATCGCAGTCTTTAACACTGGTAGCATGCCGCGACAGCGTGGACGTGAACCGTATGTGCAGTTGACGGACTTTGAGCGAGGGTGTATAATGGGCATGCGGGAGGCCGGGTGGACGTACCGCCGAATTGCTCAACACGTGGGGCGTGAGGTCTCCACAGTACATCGATGTTGTCGCCAGTGGCCAGCGGAAGGTGCACGTGCCCGTCGACCTGGGACCGGACGGCAGCGACGCACGGATGCACGCCAAGACCGTAGGATCCTACGCAGTGCCGTAGGGGACCGCACTGCCACTTCCCAGCAAATTAGGGACACTGTTGCTCCTGGGGTATCGGCGAGGACCATTCGCAACCGTCTCCATGAAGCTGGGCTACGGTCCCGCACACCGTTAGGCCGTCTTCCGCTCACGCCCCAACATCGTGCAGCCCGCCTCCAGTGGTGTCGCGACAGGCGTGAATGGAGGGACGAATGGAGACGTGTCGTCTTCAGCGATGAGAGTCGCTTCTGCCTTGGTGCCAATGATGGTCGTATGCGTGTTTGGCGCCGTGCAGGTGAGCGCCACAATCAGGACTGCATACGACCGAGGCACACAGGGCCAACACCCGCCATCATGGTGTGGGGAGCGATCTCCTACACTGGCCGTACACCACTGGTGATCGTCGAGGGGACACTGAATAGTGCACGGTACATCCAAACCGTAATCGAACCCATCGTTCTACCATTCCTAGACCGGCAAGGGAACTTGCTGTTCCAACAGGACAATGCACGTCCGCATGTATCCCGTACCACCCAACGTGCTCTAGAAGGTGTAAGTCAACTACCCTGGCCAGCAAGATCTCCGGATCTGTCCCCCATTGAGCATGTTTGGGATTGGATGAAGCGTCGTCTCACGCGGTCTGCACGTCCAGCACGAACGCTGGTCCAACTGAGGCGCCAGGTGGAAATGGCATGGCAAGCCGTTCCACAGGACTACATCCAGCATCTCTACGATCGTCTCCATGGGAGAATAGCAGCCTGCATTGCTGCGAAAGGTGGATATACACTGTACTAGTGCCGACATTGTGCATGCTCTGTTGCCTGTGTCTATGTGCCTGTGGTTCTGTCAGTGTGATCATGTGATGTATCTGACCCCAGAAATGTGTCAATAAAGTTTCCCCTTCCTGGGACAATGAATTCACGGTGTTCTTATTTCAATTTCCAGGAGTGTATTAGTGCTCACATTCATCACCACTTTACAACTGACAGATCTCCATACAACATGTGTCTACATAGCTATTATTCTGAAATTGACCCGCCGACTTTCAGATTGGTTGACGATACCAACAAGGACACATACCGAGTAGCATCGCTTACTTTATTGATGGAGGACATTATCTAATGCTGTAAACATATCGGGAGTTGGCAACAGATAACTGCCGAATCTGGTCATCTGTGTGAATAAATTACACCTGCAACATTCGCCGATATGATCATGTTAGTGCTTCATACTCCGAGCTAGGGTGGCTGCGGCCGGACAAATTGCGTGACTACCACACTCTATGTCTACTTCACCGACTCCTCGTCGCGCAAGCACCCCAGTACCTTGCTTCAGAGATTAAAAACCTGTCATGCCATCGTAATCGAAACACGAGGTCACTCTTATTTGGTATCCTAACTGCGCCCACTCACAAAACAAAAACTTTTGCAAACTCCTTCTGAGTTGCCGCTGTCCGCCTCTGAAACAAACTGCCCCTTACCTTGCGCAAAATTCAATCTCCTGCTGCTTTTAAGAAGAAGTTGAAGCATTTCCTACTATCTTCCTCATAAAGTTCTCCACAAAATTAATGTACAAGGCCAATCCTCTCATCTGTCCTATCTTGCTCCTGAGATGCCTTCCTCTTCATCTATCTCTATTAGTCACGCAATCTTCTTTTCCCTTATATTTCCTTAATTATGCTTCATCATGTCTCTCTATTCTTCTCCTCCCTTCACCATGAGTCTCCCTCATACGCCCTGCTGCTAGCACTCCTATCTAAAATCTGTCTCTTCAATAATGTCTAATTATAACAGTACTTATGATCTACGAATATAAACTCTACATGTATGTATTTTTCCAGGTGTGCCTTTCTAGTTGTTTATTTCACTTTTTGTACTATATGTAGTTTAACATGCCTACTAAAACATATGAATGTAAAATAAGTAGAATGCCTGGTTAGATGTAAGAGAGGGCCTGATGGCCCTAATCTTGTCAGGTTAAATAAATAAATAAATAAATTATTTTACCGATCTTGGCATGGGCATGATCCCCGTGTTCTCCTGTTCTACATTTGGTATATGTGGCTCGAGACTTTTTCCACGTAAGGAAACTGTGGGCAGAATGTTATAATAACTGCATCTGTAACCAGCAGCAGAGGTGATTCAGAACAGGGAGCGAGATGAACTGGGGGCCATATATGCTGAGCGCAGGGATCTGGGCGTGCGAGTGATTCTGGGATACAGTGTTCAGTGGTTCTTACCTGCAGAAGGACTTTTGGCCGAAGTTCTCTGCTCCGTCCGCTAAAGGCTCACAAAATATTTTAACTGGGCCAGGCGCCAGTCCATCGCAGAAGACAGCAGGATGGCTGAAATGGGTTGGAGGAAGTCGTTTAAGAGAGATTACTGTAAAACGAGCTTCAAGATCTATACGATCACATGTACTGCAGCGCTTCCCCATTGTGTCCAGTGCTGGGGTGTTATTCCAATATCGGAGCGCCCTGGTAATAGTGGCAATATAAGGGGAGATGTGAATTTGTGTTGGGGAGGGTATTTGACTTCGGTAGTTCGTGCAGCTATGCCGACAATAATGCTGTGGTGGTGTAATGGTGAGCATATTTGCCTCGTCAGCAAGAAGAGACGGGTTCGAGTCACGGAACAAGCACAAATTTTAATTCACTTCTTCAGCTTCCGGAGTTATCGTTTTGTGCAAACATTGGGAAGGTCATAAACTACGTTCGTTCTCATGCTCGAAGCTGGGACGACTTGGACAAAGTGGCTGGCGTATACAGGGTGTTACAAAAAGGTACGGCCAAACTTTCAGGAAACATTCCTCACACACAAAGAAAGAATATATGTTATGTGGACATGTGTCCGGAAACGCTTACTTTCCATGTTAGAGCTCATTTTAGTACTTCTCTTCAAATCACATTTATCATGGAATGGAAACACACAGCAACAGAACTTACCAGCGTGACTTCAAACACTTTGTTACAGGAAATGTTCAAAATTTCCTCCGTTAGCGAGGATACATGCATCCACCCTCCGTCGCATGGGGTCCCTGATGCGCTGATGCAGCCCTGGAGAATCGCGTATTGTATCACAGCCGTCCACAATACGAGCACGAAGAGTCTCTACATTCCGTACCGGCGTTGCGTAGACAAGAGCTTTCAAATGCCCCCATAAATGAAAGTCAAGAGGGCTGAGGTCAGGAGAGCGTGGAGGCCATGGAATTGGTCCGCCTCTACCAACCCATCGGTCACCGAATCTGTTGTTGAGAAGCGTACCAACACTTCGACTGAAATGTGCAGGAGCTCCATCGTGCATGAACCACATGTTGTGTCGTACTTGTAAAGGCACGTGTTCTAGCAGCACAGGTATAGTATCCCGTATGAAATCATGATAATGTGCTCCATTGAGCGTAGGTGGAAGAACATGGGGCCCAGTTAAGACATCACCAACAATTGTAAGTAGGCTGTTCATGTTTTCTCTATGTAAGTAGGCTGTTTATGTTTTCTCTATGTAAGTAGCCTGTTTAGGTTTTTTTATTGGTAACGCCACTTCTGTATGAAAATCACTGGCTGTGCTGTGTGCAGTCTGTGGCTGCTTTGCATTGTTGTAATACTCGCCATTGTAGTGTTAGGCAGCTGGCTGTGAACAGCGCGTAGCGTTGCGCAGTTGGAGGTGAGCCGCCAGCAGTGGTGGATGTGGGGAGAGAGATGACAGAGATTACCTTAGAAACAGACAATATGGGAACCAAAACAATTATTATCAGGGGAGACAGAATAACTTTAGACGCAACGGTCCAGCGCGCAGTTACGACTCAGGGCGAAATTCTCCACCACATGACCGACAAACAAGAAACTATGTAAACTACCGACAAAACGACAGACCTGAATTCCATCAGAACTGGCGGGATTCTAACAGAGCTGGGCCCTCTCGGCTAGGCGAATTCGTAGAAGTTAGGTCTCCTAATCCCAATAACAACGCGCGCCAACAAAGAGACAGACAATGACTCGCGCCGCAGGCACCCACGTGCGCCGGCTGGCTCAGAGAAAAATAACATAGACGCTAACCTTGTGAAAAATTTTAGCATTCTTTACCGATGTATACAACATGATAATTGCTTTGAAGTTGAAACTCTGTGCACTAGGAAGAGTAAAGGTTTACACCACATTTCACATGTAAAACCGTTTATTGAAAGATAATCTGCTTTTTAACTTTGTCTTTGCCATAAAATGTTTCACTTCACGTTGCTAGTATGCTTCAGAAACTGTTACCATGCAACAATGTTTGAAGTTAATTATCCAGTCAAGAACCAAGAGAACTTATTTAAACAGAAATTACGAATGCATTGTTATTGCGAACAGACGACACAGTGTAATTGTGTGTGTACATTCTTGCTTGTTAGTTGCACGATTACGTAACGACTATCAGGCTTACATACTTAGGACACATACTGGTACTGCTAATGAGATTTTAATGCAACATATTGGTTTACTTGAAAATACATTCTGGGTTTAAAGTACTTTCTGTGAGATACGAGAGGACACAGTGGTTAGTTTATGTGACAGCTACACGATTTTTATCACGACGCTACTAATGAGTGACAATTTACAATGTTGCTTTTGCGGTGTATCGGTTTTATATCTGCACAGTTTTCTGAATTCTTCTAGGAAGAAAAACATGTTTTAGTAGTAACTTTTGTGGTATAGCTACAATGAGATTGCCTTTTCCGTAGCACAACAATACGTTACAGCACAGTACTTTCTTCATCATGGCAATAAGCGTAATAACTAAGATATCTATACATAAAGCATTTCACTTTTGTTTATCATGTGGTAAGTACATTGACTTCTGCAGAACTTAGCTTTCGGAGGACAATAACTACGACACTTCCACAGAGATTATGTTGCGACAAGATGCACAGTTTAGCGCTACAGTACACGCATTTGAGTGATTAATCTTATACTTAAGACACTTATTTTTAAAGATTTTTTTAATTACATAGAAAGTTTTCCGTGATACATTTCATTCCATTGCTGTAATCTGTAACACCTGAGGGTATAATTACATTAATCCTCAGGGGGGTACACGCTTACTTTGTGTACCATGTGTGTGGCAACCACAAGGAACCCTAGCTAATATGGTATTTGCTTATACAACTTTACACATCGGTACCATATTTCTCTAACACACAAATTACACAGCTACCTAAACTTTTTTTTATTACATCAGTGACAGATGTTTACGCAATTACACAGATGGATAGCTTCACACTTATGAAATTGTGTTTTGTCTGTACTTTGTGAAATGCTCATATTTTTTCGGAACCATTGTGATACTATGAGAGCTTTGAATGATATATTTGGTAAGGGAGCATGATTTTAAAGTACGTTTGAGGTAGATGACATTATTGAAATGAGCAGAGAATATTTTTTTAGGGTTTGAAATTATTGCAGAAAGCTACGACGATTTTGAGATTTGACTGAGGTGTTATGATGTTATTTTTACGACGACGATGTGTATTATGCTGCTGAGGTATGTTTATGATTAATAGGCTGAGGCTATATGAGTTATTTGATTATGCTTCATATTTATAATGACGAAATATTGACGAGTGTCGATGGACACGTATATGTGTAATAAGGTAAGGAGTAATGAATAGTGGGTAGGGACTCTTGACTTGTGAAACAGGATGTTGGAAACCAAGAATCGTACCTTAGAATTATGAAATGTGTGTACATGTGTGAATGTATTACAATGCCGACGAAAAATTTTTTGGACACTGTTATATTTATAGGGTTTTGTTTCTACAGATTTGGAACGCTAATTCTTGACCTGTGAAATATTCTTATGTGAGACTGTCACTGTAGCGGAAACTGCTGTCATAAATATTTCCGTAAGAAAGTTAAGTGACCACCTGCACGTAATGCGTCACGGGCACCCACCTGGGCGACAGCCGCCCGAAAAAAAAAAAAAAAAAAAAAAAAGAAAGCCATTAGCCTTTCAGCGGCACAGGTAGAAAAAAAAAAAGGGAGGCCATTTACCTCGCTTCTGACATTCCTTTGTAGAAAGCGTCGCAAAAACGACACGGTCGAACTTGAAAACATACGATTACACTGTGCTCTTAATTTATGATATTTACTGAAATGCCTAATGAAATGACGAGAAATATTTTTACATCTGCACACCTGATTATGACAAGCGTCTTTCTATGAGAGTTGAGAGAATTTCTACTAACTTATGAAATGTCACATGACTATTGAATGATATTTTTATGCTTTGGTTTGCATAATTCCTTATTTCATTTGATACCTGTTTTCCAGCTGTGTTACAGCATTAGGTTTCATAAAATAAAATTAAATGCATTTGCTAATGTGAACACTTTCTGTCAACAGATCTATTAAATAATAATTTTGTGATCCACATTCTTCAAAAAAGTAGCACTTGGAGAGGAAAGAACAATAAGAAGGGACTAGTAACAGTAATTGCATACATAATATTCTTTTCAAGTACATGGTAATATTTTTTTTACAATAAGTTGTTGTGGTGCACCACTTTAATTACATAAACATTAAGATGTGAATATACATTTCCCTTATCTGCATTGTTGTCTTTACTGTAATATTTTTTCTGCTTGAGTTATGTCATGTTTAGATATATGCTGCTGTTTGCCAGGCATAGTGCTACTGAACTTTAATTTGTGTTACTCTGCTAAGCCAGATTTATTTTTTTATTTGCTGCGCATTGCCTCATATTAGTTGTAATGTTGAATTGCTTGGTAATTTAGATTTACTGTAGCTTGCTTTGCGATTTTCCATTTTTTTATTGCTGTTTATATTAATTGTTTTATGTGCTGCTGCATTGCCTCGTCCCTTAGTTTAGCATCTGAGCTCAGTAGATTTAAGTTAGCTTAAGAGGGGGTAGACTATATAAGAAACTAACTATTATAAATTTATAAGAAATAGGATACTGTACAGTGGAGAAAAACTATTATTGACAGAGGATGTGAACAAAATACAGAAGGCAGGCTTAGATAGGACTTTTTGGGAATAATGATGAACAAAGGGAGATCTCCATGCAAAATACTGCAGTAAAACAAACCTTGTCCTTTCCCTTTTGTGTTATCCCACTATATGTTTGTGTACCCTTGTGTACTTGTTTTCTTCCTGTCTCTGTGTAGTTTCATAGAATTTTTTTTCTTTTAATATTAAGCTACATTCACTATGATGAGGAATACTGTTATCCTCGAATATAATTGGCATTAATAATATGTTATTTACTTTGTAAAGATGTTAGACATTATTAATTCCGTTCTGTTTAATGCTCATGTGTGAAGTTGACGTTTCAAAAGTTATTGTGATCTTTTATGTATCTACTTATCTCATAATTCCTGTAACACTGATGTATATGTTATTTCGATTCTTTTGTAAAGCCTGTACTACAAATGTTATCTGTATTATTATGTTCTTTAATGATGTATTTTGTATCTTTGTAATTGTATTTTCATGTTGTAAATTTATAAAATTGTAATTGACACCAGTTCATCTTATTATTAACTTGTAAGTTACATTTCACTGCACACGTTTCTGTTGGTCATAGTATATGGACAATATGTGAGAAGTAGGGACTGTTAGTGTTTGCACGTGTGTTAATAATTCAGCAAGGGACTGGATAACAGCATTGCTGGTTCTAAGGACAATTCCAAAAACTTTGTGAGTGCACAAGTGGTGGTTTATGGACTTGCTATATTCTCCGCAAGACTCTTCGATGGTGAATGTGCACCTGCACAATCGCAACAGATGGCTGCTGGTCATCTCTACAAGGACTACAGTGGGTCTGCACCTCTGGTGGCCCACCAATACCATTATCTCTACAAGGACTACAGTGGGTCTGCACCTCTGGTGGCCCACCAATACCATTATCTCTACAAGGACTACAGTGGGTCTACATATTTGATGATCCATCAGTACCATTATTTCTACAAGGACTGCAGTGGGTCTGCGCCTCTGGTGGCCCACCAATATCGTAATCTCTACCAGGACTACAGTGGGTCTGCTCTGTGATGACCTACCAATATTCATCAAAACTTCGACTGACTCTGCAGTGGGTTTGCTCTGTTGTGACCCAATACTTGTCTGCATGTCGAGAGTCAGCACTGTCTTTCCGTTGGAAGGACAACACTACTTCTTCAAGACTGCATGGAAATCCACTACTTCCGTGTGCATTTTCTTCTACTGCTCAGACTTTGAGAAAAACACTATATTTTACCGTAATGAATGATCAGGACTGTCTTTATGGACTGTGACAAAATTTTAGCTTTTGACCAACGTTGTATCAATAAGTGTGTGCATTTGATATCTTTGTTATTGTAATTATGAAAAATTTTTTCAAATCTGTATTGGGCACTGCCCAAACCAATTTGTAAAATTTTTTGTGGGGAGCATGGGGGCTATGTAAGTAGGCTGTTCATGTTTTCTCTATGTAAGTAGGCTGTTTATGTTTTCTCTATGTAAGTAGGCTGTTTAGGTTTTTTAATTGGTAACGCCACCTCTGTATGAAAATCACTGGCTGTGCTGTGTGCAGTCTGTGGCTGCTTTGCATTGTTGTAATACTCGCCATTGTAGTGTTAGGCAGCTGGCTGTGAACAGCGCGTAGCGTTGCGCAGTTGGAGGTGAGCCGCCAGCAGTGGTGGATGTGGGGAGAGAGATGGCGGAGTTTTGAAATTTGTCATGAACTGCTATATTTATATATGATGATATCAAGGTAAATACATTGTTTGTTCTCTACTAATATCTTTCATTTGCTAACTGTCCCTATCAGTAGTTAATGCCTTCCATTCTTTGAATCTTTTATTTAGCTGGCAGTAGTGGCGCTCGCTGTATTGCAGTAGCTTGAGCAGCGAAGATTTTTGTGAGGTAAGTGATTTGTGAAAGGTATAGTTTAATGTTAGTCAGGGCCATTCTTTTGTAGGGATTTTTGAAAGTCAGATTGCGTTGCGCTAAAAAAAAATATTGTGTATCAGTCTAAGCACAGTCCTTTGTAAAAATGTTCAAAGGGGACGTTTCACAATATCTGCCCAAACGTTCACAGAAAATCTGTGTCGATGACGGATGTTGATTGTGAAAATTTACAATTTGATCACGTTGGAATGAAGCCTCATCCTTAAAGAGAACATTTGCACTGAAATGAGGATTGACACATTGTTGGATGAACCATTCGCAGAAGTGTACCCGTGGAGGCCAATCAGCTGCTGATAGTGCCTGCACGCGTTGTACATGGTACGGAAACAACTGGTTCTCCCGTAGCACTCTCCATACAGTGACGTGGTCAACGTTACCTTGTACAGCAGGAACTTCTCTGACGATGACATTAGGGTTATCGTCAACTGCACGAAGGATTGCCTCGTCCATTGCAGGTGTCCTCGTCGTCATAGGTCTTCCCCAGTCGCGAGTCATAGGCTGGAATGTCCCGTGCTCCATAAGACGCCGATCAATTGCTTCGAACGTCTTCCTGTCGGGACACCTTCGTTCTGGAAATCTGTCTCGATACAAACGTACCGCGCCACGGCTATTGCCCCGTGCTAATTCATACATCAAATGGGCATCTGCCAACTCCGCATTTATAAACATTGCACTGACTGCAAAACCCCGTCGTGATGAACACTAACCTGTTGATGCTACGTACTGATTTTCTTGATGCTAGTACTGTAGAGCAATGAGTCGCATGCCAACACAAGCACCGAAGTGAACATTACCTTCCTTCAATTGGGCCAACTGGCGGTGAATCGAGGAAGTACAGTACATACTGACGAAACTATAATGAGCTCTAACATGGAAATTAAGCGTTTACGGACACATGTCCACATACATCTTTTCTTTATTTGTGTGTGAGGAATGTTTCCTGAACGTTTGGCCGTACCTTTTTGTAACACCCTCTATGTTTATTAGAGACAGGACCGAAAACCCCACCCCCTGTTGCCAGGAAGTTGCCAGGTTCTTTTAGTGAGCTGCAAAAACATATATTTCATGGACATGACTGTCTGGGAGGTTTAACAATCTTCTTTTAGATATTGGAAATGGTAGGCGCGGAAAGGTTAGATCACTCTGTAAATCTATGTACATGTTTTTTGCCCCAACGAGGCCATAATTACCATGAGAACGGCGCCTCCCTAGTCCAAAACCTTCATTTTTCAGTCAAGGGAGAATTGGATTCGCTGATTGGCTTCTCTCAGGATGTGCAAAGTAGAGGGTTACATCCCCAGCGTGGGAACCCAGTGCTGTGTCTGGATTGGCCATCAAACCAACAGAACAATCAACAAGGGAAGTTCATTGAGTAGAGGGTAGTTCGATTGGTATGTGAAATGTGGGGGTGGCTTCGTTTTGCTAATTCCGCTCCCGTACCGAGGCTTGGTGGAGAGAGGTTATGACTGTTTGAGGGCTTTCGTCTTCTGGTCCTCCCCTGGTGGGAAACATCAGGTCTTTCCCTAAAGGGTGAGATTTGTGGTCTGTATCTTGTGATGGACGACGAGCCTGAGGCAGTTTTCAACTCTACTGGCAGCAGAACTGCTTATCATCTCGGACATATCGTATGTCACGAAAGTGCTGAGTCGCCATTCTGACGTTTCACAGTTGTCTGTGAATCAATTGGTTTGGCCAGGCTGGTGAATGGGTGCCCCTCACACTGAAATCTGCCTGAATTTCAGGGCTCTGACAGGGAAGCTTTTTATTTTATTTTCTTAAATAAAAAACTTCCCTATCGGAGTCCTGAAATTCAGGCAGATTTCAGTGTGAAGTTCCCCGCGTTCTGATAATCAGAACGCAAGACCGCATAGTTCGGATATTTTCGTGGACGCGTCAGAACGTCACAACTACCGCTCCTCACCCATAGCGCGCTGATTCCTGCTGCCGCTTGAGTCCATGTGAAGGGGTAAATTACTGCTTGCACCGCCGTAGGGTTGTTATATTCATAGTACAGTGTTCTCAGGTGAACCATAGTTTCTGGTATAGTTGCTAGTAGTTGATTCCATTTGGATAGAGTTCGGCCTGTAACAGGACAGCCGGCCGGGGTAGCCGAGCGGTTCTAGGCGCTACAGTCTGGAACCGCGCGACCACTACGGTCGCAGGTTCGAATCCTGCCTCGGGCATGGATGTGTGTCCTGTCCTTAGGTTAGTTAGGTTTAATTAGTTCTAAGTTCTAGGGGACTGATGACCTCAGCAGTTAAGTCTCATAGCGCTCAGAGTCATTTGAACCATTTGTTACAGGACATCCTCCTCTAACATTACTTTTCTTCGACAGTAGTTGTCGATACCAGCATTATTTTTCGAATTTTGTACAGATGAATATTATCTCAGTTGCTTTTCTGGAAACTTTAATATATTTCAATCTAATATTTATGAAAAGAAACTACTTTATTTTCGATGTTATAATTGATAGGTCCTACTTCTGAATGTACAGTTAACATTATTTTTTTAGAAACATTTGAAATTACGAACTGTTCGCACTCTTAAAATTTCTGTTATTAATTGCGCAATACTGTACAGGTTACTATGTTTATTTCTGGATTTGTTTAAGAAATAATAATCGAAATTAAAGCTACTAGAAATTCATTTGTTCAGAAAAATTATAAACCCTTTGGAGTATTGTTATTTCGGCAGAGTGTGTGAGTCGTAACCATGCTGTTGATGTGATCGGACGTACCTTTGTGTTTTATGCGAACACTGTAATTTCGGCTTTGTTAATGTCAAAAAATCAAAAGACTATCGTATACTAAAATGAGAAAAAATATATTTACGTAAAAACAAAAATTCTGCAACAACAATCTTCAAATTTACTTAGGTCAATCCAACCGTGAGGACCTAAAATGTGACGTTTTCAGCTTCAAGTATCAGAGCCCTAGACCAGAGGAACTGGAGCCAACTCTACATGACGAGCCAAGTAAACTAGAAAGCTTATTGTAATTTTCGCTCCTCTCAAACCTTCGTAAAAGACTAACGTGCAAAATAGATGGAATAAGGAAGAAGGGGGGGGGGGGGGGATTACAGGGCTCACAGTGAATCCATGCAAACAAAGTGAGATTGCATTCTAAAAGGCATTAATTCAGCGGAGAATTTGCATAGCTTCTACCCCAATGTATGCTTTGTCTATTAAAAACCTTGCCTTATGTGATTTGTTTTTGTCATTTTTGTGCAAGATTTGTCAGCTAGTTGTAGCTACTAAAGGTTTAATAAAACTTTCATTATTTTGTAAAACTGAATTTGCCATTGTTCTCATTCATACTCCCTCTTCTATTCACTGTTTTTATTTCTTGTGGAGGTACATGAGTAACTTCACTCAGAGATATATTTATGATTAAAGCGAGTGATGGCTTCCAACACTGTATACTATAAAACACTGTATGCATGTAGTAGCACAAGACATATCTTTACTTTTTTTTTTCGTAACATACATCCGAGGCGAGTTACTTTCTGATTTGTTTAGAATCAGCTGACGGTCAGTTATGAATGCATGCTGGGTGCCCCACATAGAGGGTCTTGGCTGCCTGGTGCAAGTCTTTTCAGTTGACGCCACCTCGGAGATTGGACTGGCGATGGGGATGAAATGAGGATGAAGACAATCCAACTGCCAGTCGGTAAGCGGAGAAAATCTCCAACGTGCCTGGGAATCGAACCCACATCCCTCGCATTGCATTCTGTTGCACTGACCATTCAGCTATTGAATTGGACTGATGGTCATATCTGACTCAAAGAAATGAGGGTGGGCAATTCATATTGACCGCGCCGAATACCTCACGAGATAAGCATCAAATGAAGAAACTACAAAGAACGAAACTCGTCTAGCTTGAAGCGGGAAACCAGATGGCGCTATGGTTGGCCCGCTAGATCGCGCTGCCATAGGTCAAATGGATATCAACTGCGTTCCTTTAGCCGGCCGGGATGGCCGAGCGTTTCTAGGCGCTACAGTCTGGAACCGCGCGACCGCTACGGTCGCAGGTTCGAATCCTGCCTCGGGCATGGCTGTGTGTGATGTCCTTAGGTTAGTTAGGTTTAAGTAGTTCTAAGTTCTAGGGGACTGATGACCTCAGCAGTTAAGTCCCATAGTGCTCAGAGCCATTTGAACCATTTTTTTGCGTTCCTTTAAAACAGGAACCCCCATTTTATTAGCTATTCGTGTAGTATGTAAAGGAGTATATATGTTTTAGTCGGACCACTTTTTTCGCTTTGTGATAGATGGCGCTGTAATAGTCACAAACGTATAAGTACGTGGTATCACGTAACATTCCGCCAGTGCGGACGGTATTTGCTTCGTGATACATTACCCGTCTTAAAATGGACCCTTTACCAATTTCGGAAAAGGTTGATATCGTGTTGATGTATGGCTATTGTGATCAAAACGCCCAACGGACGTGTGCTATGTATACTGCTCGGTATCCTGGACAACATCATCCAAGTGTCCGGACCGTTCGCCGGATAGTTACGTTATTTAAGGAAACAGGAAGTGTTCAGCCACATGTGAAACGTCAGCCACGACCTGCAACAAATAATGATGCCCAAGTAGGTGTTTTAGCTTCTGTTGCGGCTAATCTGCACGTCAGTAGCAGACAGATTGCACGAGAATCGGGAATCTGAAAAACCTCGGCGTTGAGAATGCTGCATCAACATCGATTGCACCCGTACCATATTTCTACGCACCAGGAATTGCATGGCGACGACTTTGAACGTCGTGTACAGCTCTACCACTGGGCACAAGAGAAATTACGGGACGATGACAGAATTTTTTGCACGCGTTCTATTTAGCGACGAAGCGTCATTCACCAACAGCGGTAACGTAAACCGGCATAATATGCACTATTGAGCAAAGGAAAATCCACGATGGCTGCGACAAGTGGAATATCAGCGACCTTGGCAGCATTATGGGAGGAAGGATAACTGGCGTCCATTTTATCGATGGTGATCTAAATGGTGCAATGTATGCTGATTTCCTATGTAATGTTCTACCGGTGTTACTACAAGATGTTTCACTGCATGACAGAATGGCGATGTACTTCCAACATGATGGATGTCCGGCACATACCTCGCGTGCGGTTGAAGCGGTACTGAATAGCATATTTCATTACAGGTGGACTGGTCGTCGAAGCACCATACCGTGGCTCGCACGTTCACCGGATCTGACGTCCCCGGATTTCTTTCTGTGGGGAAAGTTGAAGGATATTTGCTATCGTGATCCACCGACCACACCTGACAACATGCGTCAGCATGTGCGAAGATTACGGAAGGCGAACTACTCGCTGTTGAGAGGAATGTCGTTACACGTATTGCCAAATGCATTGAGGTTGACGGACATCATTTTGAGCATTTATTGCATTAACGTGGTATTTACAGGTAATCACGCTGTAACAGCATGCGTTCTCAGAAATGATAAGTTCACAAAGGTACATGTATCGCATTGGAACAACCGAAATAAAATGTTCAAACGAACCTATGTTCCGTATTTTAATTCAAAAAACCTACCTGTTGTCAACTAAAATTGTGAGCCACATGTTTGTGACTATTACAGCGCTATCTATCACAAACCGAAGGAAGTGGTCCAACTAAAACATTCATATTTCTTTACGTACTAGACGAATATGTAATAAAAAATGGGGGTTCCTATTTAAAAAACGCAGTTGATATCCGTTTGACCTATGGCAGCGCCATCTAACGGGCCAACCATAGCGCCATCTGGTTTCCCCCTTCAAGCTACACAAGTTTCGTTCTTTGTAGTTTTTTCGTTTGACGTATATTTCGTGAGATATTTGGCCCGGTCACGATTAATGGACCACCCTGTATACATATGAAATCAGTTGTGTCCAAACAGAGATATACGGTTTTTTTCTTTCTAGCTACAAATGTGAGATTTTGACCCTCCACATGATACAGTGGTTAGGCGGCGCAGGCAAGTCCGAATGGCGAAGAACGACGTTGTTGAGTGACTCTCTGTGCAGAACCGGGAAACGCAAAAGAAGCGGACTGCCTGGTGGCAGTGAAGCGGCGTATCACAGCCGAGGCGACAGCAGAAAAAGATACAAATCGGTCACGGATCGGTTTTTAAACTCTCGGCGCGAAGTTTTGAATACAACGGAGCCCATCGGCCGGTGGCTTCCGCGACTGCAGACAGCCATTCAGTAAGGCCGCCGAACCGAAGAAGAACCGGAAATGTCGCAGGTGTGTCAGGACAGTCGAACTTAATTCTTTATTCCCCTAATTACCGTGCACTAGCGCTGGCTCTACCGCTGTGGACACCAGGAAGACCGCGTGGCCATTCTGCTGCCGCCATTCCTCTCGTACCAGCCATGTGACATGTACATGCACCGAAGAGCCAAAGAAACAAGTAAACCTGCTAATATCGTATAGGGCCCCGGTGAGCACACAAAAGTGCCGCAAAAACACGTTTATGAAAAAATGAATCGCCTGTTACATTTGAGACTTCATGGTTAGAAAAAACTCAAATTTTATACTTTAATATCTCAATTCTTACCACAGTTTTTAATAGATTTCGAAAATTCTACAGTTTCATACACCTTTAAGTATGGTTTGTATGCTGCGCAAAATTCATCGAAGAATCTCTCTTACTTATGAAGAAAACAAATCCAGCCAATAGTAAGTGAAAAAACGATGAAATTTCACATTTTTTAAAAAATTTTGTTTTCGAACTTCCACTCCTATCAGTGTGAATCTTGAATTCTTCCTGGTTATGCTGACAAAGTACAGATACTGGAAATTAAAAAGTCCTGTGGTGCCTCTCTTGCTCCAAATCGGCCATTTTAACGTCCTACCCCCCTTAAGGGCAGACTTGGAGCAGGAGAGGCACCACTGAACATTTTAATTTCCACTGTCTATACTTTTACAAATAAATTCATAAAACTTTGTCAGCATGACCAGGAAAGATTCAGAATTCACACTCTTAGCACTGGATGTTCGAAAACATACGTAATAAATATTTTTTTACATGTGAAATTTCTTCATTTTTTTCACTTACTAATGGCAGCATTTGTTGCTGTAGGTATACTTTACTTCATAAGTAAGAGAGATTCTTCAATGAATTTTGCACAGCATACAAACCATACTTAAAGGTGTATGAAACTCTAGAATTTTCCAAATCTATTAAAAACTGTGGTAAAAATTGAGGTAATTAACTATAAAATTTGTGTTTGTTTTCTAAACATGAAGATTAAAATATAACAGTTCATTCGTTTTTTCATAAATTAAATAAATTCTAGAGTTTCATACACCTGTGAGTATGGTATGTATGCCGCGCAAAATTCATCGAAGAATCTCTCTAACTTACGAAGAAAAGTATACCTATAGCAACAAATGCAGCAAATAGTAAGTGAAAAAATGATGAAATTTCGCACGCAAAAAAAATTTATTTTGTTATGTTTTCGAACTTCCACTGCAATGGGTGAGAATCCTGAATCCTTCCTGGTGATGCTGACAAAGTTTGATGAATTTATTTGTAAAAGTATAGACAGTGGAAACTAAAATGTCCTTTGGTGCCTCTCCTGCTCCAAGTCGGCCCGTTTGACGTCCTACCCCCCTTATAGGGGATGCCACTCGCTTTTTATCAGCAGATTTCTAAAAATTGCACGATTATAGTCCACTTTATTAACCACAAATAATTTACATTCTTCACACTTTTACAGAGAACAAACAAAATAATGAACTGCAGGTTTGCGTAATTACTATCAAACTAGTTTCCAGTTACAAGTCCAAAAAACCAAAGATTGCTAATTAAGTCTTAACTAATACCGATCGTGGCAGACAACACGTCTGCCCCCAGAGACTGCAGATCCAGCTCTGATCTTACAGCCGAAATACTTCGCCAGCTATCCGAGTTACACACGCTCCGAAGATCTCCAAAGTGCTTGTTTATTATTCTGCTTTTAACTAACACTTTTGAAATAATAGAATGATAGCTTGCTTCGAGAAATGCTTCTATATGAAATGCTAGTAAATTCACTGTTTAGTTTTTCTAATATTAATAACAGAAGTTTATCAATTTGGCGTGGTATTTCCGAACACATCAGCCAGTAGCTGAGAAGGATCACAATTTAGGCGGTCTTTCTCACGATACCCATGCCGAAAAAACCATGTGTCATCGGTAATTCGCACCACGTTACGTCATCTTCCCACTGCTGCCATCTCAACTGCATAAGAAGCGATTCTTTGAGCTAAATAATGTGGCTGTAAAGCCAGAAATATTACATTTCAAAACAAAGTTTTTACGAGTACTTTTGCATCATAATGAAACCTTCACACGTTAATATGACTGCGTACATAATCCAACTTTATGCTCCCCCGTGCCTGTATGCAGCTATTACTTGTACTGCATATGACTCTTCCGCATTTAAAGTACCTACGTCCATTATCACGTACGCAGTATGCAGATCTTATGAATAATACGCATCTGACCCAACACACGTCAAAACTTTCTCCATAAACTTTACAGGTCATCTCGATGCTTACAATTGCAATGAAAAACAATTATAAAGCCAGTGAACAAAACAAGATTAGAAAGTGAATATCTCTTGGCAAAAAAGAGACGTAATTCGGTAAACGGCAAATTTAGTTTTTCCCCCGAAGAATACGTCTGTAGTGACCCAACGTTCACGAAAACAATAATGAAATTTACTGCCAACAATACTTATTTTAAATTTAAATGAATCTCACACTGTTTCAATATAAGTTTTATAGAAGTAGTTCTTTAAGTCGAGTTTTCTCAGGTATTGCATTTTTGAGTTCTTTCACTGTCCTTGCCGGGATGCGATATAATCTGAAAGGGTAATTACTCTGCGTGGGATTAGCCGAGCAATCCAAGGCACTGCAGTCATGGACTGAGTGGCTGGTTCCGACGGAGGTTCGAGTCCTCCCTCGGCATGGGTGTGTGTGTTATGATAATTTAGGTTAAGTAGTGTGTTAGCTTTGGGACTGGTGAGCTCAACAGTTAAGGCCATAAGATTTCACACACATTTGAACATTTTTTGGGTAATCATTCTACCCTAAGTCTATGAACTACGCTGACTTCTCGCTCTAATAATCACTTTGGCTTACCTGTGCGCGAACGGACCAACAGCTTTGTCTTGAAACTGCCTACCTGTAGTAAATCACGCTCCTTGCTAGTTTTTAATCAATCTTACCTTATGCTGTGCAAGACCTTGCGTCAGCTGAAGTTAGCAGTCGCATCTCGCGAACTGCAGTGTGAGCCTGGAATATTTTTCTTTAAAACTTCTGGATAACAAGTGGAATGTGGTGGCAGAATGTAGACTAATTTGCAGACTGACTGAACTTCACTTTTCCATTCCTTAACCAAACTGGAAAGTGTGAAAAGCCGGCTGTTGTGGCCGAGCGGTTCTAGGCGCTTCAGTCTGGGACCGCGCGACCGCTACCATACAGGTTCGAATCCTGGCTGGGGCATGGATGTGTGTGATGTCCTTAGGTTAGTTAGGTTTAAGTAGTTCTAAGTTCTAGGGGACTGATGACCTCAGATGTTAAGTCCCATAGTTCACAAGTGTGAACAAACGTATCAACATTACTGAGTATTGTTATTATGGATACAGTTTGGAAATAAGCAGTAGTTTTAAGAATAAATTTCAGTCATCAGTTGCAAACATGTAATTATTGTGCTTTACCAGTTTCGAAAAATTTATTTCTCAGCTTCAGAAGCCTAAAAATTACGAATATTATAAATCTTTAGACCTTGGCTATACATTTATGTTAACTATAAGAAGTAGATTACAGAAACTTACTTAGTATGCTTTTAGCATATGCCACCATGATCTTCATTGTTGATCTGTGTTTATAATAATTACAAACAGACACATTTCTAGGAATATCATGGCGTTATGCTTCTATGAAGAAGATATTGACATCTGCTAAACCAGTACTAAGTGAGTTTTCTATAATATACTTCTTCTACGTCGCATAAATGTGAAGACAAACGTCCAGAGGTATGTAATGCCCTGATCTTGTAGGCTTCTGATAATGACTAATTTGTTGAATCCCGTAAATTACATCAAAAATACATTTCAAATGACGCCTGACTTTTATTCTCAAAAATACATACTGCACTTGCATTAAATTACAACCATGAGTACAAAATTAAGCAGTAAGTTTACAAAGTTAGTTCTTCGACAAAACGTTCATGCAAATTAATTCGTCAAACAAAATTTACATTCTGTACTTAAGAAGAAGTGATGTCTCCCTAACCACAGTTCAAGCACTTCCGAGATAAACAAGAAAGACTACCGTAATAGTCAAACAATGCGAGTTACGAAAATTTACAAACAAAAACTGAAAAATGTTCCCTGAACACGACATTCCGCTGTGTGATGAGCTAGCGCACACGGGAAATTGCCCTTTTTAACGTCTTCCAAATTACAGTGACAACATTTCGACTGGAGGCTGCTGTAGTCAACGTTAAGCGATAACTGTGTAAAAAGAGGGACGCTATTATGGACGACTGGAAACTAATGGTCTGCAGTGATGAATCATGTTAAGTTCTTGTTGTTGTTGTTCTTGTTGTTGTTGTTGTTGTTGTTGTCGTAGCCTGCAGTACGAAGACCGGTTTGATGCATCTCTCCTTTCCAAGCTCTTCGTCTCCAAGCAACTACTGCAACCTACGTTCTTCTTAATCTTTTTATTTAGTTTTTTTATTTACTTACACGTCTAGTTCCGTAGGTCCAAATTGAAGAGCAAATCTCCAAAATCATGGTACGTGTCAGTACATGAAATTACAACATAAAAGTAACAACAGATAGAAATACAAAGTTTATGAACACAAATAAGTCCAGCCACAAGTTCAAGTAAACACAACAAAAATATAAAGTAAGAATCAGGTTAATTTTTCAGTGAACTCCTCGACAAAATGGTTCAGATGGCTCTGAGCGCTATGGGACGTAACATTTGAGGTCATGAGTCCTCTAGAACTTAGTACTTAAACCTAACTAATCTAAGGACATCACACACATCCATGCCCGAGGCAGGATTCGAACCTAGACCGTAGCAGCAGCGCCTAGAACCGCTTTTTTTTTATCTTGTATTTTGTTCGACAATATTCGTTGCGTTTGGTCTGGGAGGACGTCAGAAGACATCCGTTCAAGTTGATCGTCGATTCGTTGACTCAGTTTTTTTAATACAAAGAGTACGCAGCCCTCTGACCGAACACCCTGAGCTACCGAGCCGGCGTCGGCCACAGCGGCCGGCGAACTCCTCGACAGAATAGAAGGAGTGACCCATGAGGAAACTCCAGTTTCGATTTCAAAGCGTGTGGATTACTGCTAAGATTTTTGAACTCTTGTAGTAATTTATTGAAAATTGATGCAGCAGTATACTGCACACCTTTCTGCACTGGAGTTAAAGGAAGTGTGATCCAAATGCAGGTTGGATTTCCGCCAAGTATAAATTAAGTGAAAGCTGCTAATTCTTGGGAATAAGCTGATATTGTTAACAAGAAACGACAGTAAATGATATATATATATATATATATATATATATATATATATATATATATATATATATACTGAGAGGCCAATATCAAAATATCCAGATTAGTGAACAGGTATCGACAAGGGGTTCGAGAACTGAAACCAGTTATTGCCCGAACTGAGCCAAAAATATCCTTTTAGAATGGGGAGAGTTATCCCAAAATATAATACCATACGACATAAGCGAATGAAAATAAGTAAAGTAGGCTAATTTTCGTGTCGAACGATCACTTACTTCACATGCCGTTCGAATAGTAAAAATGGCAGCATTAAGGCTTTGAACAAGATCCTGAACGTGGGCTTTCCACGACAGTTTACTATCTATCTGAACACCTAGTGATTTGAACTGTTCAGTTTCACTAATAATATGCCCATTCTGCGAAATTAAAGCGTTGGGTGTTGTTGAATTGTGAGTTAGAAACTGTAAAAACTGACTCTTACTGGGATTTAGCGTTAGTTTATTTTCTACAAGCCATGAACGTATGTCATGAACTGCACTATTAAATAGAGAGCCAATGTTGCACACAACATCCCTTACTACCAAGCTAGTGCCATCAGCAAACAGAAACATTTTAGAGGTACCTGTAATACTAGAGAGTGTATCATTTATATAAATAAGAAGCAGGAGTGGCCCCAACACTGACCCCTGGGGCAACTCCTATTAGATTGTACCGCACTCAGACCGCACATCACAGCCATTCTCTACACCGTGAATAGTGATCTTTTGCTGTCTGCTGTTAAAGTAAGAGGTGAACCAATTGTGAGCTACTCCCTGTATTGCTTAATGGTCCAACTTCTGGAGCTAAATTTTGTGATCAACACAATCAAACGCCTTAGTTAAATCAAAAAATATGCCTAGCGTTCGAAACTTTTTGTTTAACCCATCCAGTACCTCACAGAGAAAAGAGAATATAGCAATTTCAGTTGTTAAGCAACTTTTAAAGCCGAACTGTGATGTAAAATGATAAATTATCCTTACTTACACAGCCTGTACCAAACACTGATGGCTTAGGAATAGGTCTAAAATTGTCTACATTATCCCTTTCTCCCTTTTTATAAACCGGCTTTACTACTGAGTTCTTTAATCGCTCAGGAAACAGACCATTCCTAAAGGAAAAACTAGAAATGTGGCTTAGTACAGGGCTAACATGTGCAGCAAAGTACTTTAATATTCTGCTAGGCACTCCATCATATACGTGAGAGTCTTTAGTGATTTAATTATTGACGCAATCTCGCCCTTGTCAGTATCACATAGTAGTATTTCAGACATCAATCTCGGAAAGGCATTTTCCAAGACAGTTGTGTGATTCCCTGTAGAAACTAAGTTTTTCTTTAATTCACCAACAGTGCTCAGAAAATGGCTGTTAAATACTGTACATGCATCTGACTTATCAGTAACAGAAATATTTTTACGACGAACTGACTTTATATCGTCAAGTATGTTCTGCTCACCAGACACTTCCTTCACAAATGACCATATCGTTTTAATTTAATCCTGTGAATTAGCTATCCTATTTGCGTACCACATGCTCTTGGCATTCCTAATAACATTTTCAAGCACCTTATAGTACTGTTTCTAATGGGCTACTGTAGCTTGATTGTGACTACTTCTAACATTTTGATATAATTCCCGCTTTGTGCTACATTATATCCTTATCCCACTAGTCAGCCACCCAGGCTGCCTTTTACTGCTAGAACGTTCTAATGGAAAGCAACTCTCAAAGAGTATGATAAATGTGTTAACGAAGCATTATAATTGTCGTCTATGTATTCACCTGCTTACTGTATTCATATCTTGGTCTCCAATACGATTTTTACCACCCACACTTCCCTGCAGTACAAAATTTGTGGTCCCTTTATGTCTTAGAATGTGTCCTGTCAACCGATCCCTTCTTCTACTCAGATTTTTTTTCTCCCCAGTTCTGTGTAGTACCTCCTCATTAGTTACGTGATCTACCCATCTAATCTTTAGCATTCTTCTGTAGCACCAAATTACAAAAGTTTCTATCCTCTTCTTGCCTAAACTATTTATCGTCCATGTTACACTTCCACACATGGCTACAGTCCACACAAATACTTTCAGGACACACTCCCTACCTATTAAATCGATATGCGATAATATCAAATTTCTCTTCTTCAGAAAGTTTTTTCTTGCTACATTTTATATCCTGTCTACTTTGGCCATCATCATGAGTTGTTTTGCTGCCAAAATACCAAAACTCATCTCCTACTTTAAGTGTCTCATTTCCTTGTCTAATTCCCTCAGCATCGCCCGACTTAATTCGACTACATTCCATTATCCTCGTTTTGTTTTTGTTGATGTCCATCCCGTGTCATCCTTTCAACACACTGTCCACTCCATTCAATTGCTCTTCCACGTCCTTTGCTGTCTCTGACAGAATTACAGACGTGCAGACTTCCTGATTTTTGGGCGGGCGCCCCCCATTACAGATGTCGGACATCATAGGTTCGTAGGTGTTGTAACCGCGACAGGGACGGTCGCCGAGTTGCCCCTAACGAAAACGTGGGAGGACCGAATGGGAGCGGCCCGCGAACAAACGAGACGGACGAACGGGAATTGAAGGGCAAGCACGACGACAGACAACTGAGCAAGACACCAAGATCAACAACAAAGTATTAAGCAACGAGGTCATAAGAGATAATCTCACGAAATCAAAACAACGTCCACTCGTAAATGGGAAGTAAGCACACACAACGTAAACACGATGGCTGTAAGCGACATATTAACTGACTCAAAGCAAATACCAGACTGCCTCGCTGAGTTTATTTTTTTTTTCCTTTAATGAATTTCTATTCCACCCGAAGGGGGCGCGCTGGCAGCAGCTTAGTACGCTGCTCTTCAGCCTACAGAACTTTTAAAACATAAGAAGAAGAAAAAACAATAAAAGCAGGCGATAAAACGGCAACGTAAATAAGCAGCGGAAAATTGTGGAAAGTTAAAACATAAAACAAAGGGTGGGCGTTGTTAATTAAATACACATGAAGAAGACAGGTAAAATAGTAGACAGACAATTAAAAATACACGGCGACAGTATGGTTTCTGTTCGCAAGAGATATAAAAATCACAAATGTTCAAATGTGTGTGAAATCTTATGGGACTTAACTGCTAAGGTCATCAGTCCCTAAGCTTACACACTACTTAACCTAAATTATCCTAAGGACAAACACACACACCCAGGCCCGAGGGAGGACTCGAACCTCCGCCGGGACCAGCCGCACAGTCCATGACTGCAGCGCCCAAGACCGCTCGTCTAATCCCGCGCGGCTAAAAATACTCCCAGCAAACAGTATGATGTCCGTTCGAAACACTTCGGAAAAGACGCACAACACGTAACAATCACTGGAAACACTGTACTAAAATGTCGGCATGAAGATGACACACCACAGCCAAGGGCAGATGGGGAGGGAGGGGAGGGGGGCTGGACAGATGAGTGAGGAAAAAAAGGGGGAGAAGAGGAAAAACGAAAGGGGGGGAAACGACAGAGGGAGAGGACTCATAAGGGGTAGCGGCAAGGCAGAAGCAGGAGGGAATGGGGAAAGGCAGAGGAGGGAAACGCAAAAGGACTCGGGGGAGCGAAGGGGGGCAGAGAGAGGGTAGGTGGGGAAAAAAGAGGATGGAAGGGGGGGGGGGGAGAAGGAGCTCAGGAAAAGGATAGAGGAAGGCTCAATATACGACAGGGTGTGTAGCTATTGGCCGCTGGGACCACGTGTTCCGCAGTGGCGCCCTCACATTAGAGGAGCATGTGCAGCCACGGCTTACAGGGCAACTGCTGCAGAGACCTGTAGTGGTCATCGAGTTGCATGGCTTCTTGCGCGGATTCGAAACATGGGGCACTCGGTACCAGAGTAGGCTGAGCAGACCGGTAAAACAGGATGACTGGCGAACTGTGGCAGAACTAACATCAGACTCTAATGCTAGGCAGGGTACAAGTGTGTCTGAGCACACAGTGGACCGATCACTCCTAACGAAGGATCTCCGCAGTCGACGACCTGTGGACGTGCCAATGTTAACACCACGACATCGGCAACTACGACAAGAATGGGCACAAAATCATCGGCACTGGACACTGGCGTTGTGGGAATGTGTTACACAGTCTATTGAATCCCGAAACGTTCTTCATCGTGCCCATGAAAGGGCACAAATCCGTCACCTTCCAGTAGAACAGCACCTTGACACCTGTACTGCAGAATGGATACTAGCTGTCAACGGCTCCATTATGCTGTGCGGAACATTGATGTGGGAATCCACAGGCCCAGAGGCGCTCTTGCATGGCACCATGACGGTCAAGCAGGATCACACACTGGTTCCAGACCATGTACACCCCTTCCTGAAGATCACATTCCATGACGATAGTGGTATTTTTCAGCAAGATAATGCGCTATGTCACGAGGCCAGGAGTGTGATGGAGTGACTCGAGGAACACAGTGCCGATTTCCAGTTAACGTGCTGGCCCTCCAACTCGCCAGATCAGAACCCGATCAAACACATCTGGGATACGACTGAACGTGGCATCAAAGGTCATCGGCGCCCTCTCCGGACCTTACGGTAATTAGGTGCCTTGCGTGTGCAGATGTAGTGCCAGCTCCCTCGAGCAACCTAACACGGCCTCATTGCTTCCATGGTACAATGTGTCACTGCTGTTACCCGTGTCTAGGTGAACATACCAGCTATCATGCATGTAGATAGTCATAATGTTCTGACCGATCAGTGTATGTATGTTAAACATTTCCTTCCAAGCCACTAGACCGATTTGAGCTATACTTGGGACACATATCACTTCCTGTCTGGAGAGAATCGCTGGGGAAGTATGAACAAACATCGTTCAAATGCCTCTGAGCACTATTGTCATCAGTCCCCTAGAACTTAGAACTACTTAAACCTAACTAACCTAAGGACATCACACAACACCCAGTCATCACGAGGCAGAGAAAATCCCTGACCCAGCCGGGAATCGAACCCAGGAACCTGGGCGTGGGAAGCGAGAACGCTACCGCACGACCCCGAGCTGCGGCCGAAGTATGAACCCCATACCTATCAAATGGTGGGGGTTGAAAAAGTAGTGTAGCCCACAACGTGGGAATACCCAGCTTTTTTTCAGCACCTATTTAAAAATAAGAGCACTTAGAAAATACTTTGCATATAATTTCAAACCTTTACGAAACTTAAGGTTTTTTAACATGGCTGTCAATCAGCGACTGTTGTATAATACAAAATTTTGAAAAAACACAGCCCTCAGTCGTGAACACAATTAATTTGTGACCTAGGTTTCGGGGTCACAAGGGACACATTGTTCGGACAAAATTAAAACTAAATGTTACAGCATAACGTACCAAAAAAAAAAAAAAAAAAAACGAAAGCTGCGGTCATACACATGGCAGCCCCTAGTGGCTTGCACCTCTGTTTCATTTTATTTTAATTCTGACTATCTGAGGGTGTCAGGTATGACCGCAGCTTTCGTATTTTTTGGTACGTTACGCTGTAACAGTTAGTTTTAATTTTGACCAAAGAAGGTGTCCCTTGTGACCCCCAAACCTAGGTCACAAATTAATTGTGTTCGCGACTGACGGTTGTGTTTTTCAAAATGTTGCTTTACGAAACTTTTTCTCGATGATAATCTTCACAAAATGATGAAAGGGAAAAAAAATTATTGCTTACTACTTTTCGCTTTTCATGCTGTAAAACTACTGTATCTAACGCGACGTTTTAATTTACTATTTTTTTACTACTAATTGCAGTTGTAACAGTCGCCAGACAGTATTCTCATACATCAGTGAATATACCTGCAAAATTGTATCATTCTGCGATACATAGTTCAGGAGATATTGTGTCGCACACACTGAGCAGCGTGTAAACGGAACTGCAGGGTAAAATCCGTTAGGGAGACACGTGGAATACATGTCAAATACATTAAATGTATCTTATATACAGAGGGGTCCACAAAAATGTATCCACTGTTTAAAAGTCCATAACTGGCAAACTAATTGACGGAGTTGTCACATCTTTGGTAATGTAATAGTTCGTAGTTCCGGCAATCGCCACATAATCGTTGTATTGTGTTGTTTTGTTTTGTCAGACGACAGTCGCCAGATAGTCAGTGTTTTGTTCTTAGTTGCACCTAGTTACTCGAGTAAACATGGCTGGCGCAAGGCTTACATTCGATGAAAGGAAGTCGGTTTTGAAGTGGTACTTTAAGTACGAAAACATTAATGAGGTTCAACAGCAATGGCAAAATGAGTATCAAACAGAGCCGCCGACACGTTTAACGATTCGTCGCATTCGAGACAAATTCGAAGGCTGTGTTACAGATATACACAAACAACGATCTGAACGACCTGTAACAGTAACAAGTCCAGCTAACTCCCGTCGTGTGTTACAACAATTCACTCGCTCACCACAGAAGTCTGTTAGACAGTGTGCCCGTGAAACTGGAGTGAGTCGCTCAAGTGTTCGGCGAATTTTGAAGACAGCAAAGTGGAAGTGCTACATCCCACGGTTGCTACACGCAATGAACGAGGACGACCCAGATCGTAGAATGGTGCGCAACGATGAAGAGTTTGCAGAGATGATTGTGTGGTCTGATGAGGCACAGTTTAAACTCAGTGGTACAGTAAATCGCCACAATTGCATCTACTGCGCCGCCGAAAATACGAACTTCCATGTAGACAAAGGCGTAAATTTGCCAGAAGTAAATGTGTGCTGTGGGTTGCCATGCGAGACTTGTATGGAGACGGAAGAGTTTACTTTCAACAAGATGGTGCCACAGCCTACTACCAAAATCGTGTTAGAGCGTATCTCGACGAAAATCTACCAGGAAGATGGATAGGCGGTAGAGGTGCTGTCGAGTATCCATTACGTTCCCCAGACCCAACTCCTCTGGACTTTTACCTGTGGGGAACACTAAAGGACGTCGTTTATCGACAAAAGCCACGCACATTGGAGGAACTTCGAGAATCCATCGTACATTCAGGTGCAAATTTCCAACTGAACGCGCTGCAGTAGGTAGTTCGTGCTGCAGTTCGGCGGCATCGTTTCTGTGTGGATGTTAATGGTGACAATTTCGAACACCTACAGTGATATATTTAAGTTGGACTTTAAGATACACTTTCACCAAAAATGAGACAAGTTATGGACTTTTAAACAGTGGATACGGTTTTTGGACCCCTCTGTATACGTCACATGTGCGTATGTGGGCAAAAGAGACACACATCATTTAATCAGCAATGACTGTCATGCCGCTTATGCGCAAAAGAGAAACAAAAATTTTAGAACGGAGACTCAGAACAGCTAAAGCTATGATTGTGGGAAAACATACACCACATTTGCAAACGACCTCATGACACTTGTAATGGTCGCCTAATCGTAGATATTGCTAATTGCTATAATCGCACTATTTCACTCCCATTTATGGAGCTTGTTAGCACTTGATGTTAGGTTGACGCCATTAAAATGCATTGTGTTGTGGTAATCGCTGTTACTTGCTGGATCGCTGCTGTGTCCCGATGCTGATGCTGGCTCTAAATCTGGTTGTCTAGGGTTAAAAACATGAGGTCCCGTGTTTTTTATATGCTTTTGATGATAAAGAACGAGCGAAACCAACAAATATGTAAACTTCAAATATTTATTACTCTGGTGGCCATCTTAATTCCACTGTCCACCAAAGACTATGACACAACACAAAGTAGTACTTCCTTTACATGTTCTTTGCATTGTTTATCCACCTCAAACAATAACACACAAACACACTTTACCAAAGTGACATTCCGACTGCCTCCCCGACCCTTCTTGCTGCTTGTATTTATAACATTGTCAAAGAACTATTAAAAAGAGATATAGTTTATAAGTCACATGTACATCTGTTATCATAATTTGTGCAGAAAAGTTATTAATTTGCATCGAGTAACATAATTTAACATGTTATTAAAATGACAGACAGATTTGTTGACTTGATGACAGAATAATTCTTTGTTACAAAAAGGCCGTTTTTTAGAAGTTTGTCAATTGACTTCTCTAATTTGCATAAATAAGTAAATAACATGAATTATTAAGAATTACATTGGTTTTCGTCTAAAATACGATTGATTACATGAATACTGAGTGAAAACGCTCCTAGTGAACAAATAGGTTTCACTGGGTGATTTTTATTTAAGGAGATCCAAAATACCTAAGTTGGCCACTATTTTTCGTACTTCATATTAATTATTTAAGATGGACTTAGTGTTTTTACATGATGACATTTGCTGTATCAGTGATCAAGTGATATAAACTTTTGTGTGGGTCAGTTATTCAGTATAATTTAATGGGTTGACTGTTTATGGAGACATGTTATGCAATCATTGTTAACATACGCAATAACTTTTCTATAATCATAAATACTCGTTAAACTGGTTGAATTTGGAGGGTATCGCATACTTCGGTACAGTAAAGCCTTTAATATGTTCCGTTACACACTATATCCAGCTTACTAGCTTAAAGACACCAGTCAGCATTAATAATAATTGTCCACCTATCACAATACACAAGATGCATTGCAGTAACTTTAAGCTTCAAAATAGACACGCGCCACCTTTGTCAGCTGAACCCACAATTTTTTGAGGTTATACTCTAGGCTAGAAATTTCCTATACAGATTTTTCGCGGGCCGGAGTGGCCGTGCGGTTGTAGGCGCTACAGTCTGGAACAACGAGACCGCTATGGTCGCAGGTTCGAATCCTGCCTCGGGCATGGGTGTGTGTGATGTCCTTAGGTTAGTTAGGTTTAAGTAGTTCTAAATTCTAGGGGACTGATGACCATAGCTGTTAAGTCCCATAGTGCTCAGAGCCATTTGAACCATTTTGCTTTTCGAGATCCTTTCCTGTCTCTGACAGAATTACAACGTCATCGGCAAACCTCAAAGTTTTTATTTCATCTCCCTGGACTTTAATTCCTACACCAAATTTTTCTTTTGTTTCCTTTACTGCTTGCTCGATACACAGATTGAATAACATCGTGGATGCGCTACAACTCTCTTTTTCTTCTGAACTACTGCCTTTCGCTCCCTGTATTTTACCCCTTGCCACCACTACAATTTGAAAGACAGTACCCCAGTCAACATTGTCGAAAGCTTTCTCCGAGTCTTCAAATGCTACAGATGTAGGCGAGAAGTCGAAGAGCCAGTATTGCCTCGCGTGTCCCTACATTTCTCCGGAATCGAAACTTACTTTCTAGTGCCGAACTTAAAGCTTTGTCACAATCCATTTTTTTGCGAACGGGATACCGGTGAGCACCACCGAACGAAACAAAACGATATGCGTCTCGCCGAATGCCGTCCGAAGACCCTACGTCGGAGCGTTGAGGTCGCTTGCACTGGGAGCGCGCACGTACTGGGGTACTGGTTTGATAAAGGACGGCCGTCTTCGTACGACGTCGGTGCGTTGTGACCGCAGCCTTAGTGAGGGGTAGGGGGAACGAGTACGAAGCGGCTGCACCGTCACCAACCTCAGATTCGTCATACTCATGGGAATGGCCTAGCCAGTGGGGTGTGGATGCGTAATTCCCCGACACTTTTCAGCTAGTGTTGCGCAACGTAATGTAATAAATGAAAAAAAGCTCATTTAAATAACAACTCAGGCAGACAGATCGAACGTTATAGCGCTTTTTTTTTATTTCACTGACTATTGTTAAGTTTTACAAAAGTAGTGAAAAGGTGCAGACCTAAATTATGTGACAAAGTCTCCTAAATGCTTGACACGGTTCTTAAATCCGTGATAGTGGCATCATAATTCCGTGAACAGTTTCCCAATTCCGTGGGACGAAAAACAACTAACATATATTACACAAAACTAGAACGTGTTAACATTACATTGTGATCCACTACATTGTGGTAACTTCGCCAACGTATTAATGCGATGGAAAACACACCTTATAGTTTATCTGCCTCGAGACATTTGACTCTCATTTTTGAATGCTGAAGATTAGATGGGTAGATCACATAACTAATGAGGAAGGATTGAATAGAATTGGGGAGAAGAGGAGTTTGTGGCACGACTTGACTAGAAGAAGGGATCGGTTGGTAGGACATGTTCTGAGGCATCAAGGGGTCACCAATTTAGTATTGGAGGGCAGCGTGGAGGGTAAAAATTGTAGAGGGAGACCAAGAGATGAATACACTAAGCAGATTCAGAAGGATGTAGGCTGCAGTAGGTACTGGGAGATGAAGAAGCTTGAGCAGGATAGAGTAGCATGGAGAGCTGCATCAAACGAGTCTCAGGACTGAAGACCACAACAACAACAGCCATGGTGGAAGCTGAAGAAATGAATTAAAATTTGTTAAAATACGATCTAAGAGGGGAAAAAAGGATGGCTTGAAAACTCCGTGCACCAATCTTAGGTACGGTGCTGCGCTATCGTAATCACTAACATTCCCGGCCTTTAAGTAAGAAGACCGGCGCTCAAGTCAAGAATTTTCCAAATCTATTAAAAACTGCGGTAAGAACTGACATTATTAACTGTAAAGTTTGAGTTTTTTTCTTAACATGAAGTATAAAATATCATATCTCATTCATGTTTTCATAAATTAACTAAATTCTAGAGTTTCATACACCTCTAAGTATGGTTTGTATGCTGTGCAGAATTCGCCGAAGAATCCCTCTTACTTATGAAGAACAGTGCACCTATAGCAACAAGTGCAGTCAAGAGTATGAAAAAAAAGATGAAATTTCACTTGTAAAAAAAAACTATTTTGTTATGTTTTGAAACCATCATATTTGCCATAAATAAATACCATATCGGC
The DNA here is from genome assembly GCF_023864345.2 of Schistocerca serialis cubense. Taxonomy (NCBI): domain Eukaryota; kingdom Metazoa; phylum Arthropoda; class Insecta; order Orthoptera; family Acrididae; genus Schistocerca; species Schistocerca serialis. The sequence continues at coordinate 141,043,099 of NC_064649.1, read as the reverse complement.
CTATTCCTCAGTCGTAAATTTGAAAGGCATTCCTGTTTCATAAATAACCTACAAACTACCACAGTTACTACGTAGTTTCACTTAAATACACTATTGTTAGTATGCTCTTTCAATGGACAATAAGGAAAACTATCTCGTTTCGAGGTTAGGAAGCGATTGAAACAAATCACTAATGGTTGCGAGCAATGACGTAAGCGTTTCTACATTCTTAACGGAAAAGAAACAATTTTACTTGTATAATAATCTTTGCTTCCCTGGATGTTCTGAAAAACTACTGCAGACACACGTCCGGGACATATTTATTAGGCTCACCAGACGAATAACAAGAAAATAAATGGAATTCGTGTTTTACTTTAACCTCGCAGTTTTGCAATGGCGCCGGCCGGAGTAGCCGAGCGGTTCTAGGCGCTACAGTCTGAAACCGCGCGACCTCTACGGTCGCAGTTTCGTATCCTGCATCGGGCATGGATGTGTGTGGTTTCCTTAGGTTAGTTAGATTTAAGTAGTTCTAAGTTCTAGGCGACTGATGACCTTAGAAGTTAAGTCCCATAGTGCTCAGAGCCATTTCAACCTTTTTTTTTATTATTTTGCTAAATTTGAGGCAAAATCTGTTATTAGCCGTAACTCCGTAACCAAACATTGCGGACCTAAGTTTATATGAACTTTTTTTTTTCTAGGGTTACTTAATAACATATTAAAGTATTTGGCTATCTTCGCGAATCACCCTATATATCGTCCGCCCCCGGTAGCTGAGTGGTCCCCGGAACGGTAGCTCAGTGTGTTCGGTCAGAGGGTTAACTGCCCTCTGTAATTAAAAGGAAGCTGAGTTAATGGATCAACGACGAACCGAAACGGATGTCTTGCGACGTCCGCTGCGAGCAGATACTACGAACCAAAGCGAGTGTCCGCAGCTCGTGGTCTTGCGGTAGCGTTCTCGCTTCCCGCGAACGGGGTCCCGGGTTCGATTCCCGGCGGGGGTCAGGGATTTTCTGCGCCTCGTGATGACTGGGTGTTGTGTGTTCTTCATCATCATTTCGTCATCGTTCACTCGTAAGTCGTCGAAATGGCTTCACCTAGAAAGGACTTGCAACACGGCGGCCGAACTTCCCCGCATGGGGCCTCGCGGCCAACAATGCCATACGATCATTTCATTTCTGCCGGCACGGTAGCTCAGCGTGTTTGGTCAGAGGGCTAGCTGCCCTCTGTAATGAAAAAACAAGTGAGTTAATGGCTCAACGACGAACTTAAACGGGCGTCTTACGACGTCCGCCCCGTGCAGATGCAACGAAAGAAAACGAACGAAATAACGCCGGCACGGTAGCTCAGCGTATTCGGCCAGGGAGCCGGTTGGCCTCTGTAATAAAAAACTGAGTGGCATGATCAACCACCGAACTTGATGTCTTGCGACGTCCGCAACGACCGAATACAACGATCAAAAAAAGAAAAATAAGTGGTCAGCGCGACAGAATGTCAATGCTAAGGAGCCGGGTACGATTCCCGGCTGGGTCGGAGATTTTCTTCACTCAGGGACTGGATGTTGTGTTGTCCTACTCATCATCATATCATCCCCATCGACGCGCCAGTCGCCGAAGTGGCGTCGAATCGAAAGACTTGCGCCAGGCAAACGGTCTACCCGACGGGAGGCCCTAGTCAGACGACATCATCATCACCCTGTTTATCGATGATTTTTTTTCAATATATCGACGGCCGATGATATTTTTTAAATATCGATATATCGGATTCTCGGTATTTTTGAAAATATCAACAGTCCTAAAAAGAACGGTATTTGAGTCGAGGCCGTTCCGCGCTCCCTACGCAGCTGGCGGGGCGACGTACGAGGACTCGCGGACTAACGGGTGGAGGCTCGACCCAGGATGTCGGTACGACTGAACTCCGAGCGACGAGGTGGCAAAGGATGATTTGTTTCTGCGGGGCGGGCGAGCATACCGGGGCGGTTCCAGGAAACCGGGGGCTTCCGTCGGCCGCTCTTGGGCGGCTGGGGTGCTCCACACAGCGGCCGCCGGACACGGTCGAGCTCCGTGAGTCACGCTCCACCCCCACCAGAGCCTTCCGCCGTTCCCCCCCACCCGGCCAAGACACGCGCGCCTTTATAAGCGGGGCCGCATCGCCGGTCGCGCTCAGTGTTCGCCGCCCAACAGCCGAAGTCGAGGTCGCGGAAGGCTCCAGCTTCAAGGTCGAGCGTCCAGCGGACATCAGAGGTAGGCACGCCGGCTAACGCAGATCTGCAGGCGCCAAGCAATGTCTCCGACCTGTCCAGTGTTACCACAGCAGCGCATGTATTGTCGAGGACAAAAATTCGCGGCAACTTTTTTTTTTGGTATCTTAAAATGCATTCTATAGTGTGGTGGCTAAAGTCATAGGATATCTGGAGCACCTCGGCGTAGGCTCAACTCGTTGGAATTCCCCTGCAGAAATATCAAGCCATTCGGCCTCCGTAGCCTTCCATGATTGTTGGCGGTGCAGGATTTTGTGCATTAACTGATCCCTCGACAGTAACTTCGGTAGGATTCATGTCGGACCATCTGGGTTACCAAATTGTTGTTGTTGTTGTGGTCTTCAGTCCTGAGACTGGTTTGATGCAGCTCTCCATGGTACTCTATCCTGTGCAAGCTTCTTCATCCCCCAGTACTTACTCCAACCTACATCCTTCTAAATCTTTTTATTCCTCTCTTAGTCTCCCTCTACGATTTTTACCTTCCACGCTCCCCTCCAATACTAAATTGGTGATCCCTTGATGCCTCAGAACATGTCCTACTAAACGGTCCCTTCTTCTTGTCAAGCTCCTCCCCAATTCTATTCAATACCTCCTCATTAGTTATATGATCTACCCATCTAATCTTCAGCATTCTTCTGTAGCACCACATTTCGAAAGCTTCTATTCTCTTCTTGTCCAAGCTATTTATCGTCCACATTTCACTTCCATACATGGCTACTGTTGTGTTGGCTGAAGAGCCAACACCGTGTTACTAGAGGAGGCCGAAATGCACGCGTTTTAGCTCACGCAGACTGGCGTGAGGAGGGAAGGACTATATTGACGTGAGGTCTGGAACATGACAGGGAATTAGAATTCAGAAAGCAGACGTAATTAGTTTCGTACTTAACTTTAATCCATTTGTGATGAACGTCGCTCTTGACGGTACATGATTCACAATATTATCTGTTCAGAAGACATAGTAACTGAATATGGCGCCTTGCTGGGTCGTAGCAAATGACGTAGCTGAAGGCTATGCTAAACTGTCGTCTCTGCGAATGAGAGCGTATATAGTCAGTGATCCATCGCTAGCAAAGTCTACGTATACTAACGGACCGCGGCCGATTTAAAGGCTACCAGCTAGCAAGTGTGGTGTCTGGCGGTGACACCACAGCTACACTCCATACAAATACTTTCAGAAACGTTTTCCTGGCACTTAAATCTATACTCGATGTTAACAAATTTCTCTTCTTCAGAAACGCTTTCCTTGCCATTGCGAGTCTACATTATATATCCTCTCTACCTCGACCATCATCAGTTATTTTGCTCCCCAAATAGCAAAACTCCTTTACTACTTCAAGTGTCTCATTCCCTAATCTGATTCCCTCAGCATCACCCGACTTAATTCGACTACATTCCATTATCCTCGTTTTGCTTTTCTTGATGTTCATCTTATACACTCCTTTCAAGACACTGTCGATTCCGTTCAACTGCTCTTCCAAGGCCTTTGCTGTCTCTGACAGAATTACAATGTCATCGGCGAACTTCAAAGTTTTTATTTCTTCTCCATGGATTTTAATACCTACTCCGAATTTTTCTTTTGTTTCCTTCACTGCTTGCTCAATATACAGATTGAATAACATCGGGGAGAGGCTACAACCCTGTCTCACTCCCTTCCCAACGACTGCTTCCCTTTCATGTCCCTCGACTCTTATAACTGCCATCTGGTTACAAATTGTAAATAGAATTTCGCTCCGTGTATTTTACCCCTGCCACGTTCAGAATTTGAAAGAGAGTAATCCAGTCAACATTGTCAAGAGCTTTCTCTAAGTCTACAAATGCTAGAAATGTACCAAATTATTCGCTCGAATTGTCCAGAATGTTCTTCAAACCATTCGCGACTTGGCGCATTGTGATCAACACAAAAATTTCCTCATTGTTTGGAATGAATGGCTACAAATGGTCTCCTAGTAGCTCAACGTCACCATTTCCAGCCAATTATCGCTTCAGTTGCACCAGAGCACCCAGTGAGTTGCAGATAAACACAGTCCACACCATTATGGAGCCGTCTCCTGCTTGGCCGGTGTCTTGTTGACAACCTGGGTCTGCGCTGCACTTGAATCCTATCATCAGGTCTTACCATCTGAAAACAGGAGTCATCGTACCAGGCCACGGTTTTCCAGTCTAGCGTCGAACCAATATGGTGACGAGCTCAGGAGAGGCGCTGCAGGCGATGTCGTCCTGTTAGCGAAGGAGCAGTAGTGGCCGAGCGGTTCTAGGCGCTACAGTCTGGAACCGCGCGACCGCTACGGTCGCAGGTTCGAATCCTGCCTCGGGCATGGGTGTCTGTGCTGTCCTTAGGTTAGCTCGGTTTAAGCAGTTCTATGTTCTAAGGGACTGATGACCTCAGAAGTTTGTCCTAGCGGATAAAAAATGGTTCAAATGGCTCTGAGCACTATGGGACTTAACTTCTGAGGTCATCAGTCCTCTAGAACTTAGAACTACCTAAACCTAACTAACCTAAGGACATCACACACATCCATGTCCGAGGCAGGATTCGAACCTGCCGCCGTAGCGGTCGCGCGGTTCCACACTAAAGCACCTAGAACCGCTCGGCCACACCGGCCGGCGATACTGGCAAGATATCAGTCACAGCGATTCCAAAACTTTCAGGAGCGTTTTAATTTCAAATCTGAAGACGAATAACAAATGACAAAACAAATATTATTTTCACGTGATATCATTACAGATTAACAGCTTTCGGATATCTTTTCCTTTACTTGTACTGAGAAATCTTGCTTTCATGGTTCTAGGTCAATGAGGAGTACCCTGTAGGTATTGACGAGTGAGTTTAGCAATATTAAAATTTGTGACATCAGTGGCCTTCCAGTCAATATTGTCAAAACGTTTCTCTAAATCTATAAATGCTAGAAATGTATGTTTACCTTTCTTCAACTTATCTTCTAAGATATGCCATACGCTCAGTATAGCCTTGAGTATTCCTGCATCTCTCTGGAACCTTGGACAGGATTTGTGATTGGTGTAAGGAATGACAGCTAACTCTAAATATAGATAAATGTAAATTAATGCAGATGAATAGGAAAAAGAATCCCGTAATGTTTGAATACCCCATCAGTAGTGTAGCGCTTGACTCAGTCACGTCGATTAAATATTTGGGAGTAACATTGCAGAGCGATATGAAGTGGGACAAGCATGTAATGGCAGTTGTGGGGAAGGCGGATAGTCGTCTTCGGTTCATCGGTAGAATTTTGGGAAGATGTGGTTCATCTGTAAAGGAGACCGCTCATAAAACACTAATACGACCTATTCTTGAGTACTGCTCGAGCGTTTGGGATCCCTATCAGGTCAGATTGAGGGAAGACATAGAAGCAATTCAGAGGCGGGCTGCTAGATTTTGTTACTGGTAGGTTTGATCGTCACGCGAGTGTTACGGAAATGCTTCAGGAACTCGGGTGGGAGTCTCTGGAGGAAAGGAGGCGTTCTTTTCGTGAATCGCTACTGAGGAAATTTAGAGAACCTGCATTTGAGGCTGACTGCAGTACAATTTTACTGCCGCCAACTTATATTTCGCGGAAAGACCACAAAGATAAGAGAGATTAGGGCTCGTACAGAGGTATATAGGCAGTCATTTTTCCCTCGTTCTGTTTGGGAGTGGAATAGGGAGAGAAGATGCTAGTTGTGGTACGAGATACCCTCCGCCACGCACCGTATGGTGGATTGCGGATTATGTATGTAGATGATATTCCTCGAGGTTGCCTCCTACCAGTTTTTCCATTCTTCTGCACATATATTTACCTTCAATTAATGTATAACCTCGACGTTCTGCAATATCCGCGACGGATTTCAAAAACTTTTTTTCCTACTGCAAAGGATTCGAAATTCGTGTAGAGGTCGGCTATCATTATATAAACTGACAATCATAATTTGTTTGCATCGCATCGTCTTTATCCTTCCTCATGAACTGTTTCGGTCACAGCCACCGTGAAATCAAAACGAAAACTAGAGTCAGCAGATACGAGCTGTCTCGTCAACTACAGAAATGGATGGTAGTGATGGTGTTGCACTTATCACTGTAAGGTGCTGTTGTTGACGAGAGACCTTGTACCCAATCTTCGTTTCATTCTGATCAGATTTTTTAAATCCAGATCCACAGAAGCCATAAATTTCTTACTTGGCTGTATTGCGGCTGAACTGTTTAATTTTAGTTTTTTTCTGCGGCAGTGCATAATTTACGCTTTAGACTGTTTTTAAGTATCATTCTGTGATGACAAATATTGACTTGTTTCAATGTCGTGTTTGTTTTATGTGATGCACGTTTGAGTGTATGATTCAAACATTCCAGCTAACGAAATTTCCTGGCAGATTAAAACTGTGTGCCGGATCGAAACTCGAACTCTGGACATTTGCCTTACGCGGTAAAGTACTCTCTACCAACTGAACTATATAAGCACGGCTCACGACCCGCCCTTACAGCTTCAATTCCGCCAGAACTTGCCGCGAAAGGCAAAGGCCCCGAGTTCGAGTCTCGGTCCGGCACACAGTTTTAATCTGCCAGGAAGTTTCATATCAGCGCACACACCGCTGCGTAGTGAAAATTTCATTCTGGATTCCAACACCACTAGCGTCACCGGTTTAAAATCACGTACTGTGCAAAACACGTTGACCACAATCTACGTAGAAGATAGACTGAACAACGATCTACGTCAACAGTTTCAGCATATAGCGCATGAACTAATGTATGTAATAATACGTAAATTGCGATCCAAACAAGTTCTGTGGTCAGCTACTGTCTTCCCTCGACAACTTTTCAGCAGCTACTTTTTTCTGGAGTTGTCTAACGGGATTTTTGATTTTACAAGGTTATTCTCCCAATTTATCCAAATCCTAAAGGATCACCGTTGCACCCTTTGACACGCCAAACGCTTAACTCAGTTTAAGTCAGTTTATTAAATCTCCACGTATAAATCACAACAGCTCATCTAAATCTCCCAGTTCTTAAGCTCCATTGGTTCCAAACTCCATAGACGTGTGCACGTGGCTACACATTACGTGAACTTATGGGTCCTTTCTATAAATCCCATAAGCGTGACCTTCGTTCTTATAAAGTTGAATTCAAAAGCCAAGTTTCGTTTGTATGCAACTAAAAACGTCTTCAGTCAAAATATTTTGGTAGATTTTCGACCCCCTAATTTCTTGGGGTCGACAGTAATTCTTGGGCAATTTATTCTTTTCCAAACTCACAGCTTTACGCATTGGAGAACATTTTAGGCACTGAAATCCCTTTTCATCAACAGATTTTGTGGTGGTCTAATAAGATATTCCAATTTTATTAAAAATCGTTCTCCCCAATTCATTCATCTCTAAATATCTTGTACGACTGTAGTAGATTTCCACAGCGAACTTCACTCTAACTGTTTACGATTTTCAGTGAAACTTCTTTTGATCTCCAGTTTTTAGAGTTGTTTGATGTATACTGAATTTTATCCAGTTTTAACATCCTTCCACCCCCATTACCTCGGTCCTCATTCGCAACTAATCTGTCTGTCTGTACCTATCGTATGTAGATATCTCAAATAAATTGCTATCGGTTCAAGATACAGTAAGTTTCTCAAATGCTAATACACTCAGAGGGCATATTTACTGTTTAAAACTCCCAAGAAATCGAAATGTGGAAGCGGTTGCGTCCTTATGTGCAGTCTTTTTCTCTTGGCGCTGTTCATCGAGTATCGACCATTATAGACGTCTTGGAAAGGAAATAGCAGTAATATAACTTTCACCAAAGTCTGCGCTTTTTTCACAAAAGAACTGTTAAGGATAAAAGGAAAGAAGGAAGTTTAAGGGTTTAGCGTCATGTTAACTACGAGACCATTAAAAGTTACATGAAACAAAAAGCACCCATCCGAACCCGATATTTACATGGTAATAGATGGAACTACTGTCTCGAGCCTTGCCCCTTATATTCGGCAACACCGCGCCCCACATTTGTAGCAAGTTCCACTGGAAACATTAACGAACAATTCTTCGCTTTTCAGACGGACTCGATCAAAGAAGTGGCTTGTAGGGTACTACATTCGTGGATGAACTACATCATTTCTTTAAGTTTCTTGCCACGTATTTCGATGTAGCATCTGCTTTACTACATCTGCTTTTATGTGGTCATTCCACTTCAGGTCGCCCTGGACTGTTACAACTACGTACCTTACCGTAGTTGCTGCTAACAGTGGTTTATCGCCTACAGAGTAATCGATTATTAATGGATCTCTTTACCTATTCATGATCAATAGGTAACATTTATTTCCGTTCGAGGACCACTGGCGGAGGCAGTATGATCAATCGTCCACAGGTATTCCAGCATTTCGATACAGCCTTAGTATCTACTCTGTAGGAACCAGCATGGGTTTCGAAAAAGACGATCGTGTGAAACCCAGCTCGCGCTATTCGTCCACGAGACTCAGAGGGCCATAGATACGGGTTCACAGGTAGATGCTGTGTTTCTTGGCTTCCGCAAGGCGTTCGATACAGTTCCCCACAGTCGTTTAATGAACAAAGTAAGAGCATATGGACTATCAGACCAATTGTGTGATTGGATTCAAGAGTTCCTAGATAACAGAACGCAGCATGTCATTTTCAATGGAGAGAAGTCTTCCGAAGCAAGAGTGATTTCAGGTGTGCCGCAGGGGAGTGTCGTAGGACCGTTGCTATTCACAATATACATAAATGACCTTGTGGATGACATCGGAAGTTCACTGACGCTTTTTGCGGATGATGCTGTGGTATATCGAGAGGTTGTAACAATGGAAAATTGTACTGAAATGCAGGAGGATCTGCAGCGAATTGACGCATGGTGCAGGGAATGGCAAATGAATCTCAATGTAGACAAGTGTAAAGTGCTGCGAATACATAGAAAGATAGATCCCTTATCATTTAGCTACAAAATAGCAGGTCAGCAACTGGAAGCAGTTAATTCCATAAATTATCTGGGGGTATGCATTAGGAGTGATTTAAAACGGAATGATCATATAAAGTTGATCGTCGGTAAAGCAGATGCCAGACTCAGATTCACTGGAAGATTCCTAAGGAAATGCAATCCGAAAACAAAGGAAGTAGGTTACAGTACGCTTGTTCGCCCACTGCTTGAATACTGCTCAGCATTGTGGGATCCGTACCAGATAGGGTTGATAGAAGAGATAGAGAAGATGCAACGGAGAGCAGCGCGCTTCGTTACAGGATCATTTAGTAATCGCGAAAGCGTTACGGAGATGATAGATAAACTCCAGTGGAAGACTCTGCAGGAGAGACGCTCAGTAGCTCGGCACGGGCTTTTGTTGAAGTTTCAAGAACATACCTTCACCGAGGAGTCAAGCAGTATATTGCTCCCTCCTACGTATATCTCGCGAAGAGACCATGAGGATAAAATCAGAGAGATTAGAGCCCACACAGAGGCATACCAACAATCTTTCTTTCCGCGAACAATACGAGACTGGAATAGAAGGGAGAACTGATAGAGGTACTCAAGGTACCCTCCGCCACACACCGTCAGGTGGCTTGGTCCAAACAGATGGAAGCCGGAAAGTGCGAGTTCCGGGCTGTAGGTTGGATGACGAAGAACAGTCCTATAAGGTTCTGCGAACTGCTCTCGGATGCGCTAATTTACGTGAGGCCTTGCGTTGCCATGGAGAAACAGAAGTTGAGCAGCGAGGTATTCGATTGTGGTCCGTCTATCACCTCGAATGAGACTGTCCGCACGTTCCAATGTTGCAGTAGTCACAGCTCTGTGCTCGCCCAAGGACTCACCGTGCTTTTGTTCACTGCCAGGTTTCGGCAGACCTTCTGCAGGTGCCTATGAATATCTGCGATGCTCTGGTTTTCCGACATAAGAAAGTCAGCGGCAGCTCTCTTTGCTTGGGACGCCATTTTGACGATTACGTATGGCGCCGCCAACTATTAGAAGTTCATGAAACTATAGGAGCTGAAGCAGGAATATGCCGCGATGTCCCATTCAAAATTCCGCATTTTTTTCAATCAAAAAGTGTTACATTAATTACTGCATGCCCCTCGTACTTTCCGATACAGTAAAGGAGGGGACTTCAGAAAGTACGAGGGGCATGCAGTAATTAATGTAACACTTTTTGATTGAAAAAAACAGTCCTTTGGGGTACTGGCGAAACCTTAACAGCTGTCGATTTCGTATCAGTAAAAAGAACGAGTTGAGTCCTGCCTGAAAACAGATGCTGATCAACATGGGCGCCGTTACCTGGTACGCTCTGGGTTTCACCGACGAACAAAGCGAGCTGCGTTGTGGAACTGCTCTTTTTGAAGAAACCGTGAGGATTTTTCAAGAAGGGTCGTCGAGCAGATGCGCAAAACTATAGGCCTATACCTCTGACATCGATCTGTTGTAGAATTTTAGAACATGTTTTTTGCTCGCGTATCATGACATTTCTGGAAACCCACAATCTACTCTGTAGGAATCAACATGGATTCCGGTAACAGCGATCTTGTGAGACCCAACTCGCTTTATTTGTTCATGAGACCCAGAAAATATCAGATACAGGCTCTCAGGTAGATGCCATTTTCCTTGACTTCGGAAGGTATTCGATACAGTTCCGCATTCTCACCTGATAAACAAAGTAAGAGCCTACGGAATATCAGACCAGCTGTGTGGCTGGATTGAAGAGTTCTTAGCAAACAGAACACAGCATGTTGTTATCAATGGAGAGACGTCTACAGACGTTAAAGTAACCTCTGGCGTGCCACAGGGGAGTGTTATGGGACCATTGCTTTTCACAATATATATAAATGACCTACTAGATAGTGTCGGAAGTTCCGTGAGGCTTTTCGCGGATGATGCTGTAGTATGCAGAGAAGTTGCAGCATTAGAAAATTGCAGCGAAATGCAGAAAGATCTGCAGCGATAGGCACTTGGTGCAGGGAGTGGCAACTGACCCTTAACATAGACAAATGTAATGTATTGCGAATACATAGAAAGAAGGATCCTTTATTGTATGATTATATGGTAGCAGTTACTTCTGTAAAATATCTGGGAGTATGCGTACGAAACGATTTGAAGTGGAATGATCATATAAAATTAATTGTTGGTAAGGCGGGTACCAGGTTGAGATTCATTGGGAGAGTCCTTAGAAAATGTAGTCCATCAACAAAGGAGGTGGCTTACAAAACACTCGTTCGACCTATACTTGAGTATTGCTCATCAGTGTGGGATCCGTACCAGGTCGGGTTGACGGAGGAGATAGAGAACATCCAAAGAGGAGCGGCGCGTTTCGTCACAGGGTTATTTGGTAAGCGTGATAGCGTTACGGAGATGTTTAGCAAACTCGAGTGGCAGACTCTGCAAGAGAGGCGCTCTGCATCGCGGTGTAGCTTGCTCGCCAGGTTTCGAGAGGGTGCGTTTCTGGATGAGGTATCGAATATATTGCTTCCCCCTACTTATACCTCCCGAGGAGATCACGAATGTAAAATTAGAGAGATTGGAGCGCGCACGGAGGCTTTCCGGCAGGCGTTCTTCCCGCGAACCATACGCGACTGGAACAGGAAAGGGAGCTAATGACAGTGGCACCTAAAGTGCCCTCCGCCACACACCGTTGGGTGGCTTGCGGAGTATAAATGTAGGTGCAGATGTAGAATCAGTGAAGTGTTTCGTTCCACAGCCGGACAAAAAAGTTATTAAGCAGATGGTGATAATGTTTTGGCTCATCAGTTTATGTTCGCTTGTTATCAGTTCCCTTTCCATCGCAATGCTGTCTGAGCAAGTTTTAGGCAAAGGTACAGGGGGGGGGGGGAGTCAAAAACGCGAAAACACTAGAAAAACAACAGAGTACCATACCTAAAACTGTGTGTAGGGGAGAAATTGTCATTCAGAGTAACTTCCAGTCGTCTCGGATCGTGTATGGTTTTCAAGGGAATCCTATACCATTCTCCCAGCGAAATAGTCATGATTTTAGGTAACAACGCTGGAGATGGATAGCGATCATACACCCTTCGCCGAAAGTAGACCTCAGTCTCACTAACGTTGAGATCTGATAAGTGTGGTGGGCAAAGGTGATGTGGCAGTTCATCCTGGAGCTCACTGTCAGTCAGTACGTAAGCGCAACCTGGAAAGAGAGCATTCAAATTAAAATAGTTTGTTATACATGTCGTTAAAAAGAGGATTTTGACTGATATTGACGAATGACAATTCTCGACATAGTGTCCAACCGGGCGCATTAATCACAGTGCCTTCTTTCACAGTCGTTTGCAGTATTTTGTATAGTCTGTAATTGCAATACTCCCTTGGAAAATTATTTGCAATCCCAGATTTCCCTTTGCCTTTTATTTCGATGTATTTGCCGTGTAAGTAACTTACGGATTCCAGAATGAGATTTTCACTCCGCAGCGGAGTGTGCGCTGATATGAAACTTCCTGGCAGATTAAAACTGTGTGCTAGACAGAGACTCGAACTCGGGACCTTTGGCTTTCGCGGGCAAGTGTTCTACCATCTGAGCTACCCAAGCACGACTCACGCCCCGTCCTCACAGCTTTACTTCTGCCAGTATCTCGTCTCCTACCTTCCAAACTTTACAGAAGCTCTCCTGCGAACCTAGCAGAACTAGCACTCCTGAAAGAAAGTTTCATATAAGCGCACAATCCGCTGCGGAGTGAAAATCTCATTCTGGAAACATCCCCCAGGCTGTGGCTAAGCCATGTCTCCGCAATATCCTTTTTTTTCAGGAGTGCTAGTTCTGCAAGGTTTGCAGGAGAGCTTCTGTTTGGAAGGTAGGAAACGAGGTACTAAATACTGGTAGAAGTAAAGCTGTGAGGACGGGGCGTGAGTCGTGCTTGGGTAGCTCAGTTGGCAGATCACTTGCCCGCGAAAGGCAAAGGTCCCGAGTTCGAGTCTCGGTCCGGCACACAGTTTTAATCTGCCAGGAAGTTTCATAACTTAGAGATTGTAGGAGTTTCGAACCCACGATCCTCGTATTAGCTTTCTGAACTTTCACCGCTACGCCAAACGCTGCCTACAAACAATAAAAACTACCAACCGTGAAGGAATTATCCGATGATGATGATGATGATGATGTTTGGTTTGTAGGGCGCTCAACGGCGCGGTTATCAGCGCCCGTACAATTTCCCAACCTTTGCTCAGCCCAATTTCGCCACTTTCCTGGATGATGATGAAATGATGAGGACAACACAAACACCCAGTCATCTCGAGGCAGGTGAAAATTCCTGACCCCGCCGGGAGAATTATCCGAATGAGACGTAAGTCGGTAGATGTGCAGACAAAGAAATGATTAAAATTTCAAAAAATTGGACGATTTATTCAAGAGAGAGAGAGCTTGAAAAACTGAGCTAGTCAATAAATCGTTGGTCCACCTCTGGCCCTTATGCAAGCTGTTATTTGCCTGAGCATTGATTGATAGCGTCATTCGATGTCATCCTGAGGGATATCGTGCCACATACAGTCCAACTTGTGCGTTGTATCGTCGAAATCCCGAGCTTGGTGATGCATCCTGTCCATAACGCTCCAAACATTTTCAGCCCAAGACAGATCTGGCCGCCTTTCTGGATTACGTAGGTTTTGCCAATCACGAAGACAAGCAGTAGAAACTTTTGTGTGCGGGCGGGCAATATCTTGCTGAAATGTAAGCCCAGGATATCTTGCCATGAGGCGTAGCAAAACGGGGCGTAGAATATAGTCGACCACTGTGTTGCAACGGTGCCGCAGAGGACAACCAAAGGTGTCATGCTACGAAACGGTTGTCGGGTCTTACGGCGCGCGACAGAGAGGTTGGTCGCCTGTCAGGTGTCCCGACAACCAGGAGTGATTTGTCTGGAGTACCATTTCTGTCGTCAGCGGTATCGATACAGCACGCGGACGATATTCCAAAGCCCATTTTGGTGCCCTTCATGGCCAGGTGCCCTGGGGTTACACTTCAGCAAGATAATGCCCGTCCCGACACGGCGACAGTTCCTACCCCTTGTCTCGGTGCTTGCCACACCCCACCCTGGCCAACAAGGTCGTCGGATACCTCCCCAGTAGAGAACCTTTAGAGCATTATGGGTGGGGCCCTGCTACCAGCTCCAGAATTTGACGATCTAACTCACCAGTTGGACTGAAACTGGCACGATATCCCTCAGGAGAGCATCCAACTCTGTGGATCATAGCCAAACCGAATAACTGCTTGCATAAGGGCCAGAGCCGCAGAAACGCGTTATTGACATGCTCAATTTGTGAAGGTTCTCCTCATTCGTTGGTCTGCACATGTGCATCACATCTACCGATTTGCGTCCCTTTCAGATAATTCCTTTGTGGTGAGTAGCTTTTTTCTTTAGTCGCAAAGTTACAATTTTTCTCCATAATCTTGGCCATCCCTTTTCTGTCACTTTCATTTGTCGCCAAGCCTTGAGTATGTCATAAATTTCGACGAAATCTTTGATGACAAGTAGACCCGGTCGTCTTGTTATTCTTAGTCGTGGGTCGACTGGAAGGAACACCTCTGTAATGGGTGTTTGGCATGTTAAAACTTCTTACAGGAACCCAAGTTTTTCTCTTCAGCCGGCCGGAGTGGCTGAGGGGTTCTAGGCGCTACAGTCTGGAACCGCGCGACCGCTACGGTCGCAGGTTCGAATCCTGCCTCGGGCGTGGATGTGTGTGATGTCCTTAGGTTAGGTTTAAGTAGCTAAGTTCTAGGGGATTGATGACCTCAGAAGTTAAGTGAGGTAGTGCTCAGAGCCATTTGAACCATTTTTTTTCTCTTCAAACAAGTTTAGTATCTGCTACACTACTGGCCATTAAAATTGCTACACCACGAAGATGACATGCTACAGACGCGAAATGTAACCGACAGGAAGAAGATGCTGTGATATGCAAATGATTAGCTTTTCAGAGCATTCACAGAAGGTTGGCGCCGGTGGCGGCACTTACAACGTGCTGACATGAGGAAAGTTTCCAACCGATTTCTCCTACACAAACAGCAGTTGACCGGCGTTGTCTGGTGAAACGTTGTTGTGATGCCTCGTGTAAGGAGGAGAAATGCGTACCATCACGTTTCCGACTTTGATAAAGGTCAGATTGTAGCCTGTCGCTACTGCGGTTTATCGTATCGCGACATTGCTGCTCACGTTGGTCGAGATCCAATGAGTGTTAGCAGAATATGGAATCGGTGGGTTTAGGAGGGTAATACGGAACGCCGTGCTGGATCCCAACGGCCTCGTATCACTAGCAGTCGAGATGACAGGCATCTTATCCGAATGGCTGTAACGGATCGTGCAGCCACGTCTCGATCCCTGAGTCAACAGATGAGGACGTTTACAAGACAACACCCATCTGCACGAACAGTTCGACGACGTTTGCAGCAGCACGGACTATCAGCTCGGAGACCGTGGTTGCGGTTACCCTTGACGCTGCATCACAGACAGGAGCGCCTGCGATGGTGTTCTCGACGACGAACCTGGGTGCACGAATGGAAAAACGTCATTTTTTCGGATGAATCAAGGTTCTGTTTACAGCATCATGATGGTCGCATTCGTGTTTGGTGACATCGCGGTGAACGCACATTGGAAGCGTGTATTCGTCATCGCCATACTGGCGTATCACCCGGCGTGATGGTATGGGGTGCCATTGGTTACACGTCTCTGTCACCTCTAGTTCGCATTGACGGCACTTTGAACAGTAGACGTTACATTTCAGATGTGTTACGACCCGTGACTACCCTTCATTCGATCCCTGCGAAACCCTACATTTCAGCAGGATAATGCACGACCACATGTTGCAGGTCCTGTACGGGCCTTTCTGGATACAGAAAATCTTCGACTGCTGCCCTGGCCAGCACATTCTCCAGATCTCTCACCAATTGAAAACGTCTGGTCAATGGTGGCCGAGCAACTGGCTCGTCACAATACGCCAGTCACTACTCTTGCTAAACTGTGGTATCGTGTTGAAGCTGCATGGGCAGCTGCACCTGTACACTCCATCCAAGCTCTGTTTGACTCAATGCCCAGGCGTATCATGGGCGTTATTACGCCAGAGGTGGTTGTTGTGGGTACTCATTTCTCAGGATCTATGCACCCCAACTGCGTGAAAATGTAGTCACATGTCACTTCTAGTATAATATATTTGTCGAATGAATACCCGTTTATCATCTGCATTTCGTCTTGGTGTAGCAATTTTAATGGCCAGTAGTGTAAGTTTCGGGCCAAGTTCGTATCAGTTCAAAATTGTAGTTTTAGCTCTTTCGGGTTTTAGATTCTGTTAGAGGACCCCCCCCCCCCCCCCCCTCACCAACTCGGGCTGCTGTCGCCTTGATAGTGCTCGCAGGTGGCAAACAGCGGAGAATGTTCCGTCGTTTTCCTAGGGACAGCACAGCAGCAGGACATTATATAGCTCCTTGTCATAGTTTACACACCACTCAACCCGTCTTCCGTCGTTACGGCACTTGCCGCAGCTCCACTTGCGGCGCAAGCTCTTGTTATCTTCGTCGCAAAGTGCGAAAGCGAACATCCTTTGGCAGCGCCTGCGCCAGCACTTGGGACTGGAAGCCACAAACGGCGATAGCTGGACTATAATGTGTGGCGTTGGCGTCATTAGCGGCTCGACGCCCTGATACCGGCTTACACAACATTCGTCACGGCGGGCCGGTGCTCTGAACCGTGGCTGGCAGGGAGTGGAGCAGAGGAAAACACTGCCAACCAGGGCTTGGAGGGGGCCGCCAGATATGCTGACCGGCTGCTCGCCCCACTTTACTGCTGCCTCCCAAGGTCACCGTGCGTAGAACGTCATGTCTCACCATTCGCCCATAGACCTGCTAGTGGGAGCTGGTTGAAAGACCCGGAAATGTAATTTAGACACCAGTTTCAGATACCTCTCATAAGCTTACTCGTCTACACTACAACAGGCCGTACATTTTCAATTCTTATGGCATTGTTGTTGTTGTTGTTGTGGCCTTCAGACCTGAGACTGTTTTCCATACTACTCTATCCTGTGCAAGCTTCTTCATCTCCCAGTACCTACTGCAACCTACATCCTTCTGAATCTGCTTACTGTATTCATCTCTTGGTCTCCCTCTACGATTTTTACCCTCCACGCTGCCCTCCAGTACAAAATTGGCGATCCCTTGACGCCTCAGAACATGTCCTACCAACCGGTTCCTTCTTCTAGTCAAGCTGTGCCACAAACTCCTCTTCTCCCCAATTCTATTCAATACCTCCTCTTTAGTTATGTGATCTACCCATCTAATCTTCAGCATTCTTCTGTAGCACCACATTTCGAAAGCTTCTATTCTCTTCTTCTCTAAACTATTTATCGTCCATGTTTCACTTCCATACATGGCTACACTCCATACAAATACTTTCAGAAACGACTTCCTGACATTTAAATCTATACTCGATGTTAATAAATTTCTCTTCTTCAGAAACGCTTTCCTTGCCAATGCCAGTCTGCATTTTATATCCTCTCTACTTCGATCATCATCAGTTATTTTGCTCCCCAAATAGCAAAACTCCTTTACTACTTTCAATGTCTCATTTCCTAATCTAATCCCCTCAGCATCACCCGACTTAATTCGACTACATTCCATTATCCCCGTCATGCTTTTGTTGATGTTCATCTTATACTCTCCTTTCAAGACACTATCCACTCCGTTCAACTGCTCTCCCAAGTCCTTTGCTGTCTCTGACAGAATTACAATGTTATCGGCGAACCTCAAAATTTTTATTTCTTCTCCATGGATTTTAATTCCAACTACAAATTTTTCTTTTGTTTCCTTTACTGCTTGCTCAATACACAGATTGAATAACATCGGGGAGAGGCTACAACCATGTCTCACTCCCTTTCCAACCACTGCTTCCCTTTCGTGCCCCTCGACTCTTATAACTGCCATCTGGTTTCTGTACAAATTGTAAATAGTTTTCGCTCCCTGTATTTTACCCCTGCCACCTTCATAATTTGAAAGAGATTATTCCAGTCACCATTGTCTAAAGCTTTCTCTAAGTCTACAAATCCTAGAAACGTAGGTTTGCCTTTCCTTAATCTAGCTTCTAAGATAAGTGGTAGGGTCAGTATTTCCTCACGTGTTCCAATATTTCTACGGAATCCAAACTGATCTTCCCCGAGGTTGGTTTCTACTAGTTTTTCCATTCGTCTGTAAAGAATTTGCGTTAGTATTTTGCAGCCGTGACTTATTAAACTGATAGTTCGCTACTTTTCACATCTGTCAACACCTGCTTTCTTTGGCATTGGAATAATTATATTCTTCTTGAAGTCTGGGTGTATTTCGCCTGTCTCATACATCTTGCTCACCAGATGGTAGAGTTTTGTCAGGACTGGCTCTCCCAAGGCCGTCATTAGTTCTAATGGAATGTTGTCTACTCCCGGGGCCTTGTTCCGACGTAGGTCTTTCAGTGCTCTGTCTAACTCTTCACGCAGTATCATATCTCCCATTTCATCTTCATCTACATCCTCTTCCATTTCCATAATATTGTCCTCAAGAACATCGCCCCTGTATAGACTCTCTATATACTCCTTCCACCTTTCTGCTTTCCCTTCTTTGCTTAGAAGTGGGATTCCATCTGAGCTCTTGATATTGATACAAGTAGTTCTCTTTTCTCCAAACATCTCTTTAATTTTCCTGTAGGCAGTATCTATCTTACCCCTAGTGGGACAAGCCTCTACATCCTTACATTTGTCCTCTAGTCATGCCTGCTTAGCCATTTTGCACTTCCTGCCGATCTCATTTTTGAGAAGTTTGTATTCCTTTTTGCCAGCTTCATTTACTGCATTTTTATATTTTCTCCTTTCATCAATTAAATTCAATATTTCTTCCGTCACCCAAGGATTTCTGCTAGCCCTCGTCTTTTTACCTACTAGATCCTCTGCTGCCTTCCCTACTTCATCCCTCAAAGCTACCCATTCTTCTTCTACTGTATTTCTTTCCCCCATTCTTGTCAATTGTTCCCTTATGTTCTCGCTGAAACTCTGTACAATCTCTGGTCTAGTCAGTTTATCCAGGTCCCATCTCCTTAAATCCCCACTTTTTTGCAGTTTCTTCAGTTTTAATCTACAGTTCATGGCGTTATGGAAACTGAAATCCACTTTGCCCCATTTCTCATACAAATCTATGTGTTCACTATGGCCGAGTCTGCAGCTCGTTGGCTAGTGGCTAGCCTTGCTGCTTCTGAATCACAGGGTCCCGGTTACGAGGCCCGGCCGGGTCGGATATTTTATCCGCCCGTGAACTGGGCGTTTGTGTTGTCCGCATCATCTTATCATCACCATCATCATTCGAGCAGGGGCGAGGCTCGAAAAGGACAAATTGGGAACTTGTAAAGGCGCTGATGTCCACGATGTTGAGCGCCGCACAAACAACAATCATCATCATTGTGGCTGAAAATGTTGCATCACCGCATTAACTGGTAGCCTCTTCAACTTCTAATAAAGTAACTTACTCGTTCATGATAACTTAATAAACACCAGCCTGATGGTATTGGAACTTTCCTGTTTATGAAAATCGAATACGCTGGCTGACTACTTGTCTCCCATGAATCCGCACAGGAATGATGAGAAAATGTACGAAGAAGATCGCACGATTTTCAGAACACCAATACATAACCTATACCGAGTTTCTCTCGCAGAATCTTACCCTTTGGTTGTGCTCTTGACTGGATGGCCACTATTATTACCATATAACAGCAAGACGGAAAACCAAAGACAGCGTTTTATTGACAAGACACTTAGAAAATGTAACAGACCTGCTAAGGAGACTGCCTACACTACGCTTGTCCGTCCTCTTTTAGAATACTGCTGCGCGGTGTGGGATCCTTTCCAGGTAGGACTGACGGGGTACATCGAAAACGTTTAAAGAAAGGCAGCACGTTTTGAATTATCGCGAAATATGGGAAGAGTGTCATAGAAATGATACAAGATTTGGGCTGGAATTCATTAAAAGAAAGGCGTTTTTCGTTGCGACGGAATCTTCTCACGAAATTCCAATCACCAACTGTCTCCTCCGAATGCGAAAATATTTTGTTGACACAGACCTACATAGGGCTCAACGATCACCACGATAAAATAAGGGAAATCAGAGCTCGTACGGAAAGATAGAGGTGTTCATTCTTTCCGCGCGCTATACGAGGTTGGAATAATAGAGAATTGTGAAGGTGGTTCGATCACCCCTCTGCCACGCACTTAAATGTGATTTGCAGATTATCCATATAGATGTTGAAAATATTTTGGACTACTGCCAAGTGTTAGGTTATGTTTGTCTGTGATTATAGAGCAACTTCAAGCCGACCAACTAACATGACACTTGTATGCCGAAAAAAGGCAACAAACATAGAAAATACGCCGAAGAAACGGCAACACTCATAGAACCCATGCAGCGACTTAAATGTAAAAAGAATAAGCAAACCCATTGATGACGTCGAAATTTTCGTTGCAACTAGTTTGGAACATAAATTAAACGTAAGTCTTTCGCATCAATGGGGCCCACCGTCCCGTCTTATAGCAACTTGTACATTATCATCGCAGAGCAAGTAACTCTCAATGAATGCTGCACTGCATTTTCAGAATGATGGAGCATAGCAATCAGTCGGCCTTTTCTTTCAGGTTTTATTAAACAAAATCTAGATTTTGGCTACTGCCTTGCCGTTACCAACCCTATAAAAGGAATGTCGTACACAGTCAAACGATAATATAAAAAGTTACAACTCTTGGCATAGCCTTCACCGCTGATACACTGAAGAACCAATGAAACGGGTACACCTGACTAATGTTGTGTAGGGCCGCTGCGAGTACGCAGAAGTAACGCAAAACGACGTGGCATGGACTCGACTAATGTCTGAAGTAGTGCTGGAGGGAATTGAAACCATGAATCCTGCAGCGCTGTCCATAAATCCGTAAGAGTACGAGGGGGTGGAGATCTCTTCTGAACAGCACGTTGGGAGGCATCCCAGATATACTCAATAATGTTCATAACTGGGGTGTTTGGTGGCCAGAGGGAGTGTTTAACTCAGAATGTATCAATTCTGGACGTGTGCAGTGTCGCGTTGTTCTGCTGGAATTGCTGAAGTCCGTCGCAATGCACATTGGACATGAATGGATGCAGGTGATTAGACACGATGCTTACATACGTGTCACCTGTCAGAATCGTATCTAGACGTATCAGGACTCCCATATCACTCCAACCCACTTCAACTGCAAACACTCCACACCTTCACAGAGCCTCCATTAGCTTGAACGGTCACCTGTTGACATGCAAGGACCATGATGTTCTCTCCATACCCATACACGTCCATCCGGTAGATACAATACGAAACGAGACTCGTCCGACCAGGCAACATGTTTCCAGTCATCAAGAGTCCAGTGTCGGTGTTGAGGGTCTCAGGCGGGGCGCAAAGCTTTGTGTGGTGCAGTCATCAAGGGCACACGAGTCGACCCTCGGCTTCGAAAGCCCATGTTTCGTTGAATGGTTCGCACGCTGACACTTGTTGATGGCCCGGCACTGAAATCTGCATCAATTTGAGGAACGGTTGCACTTCTGTCACGTTGAACGATTCTCTTCAGTCGTAATTGATCCCGTTCTTGCATGATATTTTTTCGGCCGCAGCGATGTCGGAGATCTGATGTCTTACCGGATTCCTGATGTTCACGGTACGGGAAAATCCCCACTTCATCGCTGCCTTGGAGTAACTGTGACCAATCGCTCGTGCGCCGACTGTAACACCACGTTCAAACTTTTTAAAATCTCATGTAAGTCTGCAGGCGTTCGTGGCCGTTGTCACTGAAGTTAGCCGGCCGGAGTGGCCGAGCGGTTCTAGGCGCTTCAGTCTGGAACTGCGCGACGGCTACGGTCGCAGGTTCGAATCATGCCTCGGGCATGGATGTGTGTGCTGTCCTTAGGTTAGTTAGGTTTAAGTAGTTCGAAGTTCTAGGGGACTGATGACCTCAGAAGTTGTGCCATAGTGCTCAGAGCTATTTGAACCATTTTTGAACCACTGAAGTTAAAATCTTCTGGGTTATTAGGCCGCGTCATGTTTCTTCTAAAATCTTCGACGTTTCGACACCTCTGCTGGTATCATCCTCAGGATCTTTTGGTGTCCACTACTGCTAGAACACTGTCAGAGACGAGTTTCGCGCCCACTTACATAAGGGGAATTTTCTGGCGTTCGTGCTGGAGAAATAGTATTGGTTAAAATTCATATGGCTACCATTGGTGGGCCATAGTCATAGGCTAATACAGAAGAAGGGGCGTTGGGAGCTAATCTCCTGTGGATACCATTGGCAGTCATCGTCATTGGATATAAAGGCACTATCCCACACTTATGCTGGAGAAGGGTTATTGGTTGAAATGCCTGCTACCGCTATTGGTTGGTCGTCATCAGTGGCTGGATTCGAAACGGACCGTGCTAGAGAGGGGGGAATGTTTACCCAAAATATTATTGTTCGCCGAGGTGACTTGCAGTGCGTTGTTTATGCCGCTCACACACCGCGGCCGCGTATTTACTTTCTTGATGGCGGGGAGCCACGATGCCGGAAGCCTATAGCCCTCCTCTCTATTGAAATTAGAAGCATTCATAGAAATTTCAACCGCTTCTCGGACCTTTATTCTATAAATGTTTGTTTCTTCAGTCAGTACACGTACGTTATTAAAATCGATGTCAAAAAAAACGGTTCAAATGGCTCTGAGCACTATGGGACTTAACATCTGTGGTCATCAGTCCCCTAGAACTTAGAACTACTTAAACCTAACTAACCTAAGGACATCGCACACACCCATGCCCGAGGCAGGATTCGAACCTGCGACCGTAGCGCTCACGCGGTTCCTGACGGAAGCGCCTAGAACCGCTCGGCCACAGCGGCCGGCACAAAATCGATGTCAGAGCCACAGTTTTCGTGATGTTCCGCTACTGCCGATTTTGCACTTTGTTTTTGCCGCATGTGCCGTTCGTGTTCCTTAATGCGTTCTTTAACAGTTCTTCCCGTTTCGCCTATATGCGCTTTGCCGCAGCCACATGAGACTTGATAGACGCATTGTGGAGGTAATCTGGTGCATCCGTTTTCCATCGGAAAATGTCTCTTATTTTGTTTTGACTAAAGAAAGACGTCTGAAAACCATTTTTCTTTAAAATTCTGCTTATGCGGTCAGTGACCTCAGAAACGAACGGTAACCTGACGGAGTGAGAAGGCTGTTCCTCGTCATTCTTATTACCGGTATAAATATTCCGCCTAAAAGTCCTGTCGATTGACTAACTATCATACCCATTTGCCTTCAATGTCCTCTTCAAAAAATTCAACTCCTATTCCAAGTTGTCGCCATCGCTGATACGGAAGGCACGTGAAGACAGAGTGTTGAGTACTGCTTGCTCCTGGGCTGGGTGGTGGTGCCAAGTGGCATCTAAATACCTGTCTGTGTTAGTCGGCTTTCTGTACACTCTGTGACCTACAGTGTTATCAGATCTTCTGTGTACCAACACATCGAGGAAGGGAAGACCGACCTCACTCTCAACATCCAAGGAGAATTTGATTTTGGGGTGAATTCCATTTAAGAAATTGTGGAACGCATGAAAATCCTAAGAAATTTTGGTCTTATGTCAAAGCGGTAGGTCGATCAAAACAAAATGTCCAGACACTCTGTGACCAAAATGGTACTGAAACAGAGGATGACAGACTAAAGGCCGAAATACTAAATGTCTTTTTCCAAAGTTGTTTCACAGAGGAAGACTGCACTGTAGTTCCTTCTCTAGACTGTCGCACAGATGAGAAAATGGTAGATATCGAAATAGACGACAGAGGGATAGAGGAACAATTAAAATCGCTCAAAAGAGGAAAGGCCTCTGGACCTGATGGGATACCAGTTCAATTTTACACAGAGTACGCGAAGGAACTTGCCCCCCTTCTTGCAGCGGTGTACCGTAGGTCTCTAGAAGAGCGTAGCGTTCCAAAGGATTGGAAAAGGGCACAGGTCATCCCCGTTTTCAAGAAGGGACGTCGAGCAGATGTGCAGAACTATAGACCTATATCTCTAACGTCGATCAGTTGTAGAATTTTGGAACACGTATTGTGTTCGAGTATAATGACTTTTCTGGGGACTAGAAATCTACTCTGTAGGAATCAGCATGGGTTTCGAAAAAGACGATCGTGTGAAACCCAGCTCGCCTGTTCGTTCACGAGACTCAGAGGGCCACAGACACGGGTTCACAGGTAGATGCCGTGTTTCTTGACTTCCGCAAGGCGTTCGATACAGTTCCCCACAGTCGTGTAATGAACAAAGTAAGAGCATATGGACTATTAGACCAATTGTGTGATTCGATTGAGGAGTTCCTAGATAACAGGACGCAGCATGTCATTCTCAATGGAGAGAAGTCTTCCGAAGTAAGAGTGATTTCAGGTGTGCCGCAGGGGAGTGTCATAGGACCGTTGCTATTCACAATATACATAAATGACCTGGTGGATGACATCGGAAGTTCACTGAGGCTTTTTGCAGATGATGCTGTGGTGTATCGAGAGTTTTTAACAACGGAAAATTGTACTGAAATGCAGGAGGATCTGCAGCGAATTGACGCATGGTGCAGGGAATGGCAATTGAATCTCAATGTAGACAAGTGTAATGTGCTGCGAATACATAGAAAGAAAGAAAGATCATTTAGCTACAATATAGCAGGTCAGCAACTGGAAGCAGTTAATTCCATAAATTATCTGGGAGTACGCATTAGGAGTGATTTAAAATGGAATGATCATATAATGTTGATCGTAGGTAAAGCAGATGCCAGACTGAGATTCATTGGAAGAATCCTAAGGAAATGCAATCCGAAAACAAAGGAAGTAGGTTACAGTACGCTTGTTCGCCCACTGCTTGAATACTGCTCAGCAGTGTGGGATCCGTACCAGATAGGGTTGATAGAAGATATACAGAAGATCCAACGGAGAGCAGCACGCTTCGTTACAGGATCATTTAGTAATCGCGAAAGCGTTACGGGGATGATAGACAAACTCCAGTGGAAGACTCTGCAGGAGAGACGCTCAGTAGCTCGGTACGGGCTTTTGTCAAAGTTTCGAGAACATACCTTCACCGAAGAGTCAAGCAGTATATTTCTCCCTCCTACGTATATCTCGCGAAGAGACCATGAGGATAAAATCAGAGAGATTAGAGCCCACACAGAGGCATACCGACAATCCTTCTTTCCACGAACAATACGAAACTGGAATAGAAGGGAGAACCGATAGAGGTACTCAAGGTATCCTCTGCCACACACCGTCAGGTGGCTTGCGGAGTATGGATGTAGATGTAGATGTAGAAGTTCTTCTTCGCCGTGTGGCCATATAACAAATGTATCGTCCACATAGCGGAGCCAGCGAGAAGGCTTCAAAAGAGCACTACTTAACGCTTGTTGCTCAAAATGTTCCATAAAAACGTCAGCTGCAACTGGCGAAATGGGTGAGCGCATAGCAAGGCCGTCAGCCTGTTCATAGAATTCACCATTGTATTTAAAATAGCTCGAGCGAAGACATAATTCAATTAAGTCACAAACATCTGGAGCAACATTCTCTCTTGTGATCTCCATTGTATCTGATACTGGGGCGTTAGTAAATAATGATGTCACATCGAAGCTAACAAGAATGTCACCTGGAGATATCCTCAGTGTGCGTATAATTTCTTAAAAAAATGTTTCGAATTGTTTATAAAAGTAATTGTTTTACCAACGAGATATGTCAGTTTGCCAGAATCTTGACAACCCGCTATTGTAGCAGCAGTAGCTGATCTAACAACTGCGGCAGACACTTGTTGTCTTATACAGGGTGTTACAAAAAGGTACGGCCAAACTTTCAGGAAACATTCCTCACACACAAATAAAGAAAAGATGTTATGTGGACATGTGTACGGAAACGCTTAATTTGCACGTTAGAGCTCATTTTAGTTTTCAGTTGGCCCAATTAAAGGAAGGTAATGTTCGCTTCGGTGCTTGTGTTGACATGCGACTCATTGCTCTACAGTACTAGCATCAAGCACATCAGTACGTAGCATCAACAGGTTAGTGTTCATCACGAACGTGGTTTTGCAGTCAGTGCAATGTTTACAATTGCGGAGTTGGCAGATGCCCATTTGATGTATGGATTAGCACGGGGCAATAGCCGTGGCGCGGTACGTTTGTATCGAGACAGATTGCCAGAACGAAGGTGTCCCGACAGGAAGACGTTCGATGCAATTGATCGGCGTCTTAGGGAGCACGGCCAGCCTATGAGTCGCGACTGGGGAAGACCTAAAACGACGAGGACACCTGCAATGGACGAGGCAATTCTTCGTGCAGTTGACGATAACCCTAATGTCAGCGACAGAGAAGTTGCTGCTGTAGAAGGTAACGTTGACCACGTCACTGTATGGAGAGTGCCACGGGAGAACCAGTTGTTTCCGTACCATGTACAGCGTGTGCAGGCACTATCAGCAGCTGATTGGCCTCCACGGGTACACTTCTGCGAATGGTTCATCCAACAATGTGTCAATCCTCAATTCAGTGCAAATGTTCTCTTTACGGATGAGGCTTCATTCCAACGCGATCAAATTGTAAAATTTCACAATCGACATGTGTGGGCTGACGAGAATCCGCACGCAATTGTGCAATCACGTCATCGACACAGATTTTCTGTGAACGTTTGGACAGGCATTGTTGGTGATGTCTCGATTGGGCCCCAAGTTCTTCCACCTACGCTCAATGGAGCACGTTATCATGATTTCATACGGGATACTCTACCTGTGCTGCTAGAATATGTGCGTTTACAAGTACGTCACAACATGTGGTTCATGGACGATGGAGCTCCAGCACATTTGAGCCGAAGTATTGGTACGCTTCTCAACAACAGATTCGGTGACCGATGGATTGGTAGAGGCGGACCAATTCCGTGGCCTCCACGCTCTCCTGACCTCAACCCTCTCGACTTTCATTTATGGGGGCATTTGAAAGCTCCGGTACCAAATGTAGAGACTCTTCGTGCTCGTATTGTGGACGGCTGTGATACAATACGCCATTCTCCAGGGCTGCATCAGCGCATCAGGGATTCCATGCGACGGAGGGTGGATGCATGTATCCTCGCTAACGGAGGAGATTTTGAACATTTCCTGTAACAAAGTGTTTGAAGTCACGCTGGTACGTTCTGTTGCTGTGTGATTCCATTCCATGATTAATGTAATTTGAAGAGAAGTAATAAAATGAGCTCTAACATGGAAAGTAAACGTTTCCAGACACATGCCCACATAACATATTTTCTTTCTTTGTGTGTGAGGTATGTTTCCTGAAAGTTTGGCCGTACCTTTTTGTAACAGCCTGTATAGGCGTTTCCGTTCGCAATGCCGTATTCTGCCTGTTTACATATCTCTGTATTTGAATACTCATGCCTATATCAGTTTATTTGGCGTTCAGTGCGTTTTTACAGCAAGATGTCTTTTAATCAATTTTGAAGACAGGTCATTACACGTCGAGGACAAATTGAAATGAAACTGGTTGTCAGGGTCTAGCTGACCGAGGTTTCTTTGGGAATGCTTAAGTATGGAGTTGGCAGGAAGTGCTGGGACGTGGCCCTTGACCTAGTTTCTCAGAGATACGAAGCAGCAGCCTTGTGTACGACACTACCTCGTGTGGAGTGCCAACCCTGGACTGTTGGTCGTAGCTGAAGATGCGGTCGCAAAGCAGGTTCCCTCCTTTTCGGGCTCTGAACTGCGGAAGCTGTGAAGTAAGGACATTTATTTTGTAGACTTATAGAGGCGCACGCCGTGCACAACACTGCTCCGCGGCCAGCTCATGAATTATTCATCCGCAGACCTGGTCATCCGCTGTCCACATTTGTTCGCCACGTCAGGCAAGAGGAGTGGGAGACACACATTTGCATAGCAGCCCACCGCCCGGACTCGTGCTGTTGTTGTTGTTGTTGTCGACTATGTGGCTGGCTCAGCGCCAGTCTACTGTCTGACCAAAAGGGGCACACGTGTCCGACAGCGTTACCACGGGACACGGAAACTCGCTTCTCGCCTTTAAACTCCTTGGTTGTACTATGATAACCACACAGTTGTCCGCTCCAGGTAGCTCAGTGGTTTGGCGGAAAATAGATCGGTCCAGTAATCTGTGTTGCACAAATTTCTGACCTGGTTCCATGACGAGCTCAGTTTCTTCATGTAGCTGATTGGTATTTTGAGAAATCAAGTATCCATTGTTGTAGGTTCTTCGATAAATACAGCCGTGCATCATCAGAAGAAAAAAGAATTTCAGGAGCAACATTTCCACCATGCGCACAATACAGCATTACGTCCCAGTACAGAAATGGAATAACAGTACTTGAATTTTATTTTAAATTTGTGCTCCACATCTCTAATGCGTTTGATATTCCGTACGCACGTATGTTGTTCATTACGCGGCAGTTCTTAACAGTAGGGACATACATAGCCAGACTATCAGCTGACACTTCATGCGCGACAGTATTGTGGTCTGCCTAGCTGCCAGGGGAACATCTGTTCGCTTTCCATCCCACAGATGTGATTCGTCCAATTATGGCAGGAACAAACGCTTACTATCAATGAGGCATTTTTACTGCTCTTTTGCACAGAGCTTCTCAGCACGCCACGTATATTTGCTTCAAGTGCACCGTTACAGCGTTTTAAGCAATATCGAGCTGTGAACACCTGCTGATGGGTGAATGAGTATAGCGTCGGAGAAGCGGTGTAGTGTGGTAATGCGGTATGTCTCTGAAACGACTCCCTGTTTGCTAATTATCGATCTTTCACCGCCAGTGGTTTTCAGTACATCACTGAATAGCATACACACATGTCAAGTCTCCGCTATTTTGGCTCCCAGCTACCTCAAAAACCAACATAGACCTCACTATCATCTGTGTGTTTCCAGAGCGCAGTTGGTCGTTATCTTCAAACCCACTACACACGAGCGATTTAGCAAGGAATTTCGCATACTTTTATCAACATCATTGAGTTGCAAAGTTCTGCTATAGAAAATGAAGTGGCTATTTATGTCCGCATGCCGACTATTACTTGAAACAAAAAATTAAAAAAAAATACTTTCAACTGAATTCGGCGATGTGCGCTATCCCCCTAATTCTACGAAGTAGACCTGTGTGGATGCACACAGGGTGATGGTTGAAATGGCTCTGAGCACTATGGAACTTAACTTCTCAGGTCATCAGTCCCCTAGAACTGAGAACAACTTAAACCTAACCAACCTAAGGACATCACACACATCCATGCCCGAGGCAGGATTCAAACCTGCAACACAGGGTGACTTTGTAAAATTACGGGGATATGAGTTAGCACTTGTACAACGGCAAATTGACGAATTTAATCTGCAGAATGTTGAAAATTTCGAGACAGCACTTTGCAGGAGGAGTCGGACAACATATTACTCCCCCCCCCCCCCCCCCAACATAAACTCGCGTATTGACCACGAGGAGAAAATTCGAGAAATTAGAGCCAGTACAGAGGCTTACCGACAATCGCTCTTCCCACGCACTATTCGCGAGTGTAACAGGTTTGGAGGGATCAGATAGTGGTAACGAAACTACCCTCCGCCACATACCGTTAGGTGGCTTGCGGAGTATGATGTAGATGCAGAAAATTACGTGGCCTGATAAAAAATAGTTTCTAAACTATTTTCATCTCTATTATATAACGTACATTTTTTCACTGGTTAGTGAATTATAATACAGGCGAACGTAATTTACGAAATTTAACGATACGACATACAGAAGTAGTAAACTTTAGATTTCTACTAAAAATAATCTAACTATCAAGCTGGAGCTTTCGAAATGTACTCTGCAATCCATATACATAAAAGGCATTGTCTTGAGTGACCAACTCATCATTGCCCAGCCTAAACTCCTACGGATAGAAAATTGAAATTTGGAGAAGGTGTTGATCTTCTACCGTAGGCTTCATTTAAGGAAATATCTGCCAGAATTCGACCCCTAACACGATGAAAGGTTTTTTTTGTTTTTTTTTTAATTAATAGATTTCAGCTATCAGTCGTCCTTTCTAAATTTTATTGGCAGATCCATATTTCAGCCAGAAACTAGCCATTCTCAATGCACTATCATTTTCGATCTATGCATGTAATGCCTGTTGGTCGGGCCGTAGATGAAGCATTACATGATTGATCAAAAATGATTGTGCTTTGAGAATGGCTAGTTTCTAGCTGAAATCTGGATCTGCCAATAAAATTTGAAAAGAGCGACTGGTGGCTGAAATCTATTATTTACAAGTCAATGTAACAGTCGCTGAGTACAACAGTCTTCTGAATTTTTTTTTAATATGTTGCTATTATGGCAATTTTTAACCTAGGACTACGAAAATGTTATTTTGTTGCTCGGTCAGAATTAAAGAAATATGTGTTTCTCAATTTTGAAAATTTCATCCCAATGGGAATGAAATAGTGGTTGAAAGTTTTTCGACAATAAACCATTATTAAAGCACAAGCGAAGTATTTTTAAAGCTTCATCGATGAAAAATTGATAGTTGACTTCTCAGTTACAAACAAAAAAAAATACGAACGAAAAAAATGGTTCAAGTGGCTCTGAGCACTATGGGACTTAACTTCTGAGGTCATCAGTCCCCTAGAACTTAGAACTACTTAAACCTAACTAACCTAAGGACATCACACACATCCATGCCCGAGGCAGGATTCGAACCTGCGACCGTAGCAGTCGTGTGGTTCCAAACTGTGGCGTCTAGAACCGCTCGGTCACCACGGCCGGCTTACGAACGAAAATTCAGGTCCTAAGAGGTCGAAATAAGGGATGTAATGTTTTATGAATTTTTCTTAAAAGTTAAATTTATGAAATTTTGAATTTGGCTTCTCGTTCACAAATAAAAAATTACATGTTTCAGTGATTTTAGAAATTCAGCTCCAAAGGGTGTCAAATAGTTGTTAAAATTTTTATTAAAATATCTGATTATGAAAGCAGTTTGAAAGCTATACCTAAGAAAATTTGTAATTATGTTCACAATTAGAAATAAAAAAATAAGGGATTACGTAGGCTTTCCCGTAGGCTTCTTAATCCATTATCAAGTACAGCGACGTGGGGTATAACAGCCTTTTTTAATTGAAGTCATCCTGAATATCTATTAAACCATGGTCCCAATGTTTTGATATGTAGTTTCGAGACATTTTGGGTTGATCTTCAATAGTTCATTAACTAGTTTTCGAACCTTTCTCGGGTTCATCTTCAGCATTTCAGTAAACTAGCTTTCGAGCGTTTTTCAAGCTCATCTTCCATATTTCAATGAACTACGTTTCGATCCATTTTCAAGATCACTTTCAGTATTTCAATAAATTTGTTTTCGTTTTCAGGCTCATCTTAAATATTTGAGTAAAGAAATATTGGAGCCTCCTTCAAGCTGATCTTCAGTATGAACTAGTTTACGAGCCATTTTCAAAATCAATTTCAGTATTTCAGTAAATTAGTTTTCGAGACATTTTCAGGATCATCTTAAATAGTTCAGTAAACGAAAATTCGAACCTCACTTAGGTTGATCTTCAATGTTTCAGTAAACTAGCTTTCGAGCCTTTTCCAAACTCGCCTTCATTATTTCAATAAACTAATTTTTGAGAATTTCCTAGGCTCAGAAGTTGCACATTTATTTTGGTTGCGTGACTCTTGGCAGTGTGTCTGTGACAAGCAGGCAGGAACCACTTCGCGTCGCTTGAAGAACCCAAGATATGAGAGGGGCGTACTCGTTTGCAGAACAGGAAAGTACCATAAGCTGTTAAAAGCGCTCGTGCTGACACATCTTCGGTTAAAAGGAACTTTAATGTTCCCGAGGCCATAATCTTAAGAGCGGGTCTTTACAAAAGACCGCGTTGTTACAGGGCCCACCTGGAAACTCGTTATTCTCGCCGAGCTACTGCGCTTTCGTTTATGTGCGTCACCACGACCTCTCGTCATTGTCCTCGTACGAAAGCGTCTCTGCACGTCCGTCCCTCCGCTTTGCTAACATCCCCTGACTCATTACTCGCTCTACGACTGATAACGCTTCTCTGAGACGGCCTCCATTTCCTGTGCTGTCCACTCAGACGACGCGTCATCTGCCTATACAACTTCATGTCGACTGACTCAGTACAGCGGACTCAAACTTCCCTTCACATCAAGACTGTGTGCCTGACGGGGATTCGAACCCATAACCTCGCCTTTCGGGAGCACTGCTTATCCGATTTTTTCTTTTTTTTTTCTTCGGGCTTCTAATTTCTCCTTGTAGTTCATCCCGTCTCTCTCGAAAAGTGCCTTCTACAGCTAGATTGTCACACTGTAGTTCCTTCTCTAGGTTGTCGCACAGATGACAAAATGGTAGATATCGAAATAGATGACAGAGGGATAGAAAAACAATTAAAATCGCTCAAAAGAGGAAAGGCCGCTGGACCTGATGGGATACCAGTTCGATTTTACACAGAGTACGCGAAGGAACTTGCCCCCCTTCTTGCAGCGGTGTACCGTAGGTCTTTAGAAGAGCGTAGCGTTCCAAAGGATTGGAAAAGGGCACAGGTCATCCCCGTTTTCAAGAAGGGACATCGAACAGATGTGCAGAACTATAGACCTATATCTCTAACGTCGACCAGTTGTAGAATTTTGGAACACGTATTATGTTCGAGTATAATGACTTTTCTGGAGACTAGAAACCTACTCCGTAGGAATCAGCATGGGTTTCGAAAAAGACGATCGTGTGAAACCCAGCTCGCGCTGTTCGTTCACGAGACTCAGAGGGCCATAGACTCGGGTTCCCAGGTAGATGCCGTGTTTCTTGACTTCCACAAGGCGTTTGATACAGTTCGCGACAGTCGTTTAATGAACAAAGTAACAGCAGATGGACTATCAGACCAATTGTGTGATTGGATTGAAGAGTTCCTAGATAACAGAACGCAGCATGTCATTCTCAATGGAGAGAAGTCTTCCGAAGTGATTTCAGGTGTGCCGCAGGGGAGTGTCGTAGGACCGTTGCTATTCACAATATATATAAATGACCTTGTGGATAACATCGGAAGTTCACTGAGGCTTTTTGCGGATGATGCTATATCGTGAGGTTGTAAATTGTACTGAAATGCAGGAGGATCTGCAACGAATTGACGCATGGTGCAGGGAATGGCAATTGAATCTCAATGTAGACAAGTGTAATGTGCTGCGAATATATAGAAAGAAAGATCGTTTATCATTTAGCTACGATATAGCAGGTTAGCAACTGGAAGCAGTTAATTCCATAAATTACTTGGGCGTAGGCATTAGGAGTGATTTAAAATGGAATGACCATATAAAATTAATCGTCGGTAAAGCAGATGCCAGACTGAGATTCATTGGAAGAATCCTAAGGAAATGCAATCCGAAAACAAAGGAAGTAGGTTACAGTACACTTGTTCGCCCACTGCTTGAATACTGCTTACCGGTGTGGGACCCGTACCAGATAGGTTTGATAGAAGAGATAGAGAAGATCCAACGGAGAGCAGCGCGCTTCGTTACGTATATCTCATGAGGATAAAATCAGAGAGATTAGAGCCGACACAGAGGCACGCCGACAATCTTTCTTTCAACGAACAATACGAGACTGGAATAGAAGGGAGAACCGATTGACGTACTCAAAGTACCCTCTTCCACACACCGTTAGGTGGCTTGTGGAGTAACGATGTAGATGGAGATGAATGGTCTGCAGTGTTTCTTCCCGTTTTCCTTCCCTTGTTATTGCTGCCGGTGTGAACAACTTATCTTCGGTGTAGCAAAGCAGCTTAAATCAATTCATAAAGGCAAGGTCTCCAGTCCAGATTGCATACTAGTTAGGTTCCATCCAGAGTATGTTGATACAGTACCTCGTTACTTCGCATCCATATACACTGAAGAGCCAAAGCAACTGGTACGCATGGCTAATATCGTGTAGGGCATCCGTGAACCAGCAGAAATGCCGCAACACCAGGTGTCATGGACTCGACTGATGTCTGAAGTAGTGCTGGAGGAAAAGGACACCATGAATCCTCCAGCGCTGTCCATAATTCCGTAAGAGTACGAGAGGGTGGAGATGTCTTCTGAACAGCACATTGTAAGGCATCCCAGATATGCTCAATAATGTTCATGTCTGGGGAGTGTGGTGGCCAGCGGAAGTGTTTAAACTCAGAAGAGTGTTCCTGGAGCAATTCTGGACGTGTGGGGTGTCGCATTGTCCTGCTGGAATTGTCCGAGGCAGTTGGACTGTACAACGGGCATGAATGGACGCAGGTGATCAGACAGGATGCTTACCTACGTGTCACTTATCAGGGTCGCATCTAGACATATCAGGAGTCCGGTATCACTCCAACTGCACACGCCCCACACCATTACAGAGACTCCACCAGCTTGAACAGTCCCCTGCTGGCATACAGGGTCCATGAATTGATAAGGGTTTCTCCATAATCGTACACGTCCATCCGCTCGATACAATTTGAAACGAGACTCGTCCATCCAGGCAACATGTTTCCAGTCACCAACAGTTCACAGTCGGTGTTGACGGGCCCAAGTGAGGCGTAAAGCTTTGTGTGCAGTCATGAAGGCTACACGAGTGGGCCTTCGGCTCCAAAAGCCCATATCGACGATGTTTCGTTGAATACTTCGCACGTTCAGCATTGAAATCTGCACCAATTTACGGAATGGTTGGACTTCTGTCACGCTGAACGATTCTCTTCCCTCGTCATTGTTCCCGTTCTTGCAGGATATTTTTCCGGCCGCAGCGACGTCGGAGATTTGATGTTTTACCGTAACTGATATTCACGGTACGTTTGTCAAATAGTCATACCGGAAAATCCTCACTTCATCGCTACCTCAGAGATGTTGTGTCCCATCGCTCGAGCCCCGACTATAACACCACGTTCAAACTCACTTACATCTTGATAACCTGCCATTGTAGCAGCAGTAACCGATCTAAGAACTGCGTCAGACTTTTGTTGTGTTATTAATGCGTTGCCGACCGCAGCGCCATATTCTGCCTGTTTACAAATCTTTGTATTTGAATACACTTGCCTGTGCCAGTTTCTCTGGCGCTTCAGTGTACAACTGCTCGCACGACGAAAATCCATACTTAGACATGTTGTACAGGCGACACTGATATGCAAGGAAGGAAATGGGAGCAATGCGCCGAATTATACACCAGCATCACTAACGACGATTTTCAGCAGGATTTTTGAACAAATGCTAAGTCCGATCTTTATGAAATACCTCGAAGAAAATGATTTATCATCCAGCTGCCGACACGGATTGAGAAAATATCGTTCTTGTGAATCACAGCTGGCGCTTCATTAACTCGAAGCAGTGTTTGCCATCGACAGAATATCTCTAATTTATTGCATATTTCTAAAGTTGCAGAAGACTTTTGGTTCCGTTCCTCACTAAGCGACTTCAAAATATGTGCCTATGGAGTTTTGCGACTGGAATCGTGCTTTCCTGTCAGGAAGGTCACAGTTCGTAGTACGAGGTGCATTCAAGTTCTAAGGCCTCCGATTTTTTTTCTAATTAACTACTCACCCGAAATCGATGAAACTGGCGTTACTTCTCGACATAATCGCCCTGCAGACGTACACATTTTTCACAACGCTGACGCCATGATTCCATGGCAGCGGCGAAGGCTTCTTTAGGAGTCTGTTTTGACCACTGGAAAATCGCTGAGGCAATAGCAGCACGGCTGGTGAATGTGCGGCCACGGAGAGTGTCTTTCATTGTTGGAAAGAGCCAAAAGTCACTAGGAGCCAGGTCAGGTGAGTAGGGAGCATGAGGAATCACTTCAAAGTTGTTATCACGAAGAAACTGTTGCGTGACGTTAGCTCGATGTGCGGGTGCGTTGTCTTGGTGAAACAGCACATGCGCAGCCCTTCCCGGACGTTTTTGTTGCAGTGCAGGAAGGAATTTGTTCTTCAAAACATTTTCGTAGGATGCACCTGTTACCGTAGTGCCCTTTGGAACGCAATGGGTCAGGATTACGCCCTCGCTGTCCCAGAACATGGACACCATCATTTTATCAGCACTGGCGGTTACCCGAAATTTTTTTGGTGGCAGTGAGCTGACTGGCGCTTTGTTTCTGGATTGAAAAATGGCATCCACATCTCATCCATTGTCACGACCGACGAAAAGAAAGTCCCATTCGTGCTGTCATTGCGCGTCAACATTGCTTGGCAACGTGCCACACGGGCAGCCATGTGGTCGTCCGTCAGCATTTGTGGCACCCACCTGGATGACACTTTTCGCATTTTCAGGTCGTCATGCAGGATTGTGTGCACAGAACCCAAAGAAATGCCAACTCTGGAGGCGATCTGTTCAACAGTCATTCGGCGATCCCCCAAAACAATTCTCTGCACTTTCTTAATCATGTCGTCAGACCGGCTTATGCGAGCCCGAGGTTGTTTCGGTTTGTTGTCACACGATGTTCTGCCTTCAGTAAACTGTCGCACCCACAAATGCACTTTCCACACATCCATAACTCCATCACCCCATGTCTCCTTCAACTGTCGATGAATTTCAATTGGTTTCACACCACGCAAAATCAG
This sequence comes from Schistocerca serialis cubense, assembly GCF_023864345.2. NCBI lineage: Eukaryota > Metazoa > Arthropoda > Insecta > Orthoptera > Acrididae > Schistocerca > Schistocerca serialis. The sequence continues at coordinate 141,006,336 of NC_064649.1, read as the reverse complement.
AAAACGAATGACTGCACGCTATTCAAGTAAGGAAAACGTCGCCATTTTAAGTATTTAAAACAGTTCTCATTCTCGCCGCTGGCAGTACAATTCCATCTGCCGTACGGTGCTGCCATCTCTGGGACATATTGACAGTGAACGTGGCCTCATTTTAAAACAATGCGCATGTTTCTATCTCTTTCCAGTCTGGAGAAAAAAAATCGGAGGCCTTAGAACTTGAATGCACCTCGTAATTGACGAGAAGCCATCGAGTAAAATAGAAGTTATGTCTGGTGTTCCCCAAGAAAACAGTTACAGGCCCTCTACTCTTCTACACTGCCGAAAAAAAAGTAATTAGTACACCTGGAAAGACAACGTAGATCCTCATCCGATGACGGCATATGCCACCTAGGGGATAATACATTGAAGCGCCAAAGGAATTGGTATAGGCATGCGTACTCAATACAGATCTATGTAAACAGGTAGAACACGGCGCTATAAGAGAACAAGTGTCTGGCGCAGTTGTTAGATTGGTTACTGCTGCTACAATGGCAGATTATGAAGATTTAAGTGAGTTTGAACGTGGCTTTGTAGTCAGCGCACGAGCGATGAGACACAGTATGTCCGAGGTAGCGGTGAAGTGGGGATTTTCCCGTACGACCGTTCTACGCGTGTACCGCGAATATCAGGAATCCGGTAAAACATCAAATTTCCAACATCGCTGAGGCAGGAAAAGATCCTGCAAGAACGGGGCCAACGACGACTAAAGAGAATCGTTCAACTTGCTTAAATAGCAATCCTTCCGCGAATTGCTGTAGATTTCAATGCTGTGCCATCAACAAGTGTCAGTGTGAGAACCATTCAACGAAAGATCATCGATATAGGCTTTCGGAGTTGAAGGCACACTCGTGTATCCTTGATGACTGCACGACACAAAGCTTTACGCCTCGCCTGGGGCCGTGACAACCGACATTGGGCTGTTGATGACTGCGAACATGTTCCTACAAGGACAAGTCTCGTTTAAAACTGTGTTGAGCAGATGAACGTCTACGGGTATGGAGACAAGCTCACGAATGCATGGACCCTGCATGTCAGCAGGGGACTGTTCAAGCTGGTGGAGGCTCTGTAATGGTGTGGAGCGTGTGCAGTTGGATTGATATGGGATCCCTGACACGTCTACATACAATTCTTGACGCGTGACATGAACGTAAGCATCCTGTCTGATCACCTACATCCATTCACATCCACTGTGCATTCCAACGGACTTGGACAATTTCAGCAGAACAACGCGACACTCCACACACGCAGAATTGCTACAGAGTGCCTCGAGGAACACTCTTCTGAGTTTAAACACTTCCGTTGGTCATCAAACACCCCAGACGAGAACAGTATTGAGCATATCTGGGATGCCTTGCAATGTGCTGTGTGAAGAGATCTCCACCCCCACGTACTCTTACGGATTTATGGACATCCCTGCAGGATTCATGGTGTCAGTTCCCTCCAGCACTACTTCAGACATTAGTCGAGTCCATGCCACGCCGTGTTGGGGCTCTTATGCGAGCTGGCGGGGCCCTACACGATATTAGGCAGGTGCACCAGTTTTTTTGGCTGTTTGTTGTTCTGGTCTTCAGTCCTGAGACTGGTTTGATGCAGCTCTCCATGCTACTCTACCCTGTTCAAGCTTCTTCATCTCCCAGTACCTACTGCAGCCCACATCCTTCTGAATCTGCTTAGTGTATTCATCTCTTGGTCTCCTACAATTTTTACCCTCCACGCTGCCCTCCAGTACTAAATTGGTGAACCCTTGATGCCTCAGAATATGTCCTACCAACCGGTCCCTTTTAGTCAAGTTGTGCCACAAAATTCTCTTCCTCCACATTAGTTATATGATCTACCCATCTAATCTTCAGGATTCTTCTCTAGTACCACTTTTCGGAAGCTTCTATTCTCTTCATGTCCAAACTATTTATCGTCCATGTTTCACTTCCATACGTGGCTACACTCCATACAAATACTTTCAGAAACGACTTCCTGACACTTAAATCTACACTCCATGTTAACAAATTTTTCTTCTTCAGAAACGATTTCCTTGCCATTGCCAGTCTACATTTTATATCCTCTCTACCTCGACCATCATCAGTTATTTTGCTCCCCAAATAGCAAAACTCCTTTACTACTTTAAGTGTCTCATTTGCTAATCTAATTCCCTTAGCATCACCCGACTTAATTCCACTACATTCCATTATTCTCGTTTTGCTTTTGTTGATGTTCATCTCATACCCTCCTTTCGAGACACTGTTCATTCCGTTCAACTGCCGTTCCAAGTCCTTTGCTGTTTCTGACAGAATTACAACCTCAAAGTTTTTATTTGTTCTCCATGGATTTTAATGCCTACTCCGAACTTTTCCTTTGTTTCTTTTACTGCTTGCTCAATATACAGATGTAATAGCATCGGGGAGAGGCTGCAACCCTGTCTCACTCTCTTCGGAACGACTGCTTCCCTTTCATGTCCCTCGACTCTTATACCTGCCATCTGGTTTCTGTACAAATTGTAAATAGCCTTTCGCTCCCTGTATTTTACCCCTGCCACCTTCAGAATTTGAAACCGAGTCAACATTGTCAGAAGCTTTTTCTAAGTCTACAAATGGTAGAAACGTAGGTTTGCCTTTCCTTAATCTTTCTTCTAAGATAAGTCGTACGGTCAGTATTGTCTCACGTGTTGCATTATTTCTACGGAATCCAAACTGATCTACCCCGAGGTCAGCATCTACCAGTTTTTCCATTCGTCTGTAAAAACTGGCAGTGTAAACGCAGAAAGCAGAAAGTACGCAGCGGCGTATCGCCTCGCCTCAGGCGTGTACGCACTGCTAGGGAACGCGTCGCCCTCGCACGGGTCACGTACCGCTGTGAAACCCAGTACGGCGTTATCACAGGTGTCTGTGTCTGTTCCGCTCGTCACGCATGCGGGCGCTTCCTGCTTACAAAAGCCAGCCGCGGTGTGCGCAGCTTGCGGGACCATGAAAAAACTACACCATTGTGAGACAGAAAAAATACGCACACTCTCAGTCGAAAATCTTGAAATTTATTATCAGAACTGTTATTTTTACATGGCATATTTTATGCACACTCCGTCCAAATAGGCCTTCGAGACGCTAGGGAACCGATCGACCGCCGTGTCACCCTCTGGCACAGGCGTCACTGGATGCAGGTATGGAGGGTCATGTGGGCAGCACACCTCTCTGCCAGCCGTTGTCAGTTTATGAGACCGGAGCCGCTACTTCTCAGACAAGTAGCTCCTCAGTTTGCCTCACAAGGGCTGAGTGCACCCCGCTTGCCAACAGCGCTCGGCAGATCCGGCGGTTATCCATGCAAGCGCTGGCCAAATCACGTCCAGCTCCCCAAGCCACTTTACGGTGAGAGACGGAGGCTGTGGTGCGACACTCCCCCCCCCCTCCCCCCCACTCCCTTCACTGTCTGCTCCATTCGAGAATGGTGCATGAAAAAAATGACTGCATGAGCTCTAATGTCGCTGATTTTTCATTGTGATAACTTCTTGAGACGTATGTGGGAGGAAGTAAGGTGTTGCCAACTTTTCGTTTCAACAGTGCTCCTCTCTGGTTCAACTGCCTCTGAGCACTATGGTACTTAACAGCTGAGGTCATCAGTCCCCTACTTAAACCTAACTAACCTAAGGACATCACACACATCCATGCCCGAGGCAGGATTCGAACCTGCGACAGTAGTGGTCGCGTGGTTCCAGGCTGAAGCGTCTAGAACCGCTCGGCCACTCCGACCGGCCCATACCTCTCTGGAAGTGACTTCATAAACAATAAATTCAACAAGATATATTTATTTTTCCGCGACGAATTCTCTATCAGCTGATAGCCACATCTTCTTTCCACACCATGGAAGTACTGGAATCTGCAGACAAGGAGGTTTTCGCTTGATATTTGCCATGACCTGATCAGGATTCTTGCAGCCGGTCTTGTGCCGATAGGGATGTTTTCCATCCTATAATGTAGAGACAGAAATTGTCTGAGAAGCGTTTTCGACGAGACAGATAAACTACTTTTTATAAACTGCAACAAAATCGATGTTTTGTTATTTGACACGACATTTCATCCGTTTCCTTGGATGTCGTTCTCGTCGGGGAGAAACAAATGCGTAATTAGCTTCGACTGTCCCTGAAAGAAGTGACTACAGGTTCGTTACTGTATTCAGTAAGGTGTTTGATTTGGCACTCTGTACTGAGCAGCCGAGTCCCGCAACCATCTCTGAAAAGATGGCCATACAGAGTCATACCACCAAGTTCTTTATAAATCTGATATGATTTTGTAATCACTGAAATAATATCGCAACGCATGGTTTCATTTCGCTCTCATCTCCTGTCCTCGGTACTTCAGTTATTCTGCCGGGCAGTGTAATTTTATGGTAGCTCTACCTGATGATGATACTGATGGTGATGATCGCTTGATATAGTTCCGCACGGCCGCCTAATGGACAAGCTGTATGACTGAATTTAGGAGTTTGTAACAAACAGCACGCCATTCTTAAAGCAATGAAGATTTCAAATGTAAAATAACTTCGGCTGTAGCCCAAGTCAGTGTTACAGGACAACTATTTTTTACAATATACAGGGTGTTACAAAAAGGAAACATTCCTCACACACATATAAAGAAAAGATGTTATATGGACATGTGTGCGGAAACGCAATTTCCACGTTAGAGCTCATTTTAGTTTCTTCCACCTACGCTCAATGGAACACGTTATCATGATTTCATACGGGATATTCTATCTGTGCTGCTAGAACATGTGCCTTTACAAGTACGACACAACATGTGGTTCATGCACGATGGAGCTCCTGCACATTTTAGTCGAAGTGTTCGTACGCTTCTCAACAACACATTCGGTGACCGATGGATTGGTAGAGGCGGACCAATTCCGTGGCCTCCACGCTCTCCTGACCTCAACCCTCTCGACTTTCATTTATGAGGGCATTTGAAAGGTCTTGTCTACGCAACCCCGGTACCAAATGTAGAGACTCTTCGTGCTCGTATTGTGGACGGCTGTGATACAATACGCCATTCTCCAGGGCTGCATCAGCGCATCAGGGATTCCATGCGACGGAGGGTGGATGCACTATCCTCGCTAACGGAGGACATTTTGAACATTTCCTGTAACAAAGTGTTTGAAGTCACGCTGGTACGTTCTGTTGCTGTGTGTTTCCATTCCACGATTAATGTGATTTGAAGAGAAGTAATAAAATGAGCTCTAACATGGAAATTAAGCGTTTCCGGACACATGTCCACATAACATATTTTCTTTCTTTGTGTGTGAGGAATGTTTCCTGAATGTTTGGCGGTACCTTTTTGTAACACCCTGTATATGTACATCACCTAGTCTTTAACGGCGAAAGTTCCATGAGGCTTTTCGCTGCAGACAAGCAGTGACGCTGTAGCGAAATGCGGGAAGACTGCTGAGGGTCGGCGCTTGGTGCAGGGCGCGCCAATTGACCCTCAACATAAACAAATGTAACGCATTGGGACGACATAGACGGAAAAACGCTTTGTTGTATGATTACACGACTGCACAACACTCACTGGAAGCAGTAATTGGCATAAAATACCTAGGAGTTCGCGTAGAGGGTGGTGCGAAATGGAAGGACGATATAATGTTAATCGCGAGTAAGGTACAGGCCATTGGAAGGACCGTCGAGAAACGTAGCCCATCATCAAATAAACATGACAGCGGAAGTTCACTGAGGCTTTTTGCAGATGATGCTGTGGTGTATCGAGAGGTTGTAACAATGGATAATTGTACTGAAATGCAGGAGGATCTGCAGCGAATTGACTCATGGTGCAGGGAATGGCAATTAAATCTCAATGTGGACAAATGTAACGTGCTGCGAATACATAGAAAGAACGCTCCCTTATCATTTAGCTATAATATAGCAGGTCAGCAACTGGAAGCAGTTAATTCCATAAATTATCTGGGAGTACGCATTAGGAGTGATTTAAAATGGAATGATCGTATAAGGTTGCTCGTCGGTAAAGCAGATGCCAGACTGAGATTCATTGGAAGAATCCTAAGGAAATGCAATCCGAAAACAAAGGAAGTAGGTTACAGTACGCTTATTCGCCCACTGCTTGAATACTGCTCAACAGTGTGGGATCCGTACCAGATAGGGTTGATAGAAGAGATAGAGATGATCCAACGGAGAGCAGCGCGCTTCGTTACAGGATCACTTAGTAAGCGCGAAAGTGTTACGGAGATGATAGATAAACTCCAGTGGAAGACAATGCAGGAGAGACGCTCAGTAGCTCGGTACGGGCTTTTGTTAAAGTTTCGACAACATACCTTCACCGAAGATTCAAGCAGTATATTGCTCCCTCCTACGTATATCTCGCGAAGAGACCGTGAGGATAAAATCAGAGAGATTAGAGCCCACACAGAAGCATACCGACAATCCTTCTTTCCACGAACAATAAGAGACTGGAATAGAAGGGAGAACCGATAGAGGTACTCAAGGTACCCTCCGCCACACACCGTCAGGTGGCTTGCGGAGTATGAATGTAGATGTAGATGGAGAAGTAGCTTACAAAACACTACTGCAACCAACGCTTGAATATTACTTGTCAGTCTGGGATCTGTTCCAGAGAGGACTGATAGAACAAACAGAGAAGATCCAAAGAGGAGCAACACGTTTCGTCACAGGTTCATTTAGTGACCGCGAAAGCGTCATGGAAATGCTCAGCCTCTTCCAGTGACACACACTGCAAAAGAGGCGTTCTGCATCACAGTATGACCAACTGTGAAAAGCAATATATTGGTTCCTCCTACGTTTACCTTCCGAGAAGACGACTAAGATAAAATTAGAGAGATACGAGCCCACACACAAACTTATCAGCAATCTAGATCGACGTATGTTTGCAGGTGGGGATATTCAGCCGCCAAATAATGGTGGAACCTTCCTCTGCCCTTTATTTCGCACAGTTCGCTACTAGTTTTGGTCAAACGACCATTACGAAGTTAAGCTGGCAGAAACGGAAGGAAAGTTATACCGTAATTTGAGCAAATCAAATTTGAACAGAGCAAATTACTTTCGTTCAAATTACGGTATGACCTAGCTTCATAATGGTCGTTTGACCGAAACTAGTAGCGAATTGTGCGAAATAAAGGGCAGAGAAAGGTTCCACCATGGATTTTAACAATCTACATCTATACTCTGTAAACCACAGTGAGGTGCATGGCAGAATACGTAGCATTTTACCAGTTATTAGGATTTCCTCCTGTTCCATTCACGTGCGAAGCGCGAGAAGAATGATCGTCTGAATGGCTCTGTGAGTGCAGTAATTATTCCAATCTTATTCTCACGAGCCTTATGTGAGCGATACGTAGGGGACTACAGTATATTCCTAGAGTCATCATTTATAGCCGATTCTTGAAACTTTGTTAACACATTTTCTCGGGATAGATTGCGGCTATCTTCAAGAGGCATCCAGTTCAGTTCCTTTAGTATCTCTGTGACACTCTCCCACGTAACAAATAAAGCTATGACCATTCGCGCTGCCCTTCTCTGTATACGTTCAATATTTCCTCTTAGTCGTATCTCGTACGTGTCTCACACACGGAATGGGTCGTACGAGAGATTTGTAAGCAGTCTCGTTTGTAGACTGATTGCACTTCCCTAGTATTCTACCAATAAACCGAAGTCTACCACCTGCTTTACCCACGACTGAACCTATGTGGTCATTCCTTTTCATGTCCCTACAAAGAGTTGGCCGATTCCAACGGTGACTCATTGAAATTATAGTTACAGGTTACTACTTTTTTTTAGTTTTGCAAAGTGCACAATTGTACATTTCTGAACACTTAAAGCAAGTTGCCAATCTCGGAATCTTATTAATATTTATGCAGCTTCTTTCAGACACTACTTCATTCTAGATAACTGCGTCATCTGCAGAAATTATGAGATTACTATTAATATTATATGCAATTATTAATATTATATGCAACGTCGTTTACATACAAAATGAACAGCAAGGGTCCGAACACACTTTCCGAACGTACATCCGAAGTTACTTCTACATCTCCCGATAACTGTGCATCCCAGACAACACACTGTGTCATTCCCACCAAAAGTCCTCAATCCAGTCACAAAATTCACTTGATGCCCCCATATGATCGAGCTTTCGACAGTAAGAGCGGATGTGGCACTGAGTCAACTGCTTTTCGGAAATCAAGAAATACTGCATCTACATGACTGCTTTGATCCAGTATGTTCCGCTACGTTCTTTTCGCGAACCTTGCGCTACTGGAACATTGACTTTCGCGGCCGCCATAGTCCCACAGCGGAACCGAGAAGCATACATGGACGTGTACACACGTGCTCGTAACCGCGCATCGCCAGTTATCTCAGTAAACCGCTCATATGCAGATCAAACCTGATCAGACCTGTTTCCTTCCATCATGGTGCACTTTCTTCGCTAGCAGTATTCAGTACTTATAATCAGAGGTTTTATTTATTTTATTTACACATCTAGTTCCGTAGGACCAAATCGAGGAGCAAATCTCCATGGTCACGGAAAATGTCAGCACATGAAATTACAACAAAAAGATAATAACAGAAACAATAAATCGTTTACGAACCCAAAAAAGTCAAGTCATAAGTTTAAGTAAACACAATCAACAATATGACATAAGAAACAGCTTAATTTTTCAAGGAACTCCTCAGCAGAATAGGAATGACCTGTGAGTGGGCTATTCATTTTCGCTTTCAAACTGAGTAGTTAACTGCTAAGATTTTTTAATTATTGTGGTACTTCATTGAAAATGGATGCAGCAGTAAACTGCACACCTTTACTGCACAAGTGTTAAGAAAGTGCGATCCAAATGCAGGCCGGATTTATGCCGAGTATTAACTGTGAAAGCTTCTAAATCTTGAGAATAAGCTGACATTTTTAACAAGACACGACAGTAAAGAATATATATACAGGGTGTTACAAAAAGGTGCGGCCAAACTTTCAGGAAACATTCCTCACACACAAATAAAGAAAAGATGTTATGTGGACATGTGTCCGGAAAGCTTAATTTCCAAGTTAGAGCTCATTTTAGTTTCGTCAGTACGTTGTATCAGGTTGCAATGAAGCCTCATCCGTAAAGAGAACATTTGCACTGAAATGAGGATTGACGCATTGTCGGATGAACCATTCGCAGAAGTGTACCCGTGGAGGCCAATCAGCTGCTGATAGTGCCTGCACACGCTGTACACGGTACGGAAACAACTGGTTTCCCCGTAGCACTCTCCATACAGTGACGTGGTCGACGTTACCTTGTACAGCAGCAACTTCTCTGACGCTCACATTACGGTTATCGTCAACTGCACGAAGAATTGCCTCGTCCATTGCAGGTGTGCTCGTCGTTCTAGGTCTTCCCCAGTCGCGAGTCATAGGCTGGAATGTTCCGTGCTCCCTAAGACACCGATCAATTCCTTCGAACGTCTTCCTGTCGGGACACCTTCGTTCTGGAAATCTGTCTCGATACAAACGTACCGCGCCACGGCTATTGCCCCGTGCTAATCCGTACATCAAATGGGCATCTGCCAACTTCGCATTTGTAAACATTGCACTGACTGCAAAACCACGTTCGTGATGAACACTAACCTGTTGATGCTACGTACTGATGTGCTTGATGCTAGTACAATGAGTCGCATGTCAACACAAGCACCGAAGTCAACATTACCTTCCTTGAATTGGGCCAACTGGCGGTGAATCGAGGAAGTACAGTACATAGTGACGAAACTAAAATGAGCTCTAACATGGAAATTAAGCGTTTCCGGACACATGTCCACATAACATCTTTTCTTTATTTGTGTGTGAGGAATGTTTCCTGAAAGTTTGGCCGTACCTTTTTGTAACACCCTGTGCATTGAGACGGCAATATCAAAATACCCAGACTCGTCAACAGGGGGTCGACAAGAGGTTCGTGAACTTAACTTACTGTCCGAACTGCTCGTTGCTGAGCCAAAAACATCCGTTTAGAATGGGAAGCGTTACCCCAAAATATAATACCGCAAGACATAATCGAATAAAAATAAACGAAGTAGGCTAATTTTCGTGTAGAACGATCACTTACTTCAGATGCCGTTCGAATAGTAAAAATGGCAGCATGAAGTCTTTGAACAAGATCCTGAACATGGGCGTTCCACGACAGTTTACTGTTTATCTAAACACATAGAAATTTGAACTGTTCAGTTTCACTAATCATATGCCCATTCAGTGAAATTAAAACGTCGAGTTTTGTTCAATTGTGTGTTAGAAACTGTAAAATCTGAGTCGTACTGTGATTTAGCGTTAGTTTATTTTCTACAAGCCAGGAACATGTCATGAACTGCACTATTTGAAACAGAGCCAATGTTGCACACAACATCCTTTACTACCAGGCTAGTGTCATCAGCAAACAGAAATTGTGGGGAAAGCGGATAATCGTCTTCGGTTCATTCGTAGAATTTTGGGAAGATGTGGTTCACATGTAAAGGAGACCGCTTATAAAACACTAATACGACCTATTCTTTACCGTTCGAGCGTTTGGGATCCCTATCAGGTCGGATTGAGGGAGGACATAGAAGCAATTCAGAGGCGGGCTGCTAGATTTGTTACTGGTAGGTTTGATCATCACGCGAGTGTTACGGAAATGCTTCAGGAACTCGGGTGGGAGTCCCTAGAGGAAAGGAGGCGTTCTTTTCGTGAATCGCTACTGAGGAAATTGAGAGAACCAGCATTTGAGGCTGACTGCAGTACAATTTTACTGCCGCCAACTTATATTTCGCGGAAAGACCACAAAGATAAGATAAGAGAGATTAGGGCTCGTACAGAGGCATATAGGCAGTCATTTTCCCCTCGTTCTGTTTGGGAGTGGAACAGGGAGAGAAGATGCTAGTTGTGGTACGAGGTACCCTCCGCCACGCACCGTATGGTGGATTGCGAAGTATGTATGTAGATGTAGATGTAGATGCAGAAATATTTTAGAGCTACCTGTAATACTAGAGGGCATATCATTAATATAAATAAGGAGCAGGAGTGGCCCCAACAGTGATCCCTAGGGCAACCCCTATTTGACCGTATCCTACTCAGACCCCACATCGCAGCCATTTTCAATACTGTGAATAATGACCTTTTTCTGTCTGTTGTTAAAGTAAGAGGTGAAGGAATTGTGAGCTACTCCCCATATTCCATAATGGGCCAACTCCTGGAGCAGTATTTTGTGATCAACACGATCAAACGCCTTAGTTAAATCAAAAAAATATGCCTAGCGTTCGAAACCTTTTGTTTAATCTATCCAGCACTTCACAGGGAATATAGAAAATGTTCGAATGTGTGTGAAATCTTGTGGGATTTAACCGCTAAGCTCATGAGTCTCTAAGTTTACACACTACTTAACCTAAATTATCCTAAGGACGAACACTCACAGCCATGCCCGAGGGAGGACTCGAACCTCCGCCGGGACCAGCCGCACACTCCATGACTGCAGCGCCTCTAACCGCTCGGCTAATCCCGCGCGGCAGATAATGTAGATTTATCTTCAGGGGTGTACAAAGTACCCTCCACCACACATCGTAATGTGGCTTACAAAGTACAGATGAAGATTTAGTGGTAGTCCGTAAAGTTTTATTTCATCGTCGGCTCTTGGTGGTTCCTTCTCCTTCTCCTTCTTCTTCTTCTTCTTCAAGTATTTAGGAGCTGTCGGAGCGACCTGTACACAATAGATTCGATAATTATGCCACCTGTAAAACAAATGCACATTTCCCTCCTTGAGGCGAACAGGTTCGCACAGCACTTCCGTAAGTTGGCCCGGAAAAAAGGAACATACAGAGAGTATTGTCCCAATGGACACGCGTTACAAGTGAATGTTGCTCTGTTGGCGTTGACGTGTGTTTGTCGAAGACTTGTATCAGCTGATTAGGTGTTTGTTTGCTGCGTACAGTCATTGGAAAGTTCAGGCTGGCCACGGCCACAACGGGACCCAAGCGCTCGAGAGTCCAGCGGGCAAGGTTCCAGGGAGTCAGTGGAGAGCGCGAACCGGCATACACTGAGACGAGAGAGAGCCCAGCCCGCTCGCTTAGTTAGCACTATCGCTCCCTCCTCAGTGACTTTCGCGGCCTGCATAGGCCCACAGCAGAACCGGGTAGGATACACAGCGGCTCGTAACCACGCATCGGCAATTATCTCGCTACACAGCTCGTTTGCGGATCCATCTTTTACTGGGACCTGTTTGCTTCCATTACCGTGCGCTTTCGTCCGTGGCAGTTTCGGTACTTGCAAAGATAGGTCTTCAGGGATGACTACAACTTTTCGAAAACACCCGTACTCTGGTGCAGACTAGGTCCCAGATATCACACGCTGCAGTCATTACCCTGGTGGGCTCTCGTTTCAGAGTAATCGACAAAAAAAAATTCTTGTAAGCCACTAGAGCCTTAAGGGGGGTAGGACGTCAAACTGGCCGACTTGGAGCAGGAGAGGCACCACAGGACATTTGAATTCCCACTGTCTATACTTTTACCAATAAATTCATAAGACTTTGTTAGCATGACCAGGAATGGTGCAGGATTCACGCTCATAGCAGTGGAAGCTCAAAAATATAACAAAATATTTTCTTTACATGTGAAATGTCATCATTTTTTCACTTACTATTGGGTGCATTCGTTGCTATAGGTACACTTTTCTTCATAAGTAAGGGAGATTCTTCGATGAATTTTGAACAGCATACAAACCATACTTACAGGTGTATGAAACTCTAGAATTTTCCAAATCTATTAAAAACTGTTCTAAAAATTGAGATAATTAACCATAAAATTTGAGTTTTTTCTAAATATGAAGTTTAAAATGTAAAACTCATTCATTTTTTCATTAATTAAATAAATTCTAGAGTTGCATACACCTGTAGGTGTGTTTTGTACGCTGTGCAAAATTCATCGAAGAATCTCTCTTACTTGTGACGAAAAGTGCACGTATAGCGACAAATGCACCCAATAGTAAGTGAAAAAATGATGAAATATCACACGTAAAAAAATTTATTATGTTATACTTTTGAACTTAGATTGCTATGACTTTGAATCCTGAATCCTTCCTGGTCGTGTTGACAAAGTTTTATGAATTTATTTGTAAAAGTTTTTGTCGATGACATTGTAATTCTGTCAGAGACAGCAAAGGACTTGGAAGAGAAGATAAACGGAATGGACAGGATCGAGAAAGGAGGGTATAAGATAAACACCATCGAAAGCGAAACATGGATAGTGGAATGTAGTCGAATTGAAACACGTGATGAATTAGATCAGGAAACGAGACTCTATAAGTAGTACATAAGCGTTGTTATTTGGGCAGCAAAATAACCGGCGATGGCCGAAGTAGACAGGATATAAAATGTAGATTGGTTAATGGCTCTGAGCACTATGGGACTCAACTGCTGTGGTCATAAGTCCCCTAGCACTTAGAACTACTTAAACCTAACTAACCTAAGGACAGCACACAACACCCAGCCATCACGAGGTAGAGAAAATCCCTGACCCCGCCGGGAATCGAACCCTGGAACCCGGGCGTGGGAAGCGAGAACGCTACCGCACGACCACGAGATGCGGGCATGTAGATTGGTAATGGCAAGGAAAGTGTTCCTGAAGAAGTGAAGTTTGTTCAAAATGGTTCAAATGGCTCTGAGGTCATTAGTGCCCTAGAACTTAGAACTAGTTAAGCATAACTAACCTAAGGACATCACACACATCCATGTCCGAGGCAGGATTCGAACCTGCGACCGTAGCGGTCTTGCGGTTCCAGACTGCAGCGCCTTTAAACGCACGGCCACTTCGTGAAGTTTGTTAACATCGAGCATAGATTTAAGCGCCAGGAAGTCTTTTTTGAAAGTATTTGTATGGAGTGTAACGATGGTTGGAAGTGAAACATGGAGGATAAACAGTTTAAAGAACTATGAAGAGGTACTGAACAGAATTGGGGAGACAAGAAATTTATGGCAGAACGTGACTGAAAGAACGGATCGGTTGGCAGGATACGTTTTGTGGCATCAGGGGATCATCAGTTTAGTACTAGGGGGAAGGCGGGGGAAGCGGAATACAGTAAGCAGATTCAGAAGGAAGTAGGTTGCAGTAGTTATTCGGAGATGAAGAGGCTTGCAAAGGATAGAGTAGCATGGAGAGCTGTATGAAATCAGTCTTCGGACTGAAGAGCACAACAACAACATAATCTGCTGTAGGTCAGGGTCCCAGCTATCACAATCCGCAACCATTCTCCTTGATGAGCCCTCGTTTACGAGTAATCGACAAAATAGTAATTTCAAAATTTTGTTATATTCCGGTGGAGTCTTAACAACATCTACGTCTACATCGATACTCCGCAAGCCACCGTACGGTGCGTGGTGGAGGGTACCCTGTACCACTACTAATCATTTCCTTTCCTGAAACTTCCTGACAGATTGAAACTGTGTGCCGGACCGAGACTCGAACTCGGGACCTTTGCCTTTCGCGGGCAAGTGCTCTACCAACTGAGCTACCCAAGCACGACTCACGCCCCGTCCTCACAGCTTTACTTCTGCCAGTATCTCGTCTCTTACCTTCCAACCTTTACAGAAGCTGTCCTGCGAACCTTGCAGAACTAGAACTCCTGAAAGAAAGGAAAGGTTCGCAGGAGAGCTTCTGTTAAGTTTGGAAGGTAGGAGACGAGGTACTGGCAGAAGTGAAGCTTTGAGGACGAGGCGTGAGTCGTGCTTGGGTAGCTTAGTTGGTAGAGCACGTGCCCGCGAAAGGCAAAGGTCCCGAGTTCGAGTCTCGGTCCGGCACACAGTTTTAATCTGCCAGGAAGTTTCATATCAGCGCACACTCCGCTGCAGAGTGAAAATCTCATTCTGATTTCCTTTCCTGTTCCACTCGTAAATAGAGCGAGGGAAAAACAACTGCTTATATGGCCCCGTATTAACCGTAATTTCTCGAATTTTATCTTCGTGGTCGTTACGCGCTGTGTTGGCTGGCGGCAGTAGAATCTCTCGGCAGTCAGCTACAAATTTTCTCAATAGAGTTTTCGGAAAGAACGTCTCTCCCCTCCAGGAATTCCCATTTGACTTCCCGAAGCATCTCAGCAACACTGTTCGAACCTACCGGTAACAAACCTAGCAGCCCGCCTCGGAACTCCTTTAAATAAACAGCATTATTTCCAATTGTTGCCCTAGCCTAGCAGTTAAGGTTTTTGCTTGGTACGCTGATGGTTACGGGTTAGAATCCTGTCAGATGTTATCTGTCTTTTGTTTACATCTCTATCGAAATGAGTGTGGTCATTATTTTTAGTTTAATAACAGATTTAAATATTTTTTTTTCATTCGTAATCCTATGGCTCATAACGTTAATCATTGTTTTAACTTTTTTATTTTCTCTCATTTTGTATTCCTTTTATTCATTGTTTAATTAGGAATATTTGTCCATGATATTTTTCCATCTGTTTTCTCGATTTCCACAATTTTATATTTTCGTCCATATTATTAGAGTTGTTATTTCTGTCACTCAAAAAAATGGTTCAAATGGCTCTGAGCACTATGGGACTTAACTTCTGAGGTCATCAGTCCCCTAGAACTTAGAACTACTTAAACCTAACTAACCTAAGGACATCACACACATCCTTGCCCGAGGCAGGATTCGAACCTGCGACCGCAGCTGTCGCGCGGTTCCAGACTGAAGCGCCTAGAACCGCTCGGCCACACCGGCCGGCCCGCTGTCATTCATCTAGCGTGATTATTGTTTTATTTGTATTACCTTCCTCCGTTTAAAACCTCGTCTGTCCAAGATGTGAAAAGAACACACCTTTCAAATATTTGTGAGACGATTACAGTCCACAGACGTTTATTTTGTAAGAAAAAGTAAAACTTTTGACACCACACCACAGCCAATATAAATAGATCAGTTCGTCTCTTTTTTAACCGGTAGATCGGGAATTTTAATATTACGGTAGACAAATAAAAATAATTCAGATGACGTGAACAAAGATACCAAATGAACAACGAATAAAAGGAAGACAAAATCAAAACAAATAAAATATTTAGTATAATGATTAAAATTAGGCAGCGAAAGATTAGGAATGAATATATTCCTTCGATAGCAATGCACTTTCTCCAAGTGTTCCAGACGTATGCTTACATGTTACTCTACCTCTCTTTCCTCTTCGGTAACAACAGTAGTTGCAACATTGTACTATAAGGAAGGCTCCAGTCCTCTACTCCATAAACGGCATTTTTTTTTCTATGAGCATGTCGGCCGATGGGAAAAACTATTTGCCGTTGGCGTTTACTGGGCAAGAGTGACGTAGTGGTAGGAGGGGGGAGGGGCGGGGGCGGGAAGAAAGCCTTCACAGCGTCGCGGAGATCGTAAACTAGGCGCTTATGAATCGTGTTTTCGTCGGGCCTGTAGCAGTAAACAAGATATCATCACCGTGAATCAGTAAGAGACTCGTATTTCAAAGACAGCCGCGTCCGCTTCTGCGTCAATAGCTACGCAACGATTTCTAACAAGCGCGGTCCGCACACACGGACGCCTTGCGTTTACAGAGACCGAAGCTGTTGACTGTTGACTCGCAATTGGATACGCGCGGACGAGGAAGGAAGGCCTTGCTATGGTCGTGTAAACAGCGAGCCATTCGCGTGTCCGAAACTGCGAGATTCTGTTTACGGGGAATTCGCCTTGTAGGGCACACGCTGCAGCCGACAAGTGATCAATGTACAAGGTGGTTGTAATTAAACTGTCGCTACTTGAGCCGATGTAGATGGAAAACTATTTAGCGAGTGGGTGCCCAACGTTATTGTAATGACGTTCAGACTGTGCGCTGCAGGATTTGCATTGTTAGTAGTCACACGACTCGCCGTTAAGTCGTCGGCACACGGACCGTGCATCCGAAAGTTGAGCGTTGAACCTGCCGAGTTTCTGACGTCAATAGTGTGGAATGGCACGTTCGGGAGACTTTCCGAACGTGCAGAGCAGTATCTGGCATGTCAGATATTCTGAGCGTGCGTCTGAGCGTTGACCAATAAGATGGCACAACGGCACCTACGTCACACGCACGCCGTCCCCTTCAGTACAGAGTTGTGAGGCGCTATATTGCCCTATATGTACACAGGGTGTTACATAAAGGTACGGCCAAACTTTCAGGAAATATTCCTCACACACACACACATAAAGAAAAGATGTTATGTGGACATGTGTCCGTAAACGCTTAATTTCCTTGTTAGAGCTCATTTCAGTTTCGTCGGTATGTACTGTACTTCCTCGATTCACCGCCAGTTGGCCCAATTGAAGGAAGGTAATGTTGACTTCGGTGCTTGTGTTGACATGCGACTCATTGCTCTACAGTACTAGCATCAAGCACATCAGTACGTACCATCAACAGGTTAGTGTTCATCACGAACGTGGTTATGCAGTCAGTGCAATGTTTACAAATGCGGAGTTGCCAGATGCTCGTTGATGTATGGATTAGCACGGGGCAATAGCCGTGGCGCGGTACGTTTGTATCGAGACAGATTTCCAGAACGAAGGTGTCCCGACAGGAAGACGTTCGAAGTAATTGTTCGGCGTCTTAGGGAGCACGGAACATTCCAGCCTATGACTCGCGACTGGAGAAGCCTATGCTGCTAGAACATGTGCCTTTACAAGTACGACACAACAAGTGGTTCATGCACGATGGAGCTCCTGCACATTTTAGTCAAAGTGTTCGTACGCTTCTCAACATCAGATTCGGTGACCGATGGATTGGTAGAGGCGGACCAATTCCTTGGCCTCCACGCTCTCCTGACCTCAACCCTCTCGACTTTCATTTATGGGGGTATTTGAAAGCTCTTGTCTACGCAACCCCGGTACCAAATGTAGAGACTCTTCGTGCTCGTATTGTGGACGGCTGTGATACAATACGCCATTCTCCAGGGCTGCATCAGCGCATCAGGGATTTCATGCGACGGAGGGTGGATGCATGTATCCTCGCTAACGGAGGACATTTTGAAAATTTCTACATCTACATCTACATTTATACTCCGCAAGCCACCCAACGGTGTGAGGCGGAGGGCATTGTACGTGCCACTGTCATTACCTCCCTTTCCTGTTCCAGTCGCCGGCAGCGGTGGTCTCGCGGTTAAGGCGCTCAGTCTGGAACCGCGCGACAGCTGCGGTCGCAGGTTCGAATCCTGCCTCGGGCAAGGATGTGTGTGATGTCCTTAGGTTAGTTAGGTTTAAGTAGTTCTAAGTTCTAGGGGACTGATGACCACAGAAGTTAAGTCCCATAGTGCTCAGAGCCATTTGAACCATTTGAACCTGTTCCAGTCGCGTATGATTCGCGGGAAGAACGACTGTCTGAAAGCCTCCGTGGGCGCTCTAATCTCTCTAATTTTACATTCGTGATCTCCTCGGGAGGTATAAGTAGGGGGAAGCAATATATTCGATACCTCATCCAGAAACGCACCCTCTCGAAACCTGGCGAGCAAGCTACACCGCGATGCAGAGCGCCTCTCTTGCAGAGTCTGCCACTTGAGTTTGTTAAACATCTCCGTAACGCTATCACGGTTCCCAAATAACCCCGTGACGAAACGCGCCGCTCTTCTTTTTAAAGTAACAAAGTGTTTGAAGTCACGCTGTTACGTTCTGTTGCTGTGTGTTTCCATTCCACGATTAATGTGATTTGATGAGAAGTAATAAAATGAGCTCTAACATAGAAAGTAAGCGTTTCCGGACACATGACCGCATAAAATATTTTCTTTCTTTGTGTGTGAGGAACGTTTCCTGAAAGTTTGGCCGTACCTTTTTGTAACACCCTGTATATGCCGTTTCTGAGCACCAGAAAATTGAGAATCACTGGAAACCCGTTGCTAGTTGTGTGATTCGTTCCAATAAAATAGTGAGAAACATCATATTCGTGGCAAAAGAATTATTGTAACTTGCGTATTATGAGAGTAGGCTATTTGAAGGCAGCGACACACTGAAGATCCACCAAAAACG
The DNA here is from genome assembly GCF_023864345.2 of Schistocerca serialis cubense. NCBI lineage: Eukaryota > Metazoa > Arthropoda > Insecta > Orthoptera > Acrididae > Schistocerca > Schistocerca serialis. Next base: position 140,987,333 of record NC_064649.1, on the reverse strand, counting down.
TATTGTTCTTGGTACAATTTCTTATAATTAAATATCAATTAATAACATAATTATCTACGATCAACGTTTTTAGGGTAACACGATATGGTCTAGTACACGCCGCGAATCGTTGGTTTAGCGTAATGAGCAGCGCCTCTGTCCATTTTGTTGGGGCGGTGATTCGTGTCTTGTTGTAGTTGTGGTCTTCAGTCCTGAGACTGCTTTGATGCAGCTCTCCATGCTACTCTATCCTGTGCAAGCTTCTTCATCTCCCAGTACCTACTGCAACCTACATCCTTCTGAATCTCTTTAGCGTATTCATCTCTTGGTCTCCCTCTACGATTTTTACCCTCCACGCTGCCCTCCAATACTAAATTGGTGATCCCTTGATGCCTCAACACATGTCCTACCAACCAATCCCTTCTTCTAGTCAAGTTGTGCCACAGACTCCTCCCCGATTCTATTCAATACCTCCTCATTAGTTATGTGATCTACCCATCTAATCTTCAGCTTTCTTCTGTAGCACCACATTTCGAAAGCTTCTATTCTCTTCTTGTCCAAACTAGTTACCGTCCACGTTTCACTTCCATACATGGCTACACTCCATACAAATACTTTCAGAAACGACTTCCTGACACTTAAATCAATACTCGATGTTAACAATTTTCTCTTCTTCAGAAACGCTTTCCTTGCAATTGCCAGTCTACATTTGATATCCTCTCTACTTCGACCATCATCAGTTATTTTGCATCCCAAATAGCAAAACTCCTTTACTAATTTAAGTGTCTCATTTCCTAACCTAATTCCCTCAGCATCACCCGACTTAATTCGACTACATTCAATTTTCCTTGTTTTGCTTTTGTTGATGTTCATCTTATACCCTCCTTTCCTGACACTGTCCATTCCGTTCAACTGCTCTTCCAAGTCCTTTGCTGTCTCTGACAGAATTATAATGTCATCGGCGAACCTCAAAGTTTTTATTTCTTCTCCATGGATTTTAATACCTACTGCGAATTTTTCTTTTGTTTCCTTTACTGCTTGCTCAATATACAGATTGAATAGCATCGGGGAGAGACTACAACCCTGTCTCACTTCCTTCCCAACCACTGCTTCCCTTCCATGCCCCTCGACTCTTATAACTGCCATCTGGTTTCTGTAGAAATTGTAAATAGCCTTTGCTCCCTGTATTTTACCCCCGCCACCTTCAGAATTTGAGAGTATTCCAGTCAACATTGTCAAAAGCTTTCTCTAAGTCTACAAATGCTAGAAACGTAGTTTTGCCTTTCCTTAATCTAGCTTCTAAGATACGTCGTAGGGTCAGTATTGCCTCACGTGTTGTAATATTTCTACGGAATGTAAACTGATCCACCCCGAGGTCAGCTTCTACCAGTTTTTCCATTCGTCTGTAGAGAATACGCATTAGTATTTCACATCCGTGACTTATTAAACTGATTGTTCGGTAATTTTCACATCTGTCAACACCTGCTTTCCTTGGGATCGGAATTATTATATTCTTCTTGAAGTCTGGGGGTATTTAGCCTGTCTCATACATCTTGCTCACCAGATGGTAGAGTTTTGTCAGGACTGGCTCTCCTAAGGCCGTCAGTAGTTCCAATGGAATGTTGTCTACTCCCGGGGCCTTGTTTCGACTCAGGTCTTTCAGTGCTCTGTCAAACTCTTCACGCAGTATCTTATCTCCCATTTCATCTTCATCTACATCCTCTTCCATTTCAGTAATATTGTCCTCAAGTACATTGCCCTTGTATAGGCCCTCTATATACTCCCTCCACGTTTCTGCTTTCCGTTCTTTGCTTAGAACTGGGTTTCCATCTGAGCTCTTGATATTCATACAAGTGGTTCTCTTTTCTCCAAAGGTCTCTTTAATTTTCCTGTAGGCAGTATCTATCTTACCCCTAATGAGATAAGTCTCTACATCCTTACATTTGTCCTCTAGCCATCCCTGCTTACCCATTTTGCACTTCATCTCGTTTTTGAGACGTTTGTATTCCTTTTTGCCTGCTTCATTTACTGCATTTTTATATTTTCTCCTTTCATCAATTAAATTCTATATCTCTTCTGTCACCCAAGGACTCCCTCTAACCGTCGTCTTTTTACCTACTTAATCCTCTGGTGCCTTCAATACTTCATCCCTCAGAGCTACCCACTCTTCTTCTACTGTATTTCTTTCCCCCATTCTTGTCAATTGTTCCCTTATGCTCTCCCTGAAACTCTGTACAATCTCTGGTTCTTTCAGATTATCCAGGTCCCATCTCCTTAAATTCCAAATTGACTGAAGTTCTATCATAACCACTGTGGACCCTTTAAGCTTGTAGTACCAGCCGAGTTGTTAAGACGCTTGGGCAGGGCTGTAAACAGAGAGAGCCCGTGCTGGCGCTAACTTGACCCCGTGCCAGAATGAAGCGAACTGACCCACTGGCCGCTGCTTAGCGATCGTCCCCTGTTTGTTTGGCCTCGCGCCTCTTCTGTTTACCGCCGCTGCCCACGTGACCGGAGATGATAAAATGGCTAACGGCCGGCCCTCTCGCTTGCAGCGTTACACAGGGAAGTCGTCAGTCACTGGGAAACTATTTAGCTCTGAGCTTCCAAGGTCATTTTCTTGTCACACTCTGTCCCGGATGTGGATTGACAGATCAGTATGTTTAAATAGCCATGAAAATTGCATTCAGCAGTTTCAGTGAAACAGTTCCCTTTTCTTTTTCTTTAAAGTCAGTACCGCCATTAGACTGTTTTTTATGTGCAGTGTTACATTTACACGATCACGATTGCGGCTTCAAAGTGCCATTATCAAGTGTTTTAATGTTGTACAGTGCCTAAGACGGCATGCTGTCGTATTTGAAATACACTATTAGACACATTGTCTAGGGTCAGCCTTTCTAGTAAAAGCCTACTGCTTTGTTTTGGTATACTCAGTGATAAAACAAAGCAGTAGGCTTTTACCAGAAATGTTGACCCTTTGACACTGTGTCTAATAGTGTATTTCAAATACGACAGCATGCCATCTTAGGCACTGTACAACATTAAAACACTTGATAATGGCACTTTGAAGCCGCAATCGTGATCGTGTAAATGTAACACTGCACATAAAAAACAGTCTAATGGCGGTACTGACTTTAAAGAAATATATTACGACTGTGGCCCCACATTATAAAAATAATTATTAAAGTTCCTTTTTTATGTAAAAGATAACATTAATACCACACACAAAATATATTAAAATAAATTTTGAAGTTTATTTTTACAAAAAAAAACGCATTTAAGCAAAAAACTGCACAAAACGAAGGTAATACATTGAAGAGCGAAAGAAACTGGTACACCTGCCTAATATCGTGTAGCCCCCGCGAGCACGCAGAAGCGCCGCAACACGACGTGGCATGGACTCGATTAAGGTCTGAACTAGTGCTGCAGGGAACTGACACCGTGAATCCTGCAGGGCTGTCCATATACCTGTAAAAGTACGACGGTGGTGGAGATCTCTTCTGAACAGCACGTTGCAAGGCATCCCAGATGTTTGTGCCTCGGGACTTTGGTGGCCATAGGAGGTGTTTAAACTCGCAAGAGTATTCCTCGAGCCACTCTGTAGCAATTCTAGACGTGTGGTGCGTCGCATTGTTCTGCTGGAATTGCCCAAGTCCTTCGGAATGCACAATGGACATGAATGGATGCAAGTGATCAGACAGGATACTTCCGTACGTGTCACTTGTCAGTGTCGTATCTAGACGTATCAGGTGTCCCAAATCACTCCAACTGCACACACCCCACACCATTACAAATCCTCCATCAGCTTGAACTGTCTCCTGCTGATATGCAGGGTCCATGGATTCATGAGCTTGTCTCCATACCTGTACACAACCATCCGCTGGAAACAATTAGAAACGAGACTCGTCCGACCAGGCAACATGTTTCCAGCAATCAACAGTCCAATGTCGGTGTTGACGGACCCAGAGGAGGCGTAAAGCTTTGTGTCGTGCAGTCATCAAGGCTACACGAGTTGGCTTTCCGCTAAGAAAGCCCATATCGATGATGTTTCGTTGAATAGTCCGCACGCTGACACTTGTTGATGGCCCAGCACTGAAATCTACAGCAGTTTGCGGAAGGGTTGCACTTCTGCCACGTTGAACGATTCTCTTCAGTCGCCATTGTACCGTTCGTGCAAGATGTCTTCCCAGCCACAGCGGAGATTTGATGTTTTACCGGATTCCTGATATTCACTGAACACTCATGAAATGGTCGTACGGGAAAATCCCTAATTCATCGCTACCTCGGACCTCGTGCGCCGACCAACACCACGTTCGAACTCGCTTCCATCTTGATAACCTGCCAGTGTAGCAGCAGTAACCGATCTAACAACTGCGCCAGATTCTTTTATACAGGCGTTGCCGACCGCAGCGCCGTATTCCGCCTGTTTCTGTATTTGAGTACGCATGCCTATACTACGAGGGCCGTTCAGAAAGTAACCTCCGGTTGATTTAAAAAAATACACCAAGTTAAATAAAAATATTTTAATATATACATCTTACAACTACATCTTTGCACTATTTTTCTACATAGTCTCCATAGCGATTGAGGCACTTATCGTATCTCTTCACAAGCTTTGAAATTCCCTCTGCATAAAAATCACCCGCTTGTGCCTGGAGCCAGCCTGGGACCGCATCTTTGAGCTCTTCGTCGTCATCAAACGGCTGTGACCCGAGCCATTTCTTCAAATGCATGAAGAGGTGATAATCACTTGGCGCCAGGTCTGGGCTGTAAGGTGGATGGTTGATAACGTCCCACTTGAAGGACTCAAGAGGGGCCGTTGTTCTGCGAGCAGAGTGAGGACGGGCGTTATCGTGCAAAAAAACGATACCGGAAGTCAGCATACCACGGCGTTTGTTCTGTATATCCCGTCGTAACTTTTTTATTGTTTCACAGTACACGTCTTGATTAATGGTCGTACCACGTTCCATGAATTCAACCAACAACACCCCTTTGGCATCCCAAAACACCGTTGCCATCAGTTTTCTGGCAGAAAAATGTTGCGAGGCTTTTCTTGGTTTGGTAGGCGAATTTGAATGTGCCCACATCTTTGCTTGTTCTTTTGTCTCAGGGTTCACGTACTTAATCCAGGTTTCGTCACCGGTCACGATTCTGTTTAACAATGGTTCTCCTTCGTCCACATAACGTGACAAAGTCTAATGCAGAGGCCATTCTTTGAGTTTTGTGGTGGTCGGTAAGAATTTTGGGCACCCATCGTGCACAGAACTTACGGTAACCCAATCTTGCTGTCACTATTTCGTACAAGAGAGTCTTAGAAATCTGTGGAAAACCAGTAGACAACTCCGACATTGAGAAACGTCGATTTTCACGAACTTTTGGATCAACTGTCTGAACGAGTTCGTCAGTCACCAATGATGGTCTACCACTCCTCTCTTCATCATGAACGTTTTCTCGTCCACTTTTAAATAAACGTACCCATTCACGGAGAACTCCTTCACTCATAACTCTTGGTCCGTACACGGCACAAAGCTCACGATGAATAGCTGCTGCAGAATATCCTTTGGCTGTAAAAAACCTTATGACAGCACGCACTTCACATTTGGCGGGGTTTTCTATTGCAGCACACATTTCAAACTGCCACAAAAACTAAACTAGCGCAGGTACGACGTTCACTCGACCACGGCTTGATGCCGACTGACCTGTTGAGTGCGTGAAGGCACAGATGGCGTCGCTACTCCCCCCACAACCCGCACTGTGACCAATCGGAGGTTACTTTCTGAACCGCCCTCCTAGTTTGTTTGGCGCTTCAAAAAGTCGGTACAGGTGAATAGCTAACCATAACGTAACGTAAAGCTTCTCATGCTTGGGATTCACAGTCGTATAATATATCTTAAAAGACATTATAGTCGCCGTTGACTGTATAAAATATTTATTGTTACTATTGCAATTTCGGCCTTATGGCCATTTTCAAGTAACACTGCAAAGTTACATTCTATATTCTGGCATTGCATTTTATATTCTGACAGAATATAACTTTGCAGTGTTACTTGAAAATGGCCATAAGGCCGAAATTGCAATAGTAACAATAAGTATTTTATACAGTCAACGGCGACTATGGTGTCTTTTAAGTAACGTAAAGCATTAACCCATGAGTCTCAAGTGCAGCATTTAGAGATTGGTGATACCACTGACAGTCCTCTCAGCGAAGATAAAATTTCTTCAGACTGTCTTATTGGTCACGGCACCGAACATTCTACTATCTCGGACGTATTGAACACTGGCGTGTAAATTCTCTTTCTAGTTCGCCACCATTTTCAGCAACTACCGTCGGTGACGCCCCTGTAAGCGAGTTTGCAAACTAATTCGGTGGTACAACGTACGAAACAAGCTTTGAGATTGCGTCTTTCACGTACTGTATCATTTGTTACGTTATGTGTAGCCATTTCCCTAAACCGATGTTTTAAAATGTTTCTTGGACTTCATAATTATCTCGTATTTAATATCTTACCGGCATTCTCGGCTGATTACGCCGACCGCCATCTTTCCTATATCATTTCAGACTGAAGTTGGCTTCTTATAGGCGCAACCCTTAGCAACGTCCTCGTGGATTAAAACTGTATGCCGGACCAGGATTCGAAGAATAGGGATTGCTTTTCACCGTCAGTGCTCTTACCAAATAAGGTATCCAGGCCTCGACTGCCTTGCGAAAGGCGAGGTTTCGTCGTTCTGGTCGCTTGTAACCAGTGACACCTATCAGGCGTCCCCTATCACTCCAACTTTTCTCTGGTAATTATTTTACGGAGACTATACAGCAACGGCGCTTCTGATCAAAAATTATTATTTTTGTTTAAGATGAAAACAGGAGTTACGTTGTTTTAAAAAAATGGGCTACTCTTAGAAGGATGAGACCACCTTGCCCGCCTCTCTCGTTGGTGGAGAAAGGAAACGTGCATAAATTCTGGAGTTCAGTCCATAGTCATTTCCAGGACTCAGTTTTTGAGAGTTCAAAAATTGCTGTGAGCACTACGTGACTTAACATCTGAGCTCATCAGTCCCTAGAACTTAGAACTACTTAAACCTATCTAACCTAAGTACATCACACACATCCATGCCCGAGGCAGGATTCGAACCTACGACTGTAGCAGTCGCGCGGCTCCGGACTAGCGCCTAGAACAGCTCGGCCACCGCGGCCGGCTAGTTTTTGAGAGTAAGGAACTACCTTCATTTAACAAGGAATTCAGCTTTTTGGAGTAGAGAACTATCTGCTAACTTATTTCAACTACTTCTGTTTTTCAACAACTTGCTCTTTCAACAACGTACTCTTAAATAGCGTAGGCAAGTACTCTGCTTGAAATTGTTTCCAAGGAAGAAGAACCCGCCGGTCGGAGTGGCCGAGCGGTTCTAGGCGCTACAGTCTGGAACTGCGCGACCGCTACGGTCGCAGGTTCGAATCCTGCCTCGGGCATGGAGGTGTGTGATATCCTTAGGTTAGTTAGGCTTAAGTAGTTCTAAGTCATCCGATGATCTCAAATGTTAAGTGCCATATTGCTCAGAGCCATTTGAACCATTTTTGAAGAAGAAACTGACGCCGATTAATTCGATTAAAGCGAGCTATGGACCGCCTGCAAGAGGAGAATGGAAGCCCAAAAAAATGAAAAGAAAGTGACATAAAACTTTAAAAATTAATAAATGAAAAAACGAGGAATAGAAAGAAAAGCGTATCAATTGAAACTAAAACGTTAAGAAATCAAGAAAGAAGTCAATGTGAAGTGTAGATAGTTACATTACGATATTCGTTTCTGGCTCTAGCCGTATTTTCTTTTTTTTAAATGCTAACAGCAGACCGCGTAAAAAGAAGGGAAAAATTGAGTAGCTGCCAGACTACAAATTGGAACAGCCGTGTTTCAGTTGCCAGTCTGTTCTACGAATGTGTTCAGTCGTTATAGTTCCTTTCTTCATTGGCCATTGTATGTGTGTGTGAAAAATGCGAAGTTGTACCGTCGTTCGGAGTACGTGTAGGTCCCCCAACAAATGTTTAAGTCAAATAAGAGTTGCAGTAAGGCATATCAGCTCCGATAGAAGCTTTCCCAGCAGAGCAGGGTAGTATTTAAACGAGCCCTTGGATTTACTACATCTTTACAACATACACTTTTTTTATTGTCACAAGTATTCGTTCCGTCTTCACGCCACGTATTTCGCGGGGTGAGTCACGCTGCTCGCCATAAAATCAGACGAACGACAATCCCTGCAGGCAGGAGCCTTCAATAGCCGCCCACCCGTACTTCCTGCCGCAGCGACGGACTGACACCTGGGCTCACTTGGAAAATGGCTGACGATACACAGCCGAAATATTAGAAGAAGAAGTGAAACTTAGGCGGGGGCGCGCCCGGAATTTTATGAAACACCCATTGTGCCGTGAAAGTACACTACCGGCCATTAAAATTGCTACACCAATAAGAAATGCAGATGATAAACGGGTATTCATTGGACAAATATACGTATTATACTAGAACTGTCATGTGATTACATTTTCACGCAATTTGGGTGCATAGATCCTGAGAAATCAGTACCCAAAACAACTACCTCTGGCCGTAATAACGGCCTTCATACGCCTGGGCATTGAGTCAAACAGAGCTTGGATGGCGTGTACAGGTACAGCTGCCCATGCAGCTTCAACACGATACCACAATTCATCAAGAGTAGTGACTGGCGTATTGTGACGAGCCAGTTGCTCGGCCACCATTGACCAGACGTTTTCCGTTGGTAAGAGATCTGCAGAATGTGCTGGCCAGGGCAGCAGTCGAACATTTCCTGTATCCAGAAACGCCCGTACAGGACCTGCAACATGCGGTCGTGCATTATCCTGCTGAAATGTAGGGTTTCGCAGGGATAGAATGAAGGGTAGAGCCACGGGTCGTAACACATCTGAAACGTAACGTCCACATTTCAAAGTGCCCTCAATGCGAACAAGAGGTGACCGAGACGTGTAACCAATGGCACCCCATAGCATCACGCCGGGTGATACGCCAGTATGGCGATGACGAATGCACGCTTCCAGTGTGCATTCGCCGCGATGTCGCCAAATACGGATGCGACCATTGTGATGCTGGAAACAGAACCTGGATTCATCCCAAAAAATGACGTTTTGCCATTCGTGCACCAAGGTTCGTCGTCGAGTACACCATGGCAGGCGCTCCTGTCTGTGATGCAGCGTCAAGGGTAACCGCAGCTGTGGTCTCCGAGCTGATAGTCCGTGCTGCTGCAAACGTCGTCGAACTGTTCGTGCAGATGATTGTCGTGCAAACGTCCCCATCTGTTGACTCAGGGATCGAGACGTGGCTGCACGATCCGTTACAGCCATGCAGATAAGATTCCTGTCATCTCGACTGCTAGTGATACGAGGCCGTTGGGATCCAGCACGGCGTTCCGTATTACCCTCCTGAACCCACCGATTCCATATTCTGCTAACAGTCATTGGATCTCGACCAACGCGAGCAGCAATGTCGCGATACGATAAACCGCAATCGGGATAGGCTACAATCCGACACCTTTATCAAAGTCGGAAACGTGATGGTACGCATTTCTCCTCCTTACACGAGGCATCACAACAACGTTTCACCAGACAACGCCGGTCAACTGCTATTTGTGTATGAGAAACCGGTTGGAAACTTTTCTCGTCAGCACGTTGTAGGTGTCGCCACCGGCGCCAACCATGCGTGAATGCTCTGAAAAGCTAATCATTTGCATATCACAGCATCTTCTTCCTGTCGGTTAATTTTCACGTCTGTAGTACGTCATCTTCGTGGTGTACCAATTTTAATGGCCAGTAGAGTATGAAGCTGCAAATTTACAGGCAATTAATTTATGTGATATCCTATACCATATGCCGAAGACACAAGCAAATAACGCTTGAACGCCGGCACTGAGTTCCCCACATAGTGCGCAAGGACAACTATAAGGAGTGAGTCGCGATGCAGGAATCATACCTTCTACTTCAGGCTTAGGAAAGAGGCCTCGGCAAATAATACTACGCAGAGGGGCGCAAAACACTGTTGTATAAGTAATGCTGTAAACTATGGTAGCGACCAGAATATCGAAGCTAGTATGGATGTTTAAATGAAAGACTTGGGTTTCGTTAACGCGACACGTGTACGATGTTGTAGAGTTTGTTAATGTTGTACGGAATGAAGAGAGTCTTGGTATGAGATGATAAGAACATACAGAATCAGGTGCACGCTTCCTATCTATTTCAAGGGGCAAGAAAAATTTGGTTTCCACTATTGAGCGAATTTAAAAATTTAAAATGCTGACGCAGTCTGTTCATTAAGAGGCAAAAACTTTTATGATAGGTTCAACACAGTAAACAAGTATCACAGTTATGAAGCGTATAAATGTCTTGAGGCTGGATAACCCACCACACACAGTTACCGCAGACTGTATTCATATGGTACTTGAGAATGAGACCAATTACTGAGTTGCAAAGAACGTTACATACAATTTGGGAACCTTTTAGTAGCTGACACTCACCAGAAAATAATAAAATAACGAGGGGAAGGAAGTGTACCGCTTACTACATTTTCCCTGTTCACCCACTAAAACTATCGCATCAGGCAAGACAATTTAGTTCGTCTTTACTACTAACTTTATTTGCAACACATTTTGCGGACAGTATCGATAAAATAGCACTGAGCGTACCCGCAAAACTATACGATTCTACCACACATGGTTTAGAAGATGTGACGTCATAAACGTTGAGAACGTGTGAAAAACTGGCTCTTGCGTAAAATGGAGCGCAAGTTACTCCGAGTATACGCATCCTGCGTTTACTATCGTGAGCACTTAGCGACATCCAACAAACTTTGAAGATAATTTAAAACTTTTTCTAAACTTTTTTTTCGGTGAAAAGCTTCCTGTAAGATTAAAACCGCGTGCCGTACCGAGATTCGAACTCGGGACTTTTGCCTCTCACGGGCAATTGCTGTACTACTTTTTTTTTTTTATCTCTTCAACTTCAGGCATTGGCTACCAACATCCATACTACCCCCAAAAACCTATCTAAGCTACAAACAGAAACAGTGTCTATTACCACCGCCATTTTCGCCACAAAAGCTAACTAGGACGGATGTTTGCCACCACTTGAGGCTCCGCCCACGAACAAAACTGAAATACGCCTCCGATCGTTTTGTAAAACGAAAGAAGGGGGAGAAAAAGGGTACAAGATTTTTTAAAGTTATTTTTCCATCGGTTTTTGTCCACAGCAGCCAAACGGTGGGGCGTCCAGGTAATCTTGTGGTTCATTGATGGTTAAACACCCTGTAATAACCGTTTATGTCTCTCGTCAGACCATCCTGTGCTACACCTTCAACTCTTCTCACACACTGTACTCCCTCCCCCCTCCCTCCACACAATGCTTTGCAGGGTGCATAAACAACGACCCCAAGAGATTCGCAAAGAGCCAACCATGCGCCTTGCGGAGCCTTGCGCCACAAAAACAATGTGGTTGCTCTTTAAATGGTGCCAAAGATCTAACAACTCCGCAACGCCTTCACTAAAAAAGTATGACAGCTTCATACCTTTAAGCCACACCGGGGCGTTATGTCGCATAGCAGGGTAGTAAGTGACTTCGGGATGGATCAGTTCAGTCGGCTCTACGCAACTGAGGCGTCCGTCCCAGTGAGCTACCCGAGCAAGACTCCTCGTCACAGCCTTACTTCCGCCAGTACATCACCTGCTACCTTCCAAACTGCACCGAAAGTTCTCCTGCGAAACGTTTTTTCGTTACCTGCTCAACTTCAAATATTTAACACATTAACTCGTTTGTTAAGTAATCAGAAGTTTCAAAGCTGTTTTCTGCATGGGAGTTCGATTCTTTAAAGAACCGGACGTTACTGGCTGGTAACTAATACAATGTATAAACTCCGTCCGAACAGATCTCGGAATGCCCAATGGTACCGACCGGCCGCCGTGTCATCCTCTGCCGATACACGACTGTGGATGCAGATGCAGAGTGGCATGTGGTCAGCAGACCGCTCTCCCCGATGTAGTCAGTTTTCGTGACTGACGCCGCTACTTCTCAGTCAAGCAGCTCCTCAGTTTGTCTGACAAGGGCTGAGAGCATCCCACTGTCAACAGCACTCGGTAGGCCCGGACTGCACCCATCTCGGTGCTAACCAAGCCCGACAGCTCTTAAGGGGGACGTATGTGAAGTTGCAATACTTTGAAAAAAACGTTAGAAAGTTCAAAGCTTTCAAGAAAGTGTAACGAAACTTGGCACAGTTGTTAAGGAATGTTACATGGATACACACATACCTTTTCATGGTTATTGAAGTTTTTAATTACAAACAGTTTAAATTTTTTCTACAAAGTGAGTACAAATGTTCCTTTTCTGAAAATTCTCTCAGAACGAATTTAATGAATTTTTATACGAAGTTTGATACCCCATTATTACAAACACCTGTGGAACAGAATATCGATATGTTCTCCTGCTAGAGTTTCACAGCTCTCCAAATTTCTGTGAAAAAATATGTCAGATCTTAGAACGACATCGAAGCAATCCAGAGGCGAACTGCTGGATTTGATACTGGTAGGTTCGAACAATGTGCTAGTTGTAAGGAGATGCATCGGGGAGCCAAATGGGAATTCCTGGAGGGAACCTGACGTTGTTTTGGAAGAATAGTATTCTGAAAATTAAGAGAACCGCCATCTGAAGCTGACCGCAGAACGATTCTGTTTGCTCCAACATACGTTGCGCGTAAGGACCACGAAGATAAGATACGGGAAATAAGGTTCTCACACGGAGGCATGTAATTTATAGCCAAACTATATAATTTTATTTATTGAATGCTTATATGTTGTTTAAACGTTTTCTGTGGGGGACATGTCACGATGTATGTAAAGCCTTCTATTGGTTAAGTTCTTACGATCGGTGCGCGCCTACATAAGATCCTAGCGGCCGACCCAACAGAGGGCGCTGTTCATTGATCTGTCTCTTCTTCAGCTGTCATATAGACATTTTATCTTTCATAAGTAATTTATAGGTTGCCACAGGCAAGGTATTACGCTATATTAATTGTTGACCGTAAATTCACTATAAAAAAGAGTCACTGTGGTGTCACCGCCAGACACCACACTTGCTAGTTGGTAGCCTTTAAATCGGCGGCGGTCCGTCAGTTTACGTCGGACCCGCGTGTCGCCACTATCAGTGATTGCAGACCGAGCGCCGCCACACGGCAGGTCTAGAGAGACTTCCTAGCACTCGCCCCACTTGTACAGCCGACTTTGCTAGCGATGGTTCACTGACTACATACGTTCTCATTTGCAGAGACGACAGTTTAGCATAGCCTTCAGCTACGTCATTTGCTACGACCTAGCAAGGCGCCATATTCAGTTACTATTCTGAACAGATAATATTGTGAATCATGTACCGTCAAGAGCGACGTTCATCTTTAATGGATTAAAGTTAAGTATAAAACTAATTACGTCCGCTTTCTCAATTCTAATTCCTTGTCATGTTCCAGACCTCACGTCAGTATAGTCCTTCCCTCCTCACGCTGCCGGCCGTGGTGGTCTCGCGGTTCTAGGCGCGCAGTCCGGAACCGCGTCACTGCTACGGTCGCACGTTCGAATCCTGCCTCGGGCATGGAGGTGTGTGATGTCCTTAGCTTAGTTACGTGTAAATAGTTCTAAGTTCTAGGGGACTGATGACCACAGCTGTTAAGTCCCATAGTGCTCAGAGCCATTTGAACCATTTTGCTGTTTTATGTTAAAAGACACCCTGCTCGCTAGATGTATATATTTACATATTTTAGATCTGAGGATGGTCATTACAGACTGAAACCGGTCATCGTCCAAAGAATTCATTTGTGATCAGAGACCGGAATAACAAAGCATTTTACAGTATTGGATCGCTGTTTCTACACGCGATTACGTCGCAGATAGTCGTTTTTGCGTCGTTCTGTTTGCAAGTGGAACAGGGAAATAAACTACTAGTAGTGCCACGGGATGCTCTCAGCCACGCCCATAAGGCGGATTGCGGAGTATCGGTGTAGATGCAGATTTCCCCAGGATCGGCGCACCTCCCCGTGCCACAAAGAAAGTGGTTAAGGCACGCTTCTACACGGCGGGTGTCTGAGCCGCCACAGTGGCGGAGACAAACACGAGCCGCCGTCGGCGGGCGCTGGGGTCGTCGGCCCACGAGCCGTGGAGCGCCGCCAACTCCGGCGCGGCACAAACACGCCCACGCGAGCCTCCCAAGGACGACCGGTGCGGGGTCACGCCCCCCTCCCCCTCCCCCCCCCCCCCACGGTGCACAACACCAGAGAACAACACAGAGGCACGGCAAAGGACGCTGCCGCCGCGACCGCAGCGTAACTCTCCAGAGACGTTTCTCTAGGCACTACAGTCGGAAATCGGTAATACCTGTTTGAAGTACCCTTCGCGATGCACTACACTGCACTAATTCCATTTGTAACATTCGGACATAATCCACGCAGGCAGCCGCCGTGACATGACACGCAACAAAAGTTAAACATGAAACTTCCTGGCAGATTAAAACTGTGTGCCGGTCCGAGACTCGAACTCGGGGCCTTTGCCTTTCGCGGGAAAGTGCTCTACCACTGACAGGGGAACCTCCCCATTGCACCCCCCTCAGATTTAATTATAAGTTGGCACAGTGGATAGGCCTTGCAAAACTGAACACAGATCAATCGAGACAACAGGAAGAAGTTGTGTGGAACTATGAAAAAAATAAGCAAAATATACAAACTGAGTAGTCCATGCGCAAGATAAGCAACATCAAGGATAATGTAGGCTCACGAGCGCCGTGGTCCGGTGGTTAGCGTGAGCAGTTGCGGAACGAGAGGTCCTTGGTTCAAGTCTTCCCTGCAGCGAAAAAATTAATTTTTTATTTTCAGACAATTATTATCTCTCATGTGACGCACATGCCGTCACCAGTGTCGTATAGAATATATCAGAAGTGTTTTCCTGTGGAGGAATCGGTTGACCTATGACCTTGCCATCAAATGTTTTCGGTTCCCATTGGAGACGCACGTCCTTTCGTCTACTAATCGTACAGTTTTGCGGTGCGGTCGCAAAAACACAGACACTAAACTTATTACAGTGAACAGAGACGCCAATGAACGAACGGACACATCATAACTTTGTGAAAATAAAGAAAGTAAATTTTTCACTCGAGGGAAGACTTGAACCAAGGACTTTTCAATCCGCAGCTGCTCACGCTAACCACGGGACCACGGCGCTCCTGAGCTCAGACTATCGGTGATGTTCCCTATCTTGCGCATGGACTACTCAGTTTGTATATTTTGCTTATTTTTTCACAGTTCCACACAACTTCTTCCTGTTTTCTCGATCGATCTGTGTTCAGTTTTGCAAGGCCTATCCACTGTGCCAACTTATAACTAAATCTGAGGGGGGTGCGATGGGGAGGTTCCCTTGTGAGCACTATGGGACTTAAACTTCTGAGGTCATCAGTCCCCTAGAACTCAGAACTACTTAAACCTAACTAACCTAAGGACATCACACAACACCCAGTCATCACGAGGCAGAGAAAATCCCTGACCCCGCCGGGAATCGAACTCGGGAACCCGGGCGTGGGAAGCGAGAACGCTACCGCACGACCACGAGCTGCGGACATGAAATTTTCACTCTACAGCGGAGTGCGCACTGATATGAAACTTTCTTTCAGGAGTGCTGGTTCTGCAAGGTTCGCAGCAGAGCTTCTGTAAAGTTTGGAAGGTAGGAGACGAGGTAGTGGCAGAAGTAAAGCTGTGAGGACGGGGCGTGAGTCGTGCTTGGGTAGCTCAGTGGTAGAGCACTTGCCCGCGAAAGGCAAAGGTCTCCAGTTCGAGTCTCGGTCCGGCACACAATTTTAATCTGCCATGAAAATTCATACCAAGAACCTGTCGAATCTATGTTACACAGAATCGCTGATATATTGCTTTCCAGAGGTCGACCAACACACTAACAACCAGATGGATACTATATTTCGATTCATCGATGTAAACGGTTCATAGAAACGTCTTCCAAGTACAGAGCGAAGTGACTTAGTGCTTAGCACACTTGATTCGCATTCGGGAGGACGACGGTACAAGCCCGCGTTCACTCATCCTGATTTAAGTTTCCCGTGATTTCCCTAAATCGCTTCAGGCAAACGCCGGAATGCATCCTTCGGAAGACCACGGCCGACTTTCTTCCCCATTCTTCCCAAAGCCGAGGTTCTACTCCGTGTCTAATGACTGTCTTGTCGACGTTAAACACTAATCTCCTCCTCTTCGATTTCCAAGCATTGAATTTTAAATTATTTTCGGCGATAAAAACTATACTGCACACAGTGTTAAAGAAACACTTCTTCGAATATCCGTCCATTAGTAAGACCACCACTTCGGTAACATCCTTAGTGCCGCCAACACACTTTTGTTGTGCGCACTACAAATGTGCCTGTCAGAAACTTCGACACAAATCCAACCTCGCACTCCTCTACCGCCTGAAGGTATGCAAACCGCAGCTAAGAGATGTCTAAGCAGTTGCATAACCGTCAGGCGCTAGAGAAGCCGCGACGTTGAATTACTGCCGAAGCTTCTGACAGGCACACTTTTTACCGTGCTCAACAAAGGAATGTGGGTGGCACCGAGTGTGTTGGCCGAACTGGTCTCAGAACGCTCCTTTGCTGTTGGATTCACGCATATCTTAATGTTGCACCTCAAAAATCACGCCACAGGAGGGCGAAAAACAGGGCGGCGGGGGGGGGGCCTGGGAAAGCAGAAACACCGTTCCGCTGCTATGCATCGCGTTCAGATTTCATCGAATGGTTTTGAACGGTCTCTAGAGGTTTCACTCTGTATAGCGGATCAAAAATTGTGGTTGCATTACGCTCAAAAGGTATTAAATTACGTTCAGTTGGATTGCAGCCCCACGTTGTCGTTAAGGTAGGATTGAAATGCCCAGAGACTGGCAGCAGTGTCGAAAGTTGTCAAAAACTTTCTATTGCTCATCACCCATGATCTGTCGTTTTCGATCACTAAATGTCTCAAGATCATCAAGAACATCTTCGTCTTCGTCGTCGCACTCCGAACTGTAGTTTTAAACCGCTAAATGCGCCGGAATCAACGCTCGAAAGGAAGGGGTGGTTTCATTGAGACCCTATATCCCACTCCCTGAGGCCTTTTCTTGTCGGTTCTGTTTGAAATGTTTTCCTCGGCCACCCGTGAGAACCCTGCCTGATTTCAACGCTGGGTGTCCCGGTTCTGAATTCCTTCGCAGAGGTGTCAAAAGAAAGGATAGAATATTGGGTAAGTGGAGACGTGACAACCTTCTCATAGTGTGACACATCCAAGATGTGTTGAAATTTGGTGCTATTGTGACGTCACTAACCCACCTTACAGCTCACATGAATTTCTGAGCTGTGGTCTTTTTTTCCGCAAGTGCCGACACCTTGCAGTTTGAAGCATCGCAGAGACCTAGGATGACGTCACAGGACGCCACGCATTTGCACGATTACGGAATATAGCTGTAGGCACCTTTGAGCCAAATTTCAAACTTATACATCGCACTCGGTGACAGTTACAGAATTTCTAATAAGTGATCCTTTAATTTTGTTGCGCAGTGTAATTCTCAACGGGCGATGTGAGGATTTTGAGCAACTTGGCATGTCGATTACTACAAATCATTAATCATAGCCTGCCGGGGTGGCCGAGCGGTTCTAGGCGCTACAGTCTGGAACCGCGCGGCCCCTACGGTCGCAGGTTCGAATTCTGCCACGGGCATGGATGTGTTGATGTCCTTAGGTTAGTTAGGTTTAAGTAGTTCTAAGTTCTAGGCGACTGATGACCTCAGAAGTCAAGTCCCATAGTGCTCAGAGCCATTTCAACCATTTTAGTCATCAAACAAATGTACAAATCAGGAACCATATTTGAGATCGAATATTCCACACTGCAACAGGGTTTCGGCTGTTGTGAAACTTCCTGAGAGTCTGAAATTGTATGTCAGGCCGGGACTCGAACCCGGAATTCTCACGTTCTGCGGGCAGTGTTTTAAGCCTGAGCTATCCAGGCACAACTCACGACACACCCTCACAGTTTCTACCTCCAGCCTACTAAACTTCAAGCACGTTCTCCTCTATGTGACCGATCTACTTGAAGAGAAGGACGAAAGACGGCGCTATCCACAAATAGTTGACAAGTTAAACTTCCGGTTTCACAAGGTACGTTCTCTTCCGTATCCGAGACACTGGACTGCTATTCGTGGGGACGACGGTTTCAATCCCCGACTGGCAATCAAGATTTACGGTTTCAGCAATTTCCCTAAATCGCTTAAGGCTAACGCCGGGATGGTTTCTTTGAAAAGGACACAAATGATATTCTTCCGCAGTGTTCCACAATCCGAGCACGTCCTCTGTCCCTAATGATGTAGTTGACAGCGAGACAAACCTGTATGTTCTCCCCTCTGCTTCTCTCCCCCCCCCCCCCCCCGTCCTCTCCTTTCCACACTATCCCTTCTCATCTTCTCATCCCCCCCCCCTCTGATCCTCCCCCCTGCTCTCTCTCTCTCTCTCTCTCTCTCTCTCTCTCTCTCTCTCTCTCTCTCTCTCCCTGCTCGTATCGCGTATCAACTTCACGGACATGGTTCTACACTATTTTCGCACCTGTTTGACTGCCTACTTGTCCTCAAAGTGAGATATGCATACTTCAGGGCCCGTAGTTCATGGTCATAAGCAGAAATATGGTCAATTATCATGGCAAACAGAGTTTGGTTAAATTAAAATTATTTGCTGTTAAATAAATTCTACATTCGACAGGATATGTGTGTGTGTGTGTGTGTATAAATTCTACATTCGATAGGATATGTTTGTGTGCGTTCAAATGGCTCTGAGCACTATGGGACTTAACATATGAGGTGATGACTCCCCTAGAACTACTTAAACCTAACTAACCTAAGGACATCACGCACATCCATGCGTGCGGCAGGATTCGAACCTGCGACCGTAGCAGTCGCGCGGTTCCGGACTGAAGCGCCTAAAACCGCTCGGCCACAGCGGCCGGCCTGTGTGTGTGTGTGTGTGTGTGTGTGTGTGTGTGTGTGTGTGTGTGTGTGTGTGTGTGTGGCGTGTGCATAGGCAATTTTTGTACAACAATATATTTCTACATGGTGCATAAATGCACATATATAAGCTAAAACAATGAAAATTATTCTTATACCTTCTTGTTTCAGGTCGAGTCTGTTGCGAGAGCTGCAGAGAGTTTACTGCGTTGGGTGAGTAATAAAAATTCCGCGGCGCTTTTATTACGATAAACCAATTAAGAGTCGAAAAGTGTACAAGTACTTTATACACCGTCACATACGGCGTAATTTTTTCCACCGTGTACAAACTCTAGTGACTGATCGATGAGAAGATACGGAACAAAAAAAGTCTAATAGACTTACATCCGTAGATGAGGTGGTTTCGTGCTAGAGACCATTTATTCAGTCATACATTGTTACAGAGACTGCGGTCTAATGCGCGCTGTACCATGCAGGGACAGTTACAGTGTGTGTTGAAATTGGTTTCCATGTGCCTCAACGCATGCGTGCATGTGATCTACCCATCTAATCTTCAGTATTCTTCTGTAGCACCACATTTCCGTAAGTAAACAGTTTAATAAGCCACATCTGCAAAATACTAACACGAATTCTTTACAGACGAATGGAAAAACTGTTAGAAGCCGACCTCGGGGAAGATCAGTTTGGATTTCGTAGAAATGTTGGAACGCCTGAGGCAACACTAACCCTACGACTTATCTTAGAAAATAGATTAAGGAAAGGCAAACCTACGTTTCTAGCATTTGTAGATTTAGAGAAAGCTTTTGACAATGTTGTCTGGAATACTCTCTTTCAAATGCTGAATGTGGCAGGGGTAAAATACATGGAGCGAAAGGGTATTTACAATTTGTACAGAAACCAGATGGCAGTTATAAGAGTCGAAGGGCATGAAAGGGAAGCAGCGTTTGGGAAGGGAGTGAGACAGGGTTGTAGCCTGTCCCCGATGTTATTCAATCTG
Source organism: Schistocerca serialis cubense (assembly GCF_023864345.2). Lineage (NCBI taxonomy): Eukaryota > Metazoa > Arthropoda > Insecta > Orthoptera > Acrididae > Schistocerca > Schistocerca serialis. The sequence continues at coordinate 140,967,307 of NC_064649.1, read as the reverse complement.
TATACTGAACAAGCAGTAGAGGAAACAAAAGAAAAATTCGGAGTAGGAATTAAAATCCATGGGGAAGAAATAAAAACTTTGAGGTTCGCCGATGACATTGTAATTCTGTCAGACACAGCAAAGGACTTGGGAGAGCAGTTGAACGGAATGGATAGTGTCTTGAAAGGAGGATATACGATGAACATCAATAAAAGCAAAACGAGGATAATGGAATGTAGTCGAATTAAATCGGGTGATGCTGAGCGAATTAAATTAGGAAATGAGACACTTAAAGTAGTAAAGGAGTTTTGCTATTTGGGGAGCAAAATAACTGATGATGGTCGAAGTAGAGAGGATATAAAATGTAGACTGGCAGTGGCAAGGAAAGCGTTTCTGAAGAAGAGAAATTTGTTAACATAGAGTATAGATTTAAGTGCCATGAAGTGTTTTCTGAAAGTATTTGTATGGAGTGTAGCCATGTATGGAAGTGAAACATGGACGATAAATAGTTTGGATAAGAAGAGAATAGAAGCTTTCGAAATGTGGTGCTACAGAAGAATGCTGAAGATTAGATGGGTAGATCACATAACTAATGAGGACGTACTGGATAGAATTGGGGAAAAGAGGAGTTTGTGGCACAACTTGACTAGAAGAAGGGATCGATTGGTAGGACATGTTCTGAGGCATCAAGGGATCACCAATTTAGTATTGGAGGGCAGCGTGGAGGGTAAAAATCGTAGAGGGAGACCAAGAGATGAATACACTAAGCAGATTCGGAAGGATGTAGGCTGCAGTAGGTACTGGTAGATGAAGAAGCTTTCACAGGATAGAGTAGCATGGAGAGCTGCATCAAACCAGTCGCACGACTGAAGACCACAACAGCAACAAACAACAAGTAAACACCATGTCGAGAAGCTCTCGATTCGAATACAGAACCATTGTGTACAACGCTGTATCCCGTCCACTACAAGGTGAGTCAGCAAGTGGTGTGTATCGGACACAGCATTACCAATTACTGTGGCAGGAGAGGGGGCTAGGGCATGAAGTATTAGGAACAGTACCACCCTCTCGGATGGAACCATGTATACTATAACTGCGGTTGCATGGTACAAAGTATGATTGAATAAATAGTCTCTAGCTGGGAAACCATACATTTCTTTATGTCGTATCCTCTCATATATCAGTCCCTAGAGTGTGTACACGGTGGAAAATATCATCCTGTATATTATTTCTGCAGTCAACATCATTTTTTTACAACATGTACTAAACGTACAGCGATCGACGATATATCGTTTGAAAGGTTTTTTAATCGGCTTCTCACATTGGATACCGATTTCGCGCTAAAACTTATGACTTGAGAAAAATTTTAAAATGGCATCATGGATGCCCAGCTTCATACCTATATTTTACGAAGCTTGCGTATTTATCAGTAGCAAGAGACATATTATCGTATTACGAATACCACTTTATTTGTTTTAATGTACTTATTAACTGCATAATTACTATACAGTATTGTCATAGATAACAACCGTTACGACTGCAGTAGTCTATTATCTCTGCCGATCGTAGACTTTTCTAAACTAATATACTTTCCGAAACGACGAACATGTTTGACAATGTCCTCTTCAATTGCGATTCACGTATTGTTGCTACGGCCTAACATGGTTACTGTAATAGAGAATGCTAGTCGAGTTGGAGTTATAGATTATGTGACCCTACTGACAATCCCCGATCTCTGCTGCGACAAACATTCCGAATGAGAAACACACGGAAGGATATACTGAAGAGCTAAAGAAACTGGTGCACCTGCCTAATATCGTGTAGGGCTCCCGCGACCACGCAGAAGTGCCGCAACACGACGTGGCGTGGGCTCGAGTAATGTCTGAAGTAGTGCTGGACGGGACAGCGTGAATCCCGCAGGACTGCCCATAAATCCGTGAGAGTACGAAGGTGTGGTGATCTCTTCTGAACAGCACGTTGCAAGGCATCTCAGATATGCTCAATAATGTTGATATCTGAGGAGTTTGGTGGCCAGCAGAAGAATATTTCTGGAGCCACTTTGTAACAATTCTGGACATGTCAGTGTCGCATTGTCCTGCTGGAATTGCCCGAGTCCGTTGTAATGCACAGTGGACACGAACGGGTACAGATTATGAGACAGGATGCTTATGTACGTGTCATCTGCCAGGATCGTATCTAGAAGTATCAGGGATCCCATATCAATCTAACTGCACACAACCCACACCATTACAGAGCCTCCACCAGCTTGAACAGTCCTCTATTGACATGCAGGGTCCATGGATTCTTGACTATGTCTACATATCCGTACACGTCCACCCGCTCGGTACAATTTGAAACTGGACTCATCCGACCAGGTAATGTTTCCAGTCTTCAACAGTCCAATATCGGTGTTGACGGACCCAGGCGAGGCGAAAAGCTTCACCAAGGGCACACGAGTGGCCCTTTGGCTCCGGAAGCTTATATCGATGATGTTTTGTTGAATGGTTCGCACGCTGACGCTTGCCGATGGCCCAGCATTGAAATCTGCAGCAATTTGCGGAAGGGATGCAGTTCTGTCACGCTGAGTGATTCTGTTCAGTCGTCGTCGGTCCCCTTCTTGCAGGATCTTTTTCCGGCCGCAGCGATGACGGAGATTTGATGTTTTACCGAATTCCCGATATTCACGGTACAATCTGGAAATGGTAGTACGGGAAAATCCGCACTTCATCGCTATGTCGGAGATGATATGTCCTATCGCTCGTGCGGCGACTACAACACCACGTCCAAACTCACTTAACTCTCTATAACCTGCCATTGTAGCAGCAGTAACCGGTTTAACAACTGCGCCAGACACTTTTTGCCTTATATAGTCGTTGCCGACCGCAGCGCCGTATTCTGCCTGTTTACATATCTCTCTATTTGAATACGCGTGCCTGTACCAGTTTCCTTGGCGCTTCAGTGCATTTACCGGGAGGTATAATAAATTCATGATTATTATTTCGCGTCTTTCGGTTTATTTTTAACGTTGTTTTCTCTTCATTTTCACAACTACCTTTATCCCAACGGCTACACTTACTCCAGACACAGCCATTATTTATAACTAGAAAAGTGGTAAAGTTTCGAAAATGGTTCAAATGGCTCTGAGCACTATGGGAGGTCATCAGTCCCGTACAACTTAGAACTACTTAAACCTAACTAACCTAAGGACATCACACACATCCATGCCCGAGGCAGGATTCGAACCTGCGGCCCTAGCAGTCGATCGGTTCCGGACTGAAGCGCCTAGAACCGCTCAGCCATCGCGGCCGGCTGGGAAAGTTTCGCTCGGGTCCTCTGGTGTCCATATACTTTCTTTTCATTTTGCGGCCAGGGTTAGTTTCCCTGAACGTTTTTTGGGTTGTAGATCGCGTCCTGTTATAAACCAACAAGTAGACTAACACTCTCCCCTACCTCCACCCAACGCCTATGTCTTTAAAGCATCGAATTCCCGTGTACATAACAGCTTCAAACGTCAGACTACTTTGCACATGAGTTAATATGTTAAATATTTGATTTGACGTTAAGCATATAAAACCTTTGTGGTTGAAAAGGCAGAATGCTAATTTTATTTGTTTGGGATTGTTCACCCATAGACAGATGAGACAGTCCGGTTCACTTTGGTAGCTCAGGCCACGCCGGGCGCAGAAGCAGTGGTGTCCATTATTATAATTAGTATTATTATTATTATTATTATATCGCGCGTATTATCAATCAAAGATCAGTTCGTGTTTACACAGGGAAAAGGCACTAGATCTCAAGAAGAATGCTAAAGTATTTCCTGACGATAAATCAGAACTGGACAAACATATTTTTGTTGCCAGATATAAATGTCGTGTGACTAGTGTCTACCGACGGGTAGACCGCAGGTGCAAGTCTTTCGATTTGACGCCACTTCGGCGACTTGCGCGTCGATGAGGATGAAATGGTGATGATTAGGACAACACAACACTCAGTCCCTGAGCGGAGAAAATCTACGACCCAGCCGGGAATCGAACCCGGGCCCTTAGGATTTACATTCTGTCGCGGTGACCACTCAACTTCCGGGGTCGGAGCGTTTCCAGATGAAACTGCCTAGCAATGCAGAGAAAGAATTTCGTGCAACTGCAGTTACAGTGGATTACGAAGACTCACGGACATATATATCCCTGGCAGCGTCAGTGTAGTACCCTGGACGTATTGCAAAAACCGGTGGGGCGTTCCCTTACGCAACGGCAGATATGCGGCGTCTGACGTCAGGCCGTATCTGCAGAGGTCGCGAACCGACCCGTATCTCTGCCGTACACTCTGAATGGCTACAGCCTAGCAGAAATAGAAACAATAACAAAAAGTAGTAACATCACTGTTTCGCCTCCCACGTCGCAAAGTCGTCATCGTCACCTCACTGAACCCCCCCATTCACAGAAGGTTAACCGAGGAGGGCATTTACAAAATGGTTCAAATGGCTCTGAGCACTATGGGACTCAACTGCTGAGGTCATTAGTCCCCTAGAACTTAGAACTAGTTAAACCTAACTAACCTAAGGACATCACAAACATCCATGCCCGAGGCAGGATTCGAACCTGCGACCGTAGCGGTCTTGCGGTTCCAGACTGCAGCGCCTTTAACCGCACGGCCACTTTGGCCGGCAGGGCATTTACACTGAAGAGCCAAATAAACTGGTACACCTGCCTAATATCGTGTAGGGTCCCCGCGAGCATGCAAAAGTAGCGCAACACGATGTGTCATGGACTCGATTAATGTCTGAAGCAGTGCTGGACGGAACTGACTCCATGAATGCTGCAAGGCTGTCCATAAATCCGCAAGCACGTTGCAAGGCATCCCAGATATGCTCAATAATTTTTGTCTCTGTGGAGTTTCGTGGCTTGTTGCCTTATATAGGCGTTGCCGACCGCAGCGCAGTATTCTGCCTGTTTACATATCTCTGTATTTGAATACGCATGCCTGTACCAGTTTCTTTGACGCTTCAGTGTAGTTGCCACACGCTTTCGTCCAACCAGCTTCTCGACTGGACTGAGGACTTCTTCGTAGGTAGAACTCGATACGTCTGTTTTAAACAAGGCAAAATCGTCAAACGGAATAATAACCTCAGCGGGACGCCAAGGTACTGTGAGGGCCGTCACACTTCATAACACACACAGCACAGCCAGAAGATATCCACCGCGGGGGTCAGTGCTGCCTGAGTGAGTTGCCAGCACGAGACACGGCAAGGAGTACGTTCTAGGGAGGGAAAAAAAAAGCGACGCACCACGAAACGCAGGAGAACCGTACTAACATATCGTCCCGTATGGACGACATAGAAATAAACATACCTGCCGTAGACAAACAACTGAAAAATTTGAAAACAAACAAATCACCAGGATCGAAAGGAATCCCAGTTCGATTTTACAAAGAGTACTCTACGGCGTTGGCCCCTTACCTAGCTTGCATTTTTCGTGAATCTCTCGCCTAAGACAAAGTCCCAAGCTACTGGAAAAAAAGTGCTACGGTCGCAGGTTCGAATCCTGCCTCGGGCATGGATGTGTGTGATGTCCTTAGGTTAGCTAGGTTTAAGTAGTTCTAAATTCTAGGGGACTGATGACCACAGCAGTTGAGTCCCATAGTGCTCAGAGCCATTTTTTTTGGAAAAAAGTGCAGCTGCCTCCAGTAAATAAGAAATGTAAAAGAACAGACCTGAAAAATTACAGACCAATATCCCTAACTTCTGTTTGCTGCAGAATTCTTCAACATATTCACAGTTCGAATACAATAAACTTCCTTAAAACTATCAAGCTTGTTTCCACGAATCGTCATGGTTTTCGAAAAAGTCGCTCATGTGAAACTCAGCTTGCCCTTTTCTCACATGACGTACTGCGAACTATAGATGAAGGGCAACAGGCAGGTTACATAATTCTAGATTTCCGGAAAGAATTTGACTCGGTGACCCACTGGAGGCTGTTGACGAAGGTACGAGTATATGGAATAAGTTCACAGATGCGTGAGTGGCTCAAAGACTTCATAAATAATAGAATCCAGTATGTTGTCCTCGACGGCAAGAGCTCATCAGAAACAAGGGTATCGTCAGGAGTGCCCCAAGGAATGTTCTCTGTACACCAAAATGGAAATTTGGAAATTTGTGGTAAGTTCCTGTGGGACCAAACGGCTGAGGTCATTGGTCCGTAGGCTTAGACACTACTTAATCTAACTTAAACTAATTTACGCTAAGGACAACACACACACACTCATGCCCGAGGGAGGACTCGAACATCCGACGGGGGCAGCCTTAGATGGCGCGGCTATACATAAATGATTTGGCGCACACTGTGGGCAACAATCTGTGGTTGTTTGTTGACGATGCTGTGGTGTACGGTTAGGTGTCGAAGTTGAGTGACTTTAGGTAGATACAAGACAACTTAGAGAAAATTTCCAGTTGGAGTGATGTATGGCAGCTAGGTATAAATGTATAAAAATTTAAGTTAATGCGGATGAGTAGGAAGAACGAACCTGTTACTAGTGTCCTGACTGACACAGTCAAGTCCTTTAAATAACTGGGCGTAACGTTGCAAAGCTACATGAAATAGAACGATCGTGTGAAAACCGTAGTAGGGAAGGCAAATGGTCGACTTTGGTTTATTCGGAGAATTTTACAAAAAACTGGTTCACGTGTAAAGGAGACCACATATAGAACGTTGCTGCTCGAATATTTGGCATCTGTACCAGGTCGGATTGAAGCAATTCATAGGCGGGCCACTACAACTTGTTACCGGTAGGTTAGAACACGCAAGTATTACGGAGATGCTTTGGGAACTTAAATGGGAATCCCTGCAGGGAAGGCGACGTTCTTATCGATGAACACTGCTGAGAAAATTTAGAGAATCCGCATTTGAAGATGAGTGCCGAACGAGTCTACTGCTCAACATACATTGCGCGTAAGGACCACGAAGATAAGATACGAGAAATTAGGGATCATACGGAGGCGTGCAGACAGTCACTCTTGCCCCGCCCTGTTTGCCATGTACAGACAAATAAATGATTATAATTTCAGAAAAATTGGATCATTTATTTAAGACAAAGAGATTCACAAATTGAGCACGGCAGTAACGTGTTTGTCCAACTCTGGCACTTATGCAAGCAGTTATTCGGCTCGACGTTGATTGGCAGAGTTGTTGGAAGTCGTCTTCAGGAACATCATGCCAAATTCTGTCCGTTTGAAGACGTCGATGGTCAAAATCCCGAGCTCGTTGGAGGATCATGCCCATGTTGTTGTTGTTGTTGTCTTCAGTCCTGAGACTGGTTTGATGGAGCTCTCCATGCTACTCTATCCTGTGCAAGCTGCTTCATCTCCCAGTACCTACTGCAGCCTACATCCTTCTGAATCTGCTTAGTGTATTCATGTCTTGGTCTCCCTCTACGATTTTTACCCTCCACGCTGCCCTCCAATACTAAATTGGTGATCCCTTGATGCCTCAGAACATGCCCTACCAATCGATCCCTTCTTCTGGTCAAGTTGTGCCACAAACTTCTCTTCTCCCCAATCCTATTCAACACCTCCTCATTAGTTATGTGATCTACCCAACTAATCTTCAGCATTCTTCTGTAGCACCACATTTCGAAAGCTTCTATTCTCTTCTTGTCCAAACTATATCGTCCATGAAACTTCCTGGCAGATTAAAACTGTGTGCCCGACCGAGACTCGAACTCGGGACCTTTGCCTTTCGCGGGCAAGTGCTCTACCAACTGAGCTACCGAAGCACGACTCACGCCCGGTACTCACAGCTTTACTTCTGCCAGTACCTCGTCTCCTACCTTCCAAACTTTACAGAATCTCTCCTGCGAGCCATGTTTCACATCCATACATGACGACACTCCACACAAATGCCGGCCACAGTAGTCTAGTGGTTCTAGCTGCACAGTCCGGAACCGCGCGACTGCTACGGTCGCAGGTTCGAATCCTCCATCGGGCATGGATGTGTGTGATGTCCTTAGGTTAGTTAGGTTTAAGTAGTTCTAAGTTCTAGGGGACTGATGACCACAGATGTTAAGTCCCATGGTGCTCAGTGCCATTTGAACCATTTTCGAACTCCATACAAATACTTTCAGAAGCGACTTCCTGACACTTAAATCTATACTCGATGTTAACAAATTTCTCTTCTTCAGAAACGCTTTCCTTACCATTGCCAGTCTACATTTTATATCCTCTCTACTTCGACCATCATCAGTTATTTTGCTCCCCAAATAGCAAAACTCCTGTACTACTTTAAGTGTCTCATTTCCCAATCTAATTCCCTTAGCATCATCCGCCTTAATGCGACTACATTCCATTATCCTCGTTTTGCTTTTGTTGATGCTCATCTCACTCCTCCTTTCAAGACACTGTTCATTCCGTTCAGCTGCTCTTCCAGGTACTTTGCTGTCTCTGACAGAATTACAATGTCATCGGCGAACCACAAAGTTTTTACTTCTTCTCCATGAATTTTAATACCTACTCCTAATTTTTCTTTTGTTTCCATTACTGGTTGCTCAATATACACATTGAATGACATCGGGGAGAGGTCACAACCCTGTCTCACTCCCTTCCCAACCACTGCCTCCCTTTCATGCCCCTCGACTCTTATAACTGCCATCTGGTTTCTGTAAAAATTGTAAATAGCCTTTCGCTCCATGTATTTTATCCCTGCCACCTTCAGAATTTGAAAGAGAGTATTCCAGTCAACATTGTCAAAAGCTTTCTCTGAGTCTACAAATGCTAGAAACGTAGGTTTGCCTTTCCTTAACCTATTTTCTAAGATAAGAGGTAGAGTCAGTATTGCCTCGGGTGTTCCAAATTTCTACGAAATCGAAACTGATCTTCTCCGAGTTAGGCTCCTACCAGTTTTTTCATTCGTCTGTAAAGAATTCGTGTTAGTATTTTGCAGCAGTGACTTATTAAACCGGTGATTTTCACATCTGTCAACACCTGCTTTCTTTGGGATTGGAATTATTATATAATTGAAGTCTGAGAGTATTTCGCCTGTTGGTTGGTTGGTTGTTTGGGAGAAGAGACCAAACAGCGAGGTTATCGGTCCCATAGGGTTAGGGAAGGATGGGGAAGGAAGTCGGCCGTGCCCTTTCAAAGGAACCATCCCGGCCTTTGCCTGGAGCGATTTAGGGAAATCACGGAAAACCTAAATCTGGATGGCCTGACGCGGGATTGAACCGTTGTCCTTCCGAATGCGAGTCCAGTGTATTTCGCCTGTCTCATACATCTTGCTCACCAGATGGTAGAGTTTTGTCTGCGCTGGCTCTCCCAAGGCTGTCAGTAGTTCTAATGGAATGTTGTCTCCTCCCGGGGCCTTGTTTCGACTCCGGTCTTTCAGTGCTCTGTCAAACTCCTCACGCAGTATCGTATCTCCCATTTCATCTGCTTCTACATCCTCTTCCATTTCCATAATATTGTCCTCAAGAACATCGCCCCTGTATAGACCCTTCCACCTTTCTGCTTTCCCTTCTTTGCTTAGAACTGGGATTCCATCTGAGCTCTTGATATTCATACAAGTGGTTCTCTTTTCTCCAAAGGTCTCTTTAATTTTCCTATAGGCAGTATCTCGTCTCCAAACACCTTGCCTGGTTAACACGGCTCAGTTCGTAGCGGGACTCACCACTAAAGACAATTCTGCTCCAGTCAATGAGATTCCAACCCCCACCCTTTCCCCACCCGTCCTCTCGCTCGAGTGCGACATAAATCATATTTCCCATCTGTGTGCATTACGCTAGTCTACGACGCAATTGTAGCAACTAAAACGTTCAGCTGCAAACAGTAAATTTTAACACTGTAACAGGTGCATATAGCAGCAATTGTATGTATTGTAGGGCCCATTAATCTTATAAGGAAACAGGCTATTTATTCAATAAATAAACTATGCGTGTATTGTAGGGCCCGTTAATCTTATAAGGAAACAGGCTATTTATTCTACAAATAAACTGTCTTACCGCCCGCTGCTTCTCTCGCATAGGTCGTATGGCCATGAGACGATTTTTTTCTTTGTTTGTTTTGATTTAATCTAATTTTTATGTTGTTCACAAACTGCTACGCCTTCTAAGCTTTTCGCGCTAATTAATGCCTTATAACCATGGTCTTTTCCAAATGTACCTCTCACCAGGCGATTCTGGCAGCTTATGTCCAAAGTTGTTGTTATCATGTCTTTTGCGTTCTTCTGGAGATATTTCCATACCAACTTTTATCACCTAACAAATGTTTCTTTACATCTAACCGAGAACACAGATACTAATTTCCATAAATTTGGCTTTAAATTTTTGTTTAACGCAACAAAATATTTTCTTAAATATTTTCATCTCCTATTGCATTCCTTTATGGGCTGCATTTCTAGAAACACTTAAACACGTATTTTCTTTATTTCTGACTGAGAATCAAATACAAACTGGCGTATGTGTAGCCTTAAAAATCCTTACTAATTCCTTAGTAATTAAATGATAATTAATTGAAATCCTCAGCTGCTGTCAGGTGTTGTTGACATACCTTGATGGGGACAGCTGAAAATGTGTACCCCGACCGGGACTCGAACCCAGGATCTGCTGTTTACATGGCAGACGCTCTATCCATCTTTTTTTTTTAATTCTTTGTTGATCTCATTTTGTTCCTTGTATATGTTCGGGGCGGACGTCTCATGACACCCGTTCAGGTTGTTCGTTGATCTGTTCACTCAGTTTTTTTTATCACAGAGAGGGCCATCTGAGCCACCGAGGACACAGATGAATAGCGCGACTGCAGGGACTTATCCCTTGCAGGCCTCCCGTGAGACTCACATTCCCAACTGTTCCCAATCTACATACGTAATTTTCCTAATAGATACTTTACCCATCCACTCGTTACTCGCGCCCACTTAAGTTGACCATTCCCGTAAGAGTTCGGGCAACCTGTGTGCACTCACACAGACGAAGATCAATGGCTGGTTAGCCATTTAAGTATATATGAAGATAGTAACTGTTCTCGAAAGAACAGATACCATTGATTAGTAATTACTTATTTTCAAAAACACTTTCAATCGCTATTTCACTCCCTTAGTGATTGAATTTCCAAAAATGCAGAAACGCATATTTTTCTTATTTTTTTGACTGAGAGACCAAGTACCAGTTTTTGCAGTTCTAGCTACAAACTTCCCATAAAACGCCATACTTTCAAGAAGCCTTTCGTCCCTTGTTTCAACTGCTTAGGACTGCAGTTTCGGAAAATCGGTTCTTAAACGATGCCTACAGCTTATGATCCACACTCTCTCCAAACTTCAGATTTAAGTTGGAGGATCAGTCTGACCTGATTTCACCCCTTTTGAGGTTGAATTTTTTTCCATCTATAGCTATGAAGCCAAACATCAGTTTTCAAAGATTTACCTTTATAAATACTTTTGCAATGAATTATTTTAAAAAAAACTTTCACCAACTATTTCACTTCCATAGGATTATATTTCCAAAGATGCTGAAACATGTGTTTCTTTATTTCTGACCAAGAAACTAAATACCAATTTTATTAGGTGTTGCTTCAAAATTGCCTTAATAGCAACATTAAAAAAAAAAAAAGAACTCCATTCCCTTACATTGGAATTTCGGAAAATCGGTTCTTAAACGACGCCTACAGCATAAGATCCACACGTGCAAATTTCAAGTTTCTGTCATTCACTGTTTATGCTGGACAATGATGAGTCAGTCACTCAGGACATTGCCCTTTACATATACAGACGCAAAAATTGTCTACATTTAGTGTTATCCCACATGACACTGTAAAAGTTTCCTAAATGTTTGGGTAGTGGGACTTTGGAACCAGCCCTGTATTCATCTAGTGGGATGTGGAGAACCGCCTAAAAACCACATCCAGGCTGGCCAGCACGGACGCCGTCGTCCTTACTGCGTACTGTGCATACAATCTTGGTCCGCCGCGCCTCTCCGAATCCCGTAATAGAATGGAGGGGGAAAGGGAGTGGAGTGTTAATGGTAGTTTTATAATACGACGCTCTCTACAACCCAAAACACGTTCAGGAAAACTAACTCCGAACGCTAAAGTGCGCGGCTATCCGGGAGCATCGATTCAAATAGTGTCGGGATAGAGTTGAGAAGTGTGTGACACACTGTCTTGCTACATATAATGACAAACATTAAGATGTATTTATTAACTTCCTTAATATTCTAGTTTACACGGCCCTGTTTCGTAGCAGCTGTTATTACTACGCCTATTGCAATTAACGAGTATTTTTCACCAGACATATATAAAGCATCTTCTGTGGTCGTTCTAGAAATACGGATGCATAATAAGTCTCTACATTTTGGTGTTTATCAATTAATAACGGTACTTGCTTACAAAGTTTTCTTGCAGTTTACCTACGGTGTTTCTGTCTCTTTTTATCATACAGATAAAAAACAAAAAACACCTTCTCACCCTACAAGAAAACTGCCGCATTCAGAAAACCATAACAGGAAAGAAACAACTCATAAATGATTGGACTAGCCTGGCAGACCACACTTTTTCTTAGTGAATAGACCATTAGTATGACAAACATAGACGTTCGACCACACCTCTATAAATGTCCCCTACTCACTACCACTCTCCCACACCACTCACAGTCAGTTTTCATTTACCACTACCACATCTTCAAGTTCCTTTCCCTCCACACACATGCACACACACACAGAAACATGAAGACTGTGGTGAGCGCGGAACTTGTGAAATTGGCAGTACTGTTTCTCGTGTGAAGTTTTACGAATGTTACGTGAAGTGGAAATAACACCAACGCAGCGTAAGAAGAAGTGAGGTCCAAAACGAAAAATATTGCCAATTGTTGACACGCAACAAAGTTTCTGTGTATCTCAGGTTTCGCTAACAACGAAGGAAAACAACTATGTAAACAAGAGCGAGAAAGACTTAAGTATGTAAATTGTAGGCCACTTCTTTGAGGAAATACTGTTTTTAATATATACATATGAGAATGTAAAAACACGTTATGCCTCCATATTTCCAGAACGACCACGCGTCTAGTGAGAAATACTCATTTACTCAGTTTAAGACGGAGAAACCAATAATGATTTATTGTAACAGCTATTGCGGAAGATTGCCATGTAAACAAACTTATTGAAGAAGTTCAAATTGCTTCACCGTAATGTTGATCTCCATATGTAGTGAGACAGTATGTCACCTACTTCTTAAATATATTCAGACACTACAGTATTTGGTTGTACGAATATATATGAGACGCAAACTAGCCAGCTTAGAAAGTTACAAGAACACACTTTAAATGATGACTCTAGAAATGTACCACAAATAATTACACAGATTCTTCCCGCGCTCCGTAAGCGTATGGAACGGGATGAAGCAATAATAAACTGTTACAATGGAAAGTACCCTTTGCCATCCACTTTACAGTGCAGAGTATGGCTCTAGACGTAGATAAAGATTACTTGATTCATTTCTTTAATTACCGTTGTTTCAATTCAAACGCACATTCATTTATGGTGCGTATTTTGAAACCATAATAGTGAACAGTTTAAGGGATGATGTTAGCGACATATTCTTTCTTGTGTGCACGTCAGACATTCGGTCAGAACGTTGGTAACGAAATCGTAGTTAGCTTGTCAGCTGTTGACAAAGTGTGCCTGATACCTGCTGCCATCTGGCGGCAGTTCTGACAGACAACTGCGTTCGCTGACTAACAGATGGCGCTGGCGTGCAGCGTGGTGAGAGCAGTGCGCAGTACTGCGTTAGCGTTGTCACTGCTTAGTTGATTCGACACGCTTCGCTGCTTCTATTCTGCTTCTTCTTGATTAATGACATTGTATTAATACACGGTGAAACACTAACCAAAGACACGCACGACAAATATAATACAAGTGCGTGATCTATAAACTAGGTAAAATTGATACGACTCTTATTTCAGACATCAGGCAATTCTATGTTGAAATTGTGACCAACAATTACCGTGACGCAGAAATGAATGAAAAAAAGTCTTTGTCTGACGTCAGTAATACACTTAGTGCGAAAGGACACAGCTCCGCTGTCTGTATAGTTTTCACAGAAATTGTAATGAGTAATTGGAAATGACCGATTAGTAGCCCCGGTGAATGACGTTTTGAATGCAGCCAACTCCTGGGAATAGGAGACTTGGACTGTTTAACAGATGCAACTACCGAGCCAGCATAACATGTTTCTCAAATGTTTTACGCTCACTAACCTAAATAATTACTTATTAATGTATAATTACATGTATTTGACGGGTATATTCGAACTGTATATCGTAGAATGAAACAATTTTGCAGTTATATTCACTGATGTATGAGAATACTGTCTGGTGAGTGTTTCACGACTACAATTAGTAGTAAAAAAATTAGTAGTAAAAAAATAGTACATTAAAACGTCGCGTTTCGTACAGTAGTTTTACAGCGTGAATAGCAAAAGTGGTAAGCAATAATCATTTTGTGGAGATTATAATCGAGAAAAAGTTTCGTGAAGGTTTGAAATTATATGTAAAGTATTTTCCAAGTCAGTAAGTGCTCCTATTCTCAAGTACGCGTTGAAAAAAGGCTGGGTGTTCCCGCGTCGTGGGCTACACTACTTTTTCATCCCCCCACCATTTGATACATCTACATCTACATCTACATGGATACTCTGCAAATCACATTTAAGTGCCTGGCAGAGGATTCATCGAACCACCTTCACAATCCTCTACTATTCCAATCTCGTGTAGCGCACGGACAGAATGGACACCTGTATCTTTCCGTACGTGCTCTGATTTCCCTTATTTTATCGTGGTGATCGTTTCTCCCTATGTAGGTCGGTGTCAACAAAATATTTTCGCATTCGGAAGAGAATGTTGGTGATTGGAATTTCGTGAGAAGATTCCTCCGCCAAGAAAAACGCCTTTCTTTTAATGATTTCCAGCCCAAATCCTGTATCATTTCTGTGACACTCTCTCCCATATTTCGCGATAATCCAAAACGTGCTGCCTTTCTTTGAACTTTTTCGATGTACTCCGTCAGTCCTATCTGGTAAGGATCCCACACCGCGCAGCAGTATTCTAAAAAAGGACGGACAAGCGTAGTGTAGGCAGTCTCCTTAGTAGGTCTGTTACATTTTCTAAGTGTCCTGCCAATAAAACGCAGTCTTTGGTTAGCCTTCCTCACATTTTCTATGTGGTCTTTCCAATTTAAGTTGTTCGTAATTGTAATTCCCAGTATTTAGTTGAATTTACGGCTTTTAGATTAGACTGATTTACCGTGTAACCGAAGTTTAACGAGTTCCTTTTAGCACTCATGTGGATGACCTCACACTTTTCGTTATTTAGGGTCAACTGCCACTTTTCGCACCATTCAGATATTTTTTTCTAAATCGTTTTGCAGTTTGTTTTGATCTTCTAATGACTTCATTAGTCGATAAACGACAGCGTCATCTGCAAACAACCGAAGACGCGTGCTCAGATTGTCTCCCAAATCGTTTATATAGATAAGGAACAGCAAAGAGCGTATAACACTGCCTTGGGGAACGCCTGAAATCACTTCTGTTTTACTTTCCGTCAATTACTACGAACTGTGACCTTTCTGACAGGAAATCGCAAATCCAGTCACATAACTGAGACGACATTCCATAAGCACGCAATTTCACTACGAGCCGCTTGTGTGGTACAGTGTCAAAAGCCTTCCGTACGTTGTTCACATCGGCGTCTGAAACAGATGGCACGCCCCCTTTTTATGGAAAACACTACCTGTCTCCATAAATGACGTATGCCAAGCCCGAATAGTTGGTCGGAACGATAGCTGCCTTCCATACCGTGTTCGAAAATTTCGCTACAGTTGGGGATCGGACGCCCTTTGTATGCACTAGACCACACGCTGATCTTTTTCCTGTGACAGACACATTTTATGAGGTTTCCAAGTTCAATTTTGCAAAAATAGCTTAGTTGTAAACCGTTTGTTAACATCATTAATATCTAGCGTATTTTTAAGGTTATTTAACTGTTAAGGTAGTTACGGACTCCCTTGTAAACTGCTGTCGTAGCAGACTCGATCGAGAACAGCGTTCCAAACTCAACGATTTAAAGAACACTGCTGGCATAGTGCCACATGTCAGGAAACATAACACCTGATGGTACATCGCATAGAACACCGTTCTCCAGTGGTTCGCGTGAATGACACTGGTCACTCAACAGTTAACAGCAGTTCTAATACATACCGACAACATACGCCTCTGCCACGTTGATCGAACCTATCCATATGTTTCACATTATCATCATATATAACTTTTAGCCTGCGTATAGAAAAACGGGAAATAAAACTGAGGATCTGGTACGTGATATGAGTTTGGCTTTGGGAAAGTTGAAGGGTCCAGAAAGGAAGTTCTGACGTTGTGACTGACAATACAAGCAAGACTTAAGAAAAACCAAGACACGTTTATGGTATTTCGCCGAAGTAGAAAAAGCGTTCGACAATTTAAAATGGTACAAGAGTTGAGGTTCTTAGAAAAACAGGAGTAGCTACAGGGAAAGATATTTAATGTGCAATATGTACAATAATCAAGAATGAACAATGAGAACGGAAGACCAAGGACGGACTGGTCGCATTATAAACGGCTTTAAAATAGGGATGCATTCTTCTACTGTTGCATCTGCAGAGTGATTCAGAAACAAAATGTTTATTACAGACAAACTATACAAGATAAACACTGCGCATGTCGCCGGATAGAGGAAGTTTAAAAGTTGTGACATAGCTGCACTGTTGTTTGTAACATGGCAACTACACCACAACATAGATCACTCTGCGTGTTGGAATTCGGGTGAAGTCTTTCCATTGTTCAAGGGTTGCCAACTGTCCCGTTTTAGGTCGGGCAGTCCGGTTTTTTCAATAAAAACGAGCCAACCGAACATCAGAAGTCCGGTTTACAGGCCCCTAAATTAGGCTACATTCGTATTAACTAATTTCATTTCTTAAATTTTTTTTACGGAAGCCAAATAATGAAAATGGAGTCAGTTAAGCTTTTCAATTTGATTATTCTTTGGTTTCAATATTTTGCATCACAAGTTGGGGGCACTGTAAAAAAATAGTCGCAACGAATTCCAAGAACTTTGAACATTTCTGTTCCAGTGACGTGGGCATTGTGTTTCTTTTATGGTTTGTCCGCAATAAACTTATAAAATCTGTTCTTCTTTTTGAGCCATATATGGAAGAAGCAATGATGGAAATGAAAGATAGGTTCAAGAGTGGGATTAACGATCAGATTGGAAGTAAATGAATGATAAGATACGCAGATGAGATTGCTATCCTTCGCGGAAATGAGGAGAAGAACCGAACAGAGGTAAGGAATGAGTAAGGAACATGGGCTAAGAGTAAACCGAAGAAAGACGAGATAACTGAGGAGTAGAAGAAATGAGATTAGCGATAAACTGAGCATCAAAAGTAGCGACCATGAAAAATAACGTCCTCTGCCATCTTGAAATCAAAATAACCCATGATGGACAAAGCAAGGAAATAAAACGCAGATTGGTACAAGTAAACAGGGCATTGCTAGCAAGGGGATGTGTACCAGTATCCAACATGGGCCTTAATTTGAGGAAGCAATTTGTGAGAATGTACATTTGGAGCACAGCATTGTATCGTAGGGAAACATGGACTGTGGAAAAACCGGAACAGAAAAGAATCAAAGCATTTGAGATGTGGAGCTACAGAAGAATGTTGAAAATAATGTGGACCGATAAAGTAAGGAATGAGGAGGTACTTCATAGAAGAAAGGAGTGTATGGAAGCACAAGAAGGAGGGAGAAGATGTTAGGTTATTTGTTAAGGTATCGGGGAATAACTTGCATGGTACTAGAGGGTAAGAACTGTAGAGGAAGACAGCAAATAACTGAAGGCAAAAAACTTGCGTAAACATGTATGGGCAGGCTTACTTCAACTCATTATAAAAAAAATTGTTCAAATGGTTCTGAGCACTATCGGACTTAACATCTGTGGTCATCAGTTCTCTAGAACTTAGAACTACGTAAACCTAACTAACCTAAGTACACCACACACATCCATGCCCGAGG
Organism: Schistocerca serialis cubense; assembly: GCF_023864345.2. NCBI lineage: Eukaryota > Metazoa > Arthropoda > Insecta > Orthoptera > Acrididae > Schistocerca > Schistocerca serialis. The sequence continues at coordinate 140,949,261 of NC_064649.1, read as the reverse complement.
CAGGATTCGAACCTGCGACCGTAGCGGTCACGTGGTTCCAGACTGAAGCGCCTAGAACCGCACGGCCACACCGGCAGTTGAGTCCCATAGTGCTCAGAGCGCCCCCCCCCCCCCCCCCTCTCTACCCAGTACGGCTAGCAATGTGCTTTGCAAATAATTTCCAAACCAAAGGCTGAGTTTTGTTGGCAGGGCACTTGGAAAATGCAACAGATCTACTAAAGAGACCGCCTACACTACGCTTGTCCGTCCTCTTTTGGAGTACTGCTGCGCGGTGTGGGATCCTTACCAGATAGCATTAACGGAGTACATCGAGAAAATTGAAGGGAGAGAGTGTCACTGACATTATACAGGATTTGCCGTGGAGACCACTAAAACAAAGGCCTTTTTCGTTACAGCAGAATCTTCTCACGAAATTTCAGAGTCGCCACTTTCTCCTCCGAATGCGAAAATATTTTGTTGACGTCGACCTACATAGGGAGATACGATCATCATAACAAAATAACGGAAATCAGAGCTCGCACGTAAGGATATAGGTGATCGTTTTCCAGCGCGCTGTTCGAGAGTCGAATAATAGGGAATTATTCTGAATTTTTTTCGATGAACCCTCCGCCAGGCGCTTAAGTGTGATTTGAAACTTTTATCCATTCTGGATTTGGAACACTGTGACTGTCTTGTTAAAGGTTTCAGGAATTACTGCAACCAATCGCCATTTTTTCTTCAATTTTTATTTATTCATGACCGGTAGAGAAAGTATATATTTTATGACGAATGCTACACAAAACGAAAAATGAGCAAAGGAAATCTCAGCCCCCATAAAACTCTTTGGAGACAACAAGAGCCACACTCTTTGGTTTGTTTATATATTGCAAAGTGTGTGGGAGTCGCCATCGATGAAAAAGTGCCTGTTTCACTTGGTATTTAACGATACTGGAAAGCATGCATAATGTTTTCCAGAGCAGTGCTTGCAACAAGAATAAAAACAGCGAGTAATACCATATAATTAATCTTACAACCTTAATATTCTTCCCACATACAGTGCTCACTTTTTCGTCTCTATATTTGCCACAGATGGACGACACCCACAATACACCAAACTAAATTGTATCATAGCAGGGAATTCGAAACCGGCCATGAATAAATAAAAATTGAAGAAAAAACGGCGATTGCTTGCAGTAATTCCTGAAACCTTTAAGTGTGATTTGTTTTTAATATCCATGTAGATGTAGGTCATGGATACTAATGTTTTTATTTATGTATAATACAGACAGAACAACATGACTAGCATGGGGACAAGGAAGAAAATATGCGGGTTAATAGAGCTGACGTAGAAATTGTAAACCTGTCCATTTTGTTAACAAAACTGACGCTGGAGTGCGCTGCAATCGCACCCGTGCCGTGTTCGCCAAGTCGCATAGGTTCTGTGCGCTCAGCGTGTGATCTCCCGCTTCCTTCCTAATTCCATTTCTTGTCCACAATAGTCTTTTATGATGATTTGAGAGGAGCGAAGATTACAATGAACTTTCTAGTTTACTTACGGCTTTTCACGTAGAGTTGGCTCCAGTTCTTCTTGTCAAGGGGTCTGATTCTTGAAGCTGAAAATGTCACATTTTAGATCCTCACGGTTGGGATTGATCGATCTAAATAAATTTGAAGATTGTTGTTGCAGAATTCTTGTTGTTACGTTAATAAAGCTTCTCACATTTCAGTATATCATACAGTCTTTTGATTTCGAAAGAACAGATGTCATATACTGTAGTTAAGGCTCACCGGTCATTTGACCATCTTCTTCTGTGCGGATTCACAAACAGTGCCCGAACTCTTACGAGAATCGGCAAAAAGCCGTGAGTAAAGAGCATAATGAGCAGGGGAACTATGAATATACAGGGTGCGTCAAAAACATGTATACACACTTTAAAGCGTCATAGAAAACTTATTTCCCGTTCTACAATGTTAAATTTCTGGAAATGGAAAGCTTAAACTCCAATGGAAAAAATAAATGTACTTTGCAAATGTGATTAATGTTCAAACTGGTGGCCTTCAGCATCAATACATTTCTGAGTACGTCACCACTGATTCCGTACATCGTACCAAAGTGTCCAATGAGATTTCTGCGCACACCGGCTGAATCTCATTCCAAAGTGTGTCCAGGTTACGAGGTGTACGTTTGTACACCTCATCTTTTACTGTGCCCCATAAGAAGAAATCCAGCGGCGTGAGGTCTGGAGAGCGTGCAGGAAACTCGATTGGTCCCCTGCGTCCTATCCACTGGCCTGGCACACTGTGATCCAGGTATGCTCGTACGTCCCTATGATAGTGCGGCGGGGCGCCATCTTGTTGGAAATAAAACTCATCATTACCGTATAATGCAAGAATGGCAGGAAATATGGAGTCAGCAAGCATTGTTAGGTACGTTTCTCCATTAACAGTACCTTCAAAGCGGAAAGTCTCAATGAGTCCCCTTGCAGACAAACCACACCACACCACACATTTACACCAGGCAAATTCACAGCCTTTTCAACTGTAATGTGAGGATTATCTTCATCCAGTACACACAATTGTGCCTATTGACAGTTCCATTGAGTTGGGCTTCATCCGACCAAATTATGCTACCCATAAATCCCGGTTCACGTCTCACCATCTCCTGAACCCATTCACAAAATTCTAACCTTAGATCTGGATCGTCACTTAGCTGTTGCAGTTACTTCCTTGCCACTGCTGCCACCTGTTGCAGAAACATAACATTACTTTCTCACAGATACTTAACCTTGTAGAACGGGAAATAAACTGTCTATGACAGTTCAAAGTGTGTATACATTTTTTTGACGCACCCAGTAGTGCAGGACAATAAGTTGGGAATGTGGGTCTCACGGGAGGCGTGCCGGAAATAAGTCCCTGCAGTCGCACTATCCTCTGTGTACTCGATGACTAGCCGGCACGGTATCCTCCGAAGAAAAAAAAAAAAAAAACTGAGTGAAAAGATCAACAACGAACTTCAACGGATGTCATGTGACGTCCGCTACGACGAAATACAACGAACAAAAACGAGCAAAATCCAAAGAAAAAGAAAAAAAGAAAAAAAAGTGGCTCAGATGGATAGAGCCAGCTGATAGAGCGTCTGCCATGTAAGCAAGAGATCCCGGGTTCGAGTCCCGGTCGGGGCACGCATTTTCGACTGTCCCCGTTGACGTATATCAACGCCTGTATGCAGCTAAGCGTAGTGATTTCATTGTAATTTCATCCGAAATTACATTGTTCTCATAAAATACAAAAATATGTCCGATCACATCAGAGGCATGCTTACGACTCCCACACCTTGCGGAAATATCAATATTCCAACGGGTTTGCAATTTTTCTTAACAAATGACTTTCTACTGTTTTCTGTTACAATATTAATTTCGATTATTATTTCATAAATGAATCCAGAAATAAATATAATAAACAGTACAGAATTGCGTAATTAGTAATGGAAATTTTAAGTGTACAAATATTTCGTAATTTTAAATTTTTCTAAAAAAATAATTTTAACTGTACATTCACAACTGACTTATCGATTATAACAACGAGACTAAAATTTTGTATAAAGTAATTCATTTTCATAATTCTTAGCTTGAAATATAACATGTTGTTGTTGTTGTGGTCTTCACTCCTGAGACTGGTTTGATACAGCTCTCCATGCTACTCCATCCTGTGCAAGCTGCTTCATCTCGCAGTACCTACTGCAGCCTACATCCTTCTGAACCTGCTTAGTGTATTCATTTCTTGGTCTCCCTCTACGATTTTTACCCTCCACGCTGCCCTCCAATACTAAATTGGTGATCCCTTGATGCCTCAGAACATGTCCTACCAACCGATCCCTCCTTCTAGTCAAGTTGTGCCACAAACTCATCTTCTCCTCAATTCTAGTGAGTACCTCCTCATTAGTTATGTGATTTACCCATCTAATCTTCAGCATTCTTCTGTAGCACCACATTTCAAAAGCTTCTGTTCTCTTCTTGTCCAAACTATTTATCGTCCACGTTTCACTTCCATACATTCCATACAAATACTTTCGGAAACGACTTTCTGACACTTTATACTCGACGTTCACAAATTTCTCTTCTTCGGAAACGCTTTTCTTGCCATTGCCAGTCTACATTTTATATCCTCCCTACTTCGACCATCATCAGTTATTTTGCTCCCCAAATAGCAAAACTCCTTTACTAATTTAAGTGTCTCATTTCCTAATCTAATTCCCTCAGCATCACCAGACTTAATTCGACAACATTCCATTATCCTCGTTTTGCTTTTGTTGATGTTCATCTTATACCCTCCTTTCAAGACACTGTCCATTCCGTTCAATTGCTCTTCCAAGTCCTTTGCTGTCTCTGACAGAATTACAATGCCATTGGCGAACCTCAAAGTTTTTATTTCTTCTCCATGGATTTTAATACCTACTACGAATTTTTCTTTTGTTTCCTTCACTGCTTGCTCAGTATACAGATTGAATATCATCGGGGAGTGGCTACAACCCTGTCTTACTCCCAAATATAAAATACTGCGTAGAAAATTATATGACAGCTTTCAGAAAAGCAACTGCGATAATATTGACCTGTCCAAAATTCGAAAAATAATGCTGGTATCGACAACTATTGTTGAGGAGAAGTAATGCTAGAGGAGGATGTCCCGTTGACGTTCGAAAGCACGGTCCGTGTGCCGAGGCTTAAGGAAATGTCAGAGATCCATTTGTCCATTGTGTTAAATACGAGGTACAAGGAGAATTAGCGAAATAATTTCGCTCCGCTACCCTGGATAGCTATAAATAGAACCTTCCTGCTCCGTCCACGACCAGTTCGTGTTTTGTTCGCCATTGGCGGAACAATAAAGGACGCTGGGGGCTTACGTCACCGCGTTACTGCGCGAGACCTTCGACTGACGGGGCTGAGTTGTGATTGCGCTGACTCAGGCGTACATTCTCGCAGTATCGAGCACCGGCAAGCCCACGGAGAATATCGTAAGGTCCGCCTCCGTAGCGTAGCGGAATCGTTACCGCCTACCACGCGAGGGTCCTGGGTTCGATTCCGGGCAGGGGACTGGGTGTTGTGTATCTTTCATCATCATTGACTCGCAAATCGCCGAAGTGGCGTCAGCGAAATAGGACTTGCAATACGGCGGCCGAACTCCCCGAATGGGGTCTCCCGGCCAACAATGCCATACGATCATTTCCATTTCCACTGTAAGTACGGTTCCAGTACCACAACTTAAAAAATTTCTTGATTATTACGAGAGGTGTTTCGGAAGATTTCCATTTTCAAGTACACCTACGTGGTCCTGTGGTATATATAACATTTGGTGTGACTGTATCTGCTGACTGTCCCAGTTATGTTTCACGTGAAATTCTAAAATATCGATTTCACGTTCATTTTGTATTGTTTTATACAGCGTGGATAAATATTTTGATGATATTGGTGCAACAGTGTAGATATTTACTGTCATTTTTGACAGTTCACACCACAGATGTTTTATATTTACATAGTTACAGACTATGGTCTACGATATTACGTCAAAATATTACGCCACACTGTATAAAACCGTGCAAAATCGACATAAAATCGATATTTTAGAATTTCACGTTAAGCATAACTACAACAGTGACCCAGTACAGTCACACCAGACGTTGTATGAAGGGCTTATTTCAATAGTGGTAGAAGTCCATTTTTGTTCACTTTGAGATACAGAGCCCTAAAGTTAAAAAAAAAAAAAAAAATGGTTCAAATGTCTCTGAGCACTAAACTTCTGAGGTCATCAGTCCCGTAGAACTTAGAACTACTTAAACCTAACTAACGTAAGGACATCACACATATCCTTGCCCGAAGCGACAGTAGCGGTCGCGCGGTTCCAGACTGTAGCGCCTGGAACCGCTCGGCCACTTTGGCCGGTCGTAAAGTCAAATGAGCGCTGAAAAATCTGCAGTTGAGATACCATAAATATTCAAGCATATGGTTTCTTGCTAGAGATGAACCTTTCTTTCTGTTTGATCGGATGATTAATTTCAGAAGCATTATAGGCAGAATAGCGGAGGTAATGGACTTGTACCACTATTGAAATAAGCCGTTCATATATACCTCAGGACAACGCAGACGGACTAAATGGAAATCTCCCGAAACAGCTGCCGTAATAATCAATAGGTGTTTTAAGCAGTAACGCTGAAACCTGACTTACAATGTCCTTTCAAGACATATATTTCACTGTAGGCTCAGTCATCAAGAAATCACGGAGGATAGCTGACTAGCCTTCGTATTTCTTACATTTTGCCTTTGTAGCATTGGTTAATTAATGTAGCACAAACTTAATGAACAAGGCTGGGAGGTTTAGCGTCATCGTAACAGCAAGAAGCCTTGGAGACGTCGTTTGGTTGGAATGCTGACTCCAACGAAGCCTCACGTGAATTCCATCCCTTCCCAGAGTTCACCATATAATGATCTCAAGCGTTTTTCTGGCCTCTGACATGAAAGGACAGAACACCACAATAATAAACACTTTTTACCCCTCCGTCATTTTGCGTGATCTTTCTTGGTACATGTTATGTGATGTATACGATTCAAATCATGAAATGCAGAGGGAATTAGATGAGCAAATTAGAATAAACACTTTTTATCCCTCCGTCATTCTGCGTGATCTTTCTTGGTACATGTTACGTGATGTATACGATTCGAATCATGACATGCCGAGGGAATTAGATGAGCAAATTAGAATAAACACTTTTTACCCCTCCATCATTCTGCGTGATCTTTCTTGGTACATGTTACGTGATGTATACGATTCGAATCATGTCATGCCGAGGGAATTAGATCTGCAAATTAGACGTTCAGAGTCGTGAAGGAGAGAAATTTGTTTACATGGAATAAAAGTTTAACTGCGAGAAAAGTCTTCTCTGAAGGTATTTGTATGGAGTGTAGCCATGCATGGAAATAACGTGGATGATAAGCTGTTCAGACAGGAAAAGAATAGCTTTTGAGATGTGGTGCTACTGAAGAATGTTGAAGGTCGGATGGTTAAATCGAATAAGCAATGAAGAGGTACTGATTCTAATTGGGTAGACAAGAAAAGTATGGCAATGAGTTGATTAAAAGAATGAGTCGATAAATAGGACACATCCTGAGGCCTCAGTGAATCGTCAGTTTGATAACAGAGGTAGGTGTAAGGGAACAAAATCGTAGAGGGGTACCAAGATTTGACAACAGTGAGCAGGTTCAAATCGATGTACGTTGCAGTAATCATTCAGAGACGAAGAGAATTGCACAGAAGCTGCATCAAACCATTCTTCGGACTGAAGACAACCACAGAACTAACCTTTCTTTTCTTCTGTTAACGTTCCACAGTTTGTTTACAGATTCGCTGTCCGCCATCTATTTACTCAGCATCACCTTCATTTTTGTTTTCACAATATATTCTGTACACTTCTAGACCAAGTTTTCTAAACTATCATTACTGTTAACCAGAAGGGCAATAATACTAGCGAAACAGCACGAATCACTGACATATATATCTATACGCAAACTCCGCAAGCTTTCTTACGGAACATGGCGGTGGGTACTCTGTACTGCCAACTCCGCATTTGTAAACATTGCACTGACTGCAAAACCACGTTCGTGATGAACACTAACCTGTTGATGCTACGTACTGATGTGCTTGATGCTAGTACTGTAGAGCAATGAGTCGCATGTCAACACAAGCACCGAAGTCAACATTACCTTCCTTCAATTGGGCCAAGTGGCGGTGAATCGAGGAAGTACAGTACATACTGACGAAACTAAAATGAGCTCTAACATGGAAATTAAGCGTTTCCGGACACATGTCCACATAACATCTTTTCTTTATTTGTGTGTGAGGAATGTTTCCTGAAAGTTTGGCCGTACATTTTTGTAACACCCTGCATAAAAGGTAATGTCTAACTGAATCATCACCGCCCAGTCGAAGCCGCTAAGGACAAAACTTGAAATTTCCAGATGGTGTGGATCTTATACTGTAGACGTCATTTAAGAAGGGATTTTTCGAGATTCCAACCCTAAGGAGGTCGAATAGGGGATGAAGCGTTTTTTTTTAAGAATGTCGCTATTAAGGCAATTTTGAAGCTGGACCTACGAAAATTGGTATTTGGTTTCTGGTCATAAATAAAGAAATACACGTTTCACTGTCTTTAGAAATTTAACCCTTTTTTGCAAATACATAATTGAACAACTACTAACAGGTTTTTAGGGCTACTAAGGGGGTGCAATAGGGGATGAAAATTTTTAAGAAAATATTTCGTTACATTAAAAAAAATTTAAACCTACATTTACGAAGCTCTGTTTGACTCAATGCGCAGGCGTGTGAAGGCCGTTACTACGGCCAGAGGTGGTTGTTCTGGGTACTGATTTCTCAGGATCTACGCACGCAAATTGCGTGAAAATGTAATCATATGTCAGTTCTAGTATAATATATTTGTCCAATGAATACCCGTTTATCATCTGCATTTCTTCTTGGTGTAGCAGTTTTAATGGCCAGTAGTGTATTTCATGTAGTTCACTAATTCTCACCCTGTTCATGCAGCACACAGTTAGGTTTGTATGAAACCCTCAGAGTACGTGTCCGCCGCACTAGAAGAACTCTTAATTTTTGTTATAGTTTCGCATTCACGAACATATCCGTCATTGTTGTTGTTGTTGTTATCTTCAGTCCTGAGACTGGTTTGATGCAGCTCTCCATGCTACTCTATCCCGTGCAAGCTTCTTCATCTCCCAGTACCTACTGCAGCCTACATCCTTCTGAATCTGCTTAGTGTATTGATCTCTTGGTCTCCCTCTACGATTTTTACCCTCCACGCTGCCCTCCAATGCTAAATTTGTGATCCCTTGATGCCTCAGAACATGTCTTACCAACCGGTCCCTTCTTCTTGTCAAGTTGTGCCACAAACTCCTCTTCTCCCCAATTCTATTCAATACCTCCTCATTAGTTATGTGATCTACCCATCTAATCTTCAGCATTCTTCTTTAGCACCACATTTCGAAAGCTTCTATTCTCTTCTTGTCCAAACTATTTATCGTCCGCGTTTCACTTCCATACATGGCTACACTCCATACAAATACTTTCAGAAACGACTTCCTGACACTTAAATCAATACTGGATGTTAACAAATTTCTCTTCTTCAGAAACGCTTTTTGCCATTGCCAGTCTACATTTAATATCCTCTCTACTTCGACCATCATCAGTTATTTTGCTCCCCAAATAGCAAAACTCCTTTACTAGTTTAAGTGTCTCATGTCCTAATCTAATTCCCTCAGCATCACCCGACTTAATTCGACTACATTCCATTATCCTCGTTTTGCTTTTGTTGATGTTCATCTTATATCCTCCTTTCCATCATTCGTCATTATCTTCATTGATTTCAGATATACTCCTGTATGCATGCTACCTTTAGACTTGTTCGAAGACAGATGATGATTTGAATGATGGCTGTCATATGAGTGATTTGCATCGTCTGAAAGGGCCAGAGACGCAGCATCGCACGTAGAGTGCGTATATGCCGAATTTATCAGTGGGTCACGGTTAAGTTGAGACGTGCCTCTTGTTAGCAGTGCTTAATGAGATCAGTAACCTGGCTTGCACATACACGTGTGTGTGTTTAGACACGCCCACGGCCGCGAAGCGCTTTGGTGTCAGGGCCTTTAGACGGGCGATAGTCTCCGAGCTCAGTGAATCAGGACAGATAGCGCTCTAGGACGAACGCGGCGCGTTACTGTACTTCCAAGAGGCGTGGCCCTGACCTCGCAGGCTCTACCTTCTCGCGCCGCTGCCGACAGTACGAAAACCGGCAATTATGCCCTTATTGCGTCAAATACGCGCCGGAGAAGCTTTACGTCACGTCTTCTGGCCGGAGGCAAGCAGCGCCTGTAGTGTTTAATAAAAAAGAAAAAGCGAATAAAATAAAATAAAAGAAAAGGTTGAAAATGTGGGAAGAAATGGTGAATAAAAAGGGGGGTTTTAAAATCGTTAATGACCGTGAAATAGGAAAAGAATGAAATGCAAATCGGACTTCGTATTACAGAAAAGCTATCGGACTTCGTGATGCGGAAAAGCTATTGTTGGGGTGGTCCTTGTGGCGTTTCTGACAAGGGAACCTCCCCATCGCACCCCCCTCAGATTTAGCTATAAGTTGGCACAGTGGATAGGCCTTGCAAAACTGAACACAGATCAATCGAGAAAACAGGAAGAAGTTGTGTGAAACTATGAAAAAACAAGCAAAATATACACTCCTGGAAATGGAAAAAAGAACACATTGACACCGGTGTGTCAGACCCACCATACTTGCTCCGGACACTGCGAGAGGGCTGTACAAGCAATGATCACACGCACGGCACAGCGGACACACCAGGAACCGCGGTGTTGGCCGTCGAATGGCGCTAGCTGCGCAGCATTTGTGCACCGCCGCCGTCAGTGTCAGCCAGTTTGCCGTGGCATACGGAGCTCCATCGCAGTCTTTAACACTGGTAGCATGCCGCGACAGCGTGGACGTGAACCGTATGTGCAGTTGACGGACTTTGAGCGAGGGCGTATAGTGGGCATGCGGGAGGCCGGGTGGACGTACCGCCGAATTGCTCAACACGTGGGGCGTGAGGTCTCCACAGTACATCGATGTTGTCGCCAGTGGTCGGCGGAAGGTGCACGTGCCCGTCGACCTGGGACCAGACCCCAGCGATGCACGGATGCACGCCAAGACCGTAGGATCCTACACAGTGCCGTAGGGGACCGCACCGCCACTTCCCAGCAAAGGAGGGACACTGTTGCTCCTGGGGTATCGGCGAGGACCATTCGCAACCGTCTCCATGAAGCTGGGCTACGGTCCCGCACACCATTAGGCCGTCTTCTGCTCACACCCCAACATCGTGCAGACCGCCTCCAGTGGTGTCGCGACAGGCATGAATGGAGGGACGAATGGAGACGTGTCGTCTTCAGCGATGAGAGTCGCTTCTGCCTTGGTGCCAATGATGGTCGTATGCGTGTTTGGCGCCGTGCAGGTGAGCGCCACAATCAGGACTGCATACGACCGAGGCACACAGGGCCAACACCCGGCATCATGGTGTGGGGAGCGATCTCCTACACTGGCCGTACACCACTGGTGATCGTCGAGGGGACACTGAATAGTGCACGGTACATCCAAACCGTCTTCGAACCCATCGTTCTACCATTCCTAGACCGGCAAGGGAACTTGCTGTTCCAACAGGACAATGCACGTCCGCATGTATCCCGTGCCACCCAACGTGCTCTAGAAGGTGTACGTCAACTACCCTGGCCAGCAAGATCTCCGGATCTGTCCCCCATTGAGCATGTTTGGGACTGGATGAAGCGTCGTCTCACGCGGTCTGCACGTCCAGCACGAACGCTGGTCCAACTGAGGCGCCAGGTGGAAATGGCATGGCAAGCCGTTCCACAGGACTACATCCAGCATCTCTACGATCGTCTCCATGGGAGAATAGCAGCCTGCATTGCTGCGAAAGGTGGATATACACTGTACTAGTGCCGACATTGTGCATGCTCTGTTGCCTGTGTCTATGTGCCTGTGGTTCTGTCAGTGTGATCAAGTGATGTATCTGACCACAGGAATGTGTCAATAAAGTTTCCCCTTCCTGGGACAATGAATTCACGGTGTTCTTATTTCAATTTCCAGGAGTGTACAAACTGAGTAGTCCATGCACATCATAGGTAACATCAATGAGGATGTGAGCCTACGAACGCCGTGGTCTCGTGGTTAGCGTGAACAACTGCGGTACGAGAGGTCCTTGTTCAAGTCTTTCCTCAAGTGAAAATTTTAATTTTTTATATAATCAATTTCGTTCTCCAAAATTCCAGGACATGTTCAGATTTGCTTGCACATATGCAGGATTTGACGGTCTACACACGGAAAAATATGAAAACGTGAAAAACACATGTTTTGGCAGAGCACAGGGAAAACGGTGCGACTGTGAAACTGTTGCATTCATTTATTGCAGTTTATGTGACAAACTCTTATGTTTTCATTACTTTCACATCAACAAGAAAACCTAAATCGGGCAAGCTAGAAGAATCTTTTCACCCATTCGCCAAGTGTACAAGTTAGGTGGGTCGACAAAATATTCCTGTCATGTGACGCACATGCCGTCACCAGTGTCGTATAGAATATATCAGATGTGTTTTCCTGTGGAGGAATCGGTTGACCTATGACCTTGCGATCAAATGTTTTCGGTTCCCATTGTAGAGGCACGTCCTTTCGTCTACTAATCGCACGGTTTTGCTGTGCGGTCGCAAAACACAGACACTAAACTTATTACAGTGAACAGAGACGTCAATGAACAAAAGGACAAATCATAACTTTGCGAATACAAAAAAAAGTAAACTTTTCATTCGAAGGAAGACTTGAACCAAGGAGCTTTCGTTACGCAGCTGCTCACACTAACCACGGGAGCACGTCATTTCTTCGGATTAATTCACGTTCTGTTTACAGCATCATGATGGTCGCATCCGAGTTTGGCGACATCGCGGTGAACGCACATTGGAAGCGTGTATTTTTCATCGCCATACTGGCGTATCACCCGGCACGATGGTATGGGATGCCATTGGTTACACGTCGCGGTCACCTCTCGTTCGCATTGATGGCACTTTGAACAGTGGACGTCACATTTCAGATGTGTTACGACCCGTGGCTCTACCCGTCATTCGATCCCTGTGAAACCCTACATTTCAGCAGGATAATGCACGACCGCATGTTGCAGGTCCTGTACGAGCCTTTCTGGATACAGAAAATGTTCGACTGCTGCCCTGGTCAGAACATTCTCCAGATCTCTCCCGAATTCAAAACGTCTGGCCCATGGTGGCCGAGCAACTGGCTCGTCACAATACACCAGTCACTACTCTTGCTGAACTGTGGTATCGTGTTGAAGCTGCATGGGCAGCTGTACCTGTACACGCCATCCAAGCTCTGTTTGACTCAATGCCCAGGCGTATCGAGGCCGTTATTATGGCCAGAGGTGGTTGTTCTGGGTACTGATTTCTCAGGATGTATGCAACCAAATTGCGTGAAAATGTAGTCACATGTCAGTTCTAGCATAATTTATCTGTCCAATGAATACCCGTTTATCATCTGCATTTCTTCTTCGTGGGGCAATTTTAATGGACAGTAGTGTAAATGAAAGAATACAATATTGGAGTGACTGTGTTATTCTGATGACGATGCTCTGCGGCCACCACAGCCGTTCCTAAACACATCAGATGAATTCGCAGTTGCGAATAATGACTACCATCAGCTGTAGAATGGAGTGACGACATTGAAAATTTGTGTAGGATCGGGACTCGAACCCATATTTCCCGCTTAGCGCGTGCGGTATCCTTACCCTTTTCTTCCCTTGTTGATCGTTCCTCTCAGTTTTTCTTTTATGACAAAGACGAGTCAGCTCTCTGATCGAATGCGCTGAGCTACCGCCTCGGAAATCCTGTGAGTATCCGTGCACGACACTCGGCCACAGCCGACCGTCCATAAGTTGTTAACCATTTCCCGCGATGAGCGATGGCAGGAGGGGGGGGGGGGGGGGAACTTATAAGCTGATTGCGTCAGGGGTGATGGTCTAGGAAAGGTTGCGAACCGCTGTACTAGAGGGAACTGTAGAGGGTAAAAACTGCAGGGGAAGAGACAGATTTATCCACGAAATAATTGAAGCCGTAGGCTCCAAGTGCTACTCTTGAGATGAAGAGGTTGCCACAGGATAGGAATTCGTTGCGGGCCGCGTCAGACAAATCAGAAATCTGATGACTCAGAACAAAACAGTGTAATTATTATTTGTTGTTGCCCCTGTTACCTTTGTTTCTGTGAAAATGTCTTCACAACAATGCAAAAGCCAGGAATGTGCAGTCTGTCTAACAGGGAAGGGCCGTTTTCCGGTAGGTTCCTAGGAACAGATGAAAAAGCACAGTGATGTGGTTGCGGGAACAGCTCAACATGGCGTAGCTGTAGCACTGACTGAGCCCATACGTGTGGTGCGTAACTTCAGTATACCTACCCATAGTTAACACCGGCGGGACAACAAACACGACACATAGCCGAGCAGTACTGAAAGCTGGCTTGTGGGCGAACTGTTAACTGCAAGTACCGTGGGCGACTGGAACAAGTTTGTTTCTAAACAAACAACAGCGTAACGTCGACATTTGCGCTATTGCGCAGACATTTTCAGTGCAATACATCTACATCTACGTGATTACTCTGCTATTCATAATAAAGTGCCTGGCAGAGGGTTCAGTGAACCACCTTCAAGCTGAAACTTCCTGGCACATTAAAATTGTGTGCCGGACCGACACTCGAACTCGGGACCTTTGCCTTTCGCGGGCAAGTGCTCTACCAGCTGAGGTACCCAAGCACGACTCACGCCCCGTCCTCACAGGTTTAATTCTGCCAGTACCTCGTCTCCTACCTTCCAAACTTTACAGAAGTTCTCTTGCGAACCTTGCAGAACTACCACTCCTGCAAGAAAGGATATTGCGGAGACATGGCTTAGCCACAGCCTGGGGGATGTTTCCAGAATGAGCACTTGCCCGCGAAAGGCAAAGGTCCCGAGTTCGAGTCTCGGTCCGGCACACAGTTTTAATCTGCCAGGAAGTTTCATATCAGCGCACACTCCGCTGCAGAGTGAAAATCTCATTCTGGCACCTTCAAGCTGTCTGTCTCTACCGTTCCACTCTCGAAGGGCACAAGGGAAAAACGAGCACTTAAACTTCTCTGTGCGAGCCCTGATTTCTCGTATTTTATCGTGATCATCGTTTCTCCCTATGTAGGTGGGTGCCAAGAGAATGTTTTCGCAATCGGAAGAGAAAACTGGTGCTTGAAATTTGAGAAGATCCCGTCGCAACAAAAAACACCTTTCTTTTAATAATTGCCACTCCAAGTCACGTATCATGTCTGTGACACTATCTGCTCTATTTCGCGATAATACAAAACGAGTTGCCCTTCTTCGTACTTTTTCGATGTCATCCGTCAGTCCCACCTGATGCAGGATCCCACACCGCACAGCAATACTCCAGAATAGGGCGGACAAGCGTGGTGTAAGCAGTCTCTTTAGTTGACCTGTTGCACCTTCTAAGTGTTCTGCCAATGAATCGCAGTCTTTGGTTTGCTCTACCACCAACAATACCTATGTTATGGTTCTAATTTAGGTTATTTGTAACTGTAATCCCTAAGTATTTAGTTGAATTTAGAGCCCTCACGATTGTGTGACTTAGCGTGTAATCCAAATTTAGCTGATTTCTTTTAGTACTCATGTGAATAACTTCACACTTTTCCTTATTCAGGGTCAATTGCCACTTTTCGCATCATATAGATATCTTATCTAAATCATTTTGCATGTCGTTTTGATCATCTGATGACAGCATCATCTGCAAACAATCTAAGACGGCTACTCAGATTGTCTCCTATGGCGTTAATATGGATCAGGAACAATAGAGCGCCTGTAACACTTCCTTGGGGAACGCCGGATATTACTTTTGTTTTACTCGATGACTCTCCGCCTATTACTTCGAACTGTGACCTTTCTGACAGGAAATCACGAATCCAGTCGCACAACTGAGGCGATACTCCGTAGGCACGCAGTTTGGTTACAAGACGCTTGTGAGGAACGGTGTCGAAAGCCTTCTGGAAATCTAAAAAGATGGAATCAATTTGACATCCCCTTTCCATAGCACTTATTACTTCATGGGTATAAAGAGCTAGTTGTGTTTTACAATACCGATATTATCTGAAACCGTGCTGTGTCAGTAAATCGTTTTCTTCGAGGTACTTCATAATGTTCGAATACAAGTAGAAACCAAACGAAATGGAATTAATTTTTGACGAGACCATTATACCAGAATATATTCCTCAACAGCCTCCGAAATTTTGTCGGTGAATTTCGGGTTCACAGTGTGTACCCAGAACCACCTCAGGTATGGTTCGTGTGTTAAACAATATGAAGCTCGGCAGTCTGTGCTCTGCTGTCGTAACAGATGTGACGCTTTCAGACTTTCACGATGTGCACGAAAGTCAAATGGCGCGCTGATGAAACGTCTTCGCGGGTAGCCTGCCATCCAGGCGAATCCAGTCGCGGCTGAATTTTACGTTCTGACAGTACGAAGAACACGCAACTGTAACGGTACCAGAAGCTATAACCATAGGCTGTTCAAACAGTGAAACAAGAGAACACATATAACTGAAGATATTCTGTGACGTATAATAAAGCAGCTTCGGTAGTTCTTTCTTCCGATGGTTAGTAGAATAGCTGAAACAAAACCATCTAAAATCTGAATGACAGGCGCTGGTTCTTGCATAGAAAACAAAGCATTGGCAGACACCGTAATAACTGACGTTTATCTTCATGTCCTCTGTGATGTCAAAAAATTAGGAACAGTTACTCTGATACAGATTAATAAAAAACTTTCCGGTCCGCAGCTAGTGGTCTAGTGGCATAATAAAAAAAATATTAAGAGAAAGTTGTTAGCATTGCTGCCTCTGGATTACAGGGTTCTGGATTCGATTCCGGCCGGGTCGGGGATTTTCTCCGCCCGAGGACTGGGATGCCTGTGTTGTTGTCATTCGGGAAAAAGACGCGACTGGACAGAGCAAAGATTGGGAATTTGCGCGGGCTCTGATAACGGCGTCCTTGAGTACTCCATAAACCACACATTATCATCATAATCATCAAAACTTTGTGCTCTGTGTGGAAATACGTAACGCGTTTTTTTCGGGGCATCTGCTTCCTAAACATAATGCAATAAGATGTCACAGTATGTATAGGTTCCTTGAATGTTTACTGGCTCTGTAACGCAGGGGACACTGGATCTAACATGCAACCAATATTCATGCTATCAATACTGGCCCGATGATACATCCGTGTACAGCAGGGTGTTTGTGTAAACGAGAGACAACTAAATATCTCGAAAACGACGCACCTTACGAAAAATATGTTGTAGGTGCAAAGTTAATATTGGTAAAGCGAACATATGTCCGTGCTGCAACTGACCAACTGCTAACCACTCTGCCTGCGTTGGTGGCATCGACTTCCCCCGTCCTGAAACACACAATGTGTCACTTCATGAAGATTGTTGACCGAAGGCGGGTATGAAAGAAAACTTCTTCCAACCGCTTCTTCCCATCGCTTCTTCCCATCACTTCCCAGATATGCTCTAAGGTTGACTAATCAGGACATACCAGTCAAGGATCCATACATTCCTGAAGGTAACATAAAACTATATGATGTGGTCTGTGCAGTTTCCTCGAAAACGACGCATGTGCTAGGTGAAAAGTCTCAAATCTCAAACATCCATGATTTGTATATTGTAAGTTCCCCACTACGTGTTCCTGTATGAAATTTAGCCCAAATTTATCTCCCACTTTCTAAAAAGTCTACATATTACCAAAACTATGTACCCACAAACTGTTATCCAACTTATACTCGTATGCTAACCTTCGGCTAAACAGGACCTAATTTGAAAGCCGGCCGAAGTGGCCGTGCGGTTAAAGGCGCTGCAGTCTGGAACCGCAAGACTGCTACGGTCGCAGGTTCGAATGGGCATGGATGTTTGTGATGTCCTTAGGTTAGTTAGGTTTAACTAGTTCTAAGTTCTAGGGGACTAATGACCTCAGCAGTTGAGTCCCATAGTGCTCAGAGCCATTTTTTGAACCTAATTTGAATTGAACTGTAACTAGTCATAACATGTCTTTATATTAAATGTGCAACTGAATTAAACAGTTATCTGGCCCCGATCAAAATTTTCACTTACCTCGCATCCTGACAACGTTGTTATTGATTTCTCGATAGCACGACGTCAAACAGCTAGCAGGCAACGGCTAACCTAGATTTCTAATATTACATAAAATTTCCAAACAATATTCAAACAGTTGCGTACCACATGGTGCAGTGTGGCAACGCGTAATCATAAACATTCTTTAAACAGTGAGACAGGGAGAGTAACTATTCCAATGAAATGATATTTCAAGACAAAGATTTTGCAATGAAGTACGTATTCAAAAAGACAGCGTAAAACTTCGCGTAACCTTCAAAACGAACAATGATTTAAAAAAGGGCACAATGTTAACAGAGAATTTGTGTAAAAACCAAACAGCTTCATCAGTTGATATACACGACTCAGGGTAGTGGGGTGGTCTTTCTCTCAGCTCTGAACGAGTGAACAAAGTAAACTAGCTGACAATAATCGTTCCGAGAAACTAGCTGCTCACAAGGGATCCTCCCCATCGCATCCCCCTCAGATTTAACTATAAGTTGGCACAGTGGATAGGCCTTGAAAAACTGAACACAGATCAATCGAGAAAACAGGAAGAAGTTGTGTGGAACTATGAAAAAAAATAAGCAAAATATACAAACTGAGTAGTCCATGTGCAAGATAGCAACATCAAGGATAGTGAGAGCTCAGGGGCGCCGTGGTCCCGTGGTTAGCGTGAGCAAGCAGCTGCGGAACGAGAGGTCCTTGGTTCAAGTTTTCCCTCGAGTGAAAAGTTTAATTTTTTTATTTTCAGACAATTATTATCTGTCCGTCCGTCCGATGCGAGGTGACTGCGCCGTAGTATGGGGACGCTGCACCTAAACAAACATCGAAACACACGACGTTAGTCGACCACAGCGCACGGAAGAGAGAGTATTCCTGCTAACGAGACTCCCTGGCTGGCAGTTGACTGTTCGCTACCTTGGACGAGAGTGCATTAAATACGTGAGATGTATTCCGTGGGCAATATGTTTTCGGTTCCCATTGGAGAGGCACGTCCTTTCGTCTACTAATCGCACGGTTTTGCGGTGCGGTCGCAAAACACAAACTTATTACAGTGAACAGAGACGTCAATGAACGAACAGACATATCATAACTTTGCAAAAAGAAAGAAAGTAAACTTTTCACTCGAGGGAAGACTTGAACCAAGGACCTCTCGTTCCGTAGCTGCTCACGCTAACCACGGGACCACGGCGCTCCTGAGCTCACACTGTCCTTGATGTTGCATATGTTGCTTATGGACTACTCAGTTTGTATATTTTGCTTATTTTTTTCATAGTTCCACACAACTTGTTCCTGTTTTCTCGATTGATCTGTGTTCAGTTTTTCAACGCCTATCCACTGTGCCAAGTTATAACTAAATCTGAGGGGGGTGCGATGGGGAGGTTCCCTTGCCAGTGCCGTAGTCTTACCTCAAACTTCTTCTCTAAAAAAAAAAAAAAAAAAAAAAAAAATATGAACAGCTGCTGAATCAGCAAATAGACTTGACTATATATGACGGTAGTATCTGTTCCCGAAAGAACAGTTACCGTTGATGACCATGCAGCTTTGCTAGAAATTAAATGATAATTAAAATAGTTAAAATTGCGGACATGTCCGAAAGAACAGATACCATCGGTGACCATGCAGCTCGTTAGAATGAAATGAACACCCTTAGCTGCTTACGTCAAAGCGGACAGATGAAAATGTGTGCCCCGACAGGGACTCGAACCCGGGATCTGATGCTTACGTGGCAGACGCTCTATCCATCTGAGCCATCGAGGACAGAGAGGATAGAGCGACTGCAGGGACTTATCTCTGGCCCCCCTCCCTTGAGACCCACATTCCCAACTGATTGTCCCGCACTATATTCGTAGTGCCCCCGCCCATTGTACTCATTACTCGCGGCGCGTTGCCGATTCCCGTAAGAGTTCGGGCTCTGTTTGTGCATTCGCACAGAAGAGGAAGATGGTCAAGTGGCCGGTGAGTTAGTATATACAGGGTGTTTCAAAAATGACCGGTATATTTGAAACGGCAATAAAAACTAAACGAGCAGCGATAGAAATACACCGTTTGTTGCAATATGCTTGGGACAACAGTACATTTTCAGGCAGACAAACTTTCGAAATTACAGTAGTTACAATTTTCAACAACAGATGGCGCTGCGGTCTGGGAAACTCTATAGTACGATATTTTCCACATATCCACCATGCGTAGCAATAATATGGCGTAGTCTCTGAATGAAATTACCCGAAACCTTTGACAACGTGTCTGGCGGAATGGCTTCACATGCAGATGAGATGTACTGCTTCAGCTGTTCAATTGTTTCTGGATTCTGGCGGTACACCTTGTCTTTCAAGTGTCCCCACAGAAAGAAGTCACAGGGGTTCATGTCTGGCGAATAGGGAGGCCAATCCACGCCGCCTCCTGTATGTTTCGGGTAGCCCATGGCAATGACACGATCATCGAAATATTCATTCAGGAAATTAAAGACGTCGGCCGTGCGATGTGGCCGGGCACCATCTTGCATAAACCACGAGGTGTTCGCAGTGTCGTCTAAGGCAGTTTGTCCGCCACAAATTCACGAAGAATGTCCAGATAGCGTGATGCAGTAATCATTTCGGATCTGAAAAATGGGCCAATGATTCCTTTGGAAGAAATGGCGGCCCAGACCAGTACTTTTTGAGGATGCAGGGACGATGGGACTGCAACATGGGGCTTTTCGGTTCCCCATATGCGCCAGTTCTGTTTATTGACGAAGCCGTCCAGGTAAAAATAAGCTTCGTCAGTAAACCAAATGCTGCCCACATGCATATCGCCGTCATCAATCCTGTGCACTATATCGTTAGCGAATGTCTCTCGTGCAGCAATGGTAGCGGCGCTGAGGGGTTGCCGTGTTTGAATTTTGTATGGATAGAGGTGTAAACTCTGGCGCATGAGACGATACGTGGACGTTGGCGTCATTTGGACCGCAGCTGCAACACGGCGAACGGAAACCCGAGGCCGCTGTTGGATCACCTGCTGCACTAGCTGCGCGTTGCCCTCTGTGGTTGCCGTACGCGGTCGCCCTACCTTTCCAGCACGTTCATCCGTCACGTTCCCAGTCCGTTGAAATTTTTCAAACAGATCCTTTATTGTATCGCTTTTCGGTCCTTTGGTTACATTAAACCTCCGTTGAAAACTTCGTCTTGTTGCAACAACACTGTGTTCTAGGCGGTGGAATTCCAACACCAGAAAAATCCTCTGTTCTAAGGAATAAACCATATTGTCTACAGCACACTTGCACGTTGTGAACAGCACACGCTTACAGCAGAAAGATGACGTACAGAATGGCGCACCCACAGACTGCGTTGTCTTCTATACCTTTCACATCACTTGCAGCGCCATCTGTTGTTGAAAATTGTAACTACTGTAATTTCGAAAGTTTATCCGCCTGAAAATGTACTGTTGTCCCAAGCATATTGCAACAAAAAGTGTAATTCTATCGCTGCTCGTTTCGTTTTTATTGCCGTTTCAAATATACCGGTCATTTTTGAAACACCCTGTATATAGTTAAGGCGCCACATGAACGGATTACAAACGAAGCCGTTTCGGATATGCTCGCATCCTCGATCCGAAGCGAATGTCGTGTCCGTTTGGTCGACAGATAAACCGCTCCGTTTCCGCACTACGACAGCGGCAGCACTGATTTACACGTCCCCCAGACTCGCTTTCTAGTGCTGCCACGTCCCGTTTCTGAGTTAACGCCGAACGTAGGCAGTGGTAACATTAATGGACCGTGTAGTGTGCAGTCACTACATCCATCATGAAATCATATTTTATTCTTTTTCTCTGAGACATTTAAGTCTCTTCTTTATCCGCAATAATGACTGAATCAGAAGAAATGGATTAAAATTTGTACAGCGTCCGCAATCGAACCCGGGTCTTCTTCCTTGCTATGCAGTAATGCTAACCATTACACCAGCAATGAGTGATGGTTAATGCTACTGTACGAACTACCCACGTTGATTGCCCTCCCCAACACAAGCTTCAATTCAGATCTTCTGCTTATTTTCCCTTACATTGTCACTACTGCCAGGGCTCTCCGGCATTGGGGTATAGCACCCCAGCGTTGGACGTAATGGGAAAGTCCTCTAACATACATGATCTTATAGGTCTTACAATTATATTTTTCCCTGAGACATTTAAGGTTCAAATGGTTCTGAGCACTATGGCACTTAACTGCTGTGGTCATTAGTCCCCTAGAACTTAGAACTGCTTAAACCTGACAAACCTAAGGACGTCACACACATCCATTCCCGAGGCAGAATTCGAACCTGCGACCGTAGCGGTCGCGCGCTTCCACACTGTAGCCGCTAGAACCGCTCGGCCACCTCGGCCGGCGACATTAAAGGGAAAATAAGCAGAAGATATGAATCAAAGTTTGTGTTGAGGAGGGCAATCAACTTGGGTAGTTCGTGCAGCAATGTTTGGCACGGTAGCTCAGCGTGTTTGGTGAGAGGACTGCGTGTTCTCTGTTAAAAACTAACAAGGGGAGGCCGCCAATTGTGAAATTCAGATTCGATTCATACTGCGCATTATAAAAGCTCATGGCCAGAGGTGTAATGTGGCAAAGCACCAAAATGCACTTCTCAGCCGTTGTCGAGAAAATCGACAGTTAAAAGAAACCGTTGCGGTGAAATACTCTCTACGATTAATAATTTTCTACAGCGTTGTGGCGCAGCGGTAAGCGCTCGGGTTCGTAATGCAAAGGTCGCCGGATCGAATCTCGCACCATGTAACTTTTTTTTTATTATTAGTTTTTTGTAATTCAAATATATATATACTATTAATGAATTGCTTATGCATGTTGGTGAAGGCGGATCGCTCTCCAATTGTACCGCCTCCATTTTTCCCTTTTTTTTTTTTTTTAACAGGGTGTAGCAAAGCTCTCCCGTCCGCACTGATTTTCGACAATGTTATAAGTTGCGCTAGGGACCGCATCCACCTTCTTCCGAAGTTAGCACGCAACTACGCTGTTATGCGGCGGCTCGTTTCGGCCCATTCAACATCTGTCCTTCATGTGTAACGAGCGAGTAACGGAGTTTATATTTCATACCTGCCACAGCAAATTTGTGTTCGTGGTGTGTCTATTCTAATTCGAACGTTTGACTTACGCTATACGTATTCGTTTCGGAATATCGTTTCTACGTCTTCCGTTAACTATACGTGGATAACATTATGAAGATAATTAATAACATTTGTGAAATACAACTTTGTTTGCGGAAAAGATAATGATGTTCGAAGTCGCCAGTTTTTCCACGACAAACCACTTTCAACAACTTATTATATGCATAATTGTTGCAACTGATTGCCGGGAATTATATATATATATATATATATATATATATTTGAACTACAAAAAACAAATACTAAAAAAAAAAAAAAAAAGGTTGCATGGCGCGAGATTCGATCCGGCGACCTTCGGATTACGAACCCGAGCGCTTACCGCTGCGCCACGACGCTGTAGAAAATTATTAATCGTAGAGAGTATTTCACCGCAACGGTTTCTTTTAACTGTCGATTTTCTCTACAACGGGTGAGAAGTGCATCTTGGTGCTTTGCCACATTACACCTCTGGCCATGAGCTTTTATAATGCGCAGTATGAATCGAATCTGAATTTCACAATTGGCGGCCTCCCCTTGTAAGTCAAGGAATCAACGATCAACTTGAACGGATGTCTTGTGACGTCCGCCCAGACCAAACGCAACGAACTATATCGAACAAAATAATAAAAAAAGTTGGTGTGATGGTTAGCATTTCTGCCTAGTAAACAAAAAGACCCGGGTTCGAGTCCCGGCCACACCACAACTTTTAATCCATTTCTTCTGCTTCAGTCGTTGTCGCAGAAATTCATCTTGAATTTCCCGATATTCCTGCTGGTGGAGCATGTTGGGTACGATCCTTCGGCGTGTGACAGCCAACAGGCAGGGCCGCCTAGGTGCGAAGCCCGCCAGTTCCTGGAAGGCAAAGGACGTCCTCTGCGTCAGCTCGCCTCAGCTGGTGCAGCACCGGCCGACCTCGCAAGTCTCCAGCGCGACTGCGCAGCCGCATATTTAGATATCCGCACTTTATTTCGGCTCCATTCTTTGACAGTCTGAATAAGGATTGCAACGGGAGAGGTCAAAGTTCAAGGGCTTTATTTTTATAGTTTGACTCGGGTGAGCCACCGCTTCTAGGAGCGGAAAAAATTCTCCCCGGAAAATCAATTTACCACTATCAAACCATGACTGCAGCCCTGGAATATTATCATCATCATCATCATCATCATCATCAATATTCCGTCGCTCTGGGCCCGTTGAATTCATAATTGTACTGGTCAGTGACACTATTTTCGGCAGGAACTGAGACAAGCGATACGCCCGAACAATCGGAGTACTCGATACACGCCGATTCACTCTGACCGATACACAGAAATACTTGAGAAACAAAACACTATTTCAGAACATGGTTGTGTTTCTTTTGGCAAAAAACTAAACCTATGTCTAACGGTAAAAATAAATTAAGTAAAATAGACTATCTCCAGTGGTCACAGGTTCCCTTCACTGTCGTAACACGTCACATGTATACTGTCATATTTTGTAAACAAAAATGGCGTCTGGAAAGTACTAGGTGCAAGGATCGTATAGCAGAAGAGAAAACATGATCACAAAGTGCAAAGAATATGCATCATGACAACACCATTACAGAATAAATTTTAAAGGATTTTGGAGATGTTGGTTTTGTGCTGTCGAATGCATGTCTTGGAATATATATATCAGGTGGTGTAGAAATCCGATTTTGACAAGTCAATATTTCTTAAACTTCATACTCATTTATACAATCAGGTGACATGTTACAAACTTTAAGTACAATAATTATGTTCGCTACAGTGGTAAAATTATACACAAATAACGATTTTGGTTGGGATTCACAGATAGATATGAAAGGCTGGAGGCAGAGGGGGAGGAAGAGGAAGAGAAAGTGAGAGGGAGAGAGAGAGGGTGGAAGGAGTGGTTGTGTGAAAGCAAACTTTACAAAGCAGGAGGGTCTTAAGATTATATCTGCTACACGTAAAAAATGGTTCAAATGGCTCTGAGCACTATGGGACTTAACATCTATGGTCATCAGTCCCCTAGAACTTAGAACTACTTAAACCTAACTAACCTAAGGACATCACACAACACCCAGCCATCACGAGGCAGAGAAAATCCCTGACCCCGCCCGGAATTGAACCCGGGAACCCGGGCGTGGGAAGCGAGAACGCTACCACACGACCACGAGATGCGGGCTCGGCTACACGTAATAACTGCCTAAAGGTTGGGGTAATTCATTGATTAATGGTTTAAAATATGCAGATGGACGTACAATTAGTGCCAGTAGTTGATGCACATATAGTTTCAAGCTGACAGTAGCTACAAGCTGTTGGTGTGATGATATATTTATAAATGAGATCAATCCCTTGTACATTTGGGGGCTGTCATTGTAACACAATTAAATATTTATGGTAAATCTTAACAGTAAACTTCGTGTTTGATTTAGTCTCAGTAACAGTCACAGTAAAGCCTAACCTAAAATGATGATGATGATGTTTGTTTGTAGGGCGTTCAACTGCGCTGTCATCGGCGCCCGTACAAAGTCCCAGTTTTTTCGCAGTCCAGTTTTGCCACTGTCGCGAATGATGGTGCTGATGATGAAACGATGATGACAACACAAACGCCCAGTCTCCGGGCAGAGAAAATCCCCATCCCGGCCGGAAGTCGAACCCGGCATCCTGTGATCCAGAGACAGCAACGCTAACCATTAGACTACAAGCTGACTAACCTAAAATGTTCGCATTTAAAATAATGAATGTTTCCTAGTGACGTCAATTTCACCACACTTCACACTCTTAACCACAGAGCTCGCACTCTTTGACATAACTTTAGCTATACGCCTTGGTTTATTTGCGTTTTGTAAAGCATGTGGAACGTGTTACCTGTGGCTATGAGTGTGAAGTGTAGTAAAATTAACGTCGCTGGAAAACATTAATTATGTTGTCCAGAATACTGTGTGGGCCAACAACCAAGCAGCGGACACTAATAATTGCAAGTAACGCAACAAAATCGAGCTCATAACGTGAACAATTCACACCGCCCTCAGAGACTCGTTTATACATCTGGCCACAGCTACAAGACTCCCACACTGCTGCAGACAATAAATACACTACTGGCCATTACAATTGCTACACCAAGAAGAAATGCAGATGATAAACGGGTATTCATTGGACAAATACATTATACTAGAACTGACATGTGACTACATTTTCACGCAATTTTGATGCATAGATCCTGAGAAATCAGTACCCAGAACAACCACCTCTGGACGTAATAACGGCCTTGATTCGCCTGGGCATTGAGTCAAACAGAGCTTGGAAGGCGTGTACAGGTACAGCTGCCCATGCAGCTCCAACACGATACCACAGTTCATCAAGAGTAGTGACGGACGTTTTTTGACGAGCCAGTTGCTCGGTCACTATTGACCAGACGTTTTCAATTGGTGACAGATCTGGAGAATGTGCTGGCCAGGGCAGCAGTCGAACATTTACTGTGTCCAGAAAGACCCGTACAGGACCTGCAACATGCGGTCGTGCATTATCCTGCTGAAATGTACGGTTTCGTAGGGATCGAATGAAGGGTAGAGCCACGGGTGGTAACTCATCTGAAATGCAACGTCCACTGTTCAAAGTGCCGTCAATGCGGACAAGAGGTGACCAGGACGTGTAACCAATGGCAGCCCACACCATCACGCCAGTATGGCGATGACGAATACACGCTTCTAATATACGTTCACCGCGATGTCGGCAAACACGGATGCGACCATCATGATGCTGTAAACAGAACCTAGACTCATCCGAAGAAATGACGTTTTGCCATTCGTGCACCCGATTCGTCGTCGAGTATAACATGGCAGGCGCTCCTGTCTGTGACGCAGCGTCATGGGTAACCGCAGTCACGGTCTCCGAGCTGACAGTCCATGCTGCTGCAAACGTCGTCGAACTGTTCGTGCAGATGGTTGTTGTCTTGCAGACGTCCCCATCTGTTGACTCAGGGATCGAGACGTGGCTGTACGATCCGTTACACCCATGCGGATAAGATGCCTGTCATCTCGACTGCTAGTGATACGAGGCCGTTGGTATCCAGCACGGCGTTCCGTATTACTCTTCAGAACCCACCGATTCCATATTCTGCTAACAGTCATTGGATCGCGACCGACGCGAGCAGCAATGTCGCGATACGATAAACCGCAATCGCAATAGGCTACAATCCGACCTTTATCAAAGTCGGAAACGTGATGGAATGCATTTCTCCTCCTTACACGAGGCCTCACAACAACGTTTCACCAGGCAACGCCGGTCAACTGCTGTTTGTGTATCAGAAATCGGTTGGAAACTTTCCTCATCTCAGCACGTTGTGGGTGTCTCCACCGGCGCCGACCTTGTGTGAATGTTCTGAAAAGATAATCATTCGCATATCACAGCATCTTCCTGCTGTCGGTTAAATTTCGCGTCTGTAGTACGTCATCTTCGTGGTGTAGCAATTTTAATGGCCAGTAGTGTATGTACCATCTGATGACCAATCGTTAGGCGATTCGAAACCGTTAATGAGATAGTAAAAATTGTAGAAGAAAAGAAAAGGCGACTGGCTGCAGTAATTTGGAGAAACCCTTATTATGTCTTTTAGGTACTCACATCAGAATATTTTTCAGAAGCGGATATTTCTACTGCAAGTCTAAGAGACGGTAAGAAGTGAGTGTAGGCAGAAATGACGCGCAGACTCTGTGGAGACGGCGGTGTCGTGGTTAGTGGCACGAGCAGACTGCGTGGACAGCAAGTGGTTCCCGCAAATGCTGGGCTGTTTCCTCGCAGTCTCTCCGCCTCTGCGGCCGGGCAGCGGCTTGCATAAGCACGGTCTTGTTTTTCCACACACAGCGCACTGAGTTGCGGTACGGGACAGAGCAACGCTGACTGTACCCGCCGAGTTGCGTCACCCACTACTCATACCCACTCGCCTTGTTGCCTTCTGGTAAGCGCCGCAGCTATTCCAGATAGCCTTCATGAATTTCAATTGTGGTAACGTAGAGAGGGGAAGTGGCCGACGCTTCACACTTTCGCAAAGGCACAGATCGGTTCTATCGGAGACAGACAATGAACACCGTTTTACTAGCTCTAAACTCTCATCTGATAGTGACGGTAGCTGAAACGTCGCCCTAAATAAAAATATATTAAGCGATACAGACAAATTTACTACCAAAAATTAAGAGTGATCACAGATTCATTTAAGGGGGTGGTAGGACGTCAAACGGGCCGACTTGCAGCAGGAGAGTCACCACAGGACATTTTAATTTCCACTGTCTATACTTTTACAAATAAATTCATGAAACTTTGTCAACATGACCAGGAAGGATTCAGGATTCACACTCATAGCAGTGGAAGTGCAAAAACGTAACAAAATAAATTTTTTTTAGGTATGAAATTTCATCATTTTTTTCACTTACTGTTGGCTGCATTTGTTGCTATAGGCACATGTTTCTTCACAAGTAAGAGAGATTCTTTGATGAATTTTGAACAGCATACAAACCATACATACAGGTGTATGAAACTCTAGAATTTTCCAAATCTATTAAAAACTGTGGTTAAAAATTGAGATAATTAACTACAAAATTTGATTTTTTTTCCAAACATAAAGTTTAAAATGTAACAGCTCTTTCATTTTTTCATAAATTAAATAGATTCTAGAGTTTCAGACACCTGTAAGTATGGTTTGTATGCTGTGCAAAATTCATCGAACAGTCTCTCTAACGTCCGCAGCTCGTGGTCGTGCGGTAGCGTTCTCGCTTCCCACGCCCGGGTTCCCGGGTTCGATTCCAAGCGGGGTCAGGGATTTTCTCTGCCTCGTGATGACTGGGTGTTGTGTGATGTCCTTAGGATAGTTAGGTTTAAGTAGTTCTAAGTTCTAGGGGACTGATGACCATAGATGTTAAGTCCCATAGCGCTCAGAGCCGTATTTAGCCAGTCTCTCTAACTTATGAATAAAGAAAACTGTACCTATAGCAACAAATGCAGCCAATAGTAAGTGAAAAAATGATGAAATATCACACGTAAAAAAAATTATTTTGTTATGTTTTTGAACTTGCGCCGCTACGAGTGTGAATCCTGAACCCTTCCTGGTCATGCTGACAAAGTCTTATGAATTTATTTGTAAAAGTATATACAGTGGAAATTAAAATGTCCTGTGGTGACTCTCCTGCTCCAAGTCGGCCCGTTTGACGTCCTACCCCCGTTAAGGCATTTACACTGAAGCGCCAAAACAACTTGTATAGGCAGGCGTATTCAAATACAGAGAAATGTAAACAGGTAGAATACGGCGCTGCGGTCGGCAACCCCTATACAAGACAAGAAGTATCTGGTACAGTTGTTAGATCGGTTACTGCTGCTACAGTGGCTGGTTACCAGATTTAAATGAGTTTGGACGTGGTGTTACAGTCGGCGCAGGAGCGATAGGACACAGCATCTCCGAGGTAGCGATGAAGGGAGGATTTTCACATACGACCATTACACGAGTGTACCGTGAATATCAGCAAACCGGTAAAACATCATGTGACTATGTACTCACCCGGCGTATTACTATATCAAATTCTTCTCGGGTTTCCAGCCGGATCAATCTGTCATCGCCGGCCGGTGTGGCCGAGCGGTTCTAGGCGCCACAGTCTGGAACCGCGCGAACGCTCCGGTCGCAGGTTCGAATCCTGCCTCGGTCATGGATCTGTGTGATGTCCTTAGGTTAGTTAGGTTTAATTAGTTCTAAGTTCTAGGGTACTGATGACCTCAGAAGTTAAGTCGCATAGTGCTCAGAGCCATTTTCAAAGTGTCTCACACAAAAAAATTGTACTATGCTAAAGAAAAGTGTAATTATATATATATATATGTTCTCCAGAGGAAGTAGTTTCAGGATTTCATAAAAGGTGTCACAGTTAATGTTGCCTAGTGTTCGTAGTAAAAAAGAAAGCCGTATAAATGTCCGGAATTCTAAGAAACTGCACGGTTTACATGGCCACCAATCAAAGTGTTAATCAATTAATCATCTGTTCCCATACAACACTACTTCATCAGGCGATTACTGTGTCTCAAGTTTGGTGTCTTTGAGCGTGACAGCAATGTCAAACAGGCAACACTGAACTCATCAGTGTTCCGAACGGCCCCGACTTAACCATCAGTACTGGGGAACGGCGGCCTTAACAGTAGCTATTCTATTGGGAGCTCATAATACACTAATTTATGTAGACTGGTACATATGCAGCCATACGTACCGTCCCAAAATACACTACTGGCCATTAAAATTGCTACACCACGAAGATGACGTGCTACAGACGCGGAAATTAACCGACAAGAAGAAGATACCGTGGTATGCAAATAATTAGCTTTTCAGAGCATTCACACAAGGTTGCCGCCGGTGGCATGCTGAGGAAAGTTTCCAACGATTTCCCATACACAAACAGCAGTTGACCGACGTTGCCTGGTGAAACGTTGTTGTGATGCCTCGTGTAAGGAGGAGAAATGCGTACCATCACGGTTCCGACTTTGATAACGGTCGCATTGTAGCCTATCGCCATTGCGGTTTATCGTATCGCGACATTGCTGCTCGCGTCAGTCGAGATCCAATGACTGTTAGCAGAATATGGAATCGGTGGGTTCAGGAGGGTAATACGGAACGCCGTGCTGGATCCCAACGACCTCGTATCACTAGCAGTCGAGATGACAGGCATCTTATCCGCATGGCTGTAACGAATAGTGCAGCCACGTCTCGATCCCTGAGTCAAGAGATGGGGACGTTTGCAAGACAACAACCATCTGCACAGAAGAGTTCGACGACGTTTCCAGCAGCACGGACTATCAGCTAGGAGACCGTGGCTGCGGTTACCCTTGACGCTGCATCACAGACAGGAGCGACTGCGATGGTGTACTCGACGACGAACCTGTGTGCACGAATGGCAAAACGTCATTTTTTCTGATGAATACAGGTTCTGTTTACAGCAACATGATGGTCGCATCCGTGTTTGGCAACATCGCGGTGAACGCACATTGGACGCGTGTATTCGTCATCGCCATACTGGCGTATCACCGGGCCTGATGGTATTGGGTGCCATTGGTTACACGTCTCGGTCACCTCTTGTTCGCATTGACGACACTTTGAACAGTGGACGGTCCATTTTTACGACCCGTGGCTCTACCCTTCATTCGATCCCTGCGAAACCCTACATTTCAGCAGGATAATGCACGACCGCTTGTTGCAGGCCCTGTACGGGACTTTCTGGATACAGAAAATTTCTACTGCTGCCCTGGCCAGCACATTCTCCAGATCTCTCACCAACTGAAAACGTCTGGTCAATGGTGGCCGAGCAACTGGCTCGTCACAATACGGCAGTCACTACTCTTGATGAACTGTGGTATCGTGTTGAAGCTGCATGGGCAGCTGTACCTGTACACGCCATCCAAGCTCTGTTTAATGCCTAGGCGTATCGAGGCCGTTATTACGGCCAGAAGTGGTTGTTCTGGGTGCTGACTTCTCAGGATCTATGCACCCAAATGGCGTGAAAATGTAATGACATGTCAGTTCTAGTATAATATATTTGTCGAATGAATACCCGTTTATCATTTGCATTTCTTCTTGGTGGAGCAATTTTAATGGGCAGTAGTGTATCAGTATTGGCTCTTGAGCAAAATAAGTTTGACAATTGCTGCTGACCGTCAACGTCATCGTTACCATCATCATTATCATGATCATTAGCCAGTCCATTGCTCGTTAATGTACTGCGATCTATAGCTGTACGCTTCCCTTTACATCGTCTTATATTCCTCAGTATTTAAGCCCCTAGTTTAGTAAAACGTCCTTGAGTATCATTCTGGCGCAGATGGCAACGCGATTGCTTTTGGAGCGAGACATACTTTATTATGCCGCTGATGTAACTTTATTAGTAGTGACTAGGAGCGAGTATCACCCGCTAACAACTGTGCTCGCAGACGAGCGAAGGCGATTAATGGCTGTTAGTGGGGCCGTAAACAGACGTTTAGCACACGCTGCGTAGGGACGCTGTTGTCGTAACACTGTGTCGCTAACCGTGCGCCATCTTGGAGAAGCCCGTGCCACCCTGTCACCTTATTCTGACGCTGTTTTGTTGCTTCTGTCACTAACTGAGACACAGCAGCCTGCTCCAAAACTACTGCAGTTTATCCTCCACTTTTCTCTCAGCACGAAAGATGCAAAAACCCGATGTAGAAGATCGGCACAGTTAATACCAGCATGGAAATACGAGGGTAATCCCAAAAGTAAGGTCTCCTATTTTTTTATAAGTACATAGACCTGTTTGTTTCTACAATGGGTTACATCAGTTTACAGCTTGAAAAATGGCTCTGAGCACTAAGGGACTTAACTTCTGAGGTCATCAGTCCCCTAGAACTTAGAACTACTTAAACCTAACTAACTTAAGGACATCACACACATCCATGCCCCAGGCAGCATTCGAACCTGCGACCGTAGCGGTCGCGCGGTTCCAGACTGTAGCGCATAGAACCGCTCGGCCACCACGGCCGGCTTACAGCTTGAACATTTAGTTATTTTTCGAGCAGTTCTCTTAGGTTGTTCGCAGATGATGCTGTAATTTACCGTCTAGTAAGGTCATCCGAAGACCAGTATCAGTTGCAAAGCGATTTAGAAAAGATTGCTGTGTGGTGTGGCAGGTGGCAGTTGACGCTAAATAACGTAAAGTGTGAGGTGATCCACACGAGTTCCAAAAGAAATCCGTTGGAATTCGATAAATAGTACAATTCTCGAGGCTGTCAATTCAACTAAGTACCTGGGTGTTAAAATTACGAACAACTTCTGTTGGAAAGACCACATAGATAATATTGTGGGGAGAGCGAGCCAAAGGTTGCGTTTCATTGGCAGGACACTTAGAAGATTCAACAACTCCACTAAAGAGACAGCCTACACTACACTCGTTCGTCCTCTGTTAGAATATTGCTGCGCGGTGTGGGATCCTTACCAGGTGGGATTGACGGAGGACATCGAAAGGGTGCAAAACAGGGCAGCTTCTTTTGTATTATCGCGTAATAGGGGAGAGAGTGTGGCAGATATGATACGCGAGTTGAGATGGAAGTCATTAAAGCAAAGACGTTTTTCGTGGCGGCGAGATCTATTTACGAAATTTCAGTCACCAACTTTCTCTTCCGAATGCGAAAATATTTTGTTGAGCCCAACCTACGTAGGTAGGAATGGTCATCAAAATAAAATAAGAGAACTCGAACACAAAGGTTTAGGTGTTCGTTTATCCCGCGCGCTGTTCGGGAGTGGAATAGTAGAGAGATAGTATGATTGTGGTTCGATTAACCCTTTACCAAGCACTGAAATGTGAATTGCAGAGTAATCATGTAGATGTAGATGTTCACCATTTCTGTCGATGCATTATTGTAGACGCTGTGGCAGTTTTTGTATGCCCATGTCATACCAGCTCCACGCCATGCTGCTCAGAAAGTTATGAACGCCTTCTTTCACCTCATCGTCGTCACAGATGAATCGCTGGGACCACAATTAACGCTGACTGGTACTGTGAGACTCTGAAAAAAAAACTCAAACGGGCAATTCAGAACCGGAGAAGTGGAATGTTGAGCAAGGGCGTACACATTCTCCATGACAACGCTCGCCCACACATCGCTCGGCAAACCGTTGCTCTCCTGCAACAGTTTCAGTGGAACATAATGACCCACCCACCCTATAGGCCTGACTTGGCACCCAGTGACTATCACCTGTTCCCTAGGTTAAAAGAGCATTTGGCCAGAAAGAGTAAAACTCCGTCGACGAGGTGAAAGAAGAGGTTCATAACTTTCTGAACAGCTTGGCGGCGAGCTGGTATGACATGGGCATACAAAAACTTCCACGGCGTCTACAAAAATGCATCGACAGAAATGGTGATTATGTCGAAAAATAGCTAAATGTTCAAGCTGTAAACTGATGTAAACCATTGTAGAAATAAACATGTTATGTACTAATAAAAATACAAGAGACCTTACTTTTGGGATTACCCTCTTATAAACAGCGTGAGTCACTTAGGACGTAACAGCCATTTTATTTCGTGAACGGTTACACATATCGAAATGCGGTTTGCGTAAAACTATTAGAGCGTTGAGGGGCACGTATGTCTCTGTTTGGGTAATGTATTTAGCGCTGGTATCGACGGAGATATTGAAGCAAGTACGTTTGCCTTTGTAGTACTTTTTATAACTGCATTCGATAGCTCTTGAGAAGAAAATTACAGACACATACCGTTTGTTAATGTTAACGATGGGAACCGCCGTAAGAAATTCGAGAAATATCGTAGGATGTGAGAGCATGGAGGCCGGGAACGGCATTTGCGGTGCAAACATGGACAAGTAGGCGTTTCGGATCAGACTGCGTAGTTGTATACTGTAAGGAAGGCCTGCGCTACGAGAATAAGGCTTTATTTGCCCTTGAACCAACTTACGACCTAGGTGCAGCTTTGCCTACGAATGTTGTGTCCGGAAATATGACATAGGCTCAGATCTAGCGTATCGCAAAGGGCTTAGGAAAACTATTTCACATTTGTGTATCTTGTCAGATTTACGTGAGATGAAATAGTGAAATCAATTGTTCATTCTTCAAAAATAAAGAGGTCTTATAAGCTGCGAAAAGCAACCACAGTATTAAATATCTAAATGTTAGAAGGAAGATCTGACATATCTTTTCCTGTACGTGGCTGTGTGCTTCTTAAGAGGTGAAATACATGCTGTCAGACAACTGTGTCCTCCTACACTGCTCTAAATTATATCGTTAGGGATACATTCACCGAACTAAACATTTTATTAAAATTACTTTGGTTACCACCTGTACACCGCAAAATAAATATTCTTCTTAACGAAACGCAAGCGCGTAATGACAGTATTATCAGCTACGTCCAGTACACGATGTCGACTTATTTGACACTGCAGAGCAATTTCGTACACACGTAAAGCAAATAAACAATTTTCTAACAATAATTTGGTAAGCACACAAATCACATAACATAAATTTTGTCTTAAAAAAATTCTTTATTTAAGCATGTGTTCAAACTGTTGACCGTAGAAAGATAGGCACATTTGCAACCGCCGTTCGAGAGAACAATGAATTACAGTGGATGATATGGTAGAAAATGCTCTGACGATTCGACGACACATATCATCTGGCAAAATCGGAGCTCCAACATAGTCTGCATCTTTGATTGCTCCCCAAAGAAAGAAATCAAGGTGAGTCGAACAGGGGGACCTCGCAGGCTATTTGACAACAGAACTCCGTCCTATCCAACGCCCAGGAAAGTTCTGATTCAGTATTTGCAATACTGGTCATTGTCGCGTTGCAGCCACATACCCTGTCAAACATCCAAGGTTAACTCTTCTAGAAGAACCGGCAGAATTTTCGTCGGAAATTGTGCGTACAAATGCCTGAGATGAAGTAAAGTACCACAATGTAATTTCCTATGATACCGCACCATGTGTTTACACTCCACGGCCTTTGATGTCGCACCTGAAGAAGCCAGTGTGGATTTTCGGCTGCCCGTGGTGCACGTTACGGAAATTTCAATTAGCGTGGTTAGCAAACGTCGCCTCATCGGTAAAGAGCACACGTTCGAAGAACGTAGGGTCTTCTCTCAGTTGCTTAAGGGCAAACCGATAAAACTGTGTACGACGTTCGAAATCACGGTCGCCGAGTGTCTGACGTAGTGACAGATGACAGGGATGGGAAATCTGTCAATCTAGGATGCGGATGACACTCGTCTTGCTGATTCCACGTTCCTTGGAAATGTGTCTCGTACCACTGTGAGGATTCATTAGCGTCGTAGCCAGAACGGCTTCTTCGTGTTAGTTGCAGTCTCCTTTCTTGTCCTCTTTTTGACGTTCAAACAGCCTGCCCGCGCTAGCGTCTTAATAATTTGTGCAATTGCCTGGCGCGTCGGACAATGCCGATCCGGATAGATAGCCCTGTACTGTTTTTACGGCATTTCTTTTACATTCACCATATAATAGTTGCATATCCATTTCTCCTCATTGGTGTACACGTCTGCACGCAGCGAATGTTGAAGAAGAAACGAGAGGCACGCAGTGCAGACACCTAGACAGGTGAATGTGTTGACATTCTGACGCAGCGTAGCACGAGAGCTCTGCTTCACAGTGTTTTCACCGCAAAGGCCGATTCCAGCCATCGTGTTCTCAAATTCTAGAACATTTCTCGAATTTTTTACGACATCTTTCAACGTCAGCATTAATAAACGCTTTATCACTAACTGTCTCCTCAACACCTGTCTAATGCCGTTCCGTTTTGGAAAACGTATTTGCTTCAATATACCCGTTTATACCAGCGCTAAAAACATTAACCAAACAAAAATACACGTTCCCCTCGAACTTTTAACATTTGCCGAAAACTGCGTTTTGAAATGTGTAACAGTTCAGGAATTAAAAGGGGTGTCTATGTCTCACGTGATTCATCCTTTTCGTAAGGAACGGAAAAATTAGTCTCATTATCTCTTTCTCTAGGGTTCATATACGGTACTTTGATCAAAGATTAACCTGTTACGGCCGGCCGGCGTGGCCGAGCGGTTCTAGACGCTTCAGTCTGGAACCGCGCTACCGCTACGGTCGCAGGTTTGAATCCTGCCTCGGGCATGGATGTGTGTGATGTCCTTAGGTTAGGTAGGTTTAAGTAGTTCTAAGTTCTAGGGAACTGATGACCTCCGATGTTAAGTCCCATAGTGCTCAGAGCCATTAACCTGTTACACGAAGATAGCAGCAAGACAACAACACTTAAGTTGCAATGATGTGTGTGTTGACAGCAGACTGCATAATGTTAACACACAGCGAACTTTCTTTGTATGTACACATGAACCCAATTGCAGTGCCTATTTTTCTGACTTACGTTATTTCTTGTGCTTCAGGTCGCTGCTACTTCACTCTACGTCAACACCGAGGGCACCGTACAGACCCATTGGGTAAGTCCGGAACCGTAAACACGTACATAGAACATTAAAAATACGTACTATTTATTTTATTTATTCTGGAAAGAACAGCGTCAAAATCCTTGTCATACACCTAACCAGGCATTCTTCATATCTCACACATGCTCAGCGTCCGCTGCTTCGCTCGCGTAGACTGTATGGCCTTCAGAGATTTCTTCGTTTTTGTTTAATCGAATCTTGATGTTGTTCACAAACTGCAACACCTTCTAAGCTTTTCACGCTAATTAAGGCCGTATAATCATGGCCTTCGCCGAATGTATCTTGAGTCAAAGTTTTTGTCAATCAGCCCTTTGGCGTGGAGATATTTCCATAGCAACTTGCATCCCGTAGCAAATATTTCTTTATATCTAACCGAAAAGTGAAATACCAAATTTAACTTAAAAATTTTTTAACGTACAGAAGTATTTTCAAAAAAATTTTCATCTCTATTTCACCCCGTTAGTTCTTCAGTAATTATTTAATTTCCGACATACGAGTAATCTCACCCACTATTTTACCCCCACAGTAATTGAAATTCAAAAAATGCTGAAACGTATTTTTTACTTTCTGGCTGAGAAACCAGATACCTGTTTTCGTAGTTCTAGCTTCAAAATTCCTTTAATAGCGACATACTTTCAAAAAGCCTTTGATCCCCTATTCCATATCCTTAGGAATGGAATTTCGGACCTTTCTTAAACGTTGCCTGCAGTATAAGATCCACACCGTATCCAAAATCCAAAATTCAAGTTTCTATCTTTACTGCCGGCCGAAGTGGCCGTGCGGTTCTAGGTGCTGCAGTCTGGAACCGCAAGACCGCTACGGTCGCAGGGTCGAATCCTGCCTCGGGCATGGATGTGTGTGATGTCCTTAGGTTAGTTAGGTTTAAGTAGTTCTAAGTCTAGTTGGCTGATGACCTCAGATGTTAAGTCCCATAGTGCTCAGAGCCATCTGAACCCTTTGAAGTGTGAGCAGAGAGTAGGGACGGATGGCAGTAACAGGGAAGCAGCCTGCTAACGTTTTTCTTTGTGGATGCGCACGGCTGGGGTACTAGATAAATGACATCACGTATTGCAACAGTGAGATGGCAGGTGTTTAATCTCTCTGATGCGAGGTACTGGGTTGTTTACCAACTGGGCTGCCGATGAAGTTTGTCTGGACGCTTCCGTCCTGTAGTGACTACTGAAACATTTCTGTTTTCTCGAGCTACATCTGAGTCTGCTGTTTGTGTGACAAGTCGGTGGAAAGATGAGCTACGCTTTTGCCCACAGTCACCGCTTCGCTAGTCACAAGGAAATTCATGTTGCAGCTCTCCACGCGGTCTGCTCGTGGTACGAGAGTGATTTCCGCGAAGAAGTGAGTGTCATCTCTTCCGCTGCTCACTTCCTTGCGTCGTGTTGACGTGCGGTAGGATACGATTGCAACGATAAATATGCCGCTAATAGTTTCATGGACGTGAGCCATATCGGAATTCCCTACTGAGCCTGCTGCTAGTTAATTATATAAGGGGGGGGGGCGGGGGGGGGGGGGGGGGTAGGTCGTCAAACGGGCTGGCTTGGAGCAGGAGAGGCGCCACAGGACATTTTAATTTCCACTGTCTATACTTTTACAAATAAATTCATAAAACTTTGTCAACATCACCAGGAAGGGTTCAGGATTCATACCCATAGCAGTGGAAGCTCAAAAACGTAACAAAACACATTTTTTTTTACATGTGAAATTTCATCATTTTTTCACTTACTACTTGCTGCATTTGTTGCTATAGGTAGACTTTCCTTCCTAAGTAAGAGAGATTCTTCGATGACTTTTGCACAGCATACAAACCATAGTTACAGGTGTATGAAACTCTAGAAGTTATTTAATTTAAGAAAAAATGAATGAACTGTTACATTTTAAACTTCATATTTAGAAAAAAATTCAAGCTTTATAGTTAACTATCTCAATTTTTCCCACAGTTTTTTAATGTTTGTATGCTGAAAAATTCATCGAAGAACCTCTCTTACTTACGAAGAAAAGTGTACCTATAGCAACAAATGCAGCCAGCAATAAGTGAAAAAATGATGAAATTTCACATGTAAAAAAAGGTATTTTGCTACGTTTTTGAACTTTCACTGTAATGAGTGTGAGTCCTCAATCCTTCCTGGTCATGCTCACAAAGTTTTATGAAATTATTTGTAAAAGTATAGACGGTGGAAATTAAAATGTTGTGTGGTGCCTCTCCTGCTCCAAGTCGGCCCGTTTGACGTCCTGCCCCCCTTAATTAGACGCAGCTTCCAATACTACCAGCTGTGACGGCTTCTTCTCGTTCGCCGGCCGTGGTGGCCAACATCTACATCTACATCTACATCTACATCTACATCTACATCCATACCCCGCAAGCCACCTGACGGTGTGTGGCGGAGGGTACCTTGAGTACCTCTATCGGTTCTCCCTTCTATTCCAGTCTCGTATTGTTCGTGAAAAGAAGGATTGTCGGTATGCCTCTGTGTGGGCTCTAATCTCTCTGATGTTATCCTCATGGTCTCTTCGCGAGATATACGTAGGAGGGAGCAATATACTGCTTGACTCTTCGGTGAAGGTATGTTCTCGAGACTTTGACAAAAGCCCGTACCGAGCTACTGAGCGTCTCTCCTGCAGAGTCTTCCACTGGAGTTTATCTATCATCCAATGAATCTCAGTCTGGCATCTGCTTTACCGACGATCAACTTTATATGGTCATTCCATTTTAAATCACTCCTAACGCGTATTCCCAGATAATTTATGGAATTAACTCCTTTCAGTTGCTGACCTGCTATTTTGTAGCTAAATGATAAAGGATCTATCTTTCTATGTATTCGCAGCACATTACACTTGTCTACATTGAGATTCAATTGCCACTCCCTGCACCATGCGTCAATTCGCTGCAGATCCTCCTGCACTTCAGTACAATTTTCCATTGTTACAACCTCTCGATACACCACAGCATCATCCGCAAAAAGCCTCAGTGAACTTCCGATGTCATCCACAAGGTCATTTATGTATATTGTGAATAGCAGCGGTCCTATGACACTCCCCTGCGGCACACGTGAAATCACTCTTACTTCGGAAGACTTCCCTCCATTGAGAATGACATGCTGCGTCCTGTTATCTAGGAACTCCTCAATCCAATCACACAATTGGTCTGATAGTCCATATGCTCTTACTTTGTTCATTAAACGACAAGCGGTTAAAGGCGCTACAGTCTGGAACCGAGCGACCGCTACGGTCGCAGGTTCGAATCCTGCCTCTGGCATGGATGTGTGTGATGTCCTTAGGTTAGTTAGGTTTAAGTAGTTCTAAGTTCTAGGGGACTGATGACCTTAGAAGTCAAGTCCCATAGTGCTCAGAGCCATTTGAACCATTTATTCTCGTTCTATTCACATATGGATCGACGAAACAATGATTGGTTAACTCTAGAGGAAGCGCTACGTTGCTGCTTAATAGCTTGCTTGTCCATCTTTGAAACGAAATAAATTTTGCTTTTCAGGGTCCCGACAGTTTCTTGGTAGGCTTTTGCAGGTGTGTGGCATTAGATGTCTACGCTCAGACATGTGTAGAGTGTGTATTAAAGCGGGGACCTAGAAGCAACGAAGAGGCTCCGTCCCCGTCGCAGCCCTCAGTGGTTCACAACCCCACAACAGGCTGCAGCAGTCCACCCACCCCACCGCCGCCCCACACCTAACCCAGGGTTACTGTGCGGTGCGGTACCCTGAGGACCCTGCCGGGAACGCCTCATACCAGATAAGTGTAACACCAATGTTTGCGTGATAGAGTAGTTATGGTGTACGCGTACGTGGAGACGGTGTTTGCGTAGCAATAGCCGACATAGTGTAACGGAGGCGGAATAAGAGAAACAGCCCGCATTCGCCTTAAAACCCATCCACAGGCTGGCCGGCTCACCGGACCTCGACACGCGCTCGACCGCGTAAATAATGGAGTGCTGATTTGTGTACGCGGCGATAGCAACCCAGATTGGCTTCCATAAGATTTATATCAGGCGAATGTTGTCGCCGAGACATCATCGTGAGTTCACTGTAATGTTCCTCAAACCATTGTAGCAGCTTTCTGGCTCCGAGACACGGACAGTTAATACTGCTGAGAGATGACATCGTTGTCGGGGCAGACGTCAAACATGAAGGGCAGCAGCTGGTTCGCAGCTGTTAGCGTGTATTCACAGGTCCCACGAAAGCGCAGGAGTGTGTGTCCCATAGCATAATACTTGTCCCACCAGCCAGCGTCCGTGCCGCTCTGCACGTTTAGATCCACAGTTCACCTCGATGACGCGGTTTGTGGAGACGACCACTGACCTAGTGTAACAAAATTGTGATTCACCTGAAGAGCCGACACGTTTCCATTGCTCGACGGTCGAATCACAATGGTCCCGTACTCACTGCAATGGTAACTGACGGTGTCGTTGGGTCCACATGTTAATACACTGCTAGCCATTAACATTGCTACACCAAGCAGAAATGCAGATGATAAACGGGTATTCATTGGACAAATATATTATACTAGAACTGACATGTGATTACATTTTCACGCAATTTGGGTGCATAGATCCTGAGAAATGAGTACCCAGAACAACCACATCTGGCCGTAATAACGGCCTTGATACGCCTGGGCATTGAGCCAAACATAGCTTGGATGGCGTGTACAGGTACAGCAGCCCATGCAGCTTCAACACAATACCACAGTACATCAAGAGTAGTGACTGGCCCATTGTGACGAGCCAGTTGCTCGGCAACCATTGACCAGACATTTTCAATTGGTGAAAGATCTGGAGAATGTGCTGGCCGATGCAGCAGTCGAACATTTTCTGTATCCAGAAAGGCCCGTACAGAACCTACAACATGCGGTCGTGCATTATTCTGCTGAAATGTACGGTTTCGCAGGGATCGAATGAAGGGTAGAGCTACGGGTCGTAACACATCTGAAATGTAACGTCCACTGTTCAAAGCGCCGTCAATGCGAACAAGAGGTGACCGAGACGTGTAACCAATGGCACCCCATACCATCACGCCGGGTGATACGCCAGTATGGTGATGGCGAATACACACTTCCAATGTGCGTTCAACGCGATGTCGCCAAACACGGATGCGACTATCATGATGCTGGATTCATTCGAAAAAATGACGTTGTGCCATTCGTGCACCCAGGTTCGTCGTTGAGTACACCATCGCAGACGCTCCTGTCTGTGATGCAGCGTCAAGGGTAACCGCAGCCACGGTCTCCGAGCTGATAGTCCGTGCTGCTGCAGACGTCGTCGAACTGTTCTTGCAGATCGTTGTTGTCTTGCAAACGTCCCCATCTGTTGACTCAGGGATCGAGACGTAGCTGCACGATCCGTTACAGCCATGCGGATAAGATGCCTGTCATCTCGACTGCTAGTGATACGAGGCCGTTGGGATCCAGCACGGCGTTCCGTATTACCCACCTGAACCCATCGAGTCCATATTATGCTAATAGTCATCGGATCTCGACCAACGCGAGCAGCAATGTCGCGATACGATAAACCCCAATCGCGATAGGCTACAATCCGACCTTTATCAAAGTCGGAAACGTGATGGTACACTTTTCTCCTCCTTACACGAGGCATCACAACAACGTTTCACCAGGCAACGCCGGTCAGCTGCTGTTTGTGTACGAGAAATCGGTAGGAAACTCTCCTCATGTTAGCACTTTGTACGTGTCGCCACCGGTGACAACCTTGTGTGAATGCTCTGAAAAGCTAATCATTTGCATATCACAGCATCTTCTTCCTGTCGGTTAAATTTCGCGTCTGTAGCACGTCATCTTCGTGGTGTAGCAATTTTAATGGCCAGTAGTGTAATTCAGAACGGTGAAAAAATTTTAATGACTAGAAGAAATAATGGAGTCTTACAGGGTTC
This sequence comes from Schistocerca serialis cubense, assembly GCF_023864345.2. Classification (NCBI taxonomy): domain Eukaryota; kingdom Metazoa; phylum Arthropoda; class Insecta; order Orthoptera; family Acrididae; genus Schistocerca; species Schistocerca serialis. Next base: position 140,906,493 of record NC_064649.1, on the reverse strand, counting down.
AGTTTTGTCTTCACTCCTATCCGATATGACCTTCCAAGTAGAGTTGTAGCTTCTGCGTACGTAACATGCGTTAATGCCCTTAATTTCATAGCAATAGAAAAAATTGCTAACAACGCTTTTTCAAATAATATAGACGTGTTTCTCAACAAATAGATTCTGCTTTAACTTCAGAAACAAGGTATACTGTATACTGTACAGTTAGAAAGCCTTAACAATTGCGGGATGGGAGTCAGCGAATGAGACAGAATATTCCACATTATTTTTCATTGTGAGTATTGATGAGAAATTCAATTGATTTTGTAAAACAAGTAATTATAACAAGTTCTGCTCTTTGTACAATTGCTAATACTGGAAGCAAACCAACCAACATAGCTGCACTCATTTGCGTCTGATAATTCTCTACGGCAAGTTATCGCTTAGAAAGTGCGTACTGGGTATACAAAAGCAACTGGCGAGAATAGTGTGCGGTGTTCACCCACATTCACTTTGTAGGCACTTCTCCAAGGATTTAGGCAAATTAACTATAGCTTCACCATGTATAAAGTGTCAATCGTCATACATAACCTCCTCAGTTTCAGAAGAGTGTTAATATGCACAGCTTGTACACGAGAAGAAAAACTTATCTTCTATTAAAGATGTCGGTGGCTCAGGGAGGACTTTAATGTGTAGCGACAAAAATCTTTGATCACTCGTACCAATAACTTAAAATATCTGACAGACACAAGGACAAATTTTAAATCCCGAAAAAGAGCATTTAAAGATGGCCGCACAAATGTGCACGATGAACAACGGAGTGGGCGTCCTTCGGTCGTTCATGAAAGTTTGGTGCAGGAAGTGGACAATAAGGTGAGAGAAGACAGAAGCTTTACGACTTCCTCCTTGCAGGATGACTTTCCTAATGTTTCTCCTCGTGTTTTGTATGGTATTGTGACCGAGCACTTGAATTACCGAAAATTGTGCGCACGTTGGGTACCGAAAATGTTGACGGATGTGCACAAAAGCAAATGTTTAGACAGTGCATTGACTTTCCTTGAGAGGTACCACCACAACGGCGGTTACGATTTCTTAAGCCAAATTGTTACGGACGATGAAACATGGGTGGCCTACGTCACACCAGAATCAAAGCAACAGTCCACGGAATGGCGGCATTCAGATTCACCCAGAAAAGTGAAGTTTAAGCAAACAATTTCTGTCTGGAAAATCTTGTGCACAATTTTTTGGGGCAGAGAAGGAGCATTGATTGTGGAGTTTCAGCCTCGTAATGAGACAATCAATGCATCAGCTTACTGTAAGACATTGCACAAACTGCGCCGTTCAATTCAGAACAAAAGACGTGGCAAGTTAGGCAAGGGCATCGTTTTGCTTCAAGGCAATGCCCGTCCGCATGTCGCGAATCAGACCAAAGATCTCATCACATCTTTTCGATGGGAAACTCTAGATCATCCTCCGTACAGCCCCGATCTTGCGCCCAGTGACTACCATCTGTTCTTACACTTGAAGAAACACCTGGGCGGTCAGCGTCTTCAAGACGATGGCGAAGTCAAAACAGTGGTGATGCAGTGGTTAACAAGGCAGGCGGCAGGCTTCTATGAGGAGGGTATTCAAAAACAGGTACAACGTTATGACAAGTGCCTCAATGTTGACGAAAATTATGTAGAAAAGTAGATTAAGGTACAGAGTTTCATGTAAAAATTAAATTATTGAGATATCTTAGCACGTCTTGTTTTTAAATTTCAAAACGGTACTTACTTAAAAAACACGCCTCGTAAATGATGCAGCCTCTGGCAGTTGACTGTGAACGTAAATAAATTTAATATAACGCGGATACATGGGAAAAGAAATCCACAACTGTGCAGATGTACTACTGATATCAAACCGCCGGTAACAGTATATGCCGTAAAAAAACCTAGGATAGAGACCTTAAGTGGAATGACCTCATAAAACAAACAGTGGGAAAAACAAACGCCAGACTCACATTCGTAGGAAGAATATTAAGGAAATGTAACTCATCCTCAAAGGAAGCAGCTTATAGGGTGTTTGTTCGACCGATTCTCCAGTGTTGTTCCCCAATATGGGATCCTTACCAGATAGGACTGATATAAGAGACAGAGATAATCGTTTAGTCTGCGTGAAAGTGCTACAGATATGCTTAGAAAACTTCGTTGGCAGGCGTGCATCACGGATAGGTTTACTATTTCAATTTCTAAAGAGCGGTTTCCGGGAAGAGTCGGACAACATATTAGTTCCTCCCGCGTAGACATCGCATAATGGCCATAACGAGAAAATTCGAGAAATTAGAGCTAATACAGATGCTTACCGACAATCATTATTCCCACGCGCCATTATCGAGTGGAACAGGGAAGACGGGATTAGTTAGTGCTACCAAAAGTACCCCCCCCCCCCCCCGACACATAACTATAGGTAGCTTGCAGAATATCATGTGTACGTAGATGATTAATTCTATAAACGTTAAGCGACAACTATTTTACCACACGGAATGTCGGTATCATTAAGACCACAGACTCACTGGTGGCCACGCATTTTTAGAAATAGTATAGCAGGAAATAAAAGATACCACTGCGTTTGAGATGAGCCGGAAAACATGCTGTGGAAAACACATTTCAGTGTCGGGTGTTTACATGATAATGTCCGGCTCGTGTATGTTGGGAGGGGCGTGATGCATCGGGAAGCAGTTGTGTGCAGCTGTCTGTTATCGTATGCTAGGGTAACAGGAGGCCGATATAGGAGCTGGTTTATCTGCCGCGGCCAGAAATAAACCACGGAGATACGTGCCGGCCGTCTCGCATTGAACCCGCCGTTGCTCATATCGACATGTTTACCATTTTCCCGTGGAGGTGTGGCTGTTTACTTCTCACGCGCAGACGGCCGAATCTTTGTTACAAAATTACCGTCACTCTGTAAGGCAGTGCTAAATTTGTGTACTGCATTTCAGTCTTATCTGCGTTGTTTTTTGTTGGTTTAACGAAGAGGGTGTGGCTTTTGTGAATGAGCGAGTGTCGTACGGTAAACACCAACATGTTATCTCACTTTCGAATGGTCAACTACGGGCCTGGTTCAGTGGGAATCATACATATTCAATGACAATGGCTCATTAAGATTGTAATGTCCTTGTGCGGCGCGAAGGTGACAACTGACGTTGTACTGTACATCTACAACATACGTGCTCACTGAGGGTACCTCATAGCAGTACATTGATTTTTTTCTCGTTTTTCACTCGCATATTTAACGACGGAAAACTGAATGTCTTCACGTACCTATAAGCGCATTAATCACGATTACTCATCATAACTAGGCAAGGTGTAAGATCGTCGCACAGTCTTTTTGCAGCACAGCTTCTATCAATTTACACAGTAGGGTTTCGGGAGAACTGTGTTGTCTTTCTTTCAAGAAATCACATTTATGTTCCTCGAGCACTCCTGTTACAATTTAGTATTGACCATACCCACTTGCTAGGGCGTTCAAATGGTTCAAATGGCTCTGAGCACTATGGGACTTAACTTCTGAGGTCATCAGTCCCCTAGAACTTAGAACTACTTAAACCTAACTAACCTAAGGACACCACACACATCCATGCCCGAGGCAGGGTCGAACCTGCGACCGTAGCGGTCGCGCGGTTCCAGAATGTAGCGCCTAGAACCGCTCGGCCACTCCGGCCGGCGGTAGAGCCTTCGCAGCGTGTCCCTAACTCGTTCGTGTCTGCTGTCACGCTTACTTGATACAGACTCCAAACATATAAAATGTTTATTTGACACCACAAACGGTCGCTCCTGCTGCCATTGCTTCAGTTTACTAGTTTTAGCGTATTTTTAGCAATATTTGAAATAAATGTGGTTGGTGTTATTAATTCAGTTTTCCAGGTTTGTGATTACATTTGAAAATAGCGACTCAGGCGTCGAAACCAGTTATGTAACGTTTTGAAAATTTCTTTCCCTAATCCGACGGGACGGATGACGCCGTTGTTTGGTCCCTTCCCCAGGTCAATCAACCAACTTTCAAATATCCGTAGTTTGGCCCTCAATGTTATATCCTTCGAGCACCAGATAGAGCGGAGGGTTGTAAAGGCGTCTTTGGCTTTGTTGATGCGGCTGTTAATGTCCTCTGTTGCACCACCGTACGGTGTAATCATGCTTCCAAGGTAGCAAAACGTATCCACCTCTCCGATTGCCTGGCTCCCAAGCTCAAGCTCTCCACTATCATTTGCCCTCATGTCCTATGTTTTTTGGGCATTAATTTTCAAACAGATTTCCTTCGCTGCAGGTTTCAAATCTTCTCTTTGATGTCGTTGCGGCTGTGGTATACAAGGCAAAGGTCATCTGAATAATCTAGGTCTTCTAGATGTGTTCCATTGCTCCATTTTATTCCTCACACTTTATCCATTGCTTCTGTCATTACAAGATTCAGTACTATGTTAAATAGTATCGGTGAGAGTATGCACCGTTGCTTAACTTCTGTTTTCACTGCTATTGGATCTGAAAGTAGACCTTGATGTTGAACTTGGCGTGCACTCCAAAAGAGCAATTATTGTCTTGAGAATTCCAAAAGTTTGCAATGACCTCCATTTGCAACTAGTAGCAGCAAACAAATAAAATATTGTTATCAGAAGTGTCACCTGTGTTTACTGAATTTCGCAACCTGTATAACGTTCAACCATCCATTCTTCCTTCTATAGTGTATACGTTCTGCCATTCTGACCACAACTGGCCCAGGCGATACCGACCGACCACCGTGTCATCCTTCAGCCAAAGGTGTCATGTGGATGTTGTATGGGAGGGGGAGGGGTCGCCGAGGTCGTCACTCCGCTCTGCTGATCGTTGCCGGCTTTTCCAGTTCTTGGAGCGGCTGTTTCTCATTCCAGTAGCTCCTCAACTTGCGTCATGTGGCTGATGGCGTCCTCCCATCAAGGCAAAATCCTTGGCAGTACTGGGAACTGAACACGTGTCATCCACCCACCCACGTACAGATGCGGACAGACAGTATACCCACAATCAGTAAAATTTCGTTCAAATGGTTCAAAAATGGCTCTGAGGACTATTGGACAACATCTGAGCCCATCAGTCCCCTAGAACTTAGAAGTAAACCTAACTAACCTAAGGACATCACACACATCCGTGCCCCAGGCAGGATTCGAACCTAATATGATTACGAAGTCTTTCGCGACGGAGTCCTTGCATAAAAAATTCTCGGTTTACTTATCGCGTCAAATTTGGATAAAATCCCAAACTTTCAATGACTACCTCCGTCATCTTCTTCAGGGGTAAAACTGACTGTCGTGGACCTCTGAGGCTTCCGCTTTTATAAGCAATGGACGGCTTCTCATTGGCTGGATGACGTCACGGTGAAAACGTCCACAGATTTTGTTTGCGCGCTTTATCCAGAGTTGCTTGCAGCGCCATCCATCGCAACAGGGGGAGAACTGCGAGAAATGTAAGAAGTCTCCCTCTGCGCTCTTTCTTTATCAATTGCGCGCTTCCATGCATTGCTGAGTGCATAACCGGAGTCTCTGTTGAAACTATTTTCACAGAGTCTAATTTCAACTGCTTCCCTGATGACAGAGTCCCAATAGTTTGAAGCGTGAGCCAGCAGTCTCGTTTCATCGAATAAAATCTTATGTTTACTTAACAAACTGTGCTCAGCCACCGCTGATTTTTCTAGGTACCTGTATTTCAGGTGACGCCGATGTTCCACACAGCGATCGGCAACAGTTCTTATAGACTGGCCCACACAATTTTTGCCACACTCGCAAGGAATGCTGTAAATTCCCGGCACTCTCAGGCCAAGATTATCTTTCACGGGTCGCAGCATCTCCCTGGGTGGCCGGAAGACTGGTCTGATTCCCTGCCGGCTCAGGACTCTGCCGATCTTGCTGGTCGTTGCACCGCAGAATGGTAGCCTCTTCATATGTTCGAACAGCGTCCTTCCAAGGTTTCTTCGCGAGTAGATCTGATATCACGATCGGAATATCCATTTTTTCTGAATACCGTCGTCAGATGGTTAATCTCGGAGCCGAGATGATCCTTGTCCGAAATACTCCTTGCTCTGTGTACCAAGATATTCAGCATAGCTCTCTTCTGAGCTGGGTGGTGAAAACTACGCGCGTTTAGATATAAATCTGTATGCGTCGATTTTCTGTACACAGAATGTCCGAGACGTCCATCTGATTTTCGCTCCACCAGAACATCTAAGAAGGGTAACTTCCCATCCTTCTCCACCTCCACTTTAAATCTTATGTATACCATTCAAATGACCAACAAACTGCTGCAGTGCCTCATTGCCATGTGGCCAGATTAAAAATGTATATTCAACAAACCTGAAGAAGCTGGATGGAGGTAAGGGAGGACTGATCAACGCTCGTTCTTCGAAATCCTCCACGAAGAAGTTAGCTATGGCTGGTGACAGTGGCGAACCCACGGCTCTTCCGTCAGTCATTTCATAATATTTTCCACCATACAAAAAACAGGTGGTCGTCAAAGCGTGTCGAAATAATTTCAGTATTTCAGGAGAGAAATGAGCAGCCAACAGTTTTAGCGTATCTTCCACCGGAACCTTTGTAAACAAAGAGACCACATCTAGGCTGATCATGATATAGAGGCCGCCACTTCAGTACGCGCCGTTCTCACCGTGACGTCATCCAGCCGTCCACTGCTTATAAAAGCGGAAGCCCCAGAGGTCCACGACAGTCAGTTTTACCCCTGACGAAGATGACGGAGGTAGTCATCGAAAGCTTGGGATGTTATCCAAATTTGACGCGATAAGTAAACCGAGAACTTTTTATGCAAGGATTCGAACCTGCGACAGTAGCGGTCGCGCGGTTCCAGTGTGAAGCGCCTAGAACCGCTTGGCCATACCGGCCGGCTAAAATTTCGTTATTTCTTATTTAATCGTCATGATTCTGCAGGTTTAATGACCCAACAATGTTTTAGCTAGTGATTACGGTCGTTCCGTAGCCACGGTGAACGGGCTGTGGAGCCTGAAGGCTGTCACGACCACTACTTCCTGCCAAGGTCCGCCCCCGAAGCGGCAGTGACCCAGTTCGCTTGCTGACCTCACGCAAGGCTTCCTTCCTTCCTTCCTTCCTCCTGTGGCGCGGCGGCCCTCCGGAAGGAGACCTTGCCGCAAGGTCGGGTCAGTGACGCCCCTACTGCTCGATGCCAGCTCGTCACCTCCTGCTGCCTCTAGCCCCACCTCTTCCCACTCCCCCAAAAGATGTTCCATCAGTAGCCAAATCGCCTCTGACGTGCATTAATCACGAGATTAATTCTAATCCAACGATGTATCACTATCTACCTTCCAGAAATTGCTTTCAGCTGTATATGAACTTGACCGAACTGCTTCGGTCCAAATATCTCTCCAGACAGTTCAAGATTCGACTGTACAAAACCCTGATCCAGCCTGTTGTTCTATATGGCTGTGAGACATGGAGTATCCGGAAACAGGACTTCCATAAGCTCCTCGTTTTTGAGATAAAAGTGCTTCGGAAGATCTTCGGTCCGGTTCCAGATGCAGATACAGGGGAATGGAGGATCAGATACAACCAAGAGCTCGAGGAACTATACCAGCAGCCCAACATAACAGGAACTGTCAAAGCCAAACGAATGCAGTGGGCCGGCCATGTGGCCCGGATGGAGGATCACAGATGGCCTCGGAAGCTCCTGGATTTCGCACCTACAGGAAAGAGACCGCCATGGAGGCCCAAGAAGCGTTGGAGGGATGGACTCCGTGAAGATTTAAACCAAGTGTCACAAGCTGTGAACGCATGGCGGATAGCAGCAATGGACAGAATACAGTGGAGGAGGAAACGTGTAGATGCGTGCGGTCCACTGGGCCTGATCACGTAGTAGTAGTGGTGGTAGTAGTAGTAGTATATGAACTTGAACTTACAAGAGCACGACCGGTTTCGTGATATCAGATCACATCTTCAAGTGTACGTCTATAAGACAGCCGCTCGTTACCTTCTAATATCGTGTCGCACCTCTTTTTGTACGGGGTCGTGAAGCTGCTCCACACGGCTTGAACCGATCAAGTCGTTGAAACTCCCTACGGATATATTGGGCCATGTTGCCCCTATGTTGCTGCTGTGGTCTTCAGTCCTGAGACTGGTTTGATGCAGCTCCCCATGCTACTCTACCCTGTGCAAGCTTCATCATCTCGCAGTACCTACTGCAGCCTACATCCTTCTGAATCTGCTTAATGTATTCATCTCTTGGTCTCCCTCTACGATTTTTACCCTCCACGCTGCCCTCCAATACTAAATTGGTGATCCCTCGATGTCTCAGAACATGTCCTACCAACCGATCCCTTCTTCTAGTCAAGTTGTGCCACAAACTCTTCTTCTCCCCAATCCTATTGAATACTTCCTCATTAGTTATGTGATCTACCCATCTAATCTTCAGCATTTTTCTGCAGCACCGCATTTCGAAATCTTCTATTCTCTTCTTGTCCAAACTGTTTATCGTCCATGTTTCACTTCCATACATGGCTACACTCCATACCAACACTTTCAGAAACGACTTCCTGACACTTAAATCTATACTCGATGTTAACAAATTTCTCTTCTTCAGAAACGCTTTCCTTGCCGTTTCCAGTTTACATTCTCTACTTCGACCATCATCAGTTATTTTCCTCCCCAAATAGCAAAACTCCTTTACTACTTTAAGTGTCTCATTTCGTAATCTAATGCCCTCAGTATCACCCGATTTAATTCGACTACATTCCATTATTCTCGTTTTGCTTTTGTTGATGCTCATCTCACTCCTCCTTTCAAGACACTGTCCATTCCGTTCAACTGCTCTTCCAGGTCCTTTGCTGCCTCTGACAGAATTACAATGTCATCGGCGAACCTCAAAGTTTTCATTTCTTCTCCATGGATTTTAATACCTACTCCGAATTTTCCTTTTGTTTCCTTTACTACTTGCTCAATATACAGATTGAATAACATCGGGGAGAGGCTACAATCCTATCTCACTCCCTTCCCAACCACTGCTTCCCTTTCATGTCCCTCGACTCTTATAACTGCCATCTGGTTTCTGTACAAATTGTAAATAGCCTTTCGCTCCCTGTATCTTACCCCTGCCACCTTCAGAATGTGAAAGAGAGTATTTCAGTCATCATTGTCGAAAGCTTTCTCGAAGTCTACAAATGCTATAAACGTAGATTTACCTTTCCTTTATCTATTTTCTAAGATAAGTCGTAGGCTCAGTATTTCCTCACGTGTTCCAACATTTCTCCGGAATCCAAACTGATCTTCCCCGAGGTCTGCTTCTACCAGTTTTCCCATGCTGCCCCTATAGCCGTCAATAATTGCGAAAGAGTTGCGGTGCAGGATTTTGTGCACAAACTCACCTCTCGATTATATCCCATAAATGTTCATGTTGGGCATTTTGGGTGCCGAGACCATTCTCTCGAAACTGTGCAGATTCAAACCAACCGCGAATAATTGTGGTCTGGTGTCATGGCGCATGGTAATCCATAAGAATTTCATCATTGATTGGCAACATAAAGGTCTCGAAAGGTTGCAGATGGTTTCCAAGTAACTGAACGCAAACATCTCCAGTTCGGTTGGACCAGAGCACCCAGTCCAGTCCACGCAAACACAGCCCGCACCATTGTGGGACCATCGCCAGCTCGCACAGTGCCTTGTTGACAACTTGGATCCACGGCTTCGTGGGGCCTCCGCCACCTCGAACCCTACCGTCAGCTCTTACCAACTGAAATAGGGATTTGCTGACCAGACCACGGTTTTCCAGTCTAGCATCCAACCGATATGGCCATGAGCCCAGGAGAGCCGCTGTAGGCGATGTCGTGGTGTTAGCAAAAGCAGTCGCGTCGGTCGTCTGCTGCCACAGCCCATTAACGCCAGATTTCGCGTCACTGTTCTTACAGATACCTTCGCCATACGTCCCGCATTCATCTGTGCTGTTATTTTACGCAGTGTCGCTTGTCTATCTCTACGCAAACACCGCTACTCACTGTCGTTAACTGAAGGCCGTCGGCTGATGTTCGTGGTGAGAAGTAATGCCTGAAATTTGGTATTCTCTGCACAGTTTTTGACACCTTCGATAGCGAAATATTGAATTCTCTTACGGTTTCCAAAACTGAATGTCCCTCTCGTCCAACTCCAACTGAATCACTTCGGAAACCTTTTCAGATGGATCACCTCACTACAAATGACAGCACCGACAATACACCGCCCTTTTATACCTTGTGTACGCGATTGTACGCGACACTACGGCCATCTGTACAGGGTGTTACAACAAGATACGGCCAAACTTTCAGGAAACATTGCTCACACAAAGAAAGAAAATATGTTATGTGGACATGTGTCCGGAAACGCTTACTTTCCATTTTACAGCTCATTTTATTACTTCTCTTCAAATCACATTAATCATGGAACGGAAACACACAGCAACCGAACGTACCAGCGTGACTTCAAACACTTTGTTACAGGAAATGTTCAAAATGTCCTCCGTTAGCGAGGATACATGCATCCACCCTCCGTCGCCTGGAATCCCTGATGCGCTGATGCAGCCCTGGACAATGGCGTATTGTATCACAGCCGTCCACAATTCGAGCACGAAGAGTCTCTACATTTGGTACCGGGGTTGCGTAGACAAGAGCTTTCAAATGCCCCCATAAATGAAAGTCAAGAGGGTTGAGGTCAGGAGAGCGTGGAGGCCACGGAATTGGTCCGCCCCTACCAATCCATCGGTCACCGAATCTGTTGTTGAGAAGCGTACCAACACTTCGACTAAAATGTGCAGGAGCTCCATCGTGCATGAACCACATGTTGTGTCGTACTTGTAAACGCACATGTTCTAGCAGCACAGGTAGAGTATCCCGTATGAAATCGTGATAACGTGCTCCGTTGAGCGTAGGTGGAAGAACATGGGGCGCAATCGAGACATCACCAACAATGCCTACCCAAACGTTCACAGAAAATCTGTGTCGATGACGTGATTGCACAATTGCTTCCGGATTCTCGTCAGCCCACACATCTTGATTGTGAAAATTTACAATTTGATCACGTTGCAATGAAGCCTCATCCGTAAAGAGAACATTTACACTCAAATGAAGATGGACACATTGTTGGATGAACCATTCGCAGAAGTGTACCCGTGGAGGCCAATCAGCTGCTGATAGTGCCTGCACACGCTGTACATGGAACAGAAACAACTGGTTCTCCCGTAGCACTCTCCATACAGTGACGTGGTCAACGTTACCTTGTACAGCAGCAACTTCTCTGAAGCTGACATTAGGGTTATTGTCAACTGCACGAAGAATTGCCTCGTCCATTGCAGGTGTCCTCGCCGTTCTACGTCTTCCCCAGTCGCGAGTCATAGGCTGGAATGTTCCGTGCTCCCTAAAACGCCGATCAATTGCTTCGAACGTCTTCCTGTCGGGACACCTTCGTTCTGGAAATCTGTCTCGATACAAACGTACCGCGCCACGGCTATTGCCCCGTGCTAATCCGTACATCAAATGGGCATCTGCCAACTCCGCATTTGTAAACATTGCACTGACCGCAAAACCACGTTCGTCATGAACACTAACCTGTTGATGCTACGTACTGATGTGCTTGATGTACTGTACAGCAATGAGTCGCATGTCAACACAAGCACCGAAGTCAACATCACCTTCCTTCAATTGGGCCAACTGGCGGTGAATCGAGGAAGTACAGTACATACTGACGCAACAAAAATGAGCTCTAACATGGAAATTAAGCGTTTCCGGACACATGTCCACATAACATCTTTTCTTTCTGTGTGTGTGAGGAATGTTTCCTGAAAGTTTGGCCGTACCTTTTTGTAACACCCTGTATATGTACATATCGCTATCCCATTACTTTCGTCACCTCACAGGACAATCGACTCTATGATTTTTTAATCATAAAACGTATTAGGTCAAAAACATAGACAGTTTTCTAGTGCAAAAAATGTACACACAGTATCACAATGTAGTAGCAAAAAAATGTAGAATAGTCAGGATATTGAGATATAAGGAAAAATGTCAAAGTCAACTGGTGTTTGTTACATCTTAAATATTTCATAGTGCATACAGACAAAAATTCTACTTTCGATAGGAAAACAATCGTCCATACACAAAAAATGAAAAATGTGCACGGTCTGATGTCTAACGACAAGAAAAGCGACCTATCCGATTAATCTGTGCTCTGTGACAGCCAATACGAAATGCCCAGAGGTCAGTAAAACGTTCAGCCAATGATACGGGAAGCAGCAGGACGCAATCTTCTCTACATAACAAGCAGGGCGTCATAAATCAAACTGACCAGCTGAGAAGTCGACATGTTAATAGCGCTTTGACCTACACTGAAAAGAGCAAAATAAGAAAAGAAAAGATGGTATGAAGCCCCAGCTAGCACCGTTGAAAGGCTGGTGGTTAAGAAAGCGCACTTCGTACCAGGAAGCAGCAGACAGCAGGCAGTTTGATCTATGACGCCGTGCGTATTATTTTGAGAAGGTCGAGTCCCCCTTCTTCCTCGTATCTTGGGCTTGATTTGTGAGTATTTCATATTGGTTGCCATACAGCATAGATTGTGGGGATAGGTATACCATTTTTTTATATCATAATGTCGAATGTATGTTTACACCTGACGATATGATACGATATCACGAAACAGGTCGTGCTCTTCATATACAGCCGAAAGCGATTTGTTTCTGAAACGTGGAGCACTTCAGTGTTTCTGAAACATGGATTACTTCAGCTGCACGATGGAAGCTATCAAGAAAGTCTTCGAGGAAACACATCTTTCCTCCTACTTAGGTTATGCCATATTTCTACGTTCCCCAATTGGTTTCAGTACCTTAACATTAATTTTCCTGCCTATCGATCTAATTTTCACATTTGAAAATCATCTTAATTCCGTCCATCATAATCGATGTTTTAGGAAAGCCTGCGTCATTCAAGATTTAAATAATGACAAACTGCACCAGTTACTTATTTTTTCATGCGCAAAATGTTTTGATTACAAAAATGGTTCAAATCGCTCTGAGCACTATGCGACTTAACTTCTGAGGTTATCAGTCCCCTAGAACTTAGAACTACTTAAACCTAAGGACATCACACACATCCATGCCCGAGGCAGGATTCGAACCTGCGACCGTAGCGGTTACGCGGTTCCAGACTGTAGCGCCTAGAACCGCTCGGCCACTACTGCCGGCGTTTTGAATACAAAACCAAACAATGTAACCGTGCGCGCGCGCGCGCGTGTGTGTGTGTGTGTGTGTGCGTGCGTGCGTGTGTGAGAGAGAGAGAGAGAGAGAGAGAGTGTGTGTGTGTGTGTGTGTCTGTGTGTGTGTGTGTGTGTGAGAGAGAGAGAGAGAGAGAGAGAGAGAGAGAGTGAGTGTGTGTGTATCATTTCGTGTAATGGGGGAGGCACAATACCTTATAGCCTCAAAAAGACGTCTACAATGCGAGAGAGGCAGAAAACATGTAAACATCATCAAAATTATTCATATAAACAAATGCACTTGAAAATCATAATCAGTTCTCGCAATACGTTATGCAGAGCATGAAAAAATAAGTAATTGGTGCAGTTTTTCATTATTCAAACCATGAAAAGCTTCTTCTCTTAAAATTAGGGTAAATTCTTTATTTTACACCTTTCAGTTCCGTACAAGGTTACAGTCCATATGAATTCCTTCTGAAAAGACATTATAACGCTGAAAATTATATTCGATATGACCTGAGATGCTGTGAAGTCTTCGACGTAAACACTCCAAAAACGGATTTACGGAATACAGATACTGGAGGTTCTAGTATGCAAGAATCGATATACCTGTTCAAATAACTTACGGGTTTGCTGCCGGGTGACGTCGTCGACAATGCGAGAGAGGCAGAAAATGATACGTGTAAACATCATCAAAAATACTCATATAAAGTCGGTGGTTGACGACGCCACCCGGTAGCAAACCCGTAAGTTATTTGAACATTCAATTCGCCGGCAAAAGTTAAGGTCTGACATCGATATACCTGATTGTCTACACACGGAGAGCGCAGGACCATGAAGATGGGATTCTTGAGATGCTGAAACTGGTCGTCTAAAGTTCTCAAAACATACTGCTATTTTGCAATTTTCCTTCGTAAATATTTGAGTGGGCGCTGTCCCGTGTCCACAGTGGATCAACAGAGATTACGCCATACGACGTCGAACTTTCTGTGCACAGCTGGGAGATCTCTGGCAGCCTGGTGCTCCAATTTCACTCATTCCTACAGAGTAGTTAATATGTTACGTTGCTTTATCTAGCTCGTCCCTCAGCTGTTAAGAGCAGCGTATAATGATAAACGTAGTTTTCAGTTTTGTCATATGATGACATGTTGGAGAACGTGGCTGTTGTTTGAAGACAAATGTTGATGGTGTTAGGACAGCAACGAGCCACAAATTTATTTTCATGTCCTTTATTCAAAGGAAACCGTTACCTGTTTCGAATCGTTGTGATTCATCATCGGACGGTTTACACGCTTTCTTTCTGACATTTGGTGTGTTTTTATAGATTAATTGTCCTAAAATATAAATAAAACATAATTATAAACACGCCACACACACACATGGTTGCGTTACAGATTTTCGTTGCATGTGACTTACGTGAAACGTCGGTTTCGAGTGTTTGTTTTCATAACGTTCGTCCAATCGATGTAAATGCATTCCCACTGCATCGTCGTTGTTGCACACGTAATAGTTCTCACTGTACACTTTACATTTGTCGCTGAGATCATTTCAACCACGCACCACATGTTCTGATACATACAAAGAGCTTACAAACACATGAGTATCACAGATGCTATGATATGTCGTAACATTTTACGATGATGTCCTATGTTTGGAAAGGATCATATATTCATTTACAAAACTGTAATGCTTTTTACATTAGTACAGAGACATTGATTTTTTTTAGCTGATATTGCTAAATTAATTATGAAGTTTTTTATATATATTTAGAACTGTATAGGTAATTTAGCAATATCAGCTAAAAAAAAATGTCTCCGTACTAATGTAAAAGGCATTACAGTTTTGTAAATGAATATATGATCCTCTCTAAACATAGGACATCATCGTCAAATAGCATCTGTGATACTCATATGTTTGTAAGCTCTTTGTATGTATCAAAACATGTGGTGCGTTCGTTGAAATGATCTCAGCGACAAATCTAAAGTGTACAGTGAGAACTATTACGTGTGCAACAACGACGATGCAGTGGGAATGCATTTACATCGATTGGACGAACGTTATGAAAACAAACACTCGAAACCGACGTTTCACGTAAGTCACATGCAACGAAAATCTGTAACGCAACCATCTGTGTGTGGCGTGTTTATAATTATGTTTCATTTATATTTTAGGACAAATAATCTATAAAAACGCGCCAAATGTCAGAAAGAAAGCGTGTAAACCGTCTGATGATGAATCACAACGATTCGAAACCGGTAACGGTTTCCTTTGAATAAAGGAACTCAAAGTAAATTTGTGGCTGGTTGCTGTCCTAACACCATCAACGTCATTTTCAGTGTCAATGTGAGAGCGCCATGCCCTCGCCGGTTTTGCGTACATACAGGTGAGCGGTTATTACGCGGCGTTTCTCAGCGGGTCACCCGCGCTGGCCCCCGCTGCAGCTGAGAGGACCCCCCACCACCGGAGCTCCGCCCCCACCACCACGCCCCCGCGAGCCGCAAGACGGGGTCGCTTGCTCGGCGATCACGTGGACAGCGGCTGATCGTGCTTCCCCCGACCCCGCACACCCACCTGTTGCTGCTGGCTCCGCAACCGCCTGGCGGAAACTGCGCTTCTCAAAACTGCCACCCAGAAGCGGCAGGCGGATAGATAGCTGCATGATGCACGTCCGCGAAAGCGATTCTCAGACGGCGCGGCTGACGAAACGGCCAACACCGTCCCATATCAGAAACACTTCCCTGAGGTCCCGCTTGACACGTTCGTGACTAAAAACGCATCCACGAAGAGTACGCAAGGCACACCGAGTAATGCAAACACTTCACAACAAAAAAATTCAAATGGCTCTGAGCACTATGGCACTTAACAGCTGAGGTCATCAGTCCCCTAGAACTTAGAACTACTTAAACCTAACTAACCTAAAGACGTCACACACATCCATGCCCGAGGCAGGATTCGAACGCGCAACCGTAGCGGTTGCGCGGTTCCAGACTGAAGCGCCTAGAACCGCTCGGCCACCATCGCCGGCACTTCACAACAACAACAACGACAACAACAAAACGATCTGAAACAAAACTCTTGAACACATTCCGTAACAACCGATGCATCATTTAACCCTCGCAATACGAACGGTGAGGGGAGGGAAGAGGCACTTTGTGCCCACTGCTTGAAAATATTGTAATCCAGTCGTATAATTTACAACTTAAAATTTTGAAAAAAATATTTGTTTCAAATTATTCCTTACAGCAGTTCTGTAATTGGCCGGCCGGAGTGGCCGAGCGGTTCGAGGCGTTACAGTCTGGAGCCGCGCCACCGCTACGGTCGCAGGTTCGAATCCTGCCTCGGGCATGGACGTGTGTGATGTCCTTAGGTTGGTTAGGTTTAAGTAGTTCTAAGTTCTAAGGGACTGATAACCTCAACAGTTAAGTCCCATAGTGCTCAGAGCCATTTGAACCAACTCCGTAATTGTTTCGAATTTTTCAGTAAAACATAAACTAAAACGTTAAGTCTTACTAGCAAATGTGACTATTCGCAACAAATGTCACATTCATATTTTCAAGTTCTGGACATTTATTACACATCTATATAACTTTGAACGATATCTTGTGAGTAAAATGTAACGACAATTGAAGAAATATGTATTTTTAAAATTTTTGTTATAGTGGTTATAAGGTACCCCTCCTCTCTGTGTACACATAACGGAAAATTTCCTGAAAGAGATTTTTATTTTCTGGGACCTACACTTTGTGATCAAAAGTATCCGGACATCTAACTGAAAATGACTTACAAGTTCGAGGCGCCCTCCATCCCTAAAGCTGGAATTCAATATGGTGTTGGCCCAGCCTTAGCCTAGATGACAGCTTCCACTCTCGCAGCCATACGTTCAGTCAGGTGCTGGAAGGTTTCTTGGGGGAGTGGCAGCCCATTCTTCACGGAGTGCTGCACTGAGGAGAGGTATCGATGTCGGTCGGTGAGGCCTGGCACGAAGTCGGCGTTCCAAAACATCCCAAAGGAGTTCTATAGGATTCACGTCAGGACTCTGTGCAGGCCAGTCCATTACAGGGATGTTACTGTAGTGTAACCACTCCACCACAGGCCGTGCATTATGAACAAGTGCTCGATCGTGTTGAAAGATGCAAGCGCCATCCCAGAAATGCTCTTCAACAGTGGGAAGCAAGAAGGTGCTGAAAACATCAATGTGGGCCTGTGCTGTGATAGTGCCACGAAAAACAACAAGGGGTGCAAGCCCCCTCCATGAAAAACATGACCACACCATAACACTACCGCCTCCAAATTTTACTGTTGGCACTACACACGCTGGCAGATCACGTTCACCGGTCATTCGCCACACCCACACCCTGCCATCGGATCGCCAGACTGTATACCGTGATTCGTCACTCCACACAACGTTTTTCCACTGTTCAATCATCCAAAGTTTACGCTCCTTACACCAAGGGAGGCGTCGTTTGGCATTTACCGGCTTGATGTGTGGCTTATGAGCAGCCGCTGAACCATGAAATCCAAGTTTTCTCACCTCCCGCCTAACTGTCATAGTACTTGCAGTGGGTCCTGATGCAGTTTGGAATTCCTGTGTGACGGTCTGGATAGATGCCTGCCTATTACACATTACGACGCTCTTCAACTGTCGGCAGTCTCTGTCAGTCAACAGAAGAGGCCGACCTGTACCATTTTGTGCTGTACGTGTCCCTTCACGTTTCCACTTCACTATTACATCGGAAACAGTGGACCCAGGGATGTTTAGGGGTGTGGAAATCTCGCGTACTGACGTATCACGCAAGTGACACCCAATCAGCTGACCACGTTCGAAGTCCGTGACTTCCGCGGAGCGCCCCATTCTGCTCTCTCACGATGTCTGATGGCTACTGAGGTCACTGATATGGAGTACCTGGCAGTAGGTGGCAGCATCTACATCTACATCTATATACATACTCCGCAATGCAACATACGGTGCGTGGCGGAGGGTACCTCGTACCACAAGTAGCATCTTCTCGCCCTGTTCCACTCCCAAACAGAACGAAGAATAAATGACTGCTTATATGCCTCTGTAGGAGCCCTAATCTGTCTTATCTTATCTTTGTGGTCTTTCCACGAAATGTAAGTTGGCGGCAGTAAAATTGTACTGCAGTCAGCCTCAAATGCTGGTTCTTTAAATTTCCTCAGTAGCGATTCGCGAAAAGAACGCCTCCTTTCCTCCAGAGACTACCACCCGAGTTCCTGAAGCATTTCCGTAACACTCGCGTGATGATCAAACCTACCAGTAACAAATCTAGCAGCCCACCTCTGAATTGCTTCTATGTCCTCCCTCAATCCTACCTGATAGGGGTCCCAAACGCTCGAGCAGTACTCAAGAATAGATCGTATTACTGTTTTGTAAGCGGTCTCCTTTACAGATGAACCACATCCTCCCAAAATTCTACCAATGAACCGCCTTCCCCGCAACTGCCATTACATGCTTGTCCCACTTCATATCGCTCTGCAATGTTACGCCCAAATATTTAATCGATGTGACTGTGTCAAGCGCTACACTACTAATGGAGTATTCAAACATTACAGGATTATTTTTCCTAGTCATTTGCATTAATTTACATTTATCTGTATTTAGAGTTAGCTGCCATTCATTACGCCAATCACAAATCCTGTCGAAATCATCTTGTATCCAGTGAACAACGCACCTAGTATGAAAAACGTATGTTTTTGGGGGTGTCCGGATAATATTGATCACTTAGTGTGCTTATACATCGATACCTATTTAAATCGATGATGTTAACAAAATTTATTAATAATTAATGAAATTTTTTTTAAATTTCATCCACGGTGATAGGTGTTGTAGTAAATACGTTGGTATTGCTACGCTTAAGACATGCTCTCAGCGTGTGAGAGCTAGTCACCTACTTTGCTGATCCAATTCAGGATACTAGGAATCAGTTGGAACAGTTTTGGTCCAGCTTGACTCAGGAGGGGAGACAATGGCTTTATGACATCCTCCACTACGGAACCAGTGAAATTACGCAGGCCAGAAATGTTCAAATGTGTGTGAAATCTTATGGGACTTAACTGCTAAGGTCATCAGTCCCTAAGCTTACACACTACTTAACCTAAATTATCCTAAGGGCAAACACACGCACACACACCCATGCCCGAGGGAGGACTCGAACCTCCGCCGGGACCAGCGGCACAGTCCGTGGCTGCAGCGCCGGAGACCGCTCGGCTAATCCCGCGCGGCTATGCAGGCCACAGTTGAGTCATATTACCACATCCTTTGGATATGTGTCTCGATTTTGTTCAAAAAAGGTTCAAACGCCTCTGAGCACTATGGGACTTAACTGCTGTGGTCATCGGTCCCCTAGAACGTAGAACTACTTAAACCTAACTAACCTAAGGACATCACACACATCCATGCCCGAAGCAGGATTCGAGCCTGCGACCGTAGCGGTCTCGCGGTTCCGAACTGTAGCGCCTAAAACGTCTCGGCCACTCCGGCCGGCTCGATTTAGTAATCTATGACGTCACGTAGCTTTCATTTCGTTTCCTCCCCCTCCTCTCTGGCTACTTTGCTTCCTTTTTCCAGACAGAGTAGCTAGCGTGCTCCCTTTTGACAATGTCACGTTCCATTCCGCACATAAGGCTGGTTATGTTTTTCCCTGAAACCGCACCACTTACTACCCGACCACAGTATTAGTGCACTTGGCCTTCCGTGGCCCTTGCCGGAAACACGCGGTCACGTTACTAACAAGGGAATCTCCCCATCGCACCCCCCTCAGATTTAGTTATAAGTTCGCGCAGTGGATAGGCCTTGAAAAACTGAACGCAGATTAATCGAGACAACAGAAAGAAGTTGTGTGGAACTATGAAAAAATAAGCAAAATATACAAACTGAGTAGTCCATGGGCAAGATATGCAACAACAAGGAACCAGCAAGGGCAGGAGTGCCGTGGTCCCGTGGTTAGTGTGAGCAGCTGCGGAACTGGAGGTCCCTGGTTCACGTCTTCCCTCGAGTGAAAAGCTTAATTTTTTATTTTCAGACAATTATTATCTGACAAACTCTTATGTTTTCATCACTTTTTTGGGAGTGATTATCACATCCACAAGAAAACCTAAATCGGGCAAAGTAGAAGAATATTTTTACCTATTCGCCAAGTGTACAAGTTAGGTGGGTCGACAACATATTCCTGTCATGTGACGCACATGCCGTCACCAGTGTCGTATAGAATATATCAGACGTGTTTACCTGTGGAGGAATCGGTTGACCTATGACCTTGCGATCAAATGTTTTCGGTTCCCATTCGAGAGACACGTCCTTTCGTCTACTAATCGCACGGTTTTGCGGTGCGGTCGCAAAACACAGACACCAAATTTATTACAGTGAACAGATATGTCAATGAACGAACGGACAGATCATAACTTTGCGAAAATAAAGAAAGTAAAATTCTCAGTCGAGGGAAGACTTTAACCAAGGACCTCTCGTTCCGCAGCTGCTCACGCTAACCACGGGACCACGGCGCTCCTGAGGTAACACTCTTCTTGATGTTGCATATCTTGCGCGTGGACTACTCAGTTTGTATATTTTGCTTATTTTTTTTCATAGTTCCACACAACTTCTTCCTGTTTTCACGATTGATCTGTGTTCAGTTTTTCAAGGCCTATCCACTGTGCTAACTTATAACTAAATCTGATGGGGGTGCCATGGGGAGGTTCCCTTGTAAGTACAGTGGTGACTAGGGAAAACGAATCGTATTGTGAATGATTTCAAGACAGTTGCGCAGATGCGCTCAAGTGGTTCAGCGTGTCCTTGTCAAATATAAAGTTAAAAACTCACGATAGGCCGACTGAAACGCCTTCACTCCTAAGTGCAATAATACTGTGGTCTGAAACTTCCTGGCAGATTAAAACTCTGTACCGGACCGAGACTCGAACTCGGTACCTTTGCCTTTCGCGGGCAAGTGCTTGGGTAGCTCAGCTGGTACAGCACTTGCCCGCGAAAGGCAAAGGTCCCGAGTCGAGTCTCGGTCCGGCACACAGTTTTAATCTGTCAAGGAAGTTTAATGTCAGCGCACACTCCCCCAGGCTGTGGCTAGGCCGTGTCTCCGCAATATCCTTTCTTCCAGGAGTGCTAGTTCTGCAAAGTTCGCAGAAGAGCTTCTGTGAAGTTTCGAAAGTAAGAGACGAGGTACTGGCAGAAGTAAAGCTCTGAGGACGGGTCGTGAGTCGTGCTTGGGTAGCTCAGATGGATTGCCGGCACGGTAGCTCAGCGTGTTCGGTCAGGGAGCTGGTTGACCTCTGTAATATAAAACTGAGTGGATGGATCAGCAAACGAACTTGACCGGACGTCATGTGACGTCCGCAACGACCAAACACACCGATCAACAACGAAGAAAATGAAGAAAAAAAAACATGGTAGAGCACTTGCCCGCGAAAGGCAAAGGTCCCGAGTTCGAGCCTCAGTCCGGCAC
Source organism: Schistocerca serialis cubense (assembly GCF_023864345.2). NCBI lineage: Eukaryota > Metazoa > Arthropoda > Insecta > Orthoptera > Acrididae > Schistocerca > Schistocerca serialis. The sequence continues at coordinate 140,884,821 of NC_064649.1, read as the reverse complement.
ACAGTTTTAATCTGCCAGGAAGTTTCATGTCAGCGCACTCTCCGCTGCAGAGTGAAAATCTCATTGTGGAAATACTGTGGTCGCGTAGTGTGTCTCGTGTCCCACATGCCGGTCTACTGTTTCTCTGATCTGGCCGGGACTGGTTCGCAGTCAGCAGAGCCGCGACTGGTAGAGATAGCGGCTAAGGGCGCGTACCTGCTACTGTGACCAGGCAGACAAGCGGAGCGGCTGGAGAAAGCTGGAAACACCTGGAGGCCATATGTCAGCGGCTGGGGTTTGGCGCCTTCCGCGAGAGCCTGGCCAAATGCTTCTCTCTCTCTCTCTCTCTCTCTCTCTCTCTCTCTCTCAGGGCAGTATTACACTATCAAATTTCTTTCTCAAATATCTTTGTCAAAGATATTTGATGGTGTAATAGGAACTTTGTCAAATGTCGTCCAATATTTGATCAAATCTAGGGCCTCGCTGTAGATTTGATCAAAGAAATCGCTTGTCTTCTGTTCGCTGCAATGTGACATGTTACCGCATGGAGAGCTAGCATCGTTGCAGCACTGTTGTCTGTAGTGTTTTTATAAACATTGCCGGTAAATACAATTGGTGTGTGCCGACAACTACAAAATTAATAGAGATGTCTGAAGCTGATGAGGCGCTTTACAACGTGAGGCAACCTGAATATAAAAATAGATTAAAAAGATTGGAGACCTGACCTGACCTAACCTAACCTAACATAACAAAACCCTCTGCTGTAGCAAGGAATCGGAGTGTTACAGTGAGCCTGCCTTCTGCAGATGTAGCAGTTCTTAAGTGAATATTGTGCTGTGTGATACGAGGATACACTTCACTGAGCACATGCAGAAATGTATGCTCATTGTTATTGGTGTACGACTTCACGTCTTCCACTGTAAGCTCACGTAACAAGGCTTGTTGAATGCTTTTATCGTGTCGTCGTAAAACCCACGGCTTCGCCCAGATCAGATTAGTTTTTCGTTCCATAGATCCGAGCTGAGGAGATCCTCGTGGATGTGGAACATGTCAATTTTTTTTAAGCTGAAATAACAATACCAATAGTGTGAATATATACAATACATCATTTGTTTCTATTAAAAATTTCGTCAATGGAGTAGAAGGAGTTGGCCACTAGTAAGTCTTTCAGGCTCCTTTTAAACTGATCTTTATTTGTAACTAAATTTTTTATGTTTGTTGGCAAAGTATTGAAGATGAGTGTTCCTGAGTAGTGGACCGCTTTTTGAACTGAAGTAAGTGCTTTTAAGTCCTTGTGCAGATCACTTTCGTTCCTGGTATTGTATGTATGAACTGAGCTGTTTGCTGCAAAAAGAGATATATTATTTAGGACAAATTTCATTAAGGAGTAAATATACTGAGAGGCAGTAGTTAGTACACCCAGTTCTTTGAAGAGGTTTCTGCAGGACGTTCGTGAATTTACTCCACAAATAATACGTATTACACGCTTTTGGGCTCCGAAAACTTTTGTTTGACTTGAAGATTTATCCCAAAATACTATACCATATGACATTATGGAATGAAAGTTGGCAAAGTATGCAAGCTTTTTCATTTTTATGTCGCCCATGTCTGCTGACACTCGAATTGCAAATACAGATTTGTTAAGGCGTTTCTGCAGTTCTGTGGTGTGCTCCCCCCCAACTGAATTTATTATCAAGTTGTAATTCCAGGAATTTAAGACTGTCAACCTCGTATGTATGGTTCCTTCCCCCCCTCCCCCCCCCCTTGTCTTCCGCATGTGCACACAATGCAATTGCGGTACGTGCAACTGCTGCGGTTAATAACAAGTTGTTGTTGTCAGGCAACTTGAACTTTGACGAAAAATTTGATGACAGTGTAATACCCCTTTTAGCGCTACGTCAAAGATCTTCGTCAAATATATTTGACGGAATATTTGATCACATCTTTGATCAAATCTTTGACAAAGAAATTTGATAGTGTAATACCCATAGAGTAAATATCTCTGGAGTGAGCATTCCGTTCTGCGCATGTTGTCAACATTAAACCGGGATTGTCACGTGTTTTCGGGACTTGGCTGTGCGTGTGTGCTTTCTGCAGCGTTTGAAGTTTATAATATCAAGAGTTTTTGTTGTGTTTCACCGTTTGTTGATAGTGTAATAGCAAGGGTGAATTACTGTTGTTGCTACGGATGCAAAGAAAAATATGTCAAAGGAGGGATAGTAACTTTTCATGGGTACATACCATGTAGCTCTAATTATAGTTATCATATTAGTAAGAGACACTGTATATGTTTAAAAATTTCGAGACGCCTTATAATTAAGGCTTGATTCTACAGACCTATTTTTCTACGATTTTATGACTATATAACAGATATTACGGCTCGTACAAAAGCTTACAAACAATCGCTTCCTCTCATAAATTTGCGGGTGGAACAGGAAATGGAATGGTTAGTTGTTTCAGTAAATACGATCCTCCATGCATTTATCAGTGACTTGTCGATTATGTATATAGATTACTCAGTCTACTATTTATTTATTAAACTGGGAGCAAGTTCTTAAAATGCGTTAAATAAATACCTCAAAGTGCCACCAGTAAGAAAAATTGTGCTTTAGGTCGCAAAAACGAGAAAATAAATACACAGAAAAAAAGGACGAATTAGCAGGGATATAATCGCTAATGTGTGGCAAATTCGGTGTTTTTTGGACACTTGCTAAAGTACTAGCGTACTGTCAAGTCGTTTTGCAAGACTATCACTGCAAAAATGTACGTCAGGCAATGTAATACTATAAAGTGCGATATCATACCGAAAACTACCAAAAATCGAGTGCATCTGAACCGTGATACCTATCGCAAAGAAGCAGGATGTAATATCACTTGTCCTTAAAAGTTACGTGGCTGGTTTATTCCCGGTATCATATGGATACTGTTAAAATGTCTGCGCAACATATATAAATAATTCACGACACGTACGAAAAGAATCCGTCTGTACTACGGGTGTAGTGACATTCTAAATATACAGGGCGCTATACGGACAAACACACGACGTCCCGAGATCACGTGACCAGGCCGGCAATGTATGTTGACAACACAAAATTTGTTCTGCGCATGTGAATGCTCACTCCAGAGATATTTACTCTATGGTAATACCGGCCTCAGCATGCCATACTCTTCTACCAGGGAAGCTAGACGTGTACAAGCAAAGCGGCTGCGGAGTTTGGTACGAAAACCGTCCAGGTGACTTGGGGGACACTGCGACCTAACGAAGAAAATTAGAACACACAGAAGATCACATCAGCTGTGTCATTGGATTGAAGAGTTTCCAGCAAGCAGAGCACAGCATGTCATTCTCGGCGAAAAGAAGTCTTCAGAAGCGAAAGTAGGCTCCAGTGTACTCCCGAGGGAGCGCTATATGATCATCACTTTTCCCGATATATACAGCGTGTTTACGTAAGAGCGTGCAAAAATGTTTACCGGACATAGAGAATGCTCAACTGAACAATTTGAGGTAGGGAACCTGGGATCGGAGAAACCAGCTTAAGCAGATATGGAAGTAAACTTGCCTACCGCTTTTAGTACAGAGAAGTGTAAAAGTGACTTATCTGAGTCGTTTGAAAATGTCTATAAAGCTTTGGTTCAAATGGCTCTGAGCACTATGGGACTTAACATCTGTGGTCATCAGTCCCCTAGAACTTAGAACTACTTAAACCTAAGTAACCTAAGGACATCACACACATCCATGCCCGAGGTAGGATTCGAACCTGCAACCGTAGAGGTCACGCGGTTCCAGACTGAAGCGCCTAGAACCGCATGGCCACCACGGCCGGCCTATAAAGCTTTATCTGCAGTTTCAATGCTGAGCAATTAGTACAGGATAACATTTTTAAGATTCTGCCGTGCTTAGAAAAAACCCCGCTCATGCTTTACGTCAACCACCAAAGTTATTACCTACGATATGCACAATCGAATATACTTAGTTTCCTTAAATTTGAGGGAGGGATCATTTGCAGAAAGACAGCCAATAATCGTTCTAAACACCTTATATAGAGTTTCTGTAGTATCTCCACGTCTACATGGCTTGGTTACAATTCTTCTGACAACTACAGAACGTACTCCTACTGCTGTATGTATATAAAATGTAAAATCAGTGACAAATATGACAAATAACAGAGGATCCAGTATTAAACCTTGTGGAGCACCAGCATATTCACGACTTCGGCCATTGCGTACATTTATTGAAGCGGTAGCGTTGAAATTCCGTCCAGTTATGCAGATTTAGTTTTTGTGCAGCCTCCAGAAGCTATTTCACGTCAATGCTGGCATTGTTTGTTTGGACAACATACTGCCTTATTCTTTTACATTGTGAATTTCAGTCGAGTATATAGGGTGCTACAAAAAGGTACGGCCAAACTTTCAGAAAACATTCCTCACACACAAAGAAAGAAAATATGTTATGTGGACATGTGTCCGGAAACGCTTACTTTCCATTTTAGAGCTCATTTTATTACTTCTCTTCAAATCACATTAATCATGGAACGGAAACACACAGCAACAGAACGTACCAGCGTGACTTCAAACACTTTGTTACAGCAAATGTTCAAAATGTCCTCCGTTAGCGAGGATACATGCATCCACCCTCCGTCGCCTGGAATCCCTGATGCGCTGATGCAGCCCTGGAGAATGGCGTATTGTATCACAGCCGTCCACAATACGAGCACGAAGAGTCTCTACATTTGGTACCGGGGTTGCTTAGACAAGAGCTTTCAAATGCCACCATAAATGAAAGTCAAGAGGGTTGAGGTCAGGAGAGCGTGGAGGCCATGGAATTGGTCCGCCTCTACCAATCCATCGGCCACCGAATCTGTTGTTGAGAAGCGTACGAACACTTCGACTGAAAAGTGCAGGAGCTCCATCGTGCATGAACCACATGTTGTGTCGTACTTGTAAAGGCACATGTTCTAGCAGCACAGGTAGAGTATCCCGTATGAAATCATGATAACGTGCTCCATTGAGCGTAGGTGGAAGAACATGGGGTCCAATCGAGACATCACCAACAATGCCTGCCCGAACGTTCACAGAAAATCTGTGTCGATGACGTGATTGCACAGTTGCGTGCGGATTCTCGTCAGCCCACACATGTTGATTGTCGAAATTTACCATTTGATCACGTTGGAATGAAGCCTCATCCGTAAAGAGAACATTTGCACTGAAATGAGGATTGACACATTGTTGGATGAACCATTTGCAGAAGTGTACCCGTGGAGGCCAATCAGCTGCTGATAGTGCCTGCACACGCTGTACATGGTACGGAAACAACTGGTTCTCCTGTAGCACTCTCCATACAGTGACGTGGTCAACGTTACCTTGTACAGCAGCAACTTCTCTGACGCTGACATTAGGGTTATCGTCAACTGCACGAAGAACTGCCTCGTCCATTGCAGGTGTCCACGTCGTTCTAGGTCTTCCCCAGTCGCGAGTCATAGGCTGGAATGTTCCGTGCTCCCTAAGACGCCGATTAATTGCTTCGAACGTCTTCCTGTCGGGACACCTTCGTTCTGGAAATCTGTCTCGATACAAACGTACCGCGCCACGGCTATTGCCCCGTGCTAATCCATACATCAAATGGGCATCTGCCAACTCCGCATTTGTAAACATTGCACTGACTGCAAAACCACGTTCGTGATGAACACTAACCTGTTGATGCTACGTACTGATGTGCTTGATGCTAGTACTGTAGAGCAATGAGTCGCATGTCAACGCAATCACCGAAGTCAACATTACTTTCCTTTAATTGGGCCAACTGGCGGTGAATCGAGGAAGTACAGTGCATACTGACGAAACTAAAATGAGCTCTAACATGGAAATTAAGCGTTTCCGGACACATGTCCACATAACATATTTTCTTTATTTGTGTGTTAGGAATGTTTCCTGAAAGTTTGGCCGTACCTTTTTGTAACACCCAGTATGTAGATAATCTGATCGATGACGACCAGCGTGGCTTTAGGAAAGGTAATCACGCCAGAAGGACACCTCTGACGTTTGCTTGACAGTTGAAGCAAGACAAAAGAAAAAGCAAGATACGCTCATAGGATTTGTTGACTTAAAAAAAATCTTCGACAGTGTAAAGCTGTGCAAAATGTTCTAAATTCTCAGGAAAATACAAATAAGCTATACGGAAAGATAGAGAATACTATACAATACCTGCAAGAACCAAGTGAGACGAATAAGAATGGAAGGTCAAGAACTAAGTGCTCAGATTAAACAGAATGTAAGGCAGGGGTGTAATCATTCGCCTCTACTGGGCTAGCGGTGCCAAAATTTTAAACAAAGGCCCTTTGTCCCATGGACATTTTTCGTGAAGCTTAAAATACACAAGGATGACGAAAAAGAAATTAATTTGTAATTTGTTTAAATTTAAACCATATTTTTAGTTCGACAACGGACTATAGACCTTAGTGTATGCATAAATTTCAACTTGATTCTTCTAGTCGTTCCTGTGGTTAAGGGGTCTTAGCAGTCGGGTAGACAGACTGACAACAAAGAGATCCTTTTGTATCGACTGAGGCACGGACTCCTAAAAAATTGGCCAAATGCTAGTAGTACTTGCGCACGGAGGGTTCCGTGCGAAGTTAACCGTATGTCTGTGTGTGTGTGTGTGTGTGTGTGTGTGTGTGTGTGTGTGTGTGTGTGTGTTAGTTTATCCATACTGAGAATCGAGAATCTCAACGATTATTGCCTCTTTTCAGTATCGATACTGACTAGATATCGGTCCCGCGTCAGAATCTATGCAGTAGTTTCTCAGATTAGCCCGGACATACAAAATGATGCGAGCAGCGGATTTCAGTTCAAACGTGTTGATGTTGTCGTTTGTTGTGGCCTTCAGTCCTGAGACTGGTTTGATGCAGCTCTCCATGCTGCTCTATCCTGTGCAAGCTTCTTCATCTCCCAGTACCTACTGCAGCCTACATCCTTCTAAATCTGTTTAGTGTATTCATCTCTTGGTCTCCCTCTACGATTTTTACTCTCCACGCTTTCCTCCAGTACTAAATTGGTGATCCCTCGATGCCTCAGAACATGTCCTGCCAACCGATCCCTTCTTCCAGTCAAAGTTGTGCCACAAACTTCTGCCCAATCCTATTCAATGCCTCCTCATTAGCTATATGATCTACCCATCTAATATTCAGCATTCTTCTGTAGCACCACATTTCAAAAGCTTCTATTCGTTTCTTCTCCAAACTAGTTATCGTTCATGTTTCACTTCCATACGCTTCATACAAATACTTTCAGAAACGACTTCCTGACACTTAAATCTATCCTCGATGTTAACAAATTTCTCTTCTTCAGAAACGCTTTCCTTGCCATTGCCAGTCTACATCAGTTATTTTGCTCCCCAAATATCAAAACTCCTTTACTACTTTAAGTGTCTCATTCCCTAATCTTATTCCCTCAGCATCACCCGAGTTCACTCGACTACATTCCATTATCCTCGTTTTGCTTTTGTTGATGTTCATGTTATACCCTCCTTTCAAGACACTATCCATTCCATGCAACTGCTCTTCCAAGTCCTTTGCTGTCTCTGACACAATTACAATGTCATCGGCGAACCTCAAAGTTTTTATTTCTTCTTCATGGATTTTAATACCTACTCCGAACTTTTCTTTTGTTTTCTTTACTGCTTGCTCAATATACAGATTGAATAGCGTCTGGGAGAGGCTACAACCCTGTCTCACTCCCTTCCCAACCACTGCCTCCCCTTCGCGCCCCTCGACTCATAACTGCCATCTGGTTTCTGTACAAATTGTAAATAGTTTTTCGCTCCCTGTATTTTACCCCTGCCACCTTCAGAATTTGAAAGAGAGTATTCCAGTCAGCATTGTCAAAAGCTTTCTCCAAGTCTACAAGTGCTAGAAACGTAGGTTTGCCTTTCCTTAATCTTTCTTCTAAGATAAGTCGTAGGGTCAGTATTGCCTCACGTGTTCCAACATTTCTACGGAATCCAAACTGAACTTCCCCGAGGTCGGCTTCTACCAGTTTTTCCATTCGACTGTAAAGAATTCGCGTGTTGATATAGAAGATTTAATAAAATATTTTTATTTACTTAACTAAAACATGACTACAACTCATATTTTATGTTTTCATTGAGTAATGCACGTCTATAATTCTTTTGACGGATAATGAATGCAACGTATGTGCTAATGGAAGAAGTTTTTTATGTGATATAATTACAATTTAACACTTTACTTTTAGTGTCAAACCTTGGTTCTTGATTCTAGGTCAACGGGAAACACTCTACAGGTTTTAATAGCGATACCTCTTGACTGCATTGCCTTACAAGCTTAAAATTCTTACGCCGCCAAGGGATCATAGACCTTAGTGTGTGACATAAATCTGGATTTCATACGTCAACCTGTCCCAGACAGATTAAAAATGACAAAAGAATATTTTTTCGTGCTATATAATAACAAGTTCTGGACTTTTTTCTTTAGTTGTACTGTGAGATCTTGCTTACTGCTAAATTTCGTGATTGTGGTCAATGGGAAGTGACCTATAGGATTTTATGTGTGAGTTTTTTAGTACCAAAATATCTTGTACAAATGGCCGTATTTTTTGATTGCATTAACTTACAAGCTTAAATTTTTCACACCATCAAGCGACCATAGATCTTAGTATGTCACAAATTTCAGCTTGGTCCTTCTACCCGTTGCTGTGAATAAGGGGTATTAACAGTTGAGATGGGTAGATCACATAACTAATGAGGAGGTATTGAATAGAATTGGAGAGAAGAGAAATTTGTGGTACAACTTGACTAGAAGAAGTGATCGGTTGGTAGGGCGTATTCTGAGGCGTCAAGGGATCACCAATTTAGTATTGGAGGGCAGCGTGGAGGGTAAAAAATCGTTGAGGGAGACCAAGAGATGAATACACTAAACAGATTCAGAAGGATGTAGGTTGCAGCAGGTACTTGGAGATGAAGAAGCTTGCACAGGATAGAGTAGCATGGAGAGATGCATCAGAAGACAACAACAACAGTTGAACAGGCAGCCGGGATTCTGTGAAGGTTTCGCTTTTACCGATGAACTAAAAAAATTACAAAAATTCGATTTCCATGTTGTTTCCCTGTGAAGTATACAGGCACCCGACCTGAGAGCATTACTTTTGCCAGTACCTCTGTCGCACTATTCAAACGTCACCAAAGTGTTACAGGATTAGAGCTCCTGAAAAAAAGACATAGCTGGGGGGCAGTGACTCAGTCAACCTCTGATATGCTTCGCTTTCGCCACAAGGTGAGCTGCACGTCGGCGGGGGTGTGTCAGTTGGGAAGTAAACAAAACAGAATTGGCGGCCGCTGGGGGGCGTGTTTGTTTACGGCGGCGGGTAAACAGGGCTCTCGAGATGAAAGGCATGCGTCTGCGCTTCCGCCCGCACACAACCCACGCGCTGGCTTATCTGTTCCGCTGCCCCGCCTACCCTGATGTGTTCGCAGATAATGCGGGGGCGGACATTCCAGTCCCCGAGGACACTGCGATGTTTATCTATGCGTATCTGTCTCTCTCTCTCTATCTCTGATAAGCCCACATAAGCCCACGTCGCTCCACTCCGACGCAAAAGCGATAGAGCGTCCAGCGCTAAAGCCGTTTCGAAACAACCGCTCGCACATTCTATACTTCACCTTGTCTTACCCTTACCATGATCTCCTCAGGTTTTTAGGCGCACGTCTAAATACCTACATTTATAGGACTACTCTGAAATTCATACTTACTACTTGCCAGAGACTTCATAGACCCACTTCAAGACTATTTCTCGACTGCTCTACTCCAGAGTAGCTCGTCGAAAAACGAACAGTTAAATCTTTCCGAGCGCGCTCCGATTTCTCTTATTTTTATGGACGGTCATTTGTCACTATGTAGGTGGGAGTCAATAAAATATATACGCATTCGGAGGAAATAGCTGGCGATTAAAATTTCCTGAAAAGCAACGAAAACGGGATTTGTTTTAATGATTTCTTCCCCAGCTCGCGTATCATACTCTTGACAATCTCTCCTCTATTTCACCGCTTCTTTGAACGTTTTAGATGCTCTCCGTCAATTCTATCAGGTAAGGATCCAATACCAGGCAGCAATACTTCAGAAGAGAACGGACAAGCGTAGCGTAGGCACTCTAGAAGACGCGTTGCTTCTTCTAACTGATCTGTCAATAAAACGCAGACTTTTCTTCGCCTTCCCTACAACATTATCTCGTTCGTTATTCTAATTCCGAGGCATTTAGTTCAATTGACAGAAGGAAGGAAGGAAGATTGTGTTTAATGTCTCGTCGCCATCTAGGTCATTAGAGACGAAGTTCGTTTTGTGTCAAGGATAGGGTACGAAATCGGCCGTGTCCTTTCGAAGGAACCAACCCGGAATTTGCCTGGAACGATTTAGGGAAATCACGGTAAACCTAAATCTGGACAGTGGATATGAACCCTTGTCCTCCCGAACCTGAGTCCAGTGTGCTAACCATTGCGCCGCCTCGCTCGGTTTCAATTGACTGCCTTTAGCGTAGTATGATTGATCGTGTAACCGAAATTTAACGGGTGTCTTTTAGTAGCCGTATGGATGACTTCACTCTTATCATTCTTAAAGTCAATTGCCACCTCTCACACTATGCAGATATCTTGACTCGGGTAGGCGCGTTGGCCCAGGATCGAATCCGCCGGGTGGATTAACGACGACGGCCGGTGTGCCGGCCAGCCTGGATGTGGCTTTCAGGCGGTTTTCCACATCCTACTAGGTGAATAACGGGCTGGTCCCCACGTCTTGGCTCACTTACACGACTCGCAGACCTTTGGAACACTACTTCCATCCCAGGGAGGTATGGGGTGGCAGCAGGAAGGGCATCCGGCCACCCCTTCACATTAACCATGCCAAATCCGAACTTAACCCTGCCGACCCTGCGCACAATGCGGGATAAAGGCGGTAGCAGAAGAAAGAAAGAAAGAACACTATGCACATATCTTGTTTGAATCATTTTGATTTTTTGATGACTGCACAAGATAGTAGATCACAGTATCATCTGCAATCAGTCTAACAGGGCTGCTCAGATTGTTTCCTAAATCGTTTATATACATCTGGAACAGTAGAGGGCCTGCAACACTTCCTTGGGGAACGCCGGATATCACGTCTGTTTTATTCGAAGGCTTTCTGTCATTTACTACTGTCTACGACCTCTCTGACAGGAAATAAATAATCCAGTCACATAACTGCGACAATGGTCCACAGGCAAGCATACTGATTAGAAGCCGCTTGTGAGGTGAGTCTGGCAAACGCTTCAAGCGCAGAAATGTGCCTGGGCACAGTCACCTAATATACCGTACTCACAATCGATTGCGTATTTCAGAGTTGCGAGTCCACTGCATGACTGTTCTCACTCTCTTTCCTAACATTTATTCTATACTAGCGCTCCGCTATCTGTCACTCTCCGGCAAGTTTATTCTATACTAGCGCTCCGCTATCTGTCTCTCTCCGGCAAGTTTATTGTTATTTTAACTTTGTGGTCGGCTGCCACAGTCGTCAGCTAGCCTAACCTACGTTCGCACCTGTTCACTTTTCTACACGCGCTATGTCACGAGGCGAGATGGAAGGTTCACCAATTCAAAGTCCCGCTTGTCTCTGATTTTGCGTTGGCACAGGAGTCTCGCCATAGACGAAGGCACATGCGTAGTCCAACAGTTGTGGTGTTCTCTCCGCCATTCTCTCCGTCTGGCACTTTGTTTTCTGTCATCTCACTCTTAAGAGATACAGATATTCTCACTAGAGTTGTTGACCGTAGGCTGTCGTAGACTGTCTGAAGTAAGCTTTGATCAGTTAACATCGTAACCCCATTACTTGTATGTGAGGTGTGTTGCATAACTGTCAGGCGTTACCTCATTTCGATCACTTTGTTTGCGTATGTGATCAGTGTCTTACTAACCCGCCAGGGTCGCCGTGACAGCTAGTGTGATGCTTCCTGGACTCGTGTAGGCGCGTCGGCCCCAAATCGAATCCTCCTGGCGAATTAAAGACGGAGGCCAGTATGCCGGCCAGCATGGATGTGGTTTTTAGGCGGTTTTCCACATGCTGCTAGGTGAATACTGGGCTGGTCCCCACGTTCCACCTCAGTCACACAGCTCACGTTTGCACTATTTCATGGCTTACACTAGGTACAGACAGCTGGGGTACACTACTTACATCCCAGGGTTGGGGGGGGGGGGGGGGGGTTGGTGTGGCAGCAGGAAGGGCAGCTGGCCACCAACTGCAACCAACTCTGCCAAATACGTAATAACAAGGACGACTCCCTGTTGGTGCGGGAGAAAGCACAAAGAAAGAAAGATAGAAAAATCAGTCTCTTATTAGATTCCCCTATAAGCCAGAAGTGGTGAACCATCTGGAAACAATGTGCATATGAAAAGGGCCATGTAACCTGTGGAATATTTTCGTTCCATGTTGTTATCCTTTTTCTTGTTACTTAAAAAATAGTATTTATACCGAAACTGAAATTGTCATTGTTAATTTCAGCTTTTATTCGAAATTTGAAGATTTGTTACATGTAACAAAAGGATGTTGTTGTAAAAATTTAAAAAATACAAAGACATCATATAGCACTAAAAAATGCAATTCCTTCAAAAATAGGTAAAATTGAATTACGCAAAAAAAATCATATCAGTACAGGTTACACCTGGTGTTAACGTACCAGCATTTCACATTTGTAACGGCTTATCCTGCACTTACATTAATGTGTTATCTTACAATGTTAATGAAATATGTTACCTAGCCAATCTACTCCCGAAATGTCAGTGCTGTACATTAATTAATTTTTGGTTTTACGATCTTTTTTCGTCAGTGTATATGACAGTTGTGAGGCACTAATTACCAAAAATTTTCAGTATCTACTTTTTTTCTATGAACTTTTAGTATTATCGACATAATTCACGGAAACATGTCATTCACTTGTGTGTTAAGGTTAGTTCTTTTGTGGCACTGATATTGTACTGATGAATGTTCATTGGGCAATTAATATTTTAATTTAACATTTGTCAATATGCATATTTCACCCCATTGAGGTGCATGTACTGACACCCTGCGTCTGGAACAGGACAATTCTCCTCACGTAATCAGTATTGTGCTATTCGGTTAGTGCCAACCATCACAAACAGGTGTGACGGATCAATTTGATGAAGCAGTCCCGTACAAAGAATAGTAAGTGTCTCTCAACGACATCCACTGCTTTCTTCCAGTAATTGCTAGTGTGATCTGGCGTGTACAAAACAGTGATAGTGTTATTGTTTATAGCTCCCATAGCACATGACATATTGCTAACAAGGCAAGGTTCTGGTTCAGATAGCTCTGAGCACTATGGGACTTAACTTCTAAGGTCATCAGTCCCCTAGAACTTAGAACTACTTAAACCTAACTAACCTAAGGACATCACACACGTCCAAGCCCGAGGCAGGATTCGAACCTGCGACCGTAGCGGTCGCGCGGTTCCAAACTATAGCGCCTAGAACCGCTCGGTCACTCCGGCCGGCGGCAAGGTTCTCATTCAAATGAGCAAAACATAGGCTAAATTTTGGAATTTTTTTTTTGAGGTAGTGAAAAATACAAATTATCTGTTTTGCTATTATGATTGATCATACTTTGAATTTTATTTCAGATTTTCAATACAAAACACTAAATCAAACTGCCGCCCGTAATTATAGTTTGATCAAGGGCCTGCGAGTTTGAAGTGCGCAAACTGCGTGCAGTGTAACGCTTGAGGGGTTGTCTTAAATCGAGAATGGATAACATCGGTCGATACTACATAAAATTTATGGGAGCTTATATGTAACCACAATGAAATAAGCTTAAATTTAACGATATGTTGCTAACTTGAAATGTGAGTTCGATTTTTGGGGATTTATTACACTTTTTATGGCTTTACACAAAATAGTTAATATTAAAAATTTAATATATTATAGGTACAAGCCGTGGAGAAAAGTATTTACTTTTTTTTTGGGGGGGGGGGGGGGGGCAAAGGCAGAAGTTAACTGATTGAACCGTTTTTATTTTAAGCTGAATGCAGTTTTGAAAAATCGTTCCCGATAAAAAAGTATTTTAAGTTTATGGAAAACTTTCATATGTATTATTAGTTCAATCTGCATGAAAACTACGTGTTATTATACATTTTTGATGTCGCTGTACACAAATCTGAGGTTAGATTTTGAAAATTCAAAGTGGCTAATCCAATAGGGCGAACCAAAAATCATGTTTTGGCCGGTTTTGATCAAAATTTTACCAAAAAAAGTGTTTTTGTTAGTTACGCTTATCTGCAATTCCAGGACTTAGAACAACCCTTCGTCTAACTCGAATTGTTTATGAAGAGCGATTCCCTCGTTCTTCTTGTCGAGAACAGCCGATCTGGCTGACCTGGATTTGCTGTGTTTGGCAGCCTGCACACGTTGTCCGTCAGCTTTTCCGACGAATATGTTTGCATGCGTACTGCAGTATAAATCATTTTGGGTGAACTGTGCGTCACGGCACAAGTCTTCCACCTGAGCCGAGCGTCTCTCGCTAAGAGCATCCCACGGCGGCCGTATGCTTTTGTAACGCACGGATTAAATAAACCTTTTCGTCCCAACATTCTAGACACATATACCTTCATAAAATGCAATAAAAAAATCGAATTTTCGCCCGTTTTGAATGAGAACACGGCCCTAATATCGCACGGTTATGACCCAACTAAAATATGGATAGATTAAAAAATAATAAAATCCAAATGCAGCCTACACTATGCACTTACAACAGAAGAAAACTTCTACGTGCAGAAGGCATTAGTAGAACGAAAACAAATGATTAGCGACTACAATACACCATGCAAGGGCACACTGTTTAATACATTAAAGAAACTCCACAGGAATGACCACACACACACACACACACACACACACACACACACACACACACACACACACACACACGTACATACAGCGACGGAGAAAGTAAACACAGTTCAAATTCGGCGCCACGCTGCGATATGATAACAAGTGAACTGCAGGGACTGCAGAGACAGCAACAAAATTAACAGTGTGTTATGTGCAGTGAAAAAATGTTATTTTCGAGTGAAGATCTGTAAGATAACTAATGTTTGTGGGTGCACCTGAAAAACTGACGAGAGTGCAGATGAAAAAAGATTTTCGTAAGCTAACCGTAAGAAGTAAAATACAGTAACGGAATACTTTCGCATAAAAAAATTACGTTTATGGCTAAACTGATTTGTAAACTCACCAAGCTCGCAGGAACATCATTTAATTGCAGATGACGAGCTACCAATATGCAGTAATTTACAGCAGGTAACTCAATAATGCAGAAAAGTTAAGATAATGAGAACATAAAAACTGCTAATAGGGCTAACTATCGTTGGAATAATTATCACTTAAAGCTTGTTTAGATTGCCGGCCGCTGGTGGCCGAGCGGTTCTGGCGTTACAGTCCGGAACCGCGCGACCGCTACGGTCGCAGGTTCGAATCCTGCCTCGGGCATGGTTGTGTGTGTTGTCCTTAGGTTAGTTAGGTTTAAGTAGTTCTAAGTTCTAGGGGACTTATGACCTCAGTAGTTGAGTCCCATAGTGCTCAGAGCCATTTGAACCATTTTGAAATTGTTTACATTTTTCAGAACCGAATAAAAAACACCCAACGGCGACGGCACATAGGTGCTGATGAAACATGTTTGGCTTTATTCGAAAAGTGAAGTGTGTTGCATAACACCAGGCCGTTATATCCAATAATACCAAATTACTGGCGAACTTCCAACTTCAGACAGATCAGCTGCTGGAAACCAATACACCAGACATCACAGTTCTGGAGAAGAAGGAATTCACACAGCCGTCGCTGGTGTTGGTAGTAAAACTCGCCACGATGACTTGAAAATCTAATTCTAGTGACTCTGGCCTAAAACAGAGAAAGTGGCCCTAGTAGTTCAGCAACAATGGAAGCGGTGCCAGAAGATCTTAGGAGGCAGTTGAAAACCATTGGCATGAATTAAATATACATCTTTCAACTTTAAAGGCCAATTTACGTGGGATCCGCCCGATTTATCCACCGATACATCACACAGCCCTAGACGCTTGGGAGTGTCCCGCTATAGATTAAATACGAAAACCCGCAAAGGAAACTCATTTGCTATGTTTTCTCCTATAACAACAGTAAGCTGATCGCAGCTCGTACAAGTATTTCCTACAGTGCCATCCTCTCTATTCTCTTTCAATTTCTTTATTTTTTTTTTATTTTTAAATTTTTTATGAAGCAGCTTCTCTCATCTACATCTACATCTACATCTGCATTTATACTCCGCAAGCCGCCCAACGGTGTGTGGCGGAGGGCACTTTACGTGCCACTGTCATTACCTCCCTTTCCTGTTCCAGTCGCGTATGGTTCGCGGGAAGAACGACTGCCGGAAACCCTCCTTGCGCGCTCAAATCTCTCTAATTTTACATTCGTGATCTCCTCGGGAGGTATAGGTAGGGGGAAGCAATATTATTCGACACCTCATCCAGAAACGCACCCTCTCGAAACCTGGACAGCAAGCTACACCGCGATGCAGAGCGCCTCTCTTGCAGAGTCTGCCACTTGAGTTTGCTAAACATCTCCGTAACGCTATCACGCTTGCCACATAACCCTGTGACAAAACGCGCCGCTCTTCTTTGGATCTTCTCTATCTCCTCTATCAACCCGATCTGGTACGGATCCCACACTGATGAGCAATACTCAAGTATAGGTCGAACGAGTGTTTTCTAAGCCACCTCCTTTCTTGATGGACTACGTTTTCTAAGGACTCTCCCAACGAATCTCAAAATAGCACCCGCCTTATCAACAATTAATTTTATATGATCATTCCACTTCAAATCGTTCCGTACGCGTACTCCCAGATATTTTACAGAAGTAACTGCTGCCAGTGTTTGTTCCGCTATCGTATAATCATACAATAAAGGATCCTTCTTTCTATGTATTCGCAATACATTACATTTGTCTATGTTAAGGGTCAGTTGCCATTCCCTGCACCAAGTGCCCATCCGCTGCAGATCTTCCTGCATTTCGCTGCAATTTTCTAATGCTGCTACAGCATCGCCGGCCGGAGTGGCCGAGCGGTTCTAGGCGCTACAGTATGGAACCGAGCGATCGCTACGGTCGCAGGTTCGAATCCTGCTTCGGGCATGGATGTGTGTGATGTCCTTAGGTTATTTAAGTTTAAGTAGTTTTAAGTTCTAGGTGACTGATGATCAAAGAAGTTAAGTCCCATAGTGCTCAAAGCCATTTTTTGCTACAGCATCATCCGTGAAAAGCCGCATGGAACTTCCGACACTATCTACTAGGTCATTTATATATATTGTGAAAAGCAGTGGTCCCATAACACTCCCCTGTGGCACGCCAGAGGTTACTTTAACGTCTGTAGACGTCTCTCCATTGATAACAACATGCTGTGTTCTGTTTGCTAAAAACTCTTCAATCCAGCCACACAGCTGGTCTGATATTCCGTAGGCTCTTACTTTGTTTATCAGGCGACAGTGCGGAACTGTACCGAACGCCTTCCGGAAGTCAAGGAAAACGGCATCTACCTGGAAGCCTGTATCTAATATTTTCTGGGTCTCATGAACAAATAAAGCGAGTTGGGTCTCACACGATCGCTGTTTCCGGAATCCGTGTTGATTCCTACAGAGTACATTCTGAGTTTCCAGAAATCTGAGATGAAGACAAAGATATTTTCAGGATACAAAAACATCTGAGTCTTTTAGCGGTTATCGAACCCAGGACGTCTATCTCACTAGCATGTAACGTAACTCACTACATAACATGCGCTATTAGTAAAGTACGTGTAAAGCCATACGTGAAGTGACTGGTCAGAACTTCGCGATCGCATAACCTCTGGTACGAGGTAGGGGTTGTGAAATGGAAAACAATTCAGTGAGAAGTTTATAGACATCAATTCTCAATACTGTATAATCCTTCACGGAACATCTGTTTGTCTGGCGCTGGCCGCTGCTAAGTTCAAACTGAAAACGCAGTTCAGACATTCCACTTTCTCTGTTATCTCCGGCAGTCACGTCCGCTCTACTTTGTCTGCAGACAACAGATAGCCAAACATCGCAACTCAGCAGCTGATTTGGGCATTCAAAAAATGCCTCGACACTGAATTCTTGCGCCATGGGCACTTAAAAATCTTCAGACATCCTTTTCCATTGTTTCGGAAAGGGAGGGAAGAAAGAAAGAATGATGTAGTTTAGGACCCGTCCACGAAATGGTTGTTAGGGACGCAGTATTCGCCCAGTTGGACAGACATTTTAAAAGCTTTGTTGAAGAACCACTTCGCCAAGTGATTTTGCTCTTGTGAAGTGTTCTGAGAACCCAAATCTGGGTAGGAGATCGTATGTTTGAAGCCTCCTTCAGTTCACATTCTGTGCATTAATCACGTCCTACCTCGGTTAGTAAACACACCGACGGGAATTTGCAAATGTCTGTTCTAATTCAAATATTTTGGTTACCAATAAATCTTCCAAACAAAGTAACTTACTACACAATTTAAAAGGAGAATTAATATGCGCGTAATCGTAATTTTTACAGGCGTAATCGCAACGTTTACTTATTAATTCATAAGGCGATTCGACGATTAATTCTGTCGTTGTGGTAAATTTCTTAATATTTGTATCGTAGAAGAGAAATTATGACTTGTGTTTTGTAACAGAAGTTTATTTAATCAAACCTGTTTTAGGGATCTTCAAGGTTTCTTAATTCTTATTTTCTATGCGTGCACCGGTTCCTTTGTTATCAGTTATGGGCACAAAGTCCCACAGTATGAAAACTTTCACTCACCTGGACTTCTTGACCCTGCTCCTTCTTTACACGGTCATTCAAAAGTAAAGGAATATCTGAAAACGAAAAGCGATGTAATATTCCAGGACACTCACTGAGGACAGATTGTTAAAAGGGCGAAACGCGTCTGGCTGTACAAATAAAGATTAGTGTGCAACATCATCCAAAATACTTGCTCTTGCTAACTGCGACTATATACAGGGTGGTTGTAACTAAACTTGCAGTCTTTGAGCAAGTTTAGAGGGAAAACCATTTAGCGTATAACTTTATTTATTTATTTATTTATTTAAGGGCGACCACATTTCAATCCCTTAGAGACTGAATTTCCCCGGGTTCCCGGGTTAGATTCCCGGCGGGGTCAAGGATTTTCTCTGCCTCGTGATGACTGGGTGTTGTGTGATGTCCTTAGGTTAGTTAGGTTTAAGTAGTTCTAACTTCTAGGGGACTGATGACCATAGATGTTAAGTCCCATAGTGCTCAGACCCATTTGAACCATTTGAAATATTTCCACGGAAACTTTCATCCCCGGTTTCATGCCCATAGGGCTTGAATTTGCAAAAACAGTGAAACACGTCATTATTAAAATTTTCATAGATTCAGGTTTAAAAATGCTTTCACAATGAAATATTTTCATAAAACATTTCGCCTTACAAAAACAATGAAACACTTTTTTTTTTTTGTACCGAGAAGTCACGTACCAATATTCATAGGCGTGGCTTTAAAATTACTGTAGCAGTTTTTTAATAATGATATATTTAAAAAAAATCTTTCACCCACATCAGCCCCATAGACCTACGTTTCCGAAAATGCTGAAACACGTATTTCTTTATTTCTGACCGAGAAATACCCATTTTCGTGGGTCTAGTTTCAAAATTGCTTTAATAGCTACATTTTTCCGATAAAAATTCCATTCCCTAAGTTACTCCATTATGGTCGGAATTTCGACGTCCCGTATCTTTCGTCATAGTTGAATCGCATTTATGAAATTCATTCAGTTCTGTCTTCTACTTCTCAGCTGCTGTACACAACAAACTAACGAGAACAAACTACTGACAGAATAGCTAGTTACATGTGTGAGGAGTAGGAAACAAAGGTGCGAGCGAGAGGTAAGTGTTTACAGACAAGGACAGAGGAAGATACTGCCCTGAAATAGGAAACAGTCTCCATCCTCGGTGGACAACATCAGCAACCATTCGGCAATACCTGGGCAACTGCCAGCAGCATCAGCAGCAGTGCTCGACCATACCATGAAATTGCCATGTATTGCGGCCACAGTGCAGCATTGTTGACGGCAACGCCATTGTGGCCAAATATTGCCGTAAAATTTAGACCTTGTAGAGGCGCGATCAGATGACGCTGTTGCTCGGCTGATTCGAACCAGTCACTACGCACCTCTTTTTTTTCCTTTTTTCTCTGAGCACTATGGGACTTAACATCTGAGGTCATCAGTATCCTTGACTTAAAACTATTTAAACCTAACTAACCTAAGGACATCACACATATCCATGCCCGAGGCAGGATTCGAACCTGCGACCGTAGCAGCAGCGCGGTTCCAGCCTGAAGCGCCTAGAACCGCTCGGCCACAGCGGCCGGCACTACGCAGCTCTCTGTCTTGGCGTTTATTAGGTCGTACACAGTCGCCGTGTTCATGATTTTGGAAATTTATTTTATTTCAACATGGGAGGAATGGATCTCGTATACGGCACGTGTAGGTGAATCGAGTAAGCTTTATTCAGTGTGTTATCGTATTTTAGCAGCTCGTGTGATGTACTTCCCGAAGCGAAGGTTATTGACCAGCCGATCGTTTGCTGAAAGACCGCGGAAAACCGCCTAACGACTTTCAAGCTGGCCTCTGTATCAGAGCAACGGTCGGTAATCGATTCCCAGTCACCATACAGCTCCCAAATAAAATGTGACGAACCATTTATCTCTGTATGTCTGCAGAGGTGATTGACAAATACTGTCAACAGAGTTGTAAGCAAGTGGAGAGTGCATCGACAACAGGCAGTAACCGGATTCTGCAAACCAGCCAGAGCATCGCACAAGGCCCTGCTCGCTATCCACGTTCCAGATAATTCTGCCTCTCACAACTGTCTTCCCCCCCCCCCCCCCCAATTCCCCCCTGTTCCCGCTCCACACCTCTCCAAACGTTTATCTCGAGAGCTGCTCCAGATAACGGTCGCGAATCGCGCCACCGACAGATAAGGGCGAGTGGAAAAGTACCGGCTGTGCGTCTCTCTCTCTCTCTCTCTCTCTCTCTCTCTCTCTCTCTCACTCTCTCTCTCTCCATCCTCTTCCTCTCTACCCCACTACTCCCTTCACCCTCCCCACTCCCCCCACCCCCCCTCCTTCCACTGTTGCTCTTTCCTTCCTTATTCAGCCCACGAGCTCCTTGTCTTAGTCTTGTGACCAAGAGATTAGCACAACTAACTGAGCAACAATGTGCAATCATATCTTCATTAAATGTGTGTCGTTCTCTTTTCAGATTTGATTCCGTTCGATATACGTGATGTGTTCAAAAAATAACGGGAATACTGTTTTTTTTTGTTTTTTGGAAAGAAATCTAGTTACGAAGTCTGACATTGCTTGGACGGGCACAGCAGCTTTAATGTAATTTTTTTATAAATAAAAGTTCTTAATGTAAAAAAAAAACACTTTTAATTCCAGACCGCAATTTTTTTGTTAGAAAGTCTGATACAAAAAATAGTACACTCCGCGAAGGAATTATCTGAATGGGACAGAAATTAGTAAATTTTGTGCACACATACAGACAAAAAAATGATTACACTTTCAGAAAAATGGGTTGATTTTTCAAGAAAATGAGCTACATAAAAACTGATGAAGCCAATAACGCATTGTACCACTTCTGGCACTTAGGTAAGCACTTATTCTGGTTTGCATTGATTGATAGAGTTGTTGAATGTCCTCCTGAGAAATATCGTGTCAAATTTTGTCCAATTGGCGTCTGCCACTTACGTAAGCACTTATTCTGGTTGGCATTGAAAATTTTGTTCAGTTGGCGTCTGGCACTTAATTAAGCACTTATTCAGGTTGGCATTGAAAATTTTGTTTAATTGGCGTCTGGCACTTACGTAAGCACTTATTCAGGTTGGCATTGAAAATTTTGTTCAATTGGCGTCTGGCACTTGCGTAAGCACCTATTCGGGTTGACATTGATTGATAGTTGTTGAATGTCCTCCTGAGAGATATCGTGTCAATTTTTGTCTAATTGACGCGTTAGATCGTCAGAATCGAGACACGTTCGTATCCCACCGGTATCGTGGGCGTCTCCAGATTCTTCTTCAGCTTGGAATTTCACTGCCTGGAGTTGTCTTCAGTGATGAGTCCCACATCGAACTGAGCTTCGATCACCAGCGAACATACGTTTGGAGACGCTCCAGACAAGTAGAGGAAAAGTAGCCTAATAAAATTTTGTACAATAAAGTATGATATAAACAGTGCAAAAAGCTGAACAAAATATGAACAACATACCATAATCTCGCAAGATGCAGGCAATACGTCATGTTGCTGTTTAACTATCTAAGATAACTTCCCGATCTTGTAATTCTGACTTCATCGACATGTTTAGCTGGATAAAAAATACAGCGTAAATCAGGCTAACAATAAGCGAAATTGCAAAAGATGTGAGTTAGCATTTTCCTTACGCATAACTCCCATTGAAAGGACTAGTAAGATGCGCTGGAGTCAGTGGAAAGCTGAGGAGTCGTACGCAGTAAGACGACCTCGCTCCAGGCTGACGCTTTGAAGAGTGTCAGACACGTGGGCAGGTCTCGTGTGCGCTTCGGTTGAGGCTCTCTGATGTAAGAAAGCCAAGGACGTCGCAGAACGAAACATGGAACACGCAGCACGCAATGTTCCTGTGGTGGGATTCGTTCAAAATGGTTCAAATGTCTCTGAGCACTATGCGACTTAACATCTGAGGTCAGCAGTCCCCTAGAACTTAGAACTACTTAAACCTAACTAACCTAACGACATCCCACACATCCATGCCCGAGGCAGGATCGAATCTGCGACCGTAGCGGTCGCGCGGTTCCAGACTGCAGTAGGATTCGTATAAAGACGGGTTACAAAAACTTTATCTCGGGAATTACGGCGGGAGAGAGGTTACCCCACATTGAATGGACAGCAGGTGACAGAAACGTCTGACAACGTCGGTTTTCAGAAATGGAGAAAAATTGTGAAAAAAAGAACAAATAAAAAGTTATTTGTGGGTTATAACGGACCTAAATTTATGTGCAGTTTCAGACATGGCTGTTACTCAGCAACTGTATACTAGAAACTTCCTGGCAGATTAAAACTGTGTGCCGGACCGAGACTCGAACTCGGGACCTTTGCCTTTCGCGGGCAAGTGCTCTACCAGCTGAGGTACCCAAGCACGACTCACGCCCCGTCCTCACAGCTTTACTTCTGCCAGTACCTCGTCTCCTACCTTCCAAACTTTACAGAAGCTCTCTGTGGTGTCACCGCCAGACACCACACTTGCTAGGTGGTAGATTAAATCGGCCGCGGTCCATTTAGTACATGTCGGACCCGCGTGTCGCCACTGTGTAATCGCAGACCTAGCGCCACCACAAGGCAGGTCTCGTGATACGAACAAGCACTCGCCCAGTTGGACGGACGACCTAGCTAGCGACTAGATGTACGAAGCCTTTCTCTCTCATTAGCCGAGAGACAGAATAGCCTTCAGCTAAGTTAATGGCTACGAACTAGCAAGGCGCCATTAGCCTTACAGTGATTGTAATTAAAGTCTCCTGTGTATAGTCAAGAGCGATGTACCACAATGATTGATGAAAGATAAGTATTAATCCAGCTACGTACTTTTCTTCATAGCATTAATTACGTAGCCTGCTCCAGTACTTCACGCCCGTCTGCGTTAGTCTAGCGTGCATTTTCAGCCATCTCGACCTACAAGGTGTTGGCCCAGCTGCCGACACATCACTCTCCTGCGAAGCTTGCAGAACTAGCACTCCTGGAAGAAAGGATAATGTGGAGACATGGCTTAGCCACAGCCTGGGGGATGTTTCCAGAATGCAATTTTCACTCTGCAGTGGAGTAGCTCAGATGTTAGAGCACTTGCCCGCGAAAGGTAAGGGTGCCGAGTTCGAGTCTCGGACCGAGGAGGTTTCGAGGCCAGCGTACACTCCACTGCAGACTGAAAATTTCATTCTGGAAACATTCCCCAGGCTGTGCCTAAGCCATGTCTGCCATATCTTTTCTTCCAGTAGTGCTAGTCCTGCAAGTTTCGCAGGAGAGCTTCTGAAGGGTTTGGAAGGTAGGAGGTGCAAGTTTCGCAGGAGAACTTTCACTCTGCAGTGGAGTAGCTCGGGTGTTGGAGCACATGCCCGCGAAGGGTGGAGGTGCCGGGTCCGAGTCTCGGGCCGAGGAGGTTTCGAGGCCAGCGTGCGCTCCACTGCAGACTGAAAATTTCATTCTGGGAACATTCCCCAGGCTGTGCCTAGGCCATGTCTGCAATTTCTTTTCTTCCAGTACTGCTGGCCCTGCAAGTTTCGCAGGGGAGCTTCTGAAGGGTTTGGAGGGTGGGAGGTGCAAGTTTCGCAGGAAAGTTTCTGAAGGGTTTGGAAGGTAGGAGGCGTTGATTTTTGGTTAGATAACCGGTATAACGACCTTCCTGTTGTTATTCGTTCAAAGTTACTATATATCGCTTGCGGCGCGTTTCGCATGCGAGAGCGAGATATTTATTCCTTGACTTAGCGTTGCTCCTTGGCGAGCGAAGAAATTCGGTATGTGGCCTGACTTTGTTGCGAGACAGGATAACTAGAGGACGTGTATGAAGCGTGTGCAATGAAACAATCATTGTTAGCCACCATATTGTATAATTTGTGTTTTTTGAGATACTCAAGCCATATGTAACATTAATGTGGAGTTCAGTAACAGCCATAATACAGCCTGGTGTATTTCAAAGATGATTTCGCGTACTGATTTTTTATCAAAAGATACTGGGATGAACTGTAATGTACGACAAGCTTGTATAGGACTTGGGACATTTGGTGGTCGATGTTTGCTGCAGAACCTGCTTCAATAACTCAGTGAAAAGCATAGAGAAAGTTTTCTCTGCTAAAACGAACTCATTTCACTCGCAGACAATCATCGAATGATCAAATGCGAATGGCAGTATTCCAGTTCGAGAAGATGAAACGGTTCAAATGGCTCTGAGCACTATGGGACTTCTGAGGTCATCAGTCCCTTAGAACTTAGAACTACTTAAACCTAAGTAAGCTAAGGACATCACACACATCCATGCCCGAGGCAGGATTCGAACCTGAGATCGTAGCAGTAGTGCGGTTCCGGACTGAAGCGCCTAGAACCGCTCGGCCACAACGGCCGGTTCGAGAAGATCCTATACAAGTTTTCCTTCTCTTACATTCCAAGAACTTTACAGGCGACCGTCGGAGTAAGCAGCTGCTTCTACACCACAAGAGTAGCTTGTCTACGTGTACGAAATTACGTACGCTGTGAGAGGTGTCGACGTCACTCCGCAAATTGATATTATCCTTCACGGACATACAGAGACATTACACACACTAGTTCAATCCAGTTTAATATTACCAGCATAGAAACATTAATTTCTTCTTTTGAGTCATAATATCATACGTATACGTAAGTCATACGTCCCACATTGATTTCTGCGGTTATTTAAAGCAGTGTTGCTTGTCTAGTAGCACTGACAGCTGTACGCGAAGGTCGCTGCTCTCGGTCGTTAAGTGAATTCCGTCGGCAACTGCGTTGTTCGTCCTGAGAGGTAATGCCTGAAATTTTGTATCCTCGGCACATTCTTGACACTGTGGGTCTCCGAATACTTCATTCCCTAACCATTTCCGAAGTGGGATGTCCCATGCGTCTATCTCCACCTACCACCCCGCATTCAAAGCCTGTTAATTGCTGTCGTGCGGGCATAATCACATGAGAAACCTATTCACAAGAGTCCTAATGACAGATTCGCCATTGCACCATCCTTTTATACCTTGCGTACGCGATGCTACAGCCACCTGTATATGTGCATATCGCCATCCCACTACTTTTGCTGCCTCAGTGTAGCGTCACGTACTGTAACGTACGCCATAGTGCCCGTATATCTAGTTGGCCCAGGTCTCGATATGGAGACGCCAGCAAGCGACTGAGGAGGTGTTTGGAGAGGGCTGTGGTCAACGACTCCCTCCTTCGCAACGCCTCGCGCTGTCAATCGTGCAGCCGTTCGTCTCCTTGCGAGGACGGGGAAAGCGCTGCGTCGGCAGCCGGCCTGCTTTCCCCTCCACTACTCATCATACCAGCACGCCTCCCGTGGCCATTCACACCAGCCGCGGAGGTGTCCACGGAGTTTACGGTTGTCTGCGCAGAACTTGCTTACAGGCCTACATCGCTGACGCCAGGGCGTTGTGGAATATGCTCACGCATTGTTAGAAAAGTGCCGATCTAGCTACTCCAAAATCGCAGAGCGTACAGTCAGCCTATCCTACTACCATTTTCGTTGGACAAAAGAAAGCAGGTAAATCTCTGCACATAAAAGTCAATTCCCCGTCCGGATGAGTCACTGACTCAGCATCGCCCAGCCCAAACCATTAAGGATAGAAACATGAAATTCGCAGACGGTGTTGATCCTTTAGGGTAGGCGTTGTTTAAGAGGGGATTTTTCTAAACTGTACTCCCAACGGGGTGAAATAGGGGATGAAGGCCTTTTTAAAAAGTATGTGTCGTTATTAAGACAGTTTTGAAGCTAGCCCTACGAATATTGGTATTTGATTTCTCAGACAGAAATAAAGAAATATCTGCTTCAGCATTGCCGGCCGGTGTGGCCGAGCGGTTCTAGGCGCACCAGTCTGGAACCACGTGACCGCTATGGTTGCAGGTTCGAATCCTGCCTCGGGCATGGATGTGTGTGATGACCTTAGGTTAGTTAGGTTTAAGTAGTTCTAATTTCTAGGGGACTGATGACCTTAGAAGTTAAGTCCCATAGTGCTCAGAGCCATTTTGAACCTTTTTAAAAAGAATGCGTCGCTATTAAGACAGTTTTGAAGCTAGACCGACGAATATTGGTATTTGATTTCTCAGATAGAAATAAAGAAATATCTGCTTCAGCATTGCCGGCCGGTGTGGCCGAGCGGTTCTAGGCGCACCAGTCTGGAACCACGTGACCGCTATGGTCGCAGGTTCGAATCCTGCCTCAGATATGTATGTGTGTGATGACCTTAGGTTACTTAGGTTTAAGTACTTCTAAGTTCTAGGGGACTGATGATCTCAGAAGTTAGGTCCCGTAGTGCTCAGAGCCATTTTAACCATTTTTTGCTTCAGCATTTTCGTAAATTCAACCTCTGTGTGTAAAATAGGGGACGAAATGTTTGGTGAAAATATTTCACTTTGAAAATTGGTATTATCTTCTCGGATAAAGACGGCTGCTGTGGCTGAGCGGTTGTAGGCGCTTCAGTCCGGAACCGCGCTACCGTAGGGTCGCAGGTTCGAAACCTGCCTCGGGCATGGATGTGTGTGATGTCCTTAGGTTAGTTAGCTTTAGGGGACTGATGACCTCAGATGTTAAGTCCCATAGTGCGTAGAGCCATTTGAACCATTTTTCTCGGATAGAAATGAAAAAAAATGCTTGTTTCACTGTTTTCGGAAATTCAGCCCCTAAGTGAATGAAATGGCCAGACACCGACTGACTTATCATCGCCCAGCTCAAACCACTTAAGACAGACACTGAAAAGTTGCTGATCTGTTGATCCTCTAGTGTAGGCGTCGTGTAACGAGGCATGCTTCGAAATTCCACTCCTAAAGGGGTGATATAGGAGATGAAAAGTTATTTGAAAATATGTCGCTATTAAGGCAATTTTTGTCCTAGAACTACTAAAATTCGTATTTGGTTTCTCGGTCAGAAACAGGTGTTTCAGTATTTCTGTAAATTCAACCCTTATGGGGTGAAACAGGGATGAAATGTTTTATGAAAATATTTCGCTTTCAAAATTGGTATTTGGCTTCCCCATTAGAAATGAAAAATAAAAAATGCATTTTTCACTGTTTGCGGAAATTCAGCCCTTGTTGTTGTTGTTGTTGTTGTGGTCTTCAGTCCTGAGACTGGTTTGATGTAGCACTCCATGCTACTCTATCCTGTGCAAGCTTCTTCATCTCCCAGTACCTACTGCAACCTACATCCTTCTGAATCTGCTTAGTGTATTCATCCTTGGTCTCCCTCTACGATTTTTACCCTCCACGCTGCCCTCCAATACTACATTGGTGATCCCTTGATGCCTCAGAACATGTCCTACCAACCGGTCCCTTCTTCTTGTCAAGTAGTGCCACAAACTCCTCTTCTCCCCAATTCTGTTCAATACCTTCTCATTAGTTATGTGATCTACCCATCTAATCTTCAGCATGCTTCTGTAGCACCACATTTCGAAAGCTATTTCGAAAACTATTTATCGTCCATGTTTCACTTCCATACATGGCTACACTCCATACAAATACCTTAAGAAATGACTTCCTGGTTGAAATGGTTCAAATGGCTCTGAGCACTATGGGACTTAACATCTATGCTCATCAGTCCCCTAGAACTTAGAACTACTTAAACCTAACTAACCTAAGGACATCACACAACACCCAGTCATCACAAGGCAGAGAAAATCCCTGACCCCGCCGGGAATCGAACCCGGGAACCCGGGCGTGGGAAGCGAGAACGCTACCGCACGACCACGAGCTGCGGACTGACTTCCTGACACTTACATCAATACTCGATGTTAACAAATTTCTCTTCTTCAGAAACGCTTTCCCTGTCCATTGCCAGTCTACATTTTACATCCTCTCTACTTCGACCATCATCAGTTATTTTGCTCCCCAAATAGCAAAACTCCTTTACTACTTTAAGTGTCTCATTTCCTAATCTGATTCCCTCAGCATCACTCTACTTAATTCGACTACATTCCATTATCCTCGTTTTGCTTTTGTTGATGTTCATCTTATATCCTTGTTCCAAGACACTGTCCATTCCGTTCAACTGCTCCTTTGCTGTCTCTGACAGAATTAAAATGTCATCGGCGAACCTCAAGGTTTTTATTTCTTCTCCGTGGATTTTAATACCTACTCCGAATTTTTCTTTTGTTTCCTTTACTGCTTGCTTAACATACAGATTGAATAACATCGGGGAGCGACTACAACCCTGTCTCACTCCCTTCCCAACTACTGCTTCCCTTTCATGCCCCTCGACTCTTATAACTACCATCTGGTTTCTGTACAAATTGTAAATAGCCTTTCGCTCCCTGTTTTTTACTCCTGCCACCTTTAGAATTTGAAAGAGAGTATATAGAGAGTAAAAAATTCATCACATTATACAATTACTGTTTAGTTTTTGAAGAAAAATAGGAGGTTAAGTGATTCAAAAAATTTAGACTCAGTTTTCGAAGAAATAGTCGTTTTCTTGCGCCACGAATAACGGCGCACTGTTTGTAGACCCACACTGCATATTTTGAGCACTTGGAAATCTTTTCTGGAAACCAGCAGTCCACTCCTTTCCAGGCATTCAGGTTTCTTTTTTAAAATTATCTGTAAGTTTATTCCATTCGAGCAGTTAAAACACTGCGAATTGTAGACGCTTAACTGGCTTGCCGAGTCGTCCGCTGTGGCCGAGCGTTTCTAGGCGCTTCAGTCTGGAACCCCGCGACCGCTACGGTCGCAGGTTCGAATCCTGGCTCGGGCAATTAGGTTAGTTAGAATTAAGTGGTTCTACGTTACAGGGGACTGATGACCTCAGGTGTTTAAGTCCCATAGTGCTCAGAGCCATTTGAACCA
Source organism: Schistocerca serialis cubense (assembly GCF_023864345.2). NCBI lineage: Eukaryota > Metazoa > Arthropoda > Insecta > Orthoptera > Acrididae > Schistocerca > Schistocerca serialis. The sequence continues at coordinate 140,855,177 of NC_064649.1, read as the reverse complement.
TCTGGCTTGCCGAAAAATATTGTCGTCCAACTCGTTACGTGGCTGACTGTGGTTTGTGCCGCTGCTAATGTTTGGCTTGCTGGTCACTATCCGTCTCCCACGCGTCACCTGTAGACCGCCACTGGCGTAATCAGGGCGAGACGGCGAACGGCAGGAAGTCCAACTTCCATCCGCCCCGCATCGAGCTGCGCCCAAAGAAAGGCTGGCTGGCAAACCAAACCGGCGGGAGAGCAGTCGCCGTCCATCTCATAGTGTGCCATCGGAAGCGATAAACAATGAAGCGACAGAAGTCACGGGGTAGCGATATCCACACATACGGATGGCGGTAGTATCTGTATAAAAGGGCAGTGCGTCGGTGGAGCTGACACTGTACACAGGCGAGTCACGTGTAAAGCTCTCCGACGTGATTACGCCCGCACGACGGGAAGTAACAGCTCTGAACATGGAATGGTACGAGGGTAATCCCAAAAGTAAGGTCTCGTATTATTTTATAAGTAGGGGAAGGCGGGGCAAGATGTGGAAGCTAAGTTTGAATCCTTACAAAGGGACAAAAATAAACAAATTCAGGTAGGTTTGATTATCATTTGTTCACTTAACCATTGAATTACAATAGCATGCAAAGAAACCTGCAAACCTGTTACATTTACGAGGTGCATTCAAGTTCTAAGGCCTCCGATTTTTTTTCTCCGGACTGGAAAGAGATAGAAACATGCACATTGTTTTAAAATGAGGCCGCGTTCATTGTCAATACGTCCCAGAGATGGCAGCACCGTACGGCAGATGGAATTTTACCGCCAGTGGCGAGAATGAGAACTGTTTTAAATACTTAAAATGGCGACATTTTCCTTACTTGAACAGCGTGCAATCATTCATTTTCTGAATTTGCGTGGTGTGAAACCAATTGAAATTCATCGACAGTTGAAGGAGACATGTGGTGATGGAGTTATGGATGTGTCGAAAGTGCGTTCGTGGGTGCGACAGTTTAATGAAGGCAGAACATCGTGTGACAACAAACCGAAACAACCTCCGGCTCGGACAAGCCGGTCTGACGACGTGATCGAGAAAGTGGAGAGAATTGTTTTGGGGGATCGCCGAATGACTGTTGAACAGATCGCCTCCAGAGTTGGCATTTCTGTGGGTTCTGTGCACACACTCCTGCATGACGACCTGAAAATGCGAAAAGTGTCATCCATGTGGGTGCCACGAATGCTGACGGACGACCACACGGCTGCCTGTGTGGAATGTTGCCAAGAAATGTTGATGCGCAACGACAGCACGAATGGGACTTTCTTTTCGTCGGTTGTGACAATGGATGAGACGTGGATGCCATTTTTCAATCCAGAAACAAAGCGCCAGTCAGCTCAATGGAAGCACACAGATTCACCGCCACCAAAATAATTTCGGGTAACCGCCAGTGCTGAAAAAATGATTGTGTCCATGTTCTGGGACAGCGAGGGCGTAATCCTTACCCATTGCGTTCCAAAGGGCACTACGGTAACAGGTGCATCCTACGAAAATGTTTTGAAGAACAAATTCCTTCCTGCACTGCAACAAAAACGTCCGGGAAGGGCTGCGCGTGTGCTGTTTCACCGAGACAACGCACCCGCACATCGAGCTAAAGTTACGCAACAGTTTCTTCGTGATAACAACTTTGAAGTGATTCCTCATGCTTCCTACTCACCTGACATGGCTCCTAGTGACTTTTGGCTTTTTCCAACAATGAAAGACACTCTCCGTGGCCGCACATTCACCAGCCGTGCTGCTATTGCCTCAGCGATTTTCCAGTGGTCCAAACAGACTCCTAAAGAAGCTTTCGCCGCTGCCATGGAATCATGGCGTCAGCGTTGTGAAAAATGTGTACGTCTGCAGGGCGATTACGTCGAGAAGTAACGCCAGTTTCATCGATTTCGGGTGAGTAGTTAATTAGAAAAAAAAAATCGGAGGCCTTAGAACTTGAATGAACCTCGTAGTTAGAAATATCTAGATTTGAAACGTAAACTACCAATTCCCCGTCTTGCCCCATATGCGGGGTAAGATGGGGAACTAGCATGAATTCATCTCTAAAGCTTAAATGAGGACTGGAATAACGAAATCATGTGACGATAAGGTTTCGAAACACGGTTCTGCGAATTGTGGAATCAGGTATTACGTTTTATTTAGGCCTCTTACTGTCACACAGTACACAAGTGTGGGCAGCCTCGCCATCATCACTTTGTATCCCTGCACAAGTGTCGTGGGCCCAGCGTCCGCAGCTGATACACCGTATCCAGCCTCCTTCAGAGAAGTCATAGCACTATAAACATTCTTCACTCTCTTCTTCGTTGTCATTCGACCTCAGTTTATTATCCCTTGAGCATGAAGGGGTGGTATGAAATGAAATGTCCTGTGACGAGGGCCTCCCGTCAGGTAGACCGTTCGCCTGGTGCAAGTCTTTCGATTTGACGCCACTTCGGCGACCTGCGTGTCGATGGGGATGAAATAATGAAGATTAGGACAACACAACACCCACTCCCTGAGCGGAGAAAATCTCTGACCCAGCCGGGAATCGAACCCGGGCCCTTTGGATTGACAGTTTGTCGCGCTGACCACTCAGCTACCGGGGGCGGACAAGGGGTGGTTAAGACGTCAGCAGCGTTCGTCACTTTTTTGTTGTCATTATGTCCTTTTGGTGGTATCCCAGGTTTATTAAACGTCTTCGAGAAGAGTTTTCGTTTCCCCGCAGCACGTTTAATTTCTTCAGGTAGTTCACTCCTATAAGGAAATTCGGTTAAAACAACGGGTTTTCCACGCCTGTTAGATGGTAAACACACTAGTGATTGGTCCTAACATTTTCACAACTGTATAGCCACGATTAGCACGTTTCTGTGCCACATGTCGTTCAATCGTTGTCTGTGGCACGTTGACCTGTAGAGCACCCCTCAAAGAACCTATATGACCTTCCATAACAGCATTTAATCGCCTTCCATTGACTCCAATGACCAATCTCGCCTAGACGTTTGTCGCCGATACTTGCGAACCATCTGAAATAAAACACGTGGAACGTACTTTTGAGTCAGATCGTTTCTGGTAATCTATATTGTATACTAAATACCATATTTCCAGTAGTCCGTCGTCAAAGCATAGCAAGAATACTGACTTTGCAAGTTTTGTGTATTTTTATTCACTATATAGCCTAAGGCATACTTTGTAATTAATTAGGAAGCGTTGGAATAACGAATAGCATTCTATTTACAATTGTATTCAATGTATAATGTACGTGTTCAAAACCCGCAGCAAGGTAAACACATGAGACGATAAGAACGCAATGGTTGGACAAATAGTAGGGGCGAGACAGGGAAGCTCCCCATCTTGCCCCACCCCGTCTTGCCCACTACCATGCTGTCAGGTTATGTTACGCCTACATGAACACTATTTAGTGAACATTGACTACTGACACAGCAGTTTACTGTTAATAAGACTTACTATTCAGTGCTATATATATATAGTCTGGACAAACGTTCACGAAACACATGTTTTAGGACCTCGAAAGGTGTAAAACATTGCAAATCAGTAAAACAAATGTACGTACCTTGCAAAGATCACAGAAACCGCCGCGGAAACTAAGGTTCAGCAATGGCAACACATTGGGACATGTGTATTGATGATGTTGACGTAGATATCCACAGATGACAATACTCTAACTGTAGCTTATAGCCCTTCCCCGTCTTACCCCACCTCTCCGTCTCGCCCCGCCTTCCCCTACACAGACCTGTTTGTTTCTACAGTGGTTTACATCAGTTTACAGCTTGAACATTTAGCTATTTTTTCGACATAATCACCATTTCTGTCGATGCATTTTTGTAGACGCTGTGGCAGTTTTTGTATGCCCATGTCATACCAGCTCGCCGCCAAGCTGTTCAGAAAGATATGAACCTCTTCTTTCACCTCGTCGTCTGAGCTGAATCGCTTTCCGACCAAATGTTCTTTTGACCTAGGGAAAAGGTGATAGTCGCTGGGCGCCAAGTCAGGACTGTAGCGTGGGTGGGTGATTATGTTCCACTGAAACTGTTGCAGGAGAGCAACGGTTTGCCGAGCGATGTGTGGGCGAGCTTTGTCCTGGAGAATGTGTACGTCCTTACTCAACATTCCTCTTCTCCGGTTCTGAATTGCCCGTCTGAGTTTTTTCAGAGTATCACAGTACCTGTCAGCGTTAATTGTGGTCCCAGCGATACAGCTCCGACGACGAGGTGAAAGAAGAGGTTCATATCTTTCTGAACAGCTTGGCGGCGAGCTGGTATGACATGGGCATACAAAAACTGCCACAGCGTCTACAAAAATGCATCGACAGAAATGCTGATGACTTCGAAAAATAGCTAAATGTTCCAGGTGTAAACTGATGTAAACCATTGTAGAAATAAACAGGTCTATGTACTTAGAAAAAAAATAGGAGACCTTACTTTTGGGATTACCCTCGTAGTTGGAGCTAGGCGTATGGGACATTCCAATTAGGAAATGGTTGTTGTTGTTGTTATGGTCTTCAGTCCTGGGGTTGGTTTGATGCAGCTCTCCATGCTACTCTATCCTGTGCAAGCTTCTTCATCTCCCAGTACTTACTGCAGCCTACATCCTTCTGAATCTGCTTAGTGTATTCATCTCTTGGTCTCCCTCTACGATTTTTACCCTCCACGCTGCCCTACAATACTAAATTTGTGATCCCTTGATGCCTTAGAACATGTCCTACCAACCGATCCCTTCTTCTAGTCAAGTTGTACCACAAACTCCTCTTCTCCCCAATTCTATTCAATACCTCCTCATTAGTTATGTGATCTACCCATCTAATCTTCAGCATTCTTCTGTAGCACCACATTTCGAAAGCTTCTATTCTCTTCTTGTCTAAACTATTTATCGTCCATGTTTCACTTCCATACATGGCTACACTCCACACAAATACTTTCAGAAACGACTTCCTGACACTTAAATCAATACTCGATGTTAACAAATTTCTCTTCTTCAGAAATTCTATCCTTGCCATTGCCAGGCAATGGTTAGGGAATTCAATATCCAGAGATCCACAGTTTCAAGAGTGCGCAGAGGAAACATTTTAGGCATTACCTCTCACTGCGAACAACGCAATGCCGACGGCCTTCACTTAACAACCGAGAGAAGCGGCGTTTGGGAAGAGTTGTCAGTGCTAACAGACAAGCAACACTGCGTGGAATAACCGTAGAAATTAATGTGGGGCCGGCCGCTGTGGCCGAGCGGCTGTAGCAGGTTCGAATCCTGCCTCAGGCATGGATATGTGTGATGTCATTAGGTTGGTTAGGTTTAAGTAGTTCTAAGTTCTAGGGAACTGATGACCTCAGATGTTAAGTCCCATTGTGCTTAGAGCCATTTGACCCATCAATGTGGGGCGTACGACGAACGTATCCGATTGGTCAGCGCGGCGAAATTTGACGTTAATGGGCAATGGCAGCAGATGATCGATGCGACTGGCTTTGCTAACAGCACGACATCTACATCTACATCCATACTGCGCAAGCCACCTGACGGTGTGTGGCGGAGGGTACCTTGAGTACCTTTATCGCATCTCCCTTCTATTCCAGTCTCGTATTGTTCGTGGAAAGAAGGATTGTCGGTATGCCTCTGTGTGGGCTCTAATCTCTCTGATTTTATCCTCATGGTCCCTTCGCGAGATATACGTAGGAGGGAGCAATATACTGCTTGACTCCTCGGTGAAGGTATGTTCTCGAAACTTCAATAAAAGCCCGTACCGAGCTACTGAGAGTCTCTCCTGCAGAGTCTTCCACTGGAATTTATCTATCATCTCCGTAACGCTCTCGCGATTACTAAATGATCCTGTAACGAAGCGCGCTGCTCCCCGTTGGATCTTCTCTATCTCTTCTATCAACCCTATCTGGTACGGATCCCACACTGCTGAGCAGTATTCAAGCAGTGGGCGAACAAGCGTACTGTAACCTACTTCCTTTGTTTTCGGATTGCATTTCGTTAGGATTCTTCCAATGAATCTCAGTCTAGCATCTGCAGCGCCTCTCCTGGGATGGTGACCACATTGATTGGACCCTAGGCGACTGGAAAACCGTGTCCTGGTCAGATGAGTCCCTATTTCAGTTGGTAAGAGCTGATGATAGGGTTCCAGTGTTGTACAGACCCTGTTCGTTCTTCATGTCGATGTCTCCATATGCTGTGCTGCTCGCCAATTCTGCGGAGACACGAAATCGCTTAGAGCTAATGTTGGGATGGTTCGCTGGCCGGAGTGGCCGAGCGGTTCTAGGCGCTACAGTCTAGAACCACGCGACCGCTACGGTCGCAGGTTCGAATCCTGCCTCGGGCATGGATGTGTGTGATGTCCTTAGGTTAGTTAGGTTTAAGTAGTTCTAAGTTCTAGGGGACTGATCACCTCAGAAGTCCTATAGTGCTCAGAGCCATTTGGACCATTTTTTTGGGACGGTTCTCTGAAAAGGACACCTCAAGTATACCCTTTCACACCCTTCCCCGACCCGAGATTGGGCTCCATCTGTAATGATCAAGTCATCGACGGGACGTTAAACACAAATCTTCCTGCATTTCCACTGTCGACCAATAGCGGGACAAGGTTAATCCTCGCAGTTGTGTAACGGAATAGATAAGATTGTCGCAGCGCATTCAGTAAAGCCTCGCCTACTTAACTGATTAGGATATGCTGATAATGCAGAACGATATAGCAGGCAAAGAATGCGAGATTTATAGCAGCGAAACGCAGCTCGTGGATGAGACGGTGATATCAGTGGCTAGAAATGAGGCTGCAGTGGAAAAAGCCAGCAGATAGCGTTACACAACGGGCAGATAAGATACCGCGCAGGTTAATTCCGCGGCAGCAAACACGGGCTTCAGATGTTACTATTTACTGTTTATTGTTGTCATAGGGAAATGCAGAAGTCATTCGATCTTAAGACGAGCTTAAAATTACTTGATGTCTCAGAATATGTCCTATGTACCGATCCCTTGTTTTAGTTAAGTGATTCCAGAAATTTCTTTTCTCTCAATTCAGTGCAGTACCTTTTCCTTGGCTACGCATCTACCCAACCAATCTTCAGCGTCTTTCTGTAGTACCACATTTCAAAAGCTTCTTTTCTCTTCTTGCCTAAACTCTTTATCGCCTATGTTTCAGTTCCAGACATGGCTACATTCCAGACAAATACCTTCAGAAAAGACTTTCTAGCACTTAAACCTGTATTCGATGTTAACAAATTTCTCTTCATCACAATCGCTTTTCCTGTTAGTGTCACTCTACATTTTATATCATCTCTTCTTCGGTCATCATCAGTTATTTTTCTGCTACTTCTAGTGACTTGTCTAAAAATCTAACTCGCTCATTATCGCCTGATTTAATTCGCTACTTTCCATTGCCCTTGTTTTGCTTTTGTTGATGTTCATGTTCTATCCTCCTTTCAGTACACTGCCGATTCCATTCAACTGCTCGTTCAAGTCCTTTGCTGTCTCAGACAGAATTACAATGGTCGTCAGCAAACTTTACAGTTGTTATTTCTTCTCCCTCGACTTTATTTACCTTTCCAAATTTTTCTTTGGTTTTCTTTACTGCTTGCTAAATGTATAGTGTAAATAACACGAAAAACAGTGATAGGCTGCAACTATATCTCACTCCCTTCCCAACAACTCCCTTTCATACGCCTCGACTCTTATAAAATGGTTCAAATGGCTCTGAGCACTATGGGACTTAACATCTAAGGTCATCAGTCCCCTAGAACCACTTAAACCTAACTAACCTAAGGACATCAGACAACACCCAACTGTTATAAAGTCCGTCTGGTTTCTGTGCGAGTTGTAAACAGCCGTTCGCTACCTGTATTTTACCCCTGCTACCTTTAGAACTTCAAAGAGACTATTCCACTCAACTTTATCAAAAGCTTTCTGCAAGTCTACAAATGCCAAACGTGTATGTTTACCTCTTCTTAACCTATCTTCTAAGATAAGCCGTAGGGTCAATACTACGAAATCCAAACTGATCTCCGCGGTCGACTTCTACCAGTTACTCCATTCCTCCGTAAAGAATTCGTGGTAGTATTTTGTAAATATACATCAATTATCAAACTGACAGTTCGGTAATTTACACACCTATCAGCAACTGCTTTCTTTGATACTGGAATTATTACATTCCTCTTTAAGTCTGAGGGCATTTCGCCTGTCTCATACATCTTTTACACCAGATGGAATAATTTAGTCATGGGTGGCTCTCCCAAGACTATCAGGACTCTACGGTCGCAGGTTCGAATCCTGCCTGGGGCATGGATGTGTGTGATGTCCTTAGGTTAGTTAGGTTTAATTAGTTCTAAGTTCTAGGCGACTGATGACCTCAGAAGTTAAGTCGCATAGTGCTCAGAGCCATTTGAACCATTTGAACTATCAGGGCTCTGTCGAATTCTTCTCGCTGTATCATATCATCTTCACCTACATCCACTTTCCTTTCTACAATATTGCCTTCAATGTTCATCTCCCTTGTATACACGCTCTGTACACTCCTGCCACCTTCCAGCTTTCCATAAGAACTGGTTTTCCGTCTGAGCTAGAGGACAAATGCAAATCTATAGAAGCATGTACAACTAAGCGAAAAATAGAACCGTTTGGAGAAAAAAATAAGCAAGCGTCTGAATATCAGTTGCTTATTGTATTTTCTCCAAACGTATCTATTTCTCGCTTAGTTGTACATGCTTCTATAGCTTTACATTTGTTCTCTAGCCATACGTGCTTAGCCATTTTTCACTTTCTGTCAATATTTTTAGATGTCTTTATTCCATTTTGCCAGCTTCATTTGCCGCATTTTTATATTTTCTTCTTTTTATATTTTCTCCGTTTCTCAATTAGTGTAAAATGTTCTAGGTTTACAAGTCGTAGCAGGTTTCGTTCAAAGTCGAGACTTCAAGATATCCATCGTCTTCTCTATCAGTAGCTGACTGTTGCCACCACAGGTTCATTTATCTCCTTCAGTTGCCGTCGAACTTCCTCTAGGTGGAGTGAAGTCCGCTCTTATGTCATCTCAGTTTAATCGACTAAACTGGTAAGAAAGCTACTTTTTTGAAGAAACATGCTGCCTTCGCACCTATACTAAATAACTGGCCTTTATCTGCTATTGGCTTTGTAAGAAATTAATGTTATTGTGATCGTTTCATAGCTTTGGTTACTGATAATAACTTGACACCAGTGCCTATGAGTTTTAATTTGTACACTACAGCACTGAAGATGATCATTATGTGATTGAAAATCGATTTTGCTGTCAATAAACCATCAAAATTACGGCCAACGCTGAACTTCCGTCTAATTTCACGTACATGATCGTTGTGCACACAGCACTCTATGGAGTCGCCAGTCAATGAAAATAATGTACGCAGTAAGGTCAGCGATCTCATCTTTTTTTGAGGTTCTGTCTAACTCATATCGTTGTACCGAATGTATCTGTGACTGAATCTCGTTTATCTAATGTTTTAAAACAAAATACGGAGCTTAGCCTTGTTGAGGCGTTATCTCTCCTGTCTTGCACCATGTTAGCACGCCAATTTCTTTCTCTTCTACAATATTGTAGAACAAAAGCAAACTGGTGCTTTTCATTTATTATTGACTTTGATCTATGTTTTATTTATTGGAAGAAGTACTACTATCGTTTACTTACAATATGTAAAGCATTTATCTGTGATTCGGCATTTTAATAATGTTGTGAAGCGATTGGTTTGGTGGCGTGTCCATTACGCGCCATCCGTGCGCCGCTGCATGCACATTTGTTTTCTTTAGAAGCCGAATATTGCGGACTAAGCTTTTTGTCACGAATCCCGATTACTGTTTTTGTTTGTGTGGTGCACGTGATTCCCTTGCCTTACACGTCATATTATCACGGTCTGCCGTCACCAAGCTATTCTCCTCCCAACAACGACTCTGCACTTGTCTACAGAGAAAACAATAAATGTATTCCCAGTTGCGAAAATGGACCACCCTCACCTGTAAAATGGAATGAACACAGTGAAAATTTGTGCCGGACCGGGACTAAAACCCGGATTTCTCGCTTATCACAACCGCTCACATTAGCATTCGTCTATCACTGCACGTCTACGGCCAGACCCAGACATCTGTATGTCGTCAACCAGGCGTCTACATCTGTACTCGTTCATGCGTTACGTATATTCACGTGCAGGGGAGACATTGTACTTGAAAGTTGCTTGTCCGGAGTCAGCGGATAAATACGATATTTCAGTGCCTGTGTTATTCCAAATTACGATGGAAAGGTCATTTGCACATGATGCATATCCAAAGGAACTTTGCATCGTAATTCAGAACAACGTAGGCAGTACAATATCGTACAAAGAAAACAAGTTACTTAGGAGTTTTATTTTGGTCAAGTGGGAGGTCTGAGTTTATTCAAAATTGAACTCCTGTGGCCACTCTGATGTATCCCACTTCCGAATAATTAGCTTTCGGAAGAATCAAGGACAACCATTAGCAATTCATTTCTTTCTTCTCTTTATTTTTTTCCATAAGAGTTGCGTTAGATAGCTTTATATTTACTTGACTACACTGGTATTTATAAGAGAAAATAGTTACCTATATCTGTAAACACAGAGCCCTGTTTCTAGTACATTACTATTTGCCATTCATTTTTACAACAGATGCTGCCGTAGCTAAGAGAACTGTTCAGTACGTCTCGGATCTTGGTCTGATAATTTGTAGAAAGTATGCGTGATGACGTATTATATGTTTTTAAATTTCTTTTAAATTGCTAAGGATTCTGAATTTTTTGCTTTTGGAAATATTTTCAGTACAGTAAGCCTACATAATTTCATTCTGAACCCTTGAGAAGGAGTGAAAATCTGTATGAAAATTATTTGCGTCTCTTCTATTGTGATTGTGTAGGTAACAGTTTAGATCAACTTTGCTTTTATTATCAGCAACAAGATCGAAAATCTATATGAAAATTATTTGCGTGTCTTCTATTGTGATAGTGTACATAACAGTTTAGGTCAACTTTGTTTTTTATTATTACCAACAAGAACCGTTAAGGGATAAATGCGTTGGGCAGTGAGTGAGATGATTCACTGTAGAAACACAGGTGACGATGGTGTGGCTGGTGCTAAGATGATGATGATGACGATAGTGCTCCCGGAAAGTCTGTTGAGATCGGCTTCCAGTAGATGCTGTGAGAATAGGAAATTGAGGATGGAGAACTGAAGGGCAGTTGTGCATCTGGCAGGTGCATGTGTGAGTGTATTTGTGTGGGCCGGATGTAGGACTGGGGCGTACGATAAGTGAGTGGAGGAACACCGCCTATCAATCAAAATGTTCAAATGTGTGTGAAATCTAATGGGACTTAACTGCTAAGGTCATCAATCCCTAAGCTTACACTCTACTTAACCTAAATTACCCAAACGACAAACACACACACCCATGCCCGAGGGAGGACTCGAACCTCCGCCGGGACCAGCCGCACAGTCCATGACTGCAGCGCCACAGACCTCTTGGCTAATCCCCTGCGGCGCCTATCAGTCTCTTACATACTTTTGAACATGCTAGTACACGGTTATTACAAATGATTGAAGCGATTTCACAGCTCTACAATAACCTTATTATTTGAGATATTTTCACAATGCTTTACACACACATACAAAAACTCAAATAGTTTTTTTAGGCATTCACAAATGTTCGACATGTGCCCCTTTTGTGATTCGGCAGACATCAAGCCGATAATCAAATTCCTCCCACACTCGGCGCAGCATGTCCCCATCAATGAGTTCGAAAGCATCGTTGATGCGAGCTCGCAGTTCTGGCACGTTTCTTGGTAGAGGAGGTTTAAACACTGAATCTTTCACATAACCCCACAAGAAAAAATGTTGCTTCATCACTGAAAACAAGTTTCGCACTGAACGCATCCTCTTTATGAGCTGCTGCAACCGCGCCGAAAACTCAAAGCGTTTGAGTTTGTCGTCGGGTGTCAGGGCTTGTAGCAATTGTAAACGGTAAGGCTTCTGCTTTAGCCTTTTCCGTAAGATTTTCCAAACCGTCGGCTGTGGTACGTTTAGCTCCCTGCTTGCTTTATTCGTCGACTTCCGCGGGCTACGCGTGAAACTTGCCCGCACGCGTTCAACCGTTTCTTCGCTCACTGCAGGCCGAGCCGTTGATTTCCCCTTACAGAGGCATCCAGAAGCTTTAAACTGCGCATACCATCGCCGAATGGAGTTAGCAGTTGGTGGATCTTTGTTGAACTTCGCCCTGAAGTGTCGTTGCACTATTATGACTGACTGATGTGAGTGCACTTCAAGCACGACATACGCTTTCGCGGCTCCTGTCGCCATTTTGCTTCACTGCGCTCTCGAGCGCTCTGGCGGCAGAAACCTGAAGTGCGGCTTCAGCCGAAGAAAACTTTATGAGTTTTTCTACGTATCTGTAGTGTGTCGTGACCATATGTCAATGAATGGAGCTACAGTGAATTTATGAAATCGCTTCAATCATTTGTAATAGCCCTGTATATGTTCCACAGGACGCTGTTTCGTCTTGCTTTGGTCCTTATGCTGTTTCATGACAGTGTACAAACTATTGCGATGCAAACGGCACAAATATTCTGAACAAATCATAGTGGTACTCAAACATTTCAAAATATTCGTCACCTTAGCGCTTTAAATTGTATATTTTTGTTTACAATGCGAAAACCATTCGGTAAGCAAAGATGCCAGACATTTCCTACTAAGCGAAGATGTCATATGCCTTGTCGGGCCATATGGTGGGCCGCAGTCAGGTTTGGTTCCTTCCTGGCTGGGTGAGGATTTGGATTGGATTGTTTGAGGGAAGAGACCAAACAGCAAGGTGATCGGTCTCATCGGATTAGGGAAGGACGGGGAAGGAAGTCGGCCGTGCCCTTTCAAAGGAACCATCCTGGCATTTGCCTGGAGCGATTTAGGGAAATCACAGAAAACCTAAATCAGGATGGCCGGACGCGGGATTGAACCGTCGTCCTCGCGAATGCGAGTCCAGTGTGCTAACCACTGCGCCACTTCGCTCGGTCCAGGTTTGGTATCCCATCGTTGTCCACGGTGTCTCAAGACACGCGTCTGGCTTGTTATTTCATTGACTGGAATTGTCTTCAGTGATGAGTTCCACTTCGAACTGAGACATGATGGCCAGCAAAGGCATGTATGGAGACACCCCAGAGAGCAGTGAGATACCAATTTAACTGTCGCCCGCCCTACGGCTCGATAACCATGAGTGATGATCTGGGGTGCCATTCCATTTCATAGCGGGGCATCCCTTTGGTTCTCATCAGCACAGCGGGTCGTCGACGGTATTGTACATCCCATTTTGTTGTCCTTCGTGGCAAGCTGTCTTGGGCTCACAGTTCAGCAAGATAGTGCTCGAAACATCCTGGCAGAATAAAACTATGTGCCGGGCGAGACTCGAATCGGGACCTTTTGCGGGCAAGTGCTCTACTAATTGAGCTACCCAAGCACGACTCACGCCCCGTCCTCACAGCTTTCATTCCGCCAGTACCTCGTCTCCTACCTTGCCCGCGAAAGGCAAAGGTCCCGAGTTCGAGTCTCGGTCCGGCACACAGTTTTAATCTGCCAGGAAGTTTCATATCAGCGCACACTCCGCTGCAGAGTGAAAATTTCATTCTAATGCTCACCTGCACACTGAGAGTTTCTACTGCTGGTCTTCGTGTTTGCCAAACCCTACATCGGCCAGCAAGATAGCCGGATCTCTCACCAGTTGAGAACGTTTGACGCAGGACCCTCCAACCAGCTCGGTATTTCGACGACGTAACGCGCCAGTTGGATAGATTTTGGCACGATATCCCTCTGGAGAAAATCCAACAACTCTATCAACCAGAGATAAGCCGAATAACAGTTTGCATAAGGGCCAGAGGTGGACCACCAGGTTATTGGCTTGCTCGGTTTGTGGCGCTCTTTCTCCCGAATAAATCATCCAATTTTTCTGAGATTATTTGTCTCTACATGTACGTCATGTCTAACGATACCTATCCCATTCGGATAGTTCCTTTGTGGTGCGCCGTTCTTGGAGTAATGTATAAATAAGAGAGATGAAGAGAGAAAGCGAGAGAGAGAGAGTGGGGAGGGAGGGCTAAGAGAGAGGTAGTGCGTGTGTATGTGTGTGTGTGTGTGTGTGTGTGTGTGTGTGTGTGTGTGTGTGTGCGTGCGTGCGTTTTCTGCCAATCGTATCTTACAAGGAAACCTCCCCATCGCACCCCCTCAGATTTAGTTCAAAAATGGCTCTGAGTACTATGGGACTTAACAGCTGAGGTCATCAGTCCCCTAGAACTTAGAACTACTTAAACCTAACTAACCTAAGGACATCACACACATCCATGCCCGAGGCAGGATTCGAACCTGCGACCGTAGTAGTCGCGCGGTTCCGGACTGAAGCGCCTAGAACCGCTCGGCCACCGCGGCCGGCTCAGATTTAGTTACAAGTTGGCACAGTGGATAGGCCTTGAAAAACTGAACACAGACCAATCGAGAAAACAGGAAGAAGTTGTGTGAAACTATGAAAAAAATAAGCAAAATATACAAACTGAGTAGTCCATGCGCAAGATGGGCCACATCAAGGATAGTGTGAGATCAGCAGTGCCGTGGTCCCGTGGTTAGTGTGAGCAGCTGCGGAACGAGAGGTCCTTGGTTCAAGTCTTCCCTCGAATGAAAAGTTTACTTTTTTTATTTTCGCAAGGCTATGATCTGCACGTTCGTTCATTGACTTCTCTGTTCACTGTAATAAGTTTAGTGTCTGTGTTTTGTGACCGCACAGCAAAACCGTGCGATTAGTAGACGAAAGGACGTGCCTCTCCAATGGGAACCGAAAACATTTGATCGCAAAGTCATAGGTCAACCGATTCCTCCACAGGAAAACACGTCTGATATATTCTATACGACACTGGTGACAGCATGTGCGTCACATGACAGGAATTGAGTAAAAAGATTCTTCTACGTTGCCCGATTTAGGTTTTCTTGTGGATGTGATAATCACACCCAAAAAAGTGATGAAAACAAAAGTTTGTCACATAAACTGCAACAAGTGAATGCAACAGTTTCACAGTCGCACAGTTTTCTCAGTGCTCTGTCAAAACATATATTTTTAATGTTTTCAAATTTTTCCGTGCGTAGACCCTCAAATCCTGCACATGTCTAAGCAAATCTAAAGATGTCCTGGAATTTTGGAGAGCGAAGTTAATTATGTGTGACTGCCTGAACTTTGGTAATTGACACACGATCACATGCCGTCACCAGTGTCGTACAGAATATATCAGACGTGTTTTCCTGTGGAGGAATCAGTTGACCTGTGACCTTGCGATCAAATGTTTTCGGTTCCAATTGGAGAGGCACGTCCTTTCGTCTACTAATCGCACGGTTTTGCGGTGCGGTCGCAAAACACAGACACTAAACTTATTACAGTGAACAGAGACGTCAATGAACGAACGGACAGATCATAATTTTGTTAAAATAAAAAACTAAACTTTTCACTCGAGGGAAGACTTGAACCAAGGACCTCTCGTTGCGCAGCTGCTCACACTAACGACGGGACCACGGCGCTCCTGAACTCACACTATCCTTGATGTTGCCTATCTGCGCATGGACTACTCAGTTTGTATATTTTGCTTTTTTTTCAGTTTCACACAACTTTTCAAGGCCTATCCATTGTGCCAACTTATAACTAAATCTGAGGGGGGGGGGGGGGGGGAGGTTCCCTTGTTAGCACCATCCATTTCAAATATTGTTCCTGTGTGTCGCAACAAATCTCCAATGATGGGACCACAACGCAGTGAGCAGCATCGTCCTTGAAAAGCATCAAAGAGGTCACCTGTACTGGCCCCTTCATTGTTTGTCAGATCAGAACTCCGGTAAACACTTATCGATCCAAATAAAACTGGTCCCAGAATAGACCCCTGTGGAACACCAGCGATTTGCTTCGCCCGTGACCGGCAGTCCTATCAGAGTCAACAAGGCTGGCCTTCTCCGGCGGTTCGCGGCGCACGTGTTGTTCCTCCACCTCCTCCAGCGCGCCTCGCTCTTTCGCAGCTATTCCCGTCTCGAACCCGACGAGCACCTCGCCCACCTTGCGACGGGCGCACGAGGCCCTGTTCGGGTGGAGAGAGGCAACGTGCCGAGCCTCCAAACCTGTTACGTACGCTGTTTACAACACACCTCTCCTCTCTCCCTCCCTTCTCTCCTTCCCCCCTTCCCCACCCCTTCCTCACGCAAACTGACCCGGCAACGTGATCGAGCCTTTCTCAAGCTGCTGACGCGGCCCTGAAGTCTCCAGCGGCGCAAACCTCGCCTCACCTGCTCGCCTGTATACTGCACTATTTTACTCTTTCGTGTCCGGAGATTTGTTTCAAAGCCTTTCAGCCCAATGTCGGGCCAAGTCCAATGTTTCTCTCTTCTCAAGCCATAGTTCTTCAAGGGTACACCTTGTGGGGCAGATGGAGCACTGTAGAAGGTGTTCCATATCCTGAACTTCACCACAGTCGCATTTGTTGTCTCCTTCGTCCTTGAAGCCCCATTTGACTAGGTTTGCTTTAACTGGTGCTACGCCTGTTCTGATGCGGTTCAGTGTTCTCCAAATCTTCCAGCTTGATGTACTGCCGCTGGGTATTTCTCGTGAGGCAGGGTAGTTCTTCGGAGGCTGGTTCAACTCACTAGTGGGAAATCTCTTGCGGGATTTAAGTCTGCTACGTCCACATGAAGAACCATGCAGTGGGTGGCGCTCGTCGAAAATCTGTTTAAATTTTTCTGTATGTTCGTGCGCAATTTTTCGGGATTCAGGAGATAAGAATCCAGCTGCTTTGTATATTTTCCCAAGTGGAGTGGGTTTCATGCATCCTGTTGTTAGCCTGCATGTTTCATTAAGGACTGTAGTGACATTTTTGGCATGTGTGGATCGAGACCATACACGGCATGCATATTCTGCCATGGAGAAGCAAAGTGCTTGAGCAGTTGTTCGTAATACAATCGGACTAGCTCCCCAATTACTATTCGTCAGTTTTCTTAAAATATTGTTCCTGGCAGCAACTTTTTGGCAGGTTCTTTCACAGTGATATCTGTACGTCGGTGATCTATCCAGCACGACACCAAGGTATGTTGGTTTGTGCGTATGGTCCAGTTTGTTGCCATTCCAGGTGACGTTCAGCTTCCTTAGAAGGAGAGACAGCATTGGTCGTATTTTTTGTTATATTAACCACAAAATCGATTTTCGGTCACTTAGTGACCATCCTCAGTGCTGTAATATATAATTTAAATTGGTAGGCACTGGTGTCAACAAGCTTAGGGCGATCCCATAAACTGAGAACTCAGTTTATGTGATCGCTCTAAGCTTGTTGACACTAGTGCCTACCAATTTAAATTATATATTACAGCACTGAGGATGGTCACTTAAGTGACCGAAAATCGATTTTGTGGTTAATAAAACAAAAAATACGACCAATGCTGTCTCTCCTTCTAAGTATATCCATTATGTGGTCGTGGTCCATAGGACACTCCACGGAGTCGCCAATCAATAAAGTTCAGCTTCCTGTTTGCCTGTTTTGTGCGGAGGTGGAAAGCGCTAACCTGTGTCTTAAATGGATTTGGCTTGAGGGAGTTCTCTTTACAGTATTCAGACATTACGTGTAGCGAGCTTTCTAATTTCCCTTCTACTTCCTCGAAGCTATTTCCTTGCGCTGTAATGGCCAGATCATCGGCATACAACAAATGGGTAGTACGTTCCGGTGTTGGTTGATCATTGGTGTATCGGTTAAATAGTAGGGGGGCCAGCACACTGCCCTGGGCGAGACCGTTCTTTTGTCGACGCCATCGGCTTTTCTTTCCGTCCAGCATTACATAGAACTGTCTGTTTTGCAGCAGAGATTCAATGATTTTTGTGAACTGATGATCCTTAAATGTACAGTACAGTTTTTCCATGAGCTTTCTGTGGTTGACGGTGTCGTATGCAGAACCATTGCTACACCTGTTATTTGTTTGTTTTCAAACCCTTCCTCTATGTGTTCTGTGAGTGCTAGCATTTGACTGGTGCATGATTTCCCGGGTTTGAATCCAGCCTATTGGGGAATGAGCTTTTGCTCCGCGATATTTGCTATGCGGTTTAGGATTATTCGTTCGTACAGTTTGTACAGATGGCACAGGAGTGCTATTGCGCGGTAGTTCTGCACTAAAACAGCAGTTGCTATGTTACGAGCAGCGAAATTCCACTATCCTTACGTCATAAGCTGGACTGCGGGGTACGGATGAAGATGATAGGGCCTGTTTAGAATCTATAGATTCCTGGATCAGTCTGACAGCAAATTGAAGTAAGACGAAAATTATGAGGAATAGCTGAAATGAGATTAGCGGGAAACTTAACAGACCAGCACAGGCAAAGAGGGCATTAAACTTCCTGGCAGATTAAAACTGTGTGCCGGGCCGAGACTCGAACTCGGGACCTTTGCCTTTCGTGGGCAAGTGCTCTACCAACTTTCTTTTTTTTTTTCTTTTTTTTTTATTTTTTTTTTATGTTCCGGGCTGAGCGCCTGAACCGCTTTTTTTTTATTGCCTAGAACCGCTTTTTTTTCTTTTTTTTTATAAGTGCTCTACCAACGTTTTTTTTATTTTTTTATTTTTTTTAATTTTTTTTATTTGCAATGGCAAGACGCGAACCACCGCCCCAATCAACAACTCAACAGGGGGCAGCGATGCTAGTTTTTTTTCTTTTTTTTTCTTATCGTAAGCGGTCGCCTTACCATTTTTTTGTACTTTTTACTTTTTATATTTTTTTATTTTTTTTATTTTTTTTGTTTTATTTTTTTTATTTTTTTTCCTCTGCCATCCTTTTTTTATATATAGATGGAAAAGGCGTCTTTCAGTTACGACAAACAAAATTAGAATGTACATCCGTAGCAACAACAGAACAAGAGTTTCTTCTAAACTATGAAAGAGAATTTGAAACCAATAGCGTGGTGATAGGTAATAAAGAAAGAAAAACGTAACCAAATCCCGCACGCCATTCCGTGTGCATGGCCCATCTGCGTACAGATTCCATGTTCTAAATTGGTACAACATTTCGCAGCGTTTGGAGCTCCATAACGGCGGTCATCCTCTGCCCGGTACTCCCCAACTGTGAGGGGGGTTATCGAAGACACTGCGTAAATAGTTGGCAAATAGTTGTCGATATCGGGGTGTACACTCAAGTGTGCTATGACTGTCCTGGAGAAATTGCCAGTAATCAAGCACCATCTTCTCATCATCTCGAAAGAGGTAGTATATGGACATGCCTTTAAACCATGTGAGAGCATGAGTCTTCGCAGGTGGGAAATAAGTATCCTCTGGACAAAGGAGGAGCCGTGGCTCAATTGTGCGAGGCGCGATACGTAGGTAGCAGGCGAGGATCTTCTGCACTAGCAGCCATACCTCTAACGCCGATCCACATATTAAACGGTGGTCGTCAGTATCCACGAGGTGGCAATGTGGACAAAGGGGGGAATCCGCCATCCCAATAGCGTGCAGCCTTTGTCGTGTTACAACCTTCCCGTTCACCACCTGGTACCACGCGGCTCGTACCCGCGTGGGGAGGAACGACTTCTGGACCGCTCTCCACACTGCAGGCCATAGGGTCGTAGGGCTCTTCCTCTCAATCACATTGCGAGGGATTGACCTTAGCAGCAGTCTGTAAAAGTCTCTCGCCTTGGGAGGGCGAGTGTTGGGAAGGTCTGGGTGCACGTAACTATACTCAAGAATAAATGCCGAGAGGTGCGAGAGTGAGGGTGTAATGTGCGCAACCGTGACAGGTGGCAGAAGAGACGCCGGCAGCAATTCCTCTAACAGACTACCCGTAAGGGAAGCATCTTTGTGGGTCCACAATTTCATCATTGTGCACAAGTATAATGCTGTAGCCCTCGCTCGTACATTTATAAGTCCCAGTCCGCCATCAAGCGGAGGGAGGGTGAGTGTTTCGTAGCGGACTTTGAATAGGTGTCCGGCGGTAAGGTAATATCCAAACGCTGCTTGCAGTCTGTGTGCCATCGCTGTCGGTATCGGTAGGACCTGGGCCATGTGGATCATCTTAGTTGCCACGTGAAGGTTGAGGTATTCCACACGCTGTAGGAGGTCCATCCGTCGAAGTAAGTTCCGGCGAACTTCTGTGCGTATTGCCTGTAGTATTCGTGCATAGTTCATGGCAGCTGTGCGGCGCACATCCTGTGTAAATGTTATGCCCAAGAAACGGATCTTGTTAACGAGTGGGAGTGGGGCTAAAGCGTCCTCCTGTAGACCTCTCCCAATGGGCATCGCTGCCGACTTGGCCACATTCATGAGGCTGCCCGCTGCCAAACCATAGCGATTGATCCATTGTATCACTGAGCGTACCTCGTCACCAGATCGGACAAGTAATAGAAGGTCATCAGCATGTATCCTGCAGTGAAAGGTGTGATCCCTCAATGACATGCCCGAGAGCCTGTTTTTCAACCCTCCAACAAGTGGTTCGAGTGCGATCGCGTAAAGGATCATGGAGAGAGGGCAGCCTTGGCGAACTGACCGTCGGATCGGAAAGGGACCCGCAATCCGTCCATTCACCAATACACGGGATGCAGCTCCACGGAAAAGGCGCTGAAAGATGTCGAGAAAGTCAGGCGGGAAGCCCATGCGGGCCATAACGGACAGAAGGAACTTGTGGTTGACTCTATCGAAGGCGTGGTCGTAATCAATGGAGATCAGAGCAGCTCGAAGGCGACAGGATGAGGCGATGGCTATTAAATCCCTGCATTCACTGGTTGCCGTTTGCATGTTGGTCACTCCGCCCTGTGTCGTTTGCTCCATTGAGAGGAGTAGGGGCAGAACCGTCTTCATGCGGCTGGCGAGTAGTCGGGCGAAGATTTTATAGTCCGAGTTGAGCATTGTAATGGGCCTGTAGTCCTCGACCGTCCGACCTCTGGAAGGCTTGTGTACCGGTATTAGGAGACCTTCCACGAATGCAGGTGGCACGTGAGAACCGGGGGTCATCAGTTCTTGGTACATGGTGATCCATCGGGGCATCATGAGATCGCGGAAAGTACGATAAAACTCGAGCGGCAGTCCGTCTGGCCCGGGAGATTTGTTGAGTGCTCCCTTGTTAAGCGCGTCCTCGATGTCGTCTCGTGTAAGTCCACCTAACAGCATCGCCGCTGCTGCATTGTCGAGGGTGTGCGACACGTGCTGCAGTATGTCGTGATCGTCCGCTCCCTCGTCCTCTGTATTCACCTCGTCGTAAAACCGGCTATAGTGATCTGCGAAGGCTTCTGTAACTGCCGCCTGAGTCATTACGACCCTACCACCCGGCAATACGAGGTCCGTGATCAGCTGCTGTCGGCGTCGGCGGCTGTCGAGCACGATGTGATGCATAGACGGGTTTTCTCCTTCCACTCGGTCTTGACGTCGCGATCGCACTACGACCCCCTCCAAACGTTTCCTCGTAAGAGACAATAGTTTACCTTTAATTCGGCGGCTTTCCATTTGTCGGTTTGGAGATGGTGGTTGGCTGTCGAGTTCGCGAAGCATCGTGTAATAAAAGTCCAATGTGTGACGATGCCAAGCTGCGATATCTTTTCCGAATTGTGTTAGCACACGCCGAAAAGCTGGTTTTGCACAGTCCACCCACCATGCTAGAGTCGATGGGTATCGGGGAAGACGACGTTCGCAATCCAGCCATGTGTTGGCGATAATCTGACGGCATTCCGGGGCTTGAAGATGTGCCACATTCAGCTTCCAGGGTCCTCGGCTGCGCCATACCCGCTGCTGTTGTAGAGTGAGTGTGCATATGAAAGCGCTATGATCGGAGAAGGCAAGCGGCCAACGTTCGGCGTCCAATACTCCCGGCGCTAAAGCTCGTGATACATAAATGCGGTCTAGGCGACTGGCGGAGTGACTAGTAAGGTATGTCGGCCCGGGACGTTCACCGTGCACCGTCTCCCACGTGTCGGTGAGAAGCAGATCTCGAACCAGGAGCCGAAGTTCTTGACAAGTCGAGAAATGTGGGACTTGGTCTTTGGGGTGGAGCACACAGTTAAAATCGCCCCCGAAGATATATTGCTCGAAGCGGCTGATAAAGAGGGGGGCGATATCCTCCGAGTAGAACAGCGATCGTTCGCGGCGTTGGTCAGTTCCTGATGGAGCGTAAATGTTAATGATGCGCATTCCCAGTGCTGTGATCGCCAACCCCCTTCCTGACGGAAGGTAAGTCACTTCTTCGACGGCAATTCCGTCGCGCACTAGTATTGCCGTACCGCTGCCATTCCGGTCCGCCGGTGACACATATGTCACATAACCGTAGAAAACGGGGAGGGCCGCTATATATACTTCTTGCAACAGGGCAATGTCAACATCGGAAGAACGAAGCATCTCACGCAGCAACTGGATCTTCACTGCCGTTCGTATCGTGTTGAGGTTAAGCGTGGCGATACGATAAGCTTGTTGCCGAACCGCAGGTGTTAAGTTATCCATTAAGACTGGAATGACCTATGACGCTTCTGACTGTATTGACACCTTCGCATCCCCCCAAACCTCACCGGCAGTCCTTGCTAGAGAGCCGGCGCCAATGGCGTGGGCCCTGTTGGCGTAACTGGCATGGTTCCGTTGTCGTCGTGGTCATCCGCCCACGTCGGGGAACTGAAAGTAAGATCGGCCTCCCTAGCTTCCTCAGGACACGGCATGGGTGCTTGCATTCCAGAAGGTGGTGGGCAGCATCTGTCCTGCAGCTCGGCATCCGATTTTGCCACTGTAGATACATGTGGTTTGTCCTCAGTTTCGTTCGATGGTGTCACACTGCAGCAAATGGCGGCTGCCTCTGTGGTAGCGTCGTCATTGAAGGTGGAATCGTCATCCTCTGGAGGCTGTGTCGCATCCCGTTCGGAAGTTGCTCTACGCCTCCGCTTCCGTCGCTTCGGAGAGCGTTGCTTCCTGGTGTGTCCTTCTGTGTCAGACGATGGCAAAGAGTCACGACGATCCGGCACAAAGGCAGCCGTAGGCACAATAAGCGAGTCTACGGCCATGCTATCGTCATGTATGTTGTTATCAGTCGACGGGGGCGGCGGCATCGGAGTTGAATCCGTATCTTGTGGAACGGGTGTGGCATCATCGCCCTGTATTGGAGCATGGAGCCGCGACCCAACAGTGGATGTCGGCTGTCGTGGTGAAGTGGTAGCTGTCGTGAGGGCTGCTGCATAAGTCACAGGAAGCAGCGTCGGCTGCGATGGCGGGTCCACTTCAGCCGGCGGCAGTTGAGTGATGCGACGTTGCATACATTCTGATCTGAGGTGTCCCTCCTTCCCACAACCAGAGCAGGTCTTCGGTTGCCCATCGTAGATGACGATGGCACGGCAGCCACCGATAGTCAGATATGAAGGTACATGTCTTTTAAGTTCTATTCGAACCTGGCGGACTCCGTTCAACACGGGATATGTCTGGAATTGCGTCCATTTTTCCGCAATATGATCATGGACCGTGCCGTAGGGGCGCAGCGCTGTCACGACGTCCTCCGCCGGTAGTTCGAAAGGAAGTTCGAAAATTCTGATCGTGCGAAGTCCCATGCCAGAATAATTGACGTGCACAGTCCCCACATTGCCATCAGCATGGCAGAAACGGAGGCCCTGTTTCGTGTCCCGAAGGATCCGTTCACATGTTGCGTCGTTGATGATCTTGACATATACGATACTACTCACAATGGACAAGTGAATGCCGAGAATGTCGGTCGCCGGGATTTTAACTTCTTCTCGTAGAAATCGTTCGACTTCGAGTGCTTTGGGCCGTGCAAATTCGTTGCGGAACGTAAATTTGAGCGTCGATTTTCTGTATTGGTGCGCCATAATGATCTATATGCTGAGTACGGCACGCGCGAAACGGCCGAGTACTATGTAAACAAACACGAGCGCTCGCTCCGCGGCAGGAACACAAACAGCGCGTCCTCACCGCAGCACAGCCAAAGGCCAACTGTTGACTGAGCTACCCACGCACGACTCACGCCCCGTCCTCACAGCTTCACTTCTGCCAGTACCTCGTCTCCTACCTTCCAAACTTTACAGAAGCTCTCTTGCCAACCTGGCAGAAGTGAAACTGTGATCCCCAGAAATCAAGTTCGATTTAGCACCATATCGTTAAATTTAAGCTTATTTCATGTTGGTTAGGTATAAGCTCCCATGATTGGGTAGCTCAGTTGGTAGAGCACTTGCCCGCGAAAGGCAAAGGTCCCGAGTTCGAGCCTCGGTCCGGCACACAGTTTTACTCTGCCAGGAAGTTTCATATCAGCGCACACTCCGCTGCAGAGTGAAAATCTCATTCTGGAAACATCCCCCAGGCTGTGGATAAGCCATGTCTCCGCAATATCCTTTCTTTCAGGAGTGCTAGTTCTGCAAGGTTCGCAAGAGAACTTCTGTAAAGTTTGGAAGGTAGGAGACGAGGTACTGGCAGAAGCAAAGCTGTGAGACCGGGGCGTGAGTCGTGTTTGGGTAGCTCAGTTGGTAGAGCATTTGCCCGCGAAAGGTAAAGGTCCCGAGTTCGAGTTTCGGTCCGGCACACAGTTTTAATCTGCCAGGAAGTTTCACATCAGCGCACACTCCGCTGCAGAGTAAAAATCTCATTCTAAAGAGGGCATTACTGACCAGACTAGTCAACTCCTGTCAAACATCGGCCTTAATTCGGGCAAAAAGTTTCTGAGAATGTACATTTGGAGCAGAACATTTTCGTTATCAACGTGTACATTTTCGGATGAGAGACCTTTGCCTAAATCGAAACCAAGTGATTCAAAGCTAATCGCATCATCGGTTTCGTCGTTGCCCTATCTTTCTTCTACCGTTGGATCTTTAGTAATAGATTTTTCCCCGGTATCTTGTCCATACATAGCGGATGTCATGCCTTTCCATTCCATAGCCTAGAACCTTTTCTACTATCTTAGAACATGGAGCTCTTCTCTCATCTCACTGTACATCATGAAGTGTCCACCACATAACCAAGTGGTCAGTGAGGCAGAATGCTATGCGAGGGGTCCGGATTCGATTCCCCGCTGGTCGAAAATTTTTCCACTCGGAGACTGAGTGTTGTGTTGTCCTCATCATCATCTACATCTACATCTACAGCCATACTCCGCAAGCCACCTGACGGTGTGTGGCGGAGGGTACCTTGAGTACCTCTATCGGTTCTCCCTTCTATTCCAGTCTCGTATTGTTCGTGGAATGAAGGATTGTCGGCATGCCTCTGTGTGGGCTCTAATCTCTCTCATTTTATCCTCATGGTCTCTTCGCGAGATATACGTACGAGGCAGCAATATACTGCTTGACTCCTCGGTGAAGGTATGCTGTCGAAACTTCAACAAAAGCCCGTACCGAGCTACTGAGCGTCTCTCCTGCAGAGTCATATCATCGTCATCGACACGCAAGTCGCCATAGTGGCGTCAACTAAAAAGACTTGCACCAAGCGACTGGTCTACCCCGTGGGAGACTCTCGCCATACAACACTTCATTTTACCTCATGAAGCAGCACCTTAGGGTAGTGAAGAGGTTTGTGTCTCAATGACCCACTGAACTATGCTGACAGCAGCTAAGTTCCTGGTAGCGTCTCTAATGCCAGACAGGTCAGTAGGTGAGCATAGCCCCTCTAGTGGTCTCCCACCTTGGAATTATTGTTTGCTGTCAGCCTCTCTTGGGGGATCCTTGGTTTGTCCAACCAGTAGTTGGCCTGACCCGAATCCGTTTGATTTCTGACTGTTTGGATATTTATAAGCACTGGAGTAAGCTCAATCCATCGACAATGTCTACACATTGCACGAACATGTGACCAATGGATGTGAAGCAGTCTGAAGGCTCCAGGTATGTTTGAAAGAGTGTGTGATCCACTGCAGAGAAGGGCTGAAGGATGTGTCACGTGCAGAACTGCCTATAGTGTCTGTGCTTGCGTAACAGACAAATCGGAATGAGATGAGAGGTTGGCCGTATCTCTATAGCTTTGGGTTTGTGGGCAAATCATTATAGGATATTTTTTTTACACCATGTACATTGTTCAAAAGAATTAAGAGACGATGTGTATCAACGTCTGGTATGTTAAACATGTTTTGATATGGGCAGTACCTGTGGTGTTATTGTCTTGCTTGAGTGCTTCGCTTTCACTGTACAGTAGGTAACAATTAAAATCATTCACCATCTATCGGCTATGTAATGCATTACAATGTCAGATGAACTCTCTGAAGGAGATGAATAAAGGTACTGTGATGGCAGTTGTCATTTGTGGGCGTTATATTCAACCAAGCACTGTTAACAATTTGTCATTATGTGAACAAAAGGTTTTGAAATGTTCTTAAAATCTTCGAACCAATACGTCTGATAAAGCTTCGCGTATGTGACGTCAACGGTATGAAATTATTTAGGATTGCCCGACATACAAGGTACACTGTCGAGAGGGACACTCACGTAAAGAAAAATTATTGTAACTGTTGTGACTTGGCAAGACAGCCAAGCCACTATGAGATAGCCGAAAGGCACGCGTTTAAGCTCACGCAGGCTGGCGTGAGGTCTGGAACAGTTAAAGGAGTTGAGTCTAGTAAAAAAGGACGTAGCTTCTGGAATACTTAACTTTAATCCATAATTGGTGAACATCGGTCTGACGGTACATGCATTACAAGATAAATAGCAAATGGTAATGGCGCCTTGCTAGGTCGTAGCAAATGAAGTAGCTGAAGGCTATGCTAACTATCGTCTCGGCAAATGAGAGCGTAATTTGTCAGTGAACCATCGCTAGCAAAGTCGGCTGTACAACTGGGGCGAGTGCTAGGAAGTCTCTCTAGACTAGACCTGCCGTGTGGCGGCGCTCGGTCTGCAATCACTGGTGGCGACACGCGGGTCCGACGTATACTAACGGACCGCGGCCGATTTAAAGGCTACCACCTAGCAAGTGTGGTGTCTGGCGGTGACACCACAGTAACGAAGTAATTCGTACTGTCTGAGCATCCAAAATGAAAAAAACTTGACTTTGCTTATCCGTTTAATATTTATCTTCAAGTTAATTCTTTGATAAAACATTCACTGTTATCACATTTCGTGAAGCGAAATCAATCGCGCCAGAGAATTTTATTACATAAGCAAAAAAAAATTATTCCTGGGCGTTCGTGTTTTATGGTATCATTAAAAGACTAAATATTCTACTCATTTTTATTCCTGTAAAATTATTCAAGAAGTCAGGGGAAGCCCGCAAATTATTACATAAATATGAAGCTATTAGCGGTTTATGGCCACGATCCAGGAATGATCTGCAATGGCTTATTGCCGTTAGAAAACTTTTACGTATTTACTTAAAAATCCGAGGGGAGGAGCTTTTCAGAAAGGAACAAAGTAGGCTAATATTTTAACTATTGAATCATATTGTGAAATTAAGCGCTTTGTAATACATTTACAATGCATAAGTTTTCGTTTTACTAGCACTAAACGTCAGAGGTGCTATTAGACAACTTCCTTCCTGCATAGCGAGGCAAAAAGAAGAGTTAGTCAATTTTCTCTCTGGCGGCGCTTAATTTGTTTATTACGTCAGACGGGATGATGAGTTTATGCAAAGCAAACAGTGTCAGCTGCTATTCGTTATACATTTTATATATTGTGGGCGCACTGTATTGCCGTTCATTTCACACTTCATCATACACTACTGGCCATTGAAATTGCTACACCAAGGAGAAATGCAGATGATAAACGAGTATTCATTGGACAAATATATTATACCAGAACTGACACGTGATTACATTTTCTCGCAATTTCGTTGTGCATAGATCCTGAGAAATCAATACCCTGAACAACCACCTCTGGCCGTAATAACGGCCTTGATACGTCTAGGCATTGAGTTAAACAGAGCTTGGATGGCGCGTACAGGTACAGCTGCCCATGCAGCTTCAACACGATACCACAGTTCGTCACGAGTACTGACTGGCGTATTATGACGAGCCAGTTGCTCGGCCACCATTGACCAGACGTTTTCAATTGGTGAGAGACCTGGAGAATGTGCTGGCCAGGGCAGCAGTCGAACATTTTCTGTATCCAGAAAGGCCCGTACAGGAACTGCAACATGCAGTCGTGCATTATCCTGCTGAAATGTAGGGTTTCGCAGGGATCGAATGAAGGGTACAGTCCCGGGTCGTAACACATCTGAAATGTAACGTCCACTGTTCAAAGTGCCGTCAATGCGAACAAGAGGTGACCGAGACGTGTAACCAATGGCACCCCATACCATCACGTCGTCGAGTACACCATCGCAGGCGCTCCTGTCTGTGATGCAGCGTCAAGGGTAACCGCAGCCATGGTCTCCGAGCTGATAGTCCGTGCTGCTGCAAACGTCGCCGAAACGTTCGTGCAGATGGTTGTTATCTTGCAAACGTCCCCATCTGTTGACTCAGGGATCGAGACGTGGCTGCACGATCCGTTACAGCCATGCGGATAAGATGCCTGTCATCTCGACTGCTAGTGATACGAGATCGTTGGGGTCCAACACGGCGTTCCGTATTAATCTCCTGATCCCACCGATTCCATATTCTGCTAACAGTCATTGGATCTCGACCAACGCGAGCAGGCTACAATCCGACCTTTATCAAAGTCGGAAACTTGATGGTACGCATTTCTCCTCCTTACACGAGGCATCACAACAAAGTTTCACGAGACAACGCCGGTCATCTGCTGTTTTTGTATGAGAAATCGGTTGGAAACTTTCCTTATGTTAGCACGTTGTAGGTGTCGCCACCGGCGCCAACCTTGTGTGAATGCTCTGAAAAGCTAACCATTAGCATATCACAAGATCTTCTTCCTGTCGGTTAAATTTCGCGTCTGTCACACGTCATCGTGTCGTAGCAATTTTAATGGCCAGTAGTGTATTTTCTCAACACGACATCGTTTTCCATTCTATCGCAGCGGCTCATACAAGAATTAAATAGGGATGGCACAGTCCTCAGTAGGTCTCACGAGGTAGTGTACTTCGTTCCAGTTCTCCCACAGAGGACAAAACCACTGGCAGCACCAGGAATCGAATCCGGGCCCCTCAGATGTCTATCAGCCGCGCTATCGACTCAGCTATGGGGGCGGACAAACACGACGGAAGTGCCTCACATAGTATGCAGGTTGTATGAGAAAGAGTTCAACGAGACTGTAATATCCCAGTACCAGAGGTGCTAGGAGCTGAAAGATATATTACTCAAACAGCAGCTAAACAACAGTAACTCTCCGTCTCGGATCTTTAAAGAATCCAATTCCCAGCTTGAAACGTCTGATCACTTTCCAGATGAGTTACTGTATTAAATATTTGACGTTAAACGTGTAAAGCTTTTATGGCTGAAGGCGCTAAAACATAATTAAGATGGTTTTATTGCTTTCGGATTGCTCACTCACAGACTAATGACAAGGTTAGAGAAGGTTTGCCATTACGCTGGAAGCCCCTAAGTGCTCACATTATCAAGCACTGGATTAGCACTGCCTGGGTAATTTGCGCTCCGCTTTAAGAAGAGCCACTTTTCCACGCAGTCAAATGTTTATGTCGCCATATCTCCGGAACCGTGTGTCGTACAATGGTACGGCTTTGCAGCTACATTCAGTGGTTTGTGTGGGTACTCCAGTTCTGCATCTACATAGATACTCCGCAAGCCACCGAACGGTGCGTGGCGGAGGGTACCCTGTACCACTACTTGTCATTTCTATCCCTGTTCCACTCTCAATTAGAACGTAGAAAAAACGACTGTCTATACGCCTCCGCATGAGTCCTAGTTTCTCGTGTCTTGTAGTAGTGAAGGCAGCAGAGGATCAAGTAGGTAAAAACACGAGGACTACTAGAAATCCCTGGGTGACAGAAGAAATATTGAATTTAATTGATGAAAGGAGAAAATATAAAAATGCAGTAAATGAAGCAGGCAAAAAGGAATACAAACGTCTCAAAAAGGAGATCGACAGGAAGTGCAAAACGGCTAAGCAGGCATGGCTAGAGGACAAATGTAAGGATGTAGAGGCTTATCTCACTAGGGGTAGGATAGATACTGCCTACAGGAAAATTAAAGAGACCTTTGGAGAAAAGAGAACCACTTGTATGAATATCAAGAGCTCAGATGGAAACCCAGTTCTAAGCAAAGAAGGGAAAGCAGAAAGGTGGAAGGGATATATAGAGGGTGTACACAAGGGTGAGGTATTTTAGGGCAATATTATGGAAATGGAAGAGGATATAGATGAAGGTGAAATGGGAGATACGATACTGCGTGAAGAGTTTGACAGAGCACTGAAAGACCTACGGCAAAACAAGGCCCTGGCTATAGACATCATACCATTAGAACTACTGACAGCCTTGGGAGAGCCAGTCCTCACAAAACTCTACCATCTGGTGAGCAAAATGTATGAAACAGGCGAAATACCCTAAGACTTCAAGAACTTAGAACTACTTAAACCTAACTAACCTAAGGACATCACACACATCCGTGCCCGAGGCAGGATTCGAACATGCGACCGTACCGGTCTCGCGGTTTCGGACTGCAGCGCCTAGAGCCGCGCGGCCACCGCGGCCGGCACGTAAAACAGTAAAGGAGTTTTGCTATTTGGGGAGCAAAATAACTGACGATGGTCGAAGCAGAGACGATATAAAATGTAGACTGGCAATGGCAAGGAAACCGTTTCTGAAGAAGAGAAATTTGTTAACATCGAGTATAGATTTAAGAGTCAGGAAGTCGTTTATGAGAGTATTTGTATGGAGTGTAGCCATGTATGGAAGTGAAACATGGACAATAACTAGTTTGGACAAGAAGAGAATAGAATCTTTCGAAATGAGGTGCTATAAAAGAATGCTGAATATTAGTTGGTTAGATCACATAACTAATGAGTAGGTACTGAATAGAATTGGGGAGAAGAGAAGTTTGTGGCACAACTTGACAAGAAGAAGGGACCGGTTGGTAGGACATGTTCTGAGACATCAAGGGATCACCAATTTAGTATTGGAGGGCAGCGTGGAGGGTAAAAATCGTAGAGGGAGACCAAGAGATAAATACACTAAGCGGATTCAGAAGGATGTAGGCTGCAGTACGTACTGGGAGATGAAGCAGCTTGCACAGGATAGAGCAGCATGGGGAGCTGCATCAAACCAGTCTCAGGACTGAAGACCACAACAACAACATCTCCTTGGTCCCTACGCGCAATGTATGTTGATCTCAGTAGGATCGTTCTGCAGTCGGCTTCAGATGCCGGGACTCTAAATTTTCTCCATAGTGTTTCTCGAAAAGAACGTCGCCTTCTCCTATTAATTCAAATTTTTTTAAGCTCTACTCAGAAATCATTCTGTAGTCGAAGACAGTACGACTATTTGGGCTATACCAATATTCAGTGCTACAGGATGAAAACCGAGGTTAAAGAATATTTTTCGGGCTAATTTGTCCGTCGTCAAGGACTACATTCAGATAAAGACATATTACGTAGACACAGACAAAGCTATGAAACAGCTGATAATTTTAAAGTTATCTCATCATTACGATGTCGCCACTCCTGGTTTTTAATCTTCTAAAGCAAACGGAACATTGTACATGATTGATACAGCACTTCGCAAAATACTTGCTGACTAGGCATGTTGCAACTCTGTAATGCAACTGATGTCCGACAACGACAGCGAGAAATTGCCATATAGATCAGATGGGGAAAATGTTGCACAATGCATGTACACACGTACCATCTAATAGGCCACGCCGCATGGTAAAAGGTACAAGGTGACAATTATTGAACTACACTACTGGCCATTAAATTCCTACACCAAGAAGAAATGCAGATGATAAATGGGTATTCATTGGACAAATATATTATACTAGAACTGACATGTGTTTACATTATAACGCCATTTGGGTGCATAGATCCTGAGAAATCAGTACCCAGAACAACCACCTCTGGCCGTAATAACGCCATTGATACGCCTGGGCATTGAGTCAAACAGAGCTTGGATGGCGTGTACAGGTACAGCTGCCCATGCAGCTTCAACACGATACCACAGTTCATCAAGAGTAGTGACTGGTGTATTGTGACGAACCAGTTGCTCGGCCGCCATTGACCAGACGTTTTCAATTGGTGAGAGATCTGGAGAATGTGCTGAGCAGGGCAGCAGTCGAACATTTTCTGTATCCAGAAAGGCCCGTACAGGACCTGCAACTTGCGGTCGTGCATTATCCTACTGAAATGTACGGTTTCGCAGGGGTCGAATGAAGGGTGGAGCCACGGGTCGTAGCACATC
Organism: Schistocerca serialis cubense; assembly: GCF_023864345.2. Taxonomy (NCBI): domain Eukaryota; kingdom Metazoa; phylum Arthropoda; class Insecta; order Orthoptera; family Acrididae; genus Schistocerca; species Schistocerca serialis. Next base: position 140,822,934 of record NC_064649.1, on the reverse strand, counting down.
TGAAATGTCCACTGTTCAAAGTGCCGTCAATGCGAACAAGAGGTGACCGAGACGTGTAAGCCATACCATCACGTCGGGTGATTCGCCAGTATGGCGATGACGAATACACGCTTCCAATGTGCGTTCAACGCGATGTCGTCAAACTCGGATACGACCATCATGATGCTGTAAACAGAACCCGGATGCATCCGAAAAAATGACGTTTTGCCATTCGTGCACCCAGGTTCATCGTTGAGTACACCATCGCAGGCGCTCCTGTCTGTGATGCAGAGTCAAGGATAACCGCAGCCACGGTCTCCGACCTGATAGTCCACGCAGCTGCTAACGTTGTCGAACTGTTCGTGGAGATGGTTATCTTTTTGCAAACGTCCCCATCTGTTGACTCAGGGATCGACACGTGGCTGCACGATCCGTTACAGCCATGCGGATATGATGCCTGTCATCTCGACTTCTAGTGATACGAAGCCGTTGGGAGACCAGCACAGCGTTCCGTATTAATCTCCTGAACCCACCGATTCCATATTCTGCTAACAGTCATTGGATCTCGACCAACGCGAGCAGGCTACAATCCGACCGTTATCAAAGTCGGAAACGTGATGGTACGCATTTCTGCTCCTTACACGAGGCATCACAACAACGTTTCACCAGGCAACGCCCGACAACTGCTGTTTGTGTATGAGAAATCGGTTGGAAACTTTCCTCGTGTCAGCACGTTGTAGGTGTCGCCACCGGCGCCAACCTTGTAAGAATGCTCTGAAAAGCCAAACATTTGCATATCACAACATCTTATTCCTGTCGGTTAAATTTCGTGGTGTAGCAATTTTAATGGCCAGTAGTGTATATGAAAAAAAAACTTAAATTAGTTACAAACTACGGAACGCACACACTTATTGAACATGTTATCGTCACTACAGATATTCGGCTTTAGATTGTGCCATGTTCGATATGCCTGCTATCATTGGCGATGATGTGGCGCGGGCGAATAGCGAAATTCTGCATGACCTGCTGAAGTGTCGGAACATCGATGCTGTCGATGACCTCCTGAATGGCTGTTTTCAGCTCTGCAATGGTTTTGGGATTACTGCTGTACACCTTGCATTAATATAGCCCCACAAAAAGCAGTCGCACGTGTTCAAATCTGGAGAATATGGCGGCCAATCGAGGACGATACTAGTGGCCTCTGGATACTCCAGAGCCAGAATGCAGTCCCTGAAGTGCCCCTCCACGACATCAAACACTCTCCTGCTTCGATGGGGTCGAGCTCCGTCTTGCATGAACCACAACGTGTCGAAAACTGGGTCTCTTTGGTTAATGGGAATGAAACCATCTTCAGAAACCATCAGGTACCATTCGAGGAATATCGCACCGATTATTTAGTGACTGGACACTGCACAGCACAAAGTCACCTGTTGAAGGCGAAGAAACTTCTCGATCGCGAAATGCGCATTCTCAGTCCCCGAAATGTGCCAATTTTGCTAATTGACGAACCCATCCGAATGTAAGTGGGCTTCGTCGCTAAACCAAACCACACAGCGCACACTAATTCCCATCATGCTGGCAGTCAACCGTGCAGTTTGAACGTCCCAACGCAAACCGTTCAAAAGTTTCACGATTCTATTTCATATAGTTCAATAGTTGTCACCCTTTACGTTACTGTCCCAGCAACACTGTGCCACTTTTATGCTCTGGGTTTGTTGCACCACTGCCAGTTTGCTGTATCCATCGCACCCTCACGTTAACGATTCAACACAGAAATTGCGTTGCTCGTTTCTGTCGAAATTGTCATTAAAATAGCACTGACTGCTTTTCCCATTCTCTGTAATAACCCAATATTTCAGACCAATGCAAATTTAAGAATAAAAATTACTCGTCTTTTAATAGAGGTTTATTTGAAAACGAAAAAAAAACAGCACTACTGCTATGGATAATTGATGTATCGACTTTTTATGTTACTTGGTTATTAGCAACAAATTAAAAAAAATGGTCCAAATGGCTCTATGGGACTCAACTGCTGAGGTCATCAGTCGCCTAGAACTTAGAACTACTTACACCTAACTAACCTAAGGACATCACACACATCCATGCCCGAGGCAGGACTAGAACCTGTCACCGTAGCGGCCGCGCGGTTCCAGACTATAGCGCCTAGAACCGCTCGGCCACCCCGGCCAGCAAAAAAATAAAAGTCACCAGTTATAACCGAGACCAAAAAGATACCGAAAAATACCAGTTATTCAGAACTAAAACACCGGTTTCCATTTTAACGGGACCGTTTTTTCTATCTCTAATTCAGTGAACCACGATGTGGCTGGTTCAAATGGCTCTGAGCACTATGGGACTTAACATCTGTGGTCATCAGTCCCCTAGAACTTAGAACTACTTAAACCTAACTAACCCAAGGACACCACACACATCCATGCCCGAGGCAGGATTCGAACCTGCGACTGTAGCAGTCCCGAACCACGATGTGCATATCGGTCAACTACTCATCAGTAAACCTATCCATACCGCTGCGTGTCACTGTTAGCGTACAGCTACCTTGCCGGAAAAACAAACTCTAAACAGAACGGAACAATGCTGAATACAGATTCTGGCCGAAGAGTAAACTGTGCATTACTACCATCAACACAAAATACGGTGAGTGAGTGGAACAAATTTGTTTCGAAAACAAGGCACCTGTCCAATACGTCGCCATCTGCACCGTTAATAACATATTTTCATTGCAACACAGAAACAACGGTTAATCCGGGCAGGAAATGAAACGAAATGAAATTACTCCACGAAGAGCCATCGAAGATCATTGGTTCCTTATACCAAAATACTCAGAAAATATAGCTGAAAAAACTCCTAAATTTCGTCGGTGGTATTCCGGTTCAAAATGCGGTAAACTAAGTTAAGAAAAACGACACGTCATTATTCCTCCTATGTTCTAGCCATTTCTGTATTACGTGGAGCCTCCCATTTATCCCGAAGACGTCGGTGACAGGGATTTAAAAAAGGTGCTGAAATCCGTTTACGAGTCGTGGTAAATTGCACCTTTAAGAGTGAGAACGGTGAAACTGCCGCAATTTACGTCGGTTGCGAGACTTCGCCAGCTTGCGAGACTATCGTCACGTAAATGCCGCAGCCAAAAGCAAGAATACAGCACAACAGACAGCGATAGGTGTGGCTTTACTGCGCCTGGTACAACAGAAGCGGAATTCCACAGAACAGCAGTGATGTCAGACATGCTGTGCTATTGTCCTCTGCGTCATTTTCTTTTACTGACAGGGATTACTTTTGTTCCACGCGGCACAGTAGTATCGTCACCACCATCTCTTCAGTTGTAACGTCTACCTTAACGCCATCCTAGGTAGTATACCGTCTTTGACGACGTGAGTCATTTGTCGTCCTATGGTAGCGATGCAATAACAAACGCCGGTATTGTTGCAGTTTTATGGGTTTCATTCCTAGCTACAAAATTGTTCTCACAAATTGCGCCGGAAACATCTACCAACAGCGACATTTTATGCAACTGTTCCCTGAATCATCTTAACGTACGTAAGCTATATATATACAGGGTGTTACAAAAAGGTACGGCCAAACTTTCAAGAAACATTCCTCACACACAAATAAAGAAAAGATGTTATGTGCACATGTGTCCGGAAACGCTTAATTTCCATGTTAGAGCTCATTTTAGTTTCTTCCACCTACGCACAATGGAGCACGTTATCGTGATTTCATACGGGATACTCTACCTGTGCTGCTAGAACATGTGCCTTTACAAGTACGACACAACATGTGGTTCATGCACGATGGAGTTCCTGCACATTTCAGTCGAAGTGTTCGTACGCTTCTCAATAACACATTCGGTGACCGATGGATTGGTAGAGGCGGACCAATTCCGTGGCCTCCACGCTCTCCTGACCTCAACCCTCTTGACTTTCATTTATGGGGGCATTTGAAAGCTCTTGTCTACGCAACCCCGGTACCAAATGTAGAGACTCTTCGTGCTCGTGTTGTGTACGGCTGTGATACAATACGCCATTCTCCGGGGCTGCATCAGCGCATCAGGGATTCCATGCGACGGAGGGTGAATGCATGTATCCTCGCAAACAGGGGACATTTTGAACATTTTCTGTAATAAAGTGTTTGAAGTCACGCTTTTACGTTCTGTTACTGTGTGTTTCCATTCCATGATTAATGTGATTTGAAGAGAAGTAATAAAATGAGCTCTAACATGGAAAGTAAGCGTTTCCGGACACATGTACACATTACATATTTTCTTTCTTTGTGTGTGAGGAATGTTTCTTGAAAGTTTGGCCGTACCTTTTTGTAACACCCTATATATACACTCCTGGAAATTGAAATAAGAACACCGTGAATTCATTGTCCCAGGAAGGGGAAACTTTATTGACACATACCTGGGGTCAGATACATCACATGATCACACTGACAGAACCACAGGCACATAGACACAGGCAACAGAGCATGCACAATGTCGGCACTAGTACAGTGTATATCCACCTTTCGCAGCAATGCAGGCTGCTATTCTCCCATGGAGACGATCGTAGAGATGCTGGATGTAGTCCTGTGGAACGGCTTGCCATGCCATTTCCACCTGGCGCCTCAGTTGGACCAGCGTTCGTGCTGGACGTGCAGACCGCGTGAGACGACGCTTCATCCAGTCCCAAACATGCTCAATGGGGGACAGATCCGGAGATCTTGCTGGCCAGCGTAGTTGACTTACACCTTCTAGAGCACGTTGGGTGGCACGGGATACATGCGGACGTGCATTGTCCTGTTGGAACAGCAAGTTCCCTTGCCGGTCTAGGAATGGTAGAACGATGGGTTCGATGACGGTTTGGATGTACCGTGCACTATTCAGTGTCCCCTCGACGATCACCAGTGGTGTACGGCCAGTGTAGGAGATCGCTCCCCACACCATGATGCCGGGTGTTGGACCTGTGTGCCTCGGTCGTATGCAGTCCTGATTGTGGCGCTCACCTGTACGGCGCCAAACACGCATACGACCATCATTGGCACCAAAGGCAGAAGCGACTCTCATCGCTGAAGACGACACGTCTCCATTCGTCCCTCCATTCACGCCTGTCGCGACACCACTGGAGGCGGGCTGCACGATTTTGGGGCGTGAGCGGAAGACGGCCTAACGGTGTGCGGGACCGTAGCCCAGCTTCATGGAGACGGTTGCGAATGGTCCTCGCCGATACCCCAGGAGCAACAGTGTCCATAATTTGCTGGGAAGTGGCGGTGCGGTCCCCTACGGCACTGCGTAGGATCCTACGGTCTTGGCGTGCATCCGTGCGTCGCTGCGGTCCGGTCCCAGGTCGACGGGCACGTGCACCTTTCGCCGACCACTGGCGACACCATCGATGTACTGTGGAGACCTCACGCCCCACGTGTTGAGCAATTCGGCGGTACGTCCACTCGGCCTCCCGCATGCCCACTATACGCCCTCGCTCAAAGTCCGTCAACTGCACATACGGTTCACGTCCACGCTGTCGCGGCATGCTACCAGTGTTAAAGACTGCGATGGAGCTCCGTATGCCACGGCAAACTGGCTGACACTGACGGCGGCGGTGCACAAATGCTGCGCAGCTAGCGCCATTCGACGGCCAACACCGCGGTTCCTGGTGTGTCCGCTGTGCCGTGCGTGTGATCATTGCTTGTACAGCCCTCTCGCAGTGTCCGGAACAAGTATGGTGGGTCTGACACACCGGTGTCAATGTGTTCTTTTTTCCATTTCCAGGAGTGTATATCATACTCAGCTGAGTGAAGATGTTAAAGCTATTCCATGACCAAAATTCAAAGAAACTTGATTAAATTGAAGTGTTATATTCTGTTTGGCATATAAGTTGTTAAGCCAGGTACGGTCTCACAGACCGCTGGGGTTTATTGTTCAAAAATGACTCTGAGCCCTATGGGACTTAACATCTGAGGTCATCAGTCCCCTAGAACTTAGAACTACTTAAACCTAACTAACCTAGTGACATCACACACATCCACGCCCTAGCAGGATTCGAACCTGCGACCATAGCAATCGCGCGGTTCCTGACTGAAGCGCCTAGAACCGCTCGGCCACCGTGGCCGGCGTTTATTCTTACTCTGTTGCTAATGCGTAGAATGCGTAGACGTGGGATAGGAGATTACAGACAGGGTTATTTAGGTGTTCTTTAGCGAAGCTGCAGTAATTTCCTTTGTCAGTAGCCACTTTGATGTGACCTGAACCTGTACTACTACTGCTTCTTTCGTGCTACCAGTCCATGAGATCGCAACTGGGACTTTGCGTTATGGTGTCAGTAGCCAACTTTTCATCTGCTTTTCATGTTACGGAGCCACACTTTGAGGATACTGTTTTAAAATGGTTTGAGGACAGTTTAGGAAGTGATGTTGCATTAGATAGTGACAACGAAACAGAAAGTGGACATAGTCCAGAACAGGAACAGTGCGGAAGTGAAGCGAAATTGTTATGAAATCTTTGAATGAAACGAGTGATCAACATGATGAAGACGGAATTGAAGAGGCTGGATCTTTAGCTAAAGGTCCTGCAAGAAATATATTTCGTTGAAACAAATATAGCTTGTCGTCGAAGCCTCTTCTATCTATGGCCAATGGCATTATTTTACGGCATGTTGCACATAAGTGGGGGAAGGGGGGGGGGGAAGAATCTCAGGTGACCCGCTTCAATTTTTTAAAGAAGTTTGCAAACTCGTGGGTGACACCACAGACAAAAAGCGAGTCCACGGCTATCACATAGCCCGTGAACTTCGTGCATCCATTCACTGTGTTTTGGATATAGCACAACTAAGAGTAGACGTCATTGTAGAACGATGGGAAAAACGCAAAAAATGCTCAAACTGCGGTCCAAGAGAGACGTCTTATATTTATCATTATTGCAGGAAGCCAATCTAGCTTGATTTCTCTACAAAAATTTCCAACCAGTGCAAAGTAAACCTCTGACAAGAAAACTAAAAACCTGAAAATTGCTAGTGTAATTTTCATTTTTTGAATATTTTATGTTTTCATTATTACATGTATAATAAACAATAAAATTATAGCGAAAGGTAAAATTTAGATGGCAGGGTATTTAAGCATTCATAGCATTAACATTATCATGTATCACTGTGTTCATTTTGTGCAGTTATTTGTTGAAATGCGTTTTTTCGTAAAAATAAATTTTAAAATTTATTTGAACATGTTTTTGTGTAAACATCTACATGGATACTCTGCAAATCACATTTAAGTGCCTGGCAGAGGATTCATCGAACCACCCACACAATTCTCTATTATTCCAATCTCGTATAGCGCGCGGAAAGAACGAACACCTATTTGTTTCCGTAGGAGATCTGATTTCCCTTATTTTGTCGTGGTGATCGTTTCTCCCTATGTAGGTCGGTGTCAACAAAATATTTTCGAATTCGGAGGAGAAAGTTTGTGATTGGAATTTCGTGAGAAGATTACGTCGCAACGAAAAACGCCTTTCTTTTAATGATGTCCAGCCCAAATCCTGTATCATTTCTGTGACAATCTCTTCAATATTTCGCGATAATATAAAACGTGGTGCCCTTCTTTGAACTTTTTCGATGTACTCCGTCAGTCCAATCTGGTAACGATCCTACACCGTGCGGCGTAGTGTAGGCAGTCTCCTTAGTAGATCTGTTACATTTCCTACGTGTCCTGCCAATAAAACACAGTCTTTGGTTAGCTTTCCCCATAACATTTTCTATGTGTTCCTTCCAATTTAAGTTGTGCGTAATTGTAATTCCTAGGCATTTAGTTGACTTTGCGGCCTTTAGATTAGACTGATTTATCGTGTAACCGAAGTTCAACGGATTACTTTTAGCACTCATGTGGATGACCTCACACTTTTGGTTATTTAGGGTCAGCTGTCAGTTTTCGCACCACTCAGCTATCTTTTCTAAATCGTTTTGATCTTCTGATGACTTTGTTAGTCGATAAACGACAGCGTCATCTGCAAACAACTTAAGACAGCTGCTCAGGTTGTCTCCCAAATCGTTTATATAGATAGGGAACAGCAAAGGGCCTATAACACTATCCTGGGGAACGCCAGAAATCCCTTGTATTTTACCCGATGACTTTCCATCAATTACTACGAACTGTAACCTCTCTGACAGGAAATTACAAATCCAGTCACATAACTCAGACGATACTCCATAGGCACGCAATTTCACTATAAGCCGCTTGTGTGGTACAGTGTCAAAAGCCTTCTGGAAATCCAGAAATACGGAATCGGTCCCTTGTCAATAGCACTCAACACTTCATGCGAATAAAGAGCTAGTTGTGTTTCACAAGAACGATGTTTTCTAAATCCTTGTCGACTGTGTGTCAATAGACCGTTTTCTTCGAGGTAATTCATAATGTTCGAACATAATATATGTTCCAGAATCCTGCTGCTTATCGACGTTAATGATATGGGCCTGTAATTAAGTCGATTAATCCTACTACCTTTAGCCGGTCGATGTGGCCGTGCGGTTCTAGGCCCTTCTGTCTGGAACCGCGTGACCGCTACGGTCGCAGGTTCGAATCCTGCCTCGGGCATGGGTGTGTGTGATGTCCTTAGGTTAGTTAGGTTTAAGCAGTTCTAAGTTCTACGGGACTGATGACCACAGATGTTAAGTCCCACAGTGCTCAGAGCCATTTCAACCATTTTGAACCTACTACCTTGATTAAATATTGGTGTGACCTGTGCATCTTTCCAGTCTTTTGGTACAGATCTTTCGTCGAACGAACTGTTGTATATGATTGTCAAGTATGGAGCTAATGCATCAGCATACTCTGATAGGAACCTAATTGGTATACAGTCTGGACCAGAAGACTTGCTTTTATTAAGTGATTTAAGTTGCTTCACTACTCCGAGGATATTAACTTCTACGTTACTCATGTGGCAGGTGTTCTTGATTCGAATTCTGGAATATTTGCTTCGTCTTCTTTTGTGATATTAATGCAACCTTTCCCATTAAAGGGAACTGTTTCGCTGAAACTGCTGAATGTAATTTTTATCGCGATTTAAACATTGTCGTATGGAAGACTACACTTGGGACAGAGTGTGATAAAAAAAAAAGACTTGGAAGTTAAGGGTTAATTACTAAACATTAAAATCTGCTGACCAACGCCACCTGATGACCTTACCAATATAAGTAAATAAGTATTGCAGTTTTCTCGCCGGCTCTCTCTCATTTGGTTTCATCGCAAGTCTTTCAAGTCATAGAAGTTAGAGCAATATGTGTAACAGATGGCTCCAACTTAAGAAACCACGTAACCGTACACAATGGCACAATAACAGTATTGCCATCTCTGCAGACATGTGTGGCTCCAGCTGGACAGAACTCCAGAACACTTTCGCATACAGGTGACCACAGCAGTACAACTTTACATTCCAAATAGCTCTGCAGCTGATTCGGGATAAACATAGGGACATTCGAGGCAATACTGACCCTACGACTTCTCTTAGATTTACAGACTTACGAGAAAGCTTTGACTGGAATACTCTCACTGAAATTCTGAACGTAGCAGGGCTAAAATGCAGGGAGCGAAAGGCTATTTACAATTTGTACAGAAACCAGATGGCAGTTGTAAGAGTCGAGGGACATGAAAGAGAAGCAAGGGAAGAAATACACGATGAGATAAAAGAAATTATTCAGATAGATAAGGGCAACGAACATTTAAGTATTATGGGCGACTGGAATTCGATAGTAGGCAAAGCAAGACGAGGAAAAATAGTAGGCGATTGGACTCAGGGGAAAGAAATAAAGGAGCAAGCCGCCTGGTAGAATTTTGCACAGAGCATAATTTAATGGTCGCCAGCACCTGGTTTAAGACTCATGAAAGAAGGTTGTACATCTGGAAGAGACGTGGAGACACTGGAAAGTTTCAGATTAAGAAATCTTCGTCTTACCTTTACATAAAGATTTCTTAACCAGATTTTAAACTGTAAGACATTTCCAGGGGCAGATGCGTACTCTGACCACAATTTTTTGGTTAAAAACTATAGACGAAAACGGAAGTAATTATAAAATTAAGGAGATGGGACCTGGATAGCTTGAAAGAACGAGAGATTGTTGAGATTTCAGAAGGAGCATTAGGCAACGATTCACTAGAACAGCGGGAAGGAATTCAGCAGAAGACAAATGGATAGATTTAAGATGTGTTATAGTGAAGGCAGCAGAGGATAAAATAGTAAAAAGACAAGGCCTCGTAGAATACTTAGATAGCACAGGAGGTATTGAATTTAACTGATGAAAGCAGAAAATATTAAAATGCAGCAAATGAAAGATTACAAACGCCTAAAAATAAGATGGACAGGATGTCCAAAATGGCTCTGCAGGAATGGCTAGAAGACAAATGGTTCAAATGGCTCTGATCACTATGGGACTTAACTTCTAAGGTCATCAGTCCCTTAGAACTTAGAACTAATTAAACCTAACTAACCTAAGAACATCACACACATCCATGGCCGTGGCCGGATTCGAACCTGCGACCGTAGCGGTCGCGCGGTTCCAGACTAGCGCCTAGAACCGCTCGGCCACCTCGGCCGGCGCTAGAGGACAAATGTAAAGATTCAGAAACACATATCACTAGGGAAAAGATAGATACCGCCTACTTGAAAATTAAAGAGGCCTCTGGAGAAAAGCAGCTGTATGAATAGCAAGAGCTCAGATGCATAACCAGTACTAAGCAAAGAAGGGAAAGCTGAAAGATGGAAGAAATTTCTTGAGAGTGTATACAAGGGAGACGAACTTGAAAGCAATATTATGGAAAGGAACTAGGATGTAGTTGAGATGAGAGATGGGATATTGCGAGAAGAAATTGACAGAGCACTGAGAATCCTGTGTCGAAGTAAGGCCCCGGGAGTAGATGACATTCCGTCAAAACTACTGATAGCCTTGGGAGAGCCAGCCATAACAAAACTCTTCCATCTGGTGTGCAGGAAGTATGAGACAGGCGAAATACCCTCAGGCTTCGAGAAGACCTTTGCAATTCCAATTCCAGAGAAATCAGGTGCTGGCAGGTGTGAATATTACCGAACTATCAGTTTAATAAGCCACGACTGCAAAATACTAACACGAATTCTTTACAGAAGAAAGGAAAACCGGTTAGAAGTCGATCTCGGGGAAGATCAGTTCGGATTCCAGAGAATAGGAACACGCGAGGTAATGCTAACCCCACGACTTCTCTTAGAAGATTTGTAGACTTACAGACAGCTTTTGACACTATTGTTGACTTGAATACACTGTAATTCTTAACGTATCAGGGGTAAAAGATAGAGAGTGAAAAATATACACAACTTGTACAGAAACCAAACTGCAATCACCTGTATAAGAGTCGAGCGGCATGAAGCGAAAGCATTGGTTGAGAGGGATGATGAGGGTTGTAGCCTATCCCCGACGTTGTTATCTGTACACTGAGCAAGCAGTGAAGGTAACAAAAGAAAAATTTGGAGTAGGAATGAAAAGTTCAGGGAGAATAAACAAAAACTTCGATATTTGCCGATGACACTGTAGTTCTGCCAGAGAGAGCAAAGGACTTGGAAGAGCAGGTGATCAGAATGGACAATGTTTTGAAAGGAGGGTATAAGATGAACATCAACAAAAAGCAAAACAATGGAGTCGAATTAAATAAGGTTGGTTGGTTGGGGAAGGAGACCAGACAGCGTGGTCATCGGATGAAGAAGGAAGTCGGCCGTGCCGTTTTTAGAGGAACCATCCCAGAATTTCCCTGGAGTGATTTAGGGAAATCACGGAAAACCTAAATCAGGATGGCCGGACGCGGGATTGAACCGTCGTCCTCCCGAATGCGAGTCCAGTGTCTAACCACTGCGCCACCTCGCTCGGTAATTAAATAAGGCCCTAAGTGCAGGCATGTATGGAAGTGACATGGACGATAAACAGTTTACACAAGAAGACGGCAGCTTTTGACGTGTAGTGCTACAGAAGAACGCTGAATATTAGATGGGTAGATTGCGCTACTAACAAAGAGGTTGTTGTTGTTGTGGTCTTCAGTCCAGAGACTGGTTTGATGCAGCTCTCCATGCTACTCTATCCTGTGCAAGCTTCTTCATCTCCCAGTACCTACTGCAACCTACATCATTCTGAATCCGTTTAGTGTATTCATCTCATGGTCTCCCTCTACGATTTTTACCTTCCACGCTGCCCTCCAATACTAAATTGGTGATCCCTTGATGCCTCAGAATATACTCTACCAACCGATCCCTACTTCTAGTCAAGTTGTGTCACAAATTTCTCTTCTCCCCAATTCTATTCAATACCTCCCCATTAGTTATGTGATATACCCATCTAATCTTCAGCACTCTTCTGTAGCGCCACATTTCGAAAGCTTCTATTCTCTTCTTGTCTAAGCTATTTATCGTCCACGTTTCACTTCCATACATGGCTACACTCAATACAAATACTTCCAGAAACGACTTCCAAGTAATGAATTTGTGGCACAACCTAGCTAGAAGGCGGGATCGGTTGACAGGACACATTTTGAGACGTGAAGGAATCAGCAATTTAATACTGGAGGTAAGAGTAGCGGGTAAAAATCGTAGAGACGAATACAGTGAGGAGATTCATAAGGATGTTATTTGAGTGGTTATTTGGAGATGAAGACGCATGCACAAGGTAGAGTAGCATGTAGAGCTGCATCAACCCAGTCTCAGGACTGAAGACCCCAATAGTAACGAGTTCCTTGATGAATGATTTTGAGGTCGCTGAACTAGACCTGGTTTTGCAACAGACGCAGACCCATTGATATGGCCACCACTATGCCTGGGGGTTACTACCCCAGACAAAATCGTACAAATGGCTCTGAGCACTATGGAACTTAACTTCTAAGGTCATCAGTCCTCTAGAACTCAGAACTACTTAAACCGAACCAACCTAAGAACATAACATACATCCATGCCCGAGGCAGGATTCGTACCTGCGACTGTAGCGGTCGCGCGGTTCCAGACTGTAGCGCCTAGAACCGCTCGACCACCACGTCCGCCAGACAACTCATTTGCGAAATAACCAAGTTTCGGACAAGTGGGAGCAGTACTCGCGCTCTGAGGTTTCTTTGCAAACTTAATTATTTACCCTGCACAGCCAAAGAAACTGGTACATCAGCCTAATATCGTGCAGGGCCCATGGGTACACGCAGAAGTGCCGAAACACGACGTGGCATGGACTCGACTAATGTCTGAAATAGTGCTGGAGGGAACTGACACCACGAATCCTGCAGGGCTGTCCATAAATCCGTAAGAGTACGACGGGGTGCGGAGATCTCTTCTGAACAGCACATTGCAAAGCATCCCAGATATGGTCAATAATGTTCATGTCTGGGGAGTTTGGTGGCCAGCGGAAGTGTTTAAACTCAGAAGAGTGTTCCTGGAGCCACTCTGTAGCAACTCTGGATGTGTGGGGTGTCGCATTGTCGTGCAGGAATTGCCCAAGACCCTCACAATGCACAATGGACATCAGTGGATGGATGTTATCAGACAGGATGCTTACGTACGTGTCATCTGCCAGAGTCGTATATAGTCGTATCAGGGGTCCCATATCGCTCCAACTGCGCACGACCCACGTCATTACAGAGCCTCCACCAGCTTGAACAGACTCCTGCTGACATGCAGAGTCCATGGATTCATGAGGATGTCTACATATCCGTAGACGTCCATCCGCTCGATATATTTTGAAGCGAGACTCGTCCGACCAGGCAACATGTATCCAGTCATCAACAGTCCAATGTCCTTGTTGATGGGCCCGGGCGAGGAATAGAGGTTTGTGTCGTGCAGTCGCCAAGGATACACGAATTGGCCCTCGGCTTCGAAAGCCCATATCGGTGATGTTTCGTTGAATGGTTCGCACGCTGACACTTGGTGATGACCAAACGTTGAAATCTTTGGCAATCTGCGGAAGGGTTGCCTTTCTGTCACGTTGAACGATTCTCTTCAGTGGTCGTTGGTCCCGTTCTTGCAGGATCTGTTTCCGGCCGCAGCGATATTGGAGATCTGACGTTTTATCGGATTCCTGTTATTCACGGTACACTCGTGAAATGGTCGTAAGGGGAAAATCCCCACTTCATCGCTACCTCGGAGGTGCTGTGTCCCATCGCTCGTGCGTCGACTGTAACACCACGTTCAAACTCAAGATACCCTGCCATTGTAGCAGCAGTAACCGATCTAACAACTGCCACTGACACTTGTCGTCTTACATAGGCGTTGCCGACGGCAGTGCGGTATTCTGCCTGTTTACATATCTCTGTATTTGAATGCGCATGCCTATACCAGTTTCTTTGGCGCTTCAGTGTATTTTTACCGACCGAGGTAGAGAACCGTAAAAAGAATGCCGCAGGGGGCGGCACTGGGCAAAGTGGCAGAATGTCTGACGTGAGTGAATTTCGGGCACGCCCTCTGCTTCCGGCCACCCCCGCTTTCCAGGGAAACAGTGGAGCCACGTGTGTGGCGATAACGACTCGACACAGCTCGGCGGAAGTGTAGGGACTCAGAGCGGCACTAGGGGTCCTCTGACAGCGGCGTCGCTCCAGCTCTTTTCTCGGAACCGTCTCTGGAAGCTTCCGGCACGGTTTTAAGTAAAAGCTGCGCGTAAATTCCTTTAGTCCATCCTCCAACAGCCACGCAAACGGACAGCATCCGCAGTTCGCGCTTCGGACCACGAAGCTGTTGCGACCGTATGGATAGAGGTGTCCAGGAAACAGAGCCAGTGGGTGTGGTGACTACTGCCATTGTGATCACAGCCTGATAGTTTCCTCTCGCACCGTCCACTACAGGTAACTACGGAAACATGTTGTTGTTGTGGTCTTCAGTCCTGAGACTGGTTTGATGCAGCTCTCCATGCTACTCTATCCTGTGCAAGCTTCATCATCTCCCAGTACGTACTGCAGCCTACATCCTTCTGAATCTGTTTAGTGTATTCATCTCTTGGTCTCCCTCTACAATTTTTACCCTCCACGCTGCCCTCCAGTACTAAATTGGTGATCCCTTGATGCCTCAGAACATGTCCTACCAACCGATCCCTACTTCTAGTCAAGTTGTGCCACAAACTCCTCCCCAATTCTATTCAGTACCTCCCCATTAGTTATGTGGTCTACCCATCTTATCTTCAGCATTCTTCTGTAGCACCACATTTCGAAAGCTTCTATTCTCGTCTTGTCTAAACTATTTATCGTCCATGTTTATCTTCCATACATGGTTACACTCCATACAAATACTTTCAGAAACGACTTCGAGGCACTTAGATCAATACTCGATGTTAACAAATTTCTCTTCTTCAGAAACGCTTTCCATGCCATTGCCAGTCTACATTTTATATCCTCTCTACTTCGACCATCATCAGTTATTTTGCTCCCCAAATAGCAAAACTCCTTTACTACTTTAAGTGTCTCATCTCCTAATCTAATTCCCTCAGCATCACCCGACTTAATTCGAATATATTCCATTATCCTCGGTTTGCTTTTGTTGATTTTCATCTTATATCCTCCTTTCAAGACACTGTCCATTCCGTTCAACTGCTCTTCCAAGTCTTTTGCTTTCTCTGACAGAATTACAATGTCATCGGCGAACCTCAAAGTTTTTATTTCTTCTCCAAGGATTTTAATACCTACTCCGAATTTTTCTTTCGTTTCCTTTACTGCTTGCTCAATATACGGATTGAATAACATCGGGGATAGGCTACAACCCTGTCTCACTCCCTTCCCAACCACTGCTTCCCTTTCACGTCCCTCGACTCTTATAACTGCCATCTGCTTTCTGTACAAATTGTAGATAGCCATTCGCTCCCTGTATTTTACCCCTGCCACCTTAAGAATTTGAAAGAGAATATTCCAGTCAACATTGTCAAGAGCTTTCTCCAAGTCTACAAATGCTAGAAACGTAGGTTTGCCTTTCCTTAATCTAGCTTCTAAGATAAGTCGTAGCGTCAGTATTGCCTCACATGTTCCAACATTTCTACGGAATCCAAACTGATCTTCCCCAAGGTCGGCTTCTACCAGTTTTTCCATTCGTCTGTAAAGAATTCGTGTTAGTATTTTGCAGCTGTGACTTATTAAACTGATAGTTCGGTAATTTTCACATCTGTCAGCACCTGCTTTCTTTGGGATGGGATAAAAGGTCGATGTTCATTTATTCATATCTAGAAAATAGGAAGCAGATTGTTTTCTGACAGGTAGACTGTAAAGTGGTGAAGGTAGGGGTGTGGGTGGGAGTGCGAGGGTGGAGGGGCAGTTCAGTAAGGCTCTGTTCTGAGTCCACTGCTTTTTAACCCTTGGATGCAAGAGTGGCGGGACTAACAAAAATCCACGAGAGGGGTCTGTGAGACCATTAGCTTAAAACAAACACTAAATATTGGCATTGAAATAAATATTATCAAATTTTGATCTGGTTGGGGACACAGAATGAAAAAGAAGATATTTATTATGATATTGTGAACTCTGTTTTATTGTGATATGAAATACAATATTATGTATTACTCTATAACTTTCCAGAGTCGAAAAGCTGTCAGTTTTACTGATCCATGCCAGAATATTTGCTCATTAAAAATAACACTCTGCAGAAATAATTTCACTACGTTCTTTGCATATATCATTTGCGCATTTGCAGAATGTTTGACCACATTCCTGTCTAGTACATATGGGCACATGGAGCATCTGCGTTTTGGTGATCTTTCAGTTTCCGCAATCTTCGTCTGTTGCAGGGTAATTTCGCAACGTTATCCATATGAGAAAAGTTCTGCTTTTATCACCTAATACATCCAATAGTTTGTCCGTAAGATAAAATACGATCCTCTTGACTAACCCTTTCAAGAGTATATAGTATCTTGTAGCCAAACTTCCTCTCACTTGTTAGGTCTTTAATCTACAGTGGTGCTTTGTTGCAGAGACTTAGCAATATGACTCATTTGTTCTTTTTGGCCTTTTGGCCACACAACACATAACCATAAAATTGTCTTTCAGACGAAAATGGTGATTATAAAAGTTCCCTGGACGTGAAACTCTTCATTTCGAGTGGATGTTCCTTTTTGTTTGGTTACAGTATCTGTTACTGGGCCAGGTGGAATTTTCAGACATTGTACACTTTTATTCTGCTCACTGTTGCCGACCGGAGTGGCCGAGCGGTTCTAGGCGCTACAGTCTGGAGCCACGCGACCGCTACGGACGCAGGTTCGAATCCTGCCTCGGGCATGGATGTGTGTGATGTCCTTAGGTTAGTTAGGTTTAAGTAGTTCTAACTTCTAGGGGACTGATGACCTCAGAAGTTAAGTCCCATAGTGCTCAGAGCCATTTGAACCATTTGAATCTTTTCTTGATCAAAGAATTCTTCATTTACAAGCTATTCATTAACAGTTGATTGAAAGTTTTGGTCACTTGAGCTGACTTTTGATGTTCTTCTGTCTCTTACAGGTAGTATAGTATCTATGTCCTAAGTAACGACTAAAAGTGTCGTACATACCAATTCTGTTTATGATACGAAACTTATGTTCATCTGAATGGGAAGAATGAGAAGCAGACTTACCTTCAAGTCAGTACTTATACGTACCTTCTAGAGTATTTCTGACCTCTGAACAAAGAGTATAATTCAGCGAAATTAATAATTGTTATCAGTACTCGAGCTACTTTAACACTCCATTCAAGTAAAAGATAAATCAAGTATCGGAAAGACGCCTGGTTAGCCAAGACGTCTTAAAGTCTCCTGTCATGCATTATGCGTGAAGGATTACAAGATTCATAAAATAAAGTGATTAATTTGACTTGAAACAAACAATGTTCCTTCCGAAGAAAATCAACTGTATTTCCTAGGATTATACAGGACAACAACTAAAATAAACAAATTTCAAGAGAATTTCTCGTGGAAATGAAATATAGCCGGTTCTAGAAGACCCCCGTTAAGCATCCAAGAGTTAAATATGAGAGTGATTTTCCACAAAACATTGCAGGAAATTAAAAAAATCGATTAAAAATTACGGAAGTGTCTTTGTCGAAGACACGGTACGTACTACTGTCAACGATATAGCAAACACTGTACTCGCGTAATTGGCACAAAATACAATGCATACAGTTTCTGTCAAGGAACTCGTCTAGATTTTTTTTTTTTGGTCAAGCGTGAGTAGAGAGTATAAACTTAGCTTGCTGACTGTAATTTCATAGAAGCAGTAGCTGAAAATCCATGTGTATCATCAGTCAACAACCTTTTAGGGCCATTTGTTCATACTATACGGGAAAATATCACATGTCGTCTAGTACGTTTCCATTCTACCGGGTAGTCCTGTTTTCCACTGGACGTGTTTTCATAATCTCAGTTTCCCTGTAATTTCTCAGAATGAATTTTCTGTTGTATAGCATTAAAATACATATCTGTTCTTTTGTTCCAGGTTGCACCAGAGGTACGAGAGTTGGACTGTGCGCCGTGCTCAGTGGGTAAGTGCGTGTAGCTGCACCTGTCTGGCTGTTAGATATTATACTGGTCTTGTCGCAATACAATGTAATTACAACTAGATGATAACCGATTTCACGTCACTAGCAACCATCCTCGTATATATTGAAAGAAACTGAAAAATTGCCTTTCAGTTAATGCGAAACGCTTGTAACAACAGCTAACTATGTTGTGACCAGCGTTTTAATCCTTCATTCCGCACTTATTTTAAAACACCATTTTTTAAAAATTGTTCAAGGCTATTGAAAAAAATAATACAGTCTTAAATTGACAAAATCTTTTTTATGTTAATAGAAAACTGTGAGAAACTTATCATATTCACTGTTACGTGAAACTTTGCACTTACGCAGAACCCTGTGAAAATGATACCATTAATAAACATCTATTAAGTAAAAAAACATTATTTTAAATACCAGATGAACAGTATTTATGACAGAATTAATGGTACTATCGAAAACGGACGGATGGCACGTGGCTTTAGATACTATAGAATGCAAAAAAGCAGTTTTTGTCTTTTTTTCGTTGTGGATGACGAACTCCAATTTAAACTGGCGATTTATCTGGCAATAAATATGCAACCAATCGCTTTTTTAAAATATTTATTCAACCATGAACATGTTTTCCAGACAATGGTTCAAATGGCTCTGAGCACTATGCGACTCAACTTCTGAGGTCATCAGTCGCCTAGAACTTACATCTACTTAAACCTAACTAACCTAAGGACATCACACACATCCATGCCCGAGGCAGGATTCGAACCTGCGACCGTAGCGGTCACGCGGTTCCAGACTGAAGCGCCTTTAACCGCACGGCCATACCGGCCGGCTCCAGACAATGAAGGCTCATCATCAGATGAAGTAGATAGTGTCGGAAGTTCCATGCGGCTTTTCGCGGATGATGCTGTGATATACAGAGAAGTTGCAGCATTAGAAAATTGTAGCGAAATGCAAGATGATCTGCAGCGGATAGGCACTTGGTGCAGGGAGTGGCAACTGACCCTTAACATAGACAAATTTAATGTATTGCGAATACATAGAAAGAAGGATCCTTTATAATATGATTATATGATAGCGGAACAAACACTGGTAGCAGTTACTTCTGTAAAATATCTGGGAGTATGCGTACAGAACGGTTTGAAGTGGAATGATCATATAAAATTAATTGTTGGTAACGTGGGTGCCAGGTTGAGATTCATTGGGAGAGTCCTTATAAAATGTAGTCCATCAACAAAGGAGGTGGCTTACAAAACACTCGTTAGACCTACACATGAGTATCGCTCACCAGTGTGGGATCTGTACCAGACCGCGTTGACAGAAGAGATAGAGAAGATCCAAAGAAGAGCGGCGCGTTTCGTGACAGGTTTATTTGGTAAGCGTGATAGCGGTACAGAGATGTTTAGCAAACTCAAGTGGCAGACTCTGCAAGAGAGGCGCTCTGCTTCGCGGTGTAGCTTGCTCGCCAGGTTTCGAGAGGGTGCGTTTCTGTATGAGGTATCGAATATATTGCTTCCCCCTACTTATACCTCCCGAGGAGATCACGAATGTAAAATTAGAGAGATTCGAGCGCGCACGGAGGTTTTCCGGCAGTCGTTCTTCCCGCGAACCATACGCGACTGGAACAGGAAAGGGAGGTAATGACAGTCGCACGTAAAGTGCCCTCCGCCACACACCGTTGGGTGGCTTGCGGAGTATAAATGTAGATGTAGATGAAGGTGTTACAAGAACGTAATGTTGTGGACCAAGTGTAGTCATATGCAGTGCTGATGCGGCTGGCGGAAATGAGGGAAATTTAGCAATCGGTGACGAAACTTTACGAACCCGAAAGTCTTTCATGCTTTAGGTATTTACAGTGCACTGCCTTCTGGTATCCATATCAGATAGCTTCTTATAGCGTACATTATTAAGCTTCGTACACAAATATACACAGTATTTAGCTGCACTAGGTTTTACACTGACTCACAGAAAGTAAACACTGGATGTTTTTACAAGGAATATGGTCATGATAGATATCCACCATATATAGTGGTTCGAAAACATGTTCATGGTTGAACAAAGAGTTAAAGAAGCGACTGGTTGCATATTTATTACTAGATAAACCGCCGGTTTTTGTCTTTATTTAAACATAAGGTACGGCCGTTGCAGTTTGCACATTATTCACTCCTCGTTCTACACTGGCTAGTGATCAAAGGAATCTAATCTTATATTCTTTGGAAGTAACGATGTTCCCCGGTGTTTACGCCCGTTGATCTCTATTTGGTCTGTGCTGCGTGGTCTACTGCGCTATTTTTCTCCGGAACCAATCTGGTAAAGAACATGAGCCAATTTAGTTCTAAACTTATGGTTCATTGGCATGTCTGCTGTTGTTCTTTCAGTGAGTAGCCTTCTGTAGAGAATCGATGAAATTTATTACAATCATATAAATCACATGGAGAATCAAACATAAATGACATCGCTTGGAATTAATCTTTTCATGACATCTGGCAAGGGCCTACATAATAAATCTACATTTCCCATATGTGAGTCGTAAATAGAAACTACAGCAGTACATTCTGTCATTCTGCATTCTCTCTTCTTCCTGTCAAACATTTTCATTGCAGATTTTGGCAGCTCGCCGACAGAAGTAGACAGAAAATAGACGATATATTGTCAATAAAAAATCGAGGAAATTTCCGCTTTGCCAACGTTATTAATGTGTTCCTCAGAATACAAGCACTTTCGTATTCTGTTCCTTTGGATCGTTCCCACAAAATGAATAGCCAGCTTGAATAGGCATACAACCAGATCTAGAGAGTTCTGTCAAAATAGATCCTGGATTTCTGGTCGTATGGAATTCCGTTAAGAAATGAATCACAACGTTTCCAAATGCTGCCATATCTGGTTCATTATGAAATGAAGCACTGTACATTTTCCTTTTTTTCAAATGATTCGATTTTTATGTAGCTTTGAGTGATTTTAGAAACTTTTAGTATATCAGCAACAAGTTATATTGTTATTTTTATTGTTTTGTATGGTTTTATAGACCAGATTAGCATGTATTCTTGGTTTTCAAATGGTCTATTGAAATGTCCATTGAAATTTCAATACACACACCTTGTGTGTGTTTTGTCGAGTGGTAATACGTTAGTAGAGAGCTGTGGAAGATTTTTCGTTGTGTGCTCTCGAGTCTGTTGAAAGTCGCCGTGTTTATTTGCTGGTTCGTTTCGCAATCTCCCCAGCGTCCTTCCAACTCCAGATCGACGTTGTGTATCTGAAACTGAATGACTAGAAAGAGTAATATTTACGTTCGAGTCTCACGTAATTATTTATCAGAGATGAGCACTCGTTTATTTGTTCGCGAAACACAACTTCTGCTCTTGCTATCCAGTTGTAACATGTAATATTCACAAATTCCCTTCGTCTTTATTAGAGCAAGAAGAAAATCAGAGTTATTTACACTCAACAACAGACAAAATAAAAATCAGAGATAATGCAATGATAACATATACTTTTCTTATGGAAGGAGAAACGTCTTTGGTTCCTACGCACAGCACAGTATCTGATAGTTATTTCCGTAATAATATATGATTTTACAAAGTTCATTATCATCATCCTCCATAAATTATTTGAATTATATGTAGTATCAGTAATATCAGGCTCGCTACCACTATCTGCTGATTTCAGAACATTTACAGTTATAGTAGTATCTTCATCCGAATCGTCAAATCAAAGTCATTTTCAAAATACGGCAATGACAACACTTGAACCAGCATGAGAAACTAGAATGAGGCATAATAAAGGAAACCCTAATTTGTTATTTTTTGACTGTGGGTAGCAACATTACTACGCGCTACTGCACATATGCAAACAAAATTGATTCATGTAGTACTTCCGTATTTATTAGCAAAAAATTAAAGCTGAACTGGACAGTATACTGTGGAAAGGCTGTAGAAGCATTATACATATTTTGCGTTCAAGTGTTCTTGCTCGCGAGTACCAACAATCACCATCAAAAGAGGGCAGAATGCGCCAGACACGCAGCAGCACACATTGTCACGCCATGAGCTCAGTAACTCGTTCTGGCTTTAGATCCTTTTCAATCATCTTCATAAAGTAACACTGCTCATCTGTAAAATCCAGTTTTCAGTGTTAAACGTCAAGGACACCGATGAAAAGAGAACTGAAACTTTGCTTTTCACATCTACAAAGCAGCGCAGTGCTGTGTTTATACTGACAAGCTACACTTAGTACCCATGTTGTGATTTATACTGTACTTGGCGTACAAGGGCGTCCAAACCCGTGGCAGGGGGGATCCGCCCCCCCCCCCCCCCTCCCATAGCTCGTAAGGTAAAGAAAATAATACAGTGCAGCCAGGTGTCTTTCTTTCAAGAAAATGATTAGAAGTCGGTATTACGTAGGTTTTTAACAGGTTGCAACTGCAACTTATATATGGCTGCTTATAAGTCGCCATTCGCCTTCAAAAATTTAAAAAATACACTTTTCCCCAAGTCTTTATTTACAATTTTTAATGTTTTAATACTTTCATGAATAGTGTATATTTTTTCAATATTGTTAGGCTGTTTTCGACGTTAAATGGAAGGTAATTTTTCTGTTTGTTTCCATACACCTGAAGATGGTTGCTAGTGAACCGAAATCGCTCATCATCTAATTGTAATCACATTTTATTGCGATCAGTACTATTAAAAGCTACAAACATTGATTCCAGCTCATGGTCTAGCGATTAGGTTCGCTGGCTCCAGATCGCGCGGTCAAGGGTTCCATTCCTGCTGGGTTCTAAGATTTTCTTCGCCTTATTAATGTGTGTAAATACAAACAAATACAAATGCAAAACCCAATACAAATACAAAGCTGACCTACATTACTCTAGTCCTAGTTTTATTATTGACAGTGTTCTCTTTCTGCAGTTTTTGCATGGTATTTTTCACAGTGTTCATTGCACAGGTAACGTACGCAGTCTTTATTCGGATTGTGAAATCTCTTGTTTTGGCAGAACTTGTGGTGGAACCCACGTGTTGCATATCGTGTTACCACGTTGTCGTAGTTCGTAATTTGCCTTTTTTCACTCTTCTGTTATGACAGCGCCGGCTGGAAGTCGTTTCAGGTAAGAGTTGTGTTTTTCTGTGAGTATTTGGCGTGTGCTTTCCCCGGCCGTGGTGTTGGGCAGGAGTATCTTCATTCTGATGTCTTCTATGAAGAAGCTTTTTGTGTTTAAGACGTAAACCAGTGTCTACATCTACATAGATACTCCGCAACCCACCATACGGTGCGTGGCGGAGGGTACCTCGTACCACAACTAGCATCTTCTCTCCCTGTTCCAAACAGAACGAAGGAAAATGACTGCCTATATGCCTCTGTACGAGCCCTAATCTCTCCTATCTTTGTGGTCTTTCCGCGAAATGTAAGTTGGCGGCAGTAAAATTGTACTGCAGTCAGCCTCAAATGCTGGTTCTCTAAATTTCCTCAGTAGCGATTCACGAAAATAAGGCCTCCTTTCCTCTAGAGACTCCCACCCGAGTTCCTGAAGCATTTCCGTAACACTCGCGTGATGATCAAACCTACCAGTAACAAATCTAGCAGCCCGCATCCGAATTGCTTCTATGTCCTCGCTCAATCCGACCTGATAGGGATCCCAAACGCTCGGGCAGTACTCAAGAATAGGTCGTATTGGTGTTTTATAAGCGGTCTCCTTTACTGATGAACCACATATTCCCAAAATTCTACCAATGAACCGTAGACGATTATCCGCCTTCCCCACAACTGCCATTACATGCTTGTCCCACTTCATATCGCTCTGCAATGTTACGCCCAAATATTTAATCGACATGACTGTGTCAAGCGCTACACTACTAATGGAGTATTCAAACATTACGGGATTTTTTTTCCTATTCATCTGCATTAATTTACATTTATCTATATTTATGGTTAGCTGCCATTCATTACACCAATGACAAATCCTGTCCAAATCATCTTGTATCCTCCTACAGTCACTCAACGACCACACCTTCCCGTACACCACAGCGTCATCAGCAAACAGCCGCACATTCCTGTCCACCCTATTCAAAAGATCATTTATGTAGATAGAAAACAACAGCGGACCTACCACACTTCCCTGGGGCACTCCAGATGATACCCTCACCTCCGATGAACACTCACCATCGAGGACAACGTAGTGGGTTCTATTACTTAAGAAGCCTTCGAGCCACTCACATACTTGGGAACCAATCCCATATGCTCGTACCTTAGTTAAGAGTCTGCAGTGGGGCACCGAGTCAAACGCTTTCCGGAAGTCAAGGAATATGGCATCCGTCTGATACTCTTCATCCATGGTTCGCAAGATTTCATGTGAAGTTCAGTGTAGAAGGCGCTGTCCTGTCAACGCCCAGGATTCGTTTCATATAGCGGGATTTGACTTTCTCTAGTGTTACTAAGTAATTTATTTCCAGTTTGTCCCAAATTATGTGGATCCTGTAAGCTGCTACTGGTGCTACGGCCGTTTTAAGTAGTGCCTTCGTCGTTCTTATTGAGAGTTTTTCAGGCCGTTGGATGTTATAAATTGCCTTTATTGCTGCTGTTGCTCTTTCTTTCACATATGCGTTGAATAACATCGGCGCTGTTTTCAGAGTGACTGACATATTTGTACTTTTCTACTACTTCTAGTGGTTTGTCAGTTGAGCACCTTTTGTAGCTCTTCTTTGTCTTCTGAACCTGTTACCATGCCATCCGCATAAAGCAGGGTTGCCATTCGTCCAATATATCGGGACCGTCGCCGTAATGGACCTTCTTGTCCCGACATTGGCAACAGCGCTGCCGCAGTGGATACACCAGTGCCCGTGAGATCACCGAAGTTAAGCGCTGTCGGGCGTGGTCGGCACTTGGATGGGTGACCATCCAGGCCGCCATGCGCTGTTGCCATTTTTCGGGGTGCACTCAGCCTCGTGATGCCAATTGAGGAGCTACTCGACCGAGTAGTAGCGGCTGCGGTCAAGAATACCATCATAACGACCTGGAGAGCGGTGTGCTGACCCCACACCCCTCCTATCCGCATCCTCCACTGAGGATGACGGCGGTCGGATGGTCCCGATGGGCCACTTCCTATAGACGGAGTGGTTTTGTCCCGACATTCCGACCAGACATAATTTAGTCCAAACTTTGCAAAATGCTGTTACAAGCTTGGCTCAAGTACTGAAGTGGCGCCATCTGTTACCGCAACATGTAAATGCACCCTCAGTTTTATTTATCTCAACAAGTTTCTATTGACAAGGTCGCCTAACAATTTTTTGACGCCAAAGACAGACCACCTAAAATAATTACAGATTTTTTCAGTAGTCCGACCAGTGAAATTTACTTCATGTTCCTGCAATCAAACTTGGCTCTGTTTGAAAAAAATACTAAAAAAGCATGGAGAAGAATAAAGTCTCGGTAATTCAGATAAGAAATACATTATGAGATTTTCACTCTGCATTGGAATGTGCTCTGATATGAAACTTCCTCGCAGATTAAAACTGTGTGCCGGACCGAGACTCGAACTCGGGACCTTTGCCTTTCGCGGGCAAGTGCTCTACCGTCTTCACAGCTTTACTTCTGCCAGTACCTCGTCTCCTACCTTCCAAACTTTACGGGGCGTGAGTCGTGCTTGGGTAGCTCAGTTGGTAGAGCACTTGCCCGCGAAAGGCAAAGGTCCCGAGTTCGAGTCTCGGTGTGGCACACAGTTTTAATCTGCCAGGAAGTTTCATATCAGTGCACACTCCGCTGCAGAGTTAAAATCTCATTCTGGAAACATCCCCAAGGCTGTGGCTAAGCCATGTCTCCGCAATATCCTTTCTTTCAGGAGTGCTAGTTCTGCAAGGTTCGCAGGAGAGCTTCTATAAAGTTTGGAAGGTAGGAGACGAGGTACTGGCAGAAGTGAACCTGTGAGGACGGGGCGTGAGTCGTGCTTGGGTAGCTCAGTTGGTAGAGCACTTGCCCGCGAAAGGCAAAGGTCCCGAGTTCGAGTCTCGGTGTGGCACACAGTTTTAATCTGCCAGGAAGTTTCATATCAGTGCACACTCCGCTGCAGAGTTAAAATCTCATTCTGGAAACATCCCCAAGGCTGTGGCTAAGCCATGTCTCCGCAATATCCTTTCTTTCAGGAGTGCTAGTTCTGCAAGGTTCGCAGGAGAGCTTCTATAAAGTTTGGAAGGTAGGAGACGAGGTACTGGCAGAAGTGAACCTGTGAGGACGGGGCGTGAGTCGTGCTTGGGTAGCTCAGTTGGTAGAGCACTTGCCCGCGAAAGGCAAAGGTCCCGAGTTCGAGTCTCGGTCCGGCACACAGTTTTAATCTGCGAGGAAGTTTCAAGAAATACATTGATCAGCATACAAAAATGTCTGAATGAAAGGAAGAAGTTTTGTTGGCGTGCAAACCAAGATGAATTTGAACAAATTAAAGAATGAGAATCCTAAGAAATAATTAATATTATTAAGAAATTTGAGGAAGATACAATGGCTTTCTACACCATAGCATTTGATTACTTATAGGAATTAGCTATTTCTTCTAACAGATATCAAGCATTTGAGTGGATGACGCTCTACGAAACCCCAGATTGGGTGACGACTGAAAATACTGTTATATACCTCACTAAAAATAGTGTGAAGATTTCCGGCGACTATTATTTGCAGGAAGAGCTTTTTGAAAATTTAGCGTGACTCCCAAGAATGGAATTCTAAATACTTCCTGGAAGAAAGGTGAATTTATTTTTTAAGGAAACCGAAAATCCTGAATTCAAACGACAATTGTTAAAATTATGCGACTATTTCTTTTCTAATCCCGCACACGACGCCAAGGTAGAAAGATTATTTTCGCTGATGTCGGCCCAGTGGACTGAAGAAAGAAACCAACTGCTGCCAGAAACAATGGAATCAATCTTACAGTACCAGTTTAACTACAAGCTGACTTCCACGCAGTTTTATAAATACGTAAAAGGGAAAAAGAACTTGCTGAAAACTTGCCGAAAAATGTCGTGCCGCAATAGGTTCCATGTAATTGCGTTATAAATAAAAAGTAATTATATTAAATAAATCTTTTACTTAATTTCGACACCCCCGTCTGAGAGTGTCCCGACGAGATCCCAGCTAGAAATGGCAACCCTTAGTATGAATGTTGCTGAGCTGTCTACAATGATCTTCGTGGTGTCTACTGTCATCATGTTGAACAGTGTCGGATTGATCGGGTGTTTGTGCTGTCGTAATTCTTTCATCTCATCTTTATTGATGCGCGAGTCGACGAAGCGATACAGATTGCTGTGTACGTTACGACGTCAGGCTGTACAAATTTAGTTGACTGTTAGCCAAGCTCATTTCGTTGGCACATTTGTAAAAGATATAATGTTATCAGTTATGTGTCATTAGCCAACATACACCTCAACAAACAAGAAGTAATGTAAAATGTGTCAAATAAAATAGAGGTCTGAAGGAAATTAGGAAACTATGGAGAGCTTCTATACTGTCGATGACACTGTGGGAACTTAGAACCATTGATTCTACCCCTCCCCTCCCCCCTTCCCAATAATATCGCTGCCCTACTGAAGGGAGAGCAACTGTGTCTTTGCCAGATCAGTTCTCTGTAGTACACGCTCTATGCTACACGCATTGCGTATACGCTGCAAGAATAAAAGTATTCATAGTAAGTGACGGAAGTACGAGTGATTATTTATCATCTTAATTACCACATCCGCTCCCCACTACCTACAACACAATGTGATGTCAGTAAATCTCAATGCAGACACCCATAATGGCTCATATGTATTGCACTTGTCAATAAAAAATAACAAAATACACACGTCATCATTTCGTTTCTTGTTGCACTATCAGACGGAGTAATCATCAGAGTGTCATATTTTATTCATGTTTTTGTAACATTATATTGAAACTCCAATTAGGCATAAAACGACGTTACATCTGCTATGATCATTACCTTATTCTCTAGTCTGGAAGATAAGGTTCTTTAGTACCTGATGTACGAAACTCGTACACTAACTTCACAAAAACGTCATGTTGTTGAAAGTGGCATGTAAATAAGGAAAGATGAAAGCTAACCTTCTAGAGAGTAAAATAATACTCGCAGTACATATAAGCATAGTACAGTAGTCGAATTAAGTCGGGTGATACTGAGGGAATTAGATTAGGATGTCTCTGAGCACTATGGGACTTAACATCTGAGGTCATCAGTCCCCTAGAACTTAGAACTACTTAAACCTAACTAACCTAAGGACATCACACACATCCATGCCCGAGGCAGGATTCGAACCGGCGACCCTAGCGGTCGCGCGTTTCCAGACTGAAGCGCATAGAACCGCTCGGCCACTGTGGCCGGCATTTGATTAGGAAATGAGACACTTAAAGTAGTAAAGGAGTTTTGCTATTTGGGGAGCAAAATAACTGATGGTGGTCGAAGTAGAGAGGATATAAAATGTAGAGTGGCAATAGCAAGGAAAGCGTTTCTGAAGAAGAGAAATTTGTTAATATCGAGTATAGACTTAAGTGTCAGGAAGTCGTTTCTGAAAGTATTTGTATGGAGTGTAGCCATGCATGGAAGTGAAACGTGGACGATAAATAGCTTAGACAAGAAGAGAATAGAAGCTTTCGAAATGTGGTGCTACAGAAGAATGCTGAAGATTAGATGGGTAGATCACATAACTAATGAGGAGGTATTGAATAGAATTGGGGAGAAGAGAAGTTTGTGGCACAACTTGACAAGAAGAAGGGACCGGTTGGTAGGACATGTTCTGAGGCATCAAGGGATCACAAATTTGGCATTGGAGGGCAGCGTGGAGGGTAAAAATCGTAGAGGGAGACCAAGAGGTGAATACGCTAATCAGATTCAGAAGGATGTAGATTGCAGTAGGTACTTGGAGATGAAGAAGCTTGCACAGGATAGAATAGCATGGAGAGCTGCATCAAACCAGTCTCAGGACTGAAGACCACCACCACAACAACAACAACAACAACATATAAAAACATTTGTACGACTTCCTGTCATTGCAATAATTGTTGCGTAAAGCATGTACATTCTAGACCCGAACAAAATGTCGCCGAATGATAATGTCACAAATCTGGTGATACATAATCAGGCAATTATACTATTAGTTCTTTGTTCAATCAAGCAGGACCACAGACTAATATATAGAGTGTCACACTCTTTCTTGGGATACCGTTCGACAGGTGGAACAACACTAGCGCTCAAAGCCGTTAGAAAGCACTCACATGCGTCATAGGGAAAGTATTTGTCTTTCATTATTTTCTGCTTAATTAACAATATAGTTTTCATATTTATTCGTTCCCATCCGTTGGTAAAAAAGAGTTACGAATTATCGTGAAATACATTTAAAAACAGCCGAATTACACTGATTAGCAACAACTTATTCATGAAGAAATACTTTCGAATATATCTGTATTTGCAGCTTATTCCACTGAGAACAAGAGAATATAAACACGTATGTAATGTATGAGAAGAACATATTTCTGTTGTTATTGTGATTGGCATTTTTCTTGACACTTAGAATTTTTTGTGGAGTCTAATGAGTCATCTATTCTTGGACTTCACTCGACTTTCTAACATACGAACATTTTTGTAGATGTAATTACTTTTACTTCAAAGGCGAATGTGTTGAAGATTCTTGCCGTATGTGGGTCTCATTTAGCAACAATTCTTGAATTTGTTTCTTCTGTGTTGGGAAACAGTTGCTTTGCTTTTAACGATTTATTACCACGTTTGTGTGGTTTTTCCTTAAGCTATAGATATGGTGGCACCTTTGAAACGTTGAATAATGTAATATTACATTCCATATAGGTTTCCTACGTTCTACATGCACTGATTTGGCTGAAAGTGTAGCGAACAAAACTCCGCTTTGTTGGGTAGATATACGACGTCTTTCTGTAAAAGGTCATGTCTTCTGATGTATACTAGCAATTTTTTGTTATTAAAGGAAAAATGACATTATTCAGTAAACATCTGAACAGAATCGTAAATACTGTATTGGAAGGTACCATTTTGTGCCTCCCAGGATCCTTAGGAAGCCAAAGAATGAGAAATGTGGTGTAATTTTTGGTTATTGTCTACTTTCAAGGCACTACATACAGAACCTATTGGAAAACCTATGCTATAAATCAATATAACGTTGGTATTTGCGCTCATCCGATATCGTATTCAGAAGTGTTACGTGCTGGTCGCTTCGGGCGATAATATTGCTGTAGGTAACAAAAAATGGACGAAATTTTGCGACTGTTACGTTATACTGTGGCAAAATCAAATTGCTATAATGAAGCGACCTCAGTGAGAATGACGCAATAAAGATACCTTTGTCGCGGAAAAACAAAAGCACAAATTATTGTGTTACGCAACACAGTTCTTCCTAGGCTACTGCAACGTGCCGCAGACGTGTTCGCTATTAATATGCATTTTGCACAGAGCTAGCTTCTGACGCGACGGTTGTGACCTTGACGTCTGGAAAAGCTTGGGAACGTGCTTGTCCAGTGTGGTAAGAAATAAACTGTATACTTGCAGAAGCCAACAGAAATTAACATTTTGACCGCAAACTGCAGGTGCGAAGGTGAATAATATTTTCCAACAGCAGAATATTAGCAACTTGCGGTTACAGCATTAGGAATTAAAAGAATGTTATGAAGAGAAACGAATAGTTAAAAGGAGTGGTAAACACGTGTGTATCACATTTCGCATCAAGTCGCCGGTTCCCGCGCTGCTTCGCATAATCAGGTAATCTCATTTCTCACTCGTGTCTATACATGAAAACCATGTATTCAGACTACATCTACATCTACATCTGCAACTACAACTACATCTACATTCATACTCAGCAAGCCACCTGACGGTGTGTGGCGGAGGGTACCTTGAGTACCTCTATCGGTGCTCCCTTCTATTCCAGTCTCGTATTGTTCGTGGAAAGGATTGTCAGTATGCCTCTGTGTGGGCTCTAATCTCTCTGATTTTATCCTCATGGTCTCTTCGCGAGATATACGTAGAAGGGAGCAATATACTGCTTGAGTCCTCGGTGAAGGTATGTTCTCGAAACTTCAACAAAAGGCCGTACCGAGCTACTGAGCGTCTCTCCTGCAGTCTTCCACTGGAGTTTATCTATCATCTCCGTAACGCTCTCGCGATCACTGAATGATCCTGTAACGAAGCGCGCTGCTCTCCGTTGGATCTTCGCTATCTCTTCTATCAACCCTATCTGGTACGGATCCCACACTGCTGAGCAGTATTCAAGCAGCGGGCGAACAAGTGTACTGTAACCTACTTCCTTTGTTTTCGGATTGCATTTTCTTAAGATTCTTCCAATGAATCTCAGTCTGGCATCTGCTTTACTGACGATCAACTTTATATGATCATTCCATTTTAAATCACTCCTAATGCGTACTCCCAGATAATTTATGGAATTAACTGCTTCCAGTTGCTGACCAGCTGTATTGTAGCTAAATGATAAAGGATCTTTCTTTCTATGTATTCGCAGCACATTACACTTGTCTACATTGAGATTCAATTGCCATTCCCTGCACCATGCGTCAATTCGCTGCAGATCCTCCTGCATTTCAGTACAATTTTCCATTGCTACAACCTCTCGATATACCACAGCATCATCCGCAAAAAGCCTCAGTGAACTTCCGATGTCATCCACAAGGTCATTTATATATATTGTGAATAGCAACGGTCCTACGACACTCCCCTGCGGCACACCTGAAATCACTCTTACTTCTGAAGACTTCTCTCCATTGAGAATGACATGCTGCGTTCTGTTATCTAGCAACTCTTCAATCCAATCACACAATTGATGTGATAGTCCATATGCTCTTACTTTGTTCATTAAACGACCGTGAGGAACTGTATCGAACGCCTTGCGGAAGTCAAGAAACGCGGCATCTACCTGGGAACCCGTGTCTATGGCCCTCTGAGTCTCGTGGACGAATAGCGCGAGCTGGGTTTCACACGATCGTCTTTTTCGAAACCCATGATGATTCCTACAGAATAGATTTCTAGTCTCCAGAAAAGTCATTATACTCGAACATAATACGTATTGCAAAATTCTACAACTGATAGACGTTAGAGATATAGGTCTATAGTTCTGCACATCTGTTCGACGTCCCTTCTTGAAAACGGGGACGTCAGTTAGCAATAGGACGAAAAGATTTTTGAAGAACTGACATAGCTTACTATCAAGTGATTATTTTAAACTAATCGAAGAAATTAGAAATAAACAAAGCAATATACTATTACAGACAACTCATCCCGCAGTCTTAAAAAAATTGTAGTAACTGCACGATATCCACAAAACTTTGCGGTCAAAATTACACAAACTGTAGAGGATACGAAACTCACAGCAATGAGATATATAATTGATGGTCAGAAATGAATACAGATTTTTTATTGAGATGTACAACTTAACACCTGATAGTGCGAGGGCCGTTCAATAAGTAGTGCAGCACATTTTTTCTCTAAAAGAAAGTTGGTTCTATTCAGGATCCCAATACACTGTATTATTCTCCATTCTACTGAGGGCCTGTATGCCTGCATGGTACCACTCCAAGTCGAAGCCAACGTCTACATCTCCATCTGCAAATCACATTTAAGTGCCTGGCAGAGGGTTCATCGAACCACCTTCACAATTCTCTATTATTCCAATCTCGTATAGCGCGCGGGAAATATGAACACGTATATCTTTCCATACGAGCTCTGATTTCCCTTATTTTATCTTTGTGATCGTTCCTCCGTATGTAAGTCGGTGTCAACAAAATATTTTCGCATTCGGAGGAGAAAATTAGTCACTGGAATTTCGTGAGAATATTACGTCGGAACGCAAAACGCCTTTCTTTTAATGATGTCCATCCCAAATCCTGTATCATTTCTGTGACACTCTCTGCCATATTTCGCGATAATACAAAAAGTGCTGCCCTTCTTTGAACTTTTTCGATGTACTCAGTCAGTCCCATCTGGTAAGGATCCCACACCGCACAACAGTATTCTAAAAGAGGACGGACTAGCGTAGTGTAGGCAGTCTCCTTAGTAGGTCTGTTACATTTTCTAAGTGTCCTGCCTATGAAACGCATTCTTTGGTTAGCCTTCCCCACAACATTTTCTATGTGTTCCTTCCAATTTAAATTGTTCGTAATTGTAATTCCTAGGTATTTAGTTGAATTGACGGCTTTTAGAGTAGACTAATTTATCGTGTAACCGAAGTTTAACGCATTGTTTTTAGCACTCATGTGGATGTCCTCACACTTTTCGTTATTTAAGGTCAACTGCCACTTTTCGCACCATTTCGATATTTCTTCTAAACCGTTTTGCAATGTGTTTTGGTCTTCTGATGACTTTATTAGTCGATAAACGCTTCAACAGCGTTCCCATCATTACTTCCCGCGGAGTGCACACTTTATTGGCCAGGCAGGTGGAAGTCGGAAGCTGCAAGATCTGGGCTGTAGGGTGCATGAGGAAGAACATTCCAGTGAAGTTCTGTGAACTGCTCTCGGGTACGCAGACTTGGAGAAGCTCGTCTGTGTTTTTGTGGCGACATTTCTTCAGTTTCCTGAGGGTAGCCAATAAATTTCCGAGTTCATCATTGCACCATCAAACACTATAATCCCTTCAGAGTCCCAGAAGATCGTCGCCATGACTTCGCCAGCTGAGGGAGCGGCTTTGAGCTTTATTCGTAGGAGAGGCGGTGTTTTGCCACTCCATGGATTGCTGTTTTGTTTCCGGTTCGAAGTGATGAACGCCATGTTTCATCGCCTGTGACGATGTTCGACAAAAAGTTGTCACCAGCAATCAACGTAACGCGTAAGGAACTCCGCACGGACGGTCCTTTGTTGCTCATTACGGTCTTCCACTAGGCGGCGATAAACCCAACGGGCACACTCCTTTGAGACCGTAACTGGTGGACGAGTGTGTCAGCACTACGAGACGTCCAGTTGAGCAGCGAGATGTCTGATCCACCTCGAATGAGACTGTCCTCACGTTCCAACATTGCAAGACAGAGCTGTGTGCGGCCAAACGGCAAGCGGAAGATCGAACACATTTGCGCGAGATTACTTCGATTAAGATACACATCTCATCCAACGACTCACCGTGCTTTTGTTCACTGCCAGGCTGAGTACACATTCTGCAAGTGCCTATGAGAATCTCGAATGCTCTGATTTTCCGTCAAAAGAAACTTAACGACAGCTCTTCGCTTGAAACGCACCCCCCTTTACAGACGCCATTTTGAACGCTACATATAGCTCGGCCACCTGTCGGAACTTTATAAAACTATAGGGGCTGAAAAGGGAATGTTCCACGATGTCCACAACAAATTTCGAATTTTTTAAACCGAAAGCGCCCGAAAAAAATATATGTGTTGCGTTTCTTTTTCAAAGCCTCTCGTTGTTGTTGTTGTGGTCTTCAGTCCTGAGACTTGTTTGATGCAGCTCTCCATGCTACTCTATCCTGTGCAAGCTTCTTCATCTTCCAGTACCTACCGCAGCCTACATGCTTCTGAATCTGCTTAGTGTATTCATCTCGTGGTCTCCCTCTACGATTTTCACCCTCCACGCTGCCCTCCAGTACCAAATTGCTGATCCCTTGATGCCTCAGAACATGTCCTACCAACCGATCCCTTCTTCTGGTCAAATTGTGCCACAAACTCCTCTTCTACCCAGTCCTATTCAATACCTCTTCATTAGTTATGTGATCTACCCATCTAATCTTCAGCAATCTTCTGTAGCACCACATTTCGAAAGCTTCTATTCTCTTCTTGTCTAAACTACACTCCTGGAAATGGAAAAAAGAACACATTGACACCGGTGTGTCAGACCCACCATACTTGTTCCGGACACTGCGAGAGGGCTGTACAAGCAATGATCACACGCACGGCACAGCGGACACACCAAGAACCGCGGTGTTGGCCGTCGAATGGCGCTAGCTGCGCAGCATTTGTGCACCGCCGCCGTCAGCGTCAGCCAGTTTGCCGTGGCATACGGAGCTCCATCGCAGTCTTTAACACTGGTAGCATGCCGCGACAGCGTGGACGTGAACCGTATGTGCAGTCGACGGACTTTGAGCGAGGGCGTATAGTGGGCATGCGGGAGGCCGGGTGGACGTACCGCCGAATTGCTCAACACGTGGGGCGTGAGGTCTCCACAGTACATCGATGTTGTCGCCAGTGGTCGGCGGAAGGTGCACGTGCCCGTCGACCTGGGACCGGACCGCAGCGACGCACGGATGCACGCCAAGACCGTAGGATCATACGCAGTGCCGTAGGGGACCGCACCGCCACTTCCCAGCAAATTAGGGACACTGTTGCTCCTGGGGTATCGGCGAGGACCATTCGCAACCGTCTCCATGAAGCTGGGCTACGGTCCCGCACACCGTTAGGCCGTCTTCCGCTCACGCCCCAACATCGTGCAGCCCGCCTCCAGTGGTGTCGCGACAGGCGTGAATGGAGGGACGAATGGAGACGTGTCGTCTTCAGCGATGAGAGTCGCTTCTGCCTTGGTGCCAATGATGGTCGTATGCGTGTTTGGCGCCGTGCAGGTGAGCGCCACAATCAGGACTGCATACGACCGAGGCACACAGGGCCAACACCCGGCATCATGGTGTGGGGAGCGATCTCCTACACTGGCCGTACACCACTGGTGATCGTCGAGGGGACACTGAATAGTGCACGGTACATCCAAACCGTCATCGAACCCATCGTTCTACCATTCCTAGACCGGCAAGGGAACTTGCTGTTCCAACAGGACAATGCACGTCCGCATGTATCCCGTGCCAACCAACGTGCTCTAGAAGGTGTAAGTCAACTACCCTGGCCAGCAAGATCTCCGGATCTGTCCCCCATTGAGCATGTTTGGGACTGGATGAAGCGTCGTCTCACGCGGTCTGCACGTCCAGCACGAACGCTGGTCCAACTGAGGCGCCAGGTGGAAAGGGCATGGCAAGCCGTTCCACAGGACTACATCCAGCATCTCTACGATCGTCTCCATGGGAGAATAGCAGCCTGCATTGCTGCGAAAGGTGGATATACACTGTACTAGTGCCGACATTGTGCATGCTCTGTTGCCTGTGTCTATGTGCCTGTGGTTCTGTCAGTGTGATCATGTGATGTATCTGACCTCAGGAATGTGTCAATAAAGTTTCCCCTTCCTGGGACAATGAATTCACGGTGTTCTTATTTCAATTTCCAGGAGTGTATTTATCGTCCATGTTTCACTTCCATACATGGCTACACTCCATATAAACACTTTCAGAAACGACTTTCTGACACTTAAATCAATACTCGATGTTAACAAATTTCTCTTCTTCAGAAACGCTTTCCTTGCCATTGCCAGTCTACATTTTATATCCTCTCTACTTCGACCACTATCAGTTATTTTGCTCCCCAAATAGCAAACTCCTTTACTACTTTAAGTATCTCATTTCGTAATCTAATACCCTCAGCATCTCCCGACTTAATTCGACCACATTCCATTATCCTCGGTTTGCATTTGTTGATGTTCATCTTATATCTTCCTTTCAAGACGCTATCCATTCCGTTCAACTGCTCTTCCAAGTCCTTTGCTGTCTCTGACAGAATTACAATGTCATCGGCGACCCTCAAAGTTTTTATTTCTTCCCCATGGATTTTAATACCTACTCCGAATTTTTCTTTTGTTTCCTTCACTGCTTGCTCAAAATACAGATTGAATAACATTAAGTAGAGGCTACAACCCTGTCTCACTCCCTTCCCAACCACTGCTTCCCTTTCATGCCCCTCAACTCTTTTAACTGCCATTTGTTTTCTGTACAAATTGTAAATAGCCTTTCGCTACCTGTATTTTACCCCTGCCACCTTCAGAATCTGAAAGAGAGTATTCCAGTCAACATTGTCAAAAGCTTTCTCTAAGTCTACAAATGCTAGAAACGTAGGTTTGCCTTTCCTTAATCTAGCTTCCAAGATAAGTCGTAGGGTCAGTATTGCCTCACTTGTTCCAATATTTCTACGGAATCCAAATTTATCTTCCCCGAGGTCGGCTTCTACCAGTTTTTCCATTCGTGTGTAAAGAATTCGCGTTAGTATTTTGCAGCGGTGACTTATTAAACTGATAGTTCGGTAACACCTGC
Source organism: Schistocerca serialis cubense (assembly GCF_023864345.2). Classification (NCBI taxonomy): domain Eukaryota; kingdom Metazoa; phylum Arthropoda; class Insecta; order Orthoptera; family Acrididae; genus Schistocerca; species Schistocerca serialis. Next base: position 140,785,376 of record NC_064649.1, on the reverse strand, counting down.
TTTCTTTGGGATTGTAATTATGATATTCTTCTTGAAGTCTGAGGGTATTTCGCCTGTCTCATATATCTTGCTCATCAGATGGTAGAGTTTTGTCAGGACTGGCTCTCCCAAGGCTGTCAGTAGTTCTAATGGAATGTTATCTACCTCCGGGGCCTTTCAGTGCTCTGTCAAACTCTTCACGCAGTATCATATCTCCCATTTCATCTTCATCTACATCCTCTTCCATTTCCATAATATTTTCCTCAAGTACATCGCCCTTGCATAGACCCTCTATATACTCCTTCCACCTTTCTGCTTTCCCTTCTTTGCTTAGAAGTGGGATTCCATCTGAGCTCTTGATATTCATACAAGTGGTTCTCTTTTCTCCAAAGGTCTCTTTAATTTTCCTGTAGGCAGTATTTATCTTACCCCTAGTGAGATAAGCCTCTACATCCTTATATTTGTGCCTTAGCCATCCCTGCTTAGCCATTTTGCACTTCCTGTTGATCTCATTTTTGAGACGTTTGTATTCCTTTTTGGCTGCTTCATTTGCTGCATGCCTCTCGTATATTTAACTAATCCGAAACAATATTTAAAAATAAGTATGTAACGTTTTATATACAGGGTGATTGACGAAGATATGCAGATATTTTAATATGTTATTGTATAAGTAAAACTAAAGAAAAAAGTTCATATAAACATAGGTCCGCAAATGTGTTGTGACGGCGTTATGGTTAATAAAGGATTTTGCCTGAAATTCAGCAACTTCGCTAATGTGAAGTAATCTTAAAAACTGTAAAAGGTTAAAGTAAAGCACGATTTCCAGTTATTTTGTTGTTATTGGTCTGGTGAATGTAATAAAACATGTCGCAGACGTGTATCTGCAGTAATTTTCCAGAACATCCAGAGAAGCAAAGGTCGTAATTTCGTAAAATTTTTAATTTGTTAACTACCTAGCGCAATTTTTTTTTTTAATTCCAGACAATTGCATAAAGTTTTCAATAGAAGTTGTAGAGAATTTAATTTTGGAAAAATGATGGTAATAACGTTAACTGAAACTGTATGAATGTGTCAGATAATGTGCTTTTATTAATACCACAGCACACGTGAATTCATGTTAAACCGTTGTTATTGTGTTCTTTCACGGAATATTACAGAGAAGTAACTCGTTTCAAGGTTAGGAAACGACTGAAACAACTTACCAACGGTTGCCAACAATGACATAAACGTTTCTACACTCTTTATAGAAAGTAAACAAATTTATTTGTGTAATAATAACTTTGCTTCTCTGGATGTTCTGAGAAACTACTGCAGATACACGTCTGGGACATGTTTTATTAGATTCATTAGACCAATAACAATAAAATAAATGGAAATCATGCTTTACTTTAACCTCGTACAGTTTTCCGATGGCTTCATATTAGCGAAGTTACTAAATTTCAGGCAAAATCTTTTATTAGCCGTAACTCCGTAACTAAACATTTGCGGACGTATGTTTATCTGAACTTTTTTCTTTAGTTTTAGTAGTAGAATAACATATTAAAATATCTGCATATCTTCGTGAATCACCTTGTAATTACACAGTAAAACGTAACCTAATGAGTATGGCAAACATTCGCCGAAAGAAATTTCGGAAGAACAAAAAGATAAAAAATGCATCGAGGCAAAGCATTGCTCAGTCCCAGGTTCCATTCCCACTCTGACGCGCAGGTTTAGTCTGCCACGAAGTTTCAAATTACGTACAGTTAAGGATCCATTACGATCCATATAATTTTGGTCCAAAAGGTTTGGGGTACTCTGTATACACTCAGTCGCAAAAGTATTCGGACAGTGGGAAGTTTCACAATGAGTACTGGAGAAACACTAACTATGAAACCCAAACATATTTATTAGCAATATATATGCGGAACAACATTAATTACAAAAGAATTATCATATTATTTCGTTTCCAAAACATAAATAACAGAAAAATTAACAACAAAAATGAAACATCCTGCACACTCTGTTGCTACAAAGTATTCGGACATGTCCAATAAATATTCATAAGTTGTACGACGAAAATATCAGTACCTTGTGGGTCCACCTTTCATTTTCAATACTTCCTCCAATCTACTAGGCATACTTTCCACGTTTTTTCGTGAAATCTGGGCCTATATTTGCCCGTTCTTGGCGCATTTTCTCTTTCGAGGTCTCCTTCGTATAGATGTGCTCGCGGAAGGTCCGTTCAGTTTATCCCACAAATGTACGATTGGGTTAAGGTCTGGTGATTGGGGAGGGGGCTGCAATACTTTCGGGCAATTGAAGAGCAACCACATTTGTACAATATGCGCGGTATGCTTGGGATCATTATCCTGATAAAAATGAAAGTTGTTCGCAATACCTAGATGTCGTGCACTCTGCTTCAAATGTCCTCGCAGTATATTCAAATACCCTTCCTTGTTCATCGTATCATCAATGAACACTAAATCACCCACACCACTGCCGGACATGCATCCCCACACCATGATGCTCCCACCTCCAAACTTTACTGTCGGTTTGACGTTCCTGGGATTCAGCTCTTCATTGGTCTTTCGCCACACGTTTGCCTTTCCGTCGCTTTGCCATAATGCAAATTTACATTCTTCGCAAAATATCACCCGATTCCACCAAGCCTGACCGTATTCGGCGTATTCCCCCGCAAACTGCATACGTTTCTTCTGGTTCACTGCATTTATGAATGGCTTTCGCAGTGCCACTCGACCACGGTACTGCGATCGTCGTAGTACTCTCCGCACGGTTTCGGGATGAACTTTTATACCAAGGTCTCCCTCCACCTCACTTGCAATTTGTGTGGCAGATATTTTCGGATTCTGTTGTACCTTTCACACGTTCATCTCTCTGTGAAAATGTCCGTGGCCGTCCTGTACTGCAACGGAATTCCAATCGGTCTTCTTTCTCAAACCGTTTAATAATGTCGTGAACTGTACTTTTCTTCATGTTCGCTATTGCGGCAATTTCCCTGCAGGTTTTCGCCTTCGCGTGATGATAAACGACAAGTTGCCTTTTCTCGAACGCCAAGGTTTTAACCGCCTGCCACCCTGGTTGCTGAAGAGGCCTGGAGTGATTTTAGATTTATTGCAGTACAAGAGAGATTGCAATCCTGCCACCGTTTTTAATGCAGCATTTTCTGCCATTTTATCTGAGCACCACGACTATGTAGCTGTTTTTACGGATGGGTCGAAACAAGGGGATTCTGTTGGTTGCTCAGTTGTTTTTCCATATCGTGTCCTCAAGGTCCGACTGCCTCAGACTTTTACTGTCTTTGATGCAGAATTGTTTGCGATCTTGCGGGCACTGGAGCACATGAGACATTCTTCCTCTCCTAAATTTCTTGTCTGTTCCGATTCACTCAGTGCCCTTCACTCATTGCAACGTTTGTATCCGGCAGACAAAATTGTCCAGACCATCCAGGATGCTCTCCTCCGACTACAGCGACTGGGGAAGGTTGTAGCTTTCTGCTGGGTTCCCGGGCAATGTTGGCATTGCTGGGAATGAAACGGCAGATCTCGCAGCCAAGGAGGCATGTCTCACCCCACAAGTATCTCAGTGTGCTATCCCCTTGCACGCACTCACCTCGCTGTTGAGCTCACGGGCCATGCGTCGGTGGGAGGATGAGTGGCTGGAAGTGACTGACAATAAGCTCCGTATAGTCAAGCCCACAACGCGTGTGTGGTGTACTTCCCTTCAGCCCCATCGACGGGACGAGGTTCTCCTCACGCGGCTTCGAATAGGCCACAGCCCTATGACGCACGGCTTCCTTCTCCGGCGAGAGGACCCTCCAATGTGTGGTGATTGCGGCGTCCAGGTCACTGTGCGCCACGTTTTATTGGATTGCGTTTTATTTTCTGACCAGCGGGTCGCGGCTGACTTGCCAGCGGACCTGCCATCTCTTTTAGGCAACACTCGGACGAATGTGGTTAAAGTTTTAAAGTTCTGTGCCCTGTCAAACGTTTTTACAAAGATTTTAGGGAGAGAATTTTAATTTGCTCACTGTGTGACAAGCTCGCCCATATTTTATGTAAGTGGCCAGCCTATAACAATTTCCTGTGACATTCTTGTTGCTATGTTTCCCCTTTCCTTAGGTTTTACTTTCTTAGGTAGCATTTTCCTTCTTTTCCTGCTTTGTTTGCGTGTGTGCTTTAGTTTTCTTAGGTCTGTCCACATTCGTTCCTTTTAATGTGTGTCAGGGCGCTGATGACCTCGATGTTGAGCGCCCATAAGCCCCAACACAACACCACCACCACCATAGAACACTTCCCTCTGCGTCTCATCGTCGACCCGCACAGGCTCGCGATACGTGTTTACTAATCATCGCTATCGTCTCGCGGAAATGTCGGACACACTGCAGTCGCTTCACCCTCTGTGCGTCTCGGAGTGAACTATTCTCTCACGTTGTCCGCCTTTGTCCGAATACTTTTGTTGCACCTTCCCATGCCTTTTTCATGAAATATTACGTAACAGACACATGTCCAACAACAATTCTTCGTATTTGACGCGTGTTTCACGTAGCGACATCGTACCCAGAGTCCCAAATACATTACAAAGTGCAATTTCTGTATTTGTTCATGCGGAAAACTGCAAAATTATGCGCCGTTACGTGCTGTCCGAATGCTTTTGCGACTGAGTGTAGGCTTAGGATTTGTGGGGGTAACTTATGGGTTAGTTTGGTTCCGCTTCAAAAGGTATGTCAAGCTGGCATAGTAAGTACAATGGAAAGCGCAGTTGAAAACAAGATTTCCGCTTCGTGGGCTGTAAAAAGATTCGTGAAATGAATGGCGCGCTGAGCCTTATTTTTCTCGGCAGCAGGTGGGGAAACAGAACAGCCGCTGTTGACTGTTTTGCCGGCTCCTGGCGGCGGCTCCATAAGCAGTGGCTACAGAGAGCGGCAGCGCAGTGCAAACAAAAAGTCTGCTGCCGATAGAGTCTTGAAGGACAACTTCGGTAAACAGCGACACCGCGTGGCGAAAAGCTACCGAGGCGCTACTGCCTTGCACTGACATCGCCGTATTTTGTACTGCGCAATAGTTGTAGCTTTTAATACACGAACGACCCAGAATGGTCGCAATAAAGATTCCCAACATCGTATCCTGCCACCGAAATGCATACGAAATACAAACATGCGCTGCAGAGGTTTATATGACTGTGTACAACAGTGTTCGTCAACGACATTGTGTGGAGGTATGTCGGGTGGCGTGTGTACAGATCTCATTAGTAATTGGTAAGTTATATAGATTAGTGTGTAATGAGCCCCGAATAGACTAGCTATATTAAGATGAACATCAACAAAACCAAAACTAGGATAATGGAATGTAGTCGAATTAAGTCGGGTGATGCTGAGGGAATTAGATTAGGAAATGAGACACTTAAAGTAGTAAAGGAGTTTTGCTATTTGGGGAGCAAAATAACTGATGATGGTCGAAGTAGAGAGGATATTTCTGAAAGTATTTGTATGGAGTGTAGCCATGTATGGAAGTGAAGCATGGACGATAAATAGTTTGGACAAGAAGAGAATAGAAGCTTTAGAAATGTGGTGCTACAGAAGAATGCTGAAGATTAGATGGGTAGGTCACATAACTAATGAGGAAGTATTGAATAGGATTGGGGAGAAGAGAAGTTTGTGGCACAACTTGACCAGAAGAAGGGATCGGTTGGTAGGACATGTTCTGAGGCATCAGAGGATCACCACTTTAGTATTGGAGGGCAGAGTGGAGGGTAAAAATCGTAGAGGGAGACCAAGAGATGACTACACTAAGCAGATTCAGAAGGATGTAGGTTGCAGTAGGTACTGGGAGATGAAGAAGCTTGCGCAGGATAGAGTAGCATGGAGAGCTGCATCAAACCAGTCTCAGGACTGAAGACCATAACAACAACAACATTAAGTGTGTAGCAACAATAACAACACTAGCCATATGTATCAGTTTTATTTAATTGCAGCTGTTTTCGTTCACATAATCCGAAACCTTCGGGCCCCTCGGGCTACTCACTTTTTTTCAACGGCCATCATCACCATATCTCTTATGGGGTGCTTCCGTATGATCGTGCAAAAATGTAACAGGACATACGGGGTGAAAAGTATTTAAACCGACCAACTCTGGGAGGTTGTAGGGGACATCAAAACAAATATTTTTCCCTAATGTCATTTTTTCCTATGAGGAGTATTTAAAGCGGTAGAGGAAGATTTCTCTGGCGGCAAATTAATTAAATCAACAAACACTTTTCCATTTTTTTATGACCAAGAGACAACAACTAGGTAGCAGATACGGCCCAATTAAACAGTCTCCAACAACACCGACCCGCACATTAACGAAGAACCGCACTTGATGAACCCCAGCAACTGTGTCTTGTGAGTTATCCTCACTCCAAACATGCGAATTGTGCATGATGGACTCCATCACGCCCGAACGTTGCTTCATCGGTAAACAACACAGAGGATTTCACACTGTTCCAGGTACCACTGCGAAAACTGTGCTCCGGGTGGATAATCAACTGGTTCCAGGTTGTGGACACGCTGTAAGTGAAATGGTCGCAACAATTGCTCTCAAAGGACTGTTCTTACATTCGTCTGATTCGTTCCCATGTGACGCGCAAATGCACGAGTGCTGATTGAAGGATCCCGCTCCACATGCTGCAAGACAGCTACCTCAAATTGCAGCGTTCTTACCGTGCGACGGCGTCCCTGTCCAGGTAATCTGCTAAATGACCCGGTCTCACGCAGACAGCAGCAAAGGTCGTATGATGCGGGATACGGCGATTAGGATAAACCCGCTGATAAACCCTCTGTCCAGCTCGTCCGCTGTGGTGCGCTACGTAGTACGCACCAACAATCAGTGTACTCACTCCAGGTGTATCGCTCCATTAGTAAACAGAGACAATGCACTACTACACTGGTGTACAGCAGTTGCCTACAACTGAAGATCGTAATACGCCCTCTATCAATTGAAGAGCGTAATACGGCCTCCAACGGTTTAAATAATCCTCGTAGGAAATAATGACATTAGGGAAAAATATTTGTTTTGATGTCCCCTACAACCTCACAGAGTTTGTCGGTTTAAATACTTTTCACCCTGTAGAGAATGCTCCACTGAACAATTTGAAGTGGGGAATCTGGGGTCAGAGAAGCCAGCTTAAGTAAACTTGTGTACCGCTTTGTCTAGCATTTTTGTTTTCCAGCTTATTTACAACTAGCATACGTACAAGTTTGCACATACTGTGCTGCTTATTTACAAGTACATTCATTATTTCCAACAAGGAAACAAGGAAGACGAGTCTGATTAGCAGGAAGTCATGATTCAGGTTTTGTTTCCGTGTCCATAAGGTGGCTCTGTTGTATCGTATTTAGATTGCCCAATGACAGAACGTGCTATGCGTCAACAAGAAACCCATTCAACATGACGGACCACCTCCTCACTTAAGTGTGAAGGTCTGCAACTATCCAAACGCTCATTTTCGCAATCCTAACGCTAGGGGCGTGAAATAGGAGATGAAGAGTATTTTGGAAAATATCGCTATGAAGGCAATTTTTTAAGCTAGACCTACGATGATTGGTATTTGGGCTGGCCGGAGTAGCCGTGCGGTTCTAGGCACTACAGTCTGGAACCGCGAGACCGCTACGGTCGCAGGTTCGAATCCTGCCTCGGGCATGGATGTGTGTGATGTCCTTAGGTTAGTTAGGTTTAAGTAGTTCTAAGTTCTAGGGGACTGATGACCTCAGAAGTTGATTCCTATAGTGCTCAGAGCCATTGGTATTTGGTTTGGTTTCTCTTCCAGAAATAAGGAACACTTCTTTCAGCATTTTCAGAAATTTAACCTTATGGGGGTGAAATAGTGGGTGAAAGGTTTTTTTAACTATATCATTATTAAAGAACATCTAAAGTATTTTTAAGGATACATCTGTGAACATTGACATTTGACTTCTCGGTCACAAATAAAAGAAATACGCGCTTCAGTGTTTTTGGAAATTTAACTCCAAAGACGGTGAAATAAGGGGTGAAACGTTCTATGAAAATATTGCATTGCGAAAACATTTTTAAAGCTAAATCTTCGAAAATTGGTCTTTGGCTTCTCGGTTACAGATGAAAAAAATACATGTTTCAAAGTTTTTGGAAATTCAATCCCTAAAGGGGTGAAATAGGGTCAGGCTGATTCACTGACTCAATATCATCCAGCGCAGATCACTTACGATAGAAACTTGAAGTTTGTAGAAGGTGTGGATCTTGTACTGTAGACATCGTTTAAGAAGAAATTCTCCGCAGTTCCATTCCTAGGAGGGTGAAACAGGGGATTAAAGGCTTTTTCGAAGTATTTCCATATTAAGAGAATTTTGAAGCCAGAACTATGAAGTCTGGTATTTGCTTTCTCAGTCAGAAAATTAAAAAAATATTTCAGCGTTTTTGTAAATCATCCACTATAGAGGTAAAATAGTGGGTGAAAACTTCTTGAAAATAAATAATTACTAAAGAACTACTAAAGGATTTTTAAAGTTACATCTATGATAATTGGTATTTGACTTTTCGGTTAAAAATAAAAGAAATACGTGTTTCAATGTTTCTGGAAATTCAACACCGAAGGAGTGCAGTAAGGGATGGAAGTTTTTATGAAAATATTTGGTTACGTTAAAAAAATTTAAAGCTAAATATATGAAAATTATTTTTATCTAACTGAGAAGTGAAGTACCAAATATTTGTTAGTGTATGAAACTTGCTGTGGAAACATCTCCACAAGAACGCAAAAGGTATGATTAACGAAAACTTCGGACTCCAGCCACCAAAATCACTTTTTAGGCAGAAGTATATTCGGAAAATATGGCCCTAATTAGCGTGTAAATCTTAGAAGGTGTTACAATTTGTGAACAACATGAAAATTCGATTACATAAAAACAAAAATATCTCTGCAGGCCATACAGCCTACGCGAGCGAGGCAGCGGGCACTGAGCTAGTCTGTAATAAAACGAGCAAAAACCACTCGCGTCCACAGAATGTATCGTACATGAAGTTTCTGATGCATGTTGGCTGCAGTATAAGTTCCGCCGACGCCACTGGTTTCTGCTCAGTTTATTAGGGATATAGTGATGACGCCCGTTGAAAGCGTGATCACCCGATGTTGCGAAGGGGCCTTAAGGTTGTGAATTATAGCGCCGAAGCTGGTCACTATTATGTAAAACTAATACACTCGGCTGGTGCTGTTATTGTTGCTACACATAAATAAAACAACTGCTGCCACATTATCCATTAGAAGTCGAACGTACGTAAATTTGTCATACTAAGGGAGCTATAACTTGGCCGCCGGCCCTAATGTTGATCGTTAAAATTCGGCACCACCTTTGACATACGCCGAAAGGCCGATAAAGCTTTTGAGGCTTTGACAGATATCGCCACCGCTCTGACTTCGTATGTATGTGTGTGAATTCCTAAGGGACCAAACTGCTAAGATCATCGGTCCCTAGACTTACACACCACTTAAACTAACTTAGCTAAGAACAACACACACACCCATGCCCGAGGGAGGACTCGAACCTCCGGCGAGAGGGGCCTCTGACTTCGTCTGTGTTCAATTGTTTACATCATTCAGTCGGAACTTCTTTCGTGAGTGACGGATGTGTTTTTCTTGGTACTACTACTTTGTGATTGGCCTATATTTATCATCATACAAAGCCAGTAACTGCCACATGCACTTACGGAAGAGCCAACAAGAGATTTGGCCCATCAGGAAGATTCATCCTCAGAGAATTGCAGCTGGACATGCCAGGGAAGTTCTTTGTTCGACAAACGATGACGCTGTATTGTTGGATGAAGATGGTATTGCCACATCGAATGTTCCTCACATTAAGAACGAAGCGAGTGCTAAACCAATCACAAACACGAGGGTGGTTTGAAAAGTTCTCGGAACGGAATAGAAAAAATCTTGTTTATTTTTCGATGTAGTCTCCCTGTAGATTAATGCACCTGGTCCAACGATGTACCAGTGCGTTGATCCCGTCTCGAAAAAGTTTCCTCCAGTTCAGCAAAACAGTTGTCCGGCTATCAATTCTTCGTTTCAAGTGAATCTTCGTCCACCAAGAATTATTTTCAGTTTTAGGAAGAGATGGAAGCCTTACGGAGCCGTATTAGGTGAATAAGGCGGGTGTGTCAACAATTCATATCTTAGTTCGTGTAATTTTGCCATGGCGACGGTACATGTGTGCGGACGCGCGTCAAGAGTCACGGCACCCATCTTGCAGATAATTTTTTCATTTCTAATTCTTCACTTAAAGTTGTTAAAATTCTTCTTAAAATTCTTTACCCTTTCAGATGACATCTGGCAAGCGTGAGCAATTTCACGCACTTTCAATCGGCGATCCTCCATGACCATTTTGTTCACTTCTGCAATGATTTCTGGAGTAGTGACACATCTACATCTACATCTACATGATTACATCTTGGCCGACTACTGCGCGGATCATCATCTAAGCTCTCCCGATCAAATTTAAATTCATTTGTCCACTTGGCAACAGTTGAATATGAAGGAGCAGAGCTCCCCAGTGTATTCTGGAAATCGGCATGAATGTCCTTTGCTTTCATACCTTTCTTTACGAAGAACTTAATCAGTGCTCGATTCTCGATCTTTTCCGTCTTCGCAAATCACTACACGGGAGCAACAACAGAACCACGTCACCGCCACAGCTCTCTTCCAAGAGCACTGACGTAGCAAGTGTTTATGGGCACAGTCCAGTGAATATCACGTGAACAACTCGTTGCGCTAGCGCTAACCTCTCGTGGTGATACCGAGAACTTTTCAAACCTCCCCAGAAATATAAAGGAATGGGTTCGAAGTCCTTGCACACTAGATGATTGAATTTTGTATTGTTCATTCGATATGTTTCGTAAATTTTCCAAAACGTTTTATTTAGTCTTGGTTTTATCAAAAAAACTTTTAATATAGAAATGTATAATTAATTTTGGAAGTGCTGTTTTAATTTAATAATTTCTAAATTTAAAACGGCGAAATATCACTCAAATGTGACCACCTGTGACAAGGAGGGGGGGGGGGGGGGGGGAGGGGAAGGGGGCTTCAAAAATCACGAAATTCGTGTGGCGTATGGATCACCCCTATACGGCTGCAATGTCCGTTTCTGGTTGCGGGTTGCCTATCTAACGCCTCCCACGTGCAAGAAAAATTTATTTTCTATATTTCGCATAATTACTGAGCGAATATAAAAGCTTAAATCGCTTTCATAATCTACTCATTAAGAGGCATAGTGTTAATGTTAAAAGTTTAACACAGTGAGACAAATACTTCAGTTAGCAAATGCGTGTTTCGCCTGGACGCAGCGTAAGTGATGGCTACAAACACAATGGTTTTAGTCATCCAGTATTTGAGAAAAAGAGCACTCTTCCAAAAAACGCTACAGGTAATTTCAAATCCTTACGAAACTTTTTCTCGCTGACACCCCTCACAAAATGATGAAAGGAAACAAGTTTATCGCTTTGCACATTTCCGCTGTTCATGCATTGAAACTTCAGCTTTAGGATGACGTTTTAATTTATTAATTCGTTACTACCGACTCCTATGGTAACACAGATTGCACAAGGTATCCACATTTAACTCTGAATGTACCTGCAAAATTATGTCATTGTACGACTCATAGTTCAGGAGGAATCACGTCATAAACTTTTAGAAGCGTGATAAATGATATTTCGCTTGAATAAGAGCGCAAATTACCCAACTGTGATATCTTGTAAACGACTCGCACTAGAATGCTAACATTCTAATTTATCCTACTTGTAGTTTAATGTTAATAGACATGGTTCTATTAAAAAAGTGTATGTTTGCACAAAAAATACACTGTATAAGTATTATTATAATCTCTGTATTGGCTAACAATACTAGCCCCTGGCTAACAATCCGTTCTGTGAAGACCGCACATCAATAGCATTTCCCATTTCCACAATATATGGGGTGCAAGTTTTAGGTGGGGTGGAGATCTCTTCTGAACAGCACGTTGCGAAACATCCCAGATATGCTCAATAATATTCATGTCTGAGGAGTTGAGTGGCCAGCGGAAGTGTTTAAACTCAGAAGAGTGTTCCTTGTACTACTTTGTAGCAGTTCTGGACGAGTGAGGTGTCGCATTGTCCTGCTGGAATTGCCCAAGTCCGTCGGAATGCATACTGATCAGGTATGTATGCAGGTGATCAGACTGGATGCTTACGTACGTGTCACCTGTCAGAGTCGTACCTAGACATGTCAGGGGTCCCACATCACTCCTACTGCACACGCCCCGCACCATTACAGAGCCTCCGTCAGCTTGAACAGTCCCCTGCCGACATGCAGGGTACATGGATTCATGAGGTTGTTTCCATACCCTTGCACGTCCATCCACTCGATACAATCTGAAACGAGACTCGTCCGACGAGGCAACATGTTTTCAGTCATCGACAGTCCAATGTCGGTGTTGACTGGCCCAGGCGAGGCGTAAAACTATGTGTCGTGCAGTCATCAAGGGCACCGTAGTGACCCTTCGCCTCCGAAAGCCCATATCGATGATGTTTCGTTGCATGTTTCACACGTTGACACTTGTTGATGGCCCAGTATCGAAATCTACAGAATTTGCCGAAAGTTTGCAGTTCTGTCACGCTGAAGAACTTTCTTGAGTCGTCGTTGGTCCCGTTCTTGCAGGATGTTTCTCCGGCCGCAGCGGTGTCGGAGATTTGATGTTTTACCGGATTCCTGACATTCACAGTACACTCGTGAAATGGTTGTACAGGAAAATCCGCAAGTTATTGCTACCTCGGCGATGCTGCGTTCCATCGCTCGTGCACCAACTATAACACCAGGTTCAAACTCACTTAAATCTTGATAACTTACCATTGCAGCAGCAGTAACCGATCTAACAACTGCTCCAGAGACTAGTCTTATACAGGAATTGCCGACCGAGCGCCGTATTCTGCCTGTTTAGATATCTGTATTTGAATACGCACGCCTACACCAGTTTCAAATGGCTCTGAGCACTATGGGACTTAACATTGGAGGTCGTCAGTCCACTAGAACTTAGAACTACTTAAACCTAACTAACCTAAGAACATCACACACATCCATGCCCGATGCAGGATTGAAACCTGCAACCGTAGCAGTCGTGCGTTTCCAGACTGAAGCGCCTAGAACCGATCGGCCAGAACAGCCAGCACACCAGTTTCGTCGGCGTTTTAGTGTATTATTGTACTGTCGATGGAAATTTACAGTAATAAAAACGACATCCCCCGACAGATGAAAGACTACTTGAAGATGGTATTAACGTCGAAACCGCTAATCGCTATAAAAGTCGTTGCTATTGTGCCGAAAATAAAATTATGTTGTTTCCTGTTCTTCGTACGGACAATAGCGTGGTATTCTGGAAAGATCTGCGGGAACAACACTAGGAGCGGCAGAGCACGTGTGTAACAGCACTGGGGCTTCAGCATTGCCTTGACAGTGAACAACAACCTGCCCGTAAGATTTATTGCCAATATTTCTGCCGAGATAAGGAGAGAAAGCCTCAGCTCTCGCCACAAGGTGATATACGGCGTCTCTTGTCAGCTTCTAATTCACCAGTAACCCTCAGACTGAAATCGAACGTATAAAACATCACTTCTCCTAAACGCAGTACAGTGGGATAATTTTAAAGGTACAATCAGCGCTATACGTAAATACTCCATGAAGAGCGAAAATGTACTTAGCGATAAAGTTTCCCCTTTGATCAATTTGTGTGGTGTGGCGCGAGAAAGTGTTTCGTTGAGGTTTGAAATTATACACTCCTGGAAATGGAAAAAAGAACACATTGACACCGGTGTGTCAGACCCACCATACTTGCTCCGGACACTGCGGGAGGGCTGTACAAGCAATGATCACACGCACGGCACAGCGGACACACCAGGAACCGCGGTGTTGGCCGTCGAATGGCGCTAGCTGCGCAGCATTTGTGCACCGCCGCCGTCAGTGTCAGCCAGTTTGCCGTGGCATACGGAGCTCCATCGCAGTCTTTAACACTGGTAGCATGCCGCGACAGCGTGGACGTGAACCGTATGTGCAGTTGACGGACTTTGAGCGAGGGCGTATAGTGGGCATGCGGGAGGCCGGGTGGACGTACCGCCGAATTGCTCAACACGTGGGGCGTGAGGTCTCCACAGTACATCGATGTTGTCGCCAGTGGTCGGCGGAAGGTGCACGTGCCCGTCGACCTGGGACCGGACCGCAGCGACGCACGGATGCACGCCAAGACCGTAGGATCCTACGCAGTGCCGTAGGGGACCGCACCGCCACTTCCCAGCAAATTAGGGACACTGTTGCTCCTGGGGTATCGGCGAGGACCATTCGCAACCGTCTCCATGAAGCTGGGCTACGGTCCCGCACACCGTTAGGCCGTCTTCCGCTCACGCCTCAACATCGTGCAGCCCGCCTCCAGTGGTGTCGCGACAGGCGTGAATGGAGGGACGAATGGAGACGTGTCGTCTTCAGCGATGAGAGTCGCTTCTGCCTTGGTGCCAATGATGGTCGTATGCGTGTTTGGCGCCGTGCAGGTGAGCGCCACAATCAGGATTGCATACGACCGAGGCACACAGGGCCAACACCCGGCATCATGGTGTGGGGAGCGATCTCCTACACTGGCCGTACACCACTGGTGATCGTCGAGGGGACACTGAATAGTGCACGGTACATCCAAACCGTCATCGAACCCATCATTCTACCATTCCTAGACCGGCAAGGGAACTTGCTGTTCCAACAGGACAATGCACGTCCGCATGTATCCCGTGCCACCCAACGTGCTCTAGAAGGTGTAAGTCAACTACCCTGGCCAGCAAGATCTCCGGATCTGTCCCCCATTGAGCATGTTTGGGACTGGATAAAGCGTCGTCTCACGCGGTCTGCGCGTCCAGCACGAACGCTGGTCCAACTGAGGCGCCAGGTGGAAATGGCATGACAAGCCGTTCCACAGGACTACATCCAGCATCTCTACGATCGTCTCCATGGGAGAATAGCAGCCTGCATTGCTGCGAAAGGTGGATATACACTGTACTAGTGCCGACATTGTGCATGCTCTGTTGCCTGTGTCTATGTGCCTGTGGTTCTGTCAGTGTGATCATGTGATGTATCTGACCCCAGGAATGTGTCAATAAAGTTTCCCCTTCCTGGGACAATGAATTCACGGTGTTCTTATTTCAATTTCCAGGAGTGTATGTAAAGTTTGCTGGAAGTCGCTAAGTGCGGTCATTCTCAAAAAGTGGAGGAATGCAGTGTGGGTAATTTGCGCGTCGTGATTCATCCTACCTCAAGACATATTCACTGTTTCCAACTTTAAGACTTGATTTCTTGTGCTTAACTTTTAACATAAGATTACACCTACAGGGTAATTACAAATGATTGAAGCTATTTCACAGCGCTACGATAACTTTATTATTTGAGATATTTTCACAACGCTTTGCACACACATATATAAAAACTCAAAAAGTTTTTTTAGGCATTCACAAATGTTCGATATGTGCCCCTTTAGTGATTCGGCAGACATCAAGCCGATAATCAAGTTCCTCCCACACTCGGCGCAGCATGTCCCCATCAATGAGTTCGAAAGCATCGTTGATGCGAGCTCGCAGTTCTGGCACGTTTCTTGGTAGAGGAGGTTTAAACACTGAATCTTTCACATAACCCCACAGAAAGAAGTCGCATGGGGTTAAGTCGGGAGAGCGTGGAGGCCATGACATGAATTGCTGATCATGATCTCCACCACGACCGATCCATCGGTTTTCCGATCTCCTGTTTAAGAAATGCCGAACATCGTGATGGAAGTGCGCTGGAGCACCATCCTGTTGAAAGATGAAGTCGGCGCTGTCGGTCTCCAGTTGTGGCATGAGCCAATTTTCCAGCATGTCCAGATACACGTGTCCTGTAACGTTTTTTTCGCAGAAGAAAAAGGGGCCGTAAACTTTAAACCGTGAGATTCCACAAAACACGTTAACTTTTGGTGAATTGCGAATTTGCTGCACGAATGCGTGAGGATTCTCTACCGCCCAGATTCGCACATTGTGTCTGTTCACTTCACCATTAAGAAAAAATGTTGCTTCAGCACTGAAAACAAGTTTCGCACTGAACGCATCCTCTTCCATGAGCTGTTGCAACCGCGCCGAAAATTCAAAGCGTTTGACTTTGTCATCGGGTGTCGGGGCTTGTAGCAATTGTAAACGGTAAGGCTTCTGCTTTAGCCCTTTCCGTAAGATTTTCCGAACCGTCGGCTGTGGTACGTTTAGCTCCCTGCTTGATTTATTCGTCGACTTCCGCGGGCTACGCGTGAAACTTGCCCGCACGCGTTCAACCGTTTCTTCGCTCATTGCAGGCCGACCCGATGATTTCCCCTTACAGAGGCATCCAGAAGCTTTAAACTGCGCATACCATCGCCGAATGGAGTTAGCTGTTGGTGGATCTTTGTTGAACTTTGTCCTGAAGTGTCGTTGCACTGTTATGACTGACTGATGTGAGTGCATTTCAAGCATGACATACGCTTTCTCGGCTCCTGTCGCCATTTTGTCTCAGTGCGCTCTCGAGCGCTCTGGCGGCAGAAACCTGAAGTGCGGCTTCAGCCGAACAAAAATTTATGAGTTTTTCTACGTATCTGTAGTGTGTCGTGACCATATGTCAATGAATGGAGCTACAGTGAATTTATGAAATCGCTTCAATCATTTGTAATAGCCTGTATTAATGAGTTGGTTATGACAGCATTTTAGCTTTTTTAAATTCTGTTCATGATTGTATGAACATGTTGCCTGGTCAGACGAGTCTGATTTAAAAATGCCTCGAGCGGATGGACGCGTACGGGTATGGAGACAACCTCATGAATCCATGGACCCTGCATGTCAGCAGGGACCTGTTCAAGCTGATGGAGGCTCTGTAATGGTGTGCGGCGTGTGGAGTTGGAGTGATATAGGACCTTCTGATACGTGTAGATACGACTCTGACAGGTGACACGTACGTAAGCATCCCGTCTGATCACCTGCATCCTTTCATGTCCATTATGTATTCCGACGGACTTGGGCCATTCCAGCAGGACAGTGCGACACACCACACTTCCAGAAGCACTACTGAGTGGCTCCAGGAACATTCTTCTGAGTTTAAACACTTCTGCTGGCCACCAAACTCCCTGTACATGAACATTATTGAGAATATATGGGATGCCTCGCAACGTGCTATTCAGAAATCTCCAACCCCTCTGCTCTTACGGATTTATGGACAGCCCTGCAAGATTGATACCGTCAGTTCCCTGCAGCACTACTTCAGACATCAGTAGAGTCCATGCCACGCCGTGTTGCGGCACTTCTGTGTGTTCTCTTTGGCTTTTCAGTGTTTTTCTATACTACTGGCTAAACGTTTTTGTTGCGACTGACGGTCAGCTCGAAGAAACCATTCCGAGGCATTCATCGCTCGTCACAGTCGGTGATGCCACAAACAAATCTCTCCTCTATTCCATCATCTTATTACATTCCTCTTAAAACAACAAAATTTTAGTTGTACTTCAGCCTAAAGTATTGTTATTTTTTTAAAAAAATGTTGTTGAAAAAAAAGCTACAAAAATGATTGTGTGTGTTGTGGTGGTCTTCAGTCCAGAGACTGGTTTGATGCAGCTCTCCATGCTACTCTATCCTGTGCAAGCTTCTTCATCTCCCAGTACCTACTGCAACCTACATCTTTCTGAATCTGTTTAGTGTATTCATCTCTTGGTCTCCCTCTACGATTTTTCCCTCCACGCTGCCCTCCAGTACTAAATTGGTGATCCCTCGATGTCTCAGAATATGCCCTACCAAGCGATCCCTTCTTCTAGTCAAATAGTGCCCCAAATTTCTCTACTCTCCAATTCTATTCAATACCTCTAGTTATGTGATCTACCCATCTAATCTCCAGCATTCTTCTGTAGCACCACATTTCGCAAACGAAACCTGTGAAATGTACTGTGTGCTTTTAAACATCAGGTAACAGGTCTTTAATTTTGCAGCAAATAAATAAAATTAAAGTAGCTCCGCAAATGAAATGACGACGCTATGGGGACCCCGTTCCGGCCAGCCGGTGTGGTGCTTCAGTCTGGAACGGCGCGACCGCTACGGTCGCAGGTTCGAATCCTGCGTCGGACATGAATGTGTGTGATGTCCTTAGGTTAGTTAGGTTTAAGTAGTTCTGAGTTCTAGGGGACTGATGACCGCAGATGTTATTGCTAGACGCGTGAAAGATCTTTTGCGCGCGTCGTTTGGTGATGATTGTGTGCTCAGCCGCCACTTTCGTCACGCTTGGCCTCCCAGGTCCCCAGACCTCAGTCCGTGCGATTATTGGCTATGGGGTTACCTGAAGTCGCAAGTGTATCGTGATCGACCGACATCTCTAGGGATGCTGAAAGACAACATCCGACGCCAATGCCTCACCATAACTCCGGACATGCTTTACAGTGCTGTTCGCAACATTATTCCTCGACTACAGCTATTGTTGAGGAATGATGGTGGACATATTGAGCATTTCCTGTAAAGAACGTCATCTTTGCTTTGTCTTTCTTTGTTATGCTAATTATTGCTATTCTGATGAGATGAAGCGCCATCTGTCGGACATTTTTTGAACGTTTGTATTTTTTTTTGGTTCTAATAAAACCCTATGTCATTCCAAGCATGTGTGTCAATTGGTACCTCTCTGTCTACATTATTCCGTGATTTATTCAGGTTTCAAATTTATACTGACCTTTTGATCACCCGGTACATCCATTCTGAAAATCATCAGGGTGTGAGCACACACTCGAAGAAGGGACCACCTCCAGGTGTGGACTGTTGCGCAGCTTCTGCGCCAGCCTTGACGTCGGCTGCCGAGACAAAGCTTCGCCGCACGCGGCTCGTGTGTCGTGACGCAGACAACAAGGAAACGACGCTGGCGATGCCGTGCACCGGGCAGGGAGACGCCAGTGGCTGACAACAGCACGTGGTTGTCGCGTGTCTCCTGCGTGATCAGGATTACGGCTAATTCCTCGGCGAGGCAGCGGTCGCCAGACACCTGGACAGCTCATGCTGGGAGTGGTCTCCACGATTGCCGCGGATCTCGAGTTGTCCCTTCATATCGAACCCAACCCAATACAGATCCAACCCTCCCATTTACCTTCACACGCAGCACTATTTCTGTTGACCATTGCACACCTGCTAAACATCAGTAATACTGGTGGCGCGTCGTAGCATCCCAGGTGAGCTCCATCGTGTTCAGATCAAGCGAATTTGGTGGGCAACACATCAACGTGTGCTCACTTCAACGATGCTCAAACCATTGTAGCAAAATTCTGGCCCTCTTACAGTTTTCCTGCTGGAAGAGTCCAGCGCCGTTGAGGAAGATTCTACACGGAGTACGCGAAAGAAATTGCCCCCTTTCTAACAGCCGTGTACCGCATGTCTCTAGAGGAACGGAAGGTTCCAAATGATTGGAAAAGCGCACAGGTAGTTCCAGTTTTCAAGAAGGGTCGTCGAGCAGATGCGCAAAACTGTAAGCCTAAATCTCTGACATCGATCTGTTGTAGAATTTTAGAACATGTTTTTTGCTCGCGTATCATGTCATTTCTGGAAACCCAGAATCTACTCTGTAGGAATCAACATGGATTCCGGAAACACGATCGTGTGAGACTCAACTCGCTTTATTTGTTCATGAGACCCAGAAAATATTAGATACAGGCTCAAAAAAATGGTTCAAATGGTTCTGAGCACTATAGGACTTCTTCTGAGGTCATCAGTCCCCTAGAACTTAGAGCTACTTAAACCTAACTAACCTAAGGACATCACACACATCCATGCCCGAGGCAGGATTCGAACCTGCGACCGTAGCGGTCGCGCGGTTGCAGACTGTAGCGCCTACAACCGCTCGGCCACACCGGCCGGCTGATACAGGCTCCCAGGTAGATGCCATCTTCCTTCACTGGCGTTCGATACAGTTCCGCACTGTCGCCTGATAAACAAAGTAAGAGCCTACGGAATATCAGACCAGCTGTGTGGCTGGATTGAAGAGTTTTTAGCAAACAGAACACAGCATGTTGTTCTCAATGGAGAGACGTCTACAGACGCTAAGGTAACCTCTGGCGTGCCACAGGGGAGTGTTATGGGACCATTGCTTTTCACAATATATATAAATGAGCTAGTAGATAGTGTCGGAAGTTCCATGCGGCTTTTCGCGGATGATGCTGTAGTATACAGAGAAGTTGCAGCATTAGAAAATTGCAGCGAAATGCAGGAAGATCTGCAGCGGATAGGCACTTGGTGCAGGGAGTGGCAGCTGACCCGTAGACATAGACAAATGTAATGTATTGCGAATACATAGAAAGAAGGATCCTTTATTGTATGATTATATGATAGCGGAACAAACACTGGTAACAGTTACTTCTGTAAAATATCTGGAAGTATGCGTACGGAACGATTTGAAGTGTCCTTTGTAAACTTTGGAGCCGCTACTTGTCACTGAAGTAGTCTTCAGAAGGCATCACAAGCTTGAGTACACCTCGTTCCAGCCCTCCCATCAGAGAAAAAAATCTGTGGCAGTACCAGGAATCGAAATCGGGTAGCCGCGCGTGTTAACGCGACCGCTTCCGCGACGAGGAGGTATGCAGGCTCTGAATCGAAGCCGCCCAGCGGATTCACAACGAGGGGTCCGTGTGCCAGCCAGCCTGGATGTGGCTTTTAGGCGGTTTCCCACATACCACTTAATGAATACCGGTCTGGTTCCCATGTTCGGTCTCAGATACGTACTATGCAATCATTTAGACCACCTTCTCACACTTGTACAAAGAGACACATGGGCACCCTGCTGCTGTCTTGAGAGGTGCATAGGAAACTGATGACCTTCGCTATTTGCCCTCATTCACTCACTCAGCATCGGCGGTAGCGTGAATCGAACCCAGGTCCCTCTACACAGCGGCCCGACACGCTCACTGCGGAGCTATGCCTTTACTATCTCAGGCAGCGCGTAATGCTTCATTTCATCTTCCTCCTTTTCCGTGACATCCATTTATTTAAAAACGAGGAATAAAAATAAACATTGACATCTTGAATACAATCAACAAAAACAGACATAAAAGCATACTTTTTCATTATTCTATACATGTTTAAGTATTTTGAAGCCATTTAGCAGAACTGCGGGATGTTTGTGTCACCGACAGATCGCCTCCTGCCCGTAAAACACGACGGGAATTAAAAAATATAATTTACCTACACAATTTCGACTAAAAAAGAGTTGTCAGGGCTTGGCTTAGAAGGTGCGCTAAATTCAATGCAGTGCAATGGAAACAAAAGGAAAATACGAGGCCACTTGAAAGCGTTGCTAGTTTGAGTGAAATGTACCAAGGCTGCACGAAGCAGGCGTGTTTTCTTTGAGAGGGGGGACAGTGTTAAGCAAAAAGTATCGTCAATACGAAGGACAACTCCACAAAAATGCAGAACAACACTCTTGGATACATACTATACGCACATATGTACTGTAGACCTCAGCTCTCTTGAGAATGGGAAGAAATCTTTGAAGCGAGTCGGGTCGCAGACAAAAGATGCCTCCTTTTGAGCCTATGCTTGTATTTTTGGGTACTTCTAATAATTTTACTTGCAATGAATAAAATTAACATACGCTGATAAATTAACGTTACAAACCGTTCTCGTGATTACTTCTGCCTTTTGCAGTTTTTTATGTACATTTTCTGAGGTATTTTTTCTCTTTGCGGGTTTGTATAAGACGTCGAATAAACAAATGACGTCACTAATTTCACCCGTATTTAGAAATACCTCTTTCAGCCAGTTAACCACTATTAACCGAAACTTGAAAACGGCCAGAAACACATTTCTGCACCTCAGGTTCCATTTGCATCATTAATCCGGACGTTAAAGGAAGGATTTCGCTATTTGTGGTTTGTTTATCAACTATGAAACGTAATGTGACGTGGAGTAGCCCTCTGAAAAGCTAATGTAATGGGTGCTGCAACATTATTCTTACAGATGAACAAAGGAGGCAGAGAAAGAGTAACACAAACATGTGTGTCGTAGTGTTCGCTGGCGTCGTTCAGCGAGTGGTAAACAAAACGTTATTGTACACACCGTGCGTATTTGGCAGTACGTAAGCTAGAGCTGCCGAAAACCTACGCTAGTCACTGAGTACGCCTTAACCACTGTGCTATCGATTCAAAGATTGTGAACAAGCTTTTTCACTCGATTCCAACCGAGTCTGACTTCCATTGTTACGACGTTTGTAAATGTTGTGGCCATGAGTCCGAAGACTGGTTTGATAAAGCTTCCCACCCTAGTCTGTCCTGTGTTCATCTCTGAATAACTACTGTAACCTACATTCACTTGCCCCTGTTTCCTTTAGTAAAGTTTTATCACTTTCTGCAATTTTTAACCGCGTCACTTCACGTCACCAAATTCACGATTACTTGATGCCTCAGGACGTGTGGTACCAACAGGTCCGTTTTAGTGTTTCTAGTCAAGTTGCGTAGTAAATTTTTCTCCCCAGTTCAGTACGTCTTTGTCCGTTCTTGGATTTATCCAAAAAAACGGTACAAATGGCTCTGAGCACTATGGGACTTAACATCTGAGGTCATCAGTCCCCTAGAACTTAGAACTACTTAAACCTAACTAACCTAAGGACATCACACACATCCATGCCCGAGGCAGGATTCGAACCTGCGACCGTAGCAGTCGCGCGGTTCCGGAGTGAAGCGCCTAGAACATTTCGGCCATCGAAATTTGTACCGTTTGCTGGAAAGCACCGCTCAATCACACCTTCACGCCCAACAGCTGCAGGTGACGTGCGCGTTGTTCGTCAGATGTTCAACATTTCTCCTGACGTATGTGACCCCAGTGTCTGACATTAAATTACTTGTCTCAGTGACATGTATGTCGCTTCGGAGGTTTTTAAACGTCAGTGATAATCACCCTGTATATTGTGAAAAGTGATGGTCTTACGACACAGTGTTGGGGCACACCCGAAGATAGTTTAACGTTTTCTAAGATATCCCTCCGTTGATAGTGCCATACTATGACCTGTTTGCTAGAAGCTCTTCAGTCCAGTACACAGATGGCCTTGAAGATCACACTATACCGAACGGGGGAGAACAGAAATTTATGAGCGACTTCACTAAAGGGATCGGCTGATACCACACGTGGTGAAGCATCAAGGAATCATCAGTTTGCTGAGGAAATGAAGTGTGTGTGTGAAAAACGGCGTGTGACGAGGGCCTCCCGTCGGGTAGACCGCTCGCCTGGTGCAAGTCTTGATTTGCGCGTCGATGGGGATGAAATGATGATGATCAGGACAACACAACACCCAGTCCCTGAGCGGAGAAAATCTCCGACCCAGCCGGGAATCGAACTCGGGCCCTTAGGATTGACAGTCTGTCGCGCTAATCGACCGAGACTCGAATTCGGGACCTTTGCCTTTCGCGGGCAAGTGCTCCACCATCTTTTTTTATTATTTTTTTTTCAAGCGCTCTACCGACTTTTTTTTTTTTACAAGGGAACCACTTTTCTTGTCAGGAGTGAGGGTTTTTTATTATTATTATTTTTATTAAGGAAGGTAGGAGAAACAGAAACCTTTATTATTCACAAAAGAAACATCGTACGTCCTGACACATGATAACTGTCCTGGAAGGAACCTCGCTGCCGTCCTACCATGCAGCATGAAATAACAACAAAATCAAACTGGGGCCATCTCCGGCACCCTAAAGAAAAGTATTTATAGATATGAAAACAAAATGTGAAGTACATCCATTTGATAACTGTGCAAGCGTTAGTTTTTTTTCTAGATCGATCACTTCACTTGGCCGGTTTCACAACGAAAGCACCGCCGCTCATCTTTGCGCACCCGGCACACCCCTAGTACATGGCGGGTCCGCAAAAACCGCTACTTGGGAATTGGCATACCAATCCTTGTACTTTTGTAGCCGTAATAGTTTGGTGTGTCCATCATGCAAGTATTGCCAGTAATCCAGGACGTTCAGTACGTTCGTACGTGTGTCTCTATAGATGTAATGGACCGTCATACCTGTGATCCACGCCACTGCGTTCGTCTTATGACGCGGAAAATACGTTTCCTCTGGAAAAAATACTGTGTCAGAACAGACCGCTGTATAGATAGTTTGCCGCATGAACGCTATTATCTTTCTTGCGGGAGTCCAGACAGCCAATGCCTCGCCGCAGACCAGACGATGGTCGTCCGTATCCAGCACGCCGCATTGCTGACACAAGGGCGAATCCGCCAAATGTATTGCGTACTTTTTATCATTTGTAGGGTATTTTCGGTTCACGACGATGTACCATGTTGATCTGACTGATGTAGGTAGGTGGGGGTGGTGGTGGTGGTTGTTGGGATGTTTAAGGGGGACTAAACAGCTAAGGTCATCAGTCCCCCATTCCAAAAACAAGCGAGACAAAGTCGCAGAGCAGATAAAACCCCAAGGGGAAGGAGACTGCCCCCCCCCCTACCCCCAGGTGCTAAAGAACACAAATTAGGCAACAAACACTACAGAAAAGAAGAGTACAGACGAATACCAGACAGAAAGAAATAGAAGAAAAGAAGATGGCCGGAGACTGGTTGACTGACCACGACAACAAAAAAGGGAAAGAGTCAACCATCCGATGAGACACCAAAGCAGCAACAAATATGGAGAGACGCGAGGACAAAAGACACAGAAACGGAAAAGTGCAGGACCCCCCTAAATGGATCCATAAAAAGGACTAGCACGGATAAAATGTAAAACATTGTCAGTCATGGAGGCATCGTCGCATAAAATCAAAGGCAAAGTGCCCGGGAGATTAAAAGACTGCCGAAGGGTGCGCAGTTGGGGACACTCCAATAAAATGTGGGCGACCGTCAGCCGGGACCCACACCGACACAAGGGGGGATCCTCCTGACGCAACAGATGGCCGTGCGTCAGGTATGTATGGCCGATGCGCAGCCGACACAGGACTACCGAGTCCCTGCGAGAAGATCGCAGGGAGGAGCGCCACACATCGGTCGTCTCCTTAACAGCCCGCAGCTTATTCGGGGATGTCAGGCCACGCCACCCATCAGCCCACACCCCAAGCACCTTACGGCGCAACACCAGCTGCAGGTCGCGAGCTGTGAGGCCGATCTCCAAAGCTGGGGCGTCGATCGCCCCCTTGGCCAGCCTGTCAACACGTTCGTTCCCCGGGATGCCAACATGACCTGGCGTCCAAACCAAGACCACCGAACGTCCAGAACGGGCAATGGCGGAAACAGACTCCTGAATAGAGGACACCAGAGGAGAAGAGGGATAGCAGCGGTCGATGGCCTGAAGGCTGCTCAGGGAGTCACTGCAGATGACGATGGACCTACCTGAGCAGAAACGCATATGCTCAAGAGCGCGCAAGATGGCCACCAGCTCTGCAGTAAAAATACTGCAGCCAGCCGGCAAGGAGCGTTGCTCAACATGGGCAGCGTGAGCGAAAGCGTAGGCAGTGCGACCATCAACCAGGGAACCATCAGTGTAGACAGGCTCACAGCCCGGAAATGATTCGAGGAGCGCAAGAAAACGGCGACGGAGGGCCACAGGCGGAACCGAGTCCTTAGGTCCCTGTGCCAAATCCAGACGGACGGACGACTGGGACAAACACCAGGGAGGCGTAGGTGTACGAACCCAGAAGGGAGGCAGAAGAGGGAATGACCCCAGTTCTGACAGCAGGGACTGGACACGGACAGCTACGGAAAGCCCAGACCTAGGTCGCCGTTCGGGCAGATGAAGGACCATGGCAGGGAAAAGCAGGCGACGATTGGGATGGTCTGGCGAGCAATGCACGTGGACAGCATAGTCGGCGAGCAGTCGATGGCGGCGAATCCACAGCGGGGGAACCCCGGCCTCCACCAGTAGACTATCTACGGGGCTGGTACGAAAAGCGCCAGTTGCAAGCCGAACCCCACAGTGGTGTATGGGGTCTAACAACTTCAACACTGTGGGTGATGCAGACCCATAGGCCAGACACCCATAATCAAGCCGGGACTGCACAAGGGCTCTGTACAATCGCAGCAGCGTGCAGCAATCTGCACCCCAAGACGTGTGGCTAAGGCAGCGGAGGGCGTTGAGGTGCCGCCAGCATTTTTGCTTCAGCTGAGTAACATGAGGAACCCATGTGAGCCGGGAATCAAACACGAGTCCCAAGAAGCGGCAAGTGTCCACCACTTCAAGCAGGTGGCCGTCGAGGTAAAGTTCAGGATGAGGGTGGACCGTCCGACGCCTGCAGAAGTGCATAACGCGAGTCTTGGCTGCAGAGAACTGAAAACCATGAGTCAGAGCCCATGATGCTGCCTTGCGAACGGCGACTTGCAGCCTGCGGTCGGCGACTCCCGTAGTCGTGGAGCTAAATGAGATGCAGAAGTCGTCGGCATACAAAGAAGGAGACACCGACGACCCCACTGCTGCAGCCAGACCATTAATGGCCACTAGAAATAAGGAGACGCTCAACACCGAGCCCTGCGGGACCCCATTTTCCTGTATATAAGATGAACTAGAGGCGGCACCGACTTGCACCCGGAAAGAGCGGCGCAATAAAAAGGTTTGAAGAAAAGCCGGGAGCCGACCACGAAGACCCCACTCATACAACGTGGCGAGGATGTGATGCCTCCATGTGGTGTCATATGCGTTCCGCAGATCGAAAAATACAGCTACGAGATGCTGACGTCGGGCAAAGGCCGTACGGACTGCAGATTCCAGCCGCTCCAAATTGTCCGTGGCAGACCGGCCCCGACGGAAGCCACCCTGGGATGGAGTGAGGAGACCGCGCGACTCAAGGACCCAACACAAACGCCGCCCCATCATACGTTCGAGCAATTTGCACAAAACGTGGTGAGGGTAATGGGACGATAGCTGTCCACCGCCAGTGGGTCCGCACCGGGCTTCAAGATGGGGACAATAACACCCTCTCGCCATTGCGATGGGAACACGCCTTCGCTCCAAATGCGATTAAATATCGCGAGAATGTGTCTCTGGCAGTCCCTGGAGAGATGCTTCAGCATCTGCGCGTGGATGCAGTCTGGGCCTGGTGCTGTATCATGGCAATCGGCGAGGGCAGCGAGGAATTCCCTCTCGCTGAAAGGAGCATTGTATGTTTCAGAACGACGCGTGTGGAATGAGAACGGCGTCTGCTCGGCTCGCTCCTTTAGAGAGCGAAAGGCAGGGGGATAGGATGCAGTCGCAGAGCTCTGAGCAAAATGCGCGGCAAGCCGTTCAGCAATGGCGGCAGCGTCCATGCAGACAGCGCCGTCCAAGGAGAGCCCAGGGACACCCATAGGGGTCTGGTATCCGTAAATCCGCCGGATCCGGGACCACACGAGCGAGGGGGAGACATGGGAGCCCAAGGATGAGACATACCTCTCCCAGCACTCCTGCTTACGCCATGCAATAAGACGACGGGCGAAGGCACGGAGCCTCTTAAAGGTGATGAGGATCTCAAGAGACGGGTGCCGCCTATGACGCTGGAGAGCCCGCCGACGGTCGCGAATAGCCTCAGCAACCTCCGGCGACCACCAGGGTACAGCCCTCCTCCGAGGGTGGCCAGAAGAACGGGGGATGGCAGCCTCGGCCGCTGAAATGATGGACGTGGTTAAAACACGGACCACCTCGTCAATGTCACCCTGTGGGGGAGACTCAATGGTTGCAGCGGAAGTAAAAGCTGGCCAGTCAGCCCTGTGGAGAGCCCAGCGGGGCAAGCGCCCAGAAGAATGACACTGGGGCAGTGACAAATAGATGGGAAAATGGTCACTACCACACAGGTCAAGATGCACTCTCCAGTGGAGGGATGGGACAAGTCCAGGGCTGCAAATAGAGAGATCGATGGCCGAGAACGAGCCATGGGCCACACTGAAATGCGTGGGAGCACCGGTGTTCAAGAGGCTAAGGTCGAGCTGAGCCAACACATGCTCCACGGCCCGACCGCGGTCATCGGAGACAGTCCCACCCCATAGAGGGTTGTGGGCATTGAAATCGCCCAGCAGCAAAAAAGGTGGCGGCAGTTGGGCTACCAGAGCAGCCAGGACATGCTGCGCGACAGCACCATCAGGTGGAAGGTAAATACTGCAGACGGTAATAGCCTGTGGCGTCCACACCCGAACAGCGACAGCCTCTAAAGCTGTTTGTAGAGGTACAAACTCGCTGTGAAGAGAGTTAAGGACATATATGCAGACGCCACCAGACACCCTTTCATAAGCTGCCCGGTTCTTAAAATAACCCCGATAGCCACGGAGGGCGGGGGTTCGCATTGCTGGAAACCAAGTTTCCTGCAGAGCAATGCAAAGGAAAGGATGATGGCTGATAAGTTGGCGGAGCTCAGCTAGATGGTGGAAGAAACCGCTGCAGTTCCACTGGAGGATCGTATTAGCCATGGATGGGAAAGGCGTGAAGGGATTGGGGAGGCAGATTATGCCTCCGGGGCCCCTGCTGCTACTGAGTCACCACCTGGACAACAGCTATCTATTGCATCCGAGGGACTGGCGAGATCCATGTCCTCAGTGGACGCCAGAATCTCCACCTCATCCTCAGACGCAGAGCTTGTAGGAAGCGGTGGAATGGGTGCCACCGCAATGTCGGTAGCCTTGGGGAGTTTCTTCTTCTTCTGCATCTCGCACTGCGCCTTGGGTGGTTCAGGCTGGGAGGGCGTCACTGGGTCAGTCTCAGGGACAGACGATGACCGTGTGTCCCGACGACCAGGGACTGGCGGTTGTTTGAGCCACTTGTGGCTGTCGGCTTTGGAACCGGTCAGAACGTGCGAAGGGAGGTCCCCAAGGGACCCCTTCCTTACGAGAGTAGCCGAAGAAGTCTTACGCTTCTCCGGCTGGGAAGGGGGGACTGATGTCCCCGATGGTTGGGGGGGTGTTGCTCCTGAAGTAGATGGAGCAGGAGCAACAGGAGGTTTAGTGCCCCCCACCATCAAGGGGGCAGGTGTGGGACTTCGACTCTGAGAGCTGACTGGAGTGGATGGAATTGTAGAAGGAGTGACAGTTGCGGCATAAGAAGCTGTCATGCGCACTGGATGAAGCCGATCATATTTCCGCTTCGCCTCAGTGTACGTCAGGCGGTCGAGAGTCTTGATTTCCATGATCTTCCGCTCCTTCTGCAGAATCGGACAGTCTGGCGAGCAAGGCGGATGGTGCGCACCACAGTTCACACAGATTGGAGGCGGCGCACAGGGATGATCAGGATGGGAAGGTCGACCGCAATCGCGACAGATGAGGTCGGAAGTACAGCGAGAGGACATGTGGCCGAACTTCCAACACTTGAAGCACCGCATCGGGGGAGGGATATACGGCTTGACATCACAACGGTACACCATCACCTTGACCTTCTCAGGTAACGTGTCACCCTCGAAGGCCAAGATGAAGGCACCGGTGGCAACTTGACGATCCCTCGGACCCCGGTGGACGCGCCGGACGAAATGGACACCTCGGCGCTCCAAGTTGGCGCGCAGCTCGTCATCGGACTGTAAAAGGAGATCGCGGTGAAAAATAATTCCCTGGACCATATTTAAGCTGTTATGTGGGGTGATAGTAACAGACACATCCCCCAACTTCGTACAAGCCAGCAAGGCTCGTGACTGGGCAGAGGATGCCGTTTTTATCAACACCGATCCAGACCGCATCTTGGACAAGCCCTCCACCTCCCCAAACTTGTCCTCTAAATGTTCGACAAAGAACTGAGGCTTCACAGACACAAACGAGTCCCCGTAAGCTCTGGTACAGACGAGATACCGGGGCGAGTATCTTTCGCTCTCATTCACAGCCTTTCGTTCCTCCCATGGTGTGGCCAGGGAGGGGAACGATTTGGGGTCATACACATTAGCCTTAAAGTGAGCTTTGGAACGCTTAGAGACTGCTGACGGCTGGCCGCCAGCGAGAGATGATGTACCACGCTTCATTGCGGGTCATCCGCCCTGATGCCACCTACTCCGACCAAGGGCCCTCCCCACGGGCGCCACCCAGCCACAGCAAAGGCCACCTGGCAGGATGGCCATTGCCGGGAGTCCCGATGCCCCAGGGCGATGGGCATCTACTCCTTGGCATACGTGGGGAGTTAACGGCGCAGGCATCAGTAGAGCGATCCCTGTGTTGTCAGGGGGCTACAACCAAGAGGGTACATGGCGGCCCCACCACAACGGACTGGCTACCGTGCTGGATCTTAGGTGCAAAAATGGCCAAGATCGTCGTCGCAGTTAAAAGAAACACTGCAGAGTGCAGCGTGGTAATCGCCCAAGAGATCGAAAACGAGTGGGACACCATTGCAACGACGAGAAAGACGGCTAAAGGTCTAATTGCACGACGGATACAATGCACCATGTAAGGCGCCCTTCCCCAAGTGGCTCGCTCTTCGGAATAATTTAGAAAGATGGAGGTCAAACCCGAGAGGGGACCATCACATAAGGCCAAAACATGTGAGACTCCTTTTAGTCGCCTCTTACGACAGGCAGGAATACCGCGGGCCTATTCTTACCCCCGAACCCGCAGGGGGTGTAGGTGGGGGGTGGACCGTGCGCCACACCACGTGCCAATTAACAGCTGGATGTTTGCGTTCCACCCTATTCCGGGCGATCTGTGGAAGAAGCACATGGTACACGTCCTTCGATGTCGACTGTCGGGTCATCGGTAAACGTTCGCGAACGTAACTGAGTTCCACGATGCACGTGCGCACATACGTTAAAGGGGGCGATATATTATGGCCGACACTGACTGGAGGAAGATGCGATGTTATCGATGGGGATGAAATGATGATGATCAGGACAACACAACACCCAGTCCCTGAGCGGAGAAAATCTCCGGCCCAGCCGGGAGTCGAACCCAGGCCCTTAGGATTGACATACTGTCGCGCTGACCACTCAGCTACCGGGGGCGGACTATGTGTGTAAGAGGAGGGGAAGGTGCGAATTGTACAGGCAGACCAAAGCTTGATTACATTAAGCAGGTTGAGAAGGATGTACGCCCGCATCTCGTGGTCGTGCGGTAGCGTTGTCGCTTCCCACGCCCGGGTTCCCGGGTTCGATTCCCGGCGGGGTCAGGGATTTTCTCTGCCTCGTGATGGCTGGGTGTTGTGTGCTGTCCTTAGGTTAGTTAGGTTTAAGTAGTTCTAAGTTCTAGGGGACTGATGACCATAGATGTTAAGTCCCATAGTGCTCACAAGGGAACCTCCCCATCGCACCCCCCTCAGATTTAGTTATAAGTTGGTACAGTGGATAGGCCTTGAAAAACTGAACACAGATCAATTGAGAAAACAGGAAGAAGTTGTGTGGAACTGTGAAAAAATAAGCAAAATATACAAACTGAGTAGTTCACGGCAAGATAGGCAACATTAAGGACACTGGAGCCGTAGTAGCGCCGTGGTCTCGTGGTAACGTGAGCAGCTGCGGAGCAAAAGGTCCTTGGTTCAAGTCTTCCATCGCGTGAAAACTTTAATTTTTTATTTTCAGTTTATGTGACAAACTCTTATGTTTTCATCACTTTTTTGGGAGTGATCATCACATCCACAAGAAAACCTAAATCGGGCAAGGTAGAAGAATCTTTTTACCCATTCGTCAAGTGTACAAGTTAGGTGGGTCGACAACATATTCCTGTCATATGACGCACATGCCGTCACCAGTGTCGTATAGAATATATCAGACGTGTTTTCCTGTGGAGGAATCGGTTAACCTATGACTTTGCGATCAAATGTTTTCGGTTCCCATTGGAGAGGCACGTCCTTTCGTCTACTAATCGCACGGTTTTGCGATGCGGTCGCAAAACACAGACACTAAACTTATTACAGTGAACAGAGACGTCAATGAACGAACGGACAGATAATAACTATGCAAAAATAAAGAAAGTAAAATTTTCGATCGTGGGAAGACTTGAACCAAGGACCTCTCCTTCTGCAGCTGCTCACTCTACCACGGGACCACAGCGCTCCTGAGCTTACGTTCTCCTTTATGTTGCCTATGTGGCCAAGACTGATGAGCAGTTTGTATATTTTGCTTATTTTTTTTTACAGTTCCACACAACTTCTTCCTGTTTTCTCAATTGATCTGTGTTCAGTTTATCAAGGCCTATCCACTGTGCCAAGTTATAACTAAATCTGAGGGGGGTGCGATGAGGAGGTTCCCTTGTCAGAGCCCAAGGATGTACGCTGCAGTAGTTAGTCGAAGACGCTTACACATGATAGACTGGTCTGGAGAGCTGCATCAAACCAGAGAGGTATAGAACGACGTATGCGGGCAGGCGACGCGCTATCCTAGCGTGCGGGTGCACACGAGGTCAAAGTCACGGCGGTGCAGCCAGGTGCAAGCGAGTTATGCGGGTAGTGGGCAAGGGATGCAGGCTGCGCTATCGACCCGGGGGACCTTCCATGCTGCAGCGGCGGGGGTATCGACCGGGGGAAACTTCCGCGTGCTTTGCGTCAGCGTTGCCTCACTTGGAGGAGCGTTGCGCAAAGGGCGGAGGCTGGCCACAAACCAGTCGTGCCCTTAGCGCCAGGATTTCACCCGGAACAAGTCCCGCCCATTCAACCCCCTCCACGCCTATCCGTAGTGTAAGGCCCTTTCCTAAATAGCCGCCAGTACCACAAACTGGAAGCTACATCAAAGTTGCTATCGTCGCAGTTCAACACACGTTACACTGTGATGAGAGTCAGTTATGATAAGAAATTTAAGTTTTTCTGGATAGTAATATAAAATGAATGTGCATTATTAAAGAAATGAAAGTATTTATAGAGAATTGAAGGGCATCGCCAGCAATAGAAAACAAAAAAATAACGTGATGTTATTTAAGGACAATAAGGACAAATTTTCATTAACTACTTCACTTATTATAATACGTTTATTTGAGGGAAACAGCAGAGCAAACACACTGTGCGAAAACAATGGTCTTGAATCTGTCATGTCGGTAGTAAAGCCACGGATGCAGTCGACTAACTCTGTTGTCTAAAATCAACGTTATATAGAAATAAGTGAAAGTCGTTTTGTTTATGTAGGCACTCATAGAAGCTCGCGAAAATTAAAGAATATAAGAATGCCATAAAGTAGAAATGCCTAATGAAAGCAGTAACATATTTGCTTATATGCCATATTTCGTTAGTATTTGCATAGGAAATGGATGAATTTTAACTTGTAAATTCTTCCAATGCCATACCTGCGGATTATAAACGAGGTTATAAAGAATTGTGGCTGTTTCTGTGTGATTACTGTCCTATATGCTGTTGCAAACGTCTCAGGAAAATAACCTGTCTGTTTTTATCCAAAAGATTTATTAATTTCGTAAATGTCATTCAAACCATTTTTTAAAAATAATAATGATGATGTGTAATGTTTGTCACAGAGCAGTTATGGAGGAAATAAATGCTGCAGTGTTTCAAGTGTTCAAATGTGTGTGAAATCTTATGGGACTTAATGCTAAGGTCATCAGTCTCTAAGCTTACACACTACTTAACCTAAATTATCCTAAGGAAAAACACACACACCCATGCCCGAGGGAGGACTCGAACCTCCGCCGGGACCAGCCGCACAGTGCAGTGTTTCACGGCTGTAAAACGTCCTTCATGCTGTGCTAGCGCTTCTTCCACCCCTAAAACTTTTCAGCAAAACTATTCAGTGAATAAGACGCAAAAACAGCTTGGATCGATCTAGCAAGAACAAAGTAATTTTGATGCCATCTGGAAGTATAGTGAACATTGGTGGTTGTCTGAGTTCTGAAAGTTAAGTGTCAGGTATACCGTGGTTCCTCTTTCTCCAAGCAAATTATTCTTTGAGGGTAGGTTTTCCCTGTTGTAGCTTTGGGTGCTTTTTCTCACACAGAAGTATGTTTCTTCATAGGCTATTTATCTGAATACTGAGTTCTAGTATTTAAAGAATTCAGTGCTAAATTGTTTTCTCTTATGTTTGCTTTGGAAGTATCTGGCACAGCTGAGACCAATTCGGCACGTCTTTTGTAATGTGTCTTTTAACTACCTGGCAAAATTTAAAACCTAGCAAGATATTAATTTAACATTCACTCCAAGTGCAGCCGAACGCGATAAACCACGTGGGTCAACTGAAACGACGGTCAGGCGCCGAACAAAGACCGGGAAAACCGGGGGTCAGTGGGTGGGACTTGTTCCGGGTGAAATCCTAGCGCTTAACGATTACTACAAACCAGCCATGCCCTGGCTCTCGCGGGGAGACAGGTTCACGCGGCATTTCTAGGCTCTCCACCAGCTTCTGTTTCAGTAGACCATAGACCATAGGCGGCCGTACGATTACTTTCGAGGTCTGTGGTAGGGATGGGAAAAACCGACCGGTTAAAACCGAACCGATATTTTAGTTCTGAATAACCGGTATTTATCATCCAACGGCCTTGCCGCGGTGGTAACACCGGTTCCCGTCATAACCCCGAAGTTAAGCGCTGTCGGGCTGGGTTAGCACTTGGATGGGTGACCATCCGGTTTGCCGAGCGCTGTTCGCAAACGGGGTGTACTCAGCCCTTGCGAAGCACAATTAGGAGCTACTTGAAATAGCGGCTCCGGTCTCGTCAGCTGACATACGGCCGGGAGAGCGGTGTGCTGACCACATGCCCCTCCACATCCGCATCCAGCGACGCCTGTGGGCTGAGGACGACACGGTGGCAGGTCGGTACCCTTGAGCCATCTTCGCCTGTTCGGACGGAGCTAAACAAACATTTTTTTTAAAAAAAGGAGAAGCTCCATTGCTTGTAAATACACATTTCTCAACATTCAAATCAAGTTGCCAGTCCTTGTATCACTTTTAAATCTTATCAAGATCGAGACAATCCTATAGGGACAAATCTTGGTATCAGAATTTTCTTTGACACACAGTTCTCTTCAAGAAAAGGTACGAAGTTTTGCGCAAAATGCTATTTCTTTTTGGTCTGTTGTTTGAGTGGAGGGAAAACAGTAGCAATTACACAATGGACTTTTGTCCGAATTTTCGTAGGTAAACGAAAAGTGAGAAGCAGGGTTTCAAATTGACCAGCGTAAAAAAAAGCTGGGATGAATGCGAATAGGACTTCCGCATCAAGGGTTCCGTACAAACGTAACTAGGAACACAGACAGTTCATCCATCCCGGAAATCGAGAAGCTCGACAATTTTTGCCTGTTATCGATATCGACACAAGTAAGATGTCGTAAATCTATGCATTCCTGATAAAAAGGGGTGTTAACATAAAGACAGACAGTCGGAAAACAATTGATTAAAAAAACATTGTTTTGATGTGATATAATTACAAATTAAGCATTTTAGATTTTTTTCCTTTACTTGTTTCTTTCCAAATTTCAT
Source organism: Schistocerca serialis cubense (assembly GCF_023864345.2). NCBI lineage: Eukaryota > Metazoa > Arthropoda > Insecta > Orthoptera > Acrididae > Schistocerca > Schistocerca serialis. The sequence continues at coordinate 140,750,076 of NC_064649.1, read as the reverse complement.
GATTCTAGGTATCTTATAGATTTTAATGAGTGAATTTACGCATATCAAAACACGTGATATAGACCTAAATGGGCGTATCTTTTGACTGCATTGACTCAATAGCTTCGACTTTTTACACATCCAAGGGACCGTAGACCTTGATATTTTACATAAATAGCAACTCGACCAGGTGCTGAGAAAAAGGGGTCTTAAACGACGGAGGAAAAAGTTTTGCTTTAAGGATTCCGTTTTTACCGATTGGGGTACAGAACGCTAAAAAGGTTTTAATTAGTTAAAAGTAATTAGAGTAATTCAGAAAAGCTTAATTAGAGATAGGAGGGAAAATCTTTGTCCAAATTTTGATAATCAAACGAAGAATGGGAAATGACGTCTACTTCTAAAAAAAAGAACACATGCGTGAAAGTGATTAGGGTGACTGCGGGAATATTAATTAGTGATTTTGTGGAAAAATCTGAATATTTCACGAACAGCTGCTGCTGGCTATATAAATGAAGCGAAAAAAATTCATCTCTTCAAGGCCTCACTATTTTGCACATAAAAACTTATATGAGTGGGGTATTTAATTGTCAAAAATACTTTCTTCGAATCAGCCACGCTAGAAAGGCAAATGACGGGTCAAAATGTTCGTTTGTTTCGCGCATAAAAAGTTACATTGATGTGATATTTAACTGTCAAAAATTTTAAAAATAGCAAAGGATTAGAAAGAAATTGATCACGAGTCTTGTGAAATGATTTATCCAAAGGTAAGAAATACTGTAGGTTAGAGGAACATTAGACAAGTCTCTGAATGTACTTGAAATCATGTACAACAAATAAAGTGACGATAGAGAATTTAAATTTCATTGCTTAACACAGAATCATAGAATTTTAAAGAGGACATTTGTCTGGTGGGTTGTATTGACCCTGCATCTGCTCTAATGTGGCCTTGACATATTTTCTGTCATTTTCGCTCGACGGTGTAAAAAAAGTTCCAACATTTTTTCAATCCCATAAATTTTTCAATAGAGGATCCTTAAAATTTCAGGAAAGAGAACGTGTGTGGTGCAATACATAATGTCTGCCTTACAATTGCTGTCGACATCATTGTTCTTGCGTACTTTCTTGACAAAAAAAATTGAATATAAAAAATGGAATGAAATTAGAAGTGTGAATTGGAACTTAAATTGTCTGTTGGCTTCTGATTTGCTGTATATGATTTTGACCATCATTCAAAGGCTCACCAAATGTTTCTCTACTCTATTCTTTTTTACCTTGAGACAAATCAGTCCACAAAACATTTTCCGTTTCTTTTTAATCATCTAAGACCTCTGTACTTAGGATTTCTTCTCGAGTCATGAGATGAAATTTCCGCTCTGGTTTATTCGGCAGTTTTGCGTTTCCTACAACTGTTGTGAGAAATTGGGTCGTTTATTGATGAGCCACGCCGTACAAGAGCGGGGATTTCTGAAGCCCGCGACTGCTCCGCGTCACAGAAATTACCCGCAGAGGTCATCGGAGAACGCGTGGACGGCTAAGTCAGGGGTCGCCCTGCTACACACCGCACGTGTCAGTACGTAGCTAGCTGCGTCACCGGCGCTCCACCTTGGACATTTCAGACTTTACAGACACACCCGTCCCCTAAAATGTGTTTCCCCCTTTCATTTTTAAATGCTACAACATTTCGTGATAGGAAAGCGACGCAGCGTGACGTTCTTGTTGATCGTGGATAATTTTGAGTTGCGCCCTGCCAAAACTATGGTTCGGTAGTTTTGGTACAATATATAAGTGACATAGTAGATAGTACAATTACCGGTAGTAATGGTAGCGTTGGTAAAGAAACATAAAGGAATGTGAGAGGAACTGGAATTCGACGAATTCTCTCTCTCCCTCTGCCTCTCTCTCTCTCTTATTTTCATTCATTTATTTATTTATTTATTTTTTGCACAAGATTAGAACCGTTCTTTATTCGGAGTTAGCGTATTTTACATCCTTGTAGAATAGAAATTGCATTTTATAAGGTTCAGGAGTGGAATTAAAATACAAGGTAAAAGGATATCAATGATACGATTCGCTGATGACATTGCTATCCTGAGTGAAAGTGAAGAAGAGTTAAATGATCTGATGAACGGAATGGACAGTCTAATGTGTACACAGTATGGTTTGAGAGTAAATCGGAGAATGACGAAAGTAATGAGAAGTAGTAGAAATGAGAACAGCGAGATACTTAACATCAGGATTGATGGTCACGAAGTCAATGAAGTTAAGGAATTCTGCTACCTAGGCAGTAAAATAACCAATGACGGACGGAGCAAGGAGGACATCAACAGCAGACTCTCTATGGCAAAAAAGGCATTTCTGGCCAAGAGAAGTCTACTAATATCAAATACCGGCCTTAATTTGAGGAAGAAATTTCTGAGGATGTACGTCTGGAGTACATCATTGTATGATAGTGAAACATGGACTGTGGGAAAACCGGAACAGAAGAGAATCGAAGCATTTGAGATGCGGTGCTATAGACGAATGTTGAAAATTAGGTGGACTGATAAGGTAAGGAATGAGGAGGTTCTACGCAGAATCGGAGAGGAAAGGAATATGTGGAAAACACTGATAAGGAGAAGGGACAGGATGATAGGACCTGCTAAGACATGAGGGAATGACTTCCATGGTACTAGAGGGAGCTGTAGAGGGCAAAAACTGTAGAGGAAGACAGAGATTGGGATACATCAAGCAAATAATTGAGGACGTAGGTTGCAAGTGCTACTCTGAGATGAAGAGGTTAGCACAGGAAAGGAATTCGTGGCGGGCCGCATCAAACCAGTCAGTAAACTGATGACAAAAAAAAAAGGAATAAAAATTAGCTGATCACGCAACTTATGCGCTTTTATGTAACTAAAGTAACTATTTTCGTTCCAAACACAGTTTACATGCATAAACATAAAAGATATATACAATTATTGTTGTTATTTTGTATTTGTTGACTCAGGGATCGAGACGTGGCTGCACGATCCGTTACAGCCATGCGGATAAGACGCCTGTCATCTCGACTGCTAGTGATACGAGGCCGTTGGGATCCAGCAAGACGTTCCGTGATACGCTCCTGAATCCAACGATTCCATATTCTGCTAACAGTCATTGGATATCGACCAACGCGAGCAGCAATGTCGCGATACGATAAACCGCAATCGCGATAGGCTACACTCCGACCTTTATCAAAGTCGGAAACGTGATGGTACGCATTTCTCCTCCTTACACGAGGCATCAAAACAACGTTTCACCAGGCAACGCCGGTCAACTGCTGTTTGTGTATGAGAAATCGGTTGGAAACTTTCCTCATGTAAGCACGTTGTAGGTGTCGCCACCGGCGCCAACCTTGTGTGAATGCTCTGAAAAGCTGATCATTTGCATATTACAGCATCTTCTTCCTGTCGGTTAAATTTCACGTCTGTAGCACGTCATCTTCGTGGTGCAGCAATTTTTTTGGCCAGTAGTGTCATTTTTGGTGCGATAAAGTGAAAATTGAAAAGACGGTGTTATATTGAAAAATGTGACGAAGAATAATACAGGCAAATCTTGATTAGTTATTTAGTCATCAGGAACCCACAAAGTAATAAATCAAAATTTCAGCCGTAAGAATGTACCCCTAGACGCAATAACTGCAGCCAACAACAAGAAGAGAAAATGAAGATAAGTAAAAATTTTTTCTTTTGTATATCTTACGCCTCTCGAAGCTTTTGAAATTAATGAAGAGACTAAGAGATATTAAATGGCGATGTGTGGGTGGGTAAGATTACAATGCCCACCAGTGTTTGCCCTTCGCCAGCGAAGAAAAGAATAACAGCACTTTAGTCGTGTTTGGACGCGTTAGATAACAACGTCGTCACATTCTGGTTTTCGCATTTACCGCTCGCACGTCGGAAAGACATGTCGGTACCAATATACCCGCAGCAGAGTCGCGCAGCGCTGCAGCAACCCCCTCAGATGGAAAATTTTGACCGCCTCTTATACACTACTGGCCATTAAAATTGCTAACCACGAAGATGACGTGCTACAGACGCGAAATTTAACCGACAGAAAGAAGATGCTGTGATGCGCAAATGATTAGCTTTTCAGAGCATTCACACAAGGTTGGCGGCGGTGGCGAAACCTACAACGTGCTGACATGAGGAAAGTTTCCAACCGATTTCTCATACACAAACAGCAGTTGACCGGCGTTGCCTGGTGAAATGTTGTTGTGATGCCTCGTGTAAGGAGGAGAAATGCGTACCATCACGTTTCTGACTTTGATAAAGGTCAGATTGTAGCCTATCGCCATTGCGGTTTATCGTATCGCGACATTGCTGCTCGCGTTGGTCGAGATCCGATGACCGTTTGCAGAATATGGAATCGGTGGGTTCAGGAGGGTAATACGGAACGCCGTGCTGGATCCCAACGGCCTCGTATCACTAGCAGGCGAGATGACAGGCATCTTATCCGCACGGCTGTAACGGATCGTGCAGCCACGTCTCGATCCGTGAGTCAACAAATGGAGACGTTTGCAAGACAACAACTATCGGCACGAACAGTTCGACGACGTTTGCAGCAGCATGGACTATCAGCTCGGAGACCGTGGCTGCGGTTACTCTTGACGCTGCATAACAGACAGGAGCGCCTGCGATGGTGTACTCGACGACGAACCTGGGTGCACGAATGGCAAAACGTAATTTTTTCGGATGAATCCATGTTATGTTTACAGCATCATGATGGTTGCGTCCGTGTTTGGCGACATCGCAGTGAACGCACATTGGAAGCATGTATTCGTCTTCGCCATACTGGCGTATCACCCGGCGTGATGGTATGGGGTGCCATTGGTTACACTTTGAACAGTCGACGTTATATTTGACGTGTGTTACGACCCGTGGCTCTACCCTTCATTCGATCCCTGCGAAACCCTACGTTTCAGAAGGCTAATGCACGACCGCATGTTGCAGGTCCTGTACGGGCCTTTCTGGATACAGAAAATGTTCAACTGCTGCCCTGGCCAGCACATTCTCCAGATCTCTCACCAACTGAAAACTTCTGGTCAATGGTGGCCGAGCAACTGGCTCGTCACAATACGCCAGTCACTACTCTTGATGAACTGTGGTATCGTGTTGAAGCTGCATGGGCAGCTGTACCTGTACACGCCATCCTAGCTCTGTTTGACTCAATGCATAGGGGTTATTACGGCCAGAGGTGGTTGTTGTGGGTACTGATTTCTCGGTATCTATGCTCCCAAATTGAGTGAAAATGTAATCACATGTCAGTTCTAGTACAATATATTTGTCCAATGAATTCCCGTTTATCATCCGCATTTCTTCTTGGTGTTGCAATTTTAATGGCCGGTAGTGTAGTACCCGCACGTGACTTAGGCCACAGTATTCCATGCTTAGGCGCACGTCTCCGCCAAATCGGAGTACTACCCGCCGATGCACTCGCGTCACCTTTCAGCGCTGCCTGGCGTCCCTTTCGTTTTCGCGTCGCCGGCTATTCCGGCACAGCCCAGAAATAGTGCAGGGGTCGGCCGCGTACGAACGCAGCGCATCCCGCAGACACGCCGTGGGTTCGTGATCGGCCACCCACAAAGGCTGAGCCAGAGGTGGTGACGATAACGCTTCCACGGAACGAGGACGGTTTTCCTGGACTTACTGCGTACGGCGTATGCGGGCGCCAGCGAACGTTCTGGCTGATGTGAGGGTATAAAGGCAGCGGCCGCTCGCGATGGACCACATGCGGTGGTGGAGCTGCGACTGCCGACCTCCTGCCGTGCACACACCGCCATATCCGGGCGTCACGACGACTAGGTAAGGTAAGAGCGATGTGCTGTGCGGCCGCGTAGCCTTTTCTGACGCTATGGCTCTTGCTGGTCCCTTCCGGCTCACTGCCCGAACGTAGAACAAACATGATATTGCGGAGACCCGCCTATCCGCCATCTTCGGAAGAAACACTGTTGTTGTTGTTGTGCTCTTCAGTCCTGAGACTGGTTTGATGCAGCTCTCCATGCTGCTCTATCCTGTGCAAGCTCCTTCATCTCCCAGTACCTACTCCAAGCCACATCCTTCTGAATCTGCTTAGTGTATTCATCTCTTGGTCTACGATTTTTACCCTCCACGCTACCCTCCAATGCTAAATTTGCGATCCCTTGATGCCTCAGAACATGTCCTACCAACCGGTCCCTTCTTCCTGTCAAGTTCTGCCACAAACTCCACTTCTCCCCAATTCTATTCAATACCTCCTCATTAGTTGTGTGATCTACCCATCTAATCTTCAGCATTCTTCTGTAGCACCACATTTCGAAAGCTATTCTCTTCTTGTCCAAACTATTTATCATCGATGTTTCACTTCCATACATGGCTGCACTCCATACAAATACTTTCAGAAACGACTTCCTGACACTTAAATCAATACTCGATGTTAACAAATTTCTCTTCTTCAGAAACGCTTTCCTTGCCATTGCCATTCTACATTTTATTTCGTCTCTACATCGAGCATCATCAGTTATTTTGCTCCCAAAATAGTAAATCTCCTTTACTACTTTAAGTGTCTCATTTCCTAATCTAATTCCCTCAGCATCACCCGACTTTAATTCGACTACATTCCATTATCCTCGTTTTGCTTTTGTTGATGTTCATCTTATATCCTCCTTTCAAGACACTGTCCATTCCGTTCAACTGCTCATCCAAGTCCTTTGCTGCCTGTGACAGAATTACAATGTCGTCGACGAACCTCAAAGTTTTTATTTCATCTCCATGGACTTTAATACCTACTCCCAATTTTTCTTGTTTCCTTTACTGCTTGCTCAATATACAAATAGAATGACATCAGGGAGAGGCTACAACCCTGTCTCACTCCCTTCCCAACCGCTGCTTCTCTTTCATGCCCCTCGAATCTTATAACAGCCATCTGGTTTCTGTACAAATTGTAAATAGGCTTTCGCTCCCTGTATTTTACCCCTGCCACCTTTAGAATTTCAAGGAGAGTATTCCAGTCAACATTGTCAAAAGCTTTCTCTAAGTCTGCAAATGCTAGAAATGTAGGTTTACCTTTCCTTAACCTATTTCCTACGATAAGTGCCTCAAATTGCTTCAAATGGCTCTGAGCACTATGGGACTCAACATCTGACGTCATCAGTCCCCTAGAACTTAGAACTACTTAAGCCTAACTAACCTAAGGACACCACACACATCCATGCCCGAGGCAGGATTCGAACCTGCGACCGTAGCGGTCTCGCGGTTCCAGACTGTAGCGCCTAGAACCGCACGGCCACTCCGGCCGGCTCTAAGATAAGTCGTAGGGTCAGTATTGCCTCACATGTTCCAACATTTCTGCGGAATCCAAACTGATCTTCCCCGAGGTCGGCTTCTACTAGTTTTTCCATTCGTCTCTATGGAATTCGCGTTAGTATTTTGCAGCTGTGACTTATTAAACTGATTGTTCGGTAATTTTCACATCTGTCAACACCTGCTTTCTTTGGGATTGGAATTATTATATTCTTCTTGAAGTCTGAAGGTATTTCCCCTGTCTCATACATCTTGCTCACCAGATGGTAGAGTTTTGTCAGGACTGGCTCTCCCAAGGCTGTCAGTAGTTCCAATGGAATGTTGTCTACTCCCGGGGCCTTGTTTCGACTCATGTCTTTCAATACTCTGTCAAACTCTTCACGCAGTATCGTGTCTCCCATTTCATCTTCATCTACATCCTCTTCCATTTCCATAATATTGTCCTCAAGTACATCGCCCTTGTATAGACCCTCTATATACTCCTTCCGTCTTTCTGCTTTCCCTTCTTTGCTTAGAACTGGGTCACCCCGAAGTCTGATCTCTGCTGAAGATGGTGAGCAGATGGTTTGTCGAAACATCGAGTCATGATTTTACGATCCGATAGCAGACCGGAGGAAACTAGGAATGCGCTATGGAGCTTTCCAGATTTTTTCATTGATTTTATTTCCATCTGCATGCAGTGTGTGGTGGAGGTTGGTCAGTTGGGTTGCATTGTTTGGGGGAAAGACCAAACTGCGGGGTCATCGGTCCCATCGGATTGAGGAAGGACGTGGAAGGAAGCCGGCCGTGCCCTTTCAAGGGAACCATCCCGGCATTTGCCTGGAGTGATTTATGGAAATCACGGAAAAGCTGAATCAGGATAGTCGGACGCGGGATTGAACCGTCGTCCTCCCGAATGTGGTGGAGGGATTCCTGTGTGAGGCCATAGTCCAACTCTCAATGCGGAGATCACAACGCACCGGTTTCCCAAGTGTGAGATTTATTTAATTTAAAAACAGGATATGTTTCGGGAAGACATGGGCCCATTATCAAATTGTAGACCAAACCGTCGATCGCGAGCTACTAGTAGCTCGCGGGGACATTTTCGGTAGGTCTCCGTAACGCTCAGGTTGGCAAACCTCGGATGCTCCATTGAGCTCAGATCGATGAACGGCAACGACTCCAGACTGGAGGGTTTCTTCGCGGTTTTGGGGAAAATTAGTTTTTGGGGAAACCTAGGGGAAATTTTGGGGGGAAAAACATCCCGGTACTGGGAAAACCGGGAAATACGAGGATTTTATGGTTCAAATGGCTCTGAGCACTATGGGACTTAACATCTGAGGTCATTTATCTGTCCAAAGCCATTGGTTCAAATGGCTATGAGCACTATGGGACTTAACATCTAAGGTCATCAGTCCCCTAGAACTTAGCACTGCTTAAACCTAACTAACTTAAGGACATCACACACACCCATGCCCGAGGTAGGATTCGAACCTTCGACTGTAGCAGTCGCGCGAACTGAAGCGCCTAGAACCACTCGGCCACCGCGACCGGGTTTCTGTGTTGACAATAGCGCAATGGAGAGAGGCGTCCAGATGCGAAGTATAGTTGGTGCGCTAATGCTAAATCAATATAACAGTGAAAAAACCAAATGCGGCTCTCCTATAGCAAGATTCTTTTTCCTACTTAGACCATTGTTTTGTATAAAAATAAAAAATTAGTTTATTTACTATAATTTTTTGATATGTACCATCATTTTACAGCTCTGAGCACTTAATTCCACCTCCTCAACATGTCACCTGATAAAAAAATAATAATTTAGCGGAATATCTAAGTTGAAGATATTTCGAAAAAAGTTGCCGTAATGGTAACATTTTGCGGAATTCCTTTGACTGCTATGCGGGAATTGCGAATAATCAATGTGGAAAGGCTGGCTCACGGCAACAAGCGCTTGTTTCTCCCGCGCAACTGCCATTGTCAGTCAAGAATAATACATCGTCATTTTCATAGCTTTTTTTATTTTTAAAAGAAAAAAAGACATTCTTCAGTATGTATACATAGGGTGTTACAAAAAGGTACAGCCAAACTTTCAGGAAACATTCCTCACACACAAAGAAAGAAAATATGTTATGTGGACATGTGTCCGGAAACGCTTACTTTCCATGTCAGAGCTCATTTTATTACTTCTCTTCAAACCACATTGATCATGGAATGGAAACACACAGCAACAGAACGTACCAGCGTGACTTCAAACACTTTGTTACAGGAAATGTTCAAAATGTCCTCCGTTAGCGAGGATACATGCATCCACCCTCCGTCGCATGGAATCCCTGATGCGCTGATGCAGCCCTGGAGAATGGCGTATTGTATCACAGCCGTCCACAATACGAGCACGTAGAGTCTCTACATTTGTTACCGGGTTTGCGTAGACGAGAGCTTTCAAATGCCCCCATAAATGAAAGTCAAGAGGGTTGAGGTCAGGAGAGCGTGGCGCCATGGAATTGGTCCGCCTCTACCAATCCATCGGTCACCGAATCTGTTATTGAGAAGCGTACGAACATTTCGACTGAAATGTGCAGGAGCTCCATCGTGCAGGAACCACATGTTGTGTCGTACTTGTAAAGGCACATGTTCTAGCAGCACAGGTAGAGTATCCCGTATGAAATCATGATAACGTGCTCCATTGAGCGTAGGTGGAAGAACTAAAATGAGCTCTAACGTGGAAATTAAGCGTTTCCGGACACATGTCCACATAACATCTTTTCTTTATTTGTGTGTGAGGAATGTTTCCTGAAAGTTTGGCCGTACCTTTTTGTAACACCCTGTACAGCTTACAAGAAAATTGTAAATAACTAACCCTGTATTGTAGCGTTTCATACCGTCCAGGGTCCCCAGGAAATTATAGAAGGTCAAATATGGTGTAAATTTTTATTTCTTGCCGATTTTTATGGTGATTGTAATTAATGTGGCGATTATAATTAAGATGCAGCTACACGCGAGTGTCCAGTGTGGGTTGTAATTGTCGTACGTCAGCGAAACTGATGTGTTAATGAGAAACCCATTTGTGTTCGAAAAAAAAAATTAGTTCCAATTTTGGCCACCAGGTACAAATCTGGCGCTGAGACAAGAAACACGTATAGAAATGTTTTCTTATGAGATGGATTACGAATGAGACGAGGGAAGAAAAGTTCAAACAAGTGAAAAAGGCATAAAGCTGATTTTATTACTAACCGCCGCTTTCACAATTTGTTCAGTATGAACAACGGAGATGACGATGAGAAGCATCCGTAAAACGACGCTATCGACAGTTGCTCGCAGCCGTTCCGGTGGAACCTGAGCAGCGTGCTCCTTTATACTGGCCTTCAGGTCAGGTAGAGACCGAACGTGTCCCTGGCAAACGCGTTATTTCATATACCCGCAGAGCCATAAACCACATGGATACAGATCATGTAATCTTGTAGGCTGTGCATCTGGAAAGCACCTGGAGATAACACGTGCGTGGAACGTTGCGTTTAGCTCTTTCACTGGACGAGCAATATGGGAGTTTGCATGAAAAAAGTGGTTTTCACACTGCTGCGTTCTTCCGAAAAAGGAACCAAATGGTGAACAACGAGGACTCGTTAATGCGCTGACGTCACGGTACAAATAACATACTCTCTGGATGTGTTGCCTTCAAAGAAGAACAGAGAGAGAATAAAGGTGCTTCATAGTCCACACCACACATTCACATATGGTGAGTGCAATGCACAACACACGATTTAACAGTGCCCCAAATTCGGCAGTTCTCTGTATTCATTACACACTGTAGTGTAAAATGTACCTACTCCATATAATATTGCCTGGATAAGAGTCATGAGCTTCGATTCGAGCCATAAACGGAAGAGCAAATTGAGAACGTTCCTGCGGATAACGAGGTTCCAGTTGCGGCACCGTCTGGATCTTGTACGGTTACCAGTGTAAGATAGACCAGAAAACACCCGTACTGTTGACCATGGGATGGACAATTCTCGTGACACTGCACGACTGCTATAATAGCCATAGTTGGACACGTGCTGCATAGTCGGTTACACCCCTTCACACTTAAACGTCACTTAGCAGTATCGCACAATGAAGGGCTGATACTGTATGCTTCCATTAAAGTCACAACGCATGTTGTTGTTGTTGTGGTCTTCAGTTCAGAGACTGGTTTCATGCAGCCCTCCATGCTACTGTATCCTGTGCAAGCTTTTTCATCTCCCAGTACGTACTGTAGCCTACATCCTACTGAGTCTGCTTAGTGTATTCATCTCTTGGTCTCCCTCTACGGTTTTTACCCTCCACGCTGCCCTCCAATACTAAATTGGTGATCCTTTGATGCCTCAGAACTTGTCCTACCAAACGATCCCTTCTTCTAGTCACGTTGTGCTACAAATTCCTTTTCTCCCCAATTTTATTTAGCACCTCGCCATTAGTTACGTGATCTACCCATCTAATCTTCAGCAATCTTTTGTAGCACCACATTCCGAAAGCTTCTATTCTCTTGTACAAACTAGTTATCGTCCATGTTTCACTTCCATACATGGCTACACTCCACACACATACTCTCAGAAATTACTTTCTGACACTTAAATCCATTCTCGATGTTACCAGATTTCTGCCATTGCCAGTCTATATTTTATATCCTCTCGACTTAGACCACCATCAGTTATTTTGCTCCCCAAATAGCAAAAATCATCTACTACTTTCTCTCATTTCCTAATCTAATTCCCTTAGCATCACCTGATTTAATTCGACTACATTCCATTGTCCTCGTTTTGCTTTTGTTGATGTTCATCTCATATCCTCCTTTCAAGACACTCTCCATTCCGCTGAACTGCTCTTCCAGGTCCTTTGCTGTCTCTGACGGAATTAAAAATGGCTCTAAGCACTATGGGACTTAACATCTGAGGGCATCAGTCCCCTAGACTTAGAACTACTTAAAGCTAACTAGCCTAAGGACACACACATCCATGCCCGAGGCAGGATTCGAACCTGCGACCGTAGCAGCAGCGCGGTTCCGCACTGGAGCGCCTAGAACGTCTCGGCCACAGCGGCCGGCTACGGAATTACAACGTCATCGGCAAACCGGAAACTTTTTATTTCCTCTCCATGGATTTTAATTCCTACTCCAAATTTTTCCTTTGTTTCCTTTACCGCTTGCTCAGTATACAGATTGAATAACACCGGGGATAGGCTGCAAACCTGTTTCACTACCTTCTCAACCACAGCTTCCCCTTCGTGTCACTCGACTCTTATAACTGCCATCTGATTTCTGTATTTTACCCCTGCCACCTTCAGAATTTGAAAGAGAGTATTCCAGTCAACATTGTCAGAAGCCTTCTCTGACAAGGAGACGGCACGAGCGTGGGGTTGGGGATTTGTCCGAAATTTTGTGCGGTGAAAGAGGACCCCTAACACCTCACGTAGTTAAAATATTTGGACGCACTACCTTGAAAAACCCGTGGAAAAATGGATCCAAAGTTTCTTAGGTGCCTTATAAGTATAAAATGTTAGTCCACTGGCGAGCCGCCGTCTGGCGTAGATGTTTAGGGCTAGGACACTTACGCCAGAGGTCTCGGGTTCTATTCCTCCTCCGGCACTTTTTTTTCTTCTGTTTCATTTTCTTTTGTTATTCCACCAATTATTCAGAAAGTTTCCCAAACCTACATTATCTTTAACAAATTAGTTACATTATTGAATAAAAACTATTTTCTTTTTGTCCAACAACACAATTCATGGCGGTGGGTTTTCATTGTAAAGTATATAAGGAGAATCATTGGGTTTTTAATCGGAATAACAAAGTCGATTGGGAAACATTTAATTTTTATACATATAATAATTATAAACAAGAACCGCAGTGGTAATTATCGTAAAAACAAACAAAGCAATAATTTTTGCCACACCTGCGCAACATATAAAAGCGGATTTTTTACAATCACAGGGCGTTTGCAATAAATCTGTACAAAACTATGCCCCATTAACATTTACGAAAATGTTTTGAGTTTCTGATAATTTTTAGGCAAACCAGGCATATTGAATCATGTCTCGGAGTATTGGTGACGATAACTGATGGTGAATTATAAAATGAATTTTATACAATCTTCCCGGGAATTAATTTCACGATTCTCCTGTAACAATGCGCTGCAATTTTGCAAGCAACAGAAGAAAAAATAATGTGCCGGAGGAGGAATCGAACCCGAGACCTCTGGCGTAAGTGTCCGAGAGCTAACCATGTAGGCCAGACGGCGGCTCGGCAACGGATTAACATTTTATACTCATAAGGCACCTAAGAAACTTTGGATCCATTTTTCTCGTGGTTTTCCGAGTAGTGCGTCCTAATATTTTAACCACGTGAGGTGTTAGGAGTCCTCTTTCACCACACAAAATTTCGGACAAATTCCGGACCCCATGGCCGTACCGTCTCCTTGTAAGTCTACAAATGCTAGAAACGTAGGTTTACCTTCCCTTAATCTATCTTCTAAGAGAAGTCGTAGGGTCAGTATTGCCTCACGTGTTCCAACATTTCTACGGAATCCAAACTGATCCTCCCCGAGGTGTGAGAACGCATATAGTATGTGAAATCGTTGGAAAGACGGCTGTAGTTTGGAACCAGATAAGCTGTGACGTGTCTGGTGTTGCAGTGAATGCGTTGGCTGCGTGGAAACTTCCGGATGCAGTGTCTCGTCAGCTGGAGAGGTGCCCATCTGTCCACTCCGTTGTAAACTAATTTTACGGCTCGCGACTCAAGGCAGGCGAGCAGCCAAAAGTTTAGCGCGAATGGGTCTCGCCTTTCAGCTGAGAGAGAACAGCGCTAAGCTGACGGTGTTTCTTCTGAAATTGCTACTCATCCGACTAGACAGCAAGTTTGATCGTGTAACACTAGTTTTCAGGTAAATGGTCTGTCACTTGCAAAACAACACAGCTGACTTCATTCTGCACAAGGAAAGATACACACTGATGATCCAAAAGATTATGACTACTGTCCAGCTGGGGATTCGACGGCGCATAGTGCAGTGTGGCCATATGACGTGGCAAGTAGCGTGTTATAACGCATCTCCTTCTTGATGATTTTGTTTGATTTGTACTTGGCCTCGGCGACAGTCGGTAGTGTGTTGAGACCGCTATCAAGTTACAAAGACGACGTTACACGAAATAACAGTGCTGAAGCGAAATGTCGACGTGCGAGAGATATTTACTTCAACAAGAATCGTAACTAATAGTTCGTAATCGATGTTTAACTGCTTAGTGATGAAATATTAATGATAAAACCAATACAGTCACATCCACAACAAATTCCCTACAAGCTGGTTGTAATTTCAAGTATCTAATAAATCGTAACAGTGGGCTTGTTATTTGAGTCAAAGATTCTACACAAGCGCCGAGCCCTACAGTCAAATATTATCGCTGCGCGTAATTATTACTCGGGAGTTTCATGTCAATAATTTGATAGAATTTTAAATCACAAATGCACGACTTGGCACGAGAGGGTGTTTTATTGCACAAATCAGTCACTTCCTAATCGAGCCTTGAGAAGAAAACTTTCCCAGGTGCTGGGGGGATTTAAATTATATGCTTCGGACCTATCACTGAAGTTCCATAAACCACTGGCTATTATGAATGAAAATTGCCTATCAGTGTTCGTTGCCTAAATCGCTGTCTAAGTAATGTTTAGTTCAATTATCTAGTTAAAAGTTCACTTTATTCTAGTAGGTAAAAGTCCACCGTTCGAATTCTAATGCCGTGTTATTTGTAGTCAGAATATCGTATTATTGCGTCATAATACATCGCAATTATTCAATCTCAAAAGCAATCTAAGCGCGCCTACATGTACGAGCATTCAAATATATGACCTGCTTCGGCTAACTCTCGTAACGTAGTGACAATGCATTCAATTATACTTAGTCATTACTCACGATTCCCAAAGAGTACTCCACGGAGTATTCTTTGGGATCGTTGGTTCTACTTTGCGAATGTTAATTTATGCTAATTATGCGATTTATTATGATTCTGATATTAATTTTACTGAAATTTAATCTTTCTTTCGTAGATTGCTAAATTGTCAAGTCTTAGATTCCTGATTTAATTACTTTTTATTGTCCTAATAATAGGGATAAATGGAACTTAGTTCGCTTATTCACTTTTCTGGGACTTCGGGAGAAATCTTTGGGGTATTGGAAGCTAATTTTTGATTTTTATTTCTCGTCCGAGGAAGTGGCATTACAGTGTGTAAGCTGTGACAGGTCATACTATGGAGACCCTTATATGAAGTAGTTGGTACCATGCTTTTACGTATTATACGATACACATTTCGCAACAAATGTTAAAATACAACTTTTGATGCTCTGTTTTGTATCAAGTAGCATTGTACGCGAGATACATAAAATGTAACACAGCCATTTAGTCAGCTACAGCTCATTTAAATACAGACATCAAATAAAAGTTTTGCATCATCACAGTTTCCAGAACTCCAGAAGACAGACGTTGACTGTGGATATTGTACCACAGACACCGTCCCTTTGACTGTTCAGAGATGTCACTAAAGTAAGGTGACCATATTTTCTAGACTCAAATTCGGGACAATAACATGTTTCCTAGGCCCAAATCCGGGACACATAAAAAATTTTGCAAAATAGGCTATATTTATTTATTTATTATATGAGAAGAAGGTTTCAATTAAATATAACAAATACAAAATATCAGTTAAATTTGTTACAAAGAAAAGCACATTTACATTTTATTAATACCTTCTAAGATGAATGAGTGTGATCAGGGCAACTGTATTTATCAGTGCTGTGAATTTTCTTTATCAAATCTGTATTTTTCAACAACATATGAAAAAACTCGACATAAGTTTCATCATAATTTATTCTAATTACTAACATTGCTTTCATGGTTTCTGCAGCCAACTGTGTTTTTTCACTTGTCCATATATTGTTCATGTGCGAAAATACCCTTTCAGTAGCAGCATTAGTGCCAGGAAGGCAGAAAAGAAACTCCACTAGCTTGAGTACATTTGAGAATGGCACATGATTCTGGCTGAAATGAGAAATCATCTCAACCCATCTTTAACCTGGAACAGTGTTGTTAGCAGTCCACTCAATCATTTTCTCAGTGGTTACTAACTGTTTCACACTGACATACTCATTCGGGAGGTTGACGGCTCAATCCCGTCTCCGGCCATCCTGATTTAGGTTTTCCGTGATTTCCCTAAATCGCTCCAGGTACATACCGGGATGGTTCCTTTGAAAGGGCACGGCCGACTTCCTTCCCCGTCCTTCCCTAATCTGATGAGACCGATGACCTCGCTGTGTGCTCCCCTCCCCCAAACAACCCCAACACTGGCATACTCATCATACATTACATTTTCTGCAAACTGAACTTGTGGCACAGTTTCGCTAACTGCATGTTTGCCATAAAACCTCCTCTGCCTCTTCCATGGCTATCGGAACATATGCAGATTTCTTCCTTCTTCTGTTCGAGTTACGGTTAGAACCGTTTCGACCGCGCGAATGCGTTCGAGTGCGACTTTTTCCCAGTTGCCGTGGTCTCTGACTGCCCATTAGCTGTTCGAGCTGCGGCCAACACGTGTTTGCACAGTAGAAACAGTTTGATAACGGTTTCGACAATTTGTCGTACCCTCTTGTCAAACAATTTCCCACTAAAACTAATAATAAAATACACCGATACAGGTGAAATGAATGTCTGATTCAGGACAAATTGGGTCATGATTGTTTCACTTCCATACATGGCTACACTCCATACAAATACTTTCAGAAACGACTTCCTGACACTTAAATCTATACTCAATGTTAACAAATTTCGCTTCTTCAGAAACGCTTTCGTTGCCATTGCCAGTCTATATTTTATATCCTCTCTACTTCAACCATCATCAGTTATTTTGCTCCTCAAATAGCAAAACTCCTTTACTACTTTAAGTGTCTCATTTCCTAATCTAATTCCCTCAGCATCACCCGACTTTAATTCGACTACATTCCATTATCCTCGTTTTGCTTTTGTTAATGTTCATCTTATATCCTCCTTTCAAGACACTACCCATTCCGTTCAACTGCTCTTCCAAGTCCTTTGCTGTCTCTGACAGAATTACAATGTCATCGGCGAACGTCAACGTTTTTATTTCTTCTACATGGACTTTAATACCTACTCCAAACTTTTCTTTTGTTTCCTTTATTGCTTCCTCAATATACAGATTGAATAGCATCGGGGAGAGGCTGCATCCGTGTCTCACTCCCTTCCCAACCGCTGCTTCCCTTTCATGCCCCTCGACTCTTATAACTGCCATCTGGTTTTTGTACAAATTGTAAATAGACTTTCGCTCCCTGTATTTTACCTCTGCCACCTTTAGAATTTCAAGGAGAGTATTCCAGTCAACATTGTCAAAAGCTTTCTCTAAGTCTACAAATGCTAGAAATGTAGGTTTGCCTTTCCTTAATCTATTTTCTAAGATAAGTCGTAGGGTTAGTATTGCCCCACGTGTTCCAATATTTCTACGGAATCCAAACTGATCTTCGCCGAGGTCGGCTTCTACCAGTTTTTCCATTCGTCTGTAAAGAATTCGCGTTAGTATTTTGCAGCTGTGACTTATTAAACTGATAGTTCGGTAATTTTCACATCTGTCAACACCTGCTTTCTTTGAAATTGGAATTATTATATTCTTCTTGAAGTCTGGGGCCTTGTTTCGACTCAGGTCTTTCAGTGCTCTGTCAAACTCTTCACGCAGTATCGTATCTGCCATTTCATCTTCGTCTACATGCTCTTCCATTTCTATAATATTCTCCTCAAGTACATCGCCCTTATATAGAGCCTCTATATACTCCTCCACCTTTCTGCTTTCTTTGCTTAGAACTGGATTTCCATCTGAGCTCTGGATATTCATACAAGTGGTTCTCTTTTCTCGAAAGGTCTCTTTAATTTTCCTGTAGGCAGTATCTATCTTACCCCTAGTGAGATAAGCCTCTACATCCTTACATTTGTCCTCTACCCATCCCTGTTTAGCCATTTTGCATTTCCTGTCGATCTCATTTTTGAGACGTTTGTATTCCTTTGTACCTGCTTCATTTACTGCATTTTTTATTATCTCCTTTCATCAATTAAATTCAATATTTCTTCTGTTACCCAAGGATTTCTAGTATCCCTCGTCTTTTTACCTACTTGATCGTCTGCTGCCTTCACTATTTCATCCCTGAAAGCTACCCATTCTTCTTCAACTGTATTTCTTTCCCCCATTCCTGTCAATTGTTCCCTTATGCTGTCCCTGAAACTCTGTACAACCTCTGGTTTAGTCAGTTTATCCAGGTCCCATCTCCTTAAATTCCCACCTTTTTGCAGTTTCTTCAGTTTTAATCTACAGTTCATAACCAATAGATTGTGATCAGTCCACATTACCGTTGCTTTCATCAAATTAAACGAAATGATTCCGGAGACCTTTTCGAGTCTCAACGTGCTGTGATGTATATATGCAGATTGAAGTGACGGATGAAAATTTGTACGAAGTCCGGGATTCGAACCCAGGTATCCTGTACACTAGGCAGATGCGCTAACCACTAGCCCCCGCCCCTGGCATACTTGCAATTGGCACCAGATCAATGACTTTGACCGTGTATCAGTGGAATCATCTCGTATGACAGGATGAACCAGGTTTCTTGTTACACCAGGTCGTTGGTCCTTTGTTGCTCTTTATGGTCCTCTGTTAGGTGGCGAGTGACCCAATGGGCACACGCCTATGAGTATCGAAACTGGCGGACGAGTGTGTCAGTACTACAACAGAGATGTCCGATTCAAGAGCGACGTATTTGATTGTGATCCGCCGACTACCTCGAATGAGAGTGTCCGCACGTTCCAGCATTGCAGAAGTGATTGCTGAGTGCAGCCGGCCGGCACGTGGGAGATCGAGCAGGTTTGCGTGAACTTGCTGCGATGGTGACAGGCGCCTCGCTCAACGAGTCACAGTGCTTTTGTTCACTGGAAGATCTCAATAGACATTAGTCAAGCGCCTGTGAATATCTTGGATGCTCTGGTTCCCCCCCTAAAAGAAACTCAATGGCAGATCTCTGATTGGAACACATTTCCGTTGCAGACGCCATTTTGAAGACGCCGTTTTGAACTTCATGTGTAGAAGCGCAATCTATAGGAACTTCGTCAAACGAAAGGGGCTGAAGGAGCAATATCCCACGATCTCTCACAAACAATTCCTCATTATTTCAACCGAAGTTGGCCGAGAAAAAAATGTTTTCCATTACATATTAAACCCTCTCGTATTTGGATTCCTGTATCAGCTCCTTCAGTTTTTCCTTAACGTTCTGAATAACCCTGGCAGGGACATTTTGCTAAATGGGGGTAAACTTCAGGAAACGATCCCTGAAAGGATACGGTTCAAATGGTTCTAAGCACTATGGAACGTAACATCTGTGGTCATCAGTCCCCTAGAACTACTTAAACCTAACTTACCTAAGGACATCACACACTTCCATGCCCGAGGCAGGATTCGAACCTGCGACCGTAGCAGCAGAGTGGTTCCGGACTGTAGCGCCTAGAACTGCTCGGCCACAATGGCCGGCAAAGGATAAGGAATTGAGCAGGCCATGTGGATATTTCCAAGAGACGTAAACCCACATGGGGGTGGAGATGAAAGATGTGTGACAGTGGGCCCTTTATCAACACCAGGCAGGTGGCCTAGCACCATGGCGTAAGCCAGACGACCGTATGGAACATTGTCTACGATAATCGACGCAGTCGGTTGTCAGAAAGCGTGCAGGTCTTCTTACCTACGGACTTGCCTCTGTGGCGACGGATTTGTCGGTAGTTAGTGGCACAGGTCACAATATCGTGCTGGCATTTCCGCCATCCATCACAGTCACAGAAGAGGCAGCCTTTACGAAGGGCGGTATTGTCAACCGTCACGACACCCACTTGTCGACTGCGGAGAATCCGTACAGTGCTGTGGCAGCGAACCTTCAGCGCCGGTTCAGCCTCAGTGTCTGGGCGGGGATTAGGTCGGTATTACACTATCAAATTTCTTTGTCAAAGATTTGATCAAAGATGTGATCAAATATTCCTTCAAATATATTTGACAAAGATCTTTGACGAAGCGCTAGAAGGCGTATTACACTGTCATCATATTTTTCGTCAAAGTTCAAGATGGCTGACAACAACAACTTGTTATTAACCGCAGCAGTTGCATGTACCACAATTGCACTGTGTGCACATGCGGAAGAGAAGCGGGGAAAAAAAAGGAAGCAAACCTGGGTGAAGCCGTGGGTTTTACGACGACACGATAAAAGCATTAAACAAAACTTGTTACGTGAGCTTATAGTGGAGGACGTCAAGTCGTACATCAATTACTTAAGAATGAATCAGCATACGTTTCTGTATGTGCTCAATGAAGTGTATCCTCATATAGCAAAGCACAATATTCACTTAAGAACTGCTACATCTGCAGAACACAGGCTCACTGTAACTCTCCAATTCCTTGCTACAGGAGAGGGCTAGGGTTGAGTTAGGTTAGGTCAAGTCAGGTCAGGTCAGGTCAGGTCTCCAACAGTTCGTAATCTATTTTTGTATTCAGGGTGCCTCACGTTGTAAAGCGCCTCATCAGTTTCAGACATCTCTATTAATTTTGTAGTTGTCGGCACACACCAATTGTATTTAACCACAATGTTTATAAAAACACTACAGACGACAGAATGCAGCGATGCTAGCGCTCCATGTGGTAACATGTCACATTGCAGTGAACAGAAGACAAGCGACTTCTTTGATCAAATCTACAGCGAGGCCCTAGATTTGATCAAATATTGGACGACATTTGACAAAGTTCCCTGTTACACCAGAAATTTGAAAGAAATTTGGTAGTGTAATACCGTCCTTAGTGGCGACCGCCTCGTGGGACAGCCAACCTACCACAACGCCTCAGAAGTGAGGGATGTCTGCACCTGTGGGTGACCCTGCCTCTTCTACTGGAAGACATGTCTCTGGTGCTACAAGGGATAGTGTGGTTACTACATGGTGGTTCTCTATCTCACCGACCAGTTAAGTCTGTAGCTAACATTTCCTCTTGCCTGGTGTGTTGTGATGTGTGCTTTCCGTCATTTAAACCTAATCCATCATAGTTTTTAATCTCCACCTTGAAATGAGTGTACCTCCCTTAGAACGCATTTCCTGTCATATGTGTGTATGACCATTTTTGCTATTTATCCTCGTTCGCAGCAGTTCGTCCCCACTTAGCAAAACTGCCCCCTACGTGTATACAGTAACGACAGTAGCCGTTTGCTGTACTATACGGCCTGCCCCTTTAGCGGAGATTACGCACAGTCGCAGCCCGCGATTCGTAGCGGCGCAGATGGAGAGCGGCGGTCCGCTTATTTTGGGCTGCAGCGGCGTGTGTAGAATGGGGCCACTCGGAAAGTTCCAGAGGACACGCCGGCCTGTTCGAGCGTTCCTTGTGCCCAAATGACTCACGACGTTTACCGGACACGCCAAGGCCGCTGCGGACCTGTCCATCACCTACCCAACAGAGTGCTAAGACAGCCTGCTCCTCGAGACTTTCTTTCTCGTCCGTGAAACTGTTTAAGAGAAACCAGTGACACTTACCAACTAGGTATCATGTTGATGCTGTTGTTGATGTTGTTGTTAGTCCGAAGAATGGCTGCCTGTCGAACACGTGGACCCCTTAAAGATACACACGGTATATATTAATAAAAAATGGTTCAAATGGCTCCGAGCACTATGGGACTTAACTTCTGAGGTCATCAGTCCCCTATAACTTAGAACTACTTGAACCTAACTAACCTAAGGACGTCACACACGTCCATGCCCGAGGCAGGATTCGAACCTGCGATCGTAGCGGTCGCGCGGTTCCAGACTGAAGCGCCTAGAACCGCTCGGCCACCCCGGCCGGCGATGATAATGTTGTTGTTGCCTTCAGACATAAGTCTGGTTTGTTGACGCCAGTCTATCCTGAGCAGACGACTTCAGCTCTCCATAAATACCGCAACCTACGTACTATATTCATCCATCGTGGCCGGCCAGAGTGGCCGTGCGGTTCGAGGTCTGGAACCGCGTGACCGCTACGGTCGCAGGTTCGAATCCTGCCTCGGGCGTGGATGTGTGTGATGTCCTTTGGTTACTTAGGTTTAAGTACTTATAAGTACTAGGGGACTGATGAACACAGCAGTTAAATCCCATAGTGCTCAGAGCCATTTGTACCATTTTCATCCATTTGTCAACCAATGCAGCTCCTAACCGTCGCACTTCCTTACACCACACTGACAATTCCCTGGCGCCTCAGACGCTCACCTGTCAATTTGTCTCTTCATTTAGTCTGGTTAGGGCTTAAATGACACTGCTATCTTCGATGAGGCGAAGAAGTGTTACAGGACGTGTTGAATAGAATAAACACTCTAATGAGTGTAAGTACAGTACTGGCCATTAAAATTGCTACACCACGAAGATGACGTGCTACAGACGCGAAATTTAACCGACAGGAAGAAGATGCTGTGATGTGCAAATGATTAGCTTTTCAGAGCATTCACACAAGGTTTGCGCAGGTGGTGACACGTACAACGTGCTGACATCAGGAAAGTTTCCAACCGATTTCTCATACACAAACAGCAGTTGACAGGCGTTGCCTGGTGAAACGTTGTTGTGATGCCTCGTGTAAGGAGGAGAAATGTGTACCATCACGTTTCCGACTTTGATAAAGGTCGGATTGTAGCCTATCGCGATTGCGGTTTATCGTATCGCGACATTTCTGCTCGCGTCGGTCGAGATCCAATGACTATTAGCAGAAAATGGAATCGGTAGCTTCAGGAGGGTAATACGGAACGCCGTGCTGGATCCCAACGGTCTGGTATCACTAGCAGTCGAGATGACAGGCATCTTATCCGCATGGCTGTAACGGATCGTACAGCCACGTCTGATCCCTGAGTCAACAGATGGGGACGTTTGCAAGACAACGACCATCTGCACGAATAGTTCAACGACGTTTGCAGCAGCATCGACTATCAGCTCAGAGACCACGGCTGCGGTTACCCTTGACGCTGCATCACAGATAGAAGCGCCTGCGATGGTGTACTCAACGACGAACCTGGGTGCACGAATGGCAAAACGTCATTTTTTCGGATAAATCCAGGTTCTGTTTACAGCATCGTGATGGTCGCATCCGTGTTTGGCTACATCGCGGTGAACGCACAGTGAAAGCGTGTATTCGTCATCGCCATACTGGCGTATCACCCGGCGTGATGGTATGGGGTGCCATTGGTAAGACGTCTCGGTCACTCTTCTTCGCACTGACGGCACTTTGAACAGTGGACGCTACATTTCAGATGTGTTACGACCCGTGGCTCTATCCTTCATTCGATCCCTGCGAAACCTTACATTTCAGCAGGATAATGCACGACCGCACGTTGCAGGTCCTGTACGGGCCTTTCTGGATACAGAAAATGTTCGACTGCTGCCCTGTCCATCACATTCTCCAGAGCTCTCACCAATTGAAAACGTCTGGTCAATGGTGGCCGAGCAACTGGCTCGTCACAATACGCCAGTCACTACTCTTGATGAACTGTGGTATCGTGTTGAAGCTGCATGGGCAGCTGTACCTGTACACGCCATCCAAGCTCTGTTTGACTCAATGCCCAGGCGTATCAAGGCCGTTATTACGGCCAGAGGTGGTTGTTCTGGGTACTGATTTCTCTGGATCTATGCACCCAAATTGCGTGAAAATGTAATCACATGTCAGTTCTAGTATAACATATTTGTCCAATGAATTCCCGTTTATCATCGGCATGTCTTCTTGGTGTAGCAATTTTAATGGCCAGTAGTGTAATAGAACGTAGTATGTTGTCGTCGACAGCGAATATTCCTGAGAGACATGGGTATCAGGCGTGGCCCAGGAAATTGTGATAAGGTCGCTGATCTTGCGGACAGAGTGGGCAGCAATCTCATCGAAAATATAGTTAAAGTTTTCTGTGTGTTCTCGTGCAGTTCTTCGGGATTCAGGATGTGAGAAACCGGCCTCTTTATATAGTTTCCCAAGTGGTGTCGGTTTCATGCATCCTGTTGTTAGCCTCATGTGTCGTTTAGGCTTGTACAGAGTTTTTTGGCGTGTGCGGATCTGGACCATACGGGGCATGCATTTTCCGCTGTGGAAAAACAAAGAACTCGGGCAGATGACCTCAATAAAGATGGCCTGTTTCCTCATTTAGTATTCTTCTTACAAGTAACTTGTAGTTCAGTCTACACATTCTTTTTTCATAATGTACTCGTCACGACAGAAAACAGCAAGATACTGAAGTCTTTCCGTCTTTGTCGTACGTCGTTAAGTTCGAGGGAGAGATAAATACGTCTAATGTTGTGATAGCTCTAGTTTGGAAACAAAACAGTCGTGAAGAGTTGCTTATTTTAATACGAGATAAAACAGTTGGTTTCCTATCTGCTGCGTCGTTTCCTGCTTTCATTCCTTATCTCTCGCTCCGGAAAGAGCCTGAAGTCTGGAAAATTCCCTTCGCTGTATTCCTTGCACGCGCCAGTAGCGAAAGCTTTCGTGTTGCAGTTTGCTGGCATTGTTGACGATGTCCTGCAAGAGGGGAATCGATGTTCGTGACCGAAGCCAATCGCAGCTTGCGCGCACGAAATTATCTTCACCGAGTAGTCGGTAATTTCCGAGGAAGATTCGCCATGGGAACACTATATCTACACCTATACTTTGTACTGTGAAGTGCATGGCACCAGTTATTAGGAATTTTTCATGTTCCACTCATGTAGGGAGCGCGGGAAGAATGATTAAATGCCTCCGTGCGTGCTGTAATTAATCTAATCTAGTCCTCACGAACCTGCGGCAGAAAGGGGTCATAATTCAAAGCTGGTTGTTGGAAGTTTGTAAGCAGGCTTTCTCAGGATAGTTTAAATCTATCTTCAAGAGTCGGGCAGCTCATTTTCTTCAGTATCTCTGTGACAGTCTCCCGCGGATCAAATAAACCTGTGGCCATTCGTGTTGCCCTTCTCTGTATACGTTCAGTGTCCCGTGTTCGTTCTAGTTGGTATGAATTCCACAAACTTGATGAATATTCTAGAAACGGTCGCACGAGTGATTTGCCGACCTCTGTGACCGAGCGGTTCTAGGCGCTTCAGTCCGGAACCGCGCTGCTGCTGCGGTCGCAGGTTCGAAACCTGCCTCGGGCATGGATGTGTGTGATGTCCTTAGGTTAGGTTTAAGTAGTTCTAATTTTAGGGGACTGATGACCTCAGATGTTAAGTCCCATAGTGCTCAGAGCCATTTGAACCATTTTATGAACGATTGATTTGTAAGCAATTTCCTTTTAGACTGATTGCACCTCCCAATATTCTACCAATAAGTCAAAGTCAACCACCTGCTTTACACACGACTGAACCAATGTCGGTTTTATCGTCACAACACTGTGCACTCAGAATCTGGTAGCTCACAAAAATACTGGAGTTAAAATAAGTTCGACCTATTTTGTGTATTGTAGACATATTTTCATTGGGGACTGAACTGTTTCTTTACTTCGGTGATAAAACAAATGGTGAAAGGCAAAGTAAGCATTTCAAACAATCAAAAATAGGGATGGAGAGTCATCTACAAATGTAGAGGAAGCTTCAGGCGTGCATCAGGAAAAGTGCGCTGGGTCCATTGTCGTTCATGTTGTACCGGGTGATCAAAAAGTCAGTATAAATTTGAAAACTGAATAAATCACGGAATAATGTAGATAGAGAGGTACAAATTGACACACATGCTTGGAATGACATGGGGTTTTATTAGAACCAAAAAAATAAAAACGTTCAAAAAATGTCCGACAGATGGCGCTTCATCTGATCAGAATAGCAATAATTAGCATAACAAAGTAAGACAAAGCAAATATGATGTTCTTTACAGGAAATGCTCAATATGTCCATCATCATTCCTCAACAATAGCCGTAGTCGAGGAATAATGTTGTGAACAGCACTGTAAAGCATGTCCGGAGTTATGGTGAGGCATTGGCGTCGGATGTTGTCTTTCAGCATCCCTAGAGATGTCGGTCGATCACGATACACTTGCGACTTCAGGTAACCCCAAAGCCAATAATCGCACGGACTGAGGTCTGGGGACCTGGGAGGCCAAGCATGACGAAAGTGGCGGCTGAGCACACGATCATCACCAAAAGACGCGCGCAAGAGATCTTTGACGCGTCTAGCAATATGGGGTGGTTCTAGTAAAACCCCATGTAATTCCAAGCATGTGTGTCAATTTGTACCTCTCTATCTACGCAGACATACTAATACTAACCTCAGTTTTTTCGCCAATTATGCATTTATCTGCAGGGTGTCCCAGGAAGAATGGTCAATATTCAAGGATATGACAGAAACGATCATTTGAAGCAGTGAGTGTCATGTGGACATATAACTGTTAGTCCCAGAGGAAGAAATGAATAGGACCATCTTCAAGGAAATTCAAGGTAGTTTAATTTTGTACTGCGACACCTTCTCGTTATAGGCCGCAATCTTCGAGTTATTCAAGAAAAGCGTACAAAAGCGACATTAAATGTGTTCTGTCTGAACAGGACAGGTGTCCATATGAAGTTTCCTGCTTCGAATGGTCATTCCTCTCATATCCCTGAATATTGACGTTTTTTTCTGGGATACCCTGTATGACGAAACCCCGATAAAACAGTACAAATATTGTTCATAAGATGTCAAAGCAGTGTAAAGATTGGCAACTTGCTTTTAATGTTAAGAAATGTAAAATACTGACCTCTACAAAACCAGGAAAACATTGTACTCTGTGACTACAATATCAATCACAGTTGGAATCAGCCTAGTCATACAAATACCTGGATATAGCAATTTGTGGCGAGACGAAATTGTACCATCGCATAGGCTCAGCCGTAGGTAAAGCAGATGGTAAACTTCGATTCATTGTTAGGGTTCTGGAAAGATGCAGTGTACCGTCCATCTCGTTCAGAGCAGTGTTGCTAGGACCAATATTATTTCGCGCCTTGTTCTGCCAACATGAATCGTCTTTTTCGCAAGAGCGGCGCGTCAGAGATTATTATGGAAACTTTGAGACGTGCGATTCACGGGTAAAGACGAGAGCGCTCGCCTGACACGTATCGTAAATGCGGAAGCACGAATTCGCTGACACTCAGCGATGGCAACAATCAAAGTAAAACAGAAAAAGCGAAGAAAAGCACACTTTCGGACGTTGGGAAAATGTTATTCGATTACTAGCTGTAAAGGATCCACTTGTCTTGATCTTTTTATTGTTTGTTTTCCGAATAGGAAAAAAGTGCAGTTAATCATTTCTTTTGTACAGCATCTACCTTTTTCAAAGCATATAGTAATAAATTACGTTTGATATTTTCCTTTTGCGTGCGTAGACGAATAACTTTTGTGGTTGTCTGACACACTGGCATCCTACGTGTAGTTGTGCGAGCGAGCAACATGATTCTTTTAAATTCACTCCGCAACTCTGGAATTATTGTAAGCCAGTTGGAATGAGATGAGTGGAGTTCGTGTTATGGATACTGACTTGGTGGTTTTTAGATAATATTTTTCATTTTTGTGATGTTATTTAGAATTTTTTTCAATAAATGTGGAATTTTTCTGCACTTTTTTGAGAGGGCATACCGGAAACTCTTTGCGAATTTAGGAATTATATTCGAAAATTTACGTTTTCGTCTTAGTTCATCATTGCATCAATAGGTTTAAGTATTTTTCCTTGCTCTCATCTCAGTCCGAATTCGCTGATTCATTTGTATAATTACATCATACGTGTTCGTTCACAGCCAACCATAATTTGTTTACGTCGTTTCCCTCTAGAGGTGGGAACACTTTCTCTACGAGTTATTCCTGTGCCTTTATGTGTCGTTTCCAAGTTGCATTCTAAAACATTCGGGACTATTGCAGAACATTCGAAAACATTGGTTAACATTGAGAACATTCGTCAAAAGTTAAGAACATTATTCACTGAAGAGCCAAAGAAACCGGTATAGGCATGCCTATTCAAATACAAAGATATGTAAACAGAATACGGCGCTGCGGTCGGCAGCGCCTATAATAGACAACAAGAGTCTGACACAGTTGTTAGATCGGTTACTGCTGCTACAATGGCAGGTTATCAAGATTTAAGTGAGTTTGAAAGCGGTGTTTCAGTCGGCGCACGAGCGATGGGACACAGCATCTCCGAAGTAGTGATGAATTCTTCCGTACGACCATTTCACGAGTGTACCGTGAATATCAAGAATCCGGTATAGCCGGCCGGGATGGCCGATCGGTTCTAGGCGCTACAGTCTGGAACCGCGCGACCGCTACGGTCGCAGGTTCGAATCCCGCCTCGGGCATGGATGTGTGTGATGTCCTTAGGTTAGTTAGGTTTACGTAGTTCTAAGTTCTAGGGGACTGATGACCTCAGAAGTGAAGTTCCATAGTGCTCAGAGCCAATCCGGTAGAACATCAAATCTCCGACATCGCTGCGGCCGGAAAAGGATCCTGCAAGAACGCAACCAACGACGACTAAAAATCGTTCAAATTGACAGAAGTGCAACCCTTTCGCAAACTGCTGCACATTTCAATGCTGGACCATGATCAGATGTCAGCTTTCGAATCATTCAACGAAACATCATCGATATGGGATTTCAGAGCAAGAGGACCGCTCGAATACCCTTGATGACTGCACGACACAAAGCTTTACGCCTCGCCTGGACCCGTCAACAACGACACTGGACTGTTGATGACTGGAAACATGTTGCCAGGTCGCACGAGTCTCGTTTCAAATTGTATGGAGCAGACGGACTTGTACGGGTATGGAGACAACCTCCCGAATGCATGGACGCTGGATGTCAGCAGGGTACTGTTCAAGCTGGTGGAGGCTCTGTAATGGTGTGGGGCGTGTGCAGTTGGAGTGATATGGAAGCCTTGATACTTCTGGACACGACTCTGACAGGTGACAAGTACGCAAACATCCTGTGTGATCTCCTGCATACATACATGATCATTGTGGATTCCGATGGGATTGGGCAATTCCAGCAGGACAATGCGACACCCCACACGTCCAGAATTTCTACAGAGTAGTACAAGGAACACTCTTCTGAGTTTAAACACTTCCGCTGGTCACCAAACTCCCCACACGTGAACATTATTGAGCATATCTGTGGTGCCTTGCGACGTGCTGTTCAGAAGAGATCTCCACCCCCTCGTACTCTTACGGATTTATAGACAGCCCTGCAGGATTCATGGTGTCAGCTCCCTCCAGCACTACTTAGTCGAGTCCATGCCACGTCGTGTTGCGGCACTTCTGCGTATACGATATTAGGCAGGTGTACCAAATTTTTAGCTCTTCAGTGTAAGTTCCACTCACAGTGCTTTGACCTGTCATCTGTGTGTGGTTGTTGCATGTCGATGTCTAACACTGCCGGTGGTCACATTAGAACCACTGGACCGTGAATATTGCTTACCTCTGTTAATAGCTCATAACAGTCGCAAATGCCTCGGGAGAGAAAAAAAAACTATACCATGAGCTACAATAAATGTAGAATAAGGGTAATCGAAGTTAGTCAAGCTGAGTCACGTTGACGCGTCCGTAGCATACTGCGACCGGATCAGGATTACAGCTGAGTGACGCTAATTCTCGATTGTGAAATGAACTCGCCCACACACGCTCGCTTGTGTAAAAATTGTGTTACAAATGGAGATAATCGTTACAGCTCACCAGATATCGTATCCAACAGAACGCCTGATGCACTGTTGTCGCAACGGATAACAAAATTTCGTCGCTGTGTTGTGGTGTAGGGGAAGAGGTGGAGGGGGGAGTCGTTTCTCTTAGATCTGAAAAGTACGGAGTTAAGTTTTCATTCATTATAGAATTCTGACACAGTTTTAGAAATGAATGGATAACCACCAATTCTCTGGGATCTAATAAGTTTTTTGTGTTGCTAAAAAATTAAGTTCTTGTGGCGTGAGACGTCTCGAAACTGACCAACTCTTCTATACAGAAAACAATAATTTTAGAGTCTCAACCCCCTCCGCGGAAAAAATATCGGCGTAAGACCGTGATATGGAATGATACTGATTATCGCGCACGTTTTGAGTAAACGTTACAGTTTTTGCTGCAAACACGAACCGTCACACTTAAAAAACTGTATCATCTGTACCTGCCACTTCCCTGGTATAAGCCCTATCTATCTCTGCAATTTTTTCTTCGTGTAGGTCATCTGCGTACATAGTGTATGCTTCTTCGGTTTCAGCAACTAAGGTTGGCTGCCCCATTCTTGAGTGAATGAAAACAAACTTTGAGCGACCAGCTGCTTGCTACACGCACACACACACACACACACACACACACACACACATACAGGAAGCTCCACAGATGTTGCGTTGTGAGGTGATCAAAAACTTTGTGGCACGTTTCAGTACAGGCAACATCGCGTGTGGTACAGCGCATTCATCAACACCAAAACAGAAGTTGTCATGAAATGAATCCAGCGGAAGACAGATGGCTGTGAAATTAGGTCTGTGAGGGAAGGGGGGTAGCGAGATGGAAAGATTCTCGTCAGGGAAAAAACAACTTGGGAGAATGGCAACGCACACCCAAAGGATGCAGCCCGCAATTATTTATCCAAGAAGATGAGGTTATATGTGGCGAACGACACGTTAATAACAAGCCGAACCGTTCTAACTAACGTATACCAATTTGTAACTGCCAATAAACAATTTCTGTGCACAGGCTACGAAAACACATGTAGCGACGTATGATTGCCACCTTCTGTACTTCGGAAGCCGCGTACAGTGTGTGATAGATGGTACATTGTGAACCGGAATTATTTCATCCCCTTTCTGTTCCAATCGCAGACTCTCCGCACGAATACAGGTTCTCTTCCATGGATGGTATTTATCGCTGAAACAATGTGGTTTCGGTTATACCATTTTTGTTTTCATCTCCAGTTTAGCCTGGATGTTATAACAGCTCAAACCGGTTTCCGATATAATCGATTTTCGATTTCTGTCATTTCCAGTAATAAACGTAGACATCGAGCACACACTGAAAAATTCTTCAGATTTTTGCATTATTTATTTCAAGATACGTACAATCTATATATTTAAAAACAACTTTGGCCGTCCACTGTTCGCAGCTCTTCTCGAAAGTTAAAAAAGGGCTGAATGCGACAAAAAATGTAATTTTTTTGAAACTCTGATCAGAAATTAAGTTGTAATCGAGGGTCGTACCACTGTTTCGGCATTACAGACAGTCAGTGCTGAAGGGCGAAAGGTAAGGGAGACCCGTATTTTTCGTGAAGTTACTCGGCTGCTGGCAGGAAAAGGCAAGGTATGAAGACACAGGATGCAAAAATGGCTCTGAGCGCTATGGGACTTAACATCTGAGGTTCTAAGTCCCATAGACTTAGAACTACTTAAACGTAACTAACCTAAGGACATCACACACATCCATGCCCGAGGCAGGATTCGAACCTGCGACCGTAGCAGCAGCGCGGTTGCGGACTGAAGCGCCTAGAACCGCTCGGCCACACCGGCCGGCCACAGGATGCAGATCAGCTATTTTCTAATTTTATTATAAACGGTCTTCATCAGTGTTAGATCAGGTGGATACTGGTCGTGCACATCCATCGTCTAACTGGACGCACCATTTGCCAACAGCACATTATTATCTCAGCAGTTCTGTACTGATTCTTACGACATGTGCCTGTTGCTTGTTTCTAACTGCCATCATTGTTCGAAGTCTGTTGAAACCCTTGATGTTCATGTTGTACAGTACAATAGTCAACCGCTAAGAAACATCAATAGACGTCTAAGACCTGCTGCAGATGATGCAGTCATCTGTAACAAAAAAGCTGCACCAGTAT
Organism: Schistocerca serialis cubense; assembly: GCF_023864345.2. NCBI lineage: Eukaryota > Metazoa > Arthropoda > Insecta > Orthoptera > Acrididae > Schistocerca > Schistocerca serialis. The sequence goes on along the minus strand of NC_064649.1, from coordinate 140,717,941 downwards.
TAATTACACTTCAATAAGAATTCAAAGTACTGCAAAAAGTTGCAACTTGTTCAAATGTCCGGAAATGGAAGACTGAGTATGTCACAGAAGCTGACAGGGTTAAGTGGTGGTGGTTGCGCCTTTTTAGTGGATGTGTGTTAATGTACGTATGTGGCTCCTGTACTGCTTTGGTCAGATGACAACCGAAAAAATGTCACTGACTGAAAAATAGTCCCAAAATTTGGGATACCGAAAGGATGTTGACAGTGTCTTGCCTTTGTGGTGGAAACGCGTTGATGTATACACCTCCAAAGTTGTTTTTGTCAACTTGGTACTATAAATAATGTCAGTGACCAAGTAGCCCCAAAATGAGACGCTGAATGGATTCTGTCTTTATAATGGAGACACGTTGATGAAACTGGTCTCAGTTTTGTTTCGGTCGGCTGAAAACAATGAGAGTTTCAATGACCGGAGGTAGTCTGAAACATCGGTGTTCAAAATGACACTCTTCTAATCGTGGCGTGTTGACATACAGGGTGAATCAGGAGGAAAGATACATGCTTTGATGGCTGATAGTGTTAGTGATGCTCGACAAAGAACGTCCTATGACCATATGTCCTGTTCTGAACAGTTTCAGAGGAAACTATCGAAAATAATGCGGAACAGGTCAAATGTAGGTGAGAGTATATGCGACATTGTGATCTGATGTTTTGTTTAATTGTGTACATTTCCTCACGAAAGATGTTCAAAAGAGCCACCGTCAACTGCAGTGCATTTTGCAACTCTTTGTAGACAGCCACTGTGTTGCTGATCGGAACACCTTCGTACGGTCCTTTACTTGAGCACACACATATAAAACACAAGAGAGAAGTTCCTCCATAAAAAGAAATTGTGTGATCTCAGTGGCTAAGAAATGACTCCACGGCGACCATTCCAACACCTGGGATATGTTTCCTGGGGTACTGTGTGTCACCAGCTGTACAGTATGTGCGCATTGAACTTTTCAGTAAAGGCAGTGAAATGTAAGCATGTGGATAGTGGTGAAGAAGCACATAAAACGTTGCTCGTGTGTAAGATGGCAAGAACAATGCCCCTTACATGAAGTCATTAAAGATCACCGAACTCACTTTGAGCAAACAGTAGTGCTGAACAAAAATGACTGACAATGTACCTTGTAGAGGCTATATTATGGACGTATTGGAATAATTAATGTCGGGTGATGGTTTTAAAGTAATTCACGCGACATGAAAACTTTGCGGAAACGCGTCGATTTACTGGAGGCTAGTTTATCCCACGGAAGTATTCAGAGTTGACCGCGGCTGGGGGCGCGCGCGGCTGGGGATGTAGAGGCTTATCTCACTAGGGGTAAGTTAGATACTGCCTACAGGAAAATTAAAGAGACTTTTTGAGAAAAGAGAGCCATTTGGATGAATATAAAGAGCTGAGATGGACACCCAGTTCTAAGCAAAGAAGGGAAAGCAGAAAGGTGAAGGAGTATATAGAAGGTCTATACAAAGGCGATGTACTTGAGGACAATATTATGGAAGTGGAAGAGGATGTAGATGAAGATGAAATGGGAGATACAAGACTGTGTGAAGAGTTTGACAGAGCACTGAATGGCCTACGTCGAAACAATGCCCCGGGAGTAGAAAACATTCCATTGGAACTACTGACGGCCTTGGGAGAGACAGTCCTGACGAAACTCTACCATCTGGTGAGCAAGATGTAGGAGACAGGCGAAATGCCCTCAGACTTCAAGAAGAATATAATAATTCCAATCCCAAAGAAAGCAGGTGTTGACAAATGTGAAAATTACCGAACTATCAGTTTAATAAGTCACAGCTGCAAAATACTAATGCGAATTCTTTACAGACGAATGGAAAAACTGGTAGAAGCTGACCTCGGGGAAGATAAGTTTGGATTCCGTAGAAATGTAGGAACACGTGAGGCAATACTGACCCTACGACTTATCTTAGAAAATAGATTAAGGAAAGGCAAACCGACGTTTCTAGCATTTGTAGACTTAGAGAAAGCTTTTGACAATGATGACTGGAATACTCTCTTTCAAATTCTAAAGGCGGCAGGGGTAAAATACAGGGAGCGAAAGACTATTTACAATTTGTACAGAAACCAGGTGGCAGTTATAAGAGTCGAGGGACATGAAAGGGAAGCAGTGGTTGGGAAGGGAGTGAGACAGGGTTGTAGCCTCTCCCCGATGTTATTCAATCTGTATATTGAGCAAGCAGTAAAGGAAACAAAAAAAAAAAAAAAAAAAAAAATTCGGAGTAGGTTTTAAAATCCATGGAGAAGAAATAAAAACTTTGAGGTTCGCCGATGATATTGTCATTCTGTCAGAAACAGCAAAGGGCTTGGAAGAGCAGTTGAACGGAATGGGCAGTGTCTTGAAAGGAGGATATAAGATGAACATCAACAAAAGCAAAACGAGGATAATGGAATGTGTTCGAATTAAGTCGGGTGATGCTGAGGGAATTAGATTAGGAAATGAGACACTTAAAGTAGTAAAGGAGATTTACTATTTTGGGAGCAAGATAACTGATGATGGTCGAAGTAGAGAGGATATAAAATGTAGACTGGCAATGAAAGGGAAAGCGTTTCTGAAGAAGAGAAATTTGTTAACATTGAGTATAGATTTAAGTGTTAGGAAGTCGTTTCTGAAAGTATTTGTATGGAGTGTAGCCATGTATGGAAGTGAAACGTGGACGATAAATAGTTTAGACAAGAAGAGAATAGAAGCTTTCGAAGTGTGGTGCTACAGAAGAATGCTGAAGATTAGATGGGTAGATCACATAACCAATGAGGAGATACTGAATAGAATTGGGGAGGAGTTTGTGGCACAGCTTGACAAGGAGAAGGGATCGGTTGGTAGGAAATGTTCTGAGGCGTCAAGGGATCACAAATCTAGCATTAGAGGGCAGCGTAGAGGGTAGAAATTGTAGAGGGAGACCAAGAAATGGATAAACTAAGCAGATTCAGAAGGATGTAGGCTGCAGCAAGTACTGGGAGATGAAGAAGCTTGCACAGGATAGAGTAGTATGGAGAGCAGCATCAAACAACAACAATGAAAACATGTCGATGAATAAGGCTTCAGTGTACTCTCAGTCAGCTGGGAACCACGAGAATTTCACTGACAGGAGGTAATCTATAAATTTAGTGTACAAAACGACATCTCTCTAGAGAAGGCGTGCTGGCGTTACATCTGCATTGATGTTTTGGTCGGGTGAGAAACAAGGGAGTGTCATTGACCGAAAGGTGGCAGAAAATGCGCGGTTGCAGAAGGTCGCTCAAGGGGTTCGGTGGAGGTGGCTACAGTGTCATTTAGCTGTGTGACGCTAAAGCACGCGCGAAGGCCGTTGGGGTAATATTATGACAGCGCAGACCGACTCGGCCAGCTGCGTGACACACACACACACACACACACACACACAGAGAGAGAGAGAGAGAGAGAGGGAGAGAGAGAGGGTGGGAGGGAAGGGGCGTGAGAGCGTGTTGTAGTGAGGGGGGGCGGAGGTGACAAAGGCAGCAGCGGGCAAAGGCGGGGGCGGGCAAGAAGTCGTTTTTTCGTAGCGGCGTGGAGGGGACACACGAAGGGGAAGGGAGGGGTGATCACGCGCAGGACGCGTGGTTTCGGCGTGCTCGCCGCGTGCAGACCCGGTTAACTCTGCGGCCGCTCGGCTGGGCGCGTCAGTCTGCAACGGGCCGAACAGACGTACGCCCGCTGCTAGCGCCCATGCCTCGAGCCGGGAGCGACGACTTCGTCATCATCGTCAGAAGGTTCTCGCTGTCTAGGGTCGCCTACCCCATACACAGGCTTTGACACTAAGCCCCAGTCTCCTTCTCTACACCCACTCTCAACTATCAGTATTCCTCAGTTTCTCGCCGAGAGAAAGTTGCCCTCGTTATCTTGTATCAAGAAGTCATTCACCTCTCTTGTTTTTCTCACAAGTCTGTTTACAAATACCAGTACCTGAAACAACATTAGTTTTCTAGTTAGCTTTAGAAAAAAAAACGCACATCAGGAAACGAGTGTTCCTGTCGTGAAAAAGACTGAAAGGAGTCCTTAATTTTGTAAGGATTCTTTTACGATCCGCTTCGTCTTTCGTGAACAGTATTTCGTAGTACTCCTACAGATTCTGAAACTAGTCAGCTACAATCAACAGAGATGGCTAACCACCAAGTTGCGGCGAAGAAAGTGCTGTTGACCTGCAAGGAGCTGCACAAACCGCTGGATTTTGTGCCAGGTAACCTCAACTTCCGCGTCAGACGATTTTTTTCTCTTTGCTGCTTTATGCCTTTTTCCACCTCTTCAGTGGATCAATTAGTTGCATATATCGTAGAAATAGTCATATTTCAAATTATTTTCTGCATATGGTGACCGATAGCTCGTAGATATTTGAAAAAGAATGTAACATTTAAGATCTGCCAAGAGCTGCTGATGTAATGGATCATCATCTACTACCGCTTTCAATCATTTGGCCATCATAAAATCATTTATCGTATGGCAATATTGTTGCTTTGACGTAAGGGTTGGTTTTTACTCCACAGTCATAATTATGCCATGTAAATAATTTTATTGCGGTACGTGCATCGTGCGCAAGGTGTTAAGACAGAAAATATTTTTTCATTGTTGTTTTGTAAGTGTATGCCATTTAAATTTTTATGGAGTTTGATACCATGTAAAGAATAGTTGCAAATTTAAGTAAGAATTGGTTTGCATATTCCGTTGGCTTACAACTTACTTGAACAATTAAGTGGATGAATGACGCATTTTCATGCATGACGTACTGTGAAACTGAGTGAAAGCAGTTTTCCAGTATTTATGATACGACAGATTTCGTTCAAATATGTAACCAATAATGATCAAGGTAGCATATAGAAATTTATTTTATCAGCAGCTCGTGGCCGTTCTGAAATATCACTATTTTCAACCGTATATCACTTATAAGCACAATACGTATTTAATTCTTATTTATAACACTTGTCTGTTGTTGATGGGTGTGGGGAGACGGATTGTGCTACTACGCTTACGATGTGAAAGCGCGCAGCATATGTGATTTTTAAAATGACATGTAACTATGTTTACGAATTGTGTCGCTTGAAGCTGAAAGCAGTATATTTTATTGTCGCGGACATTTGTTTGTACAGTAACAAAAGTTATTGTGACGTTGTAAAAACGCCATAATACCGGAGTTTTGTGCATGAATAATGGATACAATGCCAGTGCCTTTAAAGGGGCTTTTGACGTGGTAATGCAGTTTACGAGATTACGAAACTTGCCGTCATATATTTACCCACAGTGTTCTGATACCTACATAAATTAAGAGAGGATGCAATCTTATCAGATATGCTAGAGAAGACGACCAGACAACAACGCCTGCCCGTTTAGCTGTCCCTTAGTCATTAAGGACCCCTGAATAAAGAGTAAGAATTAAAGCGAGGATATTTGTATGTATTAATGCAAACATATGCCTCGCAACGAAGCTGCGACTCTGTGGTCTTTCCCCTTTAACTACAGCGCTGTTATATAAATCGATCAATAAAGCTCTAGCATTTGGAACCGCAGTTCACCACGCACTAGATATTCCAGTAGTGCATTGTTATCCGTGATAAGCAACGGCTCCCGTTATAGACATCCCTATTCTTATTGCCATTGGTGCCCATTTGCCCCGCATTGTTGCCACATGTTGTCTTCAGTTTATTAGCGCACTGTTCTCCAAAATAACAACAATAATAATAATGGTTCTGATTGTCATCAACGTGACATAAACCTACGGATAGGAAAACGGTTACTGCGATAATAACAGACCACACGTTCAAGTAGAGTATTATCGGCCTCACTTGGCACCTACTCGCAACTGCTTAAGACTTTGTGGTACAAGTTATAATTCAACCAGTAATGAATAAAATATCGCATTTGACAATAAAATTTGTAGCTGATACTGATGTATGGGCTAAATGATGAATTACTAAGGTGATGAATTCTGTTTCCATTTGTTGCAGGAAGCGTCAAGATGACGTGCTCAATGATGGTTTTATGCCTCGGCGTGTGGATGAGCATACAGTTCGGTTCGCAGCTGAATACAGCCGCTGCCATCAAGATCCCGGTGTCTCTGCAGTCATACCTGGGCTCTATTGCCGGTAAGTTGTTCAGTCTGATTGACACTTCTGCGTAACAATTACACCTAACCTTTCCAAATTGTTGCGAAACAATGTCGGCTCATTTGGCTAATTGTGTAACGATTGCAAAGTAAATCACATCACATTTACTTTTTGCTGTGTGATCGCCTATAATGGAATTTCCCGCATCATAGCGTGAGGTGTTATTGCCTGTTCCTTAATACGAATTGTGAATTGTCAAGGATACCTAGGAACACTTAACAAATCGAGACACACCACTTTTCTCTGATAAATACCTGAGCCAAGTATTTGATTTATCGCACATCTTTTTAACCAGTCATAACAATGACTTATTTAAACGCCCGCCAAAATTGGTTTCTAGAACGATATCATATAAGATGGTAGCGATATTGATGAAGATATACAGCGCTACTTTCATTTTCCACCACGCTATCGTTGTCAAGAGGAGTCAACATTGAAGTTACACGAGATCAATATACAGCCATAGTCGAAATTGTCGATAATCGATATATAGCTGATTGAGGCTCCATGCTGGAAAACTGAGTTCTTTTCGCTATTTTTTCTTGGTCCTCTCTGCTGCACAGCAAAATGTTTACTTCTTCTGGCGCCTTACAAGGTTGCAGGAGTCAATTTAAATCTGTAATTTATGGCCTATGATATAGGGATGACTGTTTTCCATGTATCAATAAGATGGAATGTGCATCAACAAGTTGGTACATGGGAAATAGTTTTCTCTTGCTTTTTGTCAGCAAGTGACACAAATGAAAAATTTAAGTACATACTTGCGTCCTTGTAAGGTAATGGTGAAACTTGGTTATGAAATCAATAGTACGTAAATTTATCCTCAGGATTTGCAAGGACAGAGTAAAAGAATGAAATAAACATGAACTAAATAACATACAATAAACAACATACTTCTGTCTTATGTTGCTATAACTTTTTGCCCTTGATCTGCCAGTGTCTTGCACACTAACAAATAATCTCATGCAGGTTGGTCCGAGTCATCACAGCCCGGACCGGATCCGACTGATGCCATCGGCTTCGCTACTGACCACACCCGAAGACTTGGCCGCCTGGAACACAACCTCATAGCCGCTGAAGTCCAGATCAAACCCAACACCCCACTGCAGGGGCAGCTGATCGAATCCGGACAGGCTGGTCCCAACGAAGACTGGCTCGACGTCTGGGAAAGGTCCAAGGATGCTGCACTTGCCAACACCGCAGCCCAGTACCTTGCACGCGGAACCTGCAGCAGGTACTGAACCGTCAACGTTCCACCTTTTCATTATCTTTTTCACACAAATGTATTCTGCTTCTTGTTCCATCCTCACACCTCCCATTTTATGTCATGAAACTTGGTAGCAGCAAACTTTTCCCAAAGTTTGTGTTTACAATGACATTTTTATGGAACCTTCATGTTTCGTGATTCTAATTGCTTTGATTTTTCCTGTTTTTATCCTTCTTCTGTACTGTTTTGCCGCATCTGTATATTGTAATTCTTCCCTTATTCATTTGGCACTGCTAGATCATCTCAATAGTTGTCTTACTCATTTCTCCTCCTACTATAATCACTCCAGCTCTAATGCTTTATATTTAAAATGTTGATGATGAACAGTAGCATTGTCTAATACCTTTTCCTGTACCTGCCTCATCTACCAATAAAAGAACTGCTTCAAAACGTTTGGGGAAGAGCACAAGGGTAATTGTAGAAGAGGAGAAACGGAACGATCAGCTGCTGCGGTGCATGCTTTCCAGCCAGGGAACCACCATATTTGTTTTGAGGAGACACAAGTACTAGGGGCCAGAAATGGATATTATGAAAGGCTCTACAGGGAGGCGATTGAAATCGCTAATCACCCTAATAATTTCAATCGAAAGGAGGAGGGTATGAAATTAAATGGTATATGGATGCTGGTGTTAAAGAAGATGTGTGCCACCCATCCACGGACTGGGTGATGGCAACGGCGATCGATGGCGACGGACAGCGGCCAATTGCACTGACGTTTTCAAAACACGTGACGTCACGCTGCGGTGCGGGAGCACGCGGACACAGAATTTAGCGGCAGTCAGTAGCGAGCCAGTGGGTGTGTTGGATCTTCCATCGAGCTACAGACCCCCTTGAAGATGTCTCCCGCAGACGGGGGCGAAACGTTGGGAAACAACACAGAATTCATCAACCAACCACGGCATAACAGCCTGGATAACTATAATGGACATGACATTTCCGGCTGTGAAAGTCTACATTTCAGTATTTCTCTATCCCCAGTCCGTGTTCCCAATCCCATTTTGTGTAGAGTTCATGTCTAAATCTTTTATCCTTCCAGTCTACACCAACCTCTTTTAAAGTCTTGAGGAGGATACTCCAGTCCAGTCTGCCAGACAGACTGGAGTACTGTGTACCAAAGGTAAATTATTTGGGCTGTAAATGTGAGCCGCAGATCATACATGTTAAAGTGAGAGTATTATCCACTGAAAAAATGAGTCAAGCTGCTTATCTAAATGGCACTTAATCTGCTTTCAGAGCAAACCCCAAGCGTGACGCTTGCCTGCGTTTCATCGCGTCAGCCGCACTGCCGTCGACGGACCTGGGTAAGCGCTGTCAGGAGCGCAGGGGCGAGACGACCCTCCTCTGTCCCCCAGATGCAAAATACCGCTCGGCTGACGGATCCTGCAACCACGCCGCCAGCGCGGATGCTCTGCAGCGTACGTGGGGGCGTGTGCATACGGCCTACCGCCGACTCCTGCCTGCCGATTATTTAGACGGTGAGCCGGCCTGACACTTCTCCTCACATACTGTGATGTTTAGCTTAGTGCGTCTGTCTGTAGTTATAACTTCCTTTGAAATATTGCATTGCTAATATGAATGTATTTGATAATGTTCCGTGTTGTAGGTATTGCATCTGTGAGCCCCATCCTCCCAAACCCTCGATACATCAGCTACAACCTCGCAGGAAATGCTACCCTCCCAGAACCTGCACGCACGCTCTCTCTGGCCTTCTGGTCCCAGTTCGTGGCTCACGATATGACCCAGACACCTTTTAGCCGGATGTGTAAGTAATATTACCCACTAAGTAAAAATCATTAAGTTTCAAATACGGTAGAAACCAGTAAAATAGACTTTGTAGGGCTACTGATCACATGTGATTACATTTGTGCAATAATTGGGCTTTTATTATCATCATCATCATCATCATCATCATCTAGTACAGTTTTCCATCACTGTCAGGGTATGCTTCGAACACCAGCCTCTCCATTTTCTCCTGCCGTACCCTCATCTCTCTTTCACTCTTCTGACCCACACTTCTCCTTCCTTCTTGGTGCTTTCTTCCTCTGCTTCTAATAAATTGTCCCATAGCCTTCCTATCGGTCTTGTGCATCTTTCTACACATCCTCATCTGGTTCCCTTCATATGCCCATACCATTTTAATTTCTCGCTCTCTCTCTCTCTCTCTCTCTCTCTCTCTCTCTCTCTCTCTCTCTCTCTCTGTCTCTCCCTTTTTTTCCAATCTTCCCTTGTAGAAGTTGCTCATGTGTTATCTTCCATTCCCCAATTTTCCATTTCTGTTACAAAATTTAATTTCACTTTCAGAATGCATTTTCACTCGGCAGCCAAATGTACTCTGATTTGAAACTGCTTGGCAGATCAAAACTGTGTGCCAACAATACTCAAACCCTAGATCTTTGCTTTTTGTCCTCGAGTTGCACTCAGATAGCATCGTTGTTAGAGCATTTACCCATGAAAGGCAAAGAGCGTAGATTCATTTCTTGACTTGCACATCTGTCTCTTTTCATCATTCCTTGCATTTTCCTGTGTTATGCCCTACAGGAACTTAAAATTTTCCTGTATTTTCAGCTGCTCTCCAATCAGTGTCTCATTTACTATAGTTGTGCTTTATTCTTCTTGTTATCCTCAAACTTTAAGTCCTTGGTCAGTCATTACTGCTTTCTATTTATTTGTTTACTACTCGTACTGAATCAGTGCCTATTCGACGATTACAGTGAACTACGGCAATAATGTGGCCTGCTGCCGCTCTGATGGAGGTTCCCTCAGCCCACGACACCACCACCCGTCCTGCATGGCCATGGACCTCACCGACCGGCTGCCTAACGGCGAACGCAACCAGCAGTACTGGGAAGGAGAAGTGCGCTGCATCCACTACGCGCGCTCTGCACCCGCCATGCGTCCCGACTGCCGGCTCGGCCCCCTCGAACAGGTGAGCAATAAACTCTACACGTATCTGTGCCAGAAGTTTGAACATTGCCATTGCAGTATCTTTACTGTAGCATTTGAAATGTGGCAGTGTGAGTATTAGAAACTAAATTTGTAGGATATCAGTGTTGCATTATTGTTATTGTAGTCTTTGGACCATGGCAACAGTGACATTAGAAACTAAATATCGACTTAAAAAACACTGGCTTTAGGGTTTTAGCAGTGATGTTATAGTATTATTACTGCAATCTTGGAAAAGTGCAACATCGATTAAATATCGACTTTTGGAGGACAAAGTAAGGGTCAGTCACTTTTATGTAAATCAGCTTTTTTTTTAGGTAAATCTATTTCAGAACAAGTAATTCCACTAATTCAGATTCCAAATACATAAATATCTGGTATGCAGTCATAACTAATGACTGAAGGAAACCTTAAATATCATACCAGATGTTGAGAAGTGCTTGCTATGAATTGAACAGGTTAACAATACAGCTGAGTTCTAGATTCAGGAACAAACACTTACAGAAAAGGTTCAACTTGTCTGAAAGTCACTAAAGCCAAACAAGCATTTTTCCCTTCTCAAGTGGTAAATTCCTAACATGTTGAGGCACGAGCATTTTTTTGCTTCAGAACAACATTGACAATTTTGCGACATTTCGTAAGTGGTCTGATAGTTGAATTTAACGACTTTGACACCAACTACATTTGAATATTTGATCGTCATGGTCACAATTGTTAGTGGGAAATAAATTTTGTGAATAAAGGAAAATAAATAGCATATCACTTGGACAACTTGTTTCCATCTTTCGTAACTTTACACCAGCATTGCAAAGAAGTCAGTGACTACTTCCTTCGTTCGCGATATGCGAGACAAAACTTATCCCCTTTCTGGCACTGCATCAGTTCAAACAGCACTAGTGGATAGAGTTCCCTCTCCACTATCTGCAGCTCTTCGGAAAACAGTAAAGAAAAACTTCACTCATATTATGAAGCACTCATATTGTATCATATCGTTTTTCAACACATTTTAGGATGAATCAATAAATAAATTGTGTGGTCATTGTAAGAGCCATTGAAATTGTTGCAATTTGTGACCATTAATTTCTCAATCAAAAATTGTGCAGACAAGTTCCATTATAAGCTACATAGAAATCACTGCAACTGAGTGACTTCATCCCCTCTCATTTCAACGTGGGCACTTAAAAACAACCTGTTTTGTCTCGTCAGAGCCTTTAGCGACCCAGTGTTCTCTCCTCATTGAGAATGAGTGTAAAAATTTCAAAACTCTTTTGTTTCTGCCACAGTTGAGGCAGGCTGAGAACAGTGTGGAGAATGTGTCTAACTAACTGCTTTCACAATAACTTAACACACTATCCTGTGTCTTCTTTTACAGATGAATGCGGCCACACATTACCTCGACGGATCGGCAGTGTACGGTTCTACAGTGGCCCGTACCAGAGCACTTCGTGAGGGCACCGGAGGTCGCCTGAAGGTCCAGGTTAAGGGGGGCAACAAGAAGGGTTTCCTACCAGCTTCCAGCTCTCCCACCGAGGCCTGCCAAGTGGAGTCCGACAGTGAAGTCTGTTACCATGCAGGTGTGTATCTTACAATGTCTTGCCCTCAGCTTTGCTGTAGCCATGTCATAGTCTTCATTCTTAACAGTTTCCAGTCTTGGGTTTGGTCTGCTGCAAATGCAATCCTCTCCAATGTCCTCTATTTCTTTTTTTTCCCCTCATCTTCCTCCGCATTTTAGTTCTTTCCTTTCCTTTCTTGCACTTCTTTCAGCCATTTCTCCCTCAGTCTCCTTCCTTGAAACCTCATTTCGGGCAGTTCCTTTGGCATTGCCTCTCACTCCATTCCTCTCATGTGGAATCACTGCAGTGTCAATCCTCGTGTTCTGTCTTGTACAGGCTCCTCATACATCTTTCACTCTTCCCATCACTCAACCCATCAGCTTGTATCACTCCAAATCTTCTCTTAAACTTCATTGCACTCACCTGCATTGTGCTTATATCCTTTCCCTTTATAGTCCACTTCTCTTCAGTATAACTTAAATGGTTACATTGTGCATCTTGATATACTATATTTTTGAGCTTTTGTGGCACTTACGTATTACAGACCAGACTTCCGTACATTCTGGAAAATTCTCACACTATTCTGCCTTTTTGTTCAACACGTAATGTTTATCTCAACTTCTTCAATCACATTACCAAGATACATGAAGCTCTCAGCATTTTACAGCATCTCTCTTCTTAACAGAGCTTGACTATCGAGTCTGTTCTTTATATTACTACTTTGCTCTTGTACGCCGAGAATCTCATTTCTTAACGCAGAACTTTTCCTCAACGTGAACCTAGCTCGTATCTGATCACATTCAAATAGCTTCCCATATCAGGTCATTTGCAAACAGCACTGACTTCACTTTGTTTCCTCTCAACTTCCCTGTCACAAACTGAATTGCACTGTCCACTATTGTTATAACTATCGTTACGATTACTAAGCAGTTGTAAGCTATTGTAAACTCTTTACTGCTGGTTTATTAAGATTTTGCCGAACTTTCCTGTTTTTACAGTGTTCTCGCTTGTTAGTAATCTCCAAAAAATAAAAGTAATTTTCCTAATCGTCAAAAAATTGTATCTGTGGGAATCCTTGTGGGCTTATTCCATCTGGGTAGTTTCTACCACACTCTTGGTCAATTTGTCTTCTTGTGATCTCATTACATGACCATTACACAACTAACTAACTGCTTGTTCTGAGTACTGATTTCTTAGGTTTATTCAACCAAATCGCGTAAAAAGGCAATCACATGTCAGTTCTAGTGTAATATATTTGTCCAATCAATACTCGTTTACCACCTGCATTACTTCTTTGTGTAGCAATTTTAATGGCCAGTAGTGTATGTACTGCACAGTCTTAAATGAATGTTGTGAACAATAAAGCAGAAACAACTAACATGATTTTAGCTGAAAAATTTAGGGAGTAAAGGTAACAACTCGCTGGCTAGTAGAGCTGCTCAAACCTCGAAGGGCACGTAAATGAGGATGAGAGCTTTGCTAGCTTTCTGAAAAGGATTTGTCAGGAAGCTAGCAAAGTTCTTGTCCCATGCCTTCTGACAACTCAGCTACTCCACTCCTTAAATTATTTACGTTTCAACAGAACTTCCCATAACGATATTGTTTTCAGCTGTTATTTTTGCCACGGTGTTTGGTTCTTTATGAGTCTAATAGTGGTACGTTTTTTTGCATTTGTCATTCTCCAGTGTCAGGATCATTCAATGGTACCAAAATCTGTGTAGTATTTTTCTCTTGAATATCTCAAAGGCTTGATCACCTTTTTGTTAAAGTTTTTCCACGCATGTATTAGGTTATCCACAGCCACAGTACAGAGGAGCTGCAATATTTCTTGAAAACTGTCATATTGTGTGACAGAGAGATAGTAATAGACGTGCATACTCAGTGGTTCGTTTAATGCAGTTTCCCGTCCTTCCTCTGCCCCGCAGGAGACTCGCGCGTCAACCAGCACCCGCACTTGGCGGCGCTGCACACGGTGTGGCTGCGCCAGCACAACCGCCTGGCCGCGCAGCTCGCTGCGCTCAACCCGCGGTGGGACGACGAGCGCCTCTTCCAGGAGGCGCGCCGCGTCGTCGTCGCGCAGATCCAGCACGTCACCTACAAGGAGTGGCTGCCGCTGCTGCTGGGTACGTACGGCACCGCCGCGCCCTGCCTCGACTCGCACCGAGCGACGGGCGTCCTTACGTTTTAGTCTAGATACCTCGATACTTGCAATTCCTCACTCTGATTTTTCTTCTGTAAATTCAGGCAAGACGTACATCAAGAAGATGAACCTCGAAGTGAGGAACAGCGGGTTCAGCAAGCAGTTCGACACTAACGTGGACCCCTCCGTCACCAACAGCTTTGCGACGGCAGCCGTGCGCTTTGTGCACTCACTCGTGGACGGGGAACTGAGGTGAGCTTTCCACTTTTTGTTCTTTGAGGTCTTTTATGTATTTTAAACGCTACCTCCGGTGTACTCGACACTTTTTATATCGGGGCACTACGCAGTGCTCTTAACCCTGTGGTGCATCAATTTCACTGCAGTGGACAACTTTTAATGGTCAGTTCTCTGGCGGTTTCAATCAGTCACGAGGCTGCAAATGCATACGGGACACAACACCAGTAGGGAGTGCCCATTGCAGTGAACTGTGTACATTTGCAGTCTCGGGACTGATTGTAAATGCCAAAGAAACTGTAGTGGACGCTATGCACCACAGGGTTAACTTACTGACAATGCTGTTTGCCTGCTAAGAAATTTGCACAGATGGCAGCTTAGTATGTTTAACACCTGTTTGAGCCAAGCAAACAAAGCGAAATGTGCTATTGACAAAATATAAAGTAATGAAGCCTGTTTTGCAGCCAAGACTCTATATCTCTTCGGAACACTTATCACTGATTGCCGTATCATCCTGTCATGAATTGGAAAAAGTTCTAAATTAAATGAACTGGACTGAGATATGTTAGTTCCTGAATGATGGAATTTTGAAGCTTTATTGTTCACAACATTCATTTAAGACTGTGCAGTACATACACTACTGGCCATTAAAATTGCTACACAAAGAAGTAATGCAGATGGTAAACGAGTATTGATTGGACAAATATATTACACTAGAACTGACATGTGATTGCCTTTTTACGCGATTTGGTTGAATAAACCTAAGAAATCAGTACTCAGAACAACCACCTCTGGCTGTAATAACAGACTTGATACGCCTGGGCATTGAGTCAAACAGAGCTTGGATGGCGTGTACAGGTACAGCTGCCCATGCAGCTTCAACAGGATACCACAGTTCATCAAGAGTAGTGACTGGCATATTGTGACGAGCCAGTTGCTCAGCCACTATTGACCAGACGTTTTCAATTAATGAGAGATCTGGAGAATGTGCTGGCCAGGGCAGCAGTCAAACATTTTCTGTATCCAGAATGGCCTGTACAGGACCTGCAACGTGCAGTTGTGCATTATCCTGCTGAAATGTAGGGTTTCGCAAGGATCGAATGAAGGGTAGAGCCACGGGTCGTAACACATCTGAAATGTAACGTCCACTGTTCAAAGTGCCATCAATGCGAACGAAAGGTGACCAACACGTGTAACCGATGGCACCCCATACAATCATGCTGGGTGACATGCCAGGATGGCGATGACGAATACCCGCTTCCAATGTGCGTTCACTGCGATGTCGCCAAACACGGATGCGACCATCACGCTGCTGTAAAGAGAACCTGGATTCATCCGAAAAAATGAAGTTTTGCCATTTGTGCACCCAGGTTCGTCGTCGAGTACACCATCGCAGGCGCTCCTGTCTGTGATGCAGCGTCAAGGGTAACCGCAGCCACACTCTCCGAGCTGATAGTCCCTGCTGCTGCAAACGTTGAACTGTTCATGCAGGTGGTTGTTGTCTTGCAAACGTCCCCATCTGTTGACTCAGGGATCAGACGTGGCTGTACGATCCGTTACAGCCATGTGGATAAGATGCCTGTCAACTCGACTGCTAGTGATACGACGACGCTGGGATCCAGCATTCCGTATTACCCTCCTGAACCCACCGATTCCAAATTCTGCTAACAGTCATTGGATCTTGACCAACCCGAGCAGCAATGTTGTGATACGATAAACCGCAATCGCGATAGGCTGCAATCTGACCTTTATCAAAGTCGGAATTGTGATGGTACGCATTTCTCCTCATTACACGAGGCATCACAACATCATTTCACCAGGCAACGCCGGTCAATTGCTGTTTGTGTATGAGAAATCGCTTGGAAACGTCCCTCATATCAGCACGTTGTAGGTGTCGCCATCAGTGCCAGCCTTGTGTGAATGCTCTGAAAGTCTAATCATTTGCATATCACAGCACCTTATTCCTGTCGGTTAAATTTAGTGTCTGTAGCACGTCGTCTTTGTTGCGTAGAAATTTTAATGGCCAGTAGTGTAAAAGTTTCCCTTTCCAGTACAATAGTTGACACTCATATTGACATGTAAATGTCTTTAGGTTTTGTCTGGAGTCTAAGGCCAGTGTTTGTGTTACACAGACTGATAGCTGAGAACCGTTCGGTCGCCGCACGCCACCAGCTGCACGAGCACTTCAACCGGCCGGCGCTGGTCGAGTCGGAGGACGGCCTCGACAACCTGCTGAGGGGCATGGCCACGCAGGAGGCCCACCGCAGGGATCTGCACTTCTCTCACTCGGTAAGTGTGGCTTCCCTCCTGCACCACTATTACAACAGCAAGCCTAATTTCTTCCACTTTCTCCTGACGTGTCGGTTCTCACAATAACTGGATATAGTTCAAGCAGATCAGTGTTGCTCACTAGACAAGTCTTTGCTGCACAGCAGTTATCAGACTGATTTTGAATTTCGTGGCGAATGTATTGAGCCTGTAAAAATTGTTTGAATGAGGTCAAGTCCACCTACGGTGCCTTTATTTTATTATGCCCTGTTGCAGTTCATTGTGCTTGAAAATTGCATTATGGTGAAACTTCAATAGCATATAGTAAATTATAGTTCACCATAGGCAGACATGAAATGTTAAGATAATGAAATTGACTGATCGTGATCATTTCCACTTCGTCACATGTCATATTACTCATTGCTGATTGTTGTGACCCCACAAAAAGAGCATCTTCATTTTGCTTATGGCTGTCAGACATAATTTTATTTAATGTAATTGCAAGTTCGAGTTTTACTCATTTCCTCCCAGAGATACAACTATGCTTACAGCTACAAATGTAGCCGCCAGTCCAAACAACAAGAAAGTACGAACAGTGTCCAAGTCATTAGTTACATGACACATCACAAAATCAGACAAAAACAAGACAGTAGCATTTTTTTTTTATTTGTTTGGTACCACTTGACAATGAGAAACATGTTACTGTAGTGACTTTTACCTGATTTTGTAATTATTTGCCAACCTTACCAAAAAATGGAAGAGAACTGTTCCTTGCACAAGACATCATCTTTTGTTTTATTTTCACCGTATCACTTGGACATCTCTTGTATTTACTGCATGTTTAGACTAATGGCTATGTTTATGCCTGTGCGCACATTTGCATTTGAGATCTCTGCCGGAAGATAAGTAATACTCAGAATTGAATTTGCAATAAATAACATATTTGACTGTCATAAGTGGAGATTACAATGTTTAACAATTTTATGAATACCATGGACCCCTACAGCATAAACTGTCTCATTTTGGTCATTGCTGAAGGAGAAGGGAAAGGGACTGTCCCTGCCGTACATTCAGACAGTTTCTCCCCTTCGCCCCCAAAAAAGAATTTTTTTTCTTTCCCTCAGAGTTCATATGGTTAGCTTCTATCACTGACACTGGTAAAGCTATGCCAGGCACACTGTAATACCAAACTAATAATATCAACCCTTCAAGTCATACACAGGAACTCAATGAAACTACTTTACTTTATCCTGCAAATGTGATGTGGCTAAACAAAAATTTAATCCAGTGTGAGAGGTCATTATACAACTGATTTCGTTCTTTCTGCTCCAGGTTTTGAAAAACCTCTTCCGCAACGACGGCAGCTACGGCTTGGACGTCCTGAGTCTGGATATCCAGCGTGGACGTGACCACGGGCTTCCCGGTTACAACGCATTCAGAGAGCGGTGTGGTCTCCCAAAAGTCACAGACTTCTCTGGATTTGCTGACTACATGCCACAAGAGGTGAGCCTTCCATCCACCCAGCAACATCAAATCTGGTTTTGCTGTGTTGAAATTTTTGTGTGAGGTGCAGTGAAAGGTACATGTAATTTTGTAAAACACAAAGTAATTGGAAATAATTAGTGGGCCTTTGATAAAGCGATTTTTTGGTGGATAAAAGTTAGGAAACTGCATTGTCTGTGTGGCTTCTAGGTTCCATCCTTGTGCTTCCACTGCAACTTATTTATTTTACCTCAAAGAACAGGACATGTTTCAGATTTGTGTACAATTTCAGCTGTCTTCTACATAAAAAGTAACAGACCTGTTATTTAGTCTGAACATACTCTGATCTTTTACATCATGCGTTTCACATTTTTATGTAGGAGACAGTTGAAAGTGGACGCAAGTCTGAAATGTGTAGTTTACTTTGAAATAAAAGAAATAAATTGTAGTAGAGGGGCAAGGATGGTGGTATTCAATAAGTGCTCTACATGTGTTAACACTAGACACTGATTGCATTAATAGTCAAGTAATGAAATGATAGAAAGTGCTACAGACTTGGAAGTTTAAAATAAATACAACATAGCGGTACAGGTAGACAGTAGATGGGAATCGTGTGTTGATAACAGATTATCTGGTGCTTTCGAACTGTCGTATTTTGGAAATACATTGCAAACACTGGCTGACGTGCGAGAGGGTGGTGATTGATACCTCTGTGGTTTGTGCCGTGCAGGTCGTGTCAAAGCTGAGGGAGCTCTACAGCTCTCCGGACGAAGTGGATTTGGTGGTTGGAGGCTTGGCCGAGCACCCGGCGTCTGACGACTCCCTGCTGGGCCCCACATTCCGCTGCATTGTCGCTGAGCAGATGGGGCGTACCAGGAGGGGAGACGCCTTTTTCTACGATCTCTCAGGAAGGCAGTCATCA
This sequence comes from Schistocerca serialis cubense, assembly GCF_023864345.2. Classification (NCBI taxonomy): domain Eukaryota; kingdom Metazoa; phylum Arthropoda; class Insecta; order Orthoptera; family Acrididae; genus Schistocerca; species Schistocerca serialis. The sequence goes on along the minus strand of NC_064649.1, from coordinate 140,698,976 downwards.
TTCACTGCCGGTAAATATATTTCAGCTCTGATGTCTCTTTTATTCTAATTGCTGGCATGAATATTCATGTTTGTATTTTGTAAACATAATGATGTACAATAACATTTCACTTATTTAAGCTCGAATAGGCTCCTCATCCAAAAGTGTTTGGATTTATTCGCTCACAGTAAATCTGTTTATTTTCTTTATTTATTATTTTCCTAAAGGTGGTAATAAGAAACATATCAGACCCAACACAGGGAATGTATATTAAGTATTCCCTAAAGAGGAAACAAGTTTTGAAATATTTGAGATTTGGCAGTATTATAGCATCATTCTCAGTTGCTGTTACACATTTTGTGTTTGCTGAATTAATGCTGGAAATTGCTAGTTAGCGACTACTAATAAACTAGGGGTCTGGAATAAGACAATAGCAAATGTCACAAAAAGGATCTTTAATCTGTTGCATACATTTTAACATTGGGGTACTGTCTTGCTGTTCATATCTGTCTCAGTATGTGTATGCACTAGCACAGAAAATATGTTTCTTTAGAATCAAGAAATTTAATATAAATTACCAGCCCGTAAAGATACAAGAAGTTTCTACATACTATTTAGCAGAAGGTTTGGATGCAAACAAAAGTTTATAGAAAAAAATATTTTCCGGTATCTGCTATGCTGAAAGAAATAGGAAAGAATTTAACAAGATGAGATAAATTTGGGATTAAACAGTAAGGGAAGGAAGACTATAACTTGATGTCTCATCATTGTTGGAGATGGAACATTAGTTTGTGTCGGATGAATATGATGTGAAAAAAGGTGGTTATGGCTATTTAGTTAAACAGTCGGCATTCTGTTGCAAAGATTTGATGAAATCACAAAGGAAAACCATATCAGGAAAATAGGATGGTTACTTGATCTCCACATTCAATGTATTTAAGCAAGCATCAACTAGGTCCTAACTCATAGTGTTTCTAAAAGCATTTATGTGTATCTTTGGAGTTCAACTATACGTAAGAGAATAATTTGATTGCAGTTTGAGAAAAGCTATTATACCATCATAACTACCAAATTTTAAGTTTCCTTGAGAAAAGCACAGCCCACTGAATCACTCTTTTGATTGGTTGTATTTGTTTCAATTATAGACCAGCTGTGTGAGATTCGCAAAACCTCACTTGCCAGAATCCTCTGTGATAACAGTGATGGAGTGCAGCAGATACAGGCTGATGTCTTCCACAAGCCATCAGAAAGGTAAGTTACTATCTCACAAAAATTTGGAAATAGAAGCTAACTGCATAATGAGTTAGTCACCTTCACGTAAATAGTGTGTATCAGGCCGCAGAGCCAAATTAGCAGCCGTAAGTCATTGCAGGACAATAAAAATAGTTCTAGATACAGGAGACATCAGTATCCTATCATTTCTACTACAGCCACTCAGCACAGATTTGACAGAATGTGCACTTACCATCGCTGATGTTTGCCAGTTTCTCACACAGTTCAAATCTGGGACACACTGAATGCACAGTTGTTCTTCATGTGCTGCAGTCCCAATTTTTGCCAGGTAGACATGAGAATTGTCATGTTGGAAGATAGATAGTGATTTTTACATGATAGTCAAGCAGAGAAAAGCAGTTGCCTAACAGATCAGGGTGACTGCTTCTTTTTGAGTCACTTGTCACTTCACCCAAAGAACTTATATTTTGCATGATTAAAACATCATCAGACCATCAAAAATTATTTGTGTTGGTCATCAACCCTGGTGTGATGCAGTTTTCCATGCAAGTCACTTGCTAGCTATTCTCTCAACTTCAACAGTCTGTCTTGTATACTCATATTTATCATACAGTTGTCTCCTTCCTTCATCCCTTGAGGTTCAGTTTTCAGCAATGACTTGTCTCGCAATATGTGCCCCAACTATTGTTTCTTTGATTCCCTGTCTTCCTTATTAGGCCAACAAACTACCTACCAGCTTTAGAATGTATTGATTCTGGAAGCCATCATGAGATCCATACAACACACAACAGTCATGCATGTACAAAAGATGTGCTTTGTTTGGTCAATCTTCTGTCTGTGATCCACATTCCATTTTTTGCATCTTCTTTGCAGTGAGTCGGAATCTTTGTGTGCAGAAGTCAATGTGGTGCTCTTATGTGAAGCTATGTATCAAATATTCATGCAACACAGGTTCCTCTGTAGAGTTAATTTGGAAATAAGTTGAGGAGGACTGATCTTTACATCTTGAAACAATTCATTGTAGAAAAGCAATTTTTAACCACATTGTCAATCATAAATCTGCTTTCTTCTGAAATTTTTCTTTCATCAGGTTCTGTTTGCAAAAGGTAGTTGATTGTAGTGTGAGTCACTGCAAATTTGCAGAAAACAAATTACAAAATTTAAAAAGTAAAAAAAGAAAATGTTAAGAAACCAAAACAATTAGTAATACTATATACGGGTAATTGCAGTGCAAGGCTTTAAACTGTATACAATAAAAGGAAAGTATTATAAGGAAGACTTTCAGACTAGGTTCAAAGTTTGTCAATCACATTTTTCAGTTCTCCTGGAAGTCTACTAAAAATGAAATCTGTAGAATAGTGAAGACCTCCCTATACAATGGTGAAACCTATGTTACCTAAGTGAAAATCATTTTTCTGTCTTTATGTTCACTGAGTGAATGCAACAGGTCCTTTTGAATGAGTCTGTACTGCTAATCTAGTCCTCTGGATCATCTTTTGACATGAGTTCCTTGTAAATGAATGCCTATCATTATTAATTAAATCTTTAGGACAGTGCACATTGCTACATTCCTTACCAGAATGCCCAGAGACAATTTTGTACCATGCTGCCAACATTGCACGACAGCATTATTGTCCTTTGTTACACACAGCAAACAAAACAGTGAATATACTCTAAGATGTGAACATTAGGTCTCCGTTTCGAATGTAACCGTATCACCTCAGTCTATGCCACGTATGGATAAACGACTTAATTATTAGCTTTAATTCACCATGTGACTAGTGTTTTGCTTGGTGAGTTTGAAACTTATTATATTTGGTGCCATTTGGCTCTTAATAAAAACTAATTTTTGTTTTTATTTCTTTAAACAGTAATCCACTGAAGCAGTGCACTGATACTGAGGCAATCCCACAACTGGATCTGTCCGCATGGAAAGAAGGCGAGAATACCGTGTGAACTGCGACGTGTTCGCAGAACGACTGAATTTTGACAATGCACACAGAGACATTTATTTATTGTGCAGATCCTTTATAAAAGACTCTTAATGACATAAAAGACTGCATCAAGAAACTCATCTGATGAAAAATATTTTTGTACACTGATTAATTTGTGCCATTACCATAGCTGTATTCGTTTTCTGAGCCAGACAGGCGAAGAAAAGTAGATTTTGAATGTGTGTTACTCATAGAGTGGCACAGTGTGTCAAAATAGTGCACAAGGACATTGCGTGTGTTGCACATTTTCTTTGCATATTTAATTTTGTTTGTGTGAGGACTATGTGTGTATAGGATGGCTCATTGATTCCAAGAAAATTGTGTTTTTGAGTGGAGACCTGAGGAGAATAGCAATATTGATCTCAGTGCAATAATATATATTAGCTGTTAATTACATTTACTTGCAACCATCACTTATCATAACAGTTTGAGAAGTGTGGGCCATGTTGCTCTTCAAGTAAAATGTAAGAGACAAGAGGTCTCTTCCAACAAATTTATGTCCATTTGGACCGCTGTCATTTGGTGCTTAAAAATACTCCTAAACTAGAATTTTATATTGGTGGTGCAGATCACTCTTAAACATTGGGCTTGTTTTGGGACAAGAGTAAATGTCTAAAACTGTTTTGTAATGAACACTTAGTATGTTGTCTGTTTTTTGGAATATGTTCATGTTTCATGACTAGTCATTGTAACAGGAAAAGTTGTTTTTTAAATAGTGTTTGATTTTAAAAGGAAAATTTAAAAATTATTTTTAATTTTTTAAAAGTCAAAACAAACTCATTGTTTTCCTTGCACAACAATAAAATTTCATTTTAGAAATAAAAGTTTGCCACCATTTTTAGCAGTCTCATATCTCATATAATCATGAGCCAGCTACATTCCATCACAGTGTCTTTTGTATCCAAAGAAAATAAACGTCATGTCATGTATCTCTGCTGTACATGTTAGTGTTGTATTTATATGTAAATTTTTATAGTTTTTTAATATAAAATAATTAAAAAACACTGATATTAAAGTATTCATGTTATATAAAAATGAAGTTTTTTTATTTATTTCTGATCCTTCCTAAAACATTAAAACAAATATTATGTTGAATCCTCATCCTTATCCTTTTATAAAACTGCACCAGTGTGCTACACCTCAGCGAAGACAATGTCAGAACTGTAAAGCTCTTAAGGAATGACCAGTAGAGATCTGAGTTTCCTACACCAGATTAAAACTCTATACAGGACCCAGCTGTGTGAGGATAATTTCCACTGACGTAACCGACAGGCTGTGTGACTATTTCTCATGAGTGGACTCCACACTACTCTGCTTTCTACAAACAATCCTAAAATGAGGTGCTTTGCTGGTAGGACTGTTTGTTCACATTTCTGTAAAGTGTGAAATGAAGCAAACATTGCTGAGGTTAAGGAAATTTGTGGTAAGATCTTATGGGACCAAACTGCTGAGGTCATCGGGCCGTAAGCCTGCACACTACTTAAAACTATCTTACGCTATGGACAATAGAGACACTGATGCCCGAGGGAAGACTCGAACCTCCGATGGGGGGAGCTGCACAGACTGTGACGAGGCTCCTCAGAGGTTAAGTTTATATGTTTATCTTAACACATTAATGATATAGTTTATAAGGTTGCTGTTATTTTTTAATTGTCAGCTACACAAATTTCACCAAAAGCCAGAAGACATACATTTTATTTTTGCTACATGCTTGCATTTAAGCTGGGGCCCAGTGGCATGTTATACTTAAGATAACTTAAATTTCATCTGCTCATCCCTAAGAACTTGAGGCAATATGTCCACAACTGACAAGAATCAACAATGAACTATTCTAAAATAAAGAACAGCTGCCTTAAGTCACCATTGTGATTTTATTGAACATGAAACAAATCAATCCATGAAAGACTTAAGACGTCAAAAGCAAGTTTTACATTTACAGAAAGCCAATGTGCACTGATACAGCAATAAATGTCATTGTGCCATCCAAATAGGCACAAGTATGCTCGCCATCCAAATAGGCACAAGTATGCTACATTTAGAGCCATGCTAAAGAGGGCCCACACATTATGCTTAAAACCCAAAGCATTAACACAGGAAATTGATATAATCAAAGCAACTGCAATAAGTAATGGGTACTCTGAAAAATCAATTGCCAAACTATCCAACAAAATACAGGCCAACATCAGTAATAGAAGCAGTAGAGAAATAACTGCTGTCAACACATATCTTCTCAAGCATTCCCTATTTGAGCCCTGCATCACAAAAAATTGCTGACTCATTTACAAATGCCAATATTAAAATATCCTTTTCCGCAAACGACAAACTTTGATACCACTTTCTTTGCAGAGTAAACACGAACATCCTAATAACAGAATACAGTGGAATATATAAATTACAATGTAACATTTCCCCTGCATTCTACATAGCCAAAACAGGAAGGCCTTCCCATGCACATTTGAAAGAACACACTTGCTTTTATTTATTTACTTAGCATCCTTGTATCTCATCATTATAAAAATGATATAGGATTTGTCATCCATTGCCTTACATAGAAAATAGAACATGGAAAGATTTACAATTATATGCCCACAAATAAAATATTATTACATATAACATGAAACCATATGTGTAACAACATTCATAATATGCTAAATTAGAATAATAGATGAATACAATTCAGTTTTCAATGAGCACCTGGGTCATTACGATGAAGTCAATAAGCTACTGTATATTGAATGCTGGTGATTTAAGTATTCCTTGACACTATAAAAACTCTTGCTAATTAACTTTTTTTAGTTTTTTTTTAAATATGTGGCATTTTGGTATACTTTTAATTTCCTTTGGTAGTGCACTAAAGAAGATTTTTGACTGATAAAGAACACTTCTTTGATACACAGCTTTTGTCGTCTCTATTTCTCATTTTGTAGTTACGAACTTGACTGTTTAACAGTGAATGTTCCTGGTGTGCCTTCATAAAACATATACTTTCATAAATATAGATATCATGATATGTAGTTCCTTGAAGATTTTTTTACAGGATTCTCAACCAATGTACTTTAATGGACAAAGACTAAGTGTCATCCATAACGACCTAACTGTACTCCACATGGAACACAATGGTAAAAACTTAATCTGCTAGAACAATTAGAAATAGTGTTGCACAAAGAAAAATCTTCTAAAAACATGTTGAATGAATGAATGTAGTTCAGCAACCACAGTTTTTTCAATAATTTTAAAAGTATTTTATTCTAAGTTAACAAATATCTAATAGCAGAAACATTTGACAACATACAGGCACATTTGACATATTCACAAATATTTGTTTTACAAAATATGTCTACGTATAATTATTAATGCAACCGTTTTTATCTTCTTTGAAATGATAATCCATCTACATATACGTCTGTACTTCTGTATTTGTAGACGTGCAGTAACTTTACATTTGCAATTCTTTGACTTATGTTTACAAATGTGCTGTATGTTATGCGGACAGTATATCATGACTGCTGGGCGCGTCCATAAACAAATGAGAACTTAGACTGCCTGAGGGGAGAGGAGTGGTGTTGGGGGAATAAGCACCTCCCCTCTCTCGCAGGGCTGCCACCCCCTGTCTACATTCTGTGCTTCCATGAAAAGGAGAGACGACATTACGGTCACAGAGTTCATGGAATTCCTTTAGTTGTGGCGACAGTTGCATTCAAATGCACCAGAATTATTGTCTTCACTCATTTCAAAATAATAATAAAAGAACAAGCAATCCACAACACAAAGCAAATTGGAGTATACAGAGCATTTGTTAATGGTCACAGTGCAGTTGTTTGCTGCAGTTGGCAGTGGTAGTTGAACCGATGCCTTATGTAACCACAGTTCAAAACATTCCCCACCTACAACTGCCATGATGTTATAATGGATTTTAAAAAAAACCGTTAATATACATAGACAAACACCCTTGTTACTTCACATTTGATTTTTGTTTTGTGTGCCGGTGAAATTTTGAACTGTTCTGGCAGATGGCAGGGCTGCAGTACAGCATCAAAATGGCGTCTTCATGCTATTCACATTAGAAGCAATGTGCTGTTATTGAATTCTTGCGTGCAGAAAAAGAAACTACGGCGGACAACAACATTTGTGTGCAGTGTATGGTGATGCCGCAGTTGATAGGAGTATAGTTGAGCCATGGGTAAAGAAAGTTACAGCCTCAGGAAATGTAGAAACAGAGCTCCATGATCAGCCATGCTCGGGATTTCCTGTCACAACCACTGCTCCAGACATGCTGAGCCGTGCATATACTATTTGTTGTAACTGCAACCGGAACGGTCGCAGGGCTGAAGTGACAGAAAGTGCAGCGGGACCTGTGGAGTGGCCCAAGAACAACAACACAACGGGAGTGGATGGACACGACCAACAAACGACAGAACGAACAACAACAAGATAGACACAATGGAGTCGCAATGAAACCTAACAACCACATCCAGTCGTACACAGAACAGGAAAGTAAGTAAGCTGTCTAACGTGAGGCGATGTGTCCAGAGATGTACGCAAGATTAGACTGTCTGGCTGAGCGAGAGGCAGGCGCTTAAGTACTCTATCGGGTGTGCCACTATTGGCTGCTGGAACCACGTATTCCACTGTGGTGGCCTCACACTAAATACGGGCCAGGTGGCGCCCACCGCCACAGCTTACGGCGCGATGGTGCAGAGACCTCTAGGGGTCTTCGACATCCATGACGTCTGGCGGGGATTCAAATTCTGCGGTGCGTGGTACCAGACTATTGTTCTTGCCAACCGGCGCATCATAAGCTCTACAGTTGTCGCTCAGCATTGGAAGTGCATCTGCAATGATCAAGACACTCAAGTATTCAAAGAGATGCTCTGAATGGTTTCTGCAGATGCTCACAGTGGACCACAAGATTCAAAGAAAGGCCATTGAATCTGAATTGTTGGAGCATTTTGAGACCGACGAAGAGGTCTTTCTGTCATGGATCGTTACGGGGGGCAAAAGATAAGATCGTCACTTTGCGCCGGAAACAAAACGGCAGTCCATGGTGTGGTATCATCCTCATTCACCACTGAAGAAGAAATGCAAGACAACCTCTCTGCCGCAAGTCATGCTGACAGTTTTCTGGGATTGTGATTGCACCATTCTCTTGATCGTGATGCCAAGAGGGTCAACCATCAATTCAGAGGCATACATAAATATCTGAATAAGCTCAAGAACTGTTTCTCATGTGTTCAATCGGACAAGAAGCCAGCAGAAATCTTGCTCCAAGACAATAATGCATGCCCACACACAAGTCTGAGAACCCGGGAAGACATCACCAAATTGGGTTGGACATCATTGCCTAATCCACCCTACAGTCCAGACCTGGCACCCTCACACTTCCATCTCTTTGAGCCGCTTACAGATTCTCTATGGGGAACACACATTGAAGATGATGAGAGTGTCAGTCATGCAGTGAAAACATGGCTATGTTTACAGGACAAGATCTTTCACCAGCAGGGTACACGTGTGCTTCTACAATGTTGGCATATGGCCATAGAACGTGATGGAGACTATGTAGAAAAATAGGACATGAAAAAGACATGTTCATGTATATTGTCACCAGATTCTAACTCTTAAAAACAAATACATTCTGAAAAAAATGTGGGGCATTACTTATTGAATGACACTCATACATGAACATCACTATTCATAGTCTACTTTGAAACAATGTATCCACTACTGGAAACAGTAAGTTATATGTTGATTTGTTTCAGTTTTACAAACTTATGTTCACAAAGTGTGCTTTATGATATATTGGTGTAATCTTACAAGGACCAGAATTAACCTAAATTTGGAAAAAAAATTGATGTAGACTGTCAAAGCACTTGAAGGTGATCCCCCAGAACTCAAAATGCATTCTGAATTGAAATAAAATCTCATTTGTGACTGAAGGCAGTTGCTTTTTATTTTCTAAAGTAATGTAGACACAGAAAAAACTATGACAGCAATGTACAAAATCAAGCAATAATAAACTAATTCACATGGCTGTGGTATGTAGTGACATGGCATAAGCTTCTCAGCTGTTGTCAGCTTTCTGAATGTTGAAGCCACTACTTCTCATTCAGTACCACCTCAATTGCCCTTACAAGACTGAATGCAGCTTGTTCCAGCCCTCCCATACAGGTAAACTTACTGGCAGCACTAGGAACTGAATCTGGGCCCACATCCCAGTCAGACTAATCGATCACTCACAATGGAGGCTGAACTTGATTGCTAAGTGATTATTTATTTATATTACTTTTAATCTACTACTACTCAAGAGGACGTCATTATCAGGAGAAAGAAAACTGGCGTTCTACGGATCGGAGCATGGAATGTCAGATCCCTTAATCGGGCAGCTAAGTTAGAAAATTTAAAAAAGGAAATGGATAGGTTAAAGTTAGATATAGTGGGAATTAGTGAAGTTTGGTGGCAGGAGGAACAAGATTTTTGGTTAGGTGAATACAGGGTTATAAACACAAAATCAAATAGAGATAATGCAGGAGTAGGTTTAATAATGAATAAAAAAAATAGGAGTGCGGGTAAGCTACTACAAACAGCATAGTGAACGCATTATTGTGGCCAAGATAGACATGAAGCCCACACCTAATACAGTAGTACAAGTTTATATGGCAACTAGCTCTGCAGATGATGAAGAAGTTGATGAAATGTATGATGAGAAAAAAGAAATTATTCAGGTAGTGAAGGGAGACGAAAATTTAATAGTCATGGTTGACTGGAATTTGACAGTAGGAAAAGGAAGAGAAGGAAACATAGTAGGTGAATATGGATTGGGGCTAAGAAATGCAAGAGGAAGCCACCTGGTAGAATTTTGCACAGAGCATAACTTAATCATAGCTGACACTTAGTTCAAGAATCATGAAAGAAGGTTGCATACATGGAAGAACCCTGGAGATACTAGAAGGTTTCAGATAGTTTATATAATGGTAAGACAGAGATTTAGGAACCAATTTTAAATTGTAAGACATTTCCAGGGGCAGATGTGGACTCTGACCACAATCTATTGTCTATGAACTGTAGATTAAAACTGAAGAAACTGCAAAAAGGTGGGAATTTAAGGAGATGGGATCTGGATAAACTGAAAGAACCAGAGGTTGTACAGAGTTTCAGGGAGAGCATAAGGGAACAATTGACAGGAATGGGGGAAAGAAATACAGTAGAAGAAGAATGGGTAGCTTTGAGGGATGAAGTAGTGAAGGCAGCAGAGGATCAAGTAGGTAAAAAGACGAGGGCTAGTAGAAATTCTTGGGTAACAGAAGAGATACTGAATTTAATTGATGAAAGGAGAAAATACAAAAATGCAGTAAGTGAAGCAGGCAAAAAGGAATACAAACTTCTCAAAAATGAGATCGACAGGAAGTGCAAAATGGCTTAGCAGGGATGGCTAGAGGACAAATGTAAGGGTGTAGAGGCTTATATCACAAGGGGCAAGATAGATACTGCCTACAGGAAAATTAAAGAGACCTTTGGAGAAAAGAGAACCACTTGTATGAATATCAAGAGCTCAGATGGAAACCCAGTTCTAAGCAAAGAAGAAAAAGCAGAAAGGTGGAAGGAGTGTATAAAGGGTCTATAATGGGGTGATGTTCTTGACGACAATATTATGGAAATGGAAGAGGAGGTAGATGAAGATGAAATGGGAGATATGATACTGCATGAAGAGTTTGATAGAGCACTGAAAGACCTAAGTCGAAACAAGGCCCCGGGAGTAGACAACATTCCATTAGAACTACTGACAGCCTTGGGAGAGCCAGTCCTGACAAAACTCTACCATCTGGTGAGCAAGATGTATGAGATAGGCGAAATACCTTCAGACTTCAAGAAGAATATACTAATTCCAATCCCAAAGAAAGCAGGTGTTGACAGATGTGAAAATTACCGAACTATCAGTTTAATAAGTCACAGCTGCAAAATAATAACATGAATTCTTTACAGACGAATGGAAAAACTGGTAGAAGCCGGCCTCGGGGAAGATCAGTTTGGATTCCGTAGAAATGTTGGAACACGTGAGGCAATACTGACCCTGTGACTTATCTTAGAAGAAAAATTAAGGAAAGGCAAACCTACGTTTCTAGCATTTGTAGACTTAGAGAAAGCTTTTGACAATGTTGACTGGAATACTTTCTTTCAAATTCTGAAGGTGGCAGTGTAAAATACAGGGAGCGAAAGGCTATTTACAATTTGTACAGAAACCAGATGGCAGTTATAAGAGTCGACGGTTGGGAAGGGAGTGAGACAGGGTTGCAGCCTCTCCCCAATGTTATTCTATCTGTATATTGAGCAAGCAGTAAAGGAAACAAAAGAAAAGTTCGGAGTAGGTATTAAAATCCATGGAGAAGAAATAAAAACTTTGAGGTTCACCGATGACATTGTAATTCTGTCAGAGACAGCAAAGGCCTTGGAAGAGCAGTTGAATGTAATGGACATTGTCTTGAAAGGAGGATATAAGATGAACATCAACAAAAGCAAAACAAGGATAATGGAATGTAGTCGAATTATGTCGGGTGATGCTGAGGGAATTAGATTTGGAAATGAGACACTTAAAGTAGTAAAGGAGTTTTGCTATTTGGGGATCAAAATAACTGATGATGGTCGAAGTAGAGAGGATATAAAATGTAGACTGGCAATGGCAAGGAAAGCGTTTCTGAATAAGAGAAATTTGTTAACATTGGGTATAGATTTAAGTGTCAGGAAGTCGTTTCTGAAAGTATTTGTATGGAGTGTATCCATGTATGGAAGTGAAACATTGACGATAAATAGTTTAGACAAGAAGAGAATAGAAGCTTTCGAAATGTGGTGCTACAGAAGAATGCTGAAGATTACATGGGTAGATCACATAACTAATGAGGAGGTATTGAATAGAATTGGGGAAAAGAGGAGTTTGTGGCACAACTTGACTAGAGGAAGGGATCAGTTGGTAGGACATGTTCTGAGGCATCAAGGGATCACCAATTTAGTATTGGAGGGCAGCGTGGAGGGTAAAAATCGTAGAGGGAGACCAAGAAGCAGATTCAGAAGGATGTAGGCTCCAGCAGGTACTGGGAGATGAAGAAGCTTGCACAGGAGAGCTGCATCAAACCAGTCTCAGGACTGAAGAACACAACAACAACAACAACAACAACAATCTTTTTTTTAAAAAAAAGGAGAAAAATTGTAATCTCTGTAAACTTATTAATGTTGTTGTTGTTTCTCACATGGCTTTTTCTGCTGTGACTGGCAGAAGAAATATTTTATAATTGGAGTGATAAAAAAAATATACTCACAAAGTGATGGTAGGATAACACACACATTAAAGTTACAGAAATGTGTCAACTTTTGGAGCTGTTGGCTTCTTCTTCTGGCAGAAGATTTGAGGGGGAAGGAAGAGTGGTGAGGAAAAGGACTGGCAAGGTTGAGGAAATGGGAGAGTTATAGAAAAGTTGCCCAGAACCCCAGGTTAGGGAAAAACCAACAACCATTCTGTCAGAAGAAGGAGCCACTGAAAACTTGCACGTATCCTTAACAGTTGTCTCTTGCTGCCACTTGGTTAGTAGATTTTTATCAATCCAATTATATTACATTTTCAAAAATTGCTTATTTTTGTTGATATAGAAGAAATGTTTTAGTTGTTTTGTACCAATATTCTCTTTCTTCTCTTTGATAAACAAAACATAAAACAGTTAAACAGGTTAATGAATAATGTGATCAGCTCCAATGTATTATGAAACTCAACATTTATTTTAGCAAACCTGTTAACAAAACTTGAGTATTTGCATTTGCATCCGATCAGCTTTATGACTACCAGGAGAAGCCAAAATTAGGTCTGCCTTTATCCAGTTACTTTACGACAATTGAAAATGACACAACAGAAATAAAACTGCTCAAGAGAGCATCTATTTGATAATAAAGGATGCTTAATGAGAAAAATAAACAAAAATGTTACAAACAACCAAAAACCTAAATGGAAAGTTATTTTACAACCAAGGGAGTAGAGATGTACTACATGATGTTTTCTTGAACTTGAAAACTGATGTAATACACCCCTGCAGTGTAACTTGTTATTTCTTTTGGATTTAGAGACATCAAAATGAAACAAATAAATGAGTTCTGCCTGTCACCATCTTCTCTACCACCAGATCAGAAGAACCTAATCTGGCGATCTGCTCTCCAGATCGTGATGGCTTTGGATTCTTCCTCATGTACTGCAAGTATATCAATTGCTGACTGAAATTAACTGATTAATGAAGGGAAAAAGCGAAGGTTACAGATCATTAACAGTTAACTAAAAGAAAAGTAGATATATTCTTGTAAACACAATTAAATGAGAAGTACTCTCAATACAAGTAGGTGGTAGCTAGCCAGTCCACAATTTTGGACTACACAGGCGATCCACTGGCTTGCTGTGGGCCAAGTGTGTGGGGGAAAGACACAAAATATGAACAAACAATAACTATTCTGTAGAATGAAAAACCACTCGAAGTTGCAAATTTTTTATTCATTTGATGACTAGTCTCAGGTCAAGACTCATGTTCAAATTGTTGGGTTGGCAGAAGAGCCAACACCATGTTACTACTGGAGGCTGAAATGCATGCGTTTTAGCTCACGCAGGCTGGTGTCAGGAGGGAAGGACTATACTGACGTGAGGTCTGGAACATGACAAGGAATTAGAATTCAGAAAGCGGACGTAATTAGTTTCATACTTAACTTTAATCCATTAATGATGATGAACGTCGCTCTTGACGGTACATGATTCACAATACTATCTGTTAGTAACTGAATATGTCGCCTTGCTAGGTCGTAGCAAATGACGTAGCTGAAGGCTATGCTAAACTGTCGTCTCGGCAAATGAGAGCATATGTAGCCAGTGAACCATTGCTAGCAAAGTCAGCTGTACAACTGGGGCGAGTGCTAGGGAGTCTCTCTAGACTAGACCTGCCGTGTGGTGGCGCTTGGTCTGCTATCACTGATAGTGGCAACATGCGGGTCTGACGTTTACTACTGGACTGCGGCCAATTTAAAGGCTACCACCTAGCAAGTGTGGTGTCTGGTGGTGACACCACACAAATCATTACCATATAGTGGAAAATGGCGTTTTGAAGATGTCAAATTTTGCAATGAACATTTATAGTGCATACAAAGTAAAAATTTGTGATTTGGACTGGTTTTTCATTCTACTGATTAACAGAAGCTGCTGACCCAAACTACTCCGGCATGCTGGAAGTTCATAATAACTATTTCAGTTGCTAGAGAGATCTCTGATGCAACTTAACACAGAAGAACTCCAGATTAAAATCACAAGTTATGGTATAGAGCCACAAGTGGGAACAAATTGTGAGCACACAGACACAGGCAGTGCGACAAAGACTACCGCAATAACACTGGTAAAACCAGGAGGTTGATCTCTTGTGGTCCAAACCGAATATCTCCATCTTAAACACAGTTGGCTTTACTATAAGCATTCTACTGTGAATGAATTGATCAAAATTTTAGCATAATGGTGATCGGTTGCCTCTACAGCAATGGAAATGATCACAAGCAGCACAGAAATGGCATACACTGTCGTAAGACTGCTGATTGCAAAATATGTGTGCTGTCACAACCTGAGCTTACAAAGCACTGCCGTGAACCGAGAGCAAGATGGTGACTCAGTAGCTCTGTAACCTTGGGTCCTCAAACACTGTAGGCTTCCTCCGATGGCAAAAAGACGCTGCTGCGACATGAACGAGGGTGGAAATGCCTGCAGTAGGTCAGGCTTTCAGCTGAGAAACTATTTTGCCTGCCCACACAAAAGTTGGAGTTACTGGAGTGCCACCAGGCATCTGTCCATCAGAGAGACTGGTGCCCTCCGTTCAAATGTCTCCTGGGCATGGATTTTTAAACCTATGACCACTGGATCTTCAGCAGTTCTACGCCACTTTGACAAATTTATGTGAAAATGATTTGTGAACCCAGGAAATTCTCTGTCCCCACCATTTGATCATCCTGCCTATTTGTGGTTACATATGGCTTGAGAAAATTACTTTTAATGCATCACTAAGTAAATTACATTCATTGTCTTTTTAATAAATGAACGTGTAGCCCTGCACCTTCTACCATAAAACTTGTAATTGTATGAGGTTCATTCAAATGAAACCTGGTCAGTGTGTCTACTTTTCCCTTACACGTAAGGTGGCACCACGTAACTGCGGGTATGGTGGCACCATCTATTGGTAGACAGACTGATGCATGCGCACCATTTGATGTTGCATAGCATAAGTGTGGTGAAGAGAAGGTGGTCACACAAGTTATCGTCCACTACCGAACATGCAGGCGTTTGACTAGGAACAGCGAGGAGTGATTCAATTTTTGATGGTGGAGGCCGTGAAAAGTATTGACAGATGAAGGCTGTGTACGGTTATAATGATACAACCTTCCCCAAAATTCAGTACCTTACGTGCACCTGTGGTACACATTGCAAACACCGCTGTACAGGCACCACAAATAGTCTTCGATAGAGAGGGCTCTCAGTGCCATACGATGCACATGCTTAGCCTACATTTGGGTGGCACTTTCCAGATTAGATTAGATTTATTTTCATTTCAATTGATCCGTAGTGAGGAGGTCCTCCAGGATGTGGAACATGTCAGAAAAACAACAATACATGAAAAATATTTACAACTGAAACAAATAAACTAATGCACCATTCCACAGGTCCCAAGTGGAATGATAATCAGTTTTTAATGAACACTATGTGAAAGAGTCATTTTACAAATACTAATGCACTGAATTTAAAATAAAAAAGTTTATTTATTTATTTATGAGGTAATAAACATGTAATACAACTACTATAATACTTATTTACAATGAACACATTACTGCACTGAAATTGCGCAGAAGTTATATTGTACTATATATATACTGAACGGGAAAGCACTGGTAGATAGACACAATAAAAAACACACGAACACACACACACAAATTTCAAGCTTTTGCAACCAAAGGTTGCGTCAATAGGAAAGAGGGTAGGAGAGGGAAAAACGAAAGGATGTGGGTTTTAAGGGAGAGGGTACACACACACACACACACACACACACACACACACACACACACAAGTGCAGAGGCAAAGATGTTGTTGAATGACAGGTGATGTACGAGGGGCGGCAACTTGAAATTAGTGGAGGTTGAGGCCTGGTGGGTAACGGGAAGAGAGAATATACTGAAGGGCAAGTTCCCATCTCCGGATTTCTGACAGGTTGGTGTTGGTGGGAAGTATCTAGATAACCCGGACGGTGTAACACTGTGCCAAGATGTGCTGGCCGTGCACCGAGGCATGTTTAGCCACAGGGTGATCCTCATTACCAACAAACACTGTCTGCCTGTGTCCATTCATGCGAATGGACAGTTTGTTGCTGGTCATTCCCACATAGAAGGCTTCACAGTGTAGGCAGGTCAGTTGGTAAATCACGTGGGTGCTTTCACATGTGGCTCTGCCTTCGATCGTGTACACCTTCCAGGTTACAGGACTGGAGTAGGTGGTATTTTTCCCATGTGCAATTTTTCCCTCTCTTAAAGTGAATTTCATTGGTTGTTAAGCTTTTTATGGCTGCTGGCAAGTTATTGAAAATGTGTGTTGCTGAATAATGCACACCTTTTTGTACAAGACTAAGTGACTTTAAATCCTTGTGAAAATTATTCTTATTTCTAGTATTGATTCCTTGAATTGAGCTGTTGGATTGAAAAAGTGATATATTTTTAATGAAAAATTTCATTAAGGAATAAATATATTGGGAAGCAGTAGTTAGTATCCCTAGTTCCCTAAACAGGCTACTGCAGGATGTTCTTGAGTTCACACCACGTTTTTGTGCCTGGAAAACTTTAGGTTGGCTTGATGAATTACCCCAAAAAATAATCCCATATGAAATTATGGAATGAAAGTAAGCATAGTATGCCAGCTTTTCCATTTTTATATCCCCTATGTCTGACAAAATTCACATTGCAAACAGAGATTTGTTAAGACGCTTCAGCAGTTCTGTGATGTGGCGAGAGAGATGGCAGAATTTTAAGAGCGGACGATCTGGACGTGTGTCCGCCACAAATAGTAAATTAGAAATACTGGATATCATGAAGTGAAACATATATTATGACTTTTGAACATTATTAAGGTAAATACATTGATTGTTCTCTATCAAAATCTTTCATTTGCTGACTATGCCTAACAGTAGTTAGTGCCTTCAGTAGCTAGAACCTATTATTTAGCTGGCAGTAGTGGCGTTTGCTGTATTGCAGTAGTTCGAGTAACGAATATTTCTGTGAGGTAAGTGATTCATGAAAGGTATAGGTTATTGTTAGTCAGTGCTATTTTTTTGTAGGGATTTTTGAAAGACAGATTGCGTTGCACTAAAAATATTGTGTGCCAGTTTAGTGTTGATCAAAATAAGCAAAGAGAGAAATGTCTGAGTACGTTCAGTTTTCCTCAGCTGTTTGATAATCGAATAACGTAGAAGTTTATCGGCACAGTAATTACATAATATTTCAAAGAGTATGTTTCAAGTTGTGTGGAGGTGGCAAAGTGGCCGATGTGAGCTTCTATTGCCAGGACCCGGGGCCAGGATGGCAGCAGGCACAACGAGATGGAGCGGTGGCTGATGTTAGTGTCTATCGCCAGGTCTTAGGCCATGGTGGCAGCAGGAGTGAAGAGGTGGCGCAGTGGTGGATGAGAACATTTATTGGCAGGACATGGGCCAGGGTGACAGCAGGCGTGAGGAGGTTGCATGGTGGCCGAAGTTAGCATCTATCGCCAGGTCTTGGGCCAGGATGGCAGCAGGTGTAAAGAGGTGGCACGGTGGCGGATGAGAACATTTATTGGCAGGGCCTGGGCCAGGGTGGCAGTAGGTGCAAGGAAGATGCATGTTGCAGGATGTTAGCGTCGATCGCCAGGTCTTAGGCCAGGGTGGCACCAGGTGTGAAGTGGCGGTGCGGTGGTGTATGATAACATTTATTGGCAGGGCCTTTGCAGGGGTGGCAGCAGGCGCGAAGAGGTTTTCGTGGTGGCCGATGCTAGACTCTATCGAAGGTCTTAGGCCAGGATGGAACCAGGCGCGAGGAGGTTGCGTGGTGGCTGATGTTAGCGTCTATCGCCAGGATTTGGGCCAGGGTGGCAGCAGGTGTGAAAATGTGGCGCGGTGGCGGATGAGACATTTATTGGCAGGGCATTGGCCAGGGTGGCAACAAGCGCGAGAAGGTTGCATTTCGGCCATTGTTAGCATCTATCTCCAGCTCTTAGGCCAGGGTGGCAGCAGGCGTGAAGAGGTTGCGCGGTGGCAGATGAGAACATTTATTGGCAGGACCTGGTCCAGGGTGGCAGCAGGCGCGAGGTAGTTGCATGGTAGCCAATGTTAGAATTTACCACCAGGTCTTAGGCTAGGTTGGCAGCAGGCATGAAGAGGTGGCGCGGTGGCAGATGATAATGTTTATTGGCAGGGCCTTGGCCAGGGTGCCAGCAAGCACGAGGAGGTTGCATAGTAGACAATGTTAGCATTTACGACCAGGTCTTAGGCTAGGTTGGTAGCAGGCATGAAGAGGTGGCGCAGTGGCAGATGACAACATTTTTTGGCTGGGCCTGAGCCAGGGTGGAATCAGGTGTGAGGAGGTTGCGTGGCGGCCAAAGTTAGCGTCTATCACCAGGTCATAGCCCATTGTGGCAGCAGGCGTGTAGAGGTGGTGCGGTGGCGAAAGAGAACATTTATTGGCAGGGTCCATTCCAGGAAGGCAGCAGGCGAGAGGAGGTTGCATGGTGGCCGATGTTAGTGTCTATCGCCAGGACTTAGGCCAGGGTGGCAGTAGGTGTGAAGAGGTGGCGCGGTGGCAGATGACAACATTTATTGGCAGGGCTTTGGCCAGGGTGGCAGCAGGCACGAGAAGATTGCATAGTGGCCGATGTTGGCGTCTATTGCCAGGTCATAGTGGCAGCAGGCTTAAAGAAGTGGTGCGGTAGCAAAAGAGAACAATTATTGGCAGGGCCTGGGCCAGGGTGGCAGCAGGCGTGAAGAGAAGGCACGTTGGCAGATGAGAACAATCATTGGCAGGTCCTGGGCCATGGTGGCAGCAGGCAGAAGAAGGTTGCATGGTGCCCGATGTTAGCGTCTATCGCCACATCTTAGCCCAGGGTGGTAGCAGGTGTGAAGAGTTGGCGCAGTTGTGGATGAGAACATTTATTGGCAGGGCCAGGGCCAGGGTGGCAGCAGGCGTAATGAGGTTGCGTGTTGCACTGTGTTAGTGTACATCACCAGGTCTTATGCCAGGGTGGCAGCAGGTGTGGAGAGGCGGTGCGGTGGTGTATGAGAACATTTATTGGCCGGGCTTTTGCCATGGTGGCAGCCAGTGCGAAGAGGTTTTCGCGGTGGCCGATGCTAGAGTCTATCGCCAGGTGTTAGGCCAGGGTGGAACCAGGCACAAGGAGGTGGCGTGGTGGCTCATGCTAGCGTCTATCACCATGTCGTAGGCCAGGGCGGCAGCAGGTGTGAAGAGGTGGCACGGTGGTGGAAGGGAACATTTATTGGTGGGGCCTGGGCGAGGGTGCGAGCAGGCACAAGAAGGTTGCGTGGTAGCAGATGTTAGCGTCTATCGCCAGGTCTTAGGCCAGGATGGCAACAGGTGTGAAGATGTGGCGCGGTGATGGATTAGAACATTTATTCGCAGGGCCTGTGCCAGGGTGGCAGCAGGCGCAAGTAGGTTGCGTGGTAGCCAACGTTAGCGTTTATCTCCAGGTCTTGAGCCAGGATGGCAGCAGGTGTGAAGTGGTGGTGCGGTGGTGGATGAGAACATTTATTGGCAGGGCCTGGGCCAAGATGGCAGCCGGTGCGAGGAGGTTGCACGGTGGACGTTGTTAGCATCAATCGCTAGGTCTTATGCCAGTGTGCCAGTAGGTGTGAAGAGGTGGCGCGGTGGCAGATAAGAAGATTTATTGACAGGACCTGGGCCAGGGTGGCAGCAGGCGCGAGGTGGTTGCGAGGTGCCCGATGTTAGAGCCTATCATCAGGTAGTAGACCAGAGTGGCAGCACAGCGTGAAGAGGTGGCGCAGTGGCGAATGAGAACATTTATTGGCTGGGCCAGGGCCAGGGTGCCAGCAGGCGCAAGGAGGATGCATGTTGCACGATATTAGCGTCGATCGCCAGGTCTTAGGCCGGGGTGGCAGCAGGTGTTAGAGGTTGTGCGGTGGTGTAAACATTTAATGGCAGGGCTTTTGCCAGGGTAGCAGCAGACACGAAGAGATTTTCGATGTGGCCAATGCTAGAGTCTATCGCCAGGTCTTAGGCCTGGGTGGAACCACCCACGAGGAGGTTGTATGGTGGCTGATGGTAGAATCTATTGCCAGGTCTTAGGCCAGGGTGGAAGCAGGTGTGAAGAGGTTGCGCGGTGGTGGATGAGAACATTTATTGGCAGGGCCTGGGCCAAGATGGCAGAAGGCAAGAGGAGGTTGCAAGGTGGTCGATGGTAGGGTGTATCGCCAGGCTTTAGGCCAGGGTGGCAGCAGGCGTGAAGAGGTGGCGCGGTGGTGAATCTGAATATTTTTTGGCAGGATGGGAGCTAGTGGAAGCAGGTGAGAAGAAGTTGCGTGGTGGCCTACGCAAGAGTATATCACCAGGTCTTAGGCTAGGTCTGCAGCAGGTGTGTAGAGGTGGCTCAGTGACGAATGAGAACATTTATTGGCTGGCCTGGGCCACGATGGCAGCAGGTGAAGAAGGTTGCATAGTGGGCGCTGTTATCGTCTATCGCCTGGTCTTATGCCAGTGGTCCAGGAGGTGTGAAGAGGTAGTGCGGTGGCAGATGAGATCATTTATTGGTGGGGACTGGGCCAGGGTGGGAGCAGGCACTAGGAGGTTGCGTGGTGCCCGATGTTAGCGTCTCAAGACAGGTCTTAGGCTGGGTGGCAGAAGGAGTTAAGAGTTTGAGCGGTGGTGGATGAGAACATTTACTGTCATAATCTGGGCCATAGTGGCAGCAGGAGTGAAGAGGTTGCATGGTGGCTGATAATAATGTCTATCGCCGGGTGTTAGGCCAGGGTGGCAGTAGTCTTGAAGAGGTGGTGCTGTGGCGGATGAGAACATTTATTGGCAGTGCTTGGTCCAGGGTGGCAGCAGACGAAAGGAGGTTGCATTGCGGCCGATGTTAGCGTCTGTCACCAGGTCTTAGGCCCGGGTGGCAGCAGGTGTGAAGATGTGGTGCGGCCGTGGATGAGAATATTTATTGGCAAGATGTGAGCTAGGGTGGAAGCAAATGCGTGGTGGCCTATGTAAGCATATATCGCCAGATCTATAACCAGTGTGGTAGCAGGCATGAAGAGGTGGCGCAGTGGGAGATGAGAGCATTTATTGGCAGGGCCTTGGCCAATGTGGCATCAGGTGCGAGAAGGTTGCATGTTGGCCAATGTTGGCGTGTATCGCCAGGTCTTAGGGCAGGGTGGCAACAGGCTTGAAGAGGTGGCGAGTAGGCGGACGAGAATATTTATTGGCAGGGTCTGTGCCAGGGTAGCTCCAGGCACGAGGAGGTTGCGTGGTTACTGATGTTAGCATCATCGCCAGGTCGTATGCCCGGGTGGAAACAGGCGTGAAGAGGTGATGCAGTGGCAAAAGAGAAAATTTTTAGCTGGGGTTGGTCCAGGGTGGCAGCAAGCGTGAGGTCTTTGCATGGTGGCCAATGTTAGCGTCTATCGCCAGGTCATAGGCCAGGATGGCAGCAGGCATGAGGAGGTGGTGCAGTGGTGGATGAGAACATTTATTGAGAGGACCTGTTCCAGGGTGGCAGCAGGCATATAGAGGTGGTGCGGTGGCGGATGAGAACATTTATTGGCAAGGCCTGGGCCATGGTGGCAGCAGGTGCGAGTAGGTTCCATGATAGCCAGTGGTAGCTTTTCTATCCAAGTCTTAGGCCAGTGTGGCAGCAGGTGTGAAGAGGTGGCACGTTGGTGCATGAGAACATTTATTGGCGGAGCCTGGGCCAGGGAGGCAGCAGGTGCAAGAAGGTTGCTTTGTGCTTGATGTTAGCGTCTATCACCAGGATTTAGGCCAGCGTTGCAGCAGGTGTGAAAAAGTTGTGCGGTGGTGGATGAGAACATTTATTGGCAAGACCTGGAAACGGGTTGCAGCAGGTGCAAAGAGGTTGTGTGGTGGCTTATGTTAGTGTCTGTCACCAGGTCTTTGGGCAGGGTGGCAGCAGGTGAGGTGGTGCGGTGGCAGATGAGAACATCTATTTGAGAACCTGGGCCAGGTTGGCAGCAGGTTGGTTGGTTGGTTTGGGGAAGGAGACCAGACAGCATGGTCATCGGTCTCATCGGATTAGGGAAGGATGGGGAAGGAAGTCGGCCGTGCCCTTTCAGAGGGACCATCCCGGCATTTGCCTGGAGTGATTTAGGGAAATCACGGAAAACCTAAAACAGGATGGCTGGACACGGGATTGAACCGTCGTCCTCCCGAATGCGAGTCTAGTGTCTAACCACTGCGCCACCTCACTCGGTGGTTGGCAGCAGGCACTAGGAGGTTGCATGTTAGCAGATGTTAGTGTTTATCTCCCGGTCTTAGGCCAGGTGGCAGCAGGCGTGAAGAGGGGACCCGGTGGCTGATCATTACACTCATTGGCTGTGCCTGTGCCTGGGTGGCAGCAGGCACAAGGAGGTTGTGTGGGGGCCAATGTTACCCTCTATTGTCAGGTCTTAGGCTAAGGTGGCAGCAGACGTGAAGAGGTGGTGCAGTGGGGGATGAGAACATTTATTGGCAGACCTGGGCCAAGGTGGCAGCAGACACAAGGAGGTTGCGTGGTGACGGATGTTAGCGTCTATCGCCAGGTCTTAGGCCAGGGTGGCAGCAGGTGTGAAGAGGTGCGCAATGGCAGATGAGATCATTTATTGGCAGGACCCTAGCCAGAGTAGCGGCAGGCGCGAGGAGGTTGTATGGTGGTCGATGTTAGCATTTATCGCCAGGACTTAGCCAGGGTGGCAGCAGGTATGAAGAGGTGGTGCGGTGGCGGATGAGAACTTTTATTGGCAGGGCCCTTCCAGGTAGGCTGCAGGCACAAGGAGGTTGCGTGGTGACCGATTGTAGCATCTATCGACAGGTCATGGCCAGGGTGGAAGCAGGTGTGAAGAGGTGGTGTGGTGGCAAAAGAGAACATTCATGGGCAGGGCCTGGGACAGGATGGCAGCAGGCACAAGGAGGTTGCATGGTAGCCAATGTTAGCATTTATGCCCACGTCTGAGGGCAAGTGGCAACAGGTGTGATGAGGTGGTGCGGTGGTGGATGAGAATATTTATTGGCAGGAGGTAAGCTAGTGTGGAAGCAGGTGAGAGGAGGTTGCGTGGTGGAAGATGAGATCATTTATTGACAGGACCTGGGCCATGGTGGCAGCAGGTGCGAGGAGGTTGCGTGGTGTCTGATGTTAGCGCCTTTTGTCATGTCTTCGGGCAGGTTGGCAGCAGCCATGAAGAGGTGGTGCGGTGGTGGATGAGGACATTTATTGATAGGGCCTGGGCCAGGGGACAGCAGGTGCGAGTAGGTTCCATAGCAGCCGATGTTAGCTTTTATCTCCAGGTCTTAGGCCAGGGTGGTAGCAGGCTTGAATAGGTGGCACAGTTGCGAAAGAGAACATTGTATGTCATGGCCTGGAAGAGGGTGGCAGCAGGTATGAGGAGTTTGCATGGTGGCCAATGTTATCGTCTATCACTAGGTCATAGTCCAGGGTGGCAGCAGGCATGAAGTGGTGATGCAATGGTGGATGAGAACATTTGTTGGCAGGGCCTGGGCCAGGGTGACCCAAATGCACGAGAATGTTGCATGGTAGCCGATGTTATCGTTTATGTCCAGGTCTTAGGCCAGTGTGACAGCAGGGATGAGGAGGCGGTGCGGTGTTGGATGAGAACATTTATTTGCAGGGCCTGTGACAGAGTGGTAGCAGGCATGAGTAGGTTTCATGGTAGACGATGTTAGCATTTATCTGCAGGTCTTAGGCCAGGATGGCAGCAAATGTGAAGAGGTGGCGCTGTGGTGGATGAGAACTATTATTGGCAGGAGCTGAGCCAGGGTGAAAGCAGGTGTGAGGAGGTTGTGTGGTGGCCGATGTTAGCGTCTATCGCTAGGTCTTAGTCCAGGGTGGCAGCAGGCATGAAGAGGTGGCATAGTGGCGGATGAGGAAATTTATTGGCAGCAGCTGTTCCAGGACGGCGGGAGGTGCTAGGAGCTTGCATGGTGGCCAATGATAGCGTCTACCACCAGGTCTCAGGCCAGCGTGGCAGCAGGCGTGTAGAGGTTGCGCGGTGGTGAAAGAGAACATTTACTGTCAGGGCCTCGGAGAGGGTGGCAGCAGACACGAGGAGTTTGCGTGGTGGCCGATTTTAGTATCTATGGCCAGGTCTTAGGCAAGGGTGGCAGCAGGCTTGAAGAGGTAGAGCGGTTCCGGATGGGAACATTTATTGGCAGAACCTGGGCCAGGGTCTGAGCAGGCGCGAGGAGGATTCATGGTGGCCAATGTTAGCATCTGTCACCAGGTCCTAGGCGTGCTTTGGTAGATGGTAGAGCACTTGCCCGTGAAAGGCAAAGGTCCCGAGTTCGAGTCTCGGTCGGGCACACAGTTTTGATCTTCCAGGAAATTTCATATCAGTGCACACTCGGCTGCAGAGTGAAAATCTCATTCAGGTTGTGTGTTGCCCAATGTTAGCGTCTATTGCCAGGACTTAGGCCAGGGGGCAGCAGGTGAGAAGAGGCGGCGCAGTGGCGGATGAGAACGTTTATTGGCAGGACCTGGGCCAGGGAGGCAGCAGGCGTGAAGAAGTTGCATGGTAGCTGGTTTTAGCGTCTATTTCCAGGTCTTAAGCAGGGTGGCAGCAGCTGTGAAGAGGTTCCGCGGTGGTGGATGAGAACATTTATTGGCAGGATGTGGGCCAGGGTGGAAGCAGGTGTGAGGAGGTTGCAGGGTGGCCGATGTTAGCATCTATCGCCAGGTCTTAGGCCAGGGTGGTAGCAGGTGAGAAGAGGTGGCGCAGTGGCGGATGAGAACATTTATTTGCAGGACCTGGACCGGGGTGGCAGCAGGCGCGAAGAGGTTGCATGGTGGCCGATGTTAACGTCTTTCACCAGGTCTTAGGCCAGGGTGGCAGCAGGTGTGAGGATGTGGCGCGGTGGTGGATGAGAACATTTATTGGCAGGGCCTTGGGCAGGGTGGAAGCAAGCGTGAGGAGGTTGCGTGGTGGCCGATTTTAGCCTGTATCGCCAGGTCATATGCCAGCATGTGAGAAGAGGTGGCGCAGTGGCGGATGAGAATATTTATTAGCAGTACCTGGGCCAGGGTGGCAGCAGGTGCGAGTAGGTTGCATGGTGGCCGATGTTAGTGGCTATCGCCAGGTCTTAGGCCAGAGGGGCAGCAGGTGTGAGGATGTGGTGCAGTGGTGGATGAGAACATTTATTGGCAGGACGTGGGCCAGGGTGGAAGCAGGAGGAAGCATGTTGGCCGATGTTAGCCTGTATCGCCAGGTCATATGCCAGCATTTGAGAAGAGGTGGTGCGGTGGCCGATGTGGGCATCTATTGCCTTGACCTCGGTTAGGACGGCAGCCGGCACAACCGGCTGGAGCAGTGACCAATGTGAGCGTCTATTGCAAGGACCTTTCCAGGGTGGCAGCGTTTGTGTGAAGGTGGTACGGTGGCCGATGTGAGCATCTATGGCCAAGTCTCAGGTCTGGGCTGGCAGCAGGCGTGATGAGGTGCGTTTTGTAGTTGATGTTAGCGTCTACAGCGACGATGTGTGCGAGGGTGGCAGCAAGCTCGAGGAGGTAGTCTGGTGGTCGATGTGATCATCTATTGCCAGGATCTGGGACAGCGTAGCAGCAGGTGTTGGGATTTGGTGTGAGGGCCAATGTGAGTGTCTATTGCCAGGACCTTGCCAAGGGTAGCAGAATAGGTGGGGCAATGGCTGATGTGAGTGTCTATTGCCAGGCTTAGGTAGGATTTCTTCTGAAGTAAATGATGATGTAAGATATTGGAAAATAAATTATGAGGTAAGAAACATGTGAACATGTAAATACACAAAGCATGCTTTAATAGGATTTTTTTTTGTGTGTGAACAAATGTTGAAGTAAGAGGAAAGATCTATGGAATGAAATATTGGTTTGGACTGCAGTACCAAATGTTACACTGAAAACAAACCCTATCCTTTCCTTTTGTGTTATTCTCCTATGTGTTTGTGTACCATTGTGTATTTGTGTTTTTCCTGTCTTTATGTGTTTAGCTAACAATATTTATGTTGTAGAATTTTTCTAATGGTTCAAATGGCTCTGAGCACTATGGGACTCAACTGCTGTGGTCGTAAGTCCCCTAGAACTTAGAACTACTTAAACCTAACTAACCTAAGGACAGCACACAACACCCAGCCATCACGAGGCAGAGAAAATCCCTGACCCCGCCGGGAATCGAACCCGGGAACCCGGGCGTGGGAAGCGAGAACGCTACCGCACGACCACGAGATGCGGGCAATTTTTCTAATGCTAAGCTACATTCACAATGATGAGGAATACTGTTATCCTCAAATATAATTTGCATTAATAATATGTTATTTACCTTGTAAAGATTGGTAGACATTGTTTTCGATAGCTATTCTGATCTTTCATGTATTTACTTACGTCATAATTCCTGTAACACTGATGTGTATGTTTATTTCTGTTCTTTTGTAGAACCTGTATTACTACAAATGTTATCTGTACTATTACGTTTTAATGATATTTTCTGTACCTTTGTAATCGTATTCTCATCCTATAAATTAGTAATTGACACCAGTTCATCAAATTATGTAACTTGTAAGCATTCATTTCAGTGCACACATTTCTGTTGGTTGTAGTATATGGACAATATGTGAGAAGTTGGTGCTGTTAGTGTCTGCACGTGTGTTAATAATTCAGCAAGGGACTGGTTAACAGCATTGTTGGTTCTAAGGACAATTCCAAAAACTTTGTGAGTGCAAAGGTAGTGGTTTATGGACTTGCTATATTGTCCGCAAGACTCTTCGTTGGTGATTGTGGACCTGCACAGCTGCAATAGATGGCTGCTGGCCATCTCTACAAGGACTGCAGTGGGTCTGCACCTTTGATGGCCCACCAATACCGTACTCTCTACCAGGACTGCAGTGGGTCTGCTCTGTGATGATCCTACCTTCCAACAGTCTTCAAAAATTCGAATGACTCTGCTGTGGGTTTGCTCAGTTGGGGTCCGTTACCTGTCTGCACGTCAAGAGTCAGCACTGTCTTTCTGTTGGAAGGACAACACTACTTCTTCAAGACTGCATGGAAATCTACTAGTTCCGTGTGCATTTTCTTTTATTGCTCACACTTTGAAAAAAAAAAAAAAAAAAAAAAAAAACTGTAATTACTATTGTGATGAATGATCGGGACTGTCTTTATGAGAAAAATTTTTGCTTTTGACCAACATTGCATCAATAAGTGTGTGAATTTGATATCTTTGTTCTTATAATTATGAAAACATTTATCAAATCATTATTGGCCACTGCCCAAAACAATTTGTAAAATTTTTTATGTGGAGCGTGGGGGCTATGTAAGTAGGCTGTTTAGGTTTTTGTGTTGGTAGTGCCACGTAGCACTATGTATGAAAGTCACTGACTGTGCTATGTGCAGCTTGTGGGTGGATTGTATTGTTGGAATATTTGCTATTGTAGTGTTCGGCAGCGGAATGTGAACAGTGCGTAGCATTGCACAGTTGGAGGTGAGCCACCAGCAGTGGTGGATGTGGGGAGAGAGATGGCAGAATTTTAAGTACGGACAATCTGTACGTGTGTCCGCCAGAAAGTGTAAATTTGTAATACTGGATATCATGAAGTGATATATATGTATTATAACTTTTGAACATTGATAAGGTAAATACATTGATGGTTCTCTATCTGACTATGCCTATCAGTAGTTAGTGCCTTCATTAGCTAGAACCTTCTATTTAGCTGACTGTACTGGCTCTTGCTGTATTGCAGTAGTTCGAGTAATGAAGATTTTTGTGAGGTAAGTAATTCAAAAAGGTATAGGTTATTGTTAGTCAAGGCCATTCTTTTGTAGGGATTTTTGAAAGTCAGATTGCGTTACGCTTAAAATATTGTGTGTCAGTTTAGTTTTGATCAGAATAAGTAAAGAGAGAAATGATTGAGTATATTCAGTTTTGCTCAGCTGTTTCAAAATCAAATAACGTAGAGGTTTAAAAGCACAGCAGTTCACTAATTTTTCAAAGGGTATGTTTCAAGTTGTGGGGAGGTTTCAGAGTGGCCGATGTGAGTGTCTGTTGCCATGACTCGGGGCCAGGATGGCAGCAGGCACATCGAGATGGAGCGGTGGCTGATCTGTGTGTTTATTGCCAGGACCTGGGCCACCGTGGCAGCAGGTGTGGGGAAGTGACGTGATGTGAGCGACCGTAGCCGGGCCTTGGCCACAGGTGCAGCAGGTGTGGGGAGGTGTAGCAGTGGCTATTGTGATTGACTATTGCCAGGACCTGGGTTAGTGGAACAGTAGGTGTGAGGAGGTGTAGCGGTGGTCGATGTGGTGTCTACTGTGAGAACTCAGGTCTAGGGTAGCAGCAGGCGTGAGGAGGTTGCGTTGTTGCCTATGTGAGCCTCTATCGCCAGGTATTGGGCCAGGGTGATATCAGACGTGAGGAGGTGGTGCAGTGGCCGATTTGAGCATCTATAGCCAGGGCCTGGGGTAGGGTGGCAGCCGGCATGAGCAGATGGAGCAGTGGCCGATGTGAGTGTCTATTGCCAGCACCTGGACCAAGGTGGCAGAATGCGTGGGGAGGTGGAGTGGTGTTTGATATGATTGTGTATTGCCAGGACTTGAGCCAGGGTGGCAGCAGGTGAGAGGAGGTGGAGTGGTGGCTGATTTAAGTGTCTACTGCCAAGACCTGGGCTAGGGCGAATGCATGTGTGAGGAGGAGGCGCTGTGTCCAATGTGAACGCCTCTTGTCAGTACCTGGACCAGGGTGGCGTCAGCCACGATTAGGTGGGGTGGTGCCTGATTTGAGTGTCTATCGCCAGGTCCTGGCCCTCCTGCCAATCTGTACCAGGTCCAGGCGATAAACACTCGCATGGACCACCACACCACCTCCTCCTTCCTGCTGCCACCCTGGCCCAGGAGTGGGCAATACACACACATTGGCAACCAGGGAACCTCCTCACGCCTGCTGCCCAGGTCCTGGCAATAAATGCTCACATCGACCACAGAGCCACCTCTTCATGCCTGCTGCCACCCTGGCCCAGGACCTGGCGATATTCGCTCTACCTCTCCACTCTACCTCCTCGAGCCTGCTGCCACCCTTGCCCAGATCATGGCTGTAATCGTTCACATCAGCCACTGCTGATCGGTGGCTGATGTTAGTGTTTATTGCCGGTACCTGGGCCTGTGGAGAAGCAGGTGTCTGGACGTGGCACGGTGGCAGATGTGACTTGGCAGGACATAGGCCAATGTGGCAGCAGGAGCAAGGAGGTGACACGGAGGCCAATGTGAGTTCCTATTGTCATTACCTGAGCCAGGGTGGCAACCTCTGTGGGGAGGTGGTGTGGTAGCGGAAGTGAGCACCTATTCCGAGGACCTGGGCCAGAGCGGCAGCAGGCAAGATGAGGTGGAGTGGTGGCTGATGTGAGTGAATATTGCCAGGACCTGGCCCAGAGTGGCAGCAGGATGAAGGAGGTGGCGCAGTGGCCAATATTTGCATCTATTGTCAGTATTAGGGCCAGTGTGGCTGCAGGTACGAGGAGGTGAAGTGGAAGCTGATTGAGGCTCTATTGCCAGGATCTCTGCCAGGGTGGTTGCCTGCAGGAGGTGGTGGCGCAGTGGCCGATGTAAGCATTTGTTGGCAGGACCTGGGCCAGGGTAGCAGCACGCATGAGGAGGTGTAGTTATTATGAAGTTATTATTACGCAGGAAGAGGAATGAGGGTTTACAGGATTTTCGTGCAAGTGATGATATGTCACAAAGGTCTTCCTGTGAACAAAAAAATCAAGCACAGACATCATCTATCACTTGTACAGAATTCCTTGAGTAGTATTTTAGTTATTCTCATTTCTTGCCGATTGTGATTGTTACCGTTTTTTCCTTGCTGTTACTTCAAAAACTTTTTTTTGTGTTATTTAGTTCTCCTTCAAAATTTCCTCAAATGGAAGCCAACGTGGTTTCATATAAATTTGTTACTGTAATTGTGCATGGTTGGACGTGATGAACATAAAAGGTGATTAACTGTACTCTTGCAACTGTGCAGAGCTTTATCCCATCAACCACAAATAAAACACCACTCTCGCAACTGCACACAGCCCTCGCAACACATACTTCCCCCGTTCATGTCACCCTCACGATGAACTTCTTCACATAATTTTGCAGGTCACCGTGACTCTGCTAGTAGGTACCAAATGCATAAAAAATAACTAACTACAGCGTCATGAAAAATCTGTTCGTTAACCTCTTGAACCAATGCTCATCGCATTTTTCACATCTGTTTCAACAAGCTCGCTTTTCAAGATGTTCGCCACAGACTCAGTTACCTAGCCATTTTTCTGCTTTACTGTAACTGTTAAGTTCTCCATTGTTTACTCAACATTCTGCACATTTACTGACGACGATAACGTCACTTGAACCGCAAATTACTGACTTCTTATGGACAGAACTGCAGGCCATGTTTGCCCGTATGTACTCCTTATTTACTAAACAACAATATTCACAAGAACATACCACAACAATAATATTTCTAATATACAACTAACACTAACATTATTTACAAAAACGGAACAACATGGACTCGTCCTATCCCACATAGGGCTTCACATGCGTATGGTCCACTCCCAAGGACTTTCCGGTGTTCAGGCTCTGTAGCTCCTCCACAGCATTGGGATGGGGAACTCGCCACACCCGCACGGGGCCATGACACAGAGCAAAGAACTTTCTGCACACTTTCTTCTATTTGTTAGACAAGCGGTGAGATGTTACCAACACTTTGTCATTGACTGAAACTGTCCTCACTGCTGCCGACTTGTCCGCTCTCACCTTATGCGAGTGTGCAGCCACCTGAATGTTTCGCAATGCCTGGCGTACAATCTCCCTGTGTCGTAATCTTGCGAGTGGGGGAAAATCTACAAGCTCCTGAATTCTGTCCGGCAGATAGGTGTTCCTAAGCACTGTCACCGGGGGAAGAAGGGTGGTGCTATGGGGCATTTCATTGATGGCCTCCTCAAAGTCTTCAAGAAAGACATCTGATGTATCATGTCTTCTCAAACAGTACACGTGGCACATCGCTCCCATATCCTTCGTCATTTGTTCAGCAGGGTTACAACTTAGTTTGTACCTAGAGATGTAAATAGCTTTATATTGTATTCGTGAAGGATAGCCTGCCACTGTTTTGACCCGTACTGAGGGCCGTTGTCAGATATAATCTGGTCGACACCCCCAACTTGCTTTAAAAAGTCTCGCTGCAAAGCTTTATTGACAGTGAGACCCGTAGCCCTTTCCAAAGGTGTCACCATTACTTACTTTGACATCCAGCTCAATTACTACCAGTATGTGGCAGCAGCCTCTCCTAGTCCTGTATAGAGGCCCCGTTAAGTCTGATGCTGCAGTCTCTAGTGGTTTTGTAGGGAAGATAGGATACATTGGTGCCTGCATGGTGATAGTGCTTTCTGGCAAACCTTACAGTAACGCAACACTGCCCGTACTCTCCTCTCCAAATTCTGGGAGTGGTATACGCTCCGCAACTGAACACTTTCGAGCGCCGAAGTGGGCATAGGTAAAATGCGTGTACCAGGTGACCTTGTTGATCAGCTCATCCGGCACACATATTACCCGTAGGGAGCTGTCGATGTTCCTCCAATAGAAAAGCACTCTCTTGTGCATCGAATAGTGCTACCTAATCTCTAATTGGGTTGCATCGAGGTATTTTTATTTGATTGTTAACAGGTGTGAATCCTTATCTTGTTCGTTCTGACTATCTTTCATAGAAACAGCCACGTAGTTCTCAAACACCACCTTCATGTAGTAGAGAGAAATCTGTTCATCATCTCTGTCCCGTAGCTGGGTGTCTTACCACCAATTATCAATCATGATAACATGTCAGCGATGACAGTTGATGGCCCCGGTACATAAATGGTTTAAAATTAAATTCTTGTAACAACAAAGTCCACCGGGCCAGTGGACCTTGCGTGAGCTTTGCTGTTTGGAGGAATTCGAGCACTCAGTGGACCATGTACACACAGGTTCTATGGCCAAACAAGAAGTACCGAAATTTTTGGAACCCAATAAACTATCGCCAAAGCTTCCAGTTCCATTGTGGAATAGTTCTGCTTGTTCTCACTGAGCACACAACTTTGGAAAGCTATGGTTTTGTGTATCCTCTGACCATCCTGCTCATAGTCATGACTCTGAGACTCATCTTCTCCGAGTCACTGGCCAAGCAGAAGTACTGTTCAAGATTGGGATGGGCGAGAATAGGAAACTCAAGGAGTGCCTGCTTCAGACTCCTAAATTCCCTATCGACTACCTCATCCCACACAAAAGGCGTATTCTTCCCTGTTGGTGCACATAACCAGGGTATGGCTAACTTCTCTATGTGTATGAATCGTTTAAAAGAGCTAACCACTCCGGGTAGCCTGAGGAGGAACCTACGTAGACTCTTCCGAGAGTTTGGAGGAGCCAACTGGGCTATTGCTCCCAATTTCTTAGAACTGGGGTTATCCCATGTGCTGAAATGATGTGCGTTAGGAAGTCCACTTCATCGGTTCCGAAACACGATTTCTCGATATTTGCCATGATGCCATGCTCACGCAGTTTGTCCAGAAACATGCCTAACACCTTGTTGCACCATCCTCAGGGACAGTCCCCTATCAAAATGTTGTCTACATAGCACATGATGCGTTCCTTCAATGTGTTAGTTCACTATCATTCTCAGACCATGAATGAATGCAGTTGAAGACACATTTAGCGTGAAAGGTAAACATCGGAACTGGTAACATTGATCGAATGCTAGAAAGGCTGTGTATTTGCGACACTGGTGTGAACTCCGTTAGCCAAAAAGTACTTTGTAAGTCGATTGAAGACAATATTGATTTGCCATCAGACTTTTGCAACAGCTCTTCTAACGTTTGTGGTCTATGAGTTTCTGGAATGATTATGGTTTTAATTTGGCATGAGTCTAGGACCAGGTGGATTTTTCCATTCGTTTTCCCTACACAAAGTGGTGTTGTAAGTGTAAGTAGCCTCTTCCATTACTCCATCTCATAGCATTTCTTGAAGTTCGAGCACCACATGTTTCCCAGTGGTATGGGATAGGGAACAAGTGTCCTTACTCTAAACCTATATTGAAACAATATTATGGCTCCCAGTTTTGGAAGAAATACCTCCATATTTATTCTTAGGACTGTTTTTAATTCTATTCTCTCTGCAGTGGCTATGTCTTCCAGTACTGCCAGTTTTGATTGTATTGCCTCATGGATTTCTGTCAGTGTTTTGTCTCTATCCTGACAGCTTGTTTGTAATTGGTCCTGTGAAGAGTGTGGTTGCACACCCTGACTCTGGTCTCCAGTAATCCTTAGATTCAGACAATCCACCGGTAGTTCATCTTCCATCATTTGTTCTGCAAACCTAATGCACATTTTGTCCTTCTCGCCCAATGTCAATGTGCCTAGCCCCATATTGATGATCGTTTTGTGTTGGGTCATAAAATCAGTGCCAATGATCATCTGAGCCGTGAGGTGTGGAATGATGAAAAAATTTCATTGGGGTACATACCCCTGACAACTAAACACCAGTCTTGTCTGATGCTTAATTTCAATGGATTTCCCTCTGACGGCAACTCGGATTTTAGTCTTCTGGACCTTTAGTGCCAGAGGTTTCAACAACATGTTGCATCTATCAAATAGGATTTCCGAGATCGCTGAAATTTGGCTCCCACTGTCTAATATAGCCTAAGCTCATATGTCACCTAATTTAATCTTAACAGCTGGGTGCAGACCTTCCTCCCTCTCCTCTAAGAGTGATTCTCTAATACCCTCATACTCGAGCATGTAGCTGTGTTGGTTTCTGACATGGGTGTGTGTTTTTTGTGCCACCATCCCCGCAATGTTGCCTACTCATGGCTGTTCGTGCATCTCTTCTATCCGTGCATGCCGAGGATTTGGTCCCCTAATATCTATTGTCTGCGGATTGTTTTCTCATCTTTCGTGAGATGCAAAGTTAGGTTGTGGGTGTCCTTACAACCACAGTTGGTTATTCCCTCACTTTTCTTTCCTCCATTTATTACTGTTATTCGTTTTTGCTTCCTGTTGACCATTACGCGTTTACCAGATGTTACTACTATGCCATTGGTTCACCCGTTTTTGCTCTGCTTGTGCATTCAAATTTTGTGACACGACTTTTGTTTCTCTATCTTTCTTACAGCTATGCGTCAGCTCCCCATCTAGCACCAATTCGATTTCTTTCAGTATATTCCTGAAGCCCTCCACAATGTCTCCACATTTACCTATCAGATTTTGCATTTACCTATCAGATTTTGTTGGTAATGTGTGGGTAGCTTCCTGTCTTAAATACAGATAATCTTGCTATTTATAGACGGGTACTCTAGGAATTGATTTTTCTTGACCATCTGGTTGAAAAATTTCGCTGCACTTTTGAAGCCCGCAGTTTCCATGTCTTTAGCCATCATCATTTTCTGTTTCATTCTGGTCTGAGTACTTCGTGACCAGTATCGAATGAGAGATATTGACTGAAATTCTTCGAACGATTTGCAAGACTTCCCATATTTAAGCATCATTTCTGCCACCAACCCTGTGCACATACGAAGTCGATCTGTTTGCCAGTGTCGTGGCAGTGCTTCTGTGAATTGGTGGATGAAAGTCCGTGAGTGCATAACATTGTTCTCCTCTTTTTAGTGTTGGAATCTTTGTAGGCTTAAGTACTTTTCATGGTTGAATTGTTCCTCATATCTTGGAGCACGTTCATTTCCATGACCCTACTGTATACTGTAATGTGTCAGCGGTGTACTGTCTCCTCCATTCTTACTGTTTTGTGTTTCTGTACAACTGGAATCTCCACTCTGTGAGTTGCACCATTGCAGTGGTAAACAGTTCTCGTGGCTGCTTCATACCGACTTCGGCTCTGCAACCGCGAGTGGCGCCGTACCTTGCCCCGCGGGACCTGTCTCGCTGCCTGTGGGAGGTGGAGGACCTGACTGCTTCTGTCCCGTGCTGCCTCCGCTGTGTCCCTTGTCAGCTGTGTTACATTTCCTGTGCTCTCTTGTGATTGCACCGTGTCCCCAGTTATCTGCATGTGAAGATTTTCGCGTTCTTGCTGCACAGTCTGTGCGACCCTTTTGTCGATCGAATTTTCCATCTGCCGCATCTCTCTCTTCAACTGCTTCCTCGACTTTAATCTGTGATGACTTTCCCACAACTTCTGCCAGTTTGTCGAGGCTCTGTTTCAGTTTAGTCAGTTCCTTTTTTCTGACAAAGGTTGCTGTCTTAGTTTGCTCGCGAGCCTTTTGGGCATCCGTTTTGCACCGTGTGCGACTCATCGTGCCAGAACTGCGAATCATAGGACCGTTAAGTTAAGGTCTCAGCCAAAGATTCACAAATTTGGTTGTCCCTTACATCCAATTGATTATTAACAGGCCAGGATACAAAATTACCAGAAAACTTCATGATCTACTGAAGAAAAATTACACCATTGAAAACAGAACAACAGTTTTGAGTTAATCAACTACATTAAAGGTCTAATAGTGACAGACACACCATTATTTGCCTCCTTTGACATAGTAAACTCTACATCAATATCCTCTGGAAAGACACTCTCACAATAGTACAAAAGAATCTAATCAAATACAAAAAGCTAAGCAATCCAGAAATTTATGAACTCATGATGTTGCTTGAATTAGTCCTCTCACATACGGTACTGTATTTACTCGAATCTAAGCCACACAGTCAGTAAATGAATTTTAAAAAAGGTGGAAGACGAGCATTTTTCTCCGCCCCGAGTTTTGACCACTGCATTTTCATGCATTATCCAACGAAGTAAATACAAATTCCGTATTGTTCATCTTTGAATGTAGCAGCATTTCAATGTACTATGAAAATCCAACTGGCAAGACTGTTTGGGATGTTTGTCAATATGGCCAACTCTACATTCTGAATTTTTTCCTACCTGTGAGAAGAGATGGTTGCTAATAGGAACTTTTATGAATTGTGAATCACATGCAGTATTGTCTTCACCATAAGAATAATATGAATATAAACATTTTGCTATGTATTCTTTCATGTTTGCTGCTAACTCATTTAAATCGTGTCTGCCTAATAAACTACGAAACTAGTGTGAGACAACAGCAAACGCGGAAGAATGTACATATCATGTCATGTCATGTTTATATTCGTATTATTCTTATCCCTAATAGTGATACAGTCAGAAATGAAGCACGGCAATTGACTAGATTTTTAAATCTAAGATGACTCTAATTTCTGTGCAGAATGTAATGTACAAAAGAGGTGTCTGCAAAGATTTTCAAACGGCAAAAAATTTTAGCGAAACTCTCGTTCAGAACATCTTCTATCATACACAGTCTATTATTTGGTTCTTGTTGATCATTATCAAAGAAAGCAGCAGTGTAAGTAACAACAAATAGCAGTCTCCTGCCATTGTTTTGCTAATGAGACAATTCCTCTCTTTTTTTTATCGTAAGCGGCGGTAGCGCGCACAAAAGCAAGCCATGATGCGAGCGGACAGGTTGTAAACACACATTATCAGAATGCGACAAACAATGCATGACACAGTACAATAACGCATTTTCAGCTTCGAGTCACGTAAACACCTATAACAAAGAGAACAGCACTTATGAGATCAAAGAAAAATAAGCAATCGATTCAAACCAGACAAAGCACGTGAAAAAGGAAGGTATCTGTATAAATACGGACGGAGTGCCTGACGCATAGCAATGGCTACTTGGTGAAGCTTAAGTGCTAAGCTTACGACTCGAGCCAAACTATTGTAGCTGTATCATCATTCATTCGACCTAAATTGTGTCTCATATTACAATGGACCAACTTTGTTTTCATTTGGAGGTGCGGCCTAAAACTTTTCTCTCCCTTGAATTTCGAGTCTCAAATTTCGGGTGTGGCTTAGATTTGGGAATTTTTTTTTTTTTTTTTCTCTCCTTAATTTCGAGTCTCATTTTTCAGGTGCGGCTTAGATTTGAGTAAATACGGTAATTATTTTTCATTCAGTGGCAAATTTTACATGCAAAACAATGGTCTGGCAGCGGGTAGTAGCCTTGCAGGCTTGCTTGCTGACATATTTATACACAATCTAGAACAAGAGTTCTTCTTAACACAACCACAATTCACTGACAGAATTCTGTATTATAAAAGATATGTGAATGACACAATAATACTTTTCAATGATCCAAAAGAAGAACTAAATAACCTAGCAGATGAAATGAATAAAATGCACCCAAATATTAAATTCACAGCTGAACTCCTGTAAACTGTATGCTCTACATCCCCATCAGTGAAGAAGAAATGAACATACTTAAATCTATAGACCAAAATAATGGTTATAATGCCTCTTTGATAAACACCCTAGGTGAAAGAATCCAAAGTAAAATGAAGCAACCACCATCACCATTACAAATTAAGAAATAAATGCCAAAAATTGTACCGAGCGAGGTGGCGCAGTGGTTAGACACTGGACTCGCATTCGGGAGGACGACGGTTCAATCCCGCGTCTGGCCATCCTGATTTAGGTTTTCTGTGATTTCCCTAAATCCCTCCAGGCAAATGCCGGGATGGTTCCTCTGAAAGGGCACGGCCGACTTCCCTCCCCATCCTTCCCTACTCCGATGAGACCGATGACCAAGCTGTCTGGTCTCGTTCCCCAAACAACCAACCAACCAACCAAAAATTGTCTGTCTTCCATTCCTTGACAAAGTGTCATATCAACTTGCAAATCTTCTCAGACCACACAACATAAAAATATCCCTCCACACAGACAAACTTTTGCTATTCAGTTTCTATGACTGCTACTTTAAGATCCATTGTATCAGAAGCCTTTTACTGATAGATCTAGAAGTATGATTTTAGTGGACTGTTCCTTAGCCAGGATATCTGGTATTATGTTAATGCAGTCACATATCACCATTTGTATTCATTTGTTGGTCCAAACCTGTACTCTGTATACTTTTTATGTGAATCAAGCCCATCAGTTTGGTGTACTTGAGAGAACCTGGGTCGCATGTAACCTCTGCATCCCTGCTCGATACACATCTGTGTGAGCTGATGGGCCTTCCTGCATTATGATTGTCAAGAACGTTGGTCTTAAGTTAGTCCGTTTCATAACTTGAGATTTGTTGTTATGAATCTGCAAAATGTAAAATGAAAATGAGAGAGAGAGCAATAGTGTTGTAATCTGTTGTGTTGGAATATTTCTGAGGTTATTGTTAGTCATGAGTTGTGAATTTGTTAAAAGATGGACAATGCAAGTTTTTGAAGCAGCAAGAGGCTGAAGTCACCATGCAGTTTGAAACCTCCCCCCTTTCCCCTTGACCAATCTCCTAATATAAGATGCATATACACAGACTGAATTGACAAATGAAAACTTGTACCAAAAACAGGTTTCACACCTGGGTCCCCTGCTCACTAACCATTGAGCCACCCTGGCTTTGCAGAACTGCACGGACTACCTTAGCATACATCCCTTGTCAGTCTGAACTCCCACTGACACCTCAGCACACTTGTTGGTATTCCCTCTAAACTCAAACAACATTGCAGAGGCTCTACAACTGTGAATTTGGATCGAGGATGGAGGCATGCTAGGATAAGCCACTGGGCCAGGGCGGCGTAATGAGCAGGAGAACCGTATGTGAATCACAGCCTTCGTACAAATTTTCATTTTTGTTTGTACTTCAGTCTGCAGATATACATGGTAAGTGTTTGAAACGTAAAGAGGTTTCTAGAACCATACAGTTTCATTTGATTTTACTATAAGACTGGTAAACAAAAAGAATTTTTTTTCCCCGACACGGAGATCCAGTTATTTTTTTGCCATCACTCTCCCATGTGGTTGTTTTAAGATACCTATGTGTAAAATCAGAGACTACAGTGGTCCGTGTAAGTCCTACATTTAATTTGGACAATTATAACTTACTTAATGTCATGAAACCAAGTTACAGTGGCGTCAAAGGCCTAATGTAGATATTTATGATATTGCAACATCCATTTTCTGGGTGGTGATGTTGATGGTGGATGGTTGAGTTTTTTCAAAGACTTCCTTCTTTGGGATGTAGATCCCTTACACTTCAAAACCCATCAGTAATCACTTAACATTCCAGGGTTCCATCTATCTTTGTAGCAACTTTCCATCAGCAGTATGTACTGATGGAACTTTTTCCTATGCTCCTCTCTGCTCCCAAATTTGCTGGGAGGAAATATAAATGTGAATGAAGTGCATTTTTAGAGATACTCTGCATCCAAGGTTTTTTATAATTCTCTCTAAAATTTCCCACTAATGTGACTGTTTTCTGGTCTTGTGTTCTCTATGAAACTGTCAGTGACACTCATAAAAGAACACCAGGCTGCAAGCTCTTGTGTGTTAACTTCATAACCTGTGGCTGTTTAAAAACCCTTTTCTTTCAGTTTTTTATAACATAATTCAGGGATCATTTTGTAATGTGCCGGGTTGTATCCTCACCCGGGGCACCACATGTAACGTGCTGGGACATGTCCTTATTTTAATGCCACTTAAAGTTCACGTCACAACCGGATGTACCGGTATTGAAACATTTCCTCACCCAGTAGATAGTGCGCAGTATTCTCAACCTACCTTGCTTTGTTTATTCAATATTGTCTTCCCAATAGCTGCATCTGTCTCACCTAAATCACACTGAAATTAAGAAGATTGTATTCATTGTTGAACATTTATGCCAACCACAGTACGATTTATTTGTTATCACTCGCACGCACAATATTCATGTGACCAGGCCTCTTACACTTAATCATCACATTAGGTAGGTTAAAAACTTCCA
This sequence comes from Schistocerca serialis cubense, assembly GCF_023864345.2. NCBI lineage: Eukaryota > Metazoa > Arthropoda > Insecta > Orthoptera > Acrididae > Schistocerca > Schistocerca serialis. The sequence continues at coordinate 140,658,700 of NC_064649.1, read as the reverse complement.
GTCTTTAACAAAGTTCACAATTACAATTACCAAAAAATTAACCAACTTGCCGCACTTTTGCTCCAAGAGAATCTGACAGAGAACTAACTTAGAACTGCCGCAGCTCAGACCTTATGTAGACGAGCGCTTGAATATTTGACTATTTCTGTTAATATATTATAGTTTACAATTTCCCAGGGTTAAAATGATCCTTTATAACTGGTTTTGAAGTTAACTATTGGGTTTTATTATTTAAATAACACGAGTGAGCTGTATCAATTTAAATACGCGGAAATAGCTTATACATCCGCCATGGGAATTCCCGACTTATAACCATGGCAGCCCTCTTGAACAATAATTTTTACATATTCAAATTTATTTAATTCTTGATTAATGCACTTACAAAGTTGAGACTGGAGTTATTTTACGTAGAAAAATAAAGGTAGCAAAAGTATCAAAACAGATCTCAGACTTATTTGGTAGTTTGGTCACAACTGGCACTGAAAGTCATACAGGCTACAGATTTTAAGTCTTAATATCTATTTAACTAACAGACTTTAGGTTAATTTAAACACTTTGCTGGAATAAGTACAATTTAGGCTTTCTTTTGGATGCATTATTATAGCTGAATTCGCTCTATTAGCTCACTCTAATTTTACTTAATATGTACTGCGCTATTACGTCATTGTTCATAACTGTTAATATGATGCATTTCCAATAAAACTGATTAGCTCATTTCTTTCAGAATGAACATTAGAATGTACTGAAATAATTGATTTTACAAGGGGAATTTTATTTAAACTATTTCTGAATTTTGTGCTATGAGGCTGAAGGCCACAGAATCTGTAGTCGGAATCTGAGCAGTGAAAATGAAAAAAAAATAAATAAACAAATAAATAAAACTTCATTGCTTAACGAAGTTACTGAAGAAGTGTAAAACCAAAACAGGATAGCAGTGGGCAACCCTGCTTCGTTACAATTTCTCATAGCTGCATGAAAGTGATACCACTGTCCATATTTTTCACATAATCGTTGGTAAGTCCGAGCTTTATATGCAGCAGGGGAAGGAAGACACTTTGAGAATCAGCCAAAGGTACATATTTCTCGTTTTCTTTCCCTTCAGTAAGCCAGTTCCCGTATTGGTGGCCACTGTTTACTGTCCACTGTCTGTCTGTTGCAGAGCTATCCCGAAGACAAAAGAAACAGTGAAGCTTTCTGAAATCACTCTGGAGAGAAGTTAATAAACCAATTACATTAAGATCACCACATTTTCTAGCTGTTTCTCTTTATATGAGGACATTCAATAAGCAGTGAAATATTCATTTTTTGTCCCCCTGAAGGCAAGGTGGTTTTATTCGGGATTCCAGTACGCCATATTATTCCCCACTCTTTTGGCTACAAAACCCCATTTTTCAATATAATCTCCAGTCAGTGCAATGGCCTTACATTACATTCCTGGGAGCTCTTGTAAGCCGGCCAGCCACTGTGGCTGAACAGTTCTAGGCGCTTCAGTCCGGGACCGCACTGCTGCTACAGTTGCAGTTTCGAATCCTGCCTCAGGGACGGATGTGTGTGATGTCCTAAGGTTAGTTAGGTTTAAGTAGTTCTAAGTCTAGCGGGCTTATGACCTCAGATGTTAAGTCCTACAGTGCTTGGAGCCATTTGGAGTTCTTGTATGCCTGCACGGTACTATTCTACTGGTTGAAATAAGAGGCATTGTGTTGCTGCATTGGTAACCTCCCAATCGTCCCCATACTGCTCCTCAACAGTGCATCCTTCATCCGTCCAAACTGATGGAAGTCGGAAGGTGCTGCAGTGTGGTTGAGGAAGAAACAGTCCAGTGAAGTTATGTGGCTTCCTCTTGGGTGCAGAGCACTGCCAACAGAGATGTGCAGTTGAGCAGTGAGGTGTTATATTGTGACCCATCTACCACCTTAACTGAGGCTGTCCACACATACCAAGACTGCAGAAGTCACAGTTGTGCACAACTGTCTGGCATGTGGCAGATCAAACAGGTTTGAGTAATCTTGTTGCGACGGCGACAGAACCTCACCTGTGCTGATCTTCACTGCAAAATCTCCACAGAGATGCAGCTAGTGTCTATGAATATCTGCGTTGCACTGATTTTTTGCCAAAACAAACTCAGTGGCAGCTCTCTATTTGAAACACACCTCTGTTGCAGGTGCCATTTTGAAGGCTCCGTATAGTGCTGTCACGTACTGGGGCTTCACGAGACTGTAAGGGCTGAAGTGGGAATATTCCACCATGTCCCACAATGAATTCTGCATTTTTTCAGCCGAAAATGGCAGAGAAAAAAATGTGTTGCATTACTTCTTGAGGACCCCTCATAATTAATAGCTACAAATATGCAATAAATTTATGTAATTCTCTTCAGTTGTCATAGAGTAACCTACAGATTTAGATTGAAACTTATGCCATTATAGGTTACAATCTTCAGGTGTCTTGCAGGCATCTATAAACAAGCACTACTTTGCAGGTTGATATGTTAAGACTGTTTCATTAAACATACACTAACAAAGAGATAGAGGGGCTGGCCAGTACTTACCTCAGCTCAGTACAGCCGATAGATACACATAAAACAGAACTGAAAATTTACATTCCTAGCTTTCGGAACTTTGTTCCTTCATCAGGGAGGAGAGAGGGGAAAAAAGGGAAGATCTTCCCTTTGGCTTCCCTCTGACAACCATGCCTCCATCCTTGCTACCCTCCCTGTTTACCTTTCCCTGTTGCTTCATAACCTGGGTTGTGAGTAACTGAATCCACTTTCCCTTCTTCCCTTTTTTCCCCTCTCTCCTCCCTGATGATGGAACAAAGTTCCGAAAGCTAGGAACGTAAATTTTCAGTTCTGTTTTATGTGTATCTATCGGCTGTACTGAGCTGAGGTAAGTACTGGCCGGCCCCTCTATCTCTTTGTTAGTATTTGTTTCACATCTTATATGAGATTTTCCATTAATCATTAAACATACAACATCACTAAAAGCACAAATGTTGCTTACCATACGGAAGATCTGTATTACGTCATCTAATGTGAGTAATATACATTTAGCCGTGAAATAAGCCCCATTCCTGAAGATTTAAAGATAAAATTGCAGCATGCTTCTTGGATAAGTACACTACTGGCCATTAAAATTGCTACACCATGAAGATGTCGTGCTACAGACATGAAATTTAACCAACAGGAAGAAGATGCTGTAATATGCAAATGATTAGCTTTTCATAGCATTCACACAAGGTTGGCACCAGTGGCGACACCTACAACGTGCTGACATGAGGAAAGTTTCCAACCGATTTCTCATACACAAACAGCAGTTCACCAGCGTTGCCTGGTGAAAGAAACGTCGTCGTCATGCCTCGTGTAAGGAGGAGAAATGCATACCATCATGTTTCAGACTTAGATAAAGGTCGGATTGTAGCCTATTGCGATTGCGGTTTATCGTATTGCAACATTGCTGCTTGCGTTGGTCGAGATCCAATGACTGTTAGCAGAATACAGAATCGGTGGGTACAGGAGGGTAATACAGAACGCCGTGCTGGATCCCAATGGCCTCATATCACTAGCAGTAGAGATGACTGGCATCTTATCCGCATGGCTGTAACGGATCGTGCAGCCACGTCTCGATCCCTGAGTCAACAGATGGGGACGTTTTCAAGACAACAACCATCTGAACGAACAGTTTGATGACGTTTGCAGCAGCATGGACTATCAGCTCGGAGACCACGGCTACGGTTACCCTTGATGCTGCATCACAGACAGGAGCACCTGTGATGGTGTACTCGATGACGAACCTGGGTGCACGAATGGCAAAACGTCATTTTTTCGGATGAATTCAGGTTCTGTTTACAGCATCATGATGGTTGCATCCATGTTTGGCGACATCGTGGTGAATGCACATTGGAAGTGTGTATTCATCATTGCCATACTGGCGTATCACCCGGCGTGATGGTATGGGGTGCCATTGGTTACACGTCTCGGTCACCTCTTGTTCGCATTGACGGCACTTTGAACAGTGGACGTTACATTTCAGATGTGTTACGACCTGTGGCTCTACCCTTCATTCCATCCCTGCAAAACCCTACATTTCAGTAGGATAATGCACAACCGGATGTTGCAGGTCCTGTATGGGCCTTTCTGGGTACAGAAGATGTTCGACTGCTGCCCTGGCCAGCACATTCTCCAGATCTCTCACCAACTGAAAACGTCTGGTCAATGGTGGCCAAGCAACTGGCTCGTCACAATACTCCAGTCACTACTCTTGATGAACTGTGGTATCGTGTTGAAGCTGCGTGGGCAGCTGTACCTGTACACGCCATCCAAGCTCTGTTTGACTCAATGCCCAGGCGTATCAAGGCCGTTATTACGGCCAGAGGTGGTTGTTCTGGGTACTGATTTCTCAGGATCTATGCACCCAGATTGCGTGAAAATGTAATCACATGTCAGTTCTAGTATTATATATTTGTCCTGTGAAGATCCGTTTATCATCTGCATTTATTCTTGGTGTAACAATTTTAATGGCCAGTAGTGTATATATCATGAACTAGGTCGTTTATGTCAGCTTGTTACTAAATGTGGTCTTAATTCTGGAAAGGGCACTCTTCTTCCTCGGGGTCTGTATATTCACAGTCAGGATTAGGAACTTTTTCCCACATGGATGGAGCAGCCAGCATGGGCTGGTGTTCATGATAGGGAATGGATCTAATCACCAAGGGTGATGAAAAACCAGTTACAGTGATCAAACAGTAGTAACAACATGGTTCTGAGACATTTGCCACATCACTGGTATTTCAAATGGTAACAAATCTTTTTTGTCTTTCAGCCATTGTGTCAATTTACAATTATGTGAGGTGCCCAATCGATATCCTGATTTTCCATTTGGCATTTGAAACATAAGCAATATGGCATCTTGAAGAGGTTGAAAATAGGTTGTCTTTGTTTCCATGTCATGAAAGCACCTCATGTCCATTACTGGCATATTTGGAATCAGTCTGCCCAGATCTGTTAATGTGTAAAAAGAGAAGGAGAAAATCTGTCTCTCTTTTTACCAAAGAAAACGTCTAATATGAGACAAACCAGAGGTAAAAATGAGATTGAATTGTATCAGGATTGGGATCGGAAAAAATGAGATAGTACATGTTTTGTTTGTGCGGAAAAAAAATATTTACTCACTGAAATACATTAAAAGCAAGTTTTAATACGAGAAGTGAACATGTACAATGCAATTGTGAGACTCACTTTTTATCATAAGGAAACAATAGTAATCATTGAAGTGTTTCCTGTGTTACCCCTCAGCTAAATTATAGTTAGATCTACAGTTAAAGTTGAAAGGGTACAGAAAACATAATACGATCACCTGAGATTCCTTTCTGTATCGTGATTATTCTTGTTGTTGACTGAAATCTTGAGGCTGAGAACATAAGTCCAAACTCTCTCGAACACACAAAATATTCTTCTAATTACCGGTACCTGAAATTGCCCGAGTTGTACGAGGTGATCTTTAAATACAGTGTTCATCACCTTTTGGAAAACTATGTAAGTGCCAAATCTGCAAGGGAAGATAAAAATATTCCTAGTTTAAGTGGACATCATCAGATCCCATAATAGAATGCAGTGTCGGCATTGGTTATTGAAGTGAGACACTTTGTCAAAGTCATGTTTACAGTTCCAAACTAAAAAATCGTAATTACATGATTGTGGCAAAGTATCTCCTTTACTAACCATTGTAAATTGCTTTCTGTTATGTGATATGAAAATGGCCATTTAACTGGTTGAAACCAGTCATCTCTGTACTATCCTTGGGACCTTGGGGAATAAGAAGTATTCCAAAGATGACTGGAACACTGCATAGCTTCTCCATGGATCATTGTGTAAGGCACAGTGGGGACCATGGAATCATACAATTCAAAACTAAGCACCCCACACATTAAGAGATTATCCCACAGGGATGTGAGATGATCAGTTCCTGCAGTTGGCTGGTGATGGATTGACTTCCTCAGCCGACTGAAACCAGTGTCCTCGTTTGTCTTTCTTCAGGTTGCCAAAGAAGTGAAAACCCCCATGATGAAAGAACAGCACTGTGCGCAGGATGTTGCAGTGTTTCCCAACCAAATCACTGAAGCACAGCCTTTGTCCTACTGGCAATGTGGAGGACAGGCGTTATCGTGCAACAGCACCTGACAGGTGGACCAATCGGCAATTTGGGATGTAGCAGCCCTGGCAGTCACCTCTCCCTGGGCCTCGCCTGTACCAGGGCATACATGCAAACCCTACCTGTCACCCTGGGGCTGGGAATTGTGTGTTACTAAGTCACACGTTACGCATCAGACGTGTGGGTCGGCCCTTAGGAGTGCACAGTGAGGAAGAAGAGAAAGAGGAACCACAAACGCTGAAGCGGAGGAAGGACAGGAGAATCTGAACAAAGAAAGAAAAAAAAAGGGACAAAAAGCAGTGGTGAGACAGTTCAGATGTCAGATCCTGAAAATGCAGAATACGTTCCACAATAACACCCCAGACATGATCCGTAAGGGAGAGGAAAAGGAACAGCAAGAGGGTAGACATCCAGCACAGAAAGGAGAAGATGTCGCAAAGCCACGTGGTAGCCAAGCATGAACTTGCCAAAGAGCGGTGAGGCCCCTGTGGGGGGGGGGGGGGGGGGGGGGGGAGTGAGAGCCATCGTGCATGAACCACATTTGTATTTGTTGCTGCAATGGCACGGTCTCCAGCAAGGCAGGCAATACATTAATGAGAAAGTCCAGATAATGCGCTCCAGTTAGCCTTTGTGGCAGCACTTATGACCCTATTAATCTATTGCCAAGCACACCTGCCCGTAACTCGATTGAGAATTGGTGCTGATGCCCTCTTTCCTGAATTGCTTGAGGATTCACACATGCCCATACATGCTGCTTATGGAAATTTACAACACCATTTCTTGTGAACCATGCCTCATCCGTAAATAAAATCTCTGATGTGAACAGTGGATATGCGGCACACTTCTATAAAAGCCAATGACAGAACTGCTGTCAATCATGTTGATCCTGTGGCCATAGGGCCTGAATGTGCTGTAGACAATATGGGTAAAGCAATTGTTCATGAAGTACTCCCCAGATAAGAGAGTATAAGTTTATATGGGTTCAACAGTAAAAACATTATTCAGCTGGTGCTTCCTGCTGCAGCTAATCATCGCAACTAGTCACAGGAGTTTCTTCCATCGAACCTGGCACAAGCTCCTCCTTGACAGGTATTCACACACTGTGCGGCTTTCCACTGTCAGTCTTCTGAGGCACAAGGGTACCTGTGTCCCTCAGGGGCTGGAAAAGTCTGTCAAACAGCTTATCAGAAGCCATTCTTCACTGTGAATGCATTTCAGCATCGAGGGCAGGAGCTCAGAGGCTATATCCGTTTGCTAAACCATAGCAGAATATCGTATCGGCCATTTCACTTGTCGAGTAGTACGCGTCCGTTGCCAAGTGGTGGAAGTGAGAAAATGTAAATGTACTACACCATTTGTACATACAAAAAGTGCAATAACAGCAAATACATAAGTGAATCCACATTTGTTCGCAGGGTTGAGTGTACTGACAATAAGGAACACGAACATTATGAAAACTAATGCAGCCTACAACACAACTCTAACCACACAACTGACTTCAAATCACGTAACGGTAAGACATAATACCCTGCTGACACATTTGACAAAGCACCAAAGCAATGACAGCGTATTGTCCACAACTGAGAATCTCACAGCCATTCCTACAAACACTTGTATCTCAGAAAATATGCGCTTGTGGACCCGTGTTTATTGGACTTATTTTTCTCAAAGTATTTAAAACATTTTAAAACACCCTATGTATAAAACTTCCTGGCAGATCAAAACTGTGTGCCGGGCCGAGACTCGAACTCAAAGCAAAGGTCCTGAGTTCGAGTCTTGGCCCAGTGCACAGTTTTGATCTGCCAGGAAGTTTCATATCAACGCACACTCCACTGCAGAGTGAAAATCTCATTCTGGAAATATCCCCCAGGCTGTGGCTAAGCCATGTCTCTGCAGTATCCTTTCTTTCAGGAATGCTAGTTCTGCAAGTTTCGTAGGAGAGCTTCTGTAAAGTTTGGAAGGTAAGAGATGAGGTACTGGCAGAAGTAAAGCTGTGAGGATGGAGGTGGTGGAGCACTTGCCCGCGAAAGGCAAAGGTCCCGAGTTCGAGTCTCGGCCAAGCACACAGTTTTGATCTGCCAGGAAGTTTCATATCAGTGCACACTACACTGCAGAGTGAAAATCTCACCCTATATATATTTTGTAACAAACTTTTGTTTTAAATTGTCTGCACAGCTTAGTAGTCTGGATGTTAATCATTACAGTGTAGTACACCAGAGAACAAAGTTAGTTTTTGTTAACTACATGACTGGTGCATGAGAGGAAGTTTACCTCAGTGACAGAATTAAGCACTGCAATCTCGTCTTTAGGTATACAAACTAATTGCGAAATTGCTTTGCTAGGATATCCAGATTTACTGATTATGCTTTGTGTATTGTAAAACAACAGTGGTGCACTTCTTTCAATAGGTTTTATTTATATTCTTTGCTAGGAAAAAACGAGTTGTTAAATCTGCATTTTCATTTGAATGCCTACTCACTACACTCCAATCCCATTTTGTTTGCACATAAAACTGCCTAGGAAACAGTCAAGTTTTTCTGATTACACCAGAATGGCTAATAGACTGAGGTCTATGCTGTCTAAAGAATCCAATAAAAATCATGAGGCAGGACTTGCTTCAGATCGAGAACATCGGGTTTTGACTTGCTCTTTCGAAACTTCTTTCAAGAGTGAGGCACAACATAGCTCCGATCGGGAATGTCACGCATCATTTCACTCCTCAGACCTCTTCACTCACACAGGGTTTAAGTTACTTCTCTCCAACATATCATCATACAAACAGAAAATTTGGTGGAAATCAGCACAAATGAGGCACCTCTTACACCAAAAATCCCACTTATTCTTATCAGTTTATCACTTCCCTTTAAACATGTACAATTGACAGTTATGCAACACAATGCCAGATGCTGTGTGTTGCAGGCATGGACCTTGGAGACAGATGCTTTTTGCATGGGCAGCTTTATGTGGCTCTCTCCCGTGTTAGTGAAGCAAACAGTCTCTTTGTGCATGTCCCCAATCACACTGCTTCAAACATTGTAAAAAAAAAAATCTTATAAGTAAAAAATACGTATGTGGACAACACCAAGCTTCTCACCTAGTCAATGAAAACAAACAAAGAAAACGACACATATATAATCAGTAAATAAGATACCTTGATTTACACGTATCAGTTATCAGTGTAAATCAAGTATAATACCTACTGAGCCGTGTGTACTTCCATCTTTCCATGGCTCGTTTCCTGAGCGTCATGTGGAGCCAATATTTTTTGGTAATCAACAGTGTTTGGGTGCAATTGGGCTCTAGCATCTCATTGCAGTCTTTTATTGCTTCGCTCCTATTTCATTTTTCCACAGTTGTTCAGGGTTGGTCTTTTATGAAGCTCTTTTGTTTGAACTCCCGCCCGTAGTGTACCCACTATCAATTGAGAGTTCTGTCTTTGGTGTACTTAGAAACCGTAGGTTGGCAACACAACTGACTCACGTGTTTATTGCAGCAGACTCTTTGGCCTGTACTATTTATAGGCGAGCGCGGTCACGCTGGAGGAGGTTTTCGCGGAGTGGCCTTCGTGTCTGCTCTGGTGACGTCGACATCCTGCCTTCCACGTACGGGTGTTGTTATCGAACCTGCACTTCTACCCGTGGAGGAATGCCGGCCTGGTTGGGCCCCTCTGTTCACTCTTCACTGGTTGTCCGCTGGAGGCGGATTGCAGTCTAAGCATCGCCTGCGTCGACGAAGGCAAACAAACAGTAACCATCATGGGGCGGTGGAGCCGCCGTTCGGCGAGGGTTTGAGTACGGGAGCAGTTTGGCAGGGTCGGTGTCTGCCGGGACAACTGGGGACGGCTCAGAATTGTGCACAGCAGTCCTGGACAAACAAAGAAGTGCAGTGAGGGAAAGGAGAAAAGAAGTTAAGTGTGAACGTTTCAAGTTGATCGTCCTTTGGGATTGAGTTCATCCAGTCGTCTTTCCCACCTTGTGGCCACCGCCATGGCAATCCTCTGTTCTGTTCACTGGTGTAATTCTGACAGTGCAGATTCCTCCATGCATCATTGCTAACCGGTGTAGTGGTGTATTTTGGTAGTTATTTGTGTACGTTTGCACTTCTATGTTTTGGTAGTTCATCCTCCCGCCCTGTGGTTACAGAATTTCGGTTGGGGAGTTAGTTCCTTGTCTCCCAAGATCTAGTGCTGTATTATTAAGGTTAATTCTAATTCAGTCTAGTGTTCTGTTAATCCCTGGGTATGTGTGTCTGCCATACTATTTGCGCTGTATTTATTCTAAGTGAGTTGCACTGACAGTAGTTGGGGGTTCAAGTCCTGTCACGGAGCTGATAAGGAGTCACTTTGGTTTCGGCTTGTCAGTTGGAGGGTGTTGCCTTAGAGGTTTGTTAACATCGGCATGTCAGCATTGTCTAGCGCTACCGGGACCTAAAGAAGAACATTGTGCTGCTTAGGGGATGTTGTTACACATTCTTGTCTTCATTTTGATACCTGTATTTGTGAAGGCAACCGCATGAAGTAAGATCTGTTCTGAAGCTATGCTGGATCTTGCGCTCTTGAGATTTTTGGTTTTGTTTTGATCCTTACTATTTTGGTGTCAGGAATATGGACCTGTGTTGTTAATGTTTGGCTTGGACAGTGGATACGCGGCTAGTTTAGTACGTGTGTAGTGGCATGGCATCCTCGTGAAGGCTGCCTGCTAGATTGCTATTGCATCTCCTCAAAGCGTAATTTCCACCTTTTGTTAAAAAGGAGGAAGAAAAAAAAAGACTCAAGAATTACGCAGAAGTGTTTGACCAGCCGCTACAGAAACTTTGGTTACATTCACACATGAAACAAAAAACAATATCACCCGATGTGAGAATCAGTTAACTCAAATAGTTAATGTGCAGCAGGAAGTGAACACTCGTGTGGAAGAGTTAGCTCAGGCTCGAACTTCAGCTAGTTCCACCCAAGAAAAGCTGACTGAAGAAGTGGGAAATATTACCCAACAGCTCACAATGGTAGTTCTTGAACAAACCCACCTCAAAGAAAAGATAGAAAAATTAGAAGATCGAGCGGACCTCGCGTCACTAAACGACACCAACATGGCCGAAAGAATTGTACATGAATGTAAATTGTGTGACGACTACCTGGACAAAAAACTTGAAACAATTACACAGGACATACTTTCAAAAACAAAGACACATGTTAAAGACGAGACAAAACACATACAAGACGAAGTGACAAAATTACGAGACAATGTTGTGCTGTGTTTGGCGATTGGTGCAAACGCATCGTCAGGAAACGACAAAACAGCTAAAAACATGGCTAATGAACACAAAGCAATCATAGATTTAAGTAATGGCATATGTCAATTATCCGTAGGAGAACAACTAATTAATGTTGAACTTAACAAGACGATTGAACCACGACAAAAACATTACGAAGTAAATCAATTTCAATTGGTATATCCTACCATAGTTAGTGCATGTAATTTAACACCTGAAGATTCAGACTATCAGGAGACTGAGCAGGATTTATTGTATCAGAAATGTGTCGAATCTGACTATTTAACGAAACAACAGCAAGAGGAACTGTACAAATTATTATGTGATTATGCACAAGTTTTCAGTGAGAGGCCTGGTGTAATCAGTAGTTATGGCTACAAAATGGATGTTAGGCCACATAAGACTTATTGTAGGACACATTATAATATTCCATGGGCGAAGAAACCTGCAGTTTTACGTGAAATCGAGCGTATGTTGACCTGGGGTGTTATAGAAAAATCACATTCCCCTTATTGCAGTCCTATCCTGGTGGTAGGCAAGCAAGATGGAAATGTCAGATTGGTGCTAGACGCACGTGAAATCAACAAAATTATTATACCCGTTAACACAAGACCCGTCAACTTGGATGAACAGTTGCTAAAATTTTATAATGTACAATACCTAACTAATATTGACCTCCGCTCATCGTACTGGCAGGTGTCCCGTCACAATGACAGTCGTAAATACACTGCTTTCCTTTGTGAAGGACGCAGTTATCAGTTTTGTGTGTTGCCTTTTGGTTTGCGCGTAAGCGCGGGCGTGTTCATCGAGGCGCTTGACGCCGTTCTCGGTCCGTGTTTGTTGTCACGCGTCACGGCGTACGTCGATGACATCGTCGTGGCAACAAATACGTGGGAGAAACATATTGATCTGTTACAGCAAATTTTATTTAAATTTTCACAAGCTGGAGTCACAGTAAATCTTTCGAAGTCCAAAGTAGGAAGGCGTGAAATCAAGTTTTTAGACCATATTGTCTCGCCGGAAGGTATTCGTCCCGATTCTAAGAAGATTGATGCTATTCGTAATTTCCCTCCTCCACAAAACCCAAGCGGGGCTGCTACGGTCGCAGGTTCGAATCCTGCCTCGGGCATGGGTGTGTGTGATGTCCTTAGGTTAGTTAGGTTTAAGTAGTTCTAAGTTCTAGGGGACTTATGACCTAAGATGTTGAGTCCCATAGTGCTCAGAGCCATTTGAACCATTTTGAACCACAAAACCGCAAACAGTTGAAAGCATTCTTAGGTTTATCTTCTTTCTTTCGTAAGTTTGTTTCAAAACAGCTTCTGAACAGCTCTCACCTGCTAACTTTACTGAAAAGGAACGCAATTTGGAGATGGACAGAGTTTTGCCAAGCTGATTTTCAGGCTATTAAAGATGCATCGGTGAACGCACCCCTCCTCTGCCACCCTGACATGACGTCAGATTTTTGCCTAGCCACGGATTCGTCATCATACGGCCTTGGAGCTTTTCTATTTCAAATTCAGTCCGAATCCAGACAATCTGTCATCAAACCGGTAAGTTTTGCGAGCCGCACGCTCACTGAGTGCGAGAGGTCGTACTCGGTGACGGAACGGGAGGCTCTTGCCATTATTTGGGCATTCCGTAAGTTTCGCTACTTTCTTTGGGGTAAACATACTCGCATATACACAGACCACCAAGCCCTTTCTTTCTTGCTATCATGCAAATTGCTTCATTCACGGCTCACCCGGTGGTGCCTTTCACTGCAAGAATACAGCTTTGAAATTATTTACATTAAAGGTAAATCAAACGTAGCAGCCGATGCCCTGTCCCGTTTGCCCCAAGGCATACAGGATTTTTCGGAACTTTCCGAGCAAACATCAGACTTTAACATCTTACTTATGTATGATGGTACATACTACCGCAATATGTGCAAGAACTTTGCTTCACTTCAGGACAGCGACCCCAGGTGGTCAAATATCAAAAAGAAATTACGTACAGATCCTTCTTCACATGTACAAAAATATTACGCAATACACAAAAATGTACTTTTTCATAGGCGTACCCCAGACTCGCACCATTGGTGTGTTTGTCTACCCGACGCGCATGTTGACGATTTTACTCTGTTCACACACAAAACTTGGGGCCACTACGGAGTCACCAAATGCACTGATAAAATAGTACAGTACTGATATTCTCCCAATCTGCGTCGGAGAGTGTTGCAAATTGTTCGTAAATGTATCATCTGCCAAAAAGCAAAATTTTCCAACCGATCATCTTTGAATGAATTACATCCTATTGTACCAACCCGACCTTTGGAGATAGTATCATTGGATATCGCCAGAGCTCATGGAGGTGTGAAATACATCGTTGCTGTATTTGATGTCTTCTCAAATTACTTAAAATTGTTTGCTATCCGCACTGTCAACGCATCTACTATTACTAGACGTTTGACTAACAGTTACTTTACAAGGTTTGGCAAACCCCACAGCATTATCACGGATAACGCACCCTATTTTACGGGAAGAAAATAAAAATCTTTTGTTGCCACACATAACATCAAACATATTCTTACATCAGCATTTCACCCGGAAGGGAACCCTGTAGAAAGGATTTTTAGAGAGTTTGGTCAATTCATGAGAATACATTCACCTCGCAAACACACAAAGTGGATCGAATTTTTAGCACCCTTTGAGCAGATAGTAAACAATTTGCCTCATGCCTCGACAGGATACCCACTACAGGAATTATTATTAAACAAACCTGAACAGAACAAGTGGGCTATGCCCATTCCAAAGCTAACCCCATCCACAACACGTATACCTTTGGAAGAGAAAGTAAGACAGGCATACACTACGTTGTGCAATAAAGCCAAAATCAGGAAAGAGAAGTATGACAAACATGTTACAAATACACAAACCTATCAGGTTGATGACCTTGTTCTTTTGCGTTCACATCCCAAGTCTACAAAGTTAAAACAACTGAACAGAAAATGGCAGCTATTATATTCAGGTCCTTTCAGAATAGCAAGCATACCTCACCCAGGTTGTTACTCCCTAGAATACCCGTTATCTCGCAAGCCGAGGGGGCTGCATCCCCACAGACATTTGAAATCCTTTGTGCACTAAAACAACATAATATAATGACAACTAATTTGAACATGAGCAAGCTGCTGTGAAAACGAGATCGTAAATATTTGTATTGAATACATGAAGTTATACAGCCTAAGAACACAAACGTTAATTTATGGAAATTATATACTGCAGTTACACTTGTACACATAATTACGAAGAGAATGTAAACCCAGGTGAGTACACTTACTAAATGAGAAAATATATTCATATAGGAATGAGACCTACGCAGGTTACATTGGTTGTTAATTGTAAATTATAAGGTGAATCAAGAACTAGTTAGTTATTTCAAGGCACTATAATGAGAGGAAATAAGAGCTATTGACATCAGTAATGACATAGGTATGTAGCAGAATGAATGAGGATGTAAGAACGAATGATCAGTATGAATGAGTTAATATTTAGGTTAATATAAGAAGGTAAGTTACTGTGAAGTAGTTGATGGAGATAAAAGATTATTTGAGGAAAATATTATTGGAGTTGTATGAGAATGGAAGTGCCAAATGGCCCCACGTATGTGATATACACTCCTGGAAATTGAAATAAGAACACCGTGAATTCATTGTCCCAGGAAGGGGAAACTTTATTGACACATTCCTGGGGTCAGATACATCACATGATCACACTGACGGAACCACAGGCACATAGACACAAGCAACAGAGCATGCACAATGTCGGCACTAGTACAGTGTATATCCACCTTTCGCAGCAATGCAGGCTGCTATTCTCCCATGGAGACGATCGTAGAGATGCTGGATGTAGTCCTGTGGAACGGCTTGCCATGCCATTTCCACCTGGCGCCTCAGTTGGACCAGCGTTCGTGCTGGACGTGCAGACCGCGTGAGACGACGCTTCATCCAGTCCCAAACATGCTCAATGGGGGACAGATCCGGAGATCTTGCTGGCCAGGGTAGTTGACGTACACCTTCTAGAGCACGTGGGGTGGCACGGGATACATGCGGACGTGCATTGTCCTGTTGGAACAGCAAGTTCCCTTGCCGGTCTAGGAATGGTAGAACGATGGGTTCGATGACGGTTTGGATGTACCGTGAACTATTCAGTGTCCCCTCGACGATCACCAGTGGTGTACGGCCAGTGTAGGAGATCGCTCCCCACACCATGATGCCGGGTGTTGGCCCTGTGTGCCTCGGTCGTATGCAGTCCTGATTGTGGCGCTCACCTGCACGGCGCCAAACACGCATACGACCATCATTGGCACCAAGGCAGAAGCGACTCTCATCGCTGAAGACGACACGTCTCCATTCGTCCCTCCATTCACGCCTGTCGCGACACCACTGGAGGCGGGCTGCACGATGTTGGGGCGTGAGCGGAAGACGGCCTAACGGTATGCGGGACCGTAGCCCAGCTTCATGGAGACGGTTGCGAATGGTCCTCGCCGATACCCCAGGAGCAACAGTGTCCCTAATTTGCTGGGAAGTGGCGGTGCGGTCCCCTACGGCACTGCGTAGGATCCTATGGTCTTGGCGTGCATCCGTGCGTCGCTGCGGTCCGGTCCCAGGTCGACGGGCACGTGCACCTTCCGCCGACCACTGGCGACAACATCGATGTACTGTGGAGACCTCACGCCCCACGTGTTGAGCAATTCGGCGGTACGTCCACCCGGCCTCCCGCATGCCCACTATACGCCCTCGCTCAAAGGCCGTCAACTGCACATATGGTTCACGTCCACGCTGTCGCGGCATGCTACCAGTGTTAAAGACTGCGATGGAGCTCCGTATGCCACGGCAAACTGGCTGACACTGACGGCGGCGGTGCACAAATGCTGCGCAGCTAGCGCCATTCGACGGCCAACACCGCGGTTCCTGGTGTGTCCGCTGTGCCGTGCGTGTGATCATTGCTTGTACAGCCCTCTCGCAGTGTCCGGAGCAAGTATGGTGGGTCTGACACACCGGTGTCAATGTGTTCTTTTTTCCATTTCCAGGAGTGTATTAATGTTTGATGAGGAATATGTTTAATGTATAAGGATATATATATATTATGATGAATATGTGAGTAAGGAATGAGTGAGAATGTTTTGGTAATATTGGGCTACATAGAGAAGTGAGTAAATAGTCTACATCTTTAAGATTACATAAGGATTTCAGTTTGAAAGAAAACATTTGTGATGAGTTAAAACACGTGAGTACAAGGCGTTAAAGGTGAATCTATTTACAGTGCCCATGAAAATGAACGAATGTAAGAAAAGCAGAGTGAACATAATGGTGATTACAGCTGTTGAAAGAAGCGTAATAAGAATGTAACTTGGAAACACATTAGCTTTAATTTATTTCAGAAGTGTAACTTAGTAACATTTCGTTAAGTTTTGTTAAGCCGTTGTGTGAAAGAAAACATAGTTCGTGTCCAGACAGGAGAATGATATTTTAAAGAACTTAAGTAGAAATATAGTTTTCACACAGCCCTCATGTGAATACATCTGTGTATATGAAAGTGAAATTTAGTGCCATGTTAGCCTTTATTATACTTACATATGACAGAAAACCCTGATGAAGCAAAAGATAGGAGAGTTATTAAGGCTGTTTTGCGACTCGTACAACACCTCCACTTAAGCGAACAGATGACAAAATTACATCTATGTTGAAGACAACATTTGACTTTTCAGGCTATGCAAGGTAAGTGCAAAGGAGCAGTCACCATCCGTGCAACCGACGTCGCGCAACGGACAATGAGAAAGACATTTTACTGTCAATTATAATATAATGTTCTTTATTTATGATTTATAGATAGAAATGATATATATATATATACACCACATACATGATGTTTAACCTTCCCTAAAGCAGAAGAAAGTTCATGATTGAACTCTTGAGAGGAAAATTGATATGTTATCATATAATACACATTATGAGAGGGACAATCTCTGAGATACATTTTCAATTTGTATAGATGATATCCACAAGAAGTGGAGATATTGAGGAAGTACTGAGCAGATATGCAATTCACTCATGCAAGGATTTGTTAAGGTATAATACACAAACAGAGAATCTGTAATGATGTTACCCTACACAGACTTGACGTAAGGACACTTACATTTACCCATGATTTGGTAAATTGTAAGCACCCCCTTTCACACACCCCTTAAAGGTGATGCAAACATTATAACGTATTGTGTACTCTTTTTATGTATTAGCAGTAGGATTTAGCAGTTTTTAGGTAGTGAATAGTTTCTTCCAGTCTATCTTTCTTTCTTTCTCCATTATCCTACCACCTACTGCAGCTGGTTATTGTTTGTTTATGGAATGTAAGAATATATTGTGTGACTGTAAACTTTCAGGTAAGAATTAAAAGACATGAAGAAAATTGAGTATGGCATTACAAGCCTGGTCAACCACTAGCCAAGATATGGAATAAAAAAAAAAGGGTCGACAGAAGCGTCCGATGCAACGCGTCGGCTTTGACCCGTGACGTAAGGGTGTTGTGTGTGACGTCATGACGGCGCGGAGTTTGGTTCGAGTGTGGCTGTCTCCAGTTCCGTTTTATCTTATTTTATTTACTTTTCTGATCTGTTCGCTCTATCTCGTGAGATTTTTTTAAAATTTAAAAACACTTATTACTTATTTTAATTATCTGTTTCCTCGAATTTCTGTTTTAGTTTATTATATTTATCTTTCTGATCTGTTCGTTCTATCCCGTAAGATATTTTTTTTTTTAAGACAAAAAACACTAATCAGCTACTGAAGCATCTTTATCTTCTATGGGTTGCAGGGGTTACGACCGCTGGTGAGGTGGGTGGGTATTCATGCATGGCTGTCTTCACTTACACGTTGTAGCTACGCAAGGCGTCTAAATTTGTTTATATTTAGTTTGCCCCCCACCCAAAACACCCCATTTCCCGCGCTTGTCCCGTTAGTGTCATTAGGCTTCTTGTGGAAAGTGTGTGTGTTTGTTTTTGTTTCCGCCATATTTGTGACGTCATGGGTCAAAGCAGACGGGTGGGATCGGACGCTTCCGTATTTCCAAAAAAAAAAGAAAGAAGTAAATAATAAATGAAGGAAAGCCCGTGCTTTAAGTATTAAGTCTGATATCCCTTGGCACGCCCAAACCTGAATTTAAAACAAAAAATTAATTAATACCCCAATAAGAGAAAGCCAATGGGACTTAGTATAAATTTTAGTGTAAATATTTCACATGCATATTCTTGTAAATTTGTATGTATTTGTATATGTGTTAAAACTTTGCATATTGTCAACATATTTTGAAATGTGACCATGAAATGTAAGCTTTCATAATTAACTATGTGAACATACTGGGACACAGTGAACTTCGTTGAAATGTAAATATGGCAAAATGTGTGGGACTAGTGCAGCAGGGGATACAACCCGTCGGCTTTGAACAATGACGTCACAAGTCGACAGAGAGCATGTATTAAAGAGATGAAAGAGCTGAGGAGAATGTTGAGAAACAAAGGAATGCGAGAGAGATAAACATTGATCTTGTCAAAAGCATAAGTGTTTTTTGACTTAAAAAAAAAAAAATCTCACGAGATAGAATAAACTGATCCTACTTTATTAACCAATATCTTGTCAAAAGCCGAGAAGCGATTGTTCTTGATATTCTAGCTCCCTTCAGTACGTAATAAGGGGTTTTTGACTTTAAAAAAAATCTCACGAGATAGAATAAACTGATCCTACTTTATTAAGCAGCTCCTTTCAGTACCTAATAAGTGTTTTTTGGCTTTAAAAAAAAAAAATCTCACGAGATAGAATAAACTGACCCTACTTTATTAAGCAATATCTTGTCAAAAGCCGAGAAGCGATTCTTCTTAGTGTTCTAGCTCCCTTCAGTACGTAATAAGAGTTTTTTGGCTTTTTTTAAAAAAAAACCTCACGAGATAGAATAAACTGATCCTACTTCATTAAGCAATCAGTAAAGAAACGAATCTGAAACATAACAGCAAAAGCTTTTAGATTTACATTCAATTATTTTAATGATAGTACTTATTAGAACACAGAACTGCTTTATTATCTATGCCTCGAAGTGAAGTCTTTACGATCTATGACTAAGGAATGACGTCATTGTTCAAAGCCGACGGGTTGTATCCCCTGCTGCACTAGACCCAAATGTGTTAAACGGTGAACGTTATAAACGACGAATTTTGTGTTATTTGTGAAACTTATGTTGCATAAACCAAATAACTGTTTGTAAACCGATATAAACTGCAATTTACTTTGACGATAATGAGAATTTTCACACTGCAAATGAACGTTTGTTGGCAAGTGTAAACAACGTGGTGAAACACACCTACCTTTGCGAATATCGACGCCGTTGTTCCTGGCCGGCCTTCAGATGCTTTGGAGAAAATAAACTCAGCACCTGTCGTAGGCGATGTGGAGGCTAAAAACTACATCGACCATATATGCCCCGGGAACAATAGTCATGAAAACGCACAAGGACCTGGAGTGTTGTGTCGTAACAGAAGACATGGACGTTGCTTCAGATCACGCACACGCTCAATCTTATGACGTCACCGGACTTAACGCGTCATTTATGCTGGAATAACAACTTGTAATGAACACTATGTGAACGTGAATACTGTGCAAGATTGTCATAACACAGCGATTTTGAAACTGCCGCACGCGAAATTCAGTGATGCTATTGCGCATGCGCAAAGAATACGAGCTGCCAGAGATGCATTGGGAAAGCTGGAAGCCAACGATTGCTGGAAGCGCACAACATTAACTGCGCTGGTGAGCAGCTTGCTCAAACACACACTATGTAAACATATATATATATATATTAATTGTCTAAAAAAGATCAAAACTTTAACAAGTGTATGTAGTATATAGATTTAGAAACCAAGTATTGACAAAGATAATCCTCTAAGTATGCACGTGGCGTTTCCTGGGAAAATATGTATAATAGACATTTAGGTATATCTATTCTATTGTTTACTAGCCTGCCACGCTAAATGTTTTAGCGTGACAGTCGAGGGGGCGATGTAGCGGGACTTTGAATTTCGCCGCGCTACACTCGTTCCCTCAGACAAAAAATATCCCGTCGCAGCGGTATGAGCGCTCGACGGCAGAGAAACTACTAAAATTGTAACTCTTTTTTTGTTTTCTATCCGTTTCAATTGTCTCTTGATAGTCGAAGCTTAAGGCAGACGTGATCTGATTAAGACGAAAAAACTTAGTAATGTGTAGACATTTTGGAAGTTGTTATGAAATTCGGAGGATGGAGAGAAGCAACTAAAATAAATTGCATTTAATATGAAGACGGTTTTTGTGTACATTAGAAATTCCTGGACAATGAAACTTATTGCAAGATTTCGGAGCCGACTTTTCACGCAGAAATGAAGGAGATTTTTGAAGACCTGGACGCCGCACGAAAGAAGACAAGTTAACCTGGTAAAGGATGATTTATCTACGCCACTTACCCCTGTCAGTTACGTTTCTTTTCATTAAGTTTTGTAGTGGAAATTGGGGCACTTATGCAGTTTAGCAGGTACGGAAAAAATTTTTCATTTTTTTTTTAAATTTGATCGATTATAGTCAAATTTGATACGCTGATTACGAATACGATAATTATTTTCGCCCCAGTCAATTATTTACATCAAAAAAATTGTTTTAAATTTTTTTAAAATTTTTATTTTTCAATATTTTGTCGATTACAGTATACGTTCATTGTAACGGAACAGTAGGTACGTATTTTTACTAATTAACCACAATCAATACTCTTGCTCATCAAACACCAGTGCAAAATTAACAAACTTTTAACTAAATTTAGCAAAATATAAATAAAACGTAATCACTGTGCTGCTTCGGGATACACTAAACGAACATGCTCAACCAAGTTATGAAATGCATCCTTTTGAAAACGCTGACGCCACAAAAATTCTGCCAAATAGTTATCTAGCATAGTACGATGGGTACCGAACCTGCGTTTGTTTTCTTCCTTGGCTTTCTGCCAAACAGATTCTACGTGATTGGTTGTAGCGTGAGTAAGGGGGTCAACGAAATTAATCGAATGGTTTACAGTCAAATGCTGATATCCCAGATTACCCACTGTCTTGTATGCTGCCCACAAATCCGAGACAACAGTAGTACCAGGGAGCACGAACTGTTGCTGCCGATGACGCAACATTGCGTAATACACTAACTAATCAGTATTTTCAAATCATAGGCGGCCGCTGCCGCGGCCGCATTCCAAAAAAAAAACTCCCAACCTAACCTCAAGTGGGCTACGCTACAGATCAATTTATGCAGTTTAGCAGGTACGGAAAAAATTTTTCATTCCAAATGTATCTGGCTTGGAGAGCTTTGTGGGTGAATATGTAAAGTTTGTTGGTGATTGTACTTTGTATTTTCATAAATAAAGTGATCTGTAGCGTAGCCCACTTGAGGTTAGGTTGGGAGTTTTTTTTTTGGAATGCGGCCGCGGCAGCGGCCGCCTATGATTTGAAAATACTGATTAGTTAGTGTATTATGCAATGTTGCGTCATCGGCAGCGCCGCGCAAAAAAATTTAAAACAATTTTTTTGATGTAAATAATTGAGTGGGGCGAAAATAAATATCGTATTCGTAATCAGCGTATCAAATTTGACTATAATGGATCAAATTTTGTAAAAAATTGATAAATTTTTTCCGTACCTGCTAAACTGCATAAGTGCCGAAATTGGTTTAACTTTTGCTCAAAAACGCCACAAGGACCACCCCAACAATAGCTTTTCCGAATCACGAAGTCCGATAGCTTTTCTGTAACAAAAAGTCCGATTTGCATTTCATTCTTTCCTTTTTTCACGGTCATTTACGATTTTAAAACCCCCTTTTTATTCACCATTTCTTCCCACATTTCCAATCTTTCCTTTTCTTTTCTTCTCTTTTTCTTTTTTATTTTCCACTACAATAGCCAGGCACTGCATCATAATAATGTCCCAGATGTGCCTTCAGTCGACAGAGCAATTGTGGCACCCACCTCGCACACAGCTTCTTCGTAGCAAATTCTCTGTACAGGATATTAGGCACTCACTCAGTCGAGATACTTACAGTCTCAGCAGTCACACAAATTTTTATTAGGCCATCTCGCATTACTGTGTCACGGATTTTGTCAATGGTTTCCTTTGTGGTTACCTCAATCAGATGACTGGAGCACATTTTGTCTTTGGTGCTTGCCTGACCACATTGAAATTAATTAATCCAAAGGTAAGTGGTCTTTAATGATGGTGCAGAGTCATGTGAACTTCATCCAATTCTGTTTTTATCTGTGCAGCAGTCCAACTCTTCAAATGAAAATGTTTAATAACAGCACAAAACTCTGTTTTCTCTATTTTCAATTGCAGTCAAGACACTGACCAATTGAGACAGCTGGCAACATTGAACTGTACAATGTACATTGCTGAAGCCGTGCAGTTAGAGGCGTAATGTCACTGAATGCGCGGCACCTCCTGCCGGAGGTTCGAGTCCTCCCTTGGGCTTGTGTGTGTGTGTGTGTGTGTGTGTGTGTGTGTGTGTGTGTGTGTGTGCGTGCGTGTGTGTGCGTGTGTGTGTGGTGGTGCTGTTAGCATAGGTTACTTTAAGTAGTGTGTAAGACTAGTAAGACTAGGCACCGATGACCTCAGTAGTTTGGTCCCTTAGGAATTCACACACATTTGAACATTTGACCATTGCTGAAATTCTTTATTTGATCCTTGGAATAATCAACATGAACGTGCAACAAAAATTTTTCCATCGTGGATATTTACCAGACTTATCAAACCACCTTTGTAACGGCCTTACACAACAAGAGAGGCTCACAAAGTAAGTAGTAATTAGCAGGGAAGACATCCATGTACTAAAGGGTGTAATGCAAGGTACAATAGGTAAATTGGAAACCATTGATCTGCAATTACTAACAGGGAAAATGACAGTGAAGCACAAGTTACATATCATAGGAGCAGGAATGGATATTCCTTATGAAGGTCTAGCAGGGAGTGACTACCTGAGAAAGCAAACAAAAAGTTATTATCAACTGTGGTGAGAGCACCATTGAAATACAGTTTGAAATATTCCACTACTGACAATAAGCAAGACTGAAGCAATGCCGCAAGTCAGAAGTGTGCATATAGTCAAATTTATGGTACTAACAGAACAAGGGAAATACATTCTCAGTGTACTGATTACAAGTGACGCCAAGTGGAATCTGAGTACAATGAAAGTCTTATGGGAACTAATAGACAATGTGATACCAATATGAGCCACACAGGAAGCAATGAACGGCATGAGCACATAAGGAAATAAGTTAGAGAAATGATCTGAGAGGTCATCTGGATAAAGAAGACTGATACGAATTGTACGGCATATGGTGAGGTATTTTATCTAAAAGGTGACAATTTGGCATACACAGAAACAGTATGGCATGCACAAGCTATATTGCCAAAAAAACAAAGGAAAGGTACATCCATACAGAATGCTGGAAGCACAGAAGGTGATATTACAGGAGCAAATATAGAAAATGTTTAACGGGAATATAATCGTTCAGAGTCCCTGAAAAGTACCCATGGACACCTGTGGTATAGGGATGGAACAAAATTTCAGTGGGGGAAACCCTTCCCCATCCCCAACATAAGGAAGATACTAGACAAACTGGGGAAAGCCAACTATTTCTCCACTTTAAATTTGGCCAGCAGATATTATTAGATTTTAATAGATTCAGCAGGTAGTGGAAAACACAGCATTTACTACAATTATGAGCACTATGAGTCCAAAAGGATGTCAATGGGGCTAAAGAATGCATCAAGTATATTTCAGAGACTAATGAACATTGCTTTAGCAAGATTGCAAGGGACAAAGTGTTTTAATGTACTTGGATGACATAATTTGCTAAGGTAGTTCAGGAAAGGATGTAATGAGAAGCTGCAGGAAAATATTGGATGGGTTAAGGGCACCTAGGTTAAAGTTACACCAGATAAGTGTGAATTTCTGAGAGAGAGGTAATATTCTTAGGACACAAAATAACAAAGAGAGATGTGGAACCAGGTGAGCATAATGTGAAGAGGTGGAGAACAGTTCTGAAACCCATGACAGGGTTTAAATGATATTTAGGAGTGGCTGGATATTAAAACTGTGAACCCATCATATAAATCGTTGAAGACTAAAGTGCCACACGAACTGGGAGATCTGCCACAAGCAGCATTTAAGGAACTGAGAGATTAGTAAATCCTCCCATACTGAGATACCCAGATTTCAAGAAACCATAACACTGGTGCTACAGATACCAGTGGAGAGCAGTTCTGTCACAAGGGATGATAGGTGCAGATTTGCCAGTCAACTGTGCTCCACGGTTGTTGAATAAGACTGAAACTAGAGTGCTTAGCAATTGTATGGTCACAAAGCAGTGCAGACCACACATCTAGGAGGATTTTACCATAGTAACAGATCGCAAGCCACTGACACAGACGCAGACTTTTGGTGTCGAAGACCTGTCCCGAGATTACTGAAATGGTGGTTGAAACTAGAAGAATGTTCTTAAGACATCGTGTATAAACCCAGAAATCTCAATGCACATGCCGATGCATCAGTGGTGGATGGTGGTATCTGAAGCTGGGTGTTGCACAAAGTTTCAATGTTGCATTTTTATACGAGACGGTTACAAGGAAGAAAATTCTTTTATCAGTGCCTCGCCTCCCGACATTCATTACGATTTAAACATCCTGACAATTAGTGCTGTATGAAGGCCAGAAAATTCATTTTTTTCAAATCCCAAGTTATGATCCTGCAAAAAGTGAGAAGTATATCTGACAAAATCTGTAGCAAAGAGCGTGCAATGATTTATCAGATATCTAGAAAAACTATTGAATGAGCTAAATTACTAGTAGAACTGAAACACAATCGCCATTTAAGAGGATAGGACGTCAAATGGGCCAACTTGGAGCAGGAGAGGCACCACAGGACATTTTAATTTCCACTGTCTATACGTTTACAAGTAAATTCATAAAACTTTGTCAGCATGACCAGGAAGGATTCAGGATTCACACTCGTAACAGCAGAAGTTCAAAAACATAACAAAATAATTTCTTTTACATGTGAAATTTCATCATTTTTTCACTTACTATTGGCTGCATTTGTTGCTATAGGCACATTTTTTCATAAGTAAGAGAGACTGTTCGATGAATTTTGCACAGCATACAAACCATACTAACAGGTGTCTGAAACTCTAGGATATCTCAATTTTTACCACAGTTTTTAATAGATTTGTAAAATTCTAGAGTTTCATACACCTGTAAATATGGTTGTATGCTGTGCAAAATTAATCAAAGAATCTCTCTTACTTGTGAAGAAAAATGTACCTATAGCAAACAAATTCAGCCAACAGTAAGTGAAAAAATGATGGAACTTCATATCAAAAACAAAATTTATTTTGTTATGTTTTTGCACTTCCACTGCTATGAGTGTGAATCCTGAATCCTTCCTGGTCATGCGGACAAAGTTTTATGAATTTATTTGCAAAAGTATAGACAGTAGAAAATAAAATGTCCTGTGGTGCCTCTCCTGCTCCAAGTCGGCCCATTTGACGTCTTACCCCCCTTAAAGGACTTGTCTTACTTGTACTGAAACTCTGTCCTTCTGTTTTTCACTGACAAACTTGTCAGTCACACACCGATTGGAGTCTGTAATCTGCATCGTGAGGGCTCTTTTAGAGGAAAGTGTCACTGAGGCCGTCAATCTTTCCTCACTCAGAGTTATGTAAGAATAATTTTATTATTTTCAAAGTTGAAAAGCAGCCTTTCGGTTTGACCAACATCAAGGGAATTGTGAGAATTACCTACAACAGTTTAGAGTACTTAGTGAACATCTTCCCTAGGTAGTTAGTTGTCATAAAGTCAACTAAACTAAGTGCACCAGACAGTGATCTGCATTCTTGTGCTAGGTAGTTAGAAGATAGTTCACAATATAGTTTCAGTTTATCCAAATAATTTAATTTAAGATAATAATTTAAGATATGACTGAAAAGAACATTTTTATAACCAAGAGCTTGGAAAATTGAGTTTCTCTTCTTATAGGCTCACCTTCCAGTATGTGATTTATAAATTCTTGCAGTAATTAACTGTGTTTACAAATTGAGACTGAAAATTCCTCTGGATAAGATTGAGGGAAATGCTTTCTCACTAAGTCATCAAGGACGTATTCCCTGAGAACTTTGGGGCTTTGTATTCATGACACAAAGCATTATGGAGATGCACCAGGGCCACTATTACACAGGGTGTACATGCGGACAATTTAGAAAAAAAAAGGAAAAATATGAATTTTTCCCCATTAAAAATACACTTTTTCTGGGTGAAAATGTACTATACTGTGAGAGAAAGTACATTTTTCCTTCTTAAGTGACAGTATAGTTTCCTTCGGAGCTGTAAGACTTTTCAATTCTCTGAATGGTAAAAGTTTTATACACCAGCACAGAACTTCTGGTACTTTAGGAAACAAAATCCAGCAAGAAAACAATGCGTCTAAAAAATTCTTTAATGCGGGGAAACATATATAAATACAAATTCCAGCAAATACAGTATGGTAGCTTCTGAAGCAATGAAATTTAGACTGTACTGCAAAATGCACTTTTGGTAGCCAATCATAGTTTGTGTCACAATATCTCAACAGCTGATGACAGCAGATATTCAGAGCACGGTACGGAGAAGATGAGGCAATTCACTGGTAAAACGAGCAGAAATGAAGCAAACAGGTATTGCTACAATTGCAGCAAATCTCCCTATGTGCCAGAAAACTTTGACCTTCTCATTGGAAAGCCAATTACGTGTGAAATTGCTGAACTCATCTTTCACTTTTTTTTTGTTTTCCATGAACCATGGACTTTGCCGTTGGTGGAGAGGCTTGCGTGCCTCAGCGATACAGATGGCCGTACTGTAGGTGCAACCACAGTGGAGGGGTATCTGTTGAGAGGCCAGACAAACGTGTGGTTCCTGAAGAGGGGCAGCAGCCTTTTCAGTAGTTGCAGGGGCAACAGTCTGGATGATTGACTGATCTGGCCTTGTAACAATAACCAAAACGGCCTTGCTGTTCTGGCACTGCGAATGGCTGAAAGCAAGGGGAAACTACAGCCGTAATTTTTCCCGAGGGCATGCAGCTTTACTGTATGATTAAATGATGATGGCGTCCTCTTGGGTAAAATATTCCGGAGGTAAAATAGTCCCCCATTCGGATCTCCGGGCGAGGACTACTCAAGAGGACGTTGTTATCAGGAGAAAGAAAACTGGCGTTCTAGGGATCGGAGCGTGGAATGTCAGATCCCTTAATCGAGCAGGTAGGTTAGAAAATTTAAAAAGGGAAATGGATAGGTTAAAGTTAGATATAGTGGGAATTAGTGAAGTTCGGTGGCAGGAGGAACAAGACTTTTTGTCAGGTGATTAAGGGTTATAAATACAAAATCAAATAGAGGTAATGCAGGAGTAGGTTTAATAATGAATAAAAAAAATAGGTGTACAGGTAAGCTACTACAAACAGCATAGTGAATGCACTATTGTGGCCAAGAGAGACACGAAGCCCACGCCTACTATAGTAGTACAAGTTTATATGCCAACTAGCTCTGCAGATGATGAAGAAATTGATGAAATGTATGATGAGATAAAAGAAATTATTCAGATAGTGAAGGGAGACGAAAATTTAATAGTCATGGGTGACTCGAATTCGAGTGTAGGAAAAGGGAGAGAAGGAAATGTAGTAGGTGAATACGGATTGGGGCTAAGAAATGAATGAGGAAGCCGTCTGGTAGAATTTTGCACAGAGCGTAACTTAATCATAGCTAACACTTGGTTCAAGAATCATAAAAAAAGGTTGTATACATGGAAGAATCCCGGAGATACTAAAAGGTATCAGATAGAGTATAATGGTAAGACAGAAATTTAGGAACCAGGTTTTAAATTGTAAGACATTTCCAGGGGCAGATGTGGACTCTGACCACAATCTATTGGTTATGAACTGCAGATTAAAATTGAAGAAACTGCAAAAAGGTGGTAATTCAAGGAGATGGGACCTGGATAAACTGACTAAACCAGAGGTTGTACAGAGTTTCAGGGAGAGCTTAAGGGAACAATTGGCAGCAGTGAAGGAAAGAAATACAATAGAAGAAGAATGGGTAGCTCTGAGGGATGAAGTAGTGAAGGCAGCAGAGGATCAAGTAGGTAAAAAGACGAGGGCTAGTAGAAATCCTTGGGTAACAGAAGAAATATCGAATTTAATTGATGAAAGGAGAAAATATAAAAATGCAGTAAATGAATCAGGCAAAAAGGAATACAAACGTCTCAAAAATGAGATCGACAGGAAGTGCAAAATGGCTAAGCAGGGATGGCTAGAGGACAAATGTAAGGATGCAGAGGCTTATCTCACTAGGGGTAAGATGGATACTGCCTACAGGAAAATTAGAGGGACCTTTGAAGAAAAAAGAACCACTTGTACGAATATCAAGAGCTCAGATGGAAACCCAGTTCTAATCAAAGAAGGGAAAGCAGAAAGATGGAAGGAGTATATAGATGGTCTATACAAGAGCGATGTCTTGAGGACAATATTATAGAAATGGAAGAGAATGCAGATGAAGATGAAATGGGAGATATGATACTGTGTGAAGAGTTTGATAGAGCACTGAAAGACCTGAGCCGAAACAAGGCCCCGGGAGTAGACAACATTCCATTAGAACTACTGACGGCCTTGGGAGAGCCAGTCCTGACAAAACTCTACCATCTGGTGAGGAAGATATATGAGACAGGTGAAATACCCTCAGACTTCAAGAAGAATATAATAATTCCAATCACAAAGAAAGCAGGTGTTGGCGGATGTGAAAATTACCGAATTATCAGTTTAATAAGTCACAGCTGCAAAATACTAACACAAATTCTTTACAGGCGAATGGAAAAACTGGTAGAAGCCGACATCGGGGAATATCAGTTTGGATTCCGTAGAAATATTGGAACACATGAGGCAATACTGACCTTACAGCTTATCTTAGAAGATAGATTAAGAAAAGGCAAACCTACGTTTCTAGGATTTGTAGACTTAGAGAAAGCTTTTGACAATGTTGACTGGAATACTCTCTTCCAAATTCTAAAGGTGGCAGGGGTAAAATACAGGGAGCGAAAGGCTATTTACAATTTGTACAGAAACCAGATGGCAGTTACAAGAGTCGAGGACATGAAAGGGAAGCAGTGGTTAGGAAGGGAGGGAGACAGGGTTGTAGCCTTTCCCCGATGTTGCTCAATCTGTATATTGAGCAAGCAGTAAAGGAAACAAAAGAAAAATTTGGAGTAGGCATTAAAATCCATGGAGAAGAAATAAAAACTTTGAGGTTCACCGATGACATTGTAATTCTGTCAGAGACAGCAAAGGCCTTGGAAGAGCAGTTGAACGGATAATGGAATGTAGTTGAATTGAGTCGGGTGATGCTGAGGGAATTAGATTAGGAAATGAGACACATAAAGTAGTAAAGGAGTTTTGCTATTTGGAGAGCAAAATAACTAATGATGGTCAAAGTAGAGAAGATATAAAATGTAGACTGGCAATGGCAAGGAAAGCGTTTCTGAAGAATAGAAATTTGTTAACATCGAGTATACATTTAAGTGTCAGGTAGTCGTTTCTGAAAGTATTTGTATGGAGTGTAGCCATGTATGAAAGTGAAACATGGACGATAAATAGTTTGGACAGGAAGAGAATAGAAGCTTTCAAAATGTGGTGGTACAGAAGAATGCTGAAGATTAGATGGGTAGATCACATAACTAATGAGGAGGTATTGAATAGAACTGGGGAGAAGAGGAGTTTGTGGCACAATTTGACTAGAAGAAGGGATCAGTAGGTAGGACATGTTCTGAGGCATCAAGGGATCACAAATTTAGCATTGGAGGGCAGCGTGGAGGGTAAAAATCATAGAGGGAGACCAAGAGATGAATACACTAAGCAGATTCAGAAGGATGTAAGTTGCAGTAGGTACCGGGAGATGAAGAAACTTGCACAGGATAGGGTAGCATGGAGAGCTGCATCAAACCAGTCTCAGGACTGAAGACCACAACAACAACAACAACAAGGATAATTATACTTTTGCCATTGTTTTTGCATAATCTGTCATCTATGAAAGAACTGTAATAAGTATGAAAAACTAACCTTGAACCTTGGTCTTTTTTTAGCATGTGTTAATCTTTAAACACAAATGCACCTTTAAAATTTTAAATAATGTCATAAATGGCTGGCCTTCTGGACCCCAATTTTTTTAAAGTGGCTGACTCTCTCAATGTTTAAGTTTTGAACAATAGTGAAACACTCCACAATTTAAGAAATTCATCGCATATTCTCACACATGACATAATTCATCTTGTGTAAAAGGAAATTCACTTTGAAAGCAATGCTTCTCATATCACCATTTGCAATATTTTCCCACAGCTTGTTAGAAATGGAAACACCCGTGATGTCACTCTTATTGAAAGCAGTTTGTTCTTACAGAGTTTTCATGGTCTTCGTCCTCAAGCCTTTGACACATTTTGCTGTCATCAGACGTTTGTGAGTGCATTGCATTTTGTAGTAAATGGTGCATTTTATTTGCAACTTAAGTTTTGTTTCGGTGTTAGTCTCTGGTTTATGTTTTATTGCTGCAGTATTATCCTGCAGGAATGGGCTAAAGTAAAATTATTTGTTAGAGTATCAGTTTTTATCAATCAAAACTACAAAAATTGAACTGAAAATTAGAACACTGAAAAATTCCCAAAATTCTAAGAAATTGCTGGACTTTTCCCAGATGAAAAAGTTCCATTTTTTCTAGATTCACTGGTTATCCTGGGGCTGTAATTCAGAGAAGTAGCAGTAATTCAGACTGACATTCCATCGAATGGTCACTCTGTGTGCAGGAACTGGACGAGTACGTCATCAACACTTGCGACACTTTGGGACGGTTCTGTTTCTACGAACATCTACAGCAGCATAAATGGATGCACTAGCGCGTTGTGTGCAATTTCCTATGCAGACACAAATCACTTTCCCAGCACCCTTTCCACAAATCTAAGCCTTCCGCGCACCTTTCCTAATAATGTTTTTGCCTGATAACCATATTTCATATCACTTCTTACTATTATCGATTAATGCATACATAATGTGATACACTAAAGACGTTTGCTACTAATCTTGTAAGCAGATACTACACAGTTTGTTCTCTCTCTATCTTTCTCTACCTCTCTCTATCTCTCTCTCTATCGCTATCTCTATCTCTCTCTCTATCGCTATCTCTATCTCTCTCTCTATCGCTATCTCTATCTCTCTCTCTATCGCTATCTCTATCTCTCTCTCTATCGCTATCTCTATCTCTCTCTCTATCTCTCTCTCTATCGCTATCTCTATCTCTCTCTCTATCTCTCTCTCTATCGCTATCTCTATCGCTATCTCTATCGCTATCGCTATCTCTATCTCTATCTCTATCTCTATCTCTATCTCTATCTCTATCTCTATCTCTATCTCTATCGCTATCTCTATCTCTCTCTCTATCGCTATCTCTATCGCTATCTCTATCTCTCTCTCTATCTCTCTCTCTATCTCTCTCTCTCTCTCTCTCTCTCTCTCTCTCTCACACACACACACACACACACACACACACACACAGTAATTATCTTACATTTATCCATATTTAACATGGGTACAGAACTGCAAGAGAAGTTATTCATTTTCCCCACATGCTATCTTAGAATGGAACATAGAGAAAGCCTAAGTGCTTCTACATTTCTGAACCCTTCGCCAAACAAATGTGAAATTCAGGAAAAGGATAGATTACTATTCACCATAAATATGACGTGTTGAGTTGCAGACAGGCACAACTAGAAGACTGCTACATGTTAAAGCTTTCGGTCAAAGCCTCTTGAAATGTGGGATATCCTACACAAGATCCTTCACTCTCCTCTTAAAGTGGTGTTTCATCACCCATCAACCTCCACAACATCTTAGTCCATCCTTATGCCACTCCGCATCCCAGGCCCTAGCTACTGGGATCACATCACTGTAGAGGACCCTGGTACAAGATCAGCCCAATCCACAACCCAGCATTTCCAATTCCAGTTCTGTCACAGCCTTGTCCTAGCCCATCAGAGGCCAGGCCATCTGAGAGAGCATCCACGTCATCTACCAGTTCTGCTGCAGTCACTGCATAGCTTTCTGTACTGGTACGAGTACAAACCAGCTATCCACCAGGGCGAACAGGCACCGCCAAACTGGGGCCGAGAGCAAAGTAGAGCACCACGCGGTACAACGTGCAGCTGAACGTAACGTGCTGGGTTTCGACGGGTGCTTCACTACTCGAGCCATCTGGATCCTGCCCTCCACTACCAGCTTTTCTGAACTACAAAAATGAGAATTATCCTTACTAGACATTCTCCACTCCCAAAATTATCCCGGCCTGAACATACAGTAACCAATTGTCCGTACACCCTCCACCTTGCAGTTTCCATCCTCTCACCCTCATTGTGTGCTGCCCTCTGCCAATGCACCTGACCATCCTTTCCCCTTGCCTTCTCCTCTTTTCCACTCTTCCCCCTTCCCCCTCCCCTCCAACTCCCGACACTGCACCTGGCAGTACCTCTATCTAGTCCCCGCATGCCCCGCCAGACAGTCTTCTTCTCTCCTCCCACCTGCATCAGATTACTATCAATGTTACAGTTGCATTCCAGTCAGACCTGACGGTGGCAGCGGGCATGTGTGTACTGTATTTACTCGAATCTAAGCCGTACTTTTTTTCTGATTTTTGTAATCCAAAAAGCCGCCTGCGGCTTAGAATCGAGTGCAAAGCGGAAGTTCTGAAAAATGTTGGTAGGTGCCGCCACAACTAACTTCTGTCGTCGAATGTATGTAGCACTTTGCAGGCACAAAGATAAATACTGGCACCAAAATCTCTGTGTCAGTAAATAAATTTTAAAAAAAAAGGTGGAAGACGAGCTTTTTTTCACCGCCCTGAGTTTTGACCACTGCATTTTCATACATTATCCAATGAAGTAAATGCAAATTCCATATTGTTCATCTTCAATTGTAGCAGCATTTCAATGTACTACAAAAATCTGGCTGGCAAGACTGTTTGGGGTGTTTGTCAATATGGCCAACTCTGCGTTCTGAATTTTTTCCTACCTGTGAGAAGAGATGGTTGCTAATAGGAACTTTTGTGAATCACATGCAGTATTCTCTTCACCATAATAATAATACGAATATAAACATTTTGCCATGTATTCTTTCGTGTTTGCTGCTATCTCATTTAAATCCTGTATGCCTAATAAACTACAAAACTAGAGTGAGCCAACAGGAAACTCGGAAGAATATACAGATCGTGTCATATTTATATCCGTATTATTCTTATGCCGAATAGAGATACAGTCAGACATGAAGCACAGCAATTGATTATATTTTTAAATCTAAGATGACTAATTTCTGTACAGAATGTAATGTACTACAGAGGTGTCTGCAAAGATTTTCAAACGGAGAAAAATTTTAGCGAAACTCTCGTTCAGAACATCATCTATCATACGCTGTCTATTATTTTGTTCTTGTTGACCATTATCAAAGAAAGCAACAGTGTAAGTAACAACAAATAGCACTCTCTTGTCATTGTTTCGCTAATGAGATGATTCCTCTCTCTCTGTCTCTCTCTCTCTCTTTTTTTAATTGTAAGCGGCGGTAGCGCGCACAAAAGCAAGCCATGCCGCGAGCGGCGACAGGTGGTAAACACTCATTATCAGAATGCGACAAACAATGCATGACACAGTACAGTAATGCATTTTCAGCTTAGAGTGACATAAATACCTATAACAAAGAGAATGGCACTTATCAGATCAAAGAAAAAAAAGCAATCAATTAAAACCAGGCAAAGCACATGAAAAAGGAGTGGTACTCATATAAATATGGATGGAGTGCCTGACGCATGGCAACGGCTGCCTGGTAAAGCTTAACTGCTAAGCTTACGACTCGTACCAAACTACTGTAGCTGTATCATCATTCATTCAACCTAAATTGTGTCTCACATTAATGGACCAACTTTCTTTCGATTTGGAGGTGCGGCCTATAACTTTTCTCTCCCCTTGAATTTCGAGTCCCAGATTTCAGTTGCGGCTTAGATTTGGGAAAAATTTTTTTCCCTCGATTTCGAGTCTCATTTTTCAGGTGCGGCTTATATTCGAGTGTGGCTTAAATTCAAGTAAATACAGTAATGAGGTGTGCTGGCTGGTTCCAATGTGTGTGTGTGTGTGTGTGTGTGTGTGTGTGTGTGTGTGTGTGTGTGTTTGCTGCAGAAGGCTTTGGTCCATAGCTATAAATGTGATGAATTTACTCCTAGCTGTCACCTTTTAGACAGAGCATTTTTCATGTAAATCAAATGTTACAATGTTACAAGATAAAAATGGTGCACAGAATATATAAAACTAGCACTGATGAAAACTTTAAAGAGTACTACAGAAAATATAAAAGAGTGTGTGCTAAAGCACTGCAAGCAGCCAGATGACTAGAAACAAAAAAGTACATAAATAGTGCTGCTAATAAAAGCAAGGCTTGTTATAAGTACAAATCACAAACCCTCCAACTCACAGGAACACAGCAAACTACAGTTCATGATCAGCAAAAAAACTATAACTGAACAGAATTAAATCATAAATCTCTTCAATGACTATTTTGCCACAGTAGAAAAAAAAAAAACAAATAATAAAAAAACATTTATTAATCCCCAGGGAAAAACAATGGCACTTTTCCCAGTGACAAGAAGAAGAAACACTAAAGATAATAAAAAAACTAAAGCAAACAAAGTCATATAGAATTGATGGAATATCAAGTACAGAAATTAAACAATGTATGCAGAAACTCAAGAAACCACTTACACAACTAATCAATTCATCATTCCTGGAAGGAACTTTTCCAAAGTGCTTAAAGACAGCTCTGATAAAACCAATACACAAAAAGGGGAATGAATACAATCCAGAAAATTATAGGTCTATAGCGCTTTTACCAGTCATATCAAAAATATTTGAACGAGCTTGTGCACAGAGACTCATTGCTTTTCTGATGAAATATGAAATAATCAACAAGAATCAGTTTGGTTTCCAGAAAGATAAAAGTACCATCGATGCAGTAATAGATCTCATCGAAAATGTCTTAACACACTTGGACTCAAAGTAAATGTGTAGGTGTATTTATGGGCCTAACAAAGGCATTTGACTGTGTAGACCACAAAACTTTAGTAGAAATATTAGGAGCACATGGCACAAGAGGAAATGCAGGAGACTGGATTCTCTCATACCTGACAAACAGGAGCCAATATACTGAAATTACAAAAACTATTGGTGAAAAACTAAAATCTAAAACAAGAATTTAACACTTCTCTGTGCCACAAGGCTCCATTCTTGGCCCAATACTCTTCATTCTATACACAAATCACATCTCAAATATGATTAGGAATAGTAGTGTAGCTACCTATGCAGATGACACAACTCTTCTGTTCATGGATAAAGACACAGAAAAGCTAGAAATAAAAGCCAATGTAGAAGTAAATAATGCCACCCAAAGATTTACTGAATTAAACCTGCACAACAATATTACTAAAACACTTTGTGTAAAGTTTAGACTTTGAAACTTTTGCAGTGAAGATGTCAATGTATGCATAGATGAGTGCATAGCAGAGAACACCAAATATACAAAATTCCTTGGGATAATTATCGATGAACATGTAAACTCGGATAAGCATGTTGAATATATAAGGGGGAAACTCGGCACAGCAAACCTATATGTGCTGCACAAACTCAGCTACCTAAAAGATACAGGCATTATGAAAACAATATTCTATGCATTAATTCATATGACATTAAATTACAGCATAATTTTGTGGGAAGATGCCTCGAATACAAACATTAATAAAATAATTAAATTACAAAAAGAGCCATAAGAATGATAGCCAACCTTAAATGGAAAGACTCATGTAAATCAGTATTTAAAGCTCTCAAAATACTAACATTACCCAGTATATACCTATACGAACTCCTCTGTTGGATAAAATTCAAATATTCTACCGATACTAGAGCTAACAACACAGAACACAACCATGACACAAGAAAACGGAACCTCTTCCATGAGCTTACACACGACACATCATATGCTGGACCAAAAGCCCTTGAAAAACTCCCTTCATTCTTGAGAGAAATAAACAATAAAAATATTTTCAAAAAATGTCTCAAAAATTTACTAATAGGAAACTGGTATTACAGTGTTAATGAATTTATGTGCACTACAGTTCAAAACAATTGCAATACCATTATTGTATCAAAAGAAAAATTGTAAAAAATCTAATTTAATATGAAATAGTCCTAGAATAATTTTGTAGTAAATTATATTTTTGTTAAACAGTAGACAGTAAAAACTATATACTATAAAGACTCCATTTATTACTAGGCTAATTACTGTTTAGCTCTACAGGGCCTTTATACTGAAATGTTTCCCCACACCACCTAGTATTGTCTTTCTATGTGTGTGAGTAACTGTATGTTCACTGTTGTGGGTAAATACATACAGCGTACACAGGGCGGTGTGTGAAACTGATAGCGATTACACTCTTCTGCTGTTGTAGAAATCTGCTCCAGATGCTGCAGATACCGTGTTGAGCTGAAAGTGGTAACCAAAGTACAGAGAAATATTCTTCGGGGCTCTGTTGCATAGCAATCAGATTGCTTTCAGTTCTGAGAAATGTCCAGTTACTATTGTGGATTTGAATGATCCATGAAGTGACTTCTTTTCCGAAGAAAACATCGAACTATTTCACTAGAACTGAACGCTCCCGTCGGAACTGTTCTCAGCTGTTGTTTATTAGTAAATCACAATAGCAGTATATCGCTGGGTGAATAATAAGACGTATCTTCTTGAAATGAACAATATTTTATTGTTCTATTAACTGATTTCCTTCCATATGCACTTATATTTTACAATGTGAATCAAAAACTCTCAATGGCGTCGATTTTTTACATCACAAGAATGGCTCTCCTCTCCTCAAAATTACTCTTAACAAGAACAAAAAAACTCTATATCCTAAGAATAATTATGTGAGCGCTGATCGCCACAGAGTAATAAACAATATCTTTGTCTCTCTCTCGCACTGTCACAGCAAGTTACGCTGCATGGTACATCATATATGCCCCTCTTGTGGACGAACGTTTTTGGGCAAAAACAAACACGAGCATTCACACAACACTATATCGGTGATTGTTTATGACACTGTATTAATGTCCACTAGAGTATTAATGTCCACTGTTTTCTTATGATATTTTGGTATTAGTGAATGACTATCTAAAATGTAAATTATAGATTTGGGTGCATATATTGCTGACAAAGCCTGTGCTGAATTCCTGATGCAGCATATATGCATAGCTTACATGCTTGTTTTTATTCATTTGTCGAGGATGGCATGAGATGTGATCAGAAACCTTTTTTATCATCACTCAAAGCTTCTGTCACTCGCCTTGGGATGTCTCAAACGGATAATCTAACCATTCGGCCAAGCCCCACAAAGGAAAACCAAGGAAAACCTCGGGGTAGATTTACCATCCTCGTATTTCTCATTTGCAAAGAAAATTAATTGAATTACAATGGAAAATAAAAAAAAAAAAAATATTTACAATATGGATTTTTTTTTTTTTGTATGATTTTAAACACTGTTCACAAAAGAAACACAACACTGTTAATCTTCTGTGTCTTGAGGTGAACCGTCGACACGTTGGTTTACGTCCATCTACGATTCCCTTCTATCTGTATCTTCGGGTAACTGATTGAATTCTATTCCCATTTCACCGTCTCCGCGTGGGTATTATGGTTTTCCACATATGGTTAACATGAAAATAAGAGTCAGTGTAAGTTCCGTGGAAAAGGTGTTTGATCTATGCTGAGCTGAAATAGAATCTGATCTAAAGTTCTTTATAATTCTCTGTCCTGAATTCGAAATATTCGGAAGTCGTAAGGTGTTCTTCATTTCTATCAACAACCCTAGAATGCACTATACACAAATCCAACTGGTGCTGCCGTGTCAACTTATGCTCGTCATCTTTCAGATGGACTTTAACACTTGTTGATGTGCTTATAACTGAAAGGCATTCGCTCAGTTGGTAACTTCGCGAGCAACAATTGATATAACATAATTTACATACACAGGTATGTTACAACAATAGTACAATTCTAAAGACAATGTTCATCACAAAAGATTGAAACAAAGTGATAGGCATCCTTTTAAAACTGAGAACGGGTTGCCCCTTACGAACAGCATGACTTCAGCTCAGTGAGTAAAAAAGCAAATACAAACATACATTGAGATTGTTAAATTGACATAAGAAAAAATATCTAGCCATAGACCAGATTCATTTGAGTCACTAACCCATGGTCATTATGCATTGTGAAACCTGATTGAAGTTACTATCAACTAAATAAAAAAAATTTTAAAAGAAATCATTCATACTATAGCTAAATTCTCTGCATACTGAAAAGAAAACTTATCTTTACAGTGGAAAACAAATACATAATGTCTGCATATCTCTCGTACATTATGCCTGAAAAGAAAAACTAACTACTAAATTGCAAAAAGAAAGAAACTATCTTAAGTATGATTCATAGGTTTAATGAAAATTCTCTAATCAATATTATTTGATAAGAATAGTACTTTCAATCGTCAGAATCTTCAGTCATCATGAAATTGCTTTAACAAGTGATGAGGATACATTCCTTTCACCTTTCCATTCTTCACATCCTTCAAAACGTAAGTTCCTGGATGGTGTATTTTGGTAATCACAAATGGTCCTTGATACAATAATTGCCATTTTGTGTTCTTCCTCTGTATAAGTGAAGCCTTAGGATGAGTTTTTACTAAAACTTGGTCTTTCGCTTTATATGTTTTTACTTTTCCAAGTTGATTGTCAAAATA
Organism: Schistocerca serialis cubense; assembly: GCF_023864345.2. Taxonomy (NCBI): domain Eukaryota; kingdom Metazoa; phylum Arthropoda; class Insecta; order Orthoptera; family Acrididae; genus Schistocerca; species Schistocerca serialis. Next base: position 140,619,276 of record NC_064649.1, on the reverse strand, counting down.
TATTTTCCTTTTTCTTGCCTTGTCCATTATATTAAGTAAGGATTGTCGTACTTTATTTTGTAGGTCTATTGTGTTAATAGCTACTTTAGGAATTGGTCGAATCCAGTCATTCTGTTCCTGTTTTCCAAACATCAGTTCGTATGGGGTGTATTCTGTCGTAGTATGTGGCATATTGTTTACAATTTCCAGAAAATCGTGAAGATAATCGATCCATTTGGGTTGTTGGTTGTGGCAATATGTTCTCATGAACCGGTTTAATTCACAAAAAATTCATTCCACGGGATTCGCCGAAGGGTGGTACACTGATGTTAGAATTTGTTTTATACCACAACTGGCTAATGTTTGCCTCCAACGAAATCCAGTGAACATTGGCCCATTTTCAGAAAGAATAGCCTCTGGTTTGCCTACCTTGACTATATAATCCTTGACCAGCTTCTTGGCTATGGATGCAGCAGTAGCTGATTTTAATGGATAAAGTTTGACATACTAAGTGAATATATCAAGAAAAGCTACAATATATTTGCATCCTCCCCTTGATGATGGTAGAGGACCACAGACATCGACCGAAATGATTGACAGCGGTTTAGTGGGTATAATAGGATGTAGGAAATTTTTCACACAAAAATTTCCTGGTTTGGCTAGCTGACAAATTTTACATTTCCTTAACTGTCTGTGCACTTTCCTGTGAATGTTTGGGAAGTAGCAATATGCTTGAATCTTTCGAGCACACTTTAATACTCCAAAATGTCCCCAAGTGATGTGCGTGTGCAAAATTAAGTCATTCTCATTCTTCTCGGGAATACACACCTTCCAATTATCTGAATCAAGATGCCCTTTGAAAAATAAGATGTCGTCCTCAACTTTGTACAGTCTCTTCAGATCATCGTTTCCAGGCTTTGCTAAAGTTTCCATTATTGAATGCCAACGAGGATCTTCATTCTGTAGTTTTTCCATGTTCTTACACATGTCAAGAAAATGTTTCTTATATATTCTATCAGTCATTATAAGAACATTAAATTCGGACGGATTGTCCGTGATGTTGATAGTTGACAAATCTCCATCTGGCATTCTAGACAGTGCATCAGCGATAAAATTATCCTGTCCGCTTAGGTATTTAATTTCAAATTGAAACTCTTGGAGTAAGAGCGTCCATCTTGCTAATCTTGGATGTAATAATTTACATGTTTGCAAAAAACTTAACGCTTTGTGGTCACAGTATACTGTTGTCTTCGCTCCATATAAGTAATAGTAAAATTTCTTAAATGACCAGACTACGGCCAATGCTTCGCTTTCGGTAGTCGTATATGTTCTTTCACAAGCAGTTAAGAGTCGGCTAGCAAAAGCTATTGGACAGAAAGTTGATTTTCTATCTATCATCTTTACTTGGAAGAGGCATGAACCTGTTCCAATTTCCGAAGCATCTGCCATTAAACTGAATTTTTGGCTCATATCTGAATGATATAATATTTGTGAATTGACTAAGGCATGTTTTATTGCTTCAAATGCATTCTGACATTGTTGCGTCCACACCCACAGAGTATTTTTTGTGCAACAAGCTGTACAACGGCTCTGCATTAATAGAGTGGTCGTGAATGAAACACCTGAAAAAAGAGATAACTCCGAGGAAGCCCTTTAACTGCCTTTTTGTTGTTGGAAGTGCAAAGTTTTTGATTGCCTTTAGTTTCTCGGAGTCCGGTAAGATGCCTTTTCCATTTATAAGATGACCCAAAAATTTGATTTTATCTCAAGCAAAGTGGGACTTTTGCAGATTTGCGGTTATGCCTGCTTCCTTGAAACGTTCTAACACTCTTCTCAATAAATCAACATGCTCCTTCCATGTGGTCGTAGCTATGAGCATGTTGTCCACAAACAAAGTTAAATTGCTTCGAAGTGCAGGTCCCAATGCATAATCTAGAGCATTTATAAAAACTCCTGAGCTCACGTTTAGCCCGAAAGGTAAAACCTTAAATTGATAGCTTCTACCTGCATGTACAAATGCGGTGTACTTTTTTGATGGTTCGTCTAGAGCCACCTGCCAAAATGAACTTCTCAAATCAATATTTGTTAAGTATTTCATCCCCTCGAACTTTTGAATTAGCTCATCGATATTTTCCGGATGAGTTCGCATGGGCACGATAATCTTATTTATCTGCCATGCGTCTAGCACGAGACGAACTTTTACTCCCTTTTTTGAGACAACATGAAGCAGAGTACAGTATGGACTCGTCGAAGGTTCGATCAGATCCCATTCAAGCATCTGGTGGATTTCCACATCAACTGCCTTTCGTTGGTGCCACGGTACTGGATAAAAAATATGGCAGAAAACTTGGTGTGGTATCACATCCAAATGGCATGTGTATCCCTTGATTACACCAGGTCTTTCTTGAAAGACTTCATGATATTCCTGTAGAAGATCATATAATTGCTTTCTTTGGTGTTGTTGCAAATATTCAGGTTCTTGTACCTTTTCATATACCATATCTTCAGGGTTTAAAACTGGTTGCAAGTAATTAATTTGGTAATACCGTACAGGTTTGCTATGTATCCACTTTATTTGCAGCTTTCGTCCCTGACAATACTTTCCATGGGTACTATATTCCCTGAGAAGATTCACTTGATGTTTCTGATCTATTATTGCAAAACTGGCTCGGCCTAGAGAAAAATCGATATGCCAATTTCTCTCTCTAAATTCATCTATATCCAGGATACAGTCCTCAACCAATTTTTCTATTACAAGGAACGTGCAATTTATAGCTACATTTCCTATATCTAACTGGAGTTGAGTCTGCACTTTAACCTGAGAAGACTTATGACCAGTAGGACCTACATTTCTACAACATTGAACAGGAAAAATCAGTGGATTTGCTTTCTGAAGTATTCTTTGAAATAACTTCTCAGAAACGACATTTACTACTGCTCCTGTATCTAAAGTAACTTGCACAGTAATGCCTTCAATTGCCACCTGAATTTTCGCAACAGGTTCAGTGATATGTTCCTCTTGACAAGGCATCATATCCTGCTGAAGTTCTTCTATTAATAATTTGCCATCATTGTACCGAAAGAAATTGACGCTTGAATTTTCGCCCCTGAAAACTTCCTCGACAGCACCGTCGGGGCTTCTGACAGTCGAGTTTAGTTTGACGATTGTCCATTATTAGTAGATGTCTGCTCCATTATGTTGGTTATTATTGGTGGTTGATTTCTCCATTCATTTGCATTATCATTTGGTACCCAACCTGAAGTTTGTGGTTGGTTGTGATATTCTTGGGTTGGTTGCTGATATCGGCGTTTTTGTTGATAATTCCCTTCTTGATAGTATCCTTTCCTCTTCTTATTATTCTTCCTCCATTTCCGTTTATATGTTTGTTCACACTGTTGGTCATGATTACACTGGTCGGGATTTTCGTTACCAAATTTCACGTTTTTCTGGAAATAATTCACCTGTGGGTTTGGTGAATTGTGTGCAAAAGGTTTGTTTCCATACTGTTTGTTGCTACTATTGTATTTGTTAGGTTGGTAACTTGGCTGGTTATAGCGCACACGTGATTCTTCAAATAGAATGTCTATTGAATCCAATGTGGCTAGAAAATCTTCCACATGTTGTTCAGGCACATGTATAAGTTTTTCCTTAACTTCAAGTGGAAGTTTGCCCTTTAATATTTGAATGATATCCTGCGTCGGGATTGGTTCATTCCAGTATTTACTTTTATTTATATACTTCTCGAAATACTTTCTTAAAGATCCATTTTTGAAAGAAAAAGGTTGTGGGTCAAAAACTTCCTTACATAGTCTTTCTTGTACTCCCTTATTCCAGTATTTGTGCAAGAAAGAGCGTTCAAATTGGTCATATTCTTGACACCAGTCGGATGCTTCTGACGCCTACATCGATCCATCTCCATGTATGAATCCTGCAACGTACATAATTTTTTGTTGCTCAGTCCACATTCACGGCAATATCCCTTTAAATTGCTTGATAAAAACCACAGGATTGATCGACTTCCTTTCGGGAATAAATATCTGGAATTGACGATATTAAACATTTTTTCTTCATTCATAGTCACAGGTGTATTCTGGTGGCTACTTCACGGCGAATGATAATCTCAATAATTTGTTTCTGGTTGATTACGTAAATATGCACCAATACATGGATATTGTTGCATGGATTCAGTTTCACTGGTTTCATCAGGAATAATGTCTGCTTTTGATAAACTGCAAGTAGTATGTGCCCCTCTAGTATTTACTAGACTTTGCTGGCATGCTTTTAATGTATTTTCTATCTTTGCTTTCCAAGCAGGAAATTCATGTCCTATATTCTCCTTAATCTCTTTAACTTCTGCTTTAAGTTGTTCTTGTGCAGCTTCATTGTTAACTTGCACGTTAGAAACTATTTCTTTCAAGGTTTTGTCAACATAATTTCGCACTGTCTCGGTTTGCTCTTTCGCCCAATCTTCAATGTCCTTAGAGAATGCGATCTTATGTTCATTGAAAAGTTTCTCTATGTGTCTCTCGCCTTCGAGACAGAGTGTCTATCCTCCGAGTAAGCTCAATGACAGCTTGCTCGTTATCGTGCTTAATTGTATTCACGTCTTGTGCAGTAGTGTTCTGTACATGAATAACTTCCTGCACTTGATGATTTAGTGTATCTTGACGACATAAGATGTCTTTGTATTTGTTCGTTAAGGGGCTCCGGAAAGGCTCAAAATCATGAAAAGTTCAATTTTTACTTTTTTGCGTTTTCTGAATCTGCAGACTATTACCTTTTAATAGATATATAATTTATTCAATTCCGAAGACTACAACTATTTTTAAATTTTTTTTGAAATGTGTTCTACATGGGTGTGACCCACTGTGGCGCTGTTAAACTGCTATCAAATGGTGTTATTATTAACGTCCGTATTCATCAGGTACATTTTAGTGATGTGAGATAAAGTATGTGTTGTGGCTAACCTGTGATGGTTCAATATATATCGCTGGTGTGATTGTTGATTGTTTCATGTTTATTTACTCTGTCGTTATCTCGAAAATATTCGTAATTAATTCTGTTTCTTGAGTCTCTGTTTTGTTGAAGTATAATAATGAGTAAAAGTAAAGTTATTAGAAATCCTCTGAAGGCTTTTAAGAAAAGGAGAAATGTTGGAAAGCCAAAAGTATGTGTTATTACTGTAAACAATAAAGACGATAACCAAGTGAGAGTACCTAACCTCTCAAGTACACCTGCCCATAGCAGTCAAAGTGGGAAAGAAAATACTTCACAGAAGAAGCTTGGTTCAATGAATGAAAACTATGAATGTTTTATGGGCGAATCCGATGTGAATGAAATATTTGATATGTCGGTTCTCAAAGGAATTTTTTCAAACTGTGTAAGATGTATTCATTGTAGTGAAGTTGGCCTGGAACTCTCCATAATAAAGCACGTAGGACTTGCTAGTGAAATACAACTGAAATGTGATAAGTGTTCATACATGACCACCTTTTGGAACAGTGTTGCAGTAACTGCAACTGTAGAAAATGGTAGCAAAATCTACGAACACAACAACAAGCGATGCTTGCTTTAGACAAGGAATGCCTTCAGGCTGCAGACAGGGCTGTAAAGAGTCTAGAAATACAAGCAAGAGCAAACAGGAGGAGGAACAAGAGGAAGCTGGAGGAGGAGTTTGCAGAGGATGAAGATAATCCATCCTATGGACCTGGAATGCACTAAAAAGTTAATCCAATCTTTGTCGCTCGATTCCCAAAACTTTTATTTTCTCATACTAATTACATGTTTTCTAAGGATCTTCCAAACATATTTGTTTCAAACTTTCAGTAAATGTTACACAGTACCTTCTGCATAATTTAACACAGCCTTTTTCCAATTGAAAAAAAATCATCTTTAATAACTGAACTAAAATTTTGTAAAATCCCTGTGTTAAGTTGTAGCCCATATTCCAATAAATAATCTGTAAAAAGTTCAACTTCCTACCTCAAATACCTTGTGAGGAAAGATGTAATTTATAAGCGTTATTTTAACATTGCAAGTATAGGGCATTCCGGAGCCCCTTAATTCCTGATACTGTTGTTCTTGTGTAACTATGAGTTGTGCCTGACTGGTAATCAAGTGACTCTGCTTTGTTTCCAAACTCTGGAATTTTTCAGTAATCTTATCATTTATTTCTTTTAGTTTATTAGATTGCTCCTGAGCCAAATTAAATTACGCACTCTCCAATACTTGGAATCTACGATTCATGTCATTTGCAAAAGTGGATTGCGTAGTTTCCAATGCCTGGAATCTACGATTCATGTCGTTTGCAAACGTGGATTGTGCCATTGCAAGATTAGATTGCGATGTTTCCAATGCCTTAATCCCTTGTGTTATGACAGTCAAACTTGACATCAGCTGGGATAACAAATCGGTATTCTCAGCAATTGGCGATTGCACTGGGCTTAATGAGGATTGTACCGACACAATTTTCGGTACAGTCATTTCGTTTTCACACGCGTCTGTGTCAGAGATGAAATTCATGTTTGTTGGTTGCTGCATATTTCTCTGGACTTCTTTCGACATATGAATGTCGGAACTGGCAACCGTTTGTGTTGAGGGCATGAGCGCATTAATTGTTACTGGTTGCTCAGCCGTAATCGACATATCGCTAACTACGGCGGTATTAAATTCTGTGGCACTAGCTGACGATGCATTCACACTATTTAATTCATTTTGTGGCATTGTGATGCGTGCTTGCTTATTGGCTTCGAACATAGATCTAGTTGTCACCATGTAAATGAGCAATTGACAGTTTCTCCTCTAAATAAGTCCTACAAAAGTGACTATTAAAATTTTACACACGCAAAAAGCGTTAATGTCCTAATGCTGTTAATGTACACTTTACAATGTGACACAAAAAAGTACATAAATAACACATAAAATATTGTCTTACTATATCTACTGAAATACTGGAATTCTAGTAAAAGAAATATAGTAACACTATTTATACTTAGAAAATTAATACATGAAAGGTCACTACAATGCCTAAATGCTCAAGAAAGCAAGTAATTCAAATGTTCTGGCCTTTTTGAAGTTTCTGCTTGGCTGCTGGGACGGCGCACTCGTTCTCTTCACAAGATACTCTTGCACGTTCAGTTAGCATGAAACATACAAAGGACCATAATGTAGTTACTCTATAAAACTAGACATATATACACACAATGAAACATTAATTACTAAATTACTAACATATTTATTTTTGTGGCGGTGTTCGTAGCGACAAGCAATTCGCTGTAGAAACGGCTTACGAAGTCACCGCCACACTTTAATAGTGGGCCGACAGGTCCGCTGGAACAGTGAACAGAAAGATGAAAGCCCAATCACTCAGATTAAATAAAAGTCGGTACTTATCTTTATTAACGAAGATACAGAAACACAGTAGTGAACTCCGTGTCTACAGAAATCTGTCTAGTTCGAGTCGGAGCGGCTAGGTCAGCGTCGGCTGACGACAAACAACAACTCTGCTGCGATGAACACACAACTGACTAGCAAGTACACAATTAGGTGGCGAGTATACAACTGAGCGGTGAATACAGAACTGTCCTAGCGCTCGCGACTCCAGCGCTTAAGAAGCCAGAAGCCAGCGGTGGCGCGCGCAGACTTGCGGCGATTTCCTGTATCGCGGGCGCTGCTTATGCGGACGGCGTCCGGACTTTGATGCTGCCAACCTTTTGGCAGCGGGCTCGGGTGGCATTACTGGCTAGGATATAACATTTATATTGCGGATTCACTATGAGTGTTGTATCAGGATCGTGTCCTGTTACGGTCGCCATCTATAAAGACTCCATTTATTACTAGGCTAATTACTGTTTAGCTCTACAGGGCCTTTATACTGAAATGTTTCCCCACACCACCTAGTATTGTCTTTCTATGTGTGTGAGTAACTGTATGTTCATTGTTGTGGGTAAATACATACAGCGTACACAGGGCGGTGTGTGAAACTGATAGCGATTACACTCTTCCGCTGTTGTAGAAATCTGCTCCAGATGCTGCAGATACTGTGTTGAGCTGAAAGTGGTAACCAAAGTACGGAGAAATATTCTTTGGGGCTCTGTTGCATAGCAATCAGATTGCTTTCAGTTCTGAGAAATGTCCAGTTACTATTGTGGATTTGAATGATCCATGAAGTGACTTCTTTTCCGAAGAAAACATCGAACTATTTCACTAGAACTGAACGCTCCCGTCGGAACTGTTCTCAGCTGTTGTTTATTAGTAAATCACAATAGCAGTATATCGCTGGCTGTATAATAAGACGTATCTTCTTGAAATGAACAATATTTTATTGTTCTATTAACTGATTTCCTTCCATATGCACTTATATTTTACAATGTGAATCAAAAACTCTCAATGGCGTCGATTTTTTACATCACAAGAATGGCTCTCCTCTCCTCAAAATTACTCTTAACAAGAACAAAAAAACTCTATATCCTAAGAATAATTATGTGAGCGCTGACCGCCACAGAGTAATAAACAATATCTTTGTCTCTCTCTCGCACTGTCACAGCAAGTTACGCTGCATGGTACATCATAGTACCTGTCGGTGCATGAAATGAAAATATATCTTGATCCATACAATGTACTTTGTCAAAGTATAAATAAAAATAAGATAATGACCATCTTCAAGTAAAATTGTCACAAAATTAAACTTAAATCTAAGGTGAGGGGGATGACAAAGATACCTACAAAGTGGCACAACTGTCACAAAGGAAAAGTCATGAAAACAATACCTTACACAAGTTTTGAATCAAAGAATTGCAGCATTGATGATAATATCCTACTCCTTGAGAAAGCCTAAATATCAGGTTTATAATCTGTAAGCCATTGTTAACACAGTGCAAAAGAGCAAAATTATACATTCACCACCATCTCACAATGAGAAATTTTAGGGTTATGCATGGACAAGAAAAAATTTCCAGGATTTCTTTAACAAAAACACACTTTTTCCCAAGAGAAAACACACTATACCCTGGGTGAAAATACATTTTTTCCATGTTAAGTGACAATATACTTTCCCACTGAGCTATAAAATTTATCAGTCCTGGGAACTGTACAGGTTTTATGCTCCAGCGTAGAACTTCCTGGCACTTTAGGAAACCATGATGCACTTTTGTGAGCCAATGATAGCTCGTGTCACAAGATCTTGCTCCCAATGGCAGCTGGTATTCAGAGCATAGGACACGTGTTGTAGTCAGCCAATAGCAACATCACTGCTAAGTAGCATGAATCCACAAACATGAAATATTAATGTTTAAATTTATATGCATATATGCAATACAGCTACAAGTAAAGCTATACTTTCACAGATAATAATGGTCATCAAATTTTTTTAGTTTCTTCTAAGGATTTGGCTGGGAACAATCTTAAGAGTACAGCTTAATTGCACGAGCTGAAAATTTCTGACGAGCACAATTATAAATGTCACTGCGGTCCACCAAATATTTCATAGATTATGCAGCCGAATATGTGTTTTGTTGAACATCGACATTTTAAGCCAGTTATGTATCAAATTGCTCAAGAACTCGCATTACTTTTTTAAGGATAATTATACTTTGCCATTGTTATAGCATAGTTTGTAATCTATGGAAGAACTAAATTAAATATGAAAAAGTAACCTTGAAGCTTGGCGCTTTTTACTGTGTCTTATCCTCTACGAGATACCGAATGGAAATATGCCAGAAAAATTTTAAATAATATCACAATTTTCTAGTGTTCTAGGACCAAAATTTTTCTAAGTGGCAGGTTCTAAATATGTTAGTTTTGAACCAGAGTCAAATGCTCTGAGAGTTACAAAATTCATCAGATATTATCACATGTAACGTAGTTCATCTCTTTTTTTTATGGTTTTAGGGCGCAAAACTTCTATGATCATAAGCGCCCATTCTGTGGCTTAGGGAAGGGTAAAAACTGAATGGGAAATCAGCAGCAATGGGACCGAAACTCAAAAAGGGGGGAAACAAAGCAGAAGGAAATCTTAGAAATCTACCATATAAGGGAAAGGGGGGGGGGGTGTTTTACCCAAAAAAGAGCTTCAAATGACCGATGTCATCTCACTGACACTGATAAACTCAAAGATGTGATCGGCTGAGCATGTGTATCTGCTAAAATGTAAAATGGAAGATATATCAGGCAACAGATGTAAATGAGAGCATAGCGGATTAAAACGGGGGCACTGAAGTAAAAGATGTATCACCGTCCACAGTTGAGTGCAGTGGGGACAAAGCAGGTGTGGATCACCACTTAAAAGTTGTCGATGGCTAAAAAGACAGTGCCCTATACAGAGTCTAGTTAAAATTACCTCCTCCCACGACTAGGTCAGGAGGAAAAGGTCCAAGCACACGGATGGGGTTTCATGTCCCGTAATTTATTATCAGGAAGTGTAGAACAATGTGCGTGCCATAAAAGAGCAACACAATGACATAAAACACTCCGCAGATCGGTGAAGGGAATCATGCGAATAGCAGACTGAAGAAGAGAGACTGCAGCCTTGGCCGCTATATCGGCTACCTTGTTTCTGTGGATACCATCATGCACTGGGACTCAGAGGAATGCCACAGAGACGCCCCCCAAGTGGAGGCAGTCCTGAATCCAGTGGACCAGAGGATGGACAGGATAAAGAGCTTGGAGGCTGAGGGGAGAGCTGAGCGAATCTGAGCATATAATATACTGTACCTGCTTATGGCGAGGGAGGTATTGGACAGCTTGGAGAACAGTGTAAAGCTCCGCGGTAAAAACCGAACACTGGTCGGGAAGCCAAAATCTAATAAGGGTGTCGCCAACAATATAGGCACTCCCAACAACAAATGTTGTTTTAGAGCCATCAGTGTAAATAAATGTGGCATCCTCCATTTGTGCACACAGAGCAGCAAATGCCTAATGATAAATGAGGGGAGTGGTACTATCCTTGGGAAGGTGGCAAAGGTCACAGAGCAAGCAGGTCTGGGGGTGAAGCCGAGATGGTGCCATACCCCCAGTTGTCTCTTGACTTTCTTTAGTTTTAGGAAAGAGAAAGGAAAGAACGTAGCAGTTGACAGAAGCAGACTCCCGGAGGTAGTAGATAGGAAGGGTGGTCTACTGTAAATCCAAGGAGGCGTCAAAAAAAAAAAAAAAGGTCATGGGCAGGATGAGCAGGCATTGAATACAGACAACTAGCATAACGACTCAGAAGGACAGCTCACCGATTGGACAGTGGAGGTTCAGCAGTCTCAGCGTAAAGGCTCTCCACGGGGCTGGTGTGCTAGTGTAAAAAGCTCCAGACACTAAACCCAATCCACGGTGGTGGACAGAGTTGAGACGCCGAAGAATAGATGGTCGTGCAAAGGAGTAAATTATTCTTCCACAGACCAATTTTGAATGCACTAAGGCACAATATAGGTGGAGAAGGACCCCTTGGTCCACTGCCCAGGATGTACCATTCAAAACATGGAGAGTGTTGCCAAATTGCAGACAGTGAGCCAAAAGACATGAAATGTGCGAGGAACAGCACAGTTTTCTGTCAAACATAAGACCAAGAATTTAGCGATGTTCGAAAATGGAAGGTTGACAGGGCCTAGATGTAGGGAAAGCACAAGAAGCTGCGTATGACGCAAAAAATTTAGACAGACAGTCTTACTGGGAGAAAAGTGGAAGCCAGTTTCGAAGCTCCACGAGTGGAGTGCGGTCGAGACTCCTTTAAGACGTCATTCAAGAAGGCTGGTACATTGAGAGCTGTACTAGATCACAAAATCGTTGACAAAGAGAGAGTCCGAGACATCAGGGAGGAGACAATCCATAGCTGGATTTATGGCGATGGCAAACAGTACGACACTTTGTACAGAGCCCTGGGGCACCCCGTTTTCTTGGGAGAAAGTACAGGAGAGAGTAGTGTTCAGCCACACTTTAAATGAGCGCTCTGTCATAAATTCACAAATAAAAAGGGGTAGTCAACCTCGAAAGCCCCAAGAGAACAGTGTGCGGAGGATGCCTGTCCTCCAACAGGTATCGTGTCCCCTCTCCACGTCAGAAACTATTGCTACCGTTTGGCGTTTCCTGAGAAAATTGTTCATGATATAAGTGGAGAGAGCAACAAGATGGTCAACTGCAGAAGGATGCTTTCAGGTAACACGAGTGACCTGATCAACGATGCTAGGAAAGTGACGGTCATCAAGTGTCACTAGAGAGAAGAAAAGTATCCAATCGGCTTGGGAAAACTTCCAGTGTCTTGGGCGCATAGATGGCAGTTGTGGCTGTAATCAAAGGACACACGGAAAATGGTCACTCGAGTGTGTATCAGCAAGAACAAACCATTCAAAGTGCCGAGCTAGCTGAACAGTACTGACCGAGAGGTCCAAATGAGAGAAATTGTTGTGGAGGCAGACAAAGATGTAGGTTCCCCAGTGTTGAGGCATGCAAGATCCGCTTGGTATAAGAGGTCAGTCAATAGAGAGCTTCACATACAAAGACACAGATCCCCAAGATCAACCACCAACAGGGGGCCGGGAGCTGACCAAGGAGATGAAGAATATCAGCTCTTGTCATCGGTGTGCACGATGGAATACATATAGTACAAAGAGAGAAGGTGTATCCAGAAAGGGAAAGATAGACAGTGACATCTTGGAAGGAACTGTTTAAGGGAATTGGATGATAATGGACAGTATCATGGAGTAGAATCATAAGCCCCCATGTGCCAGAGTGCCATGAACAGAGGGGAGATCAAAACAGACTGATTGGAAATGAGGGGGAACAAAGCGATTTTGGGGATGCAGCTTTGTTTCCTGAAGACAGAAGACAACCAGGGAGTAGGATCGTAAGAGGATCGACAATTCATCCCGATTGGCTCGAATGCCGCAGATATTCCAATGGGTAATTGACACAGTGTGGAGAGAAAGGGGAAGAATTTTACCACGGTTACTGTCAACTCGACAAGCGCTGAGAGCTGGCGGCCGACAGCGAGGATCAGCATTCAGCCGAAGGCAGAAGATCCTGATCCATAGGTTGTTTAGGGGGCAGTTCCTGCCACCAGGGATCGGCCGCCAGTGGTGCGCGTCGGTGACTCGGAATATGGCTGAGGGTGATTACCGCTGGGTGGCACTGTAGATGAGACACGCTGTGGGGCGACCAATTTTGGGGCTCGTGATTTAGCAGGAGCTGATGAAGGCTGAGCCAGAGAGTGAGCAGGTGACAGTGCGGAGGTTGAATGGGCGATCTTTGGGCTGGCCGATCTGACGATCGTGGCACTAAAGGTGAGATCTCAAGTCTGCTTGGCTACCTCCTTAGTAAGCCGAGGAGAGGCAAGGGCAGTGCCACATTTACCTGCTGGGGGCACAGTGGGCTTTTGACTGGCAAATAACTTACGAGCAGCAAAAGTAGACACCTTTTCCTTCACTCGGATTTCCCAAATAATTCGTTCATCTTTGAAAACGGTGCAGGGCAATCTCTAGAGGAAGCAGCATGGCCGCCCATGCAGTTGATGCAATGAGGGGATGGAGGTGGACAATAACCCTCATGGGCATCCCTGCCACATGTAACACATTTGGCCAGATTGGAACAGGACTGGCTGGTATGATTAAACTGCCGACACCAATAGCAATGCGTAGAGTCAGGGATGTAAGGACAAACTGAAATTGTCTCATATCCTGCTTTAATGTTTGATGGGAGCTGAACTCTGTCAAACATCAAGAAGAGAGTGCGGGTTGGTACCAAGTCCTTGTTAACCCTTTTCATGACTATGTACAGCTGTTACGCCCTGGTCAGACAGGTAGTTTTGAATGTCCTCATTGGACAATCCATTGCGTGAGCATGTATAAACCACCCCACATGATGAATTTAAAGTGCAGTGCACATCCACCCAGGCAGGGAAGGTGTGTAGCAGTGGAGTGTGCAGTAATTTTTATGCCTGGAGGGCACTGACTGCTTCTAACAATGAGGTGCTGTAACGCCCCAATGACCACCTTATAGTCAATTAAGAAAGAACATGAAGTAGGGAAAGTTATCTTGGCAGTTATGACATCTTTGCCGATGAGCTAACACGAAAGAGTTTTGTCAACAACTACACTGTACACCACTGAGCATATTTGTTAGCGAAACAGAAAGAAGAAACATCGTATTTCAGCAATGGACAAATATCCCTGTGACAAACGTGAAATTAATATCTCAAAACTTGTCCAAAGTAATGTCATCAGAGCTAACTTTTATGTGGAAGAGAGTTGTAAGCGCAACGAAGAAATTCAATGCGCCTACAGTGCTCTTCCACAGAAGAAGTCACTTGCTAGCACTCATCCAGTGCAGACGTACGAGAGCAGTTCTGATCTGAATTATTGAGTTTGCGAATCATGACGAGATTGTTTTCGAGTTTAGAAGTGTTTGTTGCCTGACGGGATTCATGGCTTAAGAAACTGATTTTATGAACTGAGACAGGAACAGATAAACTCATTTGACCGTGCACTATGGGTTAATTGAAATCTAATAATGGAATTAGTGAACATTGGACTTGACTTTAAATTAGTTGGACCTTAAGGAGAAGTGAACATTCTATGAAAGAATACATGCAATTAGTCTTGAGTAGTCCCCAAGTACACGAAATCATGAAGATAAAACAAGTACACTAAAGTGTTGAGTTGTGGTAATTGCCAAGAAACTATAACTCAATTGGTCTGACTTAACTAAACTATTCCGTGTGCATGTGGTGTGGGAGTTATAAGTATTTAGTGACAAAATAACAGAGAACTGTTCGTTACCAGTTAAATACCCAATGTTTGATAAATAACTAAATCAACAACTACTCATGAAAGACTATTTCATTGAAGTGCATATATTCATGTCATTAGTTGAGAAGTGAACTTTAAAATATTTTTGTATTACAATGCAATCTTACAAAGACTGAATCAAAGAGTATCTCTGGATCTCGCTGCATACCAGCACAATAATTCCATAGCAATGAGACAATAGCGTAAGAAGAAACTGTTAACTAAAATAATTCCTTGCAATCAGTGGTGTGTGCTATGTGAATGAGAGAAGAATTAATAACTACTGCAAATCTGGGCAATTAACAGTACAATATTAATAATAAAAAGCATTAATTATACGAGTTCACATAAGTGGAAATGTTGTGGACTTGTAATTGAGATTTGACGACTACGCGAGGAACGCCTTTTCGGAAGTTTTTCAGGTTTTTTTTCCTCCCGTTAATCTACATTATATTGCATCATGTCTCTGCTATGCCGCCAGAGCTGTGGCAGTAGCAGCTCTATGGCGTCGACCACATCAGCACGTAGTTGGAGTCTGGGCGCACGCGCCACAGTGTCATTCCGTTATCAGGAACAAGACCTCACCGGACCTGCAATTGCATCAATGAATAATGAAAGGACTGACTGTGAAGTCTCGACCTTCATCAGACCGATAAACAACTAGTAACTGTGGCACTAACTGAAGAATTGTCTGTGGCTGAGATTCATGAAACTTTTGCTTGTGAGCAGAAGTTGTAGACGTAGAGGAAACCATTCCAAAAGTATCCCCCATTATTACCAGCATCTCCGATAGTGCAGTCCTTCCTTGTGGTGCCCTCTCAGAGGGCACTCCCAACTTAGGTGACTGTTCACACCTCAGGTCATATCTCCCGAGGAACAGACAGAGGGACCAACTGGCACATTTGGAAGGTATCAACTTGGGTAATCACCCCTCCCTGGGCCTGGTCTTTACCAGGGGGTACGTACGTGTCCTACCTGGCTACCTGGGGTGGGAAATTACACGTTACCCAGTCACCGGCTACGCGTGGGTCGGCCTTCAGACACACACCGGGAGGAAAGAAAGAGAAAGGGAGGAACAAAGAAAAGGAAAGAAGAGAGGTCTCAAATGCGACAGCAGAGAAGAGGGTAAAGAGAAGAACCAAGGAAAAGAGAAGGACAAAGGGAGGACAGAGACTTTCCAGCATAGAGAGGAAAGGAGAGAAGCTACGTCTTACAGTTAAAAGCATCCGTCTCCAGACGTAGGCACAAAACCAACTTCCAAAGAGGTTGAAGGGGAAAGGAAGAAGCGGGAGAAGGGGGGGGGGGGGGGCAGGTCAAAGGATGGGGGACGGGGAAAGATGTGGAAAAGGAAGGTATGCAGCCCGGAAAGGAAAGAGAGCTGCACTAGCTCGGGGTCCCGTGCCCGCCATGATGTGTGTGCACGAACGAGCTGTGGACGCCCTAGGGGGATAGTTCATCTTGTGTGAAAGAAAATTTACTATGAAAGCAGTGATTCTCAAGTGCTGTTCACAATATTTTTCTGCAACCTGGTAGAAATGTAAACAGTTGTGACATCATGCTCATCAAAAGCAGTTTGTTGTCACAAAATCTTCACTGTAAAGCCTTCCATGCATTTTTCTGCATGTTTCTGCTCTGTGTTTAGTTGTTGTCAATGGGGCATTTTCTTTGCAACTAATGTTTTATTTTTGTGTTATTCTCTTGTTAATGTTTTACTGCTGCAGCAATATCCTGCAGTAATTGGCTAAAGTAAAATTCTTTGTTGGAGAAGCAGTTCTTACCAGTCAAAAATATTACAGTAATTTACCTGAAAACTACAACAATGAAAAATTTCCAGACTTCTAAAAAATTGGCAGGTGAAAAAATTTCCACACTTTTCTCACATTTCCTTGTTGTCCTGGGACGTATATACCCCGAAATTATGCTGTACTCAATGCAACATTTTATATATATATAAATAATAGAAGGAAACATTCTACATGGGAAAATTATATCTAAAAACAAAGAAGATGTGACTTACCAAACAAAAGCGCTGGCAGGTTGATAGACACACAAACAAACACAAACATACACACAAAATTCTAGTTTTTGCAACCAATGGCTGCTTCATCAGGAAAGAGGGAAGGAGAGGGAAAGACGAAAGGATGTGGGTTTTAAGGGAGAGGGTAAGGAGTCATTCCAATCCCGGGAGCGGAAAGACTTACCTTAGGGGGAAAAAAGGACAGGTATACACTCGTATACACACACATATCCATCTGCACATACACAGCCACAAGCAGACATTTGTAAAGGCAAAGAGTTTGGGCAGAGATGTCAGTCGAGGTGGAAGTACATAGGCAAAGATGTTGTTGAATGACAGGTGAGGTATGAGTGGCGGCAACTTGAAATTAGCAGAGGTTGAGGCCTGGCGGGTAACGAGAAGTGAGGATATACTGAAGGGCAAGTTCCCATCTCCGGAGTTCGGATAGGCTGGTGTTAGTGGGAAGTATCCAGATAATCCGGACGGTGTAACACTGCGCCAAGATGTGCTGGCCGTGCACTAAGGCATGTTTAGCCACAGGGTGATCCTCATTACCAAACAAACACTGTCTGCCTGTGTCTGTTCATGCGAATGGACAGTTTGTTGCTGGTCATTCCCACATAGAAAGCGTCACAGTGTAGGCAGATCAGTTGGTAAATCACATGGGTGCTTTCACATGTGGCTCTGCCTTTGATCGTGTATACCCTCCGGGTTACAGGACTGGAGTAGGTGGTGGTGGGAGGGTGCATGGGACAGGTTTTACACCGGGGGCGGTTACAAGGGTAGGAGCCAGATGGTAGGGAAGGTGGTTTGCGGATTTCATAGGGATGAACTAAGAGGTTACGAAGGTTAGGTGGACGGCGGAAAGACATGCTTGGTGGAGTGGGGAGGATTTCGTGAAGGATGGATCTCATTTCAGGGCAGGATCTGAGGAAGTCATATCCCTGCTGGAGAGCAAACATTCAGAGTCTGATCCAGTCCCGGAAAGTATCCTGTAACAAGTGGGACACTTTTGGGGTTGTTCTGTGGGAGGTTCTGGGTTTGAGGAGATGAGGAAGTGGCTCTGGTTATTTGCTTCTGTACCAGGTCGGGAGGGTAGTTGCAGGATGCGAAAGCTGTTTTCAGGTTGTTGGTGTAATGGTTCAGGGATTCCGGACTGGAGCGGATTCGTTTGCCACTAAGACCTAGGCTGTAGGGAAGGGACCGTTTGATGTGGAATGGGTGGCAGCTGTCATAATGGAGGTACTGTTGCTTGTTGGTGGGTTTGATGTGGATGGACGTGTGAAGCTGGCCATTGGACAGGTGGAGGTCAACGTCAAGGAAAGTGGCATGGGATTTGGAGTAGGACCAGGTGAATCTGATGGAACCAAAGGAGTTGAGGTTGGAGAGGAAATTCTGGAGTTCTTCTTCACTGTGATCCAGATCATGAAGATGTCATCAATAAATCTGTACCAAACTTTGGGTTTGCAGGCCTGGGTAACCAAGAAGGCTTCCTCTAAGCGACCCATGAATAGGTTGGCGTACAAGGGGGCCATCCTGGTACCCGTGGCTGTTCCTTTTAATTGTTGGTATGTCTGGCCTTCAAAAGTGAAGAAGTTGTGGGTCAGGATGAAGCTGGCTAAGGTAATGAGGAAAGAGGTTTTAGGTAGGGTGGCAGGTGATCAGCATGAAAGGAAGTGCTCCATCACAGCGAGGCCCTGGACATGCGGAATATTTGTGTATAAGGAAGTGGCATCAATGGTTACAAGGATGGTTTCCGGGGGGTAACAGACTGGGTAAGGATTCCAGGCGTTCGAGAAAGTGGTTGGTGTCTTTGATGAAGAATGGGAGACTGCATGTGATGAAGGTGTTGATTTACGTAGGCAGAGATACGTTCTGTGGGGGCTTGGTAACCAGCTACAATGGGCGGCCGGGATGATTGGGTTTGTGAATTTTAGGAAGAAGGTAGAAGGTAGGGGTGCGGGGTGTCGGTGGGATCAGGAGGTTGATGGAGTCAGGTGAAAGGTTTTGTAGGCGGCCTAAGGTTCTGAAGATTCCTTGAAGCTCTGCCTGGACATCAGGAATGGGATTACCTTGGCAAACTTTGTATGTAGTGTTGTCTGAAAACTGACGCAGTCCCTCAGCCACATACTCCTGACGATCAAGTACCACGGTCGTGGAACCCTTGTCCGCCGGAAGAATGGCAATGGATCGGTCAGCCTTGAGATCACGGATAGCCTGGACTTCAGCAGTGGTGATGTTGGGAGTAGGATTGAGGTTTTTTAAGAAGGATTGAGAGGCAAGGCTGGAAGTCAGAAATTCCTGGAAATTTGAAGAGGGTGATTTTGAGGAAGAGGAGGTGGGTCCCGCTGTGACACAGGATGGAACTGTTCCAGGCAGGGTTCAATTTGGATAGTGTCCTGGGGAGTTGGAGCATTAGGAGTAGGATTAGGATCATTTTTCTTCATGGCAAAGTGATATTTCCAGCAGAGAGTATGGGTGTAGGACAGTAAATCTTTGACAAGGGCTATTTGGTTGAATCTGGGAGTGGGGCTGAAGGTGAGGCCTTTGGATAGGACAGAGGTGTCAGATTGGGAGAGAGGTTTGGAGGAAAGGTTAACTACTGAATTAGGGTGTTGTGGTTCCAGATTGTGTTGACTGGAATTTTGAGGTTTTGGGGGGGTGGAGCTGGAAGTGGGAGATTGAGTAGATGGGAGAGACTGGGTCTGTGTGCAATGAGAGGAGGTTGAGGTTTGCTGGAAAGGTTGTGAAGGGCGAGTGAGTTGCCTTTCCGGAGGTGGGAAACCAGGAGATTGGATAGTTTTTTGAGATGGAGGGTGGCATGCTGTTCTAATTTGCGGTTGGCCTGTAGGAGGATGCTCTGAACAGCCGGTGTGGATGTGGGAGAGGAAAGATTGAGGACTTTTAATAAGGATAGGAGTTGACAGGTGTGTTCATTGGCTGAGTTGATGAGTAGGTGAAGGATTAGGTGGGTGAGGGCAATGGATTGTTCAGTTAGGGACTGATGGAAAGAAGGGTTACAGCCTGAGATGGGAACTTTTAAGTGTGAGGCCTTTGGGGGGTAATGCCAAATGTCAGACAAGCCTGAGAAAATAAAATATGGGAGTGTAATCTGGCTAGGGTGAAGGCATGTTTGTGGAGGGAATGTAAATAAATCTTAATGGGGTCGTTGTGGGGATGTTGTAAGGGTGACATGGTATTAGAAGGTGGAAAGTGTAACATGAGGCTGAAATGAAAATGAAAATAAAAATGTATGGGGAGAGATAAAGGTGAACTAGAAAGCAACTGGGGATCTGGTCTGAAAAAAGGAGAAAAAGTGTTGGTTATAGCTGGGCTATGTTGATCCTGTGGTGAACTTGGGTTGGTGGACAACGATGTGAACAAAGGTTAGGTGGTTGTGTTGCCGCCAAAACATGTTAAAGGGTGGAGCAATTCGGGAAAATTTCGAAAAAACTGCGTGTAAATGTATTAAAAGGAGTGGTTTTGTGGTGGCAGATTGTGAAAATGAGGGTAACAATTGTCAGATGAAGAAATGTATGGTAGATTCGGTAAAGAGAAGGTGAATACAAAGTGAAACTACTTGCAAAAACAGAAAGAGAAAATAAGATGACAGGAAAGATTTCGAAATGCAACAGTGACAACAACAAACATAATTGTTGGGTTCAAATTAATGATATGAATATAATAGAGGGAAACATTCCACATGGGAAAAATATATCTAAAAACAAAGATGATGTGACTTACCAAACGAAAGTGCTGGCAGGTTGATAGACACACAAACAAACACAAACATACACACAAAATTCTAGCTTTCGCAACCAACGGCTGCTTCATCAGGAAAGAGGGAAGGAGAGGGAAAGACGAAAGGATATGGGTTTTAAGGGAGAGGGTAAGGAGTCGTTCCAATCCCGGGAGCGGAAAGACTTACCTTAAGGGGAAAAAAAGGACACAGGTATACACTCGAACACGCACACACGCACACGCGCGCGCACACACACACACACACACACACACACACACGCACACGCACACACACACACACACACACACACACACACACACACACACACACACACACACACACACACACACACACAGAGCCATAAGCAGACATTTGAAAAGGCGCGCGTGCACACACACACACACACACATACACACACACACACACACACACACACACACACACACAGAGCCATAAGCAGACATTTGTAAAGGCAAAGAGTTTGGGCGGAGATGTCAGTTGAGGCGGAAGTACAGAGGCAAAGATGTTGTTGAAAGACAGGTGAGGTATTAGCGGCAGCAAATTGAAATTAGCAGAGATTGAGGCCTGGTGGATAACGAGAAGAGAGGATATACTGAAGGGCAAGTTCCCATTTCCGGAGTTCTGACAGGTTGGTGTTAGTGGGAAGTATCCAGATAACCTGGACGGTGTAACACTGTGCCGAGATGTGCTGGCCGTGCACCAAGGCATGTTTAGCCACAGGGTGATCCTCATTACCAACAAACACTGTCGCATGAATGGACAGTTTGCTGCTGGTCATTCCCACATAGAAAGTGTCACAGTGTAGGCAGAGTAAGTCTTTCCGCTCCTGAGATTGGAATGACTCCTTACCCTCTCCCTTAAAACCCACATCATTTCGTCTTTCCCTCTCCTTCCCTCTTTCCTGATGAAGCAACCTCGTGAAAGCTTGAAATTTGTTTGTGTGTTTGTGTGGTTTTTATTGTTTTTATTGTCTCTACCAACATACCAACGCTTTCATTTGGTAAGTTACAGCTTCTTTCAGCACCATACGATCAACCACTCAGGCTTGTTCAACATTATTTTGTATGCCAAAGCTTGTGGGTGCGTGCGTGGGTGGGTGCGTGTGTGTGTGGGTGGGTGCGTGCCTGCGTGGGTGGGTGCGTGCCTGCGTGGGTGGGTGCGTGCGTGCGTGCGTGCGTGGGTGGGTGAGTGGGTGGGTGCGTGGGTGGGTGGGTGGGTGCGTACGTGCGTGGGTGCGTGCGTGCGTGGGTGCGTGCGTGCGTGTGTGCGTGCGTGTGTGCGTGCGTGCGTGTGTGCGTGCGTGGGTGGGTGCGTGGGTGGGTGCGTGGGTGGGTGCGTGGGTGGGTGCGTGGGTGGGTGCGTGCGTGGGTGGGTGCATGCGTGGGTGCATGCGCAAGTAAATGATGCAGCTATGACCAAACTAAACATTTAAATATGTATTACGTAAGCAAACATTTTAAGGATGAATTACCACTCTGGAGCAGAATGTGTATTGATTTGGAACTTCCTGGTAGATTAAAGCTCTGTGCTGGGCCAGGTCTCGATCCCAGCACCTTGGACTATTGTGGCCTAGTGGTCTATCAACTGAGCTATCCGAAGATGACTAGCTTGAGACATCCCCCATTCTGACAGCTTACTTTCACCAATATGGAAAGTACAAGATAGTTAATAACTAAAGTAAGGCTACAATAGTGGGTCATGAGACACGATCAGACAGCTCAGCAGATAGAGCACTCGCCTGTGAAAGGCAAAGGTTCCGGGATCAACACCTCATCTGGCTGTCTCGAAGCTATGCAGATAGTTGTCTCGCACGATAGATTGTCGACACTGCAACTTGTGATTAGCCTAGAAGTACAATCCACTAGCTAAATGACGCTTAGTATCTACTCTTCTCCCATCTGCAATGCAAACATAACAGTTACAAATTATACATTCTACTTCATATTCACTTCTCTTATTTTTATGAAGAATCATTCTGCCAAATGTTTTTCTCGGAATTAACCACAATATGACTTAGACAGAGAAACAGAGAACCACATTGCTGCAAAGCTTAAACTGAACTGAGATAAGGGACAATAAGTAAAAATTAGGAGTACTATCATGCAATAATGGTCCCTACAGGTCTCAGTCGCTTGCAGTAGCAAAAACATTCGTTATATAGCTTAACAGCTGGAGTTGAAATATAGATCCATGCCAGAATTTGGAAAAAATAGAGAGTATAAGACTGTTTCACTGAAATTGGAAATCCGTAACAAACTGCCATCCCTAAAGTATTTTTGGGCCCTGATTTCTTTAATCTGAAATTGGGAGTGTCCTGGAAAACTGAAACATCTGGCAACCCTACTGATGACACAAATGTTAAGGGACACTCTTAATATCACAGACTACTTTTTAATCTGTATATTGAGCAAGCAGAAAAATTTGGACTAGGTATTAAAATCCATGGAGGAGAAATAAAAACTTTGAGGTTCGCCGATGATATTGTAATTCTGTCAGAGACAGCAAAGGACTTGGAAGAGCAATTGAACGGAATGGACAGTCACTTGAAAGGAGGATATAAGATGAACATCAACAAAAGCAAAATGAGGGTAATGGAATGTAGTCAAATTAAGTCGGGTGATGCTGAGTGAATTAGATTAGGAAATGAGACACTTAAAGTAGTAAAGGAGTTTTGCTATTTGGGGAGCAAAATAACTGATGATGGTCGAAGTAGAGGATATAAAATGTAGACTGGCAATAGCAAGAAGAAGAGAAATTTGTTAACATCGAGTATAGATTTAAGTGTCAGGAAGTCGTTTCTGAAAGTATTTGTATGGAGTGTAGCCATGTATGGAAGTGAAACATGGACAATAAATAGCTTGGACAAGAAGAGAATAGAAGCATTCGAAATGTGGTGCTACAGAAGAATGCTGAAGATTAGATGGGTAGATCACATAACTAATGAGGAAGTATTGAATAGAATTGGGGAAAAGAGGAGTTTGTGGCACAACTTGACTAGAAGGAGGGACCAGTTGGTAGGACATTTTCTGAGGCATCAAGGGATCACAAATTTAGCATTGGAGGGCAGCGTGGAGGGTAAAAATAATAGAGGGACACCAAGAGATGAATACATTAAGCAGATTCAGAAGGATGTATGTTGCACTAAGTACTGGGAGATGAAGAAGCTTGCACAGGATAGAGTAGCATGGAGGGCTGCATCAAACCAAACCACCACAACAACAACAACAACAACAACAACATTTTAAGGTTGTTATACTTCATTATTTCACAAACTGGTAATGCAAATCATAGTATAACAAACAAACAATTCAGACTTCCTAAATATGCATTTTTGAAAGGTTTCACAGTAATGTTTTGTTAACTCTCCCAGCAAGAACACAGTATTAAGTCAACACTAATCCTTATTAAGTGTGCTCTGTTTGAAAGCAGACAACGTGAAATTTTTAAGAATATATTTTGGATAGAATTAACAATTTTGCAAATATGTTATTACTCCAGAAATGTTTGGAGACAATGACTTATCTGATAAAGAAATAACAACAGTGTACTTGAAATATCTTATTTATGAGATTTTGTTGAAATTTTTCTGTGCAGTTTCTCAAAACAACCAACTTTTTCCTAACCACTGTTTACAGTCAAGATCTAAAATTCTCATGTCATCATTAATTTTATGCCAACCTGTAGCTGAGTGTGGGCAAAAGAAAGCAATGCTTAAGTCATATGTACATGAAATGGGGTTCTCATAAATTGTTTCTGAAATCAGTCATTCTAACCTACTGGCAGTTTTTTTAAATTGTCAGCAATGGAGTGCAAGCAGAAATTATTCATTTTTCTTTTTCATAAGTGAAGTGCTTGAGATGAAATGTATTACAGGCAACCATTTGTGTACACAAACTCTGACAAACATAACTATAAGTAGCTCCACCTCACAGTGTTACCCATGCTTAAACAGTCATCTATAAAAAAATGCCCGGGTATATCTTCTATTAGTCCATCTCCCCCCCCTCCCAATCCATCCATCTTCTCCTTCCGCCCTCTCGGTCCTCCTCCTCCGTTGTCAGTATGTCAATTTTCTCCTCCCCCTGCCTGACAATCTCCTCCTCTGCCCCCTCTGTTCATCCCCTCCTCCCACCTTCTCTCACCACATTATCACTCACACACCAATAGGAGACTGGTGGTTCTTGCCCTCACAGTATTTCTTTCCAGAACACAACTAATACGTGTACCAAATTTGGTTGAAATCATTCCAGGCATTTAGGATGAACTTTTTACCTGTGGCCATGCCCATGTACACACATTCAAATATATTTTACGTATATTTACTCGTAACATATTTCACAGATACCTGTATCTCTGGTGAATTTCACACAGGTCAATGTTTATGACAATGTGTCCTCTTTGTCGTACAATGGTATAATTTTGCAGGTACTGTCTGCATCTACATCTACTATCTACATGGTTACTCTGCAATTCACATGTAAGTGCCTGGCACAGGGTTCATTGAACCATTTTCATACTACTTTTCTACCATTCCACTCTCAAATGGTATCTGGGAAAAAGCAATACCTAAACCTTTCCGTTCAAGCTCTGATTTATCTTATTTTATTATGATGATCATTTCTTCCTACGTAGGTGGGTGTCAACAAAGTATTTTCATATTCAGAAGAGAAAGTTGGTGATTGAAATTTCGTAAATCTATCTAACTGCAAAGAAGACCGCCTTTGTTTCCGTGACTGCCACCCCAACTCACGTATCATACCAGTGACACTCTCACCCCTATTATGCAATAAAACAAAATGAATTGCCCTTCTTTGCACTTTCCATCAATCCTACCAGGTAAGGATCCCACACCGCACAGCAGTATTCCAGCAGAGGACAGACATGTGTAATGTAGGCTGTCTCTTTAGTGGGTTTGTCGCATCTTCTAAGTGTTCTGCCAACAAAGCACAGTCTTTGTTTCACCATCCCCACAATATTATCTAAGTGGTCTTTCCACTTTAAGTTGCTCATAATTGTAATTCCTACGTATTTAGTTCGAATTGACAGCCCTTAGATTTGTGCAATTAGTTGTATACCCAAAATTTATCGGATTTCTCTTAGTACCCATGTGGATGACCTCAATTTTCATTGTTTGATGCCAATTACCACTTTTTTGCACCATACAGAAATTCTATCTAGATCGTCTTGTTATTGGAATTGATCGTCTGATGATTTTATTAGACGGTAAATTAGTGTCATATGCAAACAATCTAAGGGGGTTGCTCAGATTATCACCTAGATCATTTATGTAAATTGGGAACAGCAGAGGGCCTATGACACTACCTTGCGGAATGCCAGATATCACTTCTGTTCTACTCAATGATTTACAGTCTATCACTACGAACTGTGACCTCTCTGAGAGGAAATCACAAATCCAGTCACACAAGTGAAGTGCGTTGTGAATACAGTGAGTAGTAAAGAAGCAGTAAATTAAAACTTCATGCACAATGCAGCACTCATCTCAGTATTTGACTCGATACCACCTGAAATATCTTTTGTACAGCAATATATTTTTGGATATATAAAAAATCTACTCACCGAGTAGTGGCAGAACACACACATAAAAGAGGGTTTTAATTAGGCATGCTTTTGCAACCAATAGCTCCTCCTTCAGTCGTAATGGTTGAAGGGGATGGAAGAGGAGTGAAGAAAACGCACTGTAGAGGTCTAGGAAAAGAGATACATTTTGGAAAAGTCACCCAGAAATGTGGTTCAGGGAAGACTTTCTGCACAGGATGAGACGGAAAGACAGACGTTTGGGGACTGCACCGGGCGAGATTTGAAAACCAAGAGCTTAAAGATGGAAGATGGGGTAATATGCAATACAGAGAACATTGTGCAAGAGTTAATAAGAGTGAAAAGACAAGTGGATTGTACGTAACAGAGGTGGGGTGGGGCAGTGAAAAGTAGACGGGTAAGAAAATGAAACACGTAGAAAAATAAAACGGCCTGAAGAAAAGAGCAGTTACTGTGACGAAATGCTGAGATGGAAGACATTAAATTAAGGCTAGGTGGGTGGCGAGAACTCTCTCTGGTGCCGTGTGAAGGGAAGTTGCAACAGTTGTCGCTGTGCCAACAGCCCTCGATGCTGCCGATATCGTCAGACGGTCCACGTCGTATACTTGTCTTGTTGCAAACAACCTGTTTCCTGACTATGAACATAACACGGCTATACAATCCTGCATGGGTGAGGGAACAATGTGTCTGTCCTCTCAGGTGACAGTCTCTGTCG
Source organism: Schistocerca serialis cubense (assembly GCF_023864345.2). Lineage (NCBI taxonomy): Eukaryota > Metazoa > Arthropoda > Insecta > Orthoptera > Acrididae > Schistocerca > Schistocerca serialis. The sequence continues at coordinate 140,592,483 of NC_064649.1, read as the reverse complement.
AGATCCTGCATCGGCTCTAGTACAGATCTCCAAAACTGTCATTTTTGTATTCACACTACAGTTGTGGGATCCCAACCAATGTGAGCTGTAATATTGCTGAATGACACACTACAAAGTCTACAAGCCATGAGCCTGCTGCTGTTGTATTCTGACACATCCCAGTTTACATTTCTCCATCTTACTAGAGGTATAATGTGGTCTTTTCGCAAATGACATCTAGTGCAATTTCTTAATGAGAAACCCACAGTGTAATATTTCCTTACATAAAGAAGGTAGCAAGAGTTATTGCTAAGAATTTTGTGAGATTGTGCTGAAATACTGATTGTCTGCATATACAAAGATTTACTGCATTTACTTGGTGGTGGTGGTGGTGGTGGTTAGTGTTTAACGTCCCGTCGACAACGAGCTCATTAGAGACGGAGCGCAAGCTCGGGTTAGGGAAGGATTGGGAAGGAAATCTGCCGTGCCCTTTCAAAGGAGCCATCTCGGCATTCGCCTGAAACGATTTAGGGAAATCACGGAAAACCTAAATCAGGATGGCTGGAGACGGGATTGAACCGTCATCCTCCCGAATACGAGTCCAGTGTGCTAACCACTGCGCCACCTCACTCGGTGTATTTACTTGATTATAAGATGAGGCTTTCCCTAAACTCATCATTCCTAAACTGCAGGATCATCTCATCTCATTCACAGATGAAGCTGTTGCTGATGCAGTCAACATTTTCACATTGTTTAGTAGTGCATATAAAGGTCATAATACATTTAGAGATGAAGCTTTGAGGTCACATGCAGATCAGTTTTGAAGAATTTGGAAGGGCAGGGGAAAGGGGGATGGCAGATGTGTTCTCAGTTCCCATCAAAACCTTCGAAATTGCAATGTATTCTGATAAACAGACAAATAATTGTGATAGCAAATGTATAGATTTCACAGTTGTACTATTAGGAAGATGATTACAAACAGTGGTACCACAGAAAACAGGGTTAGAGGCAAAAGAGGTAGCAAAGAAAACAGTCCACATGTTAATGAAAACCATATCTTTTCCTTTATTTTAACTCCTTATCATAAAACCCTGAGTTACCTCAATTTTATTAATTTGACACATACTTAAAATCGCTAGTGTACTTGGGCAGCTTCAAAATAGACCTCTGAAAGAATAAAACTCCATTTATATCTGTTTCAGCACTGATAATTAAGTGTTCAGCCACTACAGGGCACGTGGTATTGCATTTGTACCTGGCCATCATGTTTTGTTTGAGGTGCTTGCCACCAGGTATCGTCTTAACTGTGTGCCGCTTTAGATGCTCAACAGTGAAACAAGTGCTTCTCAGCCTTTCTCCTGTATTGTTTACACAATGCTTTTAAAAAGGATTACTACAGTGATCCTGAGTTTGGCATCGAATTAAAGCAGCTTAGAAAGTGAAGAAGAATGTGAGGTTACTTCATTAGAGACTGAAAGTTTTGTGGCGGTGTTCGTAGCGACAAGCAATTCGCTGTAGAAACGGCTTACGAAGTCACCGCCACACTTTTAATAGCGGGCCGACCGGTCCGCTGGAACAGTGAACAGAAAGATGAAAACCCAAACACTCTGATTAAATAAAAGTCGGTACTTATCTTTATTAACGAAGATACAGCAACACAGTAGTGAACTCCGTGTCTACAGAAATCTGTCTAGTTCGAGTCCGAGCGGCTAGGTCAGCGTCGGCTGACGACAAACAACAACTCTGCTGTGATGAACACACAACTGACTAGCAAGTACACAAGTCGGTGGCGAGTATACAACTGAGCGGCGAATACAGAACTGTCCTAGCGCTTGCGACTCCAGCGCTTAAGAAGCCAGAAGCCAGCGGTGGCGCGCGCAGACTTGCGGTGATTTCCTGTATCGCTGGCTCTGCTTATGCGAACGGCGTCCGGACTTTGATGCTGCCAACCTTTTGGCAGCGGGCTCGGGTGGCATTACTGGCTAGGACATAACACTCCTCCCCCCCAAATCGCCGCCCCGTCGTTGAATAATGACGTGGCGAGCGTCGACGGCGGGGGAGGGGTCTGGCCGCAGGCGTAGCGGACGAGACCAGGGCGGAGACTGTTGTCGGTGGCAGTCCCCGGTCCGCACCCCAGCATTGGCTGCGCGGGGCCTCGGGAAACACCGATTGAAAACCGAGGTCAGGGTGCACGCCTGTGACGACGGGCGCAGCTTCTGGTACTGGACGCGACGGGGCGTCGGGACCCACGAAGAGAGGCAGCGTCTCCTGATGCTGCGTCGACGGCTGCAGAGTGGGCGCCGGACAAGGCGCTGCGGTGTCAGACTCCTTGGGGGTGCCCAAGGAAAGCGGCTGCAGGACAGGCTGCAAAGCCACCGCTTGGAAAGGCGGCCCGGCTGAGGGGTCGACGTCCATCAGCTCCGAAGGCGGTGGCGACTGAAGAGGGACCGCAGGCGCCGGAGCGACCACCTGGGGCGCTCCCGGATGAAGCTGTGCGGGAGGCATCAACGGGACGGGCTGTCGGCGTGGTAGCGGCGACGGCTGCTGCTGCTGCCGTCCTGGGGGCGGCAGCGAAGTCGGAAGGCGCGGCTGGAACCCGCCGCGGACCAAATCTGTGGACAAAAAACGAGTGGCAGAATCTGGGCGGCCAGCACGGCGCAACTGGTTCTGATGCCTCCTGTGCACCCCAGTAGCACCTTGAACAGTATAAAAACCGCGACTCTGGACACTTATCATGGTACCACGTTCCCAACGACGGCGACCGTGATAAACTCTGAAAAAAACGGCGTCGTTGCGCTGAAAACGCGTGCGATGCTCAGAAGCGGCGGGTCGATCCGGGGGGTGCAACAACCGTAGTAGGGTGCGATGACGACAGCCGTGGAGAAGCTCCGCAGGCGAAGGGCCGTCGCGTGGCGTGGTCCGGTACGACGACAGGAAAGTGATGAGGGCCTGCTGACGAGAGTGCGTAGCACGAAGGCGGTCCATATGATCCTTGAATGTACGTACAAATCGTTCCGCTGCACCATTCGATTGAGGGTGGAACGGCGGAGTAAGAACATGGCGAATGCCATTGGCAGAACAAAAATGGCTCTGAGCACTATTGGACTCAACTGCTGTGGTCATAAGTCCCCTAGAACTTAGAACTACTTAAACCTAACTAACCTAAGGACATCACATACATCCATGCCCGAGGCAGGATTCGAACCTGCGACCGTAGCGGTTGTGCGGTTCCAGACTGTAGCGCCTTTAACCGCTCGGCCACTCCGGCCGGCTTGGCAGAACAAAAACTTTCAAATTCAGCAGAGGTAAATTGTGGACCATTGTCAGACACTAAAACTTCTGGAAGACCCTCAATACAAAAAATTGAAGTCAACGCCTGTATAGTTTGTGCAGACGTTGTAGACTGCATGGGCACAACAAATGGAAAATTACTAAATGCATCTATCACGATGAGCCAACGAGAATTCCAATATGGACCAGCGAAATCAATATGTACTCGCTGCCAGGGACCAGCAGGGCGTGCCCACTCTAAATAGCATTGAGGCGGAGCAGCTTGGTGTTCGGCACACGTCGAACAATCTGTAGACATCTGCGTAATCTGCTTATCAATGCCGATCCATGTACAATGACGGCGGGCAAGCTGCTTGGTGCGGACCACTCCCCAATGACCTTGATGCAACAAGTCGAGGACCTTGGATTGGAGCACTTGGGGAACCACTACACGAAGCTGGTCATTCTCGGTGCGTAACAGCAAAACTCCGTGCGAAACAGACAACAGATGACGTTGCGGATAATAGCGACGAACCACAGGATCCGATATGTCCTTTGCCTTGGACGGCCAACCACGTTGAACAAAACTTAATAGTAAACTCAGATGAGGATCCGTAGCTGTCTCACGTGCCACCTGACGATAATCAATCGGAAAATCCCGGAGGGATTGATGCTCATCGGCGTCAATCGGATGGCAAGAGTCGTCAGAGGAATCGAAGGCATCATCCGCAGCAAACGGCAATCTAGAAAGCGCGTCAGCGTTTGCATGCTGAGCTGTAGGGCGATACAGTATCTCATACTGGTATTGTGATAACAAAAGAGCCCAACGTTGTAGTCTCTGAGCTGTCCGCTGAGGAACTGGTTTAGACGGATGAAACAGTGACGTCAGGGGCTTGTGATCTGTTACTAAATAGAATGGTCTACCATAGAGGTAGTGATGGAATTTTGTGACACCGAACACAATAGCCAACGCTTCCTTGTCCAATTGGCTATAATTACACTGAGCTTTGTTTAGCAATGTAGATGCGAACGCAATAGGACGTTCGGTGTTACCGACTCGGTGAGACAACACAGCACCGAGGCCGAAAGAAGAGGCATCACAAGCTAACACCAGAGGCTTGTTAGGGTCGTAATGGACCAGACAACGATCATTCAATAAAGCCTCTTTAAGCTGCTGAAAGGCTGATTGGCAATCAGCTGACCACACAAACGGAACATTCTTACGGCGGAGACGATGCAACGGTGCAGCAATCTGTGATGCATTAGGTATAAACCTAATATAATATGTCAATTTGCCAAGAACTGCTTGCAATTCCTGCAGATTGCGAGGGGCGGGCAAATCACGAATAGCTGCTAAATGTGACTGGGAGGGATGAATGCCTTGAGCATTAATAACATGTCCCAGATACTCCATCTCCGTAAGGAAAAATGAACATTTATCGATGTTGCAACGTAGGCCTGCCTGAGACAACACTGTAAACAAACACTCCAAATTACGGAAATGTTCAGCAGGCGTCCGACCGGACACAACAATATCGTCTAAATAGTTGCAACACGATGGCACATTAGCCAGAAGTTGTGACAAAAAACGCTGAAAAACAGCTGGAGCTGACGCACAACCAAAAGGCAAACGCAGAAAACGGAACAATCTCAACGACGTGTTTATGACAAAATACTGTTGTGATTGCTCGTCGAGGGGCAATTGCAAATATGCTTCACGGAGATCAATTTTGGAAAAGAAACGAGCTTCCCCTAACTTATCCATCAGCTCGTCCGGTCTAGGCAAAGGAAAAGAATCAATGACAGTCTGAGGATTAACTGTCGACTTAAAATCAGCACACAAACGTAACTTGCCAGACGGTTTCTTTATAATAACTAAGGGAGAAGCCCACTGGCTCGCTGAAACGGGTTGAATAACACCGTTGTTTTGCCAACGACGAAGTTCATCTTCTACAGGTGCCCGGAGGGCGTGAGGCACTGGACGAGCACGACAAAATCGAGGCTGAGCATTATCTTTTAACGTAATATGAGCGGCAAAGTTCGCAGCACAACCTAGTTCGTCTTTAAATATGTCACTGTATCGTTTACACAAATCGGTTATGCTGTCTTGAGGAACAACAACAGAATTAATTTGCAACACATTGTCTTGGATAGACAGGCCAAACAAGTCAAAACAGTCTAATCCGAAAATGTTTACACTGTCTGTAGCGCGGAGCACTGTGAATGAAACTGTTTTTGTATTGCCACGGAATGTGGCTGGCACGCTTCATACACCTAACACAGGAATTTGTTCTCCACTATAAGTAGCCAAAGAATGTTTTGCCGCTGAAAGTTTAGGGCGGCCGATAGCCGCATACGTAGCACTATTTATGAGAGTCACAGACGCACCAGTGTCTAATTGAAAATTGAAGGTCTTATCCTGGATGCGTAGCTTCACAAATAGTTTATTACACTGTCTCTGGATCGGTGCAGTGGAGGTGGAAGACACAAAATCAGCGCGTTTAGCGCGTGTTCGCTGCTTACGACAACTCGTGGGTTGGGCGGGTGGAACAACAACTCCCGCTTCACTTGCAGTCTGTACATTACTTGTTACAGCGTTTGAATTACGCCTGGGTCGCATAGCAGAGGGCTGGGTGGGTGGCTTATTGCGAACAAGTTTATTACCCACACGAACCGTGGAAGAGTCTTTAAACGCGACCTTCTGGGCGGGCTGGCTTTGAAGAACATGAATATCCATGGGCTGGGCAGCGCTAGAATTGTTCTTGCGTTTACGCAAACAAACAGTCTGGATGTGTCCTTTCCTTTGACAAAAGTGACAAACCGCGTTTCTTAACGGGCAACGTTCACGAGGATGAACAAGAACACACTTAGGGCAAGACTTAACTCTATCATTTTGCACACGTGGCTGACGAATGTGTTTAACATGACGCGGCCGGCTAGTGTTTACAGTCTGACTCTGCCGGTGGGGCCGCGGGCGTGACATAACTTGCTTAGCACAGGCAATTTGAGAAATACATGGCTGATCTAACTCACACTCAGCATAGTCAAAAGTATCTTGGGCTTCAATGATGTTCATCACAGTCTCTAATGACGGGTCAGGCAACTTTAAGATAGCAGCATGAATACGAGAATCTGCAATGCGTCTCGTAACATGACATCACTGTAGGAAGCTCCACACACACAATTAAATCGGCACTGACGGGTGAGGCCCCGTAAATCTGTTAACCACTGTTTATTAGATTGATGTGGCAGTTTCTTCAATCTGAAGAACTTGAATCTGGCTGCTGCCACATGAACTCGCAACTCGAAATACTCAGCAAGCTTGTTAACAACAACGTCATAGTCTAAAGCTTCTGGCTTGAATTCCGGGAACAACTTACAAAGTAGTCGATAGACTTCCACGCCTGCAGTGGAAATTAAATAAAGCTGCCGCTCAGTACCCGTGATTTTGTAGACTGTCATGTGCGCCTGCAACTGCGCGAAATATTCTCGCCATTCTTCTCTTGATGCATCAAAAGCACGGAAAGGTGGTGCTGCCTGTGCTTGTTCCTTTTGTGTTGGAGGATTAGCCGCTTGTTTGGCGATTGCTTCCACCAGACTTTGTATTTGCTGACTCTGTAACAAGATCAACTGTTGTAAGTCGGCAGACATAGTGAACACAAATTAAACCAGCCCCCAAAATTTTATCGCTATAATTAGTATAACCAGAAACAAGTTGAACCAGCCCTGCACACGAGTTCGGAAGTCCTCGTCGCCAGTTTTGTGGCGGTGTTCGTAGCGACAAGCAATTCGCTGTAGAAACGGCTTACGAAGTCACCGCCACACTTTTAATAGTGGGCCGACCGGTCCGCTGGAACAGTGAACAGAAAGATGAAAACCCAAACACTCTGATTAAATAAAAGTCGGTACTTATCTTTATTAACGAAGATACAGAAACACAGTAGTGAACTCCGTGTCTACAGAAATCTGTCTAGTTCGAGTCGGAGCGGCTAGGTCAGCGTCGGCTGACGACAAACAACAACTCTGCTGCGATGAACACACAACTGACTAGCAAGTACACAAGTCGGTGGCGAGTATACAACTGAGCGGCGAATACAGAACTGTCCTAGCGCTCGCGACTCCAGCGCTTAAAAAACCAGAAGCCAGCGGTGGCGCGCGCAGACTTGCAGCGATTTCCTGTCTCGCTGGCGCTGCTTATGCGGACGGCGTCCGGACTTTGATGCTGCCAACCTTTTGGCAGTGGGCTCGAGTGGCATTACTGGCTAGGATATAACAGAAAGTGACGACAGTTCGTCTGTCGAGTGACAAGTACGCACCGGTGGTATGAGATAAGTACGTCAAATGTGCTCTGGGCAGCTCCTACGAGATTTCTGTTCACAGGAAACCATTGTGAAATACGTGCTTAGAATTGACAACTACACAGAAACTAAAAAATGATTTCAAGTTTCGGATATTTTAGTCAAAGTCTAGTGCCTGAGTATGTTTGGGATTGTATTATTGGCGATTTTAAAAATTTTGTAACTTATAGTTTTGAGCTCTAAAAGCCATCTTTATATTTCAGTATGTAATGTCCTTCAATATATAATGTTTTTCATTAATATAAAATTATTATTTTTTGGAACATAATTCGAAAAAAAAAAATTGTTGAGGGGTCCATGCCCCTTGTATTATCAAATATAGACAGTCACAAATGGAATAAGTTTAGAATAGGTACAATGCTAACATTTGAGACAGAAACATTATGTCAATAAAACAGTTTTATATTTACTAATATAGTTCAGGCTCACCGGCCACTTGACCATCTTCTTCTTCTGTGCGAATGCACAAACAGCGCCCAAACTCTTATGGGAATAGGCAACGCGCCGCGAGTAATGAGTATAATGGGAGATGGCTCTACGAATGTTGTTGTTGTTGTTGTTGTTGTGGTCTTCAGTCCTGAGACTGGTTTGATGCAGCTCTCCATGCTACTCTATCCTGTGCAAGCTTTTTCATCTCCCAGTACCAACTGCAACCTACATCCTCCTGAATCTGCTTAGTGTATTCATCTCTTGGCCTCCCTATACGATTTTTACCCTCCACGCTGCCCTCCAATACTAAATTGGTGATCCCTTGATGCCTCAGAACATGTCCTACCAACCGATCCCTTCTTCTGGTCAAGTTGTGCCACAAACTTCTCTTGTCACCAATTCTATTCAATACCTCCTCATTAGTTATGTGATCTATCCATATAATCTTCAGCATTCTTCTGTAGCACCACACTTCGAAAGCTTCTATTTTCTTCTTGTCCAAACTATTTATCGTCCATGTTTCACTTCCATACATGGCCACACTCCATACAAATACTTTCAGAAATGACTTCCTGACACTTAAATCTATACTCGATGTTAACAAATTTCTCTTCTTCAGAAACACTTTCCTTGCCATTGCAAGTCTACATTTTATATCCTCTCTACTTCGACCATCATCAGTTATTTTGCTCCCCAAATAGCAAAACTCCTTTACTACTTTAAGTGTCTCATTTCCTAATCTAATTCCCTCAGCATCACCCGACTTAATTAGACCACATTCCATTATCCTTGTTTTGCTTTTGTTGATGTTCATCTTATATCCTACTTTCAAGACACTGTCCATTCCATTCAACTGCTCTTCCAAGTCCTTTGCTGTCTCTGACAGAATTACAATGTCATCGGCGAACCTCAAAGTTTTTATTTCTTCTCCATGAATTTTAATACCTACTCCAAATTTTTCTTTTGTTTCCTTTACTGCTTGCTCAATATACAGATTGAACAACATCGGGGAGAGGCTACAACCTTGTCTTACTCCCTTCCCAACCACTGCTTCCCTTCATGTCCCCCGACTATTATAACTGCCATCTGGTTTCTGTACAAATTGTAAATAGCTTTTCGGTCCCTGTATTTTACCCCTGCCACCTTTAGAATTTGAAAGAGAGTATTCCAGTCAACATTGTCAAAAGCTTTCTCTAAGTCTACAAATGCTAGAAACGTAGGTTTGCCTTTCCTTAATCTTTCTTCTAAGATAAGTCGTAAGGTCAGTATTGCTTCACGTGTTCCAGTGTTTCTACGGAATCCAAACTGATCTTCCCCAAGGTTGGCTTCTACTAGTTTTTCCATTCGTCTGTAAAGAATTCGTGTTAGTATTTTGCAGCTGTGGCTTATTAAACTGATAGTTCGGTAATTTTCACATCTGTCAACACCTGCTTTCTTTGGGATTGGAATTATTATATTCTTCTTGAAGTCTGAGGGTATTTCGCCTGTTTCATACATCTTGCTCACCAGATGGTAGAGTTTTGTCAGGACTGGCTCTCCCAAGGCCATCAGTAGTTCTAATGGAATGTTGTCTACTCCGGAGGCCTTGTTTTGACTCAGGTCTTTCAGTGCTCTGTCAAACTCTTCACGCAGTATCATATCTCCCATTTCATCTTCATCTACATCCTCTTCCATTTCCATAATATTGTCCTCAAGTACATCGCCCTTGTATAGACCCTCTATATACTCCTTCCACCTTTCTGCTTTCCCTTCTTTGCTTAGAACTGGGTTTCCATCTGAGCTCTTGATATTCATACAAGTCGTTCTCTTATCTCCAAAGGTCTCTTTAACTTTCCTGTAGGCAGTATCTATCTTACCCCTAGTGAGATAGGCCTCTACATCCTTACATTTGTCCTCTAGCCATCCCTGCTTAGCCATTTTGCATTTCCTGTCGATCTCATTATGGAGACGTTTGTATTCCTTTTTGCCTCATTCATTTACTGCATTTTTATATTTTCTCCTTTCACCAATTAAATTCAATATTTCTTCTGTTACCCAAGGATTTCTACTAGCCCTCGTCTTTTTACCTACTTGATCCTCTGCTGCCTTCGCTACTTCATCCCTCAAAGCTACCCATTCTTCTTCTACTGTATTTCTTTCCCCCATTCCTGTCAATTATTCCTTTATGCTCTCCCTGAAACTCTGTACAACCTCTGGTTCTTTCAGTTTATCCAGGTCCCATCTCCTTAAATTCCCATCTTTTTGCAGTTTCTTCAGTTTTAATCTACAGGTCATAACCAATAGATTGTGGTCAGAGTCCACATCTGCCCCTGGAAATGTCTTACAATTTAAAACCTGGTTCCTAAATCTCTGTCTTACCATTATATAATCTATCTGATACCTTTTAGTGTCTCCAGTTTTCCTACACTCAAATTCCAGTCACCCATGACTATTAAATTTTCGTCTCCCTTCACTATCTGAATAATTTCTTTTATTTCATCATACATTTCTTCAATTTCTTCGTCATCTGCAGAGCTAGTTGGCATACTACGAATGTAGTGTGAGACAATATGTTGAGAATGTGGGTTTTGCGGGTGGCGTGCCAGAGATAAATCCGTGCAGTTGCGCTATCCTCTGCGTCCTCGGTGGCTCAGATGGATAGTGTGTCTGCCATGTAAGCAGGAGATCCCGGGTTTGAGTCCCGGTCAGGGCACACATTTTCATCTGTCCCCATTGACGTATGTCAACGCCTGTAAACAGCTAAGGGTGTTCATTTCATTGTAATATAACAGTTTGTTACTCTGAGTAGTCAGGGTATGTTAAAATAAATGTTTCTAAAGAAGCTTCACGGATGAGCAGAGTGCAGGGGTTTGGGGAGATCATCTCATATTCGGGGTTGTCTTATACTTGGGTCGAAACAGTAGTAAACTTTGTGCAGATTTGACAATTGTTCCATTCTACCTCTGTGATATTGCAGTTTTAATAGACAGCTGCATATTTTATTTAATGTCTGGACTTACGATTCTTTTTTAACTCAATTTCAGTCATGACATTTACGAGTGACTCACACAGTTCTCAGCTACTTCACCAGTTACGGTTTCATTACTCAGCCAATTACTCTGTTTGCACTACGCTGCTTACACTTTGAGATGCTCCAGACAGTCGATCTCCGAGAAGACCGCAGGCGACAGCTTCCTAGTGTGAGTGATGGAGAGCTGCCACAAAGAGGGACATCCGCGGCTGATGGCAATTACTGTGTTATCTTCCACACGACGTCCATGTGGTAGACCCAGCACTTTCAGTTCTTGCAGTCCTCCATTCCTTAAAAACACAATCGAGTACACAGTTTATGTTGTGCCACATTATTTTGTCTTTATAATGAAAAATAATAATAATAATAAGAGACAGCAATCTGACACGTTCTGCTCACAATGACAGGACACACCCTGCTCACCAGTTTTTATAACTTTAGGATGCTAATCGGGTGCCACAAGAAAGTAACTCTTTTGAAAGGATATAGGTCACAACACTACATTTTTTGGAAATATCCAAGTCAAATGACCTGAGGCGCTATGTGATTTGGAGCAAGTACAATTTTAGAACACTAAAAAATAAGAAAATTGTAACTATATTAATTTTCCAGATATTAAAATCCTAATTTCAATTTGTTTCAGATATGCTAGACTGATCACAGACTGTGGGGACACTCGGATATTGAGGTGATCACTATATAGGTTGGGAAAATAAAACCGGCCAGAACACAAGATCAGAGCGACATAGGCAACTTCGAGTTGAGCAAAATTTCACCGTCAGGAAGCGCCCACTGTAGAACAGCAGCCAATCAGCTACAAGCACACGGAAGTGTGTCTGATACGAGGATGTGTCTAGTGGTGTAATTTTGTCAGAATACAGTGCGAATAAAAGTTAATTCAGGCTATCTCTACATTAGAAAAAAAAAGAATGTATAGCCTTTACATTTCAGTACTAACAACACTGAATCTTACAGTACCTCATGTCAACTATCTTAGTGCAGAATGAGATTTTCACTCTGCAGCAGAGTGCACGCTGATATGAAACTTCCTGGCAGATTAAAACTGTGGGCCGGACCGAGACTCGAACTCGGGACCTTCACCTTTCGCGGGCAAGTGCTCTACCAACTGAACTACCCAAGCACGCAAAGGTCCAGAGTTCTAGTTTCGGTCCAGCACACAGTTTTAATCTATCTTAGTGCAGTGCTGTTTCTGCAGTACCAATTAGTATCTTCACAAATTAATGACATTACAGTACTGTTAGCATAATTGGATTTAGTAGTCTACCATTACCCAGTAAACATAACAGCAAATTCACGTGTCGAGTAACTAGCTGTGGATATGAATTAAGTTTTACCAAGTTTGACAGATCAGCTGAAACTGTCATCTGCAGCTAATTTAAATAGTAACTGGGCTCTTTAGTGTAAAAGGTAATTATGCTACAGAAAGTTAATTCAAATGCACACACTTTTCCACGTTCTCATCACTGATCAGCTGTAGTTCCTCAACGATGCAGTTACGAACTACAGTTATTCAGAAATTTTTTGTCAATTCTATGCCCTCTTCTGTGCTCTGAATTGATCAGTCACATTGTTTTTCTCTGTCTTACATATGACCAAAACTACTCAGTCATTTATGTCATACAACTGAGATTGTGAAAATAAAAGTTTCTTAAAATGTATACATCTGTGGCACATATCACGCTGAAGTATCACCCATTACCACAGATATGCTTTGTGGTGGAAGCCTTGCTGACTGTGGCCAACTGGTACAAGACCTGTGTACACATTATTAGTTTACTTGTCAACTTATATGTTGTAGAGATTACAAACTTTGACAATTCATCTTTCATCCTTGGTCCAGAGTCTGCTTTCTGTACTTTTTCTGTTTTTTTCTGGCAACACAGTGTTTTACAATTCCTATTGCAGTCTTGTAGGACTTGTAGAGGGGACTCAGTATACAAGTTTTTCATAATGAGCCCATGTCTCTTTGAATGTAAAATAATATATAAAAACAAAGATGAGGTGACTTACCGAACGAAAGCGCTGGCAGGTCGATAGACACACAAACAAACACAAACATACACACAAAATTCAAGCTTTCGCAACAAACTGTTGCCTCATCAGGAAAGAGGGAAGGAGAGGGGAAGACGAAAGGAAGTGGGTTTTAAGGGAGAGGGTAAGGAGTCATTCCAATCCCGGGAGCGGAAAGACTTACCTTTGTGGGAAAAAAGGACAGGTATACACTCGCACACACGCACATATCCATCCACACATACAGACACAGGATATGGGCGTGTGTGCGAGTGTATACCTGTCCTTTTTTCCCACAAAGGTAAGTCTTTCCGCTCCCGGGATTGGAATGACTCCTTACCCTCTCCCTTAAAACCCACTTCCTTTCGTCTTCCCCTCTCCTTCCCTCTTTCCTGATGAGGCAACAGTTTGTTGCGAAAGCTTGAATTTTGTGTGTATGTTTGTGTTTGTTTGTGTGTCTATCGACCTGCCAGCGCTTTCGTTCAGTAAGTCACCTCATCTTTGTTTTTATATATAATTTTTCCCACGTGGAATGTTTCCTTCTATTATATTGAATGTAAAATAAGTTTGAAGATCAGAGAACTTTTGAGTCCTCCACTTCAAATGGCTCTGAGCACTATGCGACTTAACTTCTGAGGTCATCAGTCTCCTCCACTTCACATTGCACACAGCCACCGAGAAGAGCGTGCTGTTGTCACACGCTGTTGTAATAATGACATCGTGTACCATTTTCCTCTGACTACAGCAATGGTTCCAAGAAACTGGTACATTTACAACTATAGCAATCTTACGTGGTGCTTCACAGACTGGCCAAACTCTCAACTTTGGAGAGAATGTCCTTCACCACATAGAATGAGCACTCTAAACACTGACTGTAATGCATGCACCTACAAAAAGTCAGAGCTCATTACCCCCACTGTGTGCGTGTCTGCATATGGTGAAGTGGAAGACACAAAAGTGATCCGACATTCAAACTTCTGTTGCGTCCAAATGGTCAATTTGCAGACGTGGGTTCCTTACCAGATTTTATCTGACAAGTCACCTTCACAACCCTTAGGAACCTCTAACAGGAATTGTGAAAAATCTTTAAGTGTTTTTTTTTTTTTTTTTTTTTTTTTTTTTTTTTTTTTTTTTTTTTTTTTTTTTTTTTTTTTTTTTTTTGAAACATAAATATGAAAAGCAACTCATGAAGCCAGTAGTCTTGGTGATTAATTTTGTCATGTACTCAACTAACACACACACAAAGGATTGGAAAAGGGCACAGGTCATCCCCTTTTTCAAGAAGGGACGTCGAACAAATGTGCAGAGCTATAGACCTATATCTCTAAAGTCGATCAGTTGTAGAATTTTGGAACACGTATTATGTTCGAGTATAATGACTTTTCTGGAAACTAGAAATCTACTCTGTGGGAATCAGCATGGGTTTCGAAAAAGACGATCATGTGAAATCCAGCTCGCGCTATTAGTCCACGAGACTCAGAGGGCCATAGACACAGGTTCCCAGGTAGATGCCGTGTTTCTTGACTTCCGCAAGCCATTCAATACAGTTCCCCACAGTCGTTTAATGAACAAAGTAAGAGCATATGGACTATCAGACCAATTGTGTGATGGATTGAAGAGTTCCTAGATAACAGAACGCAGCATGTCATTCTCAATGGAGAGAAGTCTTCCGAAGTAAGAGTGATTTCAGGTGTCCCGCAGGGGAGTGTCGTAGGACCATTGCTATTCACAATATACATAAATGACCTTCTGGATGACATCGGAAGTTCACAGAGGCTTTTTGCGGATGATGCTGTGGTATATCGAGAGGTTGTAACAATGGAAAATTGTACTGAAATGCAGGAGGATCTGCAGCAAATTGACGCATGGTGCAGGGAATGGCAATTGAATCTCAATGTAGACAAGTGTAATGTGCTGCGAATACATAGAAAGAGAGATCCTTTATCATTTAGCTACAATATAGCAGGTCAGCAACTGGAAGCAGTTAATTCCATAAATTATCTGGGAGTACGTATTAGGAGTGATTTAAAATGTAATGCTGATATAAAGTTGATCGTCGGTAAAGCAGATGCCAGACTGAGATTCATTGGAAGAATCATAAGGAAATGCAATCCGAAAACAAAGGAAGTAGGTTACAGTACGCTTGTTCGCCCACTGCTTGAATACTGCTCAGCAGTGTGGGATCTGTAGCAGATAGGGTTAATAGAAGAGAGAGAAGATCCAACAGAGAGCAGCGCGCTTCGTTAGAGGATCATTTAGTAATCACAAAAGCGTTACGGAGATGGTAGATAAACTCCAGTGGAAGACTCTGCAGGAGAGACGCTCAGTAGCTCAGTACGGGCTTTTGTTGAAGTTTCGAGAACATACCTTCACAGAGGAGTCAAGCAGTATATTTGCTCCCTCCTATATATATCTCGCGAAGAGACCATGAGGATAAAATCAAGAGAGATTAGAGCCCACACAGAGGCATACCGACAATCCTCTTTTCCACGAACAATACGAGATTGGAATAGAAGGGAAAACCAATAGAGGTACTCAAGGTACCCTCCGCCACACACCGTCAGGTGGCTTGCAGAGTATGGATGTAGATGTAGATGCAGATACATGACATGTGTCCAACCTACACAATATAGGCACATCTCTCTCTCTCTCTCTCTCTCTCTGTGTGTGTGTGTGTGTGTGTGTGTGTGTGTGTTCTCTAGCTCGCCAAAGGGTTTCTTCTGAAAACCCTACACTTCTGCTCTCTGGCCTCCTTTACTTTATAACATTTACATTAGAACTGCCAGATCTTTGGTTGGTTGGTCCATTTGAAGCCACCAAACTTGAGTAGCCATGACGGCTGAGAGACCTAACTTCTGCTGGCTCAATACATGTTTCTAGTAACAAACAGCCCACCATACCATATTTACATGAGGGTAAGATGACCCTGATTTTATGGTGAGCCCCTTTTATTCAAGTGGCTTCTTAAGAAAAAAATTTTTTAACATATTCTTGAGTAATCAAAATTACAACTATTTTATTGACAAAGTATCTGCCTAAAAAGTTAACATTATACCTGTTCTAAATTTATGCCATTTTAATTGAATTAACTGTGAGTCCTTATTGAAACATTGTAAATTAACTAAACAAACACTGTTTCTAGCCTTGTTTCACAATTTATTATTAATGTTATTGCACAACCTAGGTTTCGGTTTATAAGCCCATTTTCAAGTACATTACTGATCCTCAAAGATAATACATCAATAAACGTGATGACGAAGCAAAGATAATCTCAACTACCTGGGTATCAATCCATAGCTTAATGTACACTTACATCAATGACCATTTTTTTAACGACTATCTACTATTACACATTCACCAATTATACTACAATGACTGGACTAAAGTCATGCATCAGCTAAGACATTTTTAACTATGATGGACTGGGGCCCAAAGTTTTGCTTCTATCCTGGGGTCATGATCGCAACTATTCACCACTTTTAGATGAGATCACAACCCCAGGATGGAAGCACAACTTTGGGCCCCAGTCCATCGTAGTTAAAAAAGTCTTACCTGATGCATAACTTTAGTCCAGTCATTGTAGTATAATTGGTGAATGTGTAATAATGGATGTAATTTGTTTAAAAAAATGGTCATTGATGCAAGTGTACATTAAGCTATGGATTGATACCCAGGTAGTTGAGATTATCTTTGCCTCGTAATCACGTTTATCGATGTATTATCATCTTTGGGAATCAGTACTGTACTCGAAAATGGGTTTATAACCCGAAATCTAGGTCGTGCAATAACATTCGTAATAAATTGTGAGACAGGGCTAAAAACAGTGTTTGTTTAGTCAATTTATGCTATTTATTGATTGATTACATCTTGATAATGCAAGGAGAAATAAACAAACTAAAAGAAATGGTTTCCATTAACTTGCAGTCTGTTTTCTTTTCTACATTTTTCCATTTACTAATTTGCCATCTGCCATATCAGTACTTTTAATCATAATCATGCTAATAACACAAGCGCAACATTTATATCTACATTCTCACAAATATTTCACTGTTTCCTCCAAATATGTTGCAATTTCTGATGTGATTACCGTGGGATCTCAGAATACAGTTGTTTTCATCCAAATACATGTAGGATTTTGCTTTTGTACAGATGTGGGGATTTTGCAGTGTCTCTCACAAGCACACCATCTGCCCACCACTCTCTCATTAGCTACACAGAACAGGCAGCTGACACATATCCTTTCATGCCCGTCATACATCACAGTGAACATCGATAACCCTACATCGTGAAACACACAACTACTCCACTGGCCCCTACACAGACTTACTGTCTGCTGCAGAAATGAATACTACTGCTCTGTGTTTGTCCAGTTTTAAAGTCAATTCAGTTCTGAATATGAAAGGATTCAGGCAAACTGCAGTTTAAACATGCCAGATGTACATAAAATGACAGAGTACGTGGTACAGATTACCACGGTTGGCAACACAACATAATTTCCCATGTGCTCACTACTCCACTCCACATACTCATCCTAGTTCTCCACCAAGCTGTTCCCCCACTAAGCCTCGTGTAGAACTCTGCTTGAGATACTACAAAACACAGACTACAATATCTCCCAGAGTGCAAGTCAGATGTAACAACAACGACAACCACAACCGATACATAAATATAGTTTTCCATTACGATTCAGTCCAATTCTTAAACTATTGCTCGTCCCACGACCTATTGATGTCTGTCAGCAGTGTCTCCTGACGAGTCTTGCCACTGTAATTTATTCTTGCGATAACAATTACAGTCAATCTAATATGATTTATTTTGTTAATTAGAAATCTAATTCTCGATTAATTTTCCTCGTTTTCCATCTGAATGTCACCATGTTCTAAAGCTGATTAAAAGCTGGTAATGTTTTTACCCATTCTTCTAATACATGAACAGCAAGCGAATTTCTCACCTTCAATGCACTTAATAAATCATTTCAGTCTCTCCCAATCAAATAAAATATTGGTCTGGGTTCAGAATAGAGCAATGTTTTTTGGACGACAACATTTCCACTTCTGAATGTTACGTTTACTTAAAAATTAGTATTAATGTTTCTATTGGGAAATCTCGAGACTCTTTCAACACATTTGCCCGGCCCTGCTCTTCTGAATTCTTCAAAATAAAACTTTACGTGACCTCTGCTGGCAAAGCTTCATCTGTAAATGTAAGATGCCCCCTATGTACTCTGTTAAACAATGTTAAAATGTTAATCTCAGCAGCAGCAGTTTAATCTGTGAATATAAGATGATCTTGTATGTTTTGAACGGCAAATTTGAGAAGAAACCTCATCTTATAATCAGGTAAATACAGTAGTTACCTACTCGGGGGTCACTCTGTGTGGTTTTTTAAATGTTCGTGCCACCTGGATTCTTCCTACCAACATCCGCTTTCCTCAGTTCTGCGGGCGGGGACTCTACTCGCAATATATTCTTTGTTCCTGTAAGTCCGCTGGCCCCTCCCTCTGTCAGCCTCTATTCCCTCCAATGCTCTCACTCCAGCCTCACACATGCTTCTTATCCCTCCAGAGCACCTGCATACCATATTTACTCAAATCCAAGCCGCACTTTTTTTCTGGTTTTCGTTATCCAAAAAACTGCCTGTGGCTTAGAATCGAATGCAAAGTAAGCGGAAGTTCTTAAAAATGTTGGTAGGTGCCGCCACAACTAACTTCTGCCGTCGAATATATGTAGCGCTACACAGGCATGCTTTGCAGGCACAAAGATAAATACTGGCGCCAAAACCTCTGCGTCAGTAAATAAATTAAAAAAAAAAGGTGGAAGACTATCTTTTTTCTCCGAGCCGAGTTTCAATCACTGCATTTTCATACATTATCTAACGACGTAAATACAAATTTTGTATTGTTCATCTTCGGATGTAGCAGCATTTCAATGTACTACAAAAATCCGACTGGCAAAACTGTTTGGGATGTTTGTCAATATGGCCAAATCTACGTTCTGAATTTTTTCCTACCTGTGAGAAGATATGGTTGCTAATAGGAACTTTTATGAATTGTGAATCACATGCAGTATTCTCTTCACCATAAGAATAATACGAATATAAACATTTTGCCATGTATGCTTTCATGTTTGCTGCTAACTCATTTAAATCCTGTCCGCCTAATAAACTATGAATCTAGAGTGAGACAACAGCAAATGCGGAAGAGTATACATATCGTGTCATGTTTATATTTGTATTATTCTTATGCCTAATTGTGACACACTCAGAAATGAAGCACGGCAATTGACTAGATTTTTAAATCTAAGATGACTAATTTCAGTGCAGAATGTAATGTACTAAAGAGGCGTCTGCAAAGATTTTCAAACAGAGAAAATTTTTTGCTAAACTCTGGTTCAGAACATCTTCTATCATACACTGTCTATTATTTGGTTCTTGTTGATCATAATCAAAGAAAGCAGCAGTGTAAGTAACAACAAATAGCAGTCTCTTGCCATTGTTTCGCTAATGAGACAATTCCTCTCTCTCTTTTTTTAAATTGTAAGCAGCGGTAGCGTGTACAAAAGCAAGCCATGCTGCGAGTGGCGACAGGTCGTAAAACACTCATTGACACAGTACAGTAATGCATTTTCAGCTTAGATTGGTGTAAACACCTATAACAAAGAGAACAGCACTTATCAGATCAAAGAAAAATAAGCAATCAATTCAAACCAGATGAAGCACGTGAAAAAGGAAGGGTACCCGTATAAATATGGGCGGAGCGCCTGACGCATAGCAATGGCTACCTGGTAAAGCTTAACTGCTAAGCTTACGACTCGAACCAAACTACTGTAGCTGTATCATCATTCATTGAACCTAAATTATGTCTCATATTATAATGGACCAACTTTGTTTCGATTTGGAGGTGCGGCCTAAAACTTTTCTCTCCCTTGAATTTCGAGTCTCAAATTTCGGGTGCGGCTTAGATTTGGGAATTTTTTTTTTTTTTTCTCTCCTTAATTTCGAGTCTCATTTTTCAGGTGCGGCTTAGATTTGAGTAAATACGGTAACTATTTTTCATTCAGTGGCAAATTTTACATGCTAAACAATGGTCTGGCAGCGGGTAGTAGCCTTGCAGGCTTGCTTGCTGACATATTTATACACAATCTAGAACAAGAGTTCTTCTTAACACAAGCACAATTCACTGACAGAATTCTGTATTATAAAAGATATGTGAATGACACAATAATACTTTTCAATGATCCAAAAGAAGAACTAAATAACCTAGCAGATGAAATGAATAAAATGCACCCAAATTAATGGTCCTTATCCTGTATTTGTAACATTCTGTCACATTTACATCACTTGCCACTGAAATATGACATCATTGATATTATCAACAGATTAATTTGCATCGAAAGTATACCCTTGAGTGACAAATTGTACTGCTTTACATAAGACACAATGATGAGTGTCAGGGCACTAGGTATTTGGTACAAAATAGTGTTTTCAGTGGACAGTTTTTAATGCTCCTAAGGCTTCAACATAAATAGTACTTTTTGACTTTACAAAAGTGAGCATTCAATATTTATGACGTATATGCAACACCTGACAAGTTTGTGGCTGCCATCTGTTGACTGCTCCTGCAACTCAGTACCAACTTAAAATATTGCTGATGTATATAGGCAAACGGTCATGAGAATATGCAGCCAAAATGAAAATCTTTGTATAAAATATCTTCATTAACAATACATACAGACCATACAACACAGGTTTTCAAAGCCGGTGTTTAGAGGGGAGAACCGATAGAGGTACTGAAAGTACCCTCCGCCACACACCGTCGGGTGGCTTGTGCAGTACGGATGTAGGTGCAGATGTACCCAAGTCGAAACTTCAATGCCGAAAGGCTGTGCTCGGCATGTAAAACTATTGTTTGACATTTCGTTTCCAACTGTGGAAGGTATCTTCAGAGGTAAATCTATGATTGGTATGCTCTTTCACCTAAAAAGTTTTAACTGAAGAAACACATACTTGGTTATTCAAAAAGAAGGAGCAGATTTTAAAAAATTACTTCTCACAAACTACAAACAGTACAAGCACAATTTGAATGATCCTGAGACAGGAAAAGGTTTAGATTTCAATGTTCCAACAGTTATGCACTCATTCAATGTGAGCACCATTTGTTACATCAAAATGAAGTTCTGCCCACAGACCAATGAGCTGGTCTCTATCGGATTCACACCTTCAACAATTTCACATCTTAGAGTGAAGTAGGCACATGTAAGGCGAAAAAACTGTCTTGTTTAGACCAATGCATAAAAATCTCAGGGCCATAAGGTCTGGTGGCCCAAGAAGGCTGCTGATAAACTGATCACCCACTCCTCATCCTTCAACCAGCATCCTAGATTGGTGCTATTCAGTGACATCGAACACGGTTGGAGAAGAAGCACGTGTGACATTATGGGAGGACGACTTTACATGAATCACTTTTAAGTTGAGGAAACAGCCAGTTTTCTATCATATCTGGATACAAGATTCCTACAGCAGTGTTCAATTTTAAAAATGGAAGGAGGGGGGGGGGGGGGGGGAGATAGAATGCTTCGTAAACTTTGTTTATGGCAACTGAACAGAAGACTTTCACTTTTTGTGAGTCTCATTTGTGCTGAACTACTACCATAGGATTTTCACTCTCCTGAAACCTAAATCTAGCATTATGTCAATCAACTGTACCAGAAAGATGAAAAGTGGATTCATACAAAAAATATAATTGTTCAGAAAAAAAATATCCTCTTCCATTTCCTCTAGAATTTTTGTGCAAAATTCAAATCTTTTGGTGTGGTCATCAGAATGGAATGCTTGCAACAATTCCGGTGTATACAATTTCTGATGCAGACAGTTTCCTAACTCACAATATCTCTAGTTGAAGGGTCTTAAGTTTATTGTTTGCTTATGTCACGGATTTTCTAGGGTGCCTTTTGTAAGTTGCACAGACACCTTTGACATCTTCACTCTGTGTGCAAGGATGACGCACACTTTTCCATTTGCAGATGCACCCATTTTCTGTGATTTTCAACGGTACTCATACATTTGTTTACCAGTAGGCAGCTCTCTGTCAAATTTTTATCAAAATACATGTTTGACACAAACAATGTGTAGTGCTTCGAGAATTTTATCGTAAATTCTAGAACCTCTCGGAATTCCGCCGACTCGAACACATGATATTTTAGATGTGAGTGGGGAGAAAGGAACCCCATCTACTACGCATCACCTGTCTGTGTGTGCAGGTCCAAAGTTTATCACGAGAAGACTGTAGAAACGGCAGATGAATGGCACCAGCAAGCACTTGTTCAGTCGGTAGACCTAAGTCATAACGAAAGCACATGGCAGCACCGAGGAACTTCTGTGTTATTCTGTGCTGTTTAGTAACTGTGACTATTGTTAGTGACGAAAGAACAATTGCGTGGAAAAGATATTTAGTAACTTTTAACACAGACTTGCTAGAGGCAAGACATGGTTACGATTTCTGTCGTTGTTAAACCAATTCTGTAGTAAATGTGTCTTAATTGTGTCTAATTTAAGACAACACGGGTGACTTACAAGAAGTCTGATGTTTATATTGAAAGTGTGAATTTGTTCTTGTGCATGGAGTCCAAATATACCGATGGTGTTGCTGAAAGAGCACAGTTTTAGAAGAGAAGGCCTATTAAAAAAGTTGTCACAAAATGTTAGAACATGGCAACCAGTGAAAAAGGACACAAAAACACGGTAATTTTAAGACCAAAAAACGAGAAAAGTGGATGTTGTATGTTACCATAGCAACTAAACCAAACCGGATAAAGGATTTGCTCCGAGACTCTGGGACATGCTTGAGTATTCAAAAGAGAAAAAATTTGAATTGAGAAATAGTGAAGTTCCAGTGTGTTTCTCTAAGAAGAAATACACCGAGATCACTTTGACTAAGAAGATCTGGTGCAGGGAGTGGATAGCTCTCACACACATCGAGGGGATGCAGACGTGGAAACCAACAACTGACACCATGGCACCAGTTGCTGTTCACTGGGGATGATTACATGTCCGCTCATTGACGCAGCCCAAATTCTATGCCGAGTGAGTGCAAAACAGAACTTTATTGTTTTAATACAATGTGATATAAACTGTTGAATGAACTTTATTAGTGTAGTTATTATAACGAAAGTTAATTTTTAGATGCTCACAAGGTCTAAAGCTTGTTAAATTATGGATCAGGAACAGCAAGTTGGGGAAACTTGAGAACCAGTCATGGCTATGAAAATTAGTAAAGAAGGGCCACACTGATCTTAGATAGTAAATCTAATCAAAGCTCAAGATGCTACTTTAAGTGTGACTTTAAGTGAAAAAATAGATGCCTAGAGTGAAGCTTTAAGTAAAGAACTAGGCTCAGTAGATTCTCAAATTTGTTGAATGCTGAAGTTGATGCACAGAGCAAAGAATTTAGTAATCTATGAGAAGGCGTGGAAGTTTTAAAGACTGAATTTGAAACCTTGAATAGTAAAGGAGAGGATTTGAAATTAGACGTAAAGAAAAAATTAACCAATTCCTTGGACATTCATGTAAATCAACTGTTCACTGACTTTAGTCAGAAAGAGAATGATCAATTACAAGATTTGGCAAAAAATTTAGAAATTGATATTGAGGAAAAATGTAATACTGTAGAATCAGAAATCAATGAAAAGTTACCATAATTTGAAAATGTACGCAATGCTAAGTTTAATGCTGTAAAGTAGGGATGGCATACTTTGAAAGAGAGTGTTGATAAGCATAGCGAATTAATGCCTGCCACTCAATCGCAAATTAATGGTGTAAGTACGTGAGTAGACAGTGTAGAAAGAAGCTTCAAAGAGAATACAGCAAGTGCTGATATCATAAATGTAAGTAGTCTGGAGGAACAGATAGAAGAAATTATAGATTGGAAACTCACTGAGAGAATAACATTCAGGAATGCATCACCTATGGCTTCTTCCGAACTTACTGATACCGGGAAGGGTATAGACGAACTCTGGAAAGAAGTCAAACTTTTCCAGGAACAAGTAGAAAAATGAGGAACTTCACCCTATGTTGTGTTGACTAGTGAAGTGGTGACTGATTTGCAGTGGGGAGACTTTCAAAAGAAGTTTAAAGAGAAATACTTGTCTGCCAGTGCACAAGAAAAGTTAATGTCAGATTGATG
The DNA here is from genome assembly GCF_023864345.2 of Schistocerca serialis cubense. NCBI lineage: Eukaryota > Metazoa > Arthropoda > Insecta > Orthoptera > Acrididae > Schistocerca > Schistocerca serialis. The sequence continues at coordinate 140,568,227 of NC_064649.1, read as the reverse complement.
GGACCCGGGTGGAGTCATATATCCCCCAGGGATGTTAACATTCTGAGTTGACGGGCGGAGTGACGACTGTCAGATCCAGAGTTGTTTTCGTTGTTTCTTCCAAAATAGTTTTCTCACACTGAATTTCCTTCAGATCTTAAACTATTGTCATCTATTCCTAAAATCTTAAACTATCCTACAATCTTATTACCTAGAAAACTGGATATGACTACAATTTAGGAGAATCATGGGATACAAAAGAAAGTGATCTCTAGACATGAAATAAACAGAATAAGACTATTATGTCTGTGGCAAATGTAATATAATGTGCCAAACTGAACGACTGTTAGACTGTAGGGTATAATTTTCTATTTTGTACAGAATATTTTATACCTTTTCTAAGATGTGATGTAGATGGGAGGGTTGGGTATTTTAGATAAAAGCGTGGTTTATGAGAACACACAAATCGTGACTAACACAAAACACATGCCACACCTTTCATACAACCCTTCACAAACAAGTGTGACTGATTCTTTACCATTAGCCGTGTTCATAAGGTTGCTAAGATTTCCTTTGAGGACCTTGAGGGTGAAGGTGGGAATGTCTGTTCTGTAGGAGACGATTTAATACCAAACCTCCTCCGGCATCTCACTCAAGTATCTGAGGGGTAAGGATCCTGGGGAGGGGAGGTGTAAGGGTTTCCTGTCTATGGGGATTTCTTCTTTCTCTTCTCCAATCTCAGCAACCATTTCCATTTATTTCCTTTCTTACTTCTCATCTGAGGACCTACCTAATTTTTCCCTCTTTCCATATTCATCTACTTCTATCACAGAAGTCCTTCCTGGTTCCCATGGTTTCCAATAACCTTATCTTCAGATAAGAAGGCTGAAGAATCAGACTACACGAACACACATCTACATACACACAAAATTACATTTATACACAAACATAGTATATAATAACGGTATAGGAGTTGAGAGGTGGAGGAGGACTCCGATGATGTATTATAAAAGCGAATGTGAAGTGTCAAATAGATTTGTAGTTTAACAGAAAATATTTAATTATAGTATACATAGAAATGTATGCGAGGGTAATGAACCATGAGGCCTACTCAGAAAGAATAAGGGGGGCGTACCCTGCATTTTGTAAGTATACAGGGCAGGTGCACCTATATGGAGATAGGATGACCTGTGGCCTGAAAAATAGGAATGTTTTATAAAGGGGCATACGTACCAGAACGGAAAGAGGAAGTGCTCTCAAAGGTCAACCCACATGCAAGGTATAGGTACTGATCCTAGGAGAAGGGGACAGTATTGTGACAGAAGTCACACATTTTATGGGGATTATTCTGGTAAGTTTGAATTCTATGCACAACTAGCATTATTACATTTTATGGAAGTTTATGAGTGTCAAAAGAACACTTTCATTTTGCCCAGAGTTCCTCCAAACTACACAAAAATACTACAATTAGTACATACTTAGGAAAGGTAGTACAAAAGGTGAGAACAGAAAGTAGGTTACTCATGTGTCATGAACACCTGGAGTTTACGATTGGAAATACAGTTGAAAAAAAAGGAAAAAAATAATTTATAGTCCTCACGATTATTAAAAGAAAAAAATGTATACTGTTGAAATGTGAATTGTTATTACGTGTGATATTAATGTACATAACGATTGAATAAAATATCACGTGTTCGATCTAAGAGGGGCGATACGTAGTGCTTTGAGAATTTTTGTGTAAATTCTAGAACCACTCGGCCTTCCACCGCCTAGAACACACGATATTTTAGATGTGAGTGGGGAGGAAGGAAAACTATATACTGCGTGTCACCTGTCTGTGTGTGCAGGTCAGAAGTTTATCGTGAGAAGACTGTAGACACAGCGGTCGAACGACACCGGCAAGTACATCTGGGTCAGTACACGGAAGTCGTAATGAAACCACACGGCGGCACCGAGGAACTTCTTTGTTATTCTGTGCTGTTTTGCAACTGTGACTATTGTTAGTGACGAAAGAACAATTGCGTCGAAAAAGATTTTTAGTAACTTTTAACACAGACTAGAAGCAAGATTTGTTTATGATTTCTATGGTTGTTGAACCAACTCTGTAGTAAATGTGTCTTAATTGTGTCTAATGTGAGGCATCACAGGCTGTTTACAAGAAGTCAAATATTTATTTGAGAAATGGCAATGTGTTCTTTACGAAATTTGAAATATACCGACAGCGAACTAAAAGTATTCTTCGAGTATCTAATTATTTTGCAAGTAGAGAGAGAGTCTTTAAGGTTCCTGTAACTAGCATCATTCTTCGGATAAGAAGTTTATAGAGATTCCAGAAGCCAGTTGTCCAGAGAAGAAGATCAGCTGCGCGTTCCCAAGTAAGTCGACTCGTGTAAGAGAAGTGGGGAGTTTTCACACACACTTCACACACTCTTAGTCTTCAAAAACATTAGAAATGGACTCTAATTTTTCTAACTGCAGCAGCACAAAAAATGAATGCCCCTGTGGTGCCTCCATTTTCCTACAAACGGGCAACAGCAGCACTGCACCTTCACTTGATCTTCTGTGTGAACTAATCAAAAGTTTCCACTTTTCTCTGTCTAGGAACACTGGAGTTGCATTTCTATCCTTTATAGTTTGTAAAAGATTAATTCCAGAAATATGCCAATCCTTTTTGAATAACCTTGTATTTTGGCACTGTAGGCCCACCCACTGTAGTCCTCGAAAATGACTGTCCTGTACGAGGCGAGGACTGACTAGCCACAGTGGAAGAGATGCTCTGCACTAGCTTCGAATATGAGTGGGCGTGCGATCAAATGCTGGGCACTCATCAACAGGTGGTACCGAGATGATAACCTGGGCATGTAAACAGGGTGTATACGACCCGGGGAAAAAGGGAGATTCGGTAAAAAGCCGGGAATTTTTTCATCCGGGAGAAAACCAGGAAAAACCCGGGAATTGTTTAGAATTCCAGGAATATTTCATTGTTTTAGTTTTCAGTTACATTTTTATGATTTTGACTGGTAAGAACCAATGCTCAAACAAAGGATATTACTGTATCCCGCTACTGCAGAATAATACTGCAACAACAAAACATGAACGAAAAAAAAGAAGAAAACTTAAGTTGCAAAGGAAATGCGCCATATACAACAACAAAACACAGTCCTCATACAAGCACCTGCCAACAGCAAAGTGTGTCAAAGGCTTTAGGAAGACTATGCAATGCTTCTTAACAACAAATTGCTTCCAATGAGCGTGACATGTGACAACTGTTTAAATTAGATTTGTTTGAGCAGTTGCGGGCGGGCTCTTGCGCATGCACAGTTGAGTCATGTATGAGTAGTATCTTCTTTTGTTTCTGGTTACGGAAGTATGGCTGGGCGCCAGTACTTAATATTGCACCAGTTCAGAAATATAGTAAATCTGGCGCTGATGCCCGGAGTAGTCTGAGTTGTGGTGGGTAGATGGGTCGTATCCACGTGAACTGTATTTAAGTTCAGTCATTCTGTTGTTTCCTCTTCATTTATTGTTCTCACGTTAAATGATAACAAACGGATTTTTGCGGCCAGGAGTTATCAAATGAATTAAAATACGTTCCCATGATTACAGAAGGCTAAAATATGTTATTAGTTTTATATTTTATTTCCACTTCCTGACAGTCAAGCATTAATTGCCTTGCAGAACAATGAAGTTATTTTTGTTGGTTTGCTAAAGAGGTTTGGCTTTCATTAATCTTTTCTGCTTTCTTTGAAATGAAGTTATTAAAAATTTGCTGGTACATTTGTATGCTGTATCTTGAAGTGTAACACGCGCAAAAAAGATCAACATTGTATGTGGAAGCTTAGCTTCTCTTCCAGCTTATTAATCTTTGAGACCAACATTATATGTGAATGCTATGTATATTAATTTAAACCACTAAATTTTCTTATTTGTGTGTTTGCGCAACTTAAGAGTGATCTTGCTATTGGCTGACTACATCACGTGTCCTATGCTGGCATCAGCTGGTGAGATCACGTGAAATGAGCTATGACTGGCTTACAAAGCGCATCGCAATCTCGATTTCAATGCTTCAGAAAGTGACATGCGGTGTATGGTGGAATTCAAATTTATACCTTCGTAACACGGAAATATGCAGCATACATGTTGGTGCACATCAAAGGTCATTCAAAACATATTTTCCCCCTCTGAGTTTAGTTTCCTAAAGTGGTGGGAAATTCTAGGTCCGTATATAAAACCATAAACATTCAAAGAATTGATGAGTTTTACAGTCCCGAGGAAGAGTACAGTGTCACTTAACACGGAAAAAGTGTATTTTCACCCGGGAGAAAGTGTATTTTTATCCGGGAAAATCCGGGAAATTTTTTTCCTTGTCCACTTATACACCCTGGTAAAATGCCCACGCTAGTACTGGAGAATTTGTAAGACAAAACTGGAAGCAAGGGCAGCTTCCCCTGTGACATGGCAACTGTGCTAATGGTTAACTGATTTCTGTAGTTCAGTTAGAGCCTGATCAGTTTGAAAGTTCACCACTATGCAACTTTACAAATCTTAATCTGAGAACGCAGAGTTTGCAGTAAGTTTGTGTTTCAGTGCGAAGCTTGTACCACTGCTTGATATCTGTTCCTCACTACTGGATAATAGCCAAGACCACGAGTCATTGCTGCTGTTGCTGCTGCTGCTACTATCACTATTATTATACAGTCATATTATGACCATCTGTCATATTATATCGGTATTTATCTAAATAATATCTAAATAATTTAATTAAATTTTTGTGAGTTCAATGTGTCATTGCAAGATATAAAATATACATTTATGCTGACGTGAATCCATGAACAAAAGGTGTTTATGGTTTTCTTCTCTCTCTCTCTCTCTCTCTCTCTCTCTCCCGCCCCCCCCTCCCTCCATCCCCCCCCCCTCCCCCCCCCACCAAAGTGTGAGGTTTATTTCATTCAGATATTGTTGCCCCATGTGTCAGTGTTACCAACCATCACTGCAAATACATGTGCTCACTTAACACTATCTATGGAAAATTCTTTACTGAATTTAATTGTTGATTTTGTGTGCATATTCCACAGGGAGTTACTTTATATAGTTTTGTGTCTTTTTGTGTGTGCATAACAATGAAACAATGGCAGTCCAGGCCACAGTGGTCCTAATAATGCTTAATTGTGGACAATAGTTAACGTATCAGAGACAAAAAGACTCTGAAGTGTGTAACTGAACTGTAGTATACTGAATTTTTACACCCAAGTGGTGGAACCAGCTCTTGACATACAGTTAAACCCCTGCTTACAATTTTCAATGGAATGACACAAAAAAAGTGTAAGATGCTGGAAAGTGCAAAATACAGGAAAGCACTGGAAACAGAACAAGTAAAAATGAATAAATTTATCTCACTGTCATTCTCTATATATTGTTCAAAATAAGAAATTATAATGATTTAAAAAAAAACTGAAATAATTGTTTTTGTTTCTTTCTAACAGCAATTTGCTGTACTCTTTCATGAAACCACATTAAAAAAGCAGTGTGAGACTTATTACTGTTAATCATTATGTTGTTGTTGTTATGGTCTTCAGTCCTGGGACTGGTTTGATGCAGCTCTCCATGCTACTCTATCCTGTGCAAGCTTTTTCATCTCCCAGTACCTACTGCAACCTACATCCTTCTGAATCTGCTTAGTGTATTCATCTCTTGGTCTCCCTCTACGATTTTTACCCTCCACGCTGCCCTCCAATACTAAATTGGTGATCCCTTGATGCCTCAGAACATGTCCTACCAACCGATCCCTTCTTCTGGTCAAGTTGTGCCACAAACTTCACTCCTCCCCAATCCTACTCAATACCTCCTCATTAGTTATGTGATCTACCCATCTAATCTTCAGCATTCTTCTGTAGCACCACATTTCGAAAGCATCTATTCTCTTCTTGTCCAAACTATTTATCGTCCATGTTTCACTTCCATACACGGCTACACTCCATACGAATACTTTCAGAAATGACTTCCTGACACTTAAATCAATACTGGATGTTAACAAATTTCTCTTCTTCAGAAACACTTTCCTTGCCACTGCCAGCCTACATTTTATATCCTCTCTACTTCGACCATCATCAGTTATTTTGCTCCCCAAATAGCAAAACTCCTTTACTACTTTAAGTGCCTCATTTCCTAATCTAATTCCCTCAGCATCACCCGACTTAATTAGACTACATTCCATTATCCTTGTTTTGCTTTTGTTGATGTTCATCTTATATCCTCCTTTCAAGACACTGTCCATTCCATTCAACTGCTCTTCCAAGTCCTTTGCTGTCTCTGACAGAATTACAATGTCATCGGCGAACCTCAAAGTTTTTATTTCTTCTCCATGAATTTTAATGCCTACCCCGAATTTTTCTTTTGTTTCCTTTACTGCTTGCTCAATATACAGATTGAACAACATCGGGGAGAGGCTACAACCTTGTCTTACTCCCTTCCCAACCACTGCTTCCCTTTCATGCCCCTCGACTCTTATAACTGCCATCTGGTTTCTGTACAAATTGTAAATAGCCTTTCGCTCCCTGTATTTTACCCCTGCCATCTTTAGAATTTGAAAGAGAGTATTCCAGTCAACATTGTCAAAAGCTTTCTCTAAGTCTACAAATGCTAGAAACGTAGGTTTGCCTTTCCTTAATCTTTCTTCTAAGATAAGTTGTAAGGTCAGTATTGCCTCACGTGTTCCAGTGTTTCTACGGAATCCAAACTGATCTTCCCCGAGGTTGGCTTCTACTAGTTTTTCCATTCGTCTGTAAAGAATTCGTGTTAGCATTTTGCAGCTGTGACTTATTAAGCTGATAGTTCGGTAATTTTCACATCTGTCAACACCTGCTTTCTTTGGGATTGGAATTATTATATTCTTCTTGAAGTCTGAGGGTATTTCGCCTGTTTCATACATCTTGCTCACCAGATGGTAGAGTTTTGTCAGGACTGGCTCTCCCACGGCCGTCAGTAGTTCCAATGGAATATTGTCTACTCCGGGGGCCTTGTTTCGACTCAGGTCTTTCAGTGCTCTGTCAAACTCTTCACGCAGTATCGTATCTCCCATTTCATCTTCATCTACATCCTCTTCCATTTCCATAATATTGTCCTCAAGTACATCGCCCTTGTATAGACCCTCTATATACTCCTTCCACCTTTCTGCTTTCCCTTCTTTGCTTAGAACTGGGTTTCCATCTGAGCTTTTGATATTCATACAACTCGTTCTCTTATCTCCAAAGGTCTCTTTAATTTTCCTGTAGGCAGTATCTATCTTACCCCTAGTGAGATAGGCCTCTACATCCTTACATTTGTCCCCTAGCCATCCCTGCTTAGCCATTTTGCACTTCCTGTCGATCTCATTTTTGAGACGTTTGTATTCCTTTTTGCCTGTTTCACTTACTGCATTTTTATATTTTCTCCTTTCATCAATTAAATTCAATATTTCTTCTGTTACCCAAGGATTTCTACTAGCCCTCGTCTTTTTACCTACTTGATCCTCTGCTGCCTTCACTACTTCATCCCTCAAAGCTACCCATTCTTCTTCTACTGTATTTATTTCCCCCATTCCCGTCAATTGCTCCCTTATGCTCTCCCTGAATCTCTGTACAACCTCTGGTTCTTTTAGTTTATCCAGGTCCCATCTCCTTAAATTCCCACCTTTTTGCAGTTTCTTCAGTTTTAATCTACAGGTCATAACCAATAGATTGTGGTCAGAGTCCACATCTGCCCCTGGAAATGTCTTACAATTTAAAACCTGGTTCCTAAATCTCTGTCTTACCATTATATAATCTATCTGATACCTTTTAGTATCTCCAGGGTTTTTCCATGTATACAACCTTCTTTCATGATTCTTAAACCAAGTGTTAGTTATGATTATGTTGTGCTCTGTGCAAAATTCTACCAGGCGGCTTCCTCTTTCATTTCTGTCCCCCAATCCATATTCACCTACTATGTTTCCTTCTCTCCCTTTTCCTACACTCGAATTCCAGTCGCCCATGACTATTAAATTTTCGTCTCCCTTCACAATCTGAATAATTTCTTTTATTTCATCATACATTTCTTCAATTTCTTCGTCATCTGCAGAGCTAGTTGGCATATAAACTTGTACTACTGTAGTAGGTGTGGGCTTCGTGTCTATCTTGGTCACAATAATGCGTTCACTATGCTGTTTGTAGTAGCTTACCCGCATTCCTATTTTCCTATTCATTATTAAACCTACTCCTGCATTACCCCTATTTGATTTTGTGTTTATAACCCTGTAGTCACCTGACCAGAAGTCTTGTTCCTCCTGCCACCGAACTTCACTAATTCCCACTATATCTAACTTTAACCTATCCATTTCCCTTTTTAAATTTTCTAACCTACCTGCCCGATTAAGGGATCTGACATTCCACGCTCCGATCCGTAGAACGCCAGTTTTCTTTCTCCTGATAACGACATCCTCTTGAGTAGTCCCCGCCCGGAGATCCGAATGGGGGACTATTTTACCTCCGGAATATTTTACCCAAGAGGACGCCATCATCATTTAATCATACAGTAAAGCTGCATGCCCTCGGGAAAAATTACGGCTGTAGTTTCCCCTTGCTTTCAGCCGTTCGCAGTACCAGCACAGCAAGGCCGTTTTGGTTATTGTTACAAGGCCAGATCAGTCAATCATCCAGACTGTTGCCCTTGCAACTACTGAAAAGGCTGCTGCCCCTCTTCAGGAACCACACGTTTGTCTGGCCTCTCAACAGATACCCCTCCGTTGTGGTTGCACCTACGGTACGGCTATTTGTATCGCTGAGGCACGCAAGCCTCCCCACCAACGGCAAGGTCCATGGTTCATGGGGGGGGGGTTAATCACTATAAAATGTGGTAAATAAAACTTGTAACACAATACTGGTTGAAACACTAATGTTGGGAGTCTTTCATAAATGGAAAACAACAGACACAAAATCTACAGCTTGTTGTCGACAAGGAGGTCACTTGGTTCAGGGACATCCTGGGCAAGGAAGTGGATGGAAATTGTAATGTTATGGAGCATCTTGAGGAGGAGTACTTGTGTCTGACGTGAAGTCGTATTGACATAAGACTGCATGCCTACTACGGATTAGTGTATTTTACACTCAAGAAACAACAGTTTTTGAAAGCTCATTATAGAGTCTTCAAAAGTTAAATCAATAACATTAGCTACTTACGGGCATTGATATACACTCCTGGAAATGGAAAAAAGAACACATTGACACCGGTGTGTCAGACCCACCATACTTGCTCCGGACACTGCGAGAGGGCTGTACAAGCAATGATCACACGCACGGCACAGCGGACACACCAGGAACCGCGGTGTTGGCCGTCGAATGGCGCTAGCTGCGCAGCATTTGTGCACCGCCGCCGTCAGTGTCCGCCAGTTTGCCGTGGCATACGGAGCTCCATCGCAGTCTTTAACACTGGTAGCATGCCGCGACAGCGTGGACGTGAACCGTATGTGCAGTTGACGGACTTAGAGCGAGGGCGTATAGTGGGCATGCGGGAGGCCGGCTGGACGTACCGCCGAATTGCTCAACACGTGGGGCGTGAGGTCTCCACAGTACATCGATGTTGTCGCCAGTAGTCGGCGGAAGGTGCACGTGCCCGTCAACCTGGGACCGGACCGCAGCGACGCACGGATGCACGCCAAGACCGTAGGATCCTATGCAGTGCCGTAGGGGACCGCACCGCCACTTCCCAGCAAATTAGGGACACTGTTGCTCCTGGGGTATCGGCGAGGACCATTCGCAACCGTCTCCATGAAGCTGGGCTACGGTCCCGCACACCGTTAGGCCGTCTTCCGCTCACGCCCCAACATCGTGCAGCCCGCCTCCAGTGGTGTCGCGACAGGCGTGAATGGAGGGACGAATGGAGACGTGTCGTCTTCAGCGATGAGAGTCGCTTCTGCCTTGGTGCCAATGATGGTCGTATGCGTGTTTGGCGCCGTGCAGGTGAGCGCCACAATCAGGACTGCATACGACCGAGGCACACAGGGCCAACACCCAGCATCATGGTGTGGGGAGCGATCTCCTACACTGGCCGTACACCACTGGTGATCGTCGAGGGGACACTAAATAGTGCACGGTACATCCAAACCGTCATCGAACCCATCGTTCTACCATTCCTAGACCGGCAAGGGAACTTGCTGTTCCAACAGGACATGCACGTCCACATGTATCTCGTGCCACCCAACGTGCTCTAGAATGTGTAAGTCAACTACCCTGGCCAGCAAGATCTCCGGATCTGTCCCCCATTGAGCATGTTTGGGACTGGATGAAGCGTCGTCTCACGCAGTCTGCACGTCCAGCACGAATGCTGGTCCAACTGAGGCGCCAGGTGGAAATGGCATGGCAAGCCGTTCCACAGGACTACATCCAGCATCTCTACGATCGTCTCCATGGGAGCATAGCAGCCTGCATTGCTGCGAAAGGTGGATATACACTGTACTAGTGCCGACATTGTGCATGCTCTGTTGCCTGTGTCTATGTGCCTGTGGTTCTGTCAGTGTGATCATGTGATGTATCTGACCCCAGGAATGTGTCAATAGAGTTTCCCCTTCCTGGGACAATGAATTCCCGGTGTTCTTATTTCAATTTCCAGGAGTGTACATCAATGGGGACACTTGAAAATGTGTGCCCCAACGGGGACTCGTACCTGGGTTCTCCTGCTTACGTGGCAGATGCTCTATCCATCTGAGCCACCGAGGGCACAGAGGATAGTGTGACTGCATGGATTTATTGCTGGCAGTCTCCCCGTGAGAACCACAACCTCAACTTAAAGTCCACACACTAGATTCGTAGTGCCCCTGCCATTATACCCATTGCTCGCAGTAGACAATCCACCGTAAGAGTTCAGGCAAATTGTATGCATCCCCACTGAAGGAGGTCATCAACCAGTTAGCCTTAAAAGATATGGAGATGGTATCTGTTCTATTGGAAATGTCTGAAAGAACAGATTACATCTTCATATCATCTTCAAAAGTGGTGTCTTGTTTGTATAAATAACTGAAATTAAATCAAAGCTGTAGAAATACAACACAATGTGCAGAAGGAAGCTTGCTACTATTGTCAGATCATGATCAGCATACTCTCCCTCCCTTCCAAACACTGCGAACCTATAATACAGGTGGCTGTGACCCAACATGATGACAATGAAAATCTTGCTTACTATGCTAACGCTGTGTTACGTGATTATTAACTTCGTGTATAGTCTGCATTTTCTGCTTTGTTCCGAGGTTGACTGAGCAGGAATACATTGCACTTTCTGCAGATATCTGTATGAAAAACAATGTTAAAGGTTGTGATAATGTCAAAGAAAACTTAAAATGTGGGAAATGTTGTAACACAAAATCATTAACAACAGGAAAGTACTGAATTGAGAGAATGTGACTCCTGGTGGTACGGACAAAAATGAACATAAAAAGCAGGAAAATGTAAAATGTGACAATGTGAAAAACAGGATTTTACTGTATTTATTTTCGTGAGTTTAGTGTACCATTCACACGGTCACACTTTCATATGCGAGCTGCAGAAGAAAGCCATTTTTGACAACTGTTTCACAATAAAATTATTTAGTACCAAAGTATACATTCCACTACAAGCTCGCACCGTAGCAGGAGCAGTTCCCTCGCATATGAGTTGCTAAGTTTCAATAATGAGCAGCAAAAAGTAGAAGGGAAATAAATGATGACAGAATATTGCAGATGTAAACGGAAAAGTAATGGGCCCAGAATTGTGCACCAAGGGAAGCATGTTTCAAAAACTTCCTCTTCTACAGGCTGTGTGTACACAATCAATCGACAGTGGCATGTGCGAGTGAGACAGTTCTGCCGGGTACTGCTGAATCGCACAGAACTGAATTGGGCACAACCGTTAAATACAATGGCACTATTAGCTACGAGTGGAAGTAATTTTGTAAAAAACGTGACAGAAGATGTTTGAAGACCTAGATATGTTTACTGAACTACACCTATCCTAAAAGCACTGTAGTAATAATTAGATGTCTTCTTAACCTTTTGTATCTCGTGTCCCTATGCATATGTAAGGGTGAAATAAGCCAAATTTCCATTATGTAGTGTGGAAATATTGAAAATACAATCATATGAGGAGAGGTAATAGCACTCACCTCGTTCCATCCATTGACCACTTTATTCGTAAGGACTTGAGGGTGTTGTTCTTGGCATTCAGAAAATACTTCAGATCATCCATATTGATCGACAAATGCCCAAAGTCAATCTCTACTAGTTGGGGGCACCCGTCAGCCAAAGGTCGCAGCACAAAGGGGCGCACGACACGAGTATTTAAAACGTGTCTGTCTTGCAGACGCAGCACACGGAGGTGCTGTAGACGAGATACTGCCACTGAAGCTATCTCGGTCATCAGCAGTTTGTCAGATGCCCTCAGCGTCTGTATCCTGGAGCACTGCTCGACCAAATCCATCACCATCTGCAACCGCACAGTTCCTGTAGTATAGTAACACTTATGAGCTAAGGAGTGGGATACACTGAAACAAAATAAGCACTATTAATGGTTGTTTAAACAGATGCTTCCTGTCTCTTCTGAAGCACCTAACCAATTTCCAGCAACAGAAGTTGCACAGCAACAAAATAGACGGCCACAAAGGAAGACAGTAATTGTGATGAATAAAAGGAAAGCACCCACATCATCCACACTCACCAAACTGACTTCTTGTCAGCTAACAGAAGGCTGCTATTCACTACAAACAGGTTTCCTACCTTCTGATGACTCCAAAGTTGATTTGTATTGTCAGTGTCACAGCTGCTTGTACCACCGTGTGTCTTTTTCGATCCGAGAAAACACACTGAATGGCCTACATTTCAGAACAACTAAACTCTACTCTTTTTTCCTTGTTGTTAATTGACTATGTGCCACCCCAGTAATCATACATATGAGGAGGGACCCAAAATAAACCTGACTCCGAGGGCGCTGCCACTCGTAGACATGTGCAGGGTTCTTACGCTAGATGGTGTTAGTACAGACCTTCATGAAACAGCTGTGCAGACGGCGTCAGTGTAGAGCTGGACGTGCAAGTGCGGTATTGTGTTTCTCTGACTGTTAGCGGGTTACCTCTGCGAAGTCGTTATGGCAACTTTAAAAGAACAAAGAGTGTGTGTGAAATTTTGTTTCCTCCTTAAAAAAACTGTGTCGGAGACACACCAAATGCTTCAGGAAGCTTTCCAGAGGACGCTATGAGCCGCACACAGGTTTTCGAGTGGTTTGGGCCTTTAAACGTGGTGAGATGTGTGTTAAATACCGAGCTCGTTCTGGACACCCTTCTACATCGCAAAGTGAGGAGAACATTGAAAAGGCCCGCCAAAAGATCGACGAGGATCGTCGCCAAACGACTGACCAAATTTCAGCAGAGACAGGAATCATTTGGAGCTCGTGCCAGCGGATTTTGAGTGAGGATTTGCACACGAGACATGTTGCTGCTAAATTTGTTCCACGCCTTCTCACACAGGAGCAAAAAACAATCCTAATGAATGTGTGTCAGGACTTGAAAACAGAGATTGCATGTGATCCAAATTTCTTGAACAATGTCATTACAGGGGATGAAAGTTGGTGTTACAGGTATGACCCAGAAATCAAGCAAGCGTCAAGCCAGTGGAGGACTCCCAACTCTCCCAGACCAAAATAAGCAAGGCAAGTGAGGTCAAATGTGAAGATGATGATCATTGTCTTTTTTGATGTTCGTGGAATTGTGCATCGGGAATTCGTACCCCCTGGCCAGACTGTTAACCAGCACTTTTACTTGGATGTTTTAAGGCGTCTGCGACAGGATGTGAGGAGGAAACGCCCACAACTTTGGCAATCAGGTGACTAATTTCTGCATCACGACAACACTCCAGCACACACGGCCTTACTAGTTTCCCACTATTTGGCATCTCTTCCAGGTGGTCTGTCGTTCCCCATGCTCTGTATTCACTGGACCTAGCCCCGTGCGACTTTTTCCAATTTCCACGAATGAAAAAAACGCTAAAAGGGGAGCGTTATGACGATGCGGAGGCGGTAAAAACAGCTTCGCAAAGGGCACTGGACAATATAAAACTTTAAGAGTTGCAAACATGCTTACAACAGTGGAAAAGAGACTTGACAAGTGCATCGCATGCAACGGAGAGTATTTTGAAGGTGACTGAAGTAATTTTGTAAAAAAGTTCATCAATAAATTTTTTATGACAACAATCCAGTTTGTTTTGGGTCCCCCCTCATACACTGAGACAAAGTAGTTACTGGGAAAAAGCTCAATAGATTAGAATGGAAATATATTAGTGGAATTTCCCGCATTCAGAAGGAATCTTTTGTAACGACAGTGATAACTGGAATAAATGCTTACTATCCAAAAGGTTCATTTAGGTCCATTATGGTTTATTTAATGGTTTTTATTGAGTTGTTTTAAGCTGTAATATGATACCAATGCAACACCTGTTATTTTAAGAAACAAAGTATCGTGTACAAAAACAGCATCAAATGTCTGATTACGTATGAGTTAATGTGTTAATGTTCAGCAGGTAAGCAAGAAAAAGCTTAGAAAAGGTTTGAAATTATGTTTGAAGTATGCTGAAAGTCACTGATTGTTCTAATTATCAAACACTGGAGGAGTACTGTTTGGATAACTTTTTTCCGTTTTAAGCAAAAGGCAGTTTTTCACATATCTCTCTGGATATCACAAGATATGTTTAATTCAGTTGACAAAAGGAGAAAATATAAAAATCCAGCAAATGAAGCAGCTGAATGGGAGTACAAATATCTAAAAAATGAGATTCAGAAAATCCAAAATGGCTAAGCAGGAATTGTTTGAAGACAAATGCAAGGATACAGAAGTATATAAAACCAGGTGAAAGATAGATACCACCTGAAGGAAAGCTGGAAAGACATTTTCAGAAAAGGAATGCATCTGTACAAGTAACAACAGGTCAGATGGAAAACCAGTCCTAAGCAAAAAGGGAAAGGTGAATGGTGGAAGGAGTATGCAAAAGGTCTACACAAGGGAAATGAACTTGAAGGTGGTGATATGGTAAAGCAGAGGATACAGATGAAGATGAGGTGGGAGATATCATGTGATACTGCCAGAAGAATTTGACAGAGCACTGAGAGGCTTAAGTGGAAACAAGGCCCCTGGAATAGACAACATTCCCTCTGAACTAATGATATCCTAGGGAGAGCCAGCTATAACAAAACTATTCCACCTAGTATGTAAGATATATGAGACAGGTAAAGTACCCTCAGACTTCAAGACAAATATAATAATTCCAATTCCAAAGAAATCAAATGCTGACAGGTCTGAATATTACCAAGCTATCAGTTTCATAAGTTGTAGTTCCAAAATACTAGCACAAATTCTTTTCAGATGAATGGAAAAACTGGTAGAACTCAACCTCAGGGAACATATTTTTGGATTCCTGAGAAATGTAGGGATGCCCAATGCAATACTGACTCTATGACTTACCTTAGAAGATAGATTAAGGAAAGGCAAGCTTACTCTTATAGCTTTTGTAGAGTTGCAGACAGCTTTTGAAAATGTTAATTGGGATACATTCTTTGAAGTTCTGGAGGTAGCAGGTGTAACATCAGGAGCAGAAGGTTGTACACAACTTGTAAAGACACCAGGTGGTAGTTATGAATTGCGAGGCACGAAAAGAGAGTGAGACAGGGTTTTAGTCTATCCCCGATGTTATTCAGTCTCTACACTGAACTATCAGTAAAGAAAACTACAGAATTGGATTAGGAATTTGTGGTGTCACTGCCAGACACCACACTTGCTAGGTGGTAGCCTTTAAATCAGCCGCGGTCCGTTAGTATACGTCGGATCCGCGTGTCGCCACTATCAGTGATTGCAGACCGAGCGCAGCCACACGGCAGGTCTAGAGAGACATCCTGGCACTCGCCCCAGTTGTACAGCCGAAGTTGATAGCCATGGTTCACTGGCAACTACGCTCTCATTTGCAGAGACGACAGTTTAGCATAGCCTTCAGCTACATCATTTGCTACGACCTAGCAAGGCGCCATATTCAGTTACTATTGATATTGTGAATCATGTACTGTCAAGAGCAACGTTCATCATTAATGGATTAAAGTTAAGTATAAAACTAATTTCGTCCACTTTCTGAATTCTCATTCCTTGTCATGTTCCAGACCTCACATCAGTATAGTTCTTCCCTCCTCACACCAGCCTGCGTGAGCTACAACGCATGCATCTCGGCCTCTCCTAGTAACACGGTGTTGGCTCTTCTGCCAACACAACAGAATTAAAGTTCAGGGAGAAGAAATAATACTTTGAGGCAACAAAGAACTTAGTAGTTGAACTAAGTGGATAGTGTCTTATAAAGAGAAAGGCAATGTATGATTATATGATAGCGGAACAAACACTGGTAGCAGTTACTTCTGTAAAATATCTGAGAGTATGCGTGCGGAACGATTTGAAGTGGAATGATCATATAAAATTAATTGTTGGTAAGGTGGGTACCAGGTTGAGATTCATTGGGAGAGTCCTTAGAAAATGTGGTCCATCAACAAAGGAGGTGGCTTACAAAACACTTGTTCGACCTATACTTGAGTATTGCTCATCAGTGTGGGATCCGTACCAGGTCGGGTTGACGGAGGAGATAGAGAAGATCCAAAGAAGAGCAGCGCGTTTCATCACAGGGTTATTTGGTAAGTGTGGTAGCGTTACGGAGATGTTTAGCAAACTCGAGTGGCAGACTCTGGAAGAGAGGCGCTCTGCATCGCGGTGTAGCTTGCTGTCCAGTTTTCGAGAGGGTGCGTTTCTGGATGAGGTATTGAATATATTGCTTCCCCCTACTTATACCCCCCCCCCCTCCCCCCGAGGAGATCACGAATGTAAAATTAGAGAGATTCGAGCGCGCACAGAGGCTTTCCGTCAGTCGTTCTTCCCGCGAACCATAAGCGACTGTAACAGAATAGGGAGGTAATGACAGTGGCACGCAAAGTGCCCTCTGCCACACACCATTGGGTGGCTTGCAGAGTATAAATGTAGATGTAGATGTAGAATGTAGTCAAATTAAATCAGGGGATGCCAAGGGAATTAGATTAGGAAACGAGACACTAAAAGTAGAAGATGAGTTTTGCTGATGAGGGCTTAAGTAGAGAGGATATAAACTGTAGACTGGTAATTGCATGAACAGAGTTTCTTAAGAAGAGAAATTTGGTGACATGAAAAATGTATTTAAGTGTCAGGAAGTTGAAATGTGGTGGTACAGAAGATTGCTGAAGATCAGATGGATAGATCATATAACTAATGAAAAGGTGCTGAACAGAACTAAGGAAAAAAGAAATCTGTGGCATAACTTGACTAAAAGAACTCACTGGTTGATAGGACACATTCTGAAAAATTAAGCAATCACTGGTTTAGTACTGGAGGGAATTATTGGGGGTAAAATCATAATAAAATAAGAGAAAGCAGAGCTCACACAGAAAGACTTAGGTGTTTGTTATTTCTGCACACTGTTTGAGAGTGGAATGGTAGAGAAGTAGCTTAAAGTGTGGTTCTATGGAAGCTCTGCCAGGCACTTAATTGTGAATTGCAGAGCAGTTGTGTAGATGTAGATGTCAAATGGATGTGCAGGGTGTACATAAAGTCCGGGAACACTTTCAATTATTTATTGCACAAGAACTAAACATTGTACAGTCGATGTGGCCCGGCAGACATTAATACGGTAATCAAATTCTTGCCATACCCATCCCAGCACGTCATTGTTGACTGCGGCAGTCGCTTCCCGTATTCTCTCCCGGAGCTCTGCTACATCACGTGGTAGAGGCAGGACATAAACCAGACGTTTAATGCGTCCCCACAGAAAAAAGTCACACGGAGTGAGATCTGGCAATCGGGGAGGCCATTTCATGAAACATCTGTCCCCTTCTACAGCAAGGCTGATCCATTGATACGACAGCTCCGTGTTCAGGTACCCACGAACTTCACGATGAAACTGGGGTGGAGCCCCATCCTGCCGAAAGATGAATGGAGAGTCCAGTTGAATGTGAGGCATCAGCCATTGCTGCAGCACATCCAAGTAGGAATATCCAGTGATAAGTGCTCTTGGCCAAGAAGAATGCCCCGTACACTTTTCAACTTGACAAGGCACAAAAAACATTTACCTTTGGGGAATCACGCTCAAATTCAATGCATTCGTGTGTATGATTTGGATCCCAGAATCGACAATTGTGCCAGTGCACTTTCCCATTAGTGTGAAAAGTGGCTTCGTCGCTAAAAATTAAGCGATCAACAATGCCATCCCCATCCTCATTCAATTGTTGGAACTGCAAACAAAACTCAGAATGCTTGTCTTTGTGATTGTCATTGAGCTGAAACACTAGCTCCAATTTGAATGGTTTCATAGACAGCTTCTGTCGCAGGACTTTCCATACTGTCACTGGAGCCATTTTGAGTTCATGAGATGCACGATACACCGATTTCTTTGGACTCCTTACGAATGCCTCTTGTATGCACTCCACATTCACTTCACTCACACTGGGATGTCCACTTCTCTTTGCCGGGCACAAGGAACCCTTCTCAATGAATTGGTTGTGCCAGTGGTAAATGGCCTTCCTTGTTGTTGGCTTCTTACCGTACTTGGTTCTATGAACAGCTGTAGCACACTTGTTTTTGTCGAACTCCAACACACAGAAAGCTCGCTCCGCACCTGAACTCGCCATGTTTGCGACTAGTGCTGACTATCGACAAATTACCAAACTACGCTGTGATGGTATACATGAAAAACACTTTCAGAGTGTCTCTTCAAAATGACATATGTATGATATCTGTACAATGTTTGATTCTTGTGCAATAAATAATTGAAAGTGTTCCTGGACTTTATGTACACACTGTATATTGCAGTTATTTGGAGATGATGAGGCCTGCACAGGATAGAATACCTGTAGTATGAAGAGCTGCATCAAACCAGTCTTCAGACTGAAGACATCAACAACAATATCTCCTAATGCATCTGTGGTAGAATGATATAATTTTGCAGGTACATTTAGTGCTATATGTGGATACTGTCCGCAAAACGTGTTGAAAATAGAGTTAGTAGTGAAGAAGTAATAATTAAAATGCCATGCCTGATGTGGACGTTTTACTGCAGAACAGTGAGAATGCGATAAGTGATGAACTTTTTTCCTTTAGTTATTTTGTGTGTGTGTGAGGGGGGGGACCAAACTGCGAGGTCATTGATCCCTTGATCCCAGTAAAATTAATACACAGCACAATAACAGGAGAATGGAAGAACCAGAAGAATGACAGAAGGACAACCAACACTACTATGGACAAAACATGAAAAGAAAAACACAGAGAGAAGCAGGAAACAGGTAGAAGACGTAAAAACGAGAGATCAGATGACCGTGGCTGGCCGACCACGAGAATAAAAAGGAAAACCCAGACACTCTGCGACACATTAAAACATCAACTCTAAAAGCATTAGAGCGCAGAACACAAAGGGACAAAGGACATGCACATAAACTTATATAGAATGATAGAACACCAGCACGTATAAAACATAAAACAAAATTAGGCAATGAGGCATTGTCAGTTAAAATGAATGGTAACGAGTCCGGTAACTGAAGAGTCCATCGCACAGCACCCAAAGAAGGACAGCTCACCAAGATATAGGCCCCTGTGAGCCGGGCGCCGCACCAACACTGAGGTGGGTCATCACGGTGCAGGAGGTAGCCACGTGTCACCCAAGCGTGCCCAATGCGGAGCCAGCAGAAAACCACAGCGTTCCTGCAACACCACTGAACAACTGGACCATTCCAGGGCATAGATGGACTCCTGGACGGTTGCTACCAAAGGATGGCAAGGGTAGCACTGGTCAATAGCTTGTAGGCTGCTCGAGGAGTCAGTATACAGAAGAAACAACTCTCCAGTGCATGAACAGATGTGCACAAGAGCACGAGATAAAGCCACCAGCTCACCAGTGGAAACACTGCAGCCATCAGGCAAGAGACGATGTTCAATACGTCCTCCACGGACATACGTGAAGTTGACACGATCATCAGGCATCGAGCCATCGGTGTAAACCATTTTGTGGCCTCGGTACGTGTCAAGAATCTAGAGAAAGTGGCAGCAGAGAGCCGCGTGGTTAACCGAGTCCTTAGGGCCTTGTAAAAGGTCCAGGCGAAGCCACAGCTTAGGTGTACGCCATGGAAGTGTACGTGAATGGACCTCAAGTATAGGACTCCAGATCGGAAAGAAGGATCAGACAGAAACTGCAATTGGAAGCCCTGACCTAAGCCGCCAATGTGGTGGATGAACTGCCGTGGGTGGGAAAAGGAGACGGTAATTTGGATGTGCAGGAGAACTACGAATGTGTGCAACGTAACTGGCCGGTCACCGGACTCTTCCTAGAACCTCCTGTCACTAGGCGAATGCCTTAGTGGTGCACTGGGTCGAGTAAACACAATGCTGAGGGCACCGCCAAACCGTAAACCAGACTCCCATTGTCAAGACAGGATTGAACAAAGTGGTGCGATTGAACAAGGGCTCTGTAGAGCTGCAGTAGTATAGAGAGATCTGCACCCCAGTTGGTGTCTCTCAGGCAGCGAAGGGCACCAAGGTGCTGCCAGCACTTCTGCTTAAGCTGACGAAGATGAGGGAACCGAGTCAATCGAGCATCAAAAACCAGTCTTAAAAATCGATATGTCTCTCCTACAGTGAGTGGATCGTCATGAAGGTAAAGTTCTGGACGCCGACAGAAGTGCATAACACACGAGTTTGAGGGTAAAAACTGGAAACTGTGGGCGAGAGCCCACGACTGCGCCTTGTGGATGGCTCCCTGTAGGTGCCACTCCGCACCACCAGTACTGGTGGAGCAGGACGAAATGCAGAAGTCTTCTGCCTACATAGAAGGTGAGACGGACGGCCCTACAGCTGCTGCTAGACCATTAACGGCCGCTAAAAATAAGAGAGACACTCAATACGGAGCCCTGTGGGACCCATTCTCCTGTATGAGGGGGGAACTATGGAAGGCACCGACTTGGACATGGAAAATACAAAATGACAGGGACTTTTGGATGAAAATGGAGAGTGGGGCACGGAGACCCCACTCGTATAATGTGGCAAGGATATGATGTCACCAGGTCATGTCATACACTTTTTGTAAATCAAAAAAGACAGCTACCAGGTGTTGGCATTGGGAAAAGGCTGTTCAGATGGCAGACTCAAGGGACACAAGATTATCAGTGGTAGAGCGACCCTGGTGGAAGCCACCCTGACACAGAGCCAGTAGATCACGTGACTCCGGGACCCAACCCAACCGCTGACGCACCATATATTCCAGCAGCTTACACAGAATCAAGCAGGTTTTTACCAAGTTTGAGCATCAGAATGATGGTGCTCTCCCGCCATTGTGAGGGAAAGATACCATCGCACCAGATCCGGTTGAAGATGACGAGGAGACATCACTTGTAGTCAGATGAGAGATGTTTAATCATCTGACTGTGGATCCGATCTGGCCAAGGAGCAGTGTTGGGGCAATGTGCAAGGGCAATATGCAAGGGCAATGAGGAGCTCCCACTCTGTAAATGGGGCATTATAGGATTCACTGTGGCATGTAGCAAATGAGAGGAGTTTCCATTCCAGCCGCCGTTTGAGTGCGAAAGGCTGGGGGGTAATTCTCCAATGGAGAGGCTCGAGCATAGTGCTCAGCAAAGTGCTAGGCAATTGCGATTGTGTTGGTAGATAACACGCCATTAATGTTAACACCGGGAACACCTGTTGCGGTCTGGTACCCGAAAACTTGTGTGTGTGTGTGTGTGTGTGTGTGTGTGTGTGTGTGTGTGTGTTGTGTGTGTGTGTGCGTATACAGTCTAGGTAATTTGTGAGCTGTGTGTTACGCAGCCTCAAGAAGTGCATAATTTTGAACTGTAATGTTTTATTATTATTATTATGTTAAATCTTTTACTTAGGATTATACCACTCAATGAGTATATTATGACAGCATTTTGTTTTAAGTTTGGACAATAATTACATGTAGTACTGAAAATCAAATGTCCTTTGCTCCTGTAAGCTGTTAGGCAGCCAATCTGCAATGGGGACCACTGCCATGTGAGACCTGACAGCAGAGGCCCCACTTTGGCATACATTACTATGAGTTTTGTGTCCATACTATAAGGCATTAACATTTTTTAATTAAAGCAAGCAAAAAACAATGCCACAGATATCTGTAATAAGCCAACCATAAACTATGTTTCATCAACATAACAACACAGCAACCTATTCATGCATAAGAAAGGCAGAGCTGGCTACTTTGGCTCCTAATATCCAACATGGTTATTTGCAAGCAGAGGAAAAGTGACAAAGGTGAAGCAAAAGCAAACAGTTTCTGCAAACAAGACTTAGTGGCAGCCAGTTCACTGACAACCCCCCCCCCCCCCCCCCCCCCCACACACACACACAAAAAAAAGAAAGAGACAAATGCATCGGTATACACTGTATGTTTAAACAGCAGTCTGTTTTACTACTTTCCAACATGATAATGCCCAGGCACATGTGTACAGTAGTCATTTTCTGTTGAGAGAAAGTCCAATTTCCTACAGAGCTGATTTGTTAACCCACAATTTCTACACGCATCCCCGTTCATGTTTTTCTGGACCGTGTTTTGATGAAGACGTGAAGTAAGTCATTACTAACTGCTTTTGATCACAGGTGACAAATTTGTATGACTGTTTGCAAAACTGTCCCCTACAACATGGGCCTCCAAAGTGAGTCACAAATGTACGAAACTAGCAGAAGACACTTAGTAAGGTGATCTGAAAAATTGTCTGCCTAATCATTATATCGCAGCACTAGGTGCACACTTTTTGCCCTCTGGAGATCGGTAGAACTTAAGAAGTTCTGTGTGAAACTGCAAAGCAACTCAGTCCAGTAATTGTCTGTAGACAGCTGTCTGAACTAGTCGTGGTGAGTGAATTCTCAGTAATACAGAGGCGGGTATCGTGCAGTGCTACAGTTGTTTTGCTAAAGAAGGCTCGAAGCCAACAAAATTTGTTTCACCAAAGTGTACAGTGACTCGCCTGCCGAATTTAAATGAGGCCGGGAGAGTTTCTGAGATAATCCAGTAGATGGATACCCGAAATCTGCAAATACACCAGAAACTGTTTAAGAATGACACAATACGATCTCGGTACATCAGCGTTGCGAGAGGCGTAAAATTGCTAAGTTGTAAGGATTTCAGAAGAATGTGTCAGCTACATTTTGTCAGATGAATTCTGCTTGAGAAAATTTTGTTTAAGACTGTTGCTCAACGTGTTTACAGTGATTCAGAAATGAATTCACATCACAATTTCCAAACATTCATAAAATAATAATAAAGTGATGGATGACAGATACCTTCACCACTATACACCAGAATCACAACAGTAAACAGAAACAACAGAAGGCAGTTCTTCAGTTCCAAAGAAGGGGAAGATGATGTCATCAACAGGAAAGGGCATAGCATCAGTTAATCAACTATTGTTAAAAGGATAAAACAGTAACTGTGGAGTAATATTCTAACTTTCTAATGGATCTGGATGCAAATATCTGAGAAAAGAGAGCAGGTTTTCCTTAAGACATTCACGTGTGCAGTAAAGTATCACCGCAGCAGAAAACTGAGTGATCTGCACCGTGGACTCTTGCAGTGCCCACCTTGTTCCCACACTTGGCACCCTCAGAACGCCGTCTCTTCCCATAACATCAAGTTCTCCCCGCTGCTTAGTATATTTTGTCCAACCGAAAAGCAAACACAGCTGTAACTAGCATTTTACATTAGTTCGAGAGGAACACCCACAGATGCCATACCGTCACTGAAACACTATTGGTTAAAGAGTATTAATGTCAAAGGAGATTATGTTGAAATACAAAAAGATTTTGAAGATATAAATTCTCATTTTCACTAGCAGGCTGAGAACTTCTTTTCTTTTTTTGTGGACGTGGTAGTGTAGTGTAGTGTAGTGTAGTGTAGGAGAATTTAGGCACAATATTGGCATAATGATTTGTACCCAGTGCAGTGTTACGTGGCTTTATGCTTAATTACAGACTTACTATTTTATCAGTTGATTTGTTTTCACCACGTAACGCCCGCTGTTTACATCCTCCTCCATTGCTGAGCAATGTATCACTTTTCATTCTGATGCCACAACTCTTCCTTTCCTATATCTTAACTACTTTTTATCTGTATAAATGATGAACTATTGGTTTTGCTGTTTAACAAGTTTTTAATAACTGTGGATGTATTACAGGCATCGGGTCCCACCTAATGTGTCACCCACCTATACCTTTCAAGACTCAATCGATCTGTTTACAAAGAGAAAGCACAATATCTCTTCCTTTGACGTTGTCCGACGACGACCTAGGAAGCTTGACGCCCTCACGGCCCAGGCTCTTCCGTGGCTCGCGGTAGTTTGCAGCATTTATTTTATTCCTTGCCCACCTGCCGCTACGTCAAACTTTAGTGGTGATCATTGGGCAATGTCTTCCACGTTATCTGCAACATACAATAACTTTCTTCGCACAGTATTTCTGAAAACCCAAAAACAAACTTAAAGAACATAATAATAATAACTGTTCTTACAATTATTCATGTAAGTCTTGGTCGATTTAATGAAGGGTAGGACAGGCCAAAGCCTTGTGACACCACATCAGCTATGTTGTACAGTGACTCTGGAACTTAAATTCTCTGCCAATTACCAATTTCAAAAGTGAATAGGCTTAAATCTTCACCAGCAGAAATTCTGAAGTATCCCATATTGAAACCATACCATTGGAGACAACTGTGTCCACTGCTTGTCTCTCTCTGCAGCTGACCAAATTATAAGCAGACGATTATTGCTCTATTGAAGTCCGGGAAAAAAGTTAAATATCTCCTAAGAAGTGAATGGTTCCACTGTGTAACCATTGGTTGGCTTACTTGCTTGCAGATATTTATAAGATGGAAGAGTGGCTAGAGAGATAACCACCAGTACAAAGTGAAGACTTTAATATAAAGAATGACAAAATTTTGAAAAGGATAGACTTCTACTCAGCATATAGTGGAGATGAGTTGCAGATGGGCACAACAAAAAGGCTGCTAAACAAGTAAGAAGGTGTTGGTCAAAAGGCCTCTTTCTGAAGTAGGCACCCACCCTCCCACACTCATCCATCCCACCCACGCACACGCAACTCACTCGCACACGACCGCTGTCTTGAGCTGCTCGGGCCAGACTGCAAGCTACTGCTGCGTGAAATGGGAGAAAAGCTGAGTGGTGAGAGCGAGAAGGAAGCTGGGGGTGGGAACAGACACGAACTTTTCGACTCTAAGCACAGAACAGGGAATCAGCGATCATAAGCCCATTGCAGCATCCCTGAATATGGAAGTAAATAGGAATATAAAAAAGGGAGGAAGGTTTATCTGTTTAGCAAGAGTAATTGGAGGCAGATTTCAGACTACCTAATAGATTAAAACGAAAATTTCTGTTCCGACACTGACAATGTTGAGTGTTTATGGAAAAAGTTCAATGCAATCGTAAAATGCGTTTTAGTCAGGTACGTGCCAAGTAAAACTGTGAGGGATGGGAAAAACCCACTGTGGATCAACAACAAAGCTAGGAAACTACTGCGAAAGCAAAGAGCTTCACTGCAAGTTTAAATGCAACCAAAACCTCTCAGACAAACAGAAGGTAAACGATGTCAAAGTTGGTGTAAGGAGGGCTACGCGTGAAGCGTTCAGTGAATTCGAAAGTAAAATTCTATGTACAGACTTGACAGAAAATCCTAGGAAGTTCTAGTCTAGATCAGTAAGTGGATCAAAACAGCATATCCAGACACTCTGGGATGATGATGGTATTGAAACAGAGGATGACACGCGTAAAGCTGAAATGCTAAACACCTATTTCCAAAGATGTTTCACAGAGGAAGACCGCACTTCAATTCCTTTTCTAAACCCTCGCACGAACGAAAAAATGGCTGACATCGAAATAAGTGTCCAAGGAATATAAAAAAAAGAACTGAAATCACTCAGCAGAGGAAATTCCACTGGACTTGACGGGATACCAATTCGATTCTACACAGAGTAAGCGAAAAAACTTGCCCCCCTTCTAACAGCCATGTACCGCAAGTCTCTAGAGGAACGGAAGGTTCCAAATGATTCGGAAAGAGCACAGGTAGTCCAAGTTTTCAAGAAGGGTCGTCGAGCAGATGCGCAAAACTATAGACCTATATCTCTGACATCGATCTGTTGTAGAATTTTAGAACATGTTTTTTGCTTGCGTATCATGTCGTTTCTCGAAACCCAGAATCTACTCTGTATGAGTCAACATGGATTCCGGAAACAGCAATCGTGTGAGACCCAACTCGCTTTATTTGTTCATGAGACCCAGAAAATATCAGATACAGGATCTCAGGTAGATGCCATTTTCCTTGACTTCCGGAAGGCATTTGATACAGTTCCGCACTGTCACCTGATAAACAAAGTAAGAGCCTACGGAATATCAGAGCAGCTGTGTGGCTGGATTGAGGAGTTTTTAGCAAATAGAACACAACATGTTGTTATCAATGGAGAGACGTCTACAGATGTTAAGGTAAGCTCTGGTGTGCCACAGGGGAGTGTTATGGGACCATTGCTTTTCACAATATATATAAATGACCTAGTAGATAGTGTCGGAAGTTCCATGCGGCTCTTCGCGGATGATACTGTAGTATACAGAGAAGTTGCAGCATTAGAAAATTGTAGTGAAATGCAGGAGGATCTGCAGCGGATAGGCACTTGGTGCAGGGAGTGGCAACTGACCCTTAACATAGACAAATGTAATGTATTGCAAATACATAGAAAGAAGAATCCTTTATTGTATGATTAGATGATAGCGGAACAAACACTGGTAGCAGTTACTTCTGTAAAATATCTGGGAGTGTGCATACGGAACGATTTGAAGTGGAATGATCATATAAAATTAATTGTTGGTAAGGCGGGTGCCAGGTTGAGATTCATTGGGAGAGTCCTTAGAAAATGTAGTCCATCAACAAAGGATGTGGCTTACAAAACACTTGTTTGACCTATACTTGAGTATTGCTCATCAGTGTGGGATCTGTACCAGGTCGGGTTGACTGAGGAGATAGAGAAGATCCAAAGAAGAGCGGCGAGTTTCGTTACAGGGTTATTTGGTAAGCGTGATAGCGTTACGGAGATGTTTAACAAACTCAAGTGGCAGCCTCTGCAAGAGAGGCGCTCTCCATCGTGGTGTAGCTTGCTCGCCAGGTCTCGAGAGGTTCCATTTCTGGATTAGGTATCGAATATATTCCTTCCCCCTACTTATACCCCCCCCGAGGAGATCACGAATGTAAAATTAGAGAGATTCGAGCTCACATGGAGGCTTTCCGCGAATGGAACAAGAAAGGGAGGTAATGACAGTGGCACGAAAAGTGCCCTCCTCAACACACCGTTGGGTGGCTTGCGGAGTATAAATGTAGATGTCGATGTGGATGAAATGGGAAGGGATGGCAGGATATGAGTGGAGGATTGTAAAGTGCTGCTTGTGGGAGCATACAGGGACGAGGTGGGGAGAGGGTAAGGCAGCTAGGCGCAGTTGGGAGAGTAGAGAGGGGCCAGTGGGTGGCGGAGAGGATGTGGAAAGAGAGTGAAAAAGGAAGAAGTAAAAAGACTGTGGGTGTGTCGGTGGAACAGAAGACTGTGTAGCACTGAGAGATAATGAGGAAGGAGATAGGTGGGTGAAGGAAAATGGACAATGGCTAAAGAAGCTCGAGGCTGGGAAGGTTATTGGTACATAGGAGGTATTGCAGGAAGAGTTACCACCTGCAAAATTCAGAAAAGCTGGTGTTGTAAGGAAGGACACATGTCAGGGAGGATCCAGATGGCACAATCAGTGAAGTAATAATTAAAATGGAGAATGTCCTGACGAACAGCCTGCTCAGCAACTTGGGGGGGGGGGGGGGGGCGGTCCAGATGTTTCTCGGCCACAGTTTGCCGGTATTCATTTGTGCAGACAGACAGTTTGACAGTTGTCATGCCCACTTAGAAAGCAGCAAAGTGGTTGCAGCTTAGCTTTTAAATCACACGATCGGTTTCACAGGTAGCCCCGCCTTCGATGGCATAGGTGATGCTTGTGACCAGAATGTAGGTATTGATGGGAGAATGTATGGAACAGGTCCTGCATCTGGTTTTTTTACCCAGATATATGCTAGAGGCTTAGACTAACACGAATTCTTTACAGACAAATGGAAAAACTGGTAGAAGCGGACCTCGGGGACGATCAGTTTGAATTCTGTGGAAATATTGGAACATGTGAAGCAATACTGACCTTACGACCCACCTTAGAAGAAAGATTAAGCAAAGGCAAACCTACATTTCTAGCATTTGTAGACTTAGAGAAAGCTTTTGACAATGTTGACTGGAATACTCTCTTTCAAATTCTGAAGGTGGCAGGGGTAAAATACAGGGAGCAAAAGGCTATTTACAATTTGCACAGAAACCAGATGGCGGTTATAAGAGTTGAGGGACATGAAAGGGAAGCAGTGGTTTGGAAGGGAGTGAGACAGGGTTATAGCCTTTCCCCGATGTTATTCAATCTGTATATTGAGCAAGCAGTAAAGGAAACAAAAGAAAAGTTCGGAGTAGGTATTAAAATCCATGGAGAAGAAATAAAAACTTTGAGGTTCGCCGATGACATTGTAATTCTGTCAGAGACAGCAAAGGACTTGGAAGAGCAGTTGAACGGAATCGACAGTGTCTTGAGAGGAGGATATAAGATGAACATCAACAAAAGCAAAACGAGGATAATGGAATGTAGTAGAATTAAATCGGGTGATGCTGAGGGAATTAGATTATGAAATGAGACCCTTAAAGTAGTAAAGGAGTTTTGTTATTTGGGGAGCAAAATAACTGATGATGGTCGAAGTAGAGACGATACAAAATGTAGACTGGCAATGACAAGGAAAGCGTTTCTGAAGAATTGAAATTTGTTAACATTGAGTATGGATTTAAGTGTCAGGAAGTCGTTTCTGAAAGTATTTGTATGGAGTGTAGCCATGTATAGAAGTGAAACATGGACAATAAATAGTTTAGACAAGAAGAGAATAGAAGCATTCGAAATGTGGTGCTACAGAAGAATGCTGATGATTAGATGGGTAGATCACATAACTAATGAGGAGGTATTGAATAGGATTGGGGAGAAGAGGAGTTTGTGGCACAATTTGACTAGAAGAAGGGATCAGTTGGTAGGACATGTTCTGAGGCATCGAGGGATCACCAATTTAGTACTGGAGTGCAACGTGGAGGGTAAAAACCGCAGAGGGAGACCAAGAGATGAATACACTAAGCAAGTTCAGAAGGATGTAGGTTGCAGTAGGTACTGGGAGATGAAGAAGCTCGCGCAGGATAGAGAAGCATGGAGAGCTGCATCAAACCAGTCTCAGGACTGAAAACAACAACAACAAGCTAGAGGCATAGGGTAGGGAGCTGAGGTCGTCTAGGTACAGACTAGGATATCGTGTAGGTTCAGTGGACGGCGGAATACCACTGTGGGAGGGGTGGAAAGGGTAGTGCGCGAGACATTCCTCATTTCAGGGCACAGCGAGAGGTAGCCGATACCCTGGCGGAGAATGTGATTCACTTGCTCCAGTCCTGGGAGGTATGGAGTCACAAGAGGAATGCTCCTCTGTGGTTGGACAGTGGGACTTTGGAAGGTGGTGGGTGACTGGAGAAATAAGGCACGGGATATCTGTTTCTGTACAAGGTCGGTCCGTGAAGGCGTCAGGGAGACCCTCGGAATATTTTGAGAGGCACTGCTTGTCACCACAGGTGCGATGGCCACGAGTGGCTAGGCTGTACAAAAGGGACTTCTCAATAGGGAATGCCTAAGTGGAGGTATTGCTGGTGGTCGGTAAGTTTCGTGTGGACAGAGGTGCTGATGTAGCTGTATTTGAGGTGGAGGACAACATCCAGGAAGGTGGCTTGTTGGGTTGAGCAGTGCCAGACGAAAGTGGTCAGGGTGACCAGGAATGAAGTTGAAGAGGTCTGGAATCTGTCAAGTGTTGGGAATAACAGAGTTCACTATTGGCTACGCTGTGGACATCAGGAATGTTAATGTAACGGGAGGTGGCACCAATAGTGACGAGCAGGCACCGTGCAATAAACTGTGGAGAGTTGGAGGAGGAAATGGTCGGTGTCTTAGTATAAGAGTGTAGGTTGTGAGTAATCGGCTGAAGGTATTGGTCTTCGAGAGCAGAGATTCTCTGTGGGAGAATAGTAACCGATCACAATGGGGTGTCCTGTGTGGTTAGTTTTATGGACTTTAGGAAGCATGTAGAAGGTAGGAGTGCAGTGACTGGGAGAGTGGTGGTTGGTGGGGGAGGGGGAGGGGGAGGGGAGGATTTAGGAGGAAGGGGAGAGGGGGGAGGGGGAGATGATGATAATGATGATGATGATGATAATAATGATGATAGGTTTGTGGGGCGCTCAACTGCATGGTTATCAGCACCCGTACAAATTCTCAACCTTTGCTCAGTCCAAGCTCACCGCTTTCATGAATGATGATGAAATGAGGAGGACAACACAAACACCCAGTCATCTCGAGGCAGGTGAAAATCCCTGACCCTGCTGGCAATCGAACCCGGGACCCCATGCTCGGAAAGCGAGAGTGCGACCATGAGACCACGAGCTGTGGACGGGGAGGGCGGGAGGGGGTGGGACAGAGGTCCTGCAACGGTAATGAAGATTTCAGGGGTGTCTGGAGAGCCTGCTGGGTTTCTAGAATGGGGTCAATGTGGCACAAGTTTGTAGGTGGACAAATCAGACAGCTGGTGGAGTCCTTCTGCCTGCTTCAAGGCCACAATGTTGGAGCCCTTACCAGCAGGTAGGCTTCCAAGGTCAGGATCTGTTTTTATGTGGCAGATTGTGTTCTTTTTCTGGATAATGAGTTAGTTTACACGTTGAGGGATTTGGGGAATGGCGGTGAGGCAAGGTTCAAGCTTAAGAAATTCTGGAAAGTTAACAGAGGGTGGTTTGGGTGCAATTTGGGTGGATCACGGTCGAATGAAGGAGTGAACCAAGTCAGCCAGGTCTGACATCGAACTTCGGTCGAATCCAGTGGGTGGCAAACGTATTTTTCCACTGTAGGGACCAGGAGGAGAGAAATTCTCTAAAAAGTCCAGCACGACTGTATTTGGAAGTCAGGGAAGAGGTAAGGTGTTTAGAAAGGACTGATACTTTCTGGGGTTAAGGCTTTTGGAGGAAGATCATGACTGTGTTTCGGGTCTATTAGGTTCTCAATTCTCGATGACAGTGGGAGGGAGTTTTTGAGGGTGGGGTAAAAGTAGCAGGTCAGCAAGGCAGGGTTTATCAGCTATGAGGGGATGCTGGGAGGTTTGGAGGCTTTTGTAGAGTCACTGCCCAACACAACACTCTCCACTTTAATGGCTGCTTCACAGCCTGTGCCACCTGGTTCCTTCCCACCACCACCAGCTTTTCCTCAACTGCACAGCTAGGAACTCTTGTAATATATCCTACGTTCTAGTCCCCTCACCACAACCTTTGTTAATAATTGTCATTAACTCTAGCGTTACACAGCCTTCTATTCCACCAATGTACCCAAAGTCTCTCCTTTTCCGCACTCCCCTCTCTCCAACTCCCCGCTCTCAACAAAGATGATGTGACTGACCAAATGAAAGTGCTGGCACATCGATAGACACACAAACAAACACAAACATACACACAAAATTCTAGCTCTCGCAACCAATGGTTGCTTTGCCAGGAAAGAGGGAAGGAGAGGGAAAGACGACAGGATGTGGGTTTTAAGGGAGAGGGTAAGGAGTCATTACAATCCCGGGAGCGGAAAGACTTACCTTAGAGGGAAAAAAGGACGGGAATACACTCGCGCACATGCACACATATCCATCCACACACATACAGATGCAAGCAGACATATTCAAAGGCAAAGAGTTTGGGCAGAGATGTCAGTCCAGGCGGAAGTGCAGAGGCAAAGATGTTGTTGAATGACAGGTGAGGTATGAGTGGCGGCAACTTGAAATTAGCGGAGATTGAGGCCTGGTGGATAACGGGAAGAGAGGATATATTGAAGAGCAAGTTCCCATCTCCAGAGTTCGGATAGGTGGGAAGTATCCAGATAACCCGGACGGCGTAACACTGTGCCAAGATGTGCTGGCCGTGCACCAAGGCATGTTTAGCCACAGGGTGATCCTCATTACCAACAAACACTGTCTGCCTGTGTCCGTTCATGCGAATGGACAGTTTGTTGCTGGTCATTCCCACATAGAAAGCTTTCACATGTGACTCTGCCTTTGATCGTGTACACCTTCCGGGTTACAGGACTGGAGTAAGTGGTGGTGGGAGGGTGCGTGGGACAGGTTTTACACCGGGGGTGGTTACAAGGGTAGGAGCCAGAGGGTAGGGAAGGTGGTTTGGGGATTTCATAGGGATGAACTAAGAGGTTATGGAGGTTAGGTGGACGGCGGAAAGATACTCTTGGTGGAGTAGGGAGGATTTCGTGAAGGATGGATCTCATTTCAGGGCAGGATTTGAGGAATACATATATACATATATACACACACACACACACACACACACACACACACACACACACACACACACATATATATATATATATATATATATATATATAGAGAGAGAGAGAGAGAGAGAGAGAGAGAGAGAGAGAGAGAGAAACATTCCACATGGGTAATATATATCTAAAAACATAGATGCTGTAACTTACCAAACAAAAGCATTGGTATGTTGATAGAGACAAAAAACACACAAACAAATTTCAAGCTTTTGCAAACCTAAGATTGCTTCATCAGGAAAGAAGGAAGGAGAGGGAAAGACGAGAGGATGTGGGTTATAAGGGAGAGGGTAAGAAGTCATTCCAATCCCGGGAGTGGAAAGACTTACCTTAGGCGGGAAAAAAAGGACAGGTATACACTAGCGCGCGCGCGCGCACACACACACACACACACACACACACACACACACACACACACACACACACACATGATGTGTGGACAAGCGTAGTCATGGAGATTGTGTACGCCCTCGCTCAACAGTCCTTTTTCTAGTTCTGAATTGCCCGTTTCAGCTTTTTTCAGAGTCTCACAGTACCTGTCAGTGTTAATTGTGGTCCCCGTGGGCATAAAATCGACCAACAATACCCCTTCCCCATCCCAATAAAACAGTTGTCACGACTTTCCCAGCAGACTGTGTTTGTTTGAATTTCCGTGGCTTTGGCAAAGAAGGGTGCCGCCACTGGCGTGATCATTGCTTGGTCTCAGGAGTGAAGTGGTATGCCGAGGTTTCGTCACTAGTGACAATTGAGTCCAGAAAGTTGTACTATTTGACTGCAAGGTGGTGAAGAAATGAGCGGGAAGCATCAACTCATTGCCGCATGTGGTCCTCAGTCAGCATGCGTGGCACCCATCTTATACACACCTTCTGGTAATTCAATGTTTATGTTAAAATTCTGAGAGCGGTGCTTCGGGAAACCTCAGGAACCATCGTGCAGAGATCATCCAGGGTGATCTGCCGATCTTCATGCGTGCTTTGCTCAACCTTCAACACTGTCTCCTCAGAAATTGACGGTCTCCCGCTCCTTTGGTCGTCACGAATTTCGGTCCGACCAGCTGCAAACCGTCTACACCACTTACGAACATTTTTGACATCCATGCATGACTCACCATACACTTCCATCAATTGGCGATGGATTTCAATCAGCACAGTGCCCTTTGCGTTCAAAAACCAAATAACTGCACGCATTTCGCACTTGGCAGTAAAATCCAACGGGAGCTCCAATCTCAACAGCTGCCAAGCCAAGAGTAAGCGCCTCAGTGCAGCATGTGCATGTTTACACACAGCGCATGAAGTAATCTTCATAACAGTGTGATCAACCACCACACAGAGTTCTGTACTTACAAAAAAATAGGAGACATTACTTTTGGGATTACCCTCGTAGAACAAATAAAATGTCTATAAAATGCCACACCATGCAACGTACTTGTGGTGAGACAGTAATAATTCCTGAAATCCATCTGCTGAGGAGCACCACAGTCCTGGGTCCGAGGATAAACCGTGAGAATCAGCTACATTATGCCACACACAAACAGATCCGGCCTGCAAGCAGATCACTGAGACTAGATGCAACGGGCAGGACCTGCATATTAATGGAACACGAAGGACTTCACATTGGCAGACCTGACACATTTGAGAAGAAACGGCCTGCAGTTTTAGCTTCTTGTGGAAATCCACTCGTGTGGCCAGCTATTCAGAGTCACAGACAGCATGTCAATGAAATGAGACCTTGGTGATCAATCTGTGCAAGAGAGAACTTGTGCGAATACTCTGAGAATGAATAATAATGAGGACAGGTAGCAACTCACCTTAAAGATGATCGCCGAGACACAGACCGGTACACAGAAAAGACAATCACAACTAAATTTTCAGCCGCAGCCAAACTAGAGTGCACACACACTCGCACAATCACTCAGACACAACTCACATCCATACGGCTGCTGCCTCCGGCCACAGCATCTACAATCTCTGAGAATCAGATCCAAACAAACCACTTCTCACGTCCCCCTGCCTCTCGTCGGCAGCTGCTAGGCTAGCAGCAAGAAGTGGTGGCAGCACTGACTGGAAGCTGAGGGTAGGGGTAGGAAAGGGAGAAGCAGTGGGGATGACGGAGTAGGGAAGCAGCGCACGTACTCAGCTGCACCCAGCCACTGACAATGTACGTGTTGTGTGCATACTGTAAGACCTTCGGTACACACACCATCAGATTATTTGACCTGTCACTCTAACGAAGTAGGCGACTGTCAGCAATATGTCTCGTGGTCTTATCGTGGCGTGTTTATCTTCTGCCGTTAGGTCAGACGATAGAAATGCCACTTGCACGCTTAGAGTAGCAGATTGACAGTGACCAACTTTAAACAGAACTTGATTAATTTTCACACACATTTATTAAAATAATAACAAGCATAAAAATTACTTAACTTGGTTCTGGATACTGTTTACAAATGACAATCTGAAGTTCCTTTGGTCTTGGTACGTTAATCTTATTCTCACATATACTTGAAGAAAGCGTCTATACATTTATCTTCATGGCTATGTACAGGAATATGGTAATCTTATTAGGCACAGACTAAAACTTGACTATAGACTGGTACAGACAAATGTAGAACTGGTACAGACTGGTACACACTGGTACAGACTAATCTAGACTGGTACAGACAAATGCAGACTGACTAATCAGAGGTCTGTACACTCGTTATAATACCTCGTGCGTCCATGTATCACTGCGCAAGTGTGATCCGCGAGGAGAAAAGGTTCTAGGTTAGCAGCAATCTCATTGGCTGTGTTACATATTAATACGTGGATCAGTGGAAGTAGAATTTGGTCTGTCTCTAAGGCAGCGCCATCTCGTAGTGCGGAGATGGACGAGCGCAGCGCCTGCGCTGTTGTGCCTAGCGGGGCGCGCTCTAGTGGGAAAGTTGTGTACGTGCTGACTACGCGGAACTATGTACACAACAGTATGACACCTCAGTAAACAAACCATTTCATCTACTGAGACAAACACAAGATTTTTCCAGCGTTTTCTTCATATTTCCCTGATATTTCGTTCATTTCCCCGACATGTTTGAAATTCTCTGATTTCCACAACCTGTGCCAACCCTACAGACATTCTGTCACTTAGCTGAGAAATAATTTAATGAGAGGTAAATCTCTATGGGTTGGGTTACTACACAAATGTAAGAGCATAAAAGGGCTCTCCCCACACCACTCTATTGAGGCAGAAACTTCACTCCTATCTGATCTCCACCAACCACATAAAGGGCTGAAGAAGTTATAGAGGAAGATGATGAGCTAGTAGGTGGGTGGACACAGGCAAAAGTCACTTGGGGCTCTGCGTGTGACGGGAGTCTCCCCTCCCACAGCTGTCCCCCTCCAGAGAATCAAAGTCTTAAAGAGAGCACCAGCACCCACTATGTTGTGGGGAAGCATAGAAACCTATTAAGCAGTTATTCTGTCAACAGCTTGTATGAAGGGTATGGAATGCTGAAGGTCTTCGCTACACTAGAGTGTCACCCCTAAAACATAAAATAGGGTATTGAGGCGTAGCGCCGTATAACGATCCTGCCTTGGAGGCGGTCAAGTGGGAGAAGTGTCTCAGAGCTGGATAGTGATAGGTGGTGACACGACACTGGACACGCACGTAGTTTATGTACCATCCGATAGAGGACAGTATTGGATAGGGGGGCTGTGATTTTAGTTTTGATTGTGCCCACTAGAGTGCACTAAAGTAATAGAATGTTTTTCATAAACTGTTCTAGTATTCTCATAAAGTGTTGTTATGTCTTTTTGTGTAGGTAAAATGTTATAAATGTGTTTTAGCAGTATGAATGATGTGTGAGTGTGGTTTAAGGTTATATGAAGATAATTGTTTAACGAGTTATGTAGTGGGATTTAGTGCGGGAACATTTCGAAGGAGTATGGATGTGGACAAAGGGGATTTTTGTAGAATAGATTTTTAAACTAAGTTTATGGTAAAGGGAAAGTTAATTCAGGTATAAATAACAATAGTAAATAACTTTATGAATAAGCAAAACTTCAGCATACTGGATAATTACGTCGGTAAAAAGTGCAGTCGTTACGTTTACTATTTTGCCATTGGTTATCGGTGAAAAGTGCAGATTGATGCAGGAAATGTTGTTTTGTGATTGGCTGTTGAGTAAACTGACCAATGGTAAAGCAATATTCTTCACGCACCTTTCTCTGCTGGTAGAGAAGACAGAGTAATTTAGAGAAGAGTCGAAGCCTAGCCATGAAACAGTTCAGATGCCCGCATCTCGTGGTCGTGCGGTAGCGTTTTCGCTTCCCACGCCCGGGTTCCCGGGTTCGATTCCCGGCGGGGTCAGGGATTTTCTCTGCCTCGTGATGGCTGGGTGTTGTGTGCTGTCCTTAGGTTAGTTAGGTTTAAGTAGTTCTAAGTCCTAGGGGACTTATGACCACAGCAGTTGAGTCCCATAGTGCTCGGAGCCATTTGAACCATGGATGGAAACAGTTCAGATGTGTGTAGTAGTAGTTCCTATGGAAATGTTAAGTTGCCGGATCTAGCAGTGTTGCATACATCAGAAGTGTGGTAAAGTGACAGCATAATTATTACGGTGGGCGTGTAGAAATTTCGGATTTTTAAGTGAATTTTGTGACGGAAAAAGACATATATTTCGCATGGCATATTGAGCAGGTCGGTGGCTAAAAACCGTGACTGCATTTGGTACCGACAGACTTAATATTTGGCGAGCTTATCAATCAAAAACAATCAGTATTTTTGTAGCTATTACTTTTTGGAAAATGCAACACCATAAACTTACTAACGTGAGTGAAAGGGATTATGAGTGACTGTGTTAAGACTAGCACGGGCTTGGCAGTGATACTTGTTCACCTAAGTTTCAGAATATATTAATTGAGGACAAATTTTCCAAACGTTCATTTGTGGGAAAACTTTCTCCCGAAACGTAGATTAGTGACTTAAATTGCAGCCTGGTTCACGTCGAAGTACACTAGGCTTCACTCAGCTTTCCTACTGATGATCTGCTGAGACAATGTTCACAGGTAGGTGCAGGTCCGTCATAAAGGGATGGAAAGAACCACACCGCTGCGGCATGGCAGAAAAAAGGGCAAAATAAACCTTAAAAAGATTAAAATAGAGTAGGAGAGGTATGATCCTTGGCAGCTGGTAGAGAAGATGGTGTTGACAATCCCCCAGAACCAGCCAAACCATTCTGCACCACCCCAAAAGCAGTTTAAAACCACATGGACCGACCGTATGCTGTCCGCAAACATTAGAGGCGAACAATCTGGAAGACTGTGCTTCGCGTGGAGAGCCATATAAACGTAGCATTTTGCCAGGATGTGATGCTCGGCAGCCGCAATGTGGCGGTTGCTCATTACATCAGACAAAACTGTGGATTAATTGGCACGACCGATGCACATGCTATGTAGGATAGGGTATTCATTACAAATGGTTCAATGGCTCTGAGCACTATGGGACTTAACTTCTCAGGTCATCAGTCCCCTACAACTTAGAACTACTTAAACCTAACTAACCTAAGGGCATCACACACATCCATGCCCGAGGCAGGATTCGAACCTGCGACCATAGTGGTCGCACGGTTCCAGACTGTGGCACCTAGAACCGCTCGACCACTTCGGCCGGCGATTCATTACAGCAGCAGTTTCCTCGATAGTGCAGAGTTAGATTGAGGGGACAGTATCTCACCATATGTTCTATTTCTGAGTGAGTAGAGGTCTTATTTGTGCATCTGCTACTGTCAAAGTGAATGTCGGGTGGGTAACCGCTTCTTTAGCCAAACAGGCAGCCATTTAATTCCCTGGGATACCCCCAGGACTTGGGACCCAGAGAGAGACAACTGGGCAGTCAGTCCGACTGAGGTCATGGAGAAGATCATAAATAGTACATACCAAACGGTGACGAAAGTAACATCAGCCAATAGCCTGGAGACTGCTCACTGGGTCACTACAAATTAACACATGCTCAACAGAAGTCTGTTTGACAAAACTTAGAGCTCTGTTAATGACTATCAGCTGTGCAGATGTTCCTGGCGGCATTTTTTTTTTTTTTTTTTTTTTTTTTTAAGGTTAGCAGGAGGCGTAAAGCGTATCCTGCCCTACTCACGGTTTTAGAACGGCTAACATCCTGATACTCCTCACAAACTGAGAAAAATGGACACAAAGTCAACAGGGGTGACAAACTTCAGGTCTTTGAAGCAGGTCAGTCCTAATTCATGGTATGTGTGCCAACGAAGGGGGGAGAACACGATCTGCACATTCTACAGAGGTTAGGTGGGGGATCTTGAGGAGCATTCCGACTGGTAATCACTCCTAAGGATGGGTGGAATGATGCTCCTTGCACCTAAGAAGAATCTGGCAAGCTGGACAATTTGAGTGTGACTGCGTAAGTGAGCTCGAGTTGGTACTGTGAGAAATGGAGAGGTAAGTTCTCTGCTTCAGTGAAGACTTTAAGCAGAACTGACCTGCTTCTTGTAGTTCTTTCCTCAGTAGCATCACTATTCATCACTGTGAAGTTGAAAGTCTAAATGAGTGAGGGATGGCGTTTACTCAGGAATGTACATGACATCATCTAGATTGCATTAACACACAAACATGCATTCTTCACTAAGCTCAGCTATTGAGAATAGAGACCAGATTATCAATTACAGAAACTTGCTAGCCCACAGAACCAGATTGACATCTACAGTGACAGTGGTGAAGTTTACTGTTTGATTGCGGTACAAAACACAGTCCATATTTAGATGAAAAAGTCACAGTTTCTATTTAAGACTGCACCGTAGTAATTTGTTACAGAAAACATTCCACTTTGGTAGCTCAATTCAATCCACAATGAGCTTCAGCATGCAACAATCAGCAGTTTTGGTTACAATAAGATTTCACATCATTTTTTACTCACAACACAGTTTAGTAAAAGATGTTCATTAATTTAGGTTACAGAAATCACTCAAAAATTATTAACGATTCAAGTCCTCAGCTTTGCTGCTGTTGGTGCACAAATTTTTGCTTGCTGAGGACACACAGTAGTGGCACGATTTGACATTGGGAGTGGTCCCGACATAGGTCTTGCGAGCTTTCAAACAACAAACTGCCAATATGGGTGACGTCTGACTCTTTGTAGATGGGCATAAGAACAAACTTATTTTGAGAGCTACATAATGGTTTAAAAATGGCTAGATTGGATTTTTCTGATTTTCCTGTATTACAAGAACTAATATTGTAGTAACCACAACCAACAGCAGGAATGCCTTGGGCTGCGAATCGGAGCCGCCAGGTGGGGAAGCCGTCAGCGGTGGGGCACACACCACCGGGTAAACACAGGACGAGTCGGACGACAGACCAACGACAACTGACAAAACCGACCATGACCGACTATGAGCGACACAACAAGGAAGAGATAAACAACGGAGGCTTGTGGAAACCACAACACCAAACACCAAACGTAAATCCACTCGGAACCAGAGCCAGGCAAATATCAACAACGAGCAACGACCAGAATGCAGTACCGCTGAGATAGAAACGAAATCCAGAGCGAGTACCAGACTGGCTGGACTAGGGTCTTTTTTTTCCTTTATTGTAATTTTAATCACCTATACAGGCGGGCTGGCAGCAGCACAGTACGCTGCTCTTCAGCCTTAACTGGAACAACAACAAGACATAGAGGTGATACAGACAATACAAAAAAAAAAAAAAACGGCGGGCAAAAAAATGGAGATACAAAAAAACTATAAACATGAAGCCGTTCACGGTGGACGATGAAAACACTAACACTTGTGGACACGGCGCACAAAACACGGAGAACGGCGATGGCACACGTGAACAGTGGAGTCGTAACTGCACGAAACACAAAACGAAGCACACACACGAGATACTGATGTCGACGATCTCCGGCGCGCGAATGTTCACTATGCGCGTGCGAGTCCGGGGACCTGCCAACTGGACTAGGTTTTTTTTTTCTTTTTTTTTTTCTTTATTGTATTTCAGTTCCCCATCGGGGCGGGCTGGCAGCAGCATATGCGCTGCTCTTCAGCCGAAAGACATAGAACAAAACAATAGAAGACATTTAAAAACAGCAAAGGAGAGAAGAAGGCGAACATAGATATAAAAAGGGAGAACATCATGGAAGGCAATAGACAAAGAAAAAAACGGGGTGACTGTAAAATTGAGATAAAAAACTGTTTAAAAGTAGCACACACAAAAAGCCACACACTGCGACGATTAAAAGAACACAGTATGACTGGAGCATAAAGGTGTTGACGGATGGCATAGCACACAACGTAACACTGACGGCGAACCTCAAGGCAGTACACAATTAAAATCACACCTCTTGATGCACACGAGAAACAGCACTAAACACAACACTGATGTGGCACACTGATGATGATCAATACAGAGGATCTGCCAGGTTCAAGGAGATGAGGGAGACCTGAAGAAGGGAGGGAGGGGAAGAGATGGGGGAGGGGAATGGGGGGCGCACGGAAGAGGGCCAGGTAGGGCGGGATGTGGGAAGGAGAGAGGCAAGTATGGGGTGCAGGGTCTCAGGGGAGGGGGGATGGAGGAAAATCCGCTCTGGGAGAAGGAGGAAAGAGGAGAAGGGGGCCCTGGGGAGGGGGGGGGGGAACAAGGCCGGGTTATAGTTGGAAGGAAGGGTATATGTCACGGCGAAGTTCGTCATCCGGGAGGAGGAGGCGTTGGAAATTGCCCTGATGAAGGAGATGGAGGGTGTGGAGGTGGAGAGAGGGAGGGATACAGCGATAGAGGCGCGGCAACGGGCGGGGGGTGGAGAGGAAGGAGGAAACCAGAGGGTGGGGGGGATCAACCCTGCGAACAATGTAAAGGATGCGGAGATGTTGGAGGAACAAGAGGAGGTGGGGGAAGGAGATCAGTTCATACAGGAGCTGTGTGGGGGAAGGAAGGCAGATACGGAAGGCAAGGCGGAGCGCATGGCGTTCAAGGATTTGGAGAGCCTTGTAAAAGCGGGTGGGGGCGGAGATCCAGGCGACGCTGGCATAACAGAGGATAGGACAGATGAGGGATTTGTAGGTGTGGAGGATGGTAGAAGAATGCAATCCCCATGTCCGGCTGGACAGGAGGTCCAGCAGGCGGAGGCGGGAATGGGCTTTCTGCTGGATGGTCAGGAGATGAGGGGTCCAGGTGAGGTGTCGGTCAAGGGTGAGGCCAAGGTATTTCAGGGTGGGGGTGAGTTGGATAGGACGACCATAAAGGGTGAGGTAGAAATCATGGAGGCGAAAGGAGCGAGTGGTGCGGCCTATGATGATTGCCTAGGTTTTGGAGGGGTTGAGACGGAGGAGCCACTGGTTACACCAAGTGGTGAACTGGTTAAGGTGGGTTTGGAGGGTACGTTGAGACCGTTGAAGGGTAGGATAGAGAGCCAGGAAGGCGGTGTCATCAGCATACTGGAGAAGGTGGACTGGTGGGGGTGGCTTGGGCATATCAGCTGTATACAAGAGATAAAGGAGAGGGGAGAGGACAGAGCCCTGGGGGACGCTAGCAGTGGGATAAAAGATACGGGAGTTGGTGTTGTGGAGGGTGACATAGGAAGGACGGTGCGAGAGGAAGGAAGCGACGAGACGGACAAAATTGATAGGCAGGGCGTAGGTTTGGAGTTTAAAGAGGAGACCGGGATGCCATACACGGTCATAGGCATTTTGGAGGTCAAGGGAAACAAAAATGGTGGAGCGACGGGAGTTGAGCTGGAGGGACAGAAGGTGAACAAGGTTGAGGAGTTGGTCGTCAGCAGAGAAGGAGGGTCGGAAGCCACACTGGGTAAGAGGGAGGAGGTGGTGTTGAGCAAGGTGCCAATGGATACGGTGGGAGAGGATGGATTCAAAGACCTTACTGAAGACGGAGGTGAGGCAGATGGGACGATAGGAAGAGGCGGCAGAAGGGGGTTTGTTGGGTTTGAGGAATAGGAGGACGCGGGAGGTCTTCCACAGGTCAGGGTAGAAGCCAGTAGAGAGGATGACATTATAGAGATGGGCGAGGACAGTTAGGAAGGAATAGGGGCTTTCTCGAAGGTGACGGTAGGTGACACAGTCGTGACCAGGGGCCGTGTTGCGTTTGGACTGGAGTTGGACTAGGGCAGAGCGGGTCCCTATATACGAATCCGGAGGGAGCGGCTATTGGCCGCTGTCTGCACGTGGCTTAGCGGCTGCGCCCTCACTGTGCGAGAGCCGCTGCACGGAATAGCCGCCGCAGAGGCGGAGCCCTCTATGGGCTGACCACGTCCATTTGTTCTGCCGCGTGTTCGACTTCCACGGCAGAAGGTACTAGAAATATGATTTTGGCTCATAGACAATTTTCCTGGACAGAAATTTAGAAAAATACACGAGTGCTATTATGCTTACACACTATAGATCCTTTATTTACATGTTTCAGGGTAAATAATATGAAATTATTAGTTATTAAGTTGGTTAATCAATACTGCATATCATTTAACACACAAAAATTAAAGCAACAGAAATAAGTAGTCAAAAGTCAGAATCTAACAGTCGATACATAGAATTTTGCAGTGGAAGATGGGACTGCTTATGTACTTGAAAGTAAACTGTCTCTTCAATTAATCAGTTTTTGGTAATTTAGAGTACTTTAGAGGAAAGTCAGAATGCTTAGCATTCTGTCAGTGTGAGTCACTAAATGGAATTACGTTAATTAGCTCACCAAGTTTTACAGGTATCGAACTATGGCATTAAGCCCAATTGACTGTATTACCCAACACTTTCTGTAGCCAAAGCAATGCTATCAGTGCAATCAGCATAATGAGAAGAATAAACTGAACAACAAATCTAAATGCAGAAAGCCCAATTACGCCTCTGGGGAAAGCAATACATATGCCATATGTCACTTACAAAACAGAAATATGGCAAAAAATTATAGGAAAAAAATTAACCATTAGCAGATGTCAAAAATTTAGCAGATGGGAGAGGAGAACCACGCTATATCACAGACTGTCAAAGGAAGTAGTTAGAATGGCACCAGCGACTGACTTATTCCACGATGATGGATTGGGTGCAGTCATTTCAAGGTGCCCCTAAATCGTAAACCTGGTAATCACAGTTCAGTTGCGTCGAAACTGGGGCCAGTACATACGGAGTCAAACAGCGCAATCTGCTCCCTGAGAGGTGTGGACAAGGAAGAGAAGAGGGTTAAGCTTAGGCATGCAACTGGTCTTCAGTTGACAAATATGGGAGAGCTGTATCAGCTTTTTATCACAGAGGAGTCCCTCAAATTGGGACTGTGCAACAACGTCCAAGCACTGAGAACGTAAGTTGAGTCCTGGGTCCAGATGCACTGCAGCATGACAACACAAATGCATGTCTCCAGTTTTTGTAAAAGAGAATTGGGAGTCGTAGGAAAGGGTCCCAGCAGAGGCCTCTCGGATGGCACCTCGAAAGTGGTGTTTAGTCGAGGCTACTGACTGTGAGCTGTTACAGATGCAAAAGCTGACACAGCGTGAGTATGACGTAGGGTATGACAGGTAACTAGCCCGCTTATGGTGGTGATTGAGTGTGAAATCCATGGAGCCCTGCTGTTCTTTTGGACGCGTGCAGGGCTGAGCAATGTACCAACTGTAACACGAAACAATCAGTGTAGCAAAAGCTGACAAATAAAAACCTGCAGAGAGTCTCTAAAGCCCCCATCATTTAGGGTAAGTAAAGTGTGATCACACTGACCAGTGTTGTACACCTTGTAGAGATAAAAAAGGCTTCAATGAGACTTCACCATTTACAAACACCCTGTCAGATTGCTGTTTCCAACCTAACCACATCATCGATTGAGGATTGTTCCTCCTGGAAACTGGGGGACAAAAGGCCCAGCGATTCAAGAAACCACAACAACGTTGGGCTACCATCTTTTTGAGCAGTTTTCAGAGCACATTCATGAGGCTAATTGGTCAGTAGCTGTCAATGGATGTCTGGATTTTGTCTGGCTTAAAGATTGGAATACTATCTCGACACTGTAAAGGGAAAATACTTTCTGGCCAGATAAGGTTGCAGCCCCTGAGTACATGAGAGTGTTTGAGTAACATTCAAATGTTGGATCATCTGATGATGAACTGAACCAGGGCCTGGGGCCACACTGTGTGATTAGTCAAGTAATTGAAGGAATTCCCCCTCAGAGAAAAGTTCATTGTACAGGGCTATTACAAATGATTGAAGCGATTTCATAAATTCACTGTAGCTCCATTCATTGACATATGGTCACGACACACTACAGATACGTAGAAAAACTCAAAGTTTTGTTCGGCTGAAGCCGCACTTCAGGTTTCTGCCGCCAGAGCGCTC
The DNA here is from genome assembly GCF_023864345.2 of Schistocerca serialis cubense. Classification (NCBI taxonomy): domain Eukaryota; kingdom Metazoa; phylum Arthropoda; class Insecta; order Orthoptera; family Acrididae; genus Schistocerca; species Schistocerca serialis. The sequence continues at coordinate 140,523,326 of NC_064649.1, read as the reverse complement.
GAGAGCGCAGTGAAACAAAATGGCGACAGGAGCCGAGAAAGCGTATGTCGTGCTTGAAATGCACTCACATCAGTCAGTCATAACAGTGCAACGACACTTCAGGACGAAGTTCAACAAAGATCCACCAACTGCTAACTCCATTCTGCGATGGTATGCACAGTTTAAAGCTTCTGGATGCCTCTGTAAGGGGAAATCAACGGGTCGGCCTGCAGTGAGCGAAGAAACGGTTGAACGCGTGTGGGCAAGTTTCACGCGTAGCCCGCGGAAGTCGACGAATAAAGCAAGCAGGGAGCTAAACGTACCACAGCCGACGGTTTGGAAAATCTTACGCAAAAGACTAAAGCAGAAGCCTTACCGTTTACAATTGCTACAAGCCCTGACACCCGATGACAAAGTCAAATGCTTTGAATTTTCGGCGCGGTTGCAACAGTTCATGGAAGAGGATGCGTTCAGTGCGAAACTCGTTTTCAGTGATGAAGCAACATTTTTTCTTAATGGTGAAGTGAACAGACACAATGTGCGAATCTGGGCGGTAGAGAATCCTCACGCATTCGTGCAGCAAATTCGCAATTCACCAAAAGTTAACGTGTTTTGTGCAATCTCACAGTTTAAAGTTTACGGCCCCTTTTTCTTCTGCGAAAAAAACGTTACAGGACACGTGTATCTGGACATGCTGGAAAATTGGCTCATGCCACAACTGGAGACCGACAGCGCCGACTTCATCTTTCAACAGGATGGTGCTCCACCACACTTCCATAATGATGTTTGGCATTTCTTAAACAGGAGATTGGAAAACCGATGGATTGGTCGTGGTGGAGATCATGATCAGCAATTCATGTCATGGCCTCCGCGCTCTCCCGACTTAACCCCATGCGATTTCTTTCTGTGGGGTTATGTGAAAGATTCAGTGTTTAAACCTCCTCTACCAAGAAACGTGCCAGAACTGCGAGCTCGCATTAACAATGCTTTCGAACTCATTGATGGGGACATGCTGCGCCGAGTGTGGGAAGAACTTGATTATCGGCTTGATGTCTGCCGAATCACTAAAGGGACACATATCGAACATTTGTGAATGCCTAAAAATACTTTTTGAGTTTTTGTATGTGTGCAAAGCATTGTGAAAATATCTCAAATAATAAAGTTATTGTAGAGCTGTGAAATCGCTTCAATCATTTGTAATAACCCTATATAATCCATTATGACAGGCAGGGGAAGGGGGAGGAGGAGGAGGAGGGGGAGGAGGAGGAGGAGGAGGAGGATAGAGAGATGTCTTCAACTTGTCTTACGTTTTTTTTTTTTTTTTTAAGAGAAAGAGAGAGAACTATATTGCTATGTGCTAGGGGATTCATGGTGTAGAATATGAATGGTTCAAATCTTGTCTCTCTAACAGGTACCAAATGGTAGAGATACATGACAAAATAACTCATCAGCATACCAAATAGTCAGATACGGAGTGTCACAGGACACCCTACAGGGACCGCTGCTGCTCTTAAAATCTATAAATGGCATGCCACCTATATATCAGCAGCAGATACAGTATTGTTTGCCAATGACACCAGTCTGTCTGTCAAAGCTATGAATGAAGCTGATCTTCAGGAGACAGTCACAGTGGCTGCAGAAGAAAGAAACATATTGTTTAGGGGTAACATTTCAATTGTGAATGACAAAAAGAGAGTTTCGATAATTTTATATATATAATTATGGTTTTAGGGCGCAAAACTTCTACGGTCATAAGTGCCCATTCCATGGCTTAGTGAAGGCTAAAAAACCGAATTTTAAATTGGCAGCAATGGGACCCAAACTCTCGAAGGAGGGCAACTAAAAATGAAAGGCAATCCAAGAGAACTGCAATTTAAGGGGGGGGGGGGGTTGTTTTCCCCGAAAAAGAGCTTCAAATGACTGCTGTCATCTCACTGACACTGATAAAACTCAAGGACGTGATCGGCTGAGCTGATGTCATCTGCTGAAAGGGAAGATAGATCAGATGACGATGATGATGAGGGCTCGATGGGTTGAGGGGCCAGCTCGACATCACGGTCATCAGCGCCCTGACGAAAAGTCAACGTGAAAGCTCACGGGTGGGGACGAAGGCTGTCCCCACATGCAGAGCAGTTTATAACGTACTAAGGTCTGCCGCACTTCCCCACCAGTTTAGGGATCAGGCCTGATAGTTCACAAAATTTCACCACCGTTAACACCGGTATCGGTATCTGCGAAGATGGTGGGCAGATCTCCCATGAGACCGAGGGCTGCCCTAATGTCAGTATACAGGACACACGTAGCCACAATATGCTGAACTGAAAGGTGGATCCCCCCCCGGAGGAGGAAGCCACGTGTGAAAGGGCTATACCCGATGCGCAGTCTCCAACGGCGAGGCTGATACGAAGTCCGCCTAGCTTTAGTAGTCGGTTTGAGCGACTGCAGTTTGTTGTCCGACACCTGCAACCATTCAGTCTCCCACTGACATGTTGCATCTGTCAGAAAATGAGATAATGGCGTGCAACAGGGTGGGACACTGATGGACAGCACCATCCCCACATGCTTCCTTTGCAGCTTTATCCGCCATGTCTTTACCCTGTATCCCAACGTGGCAAGGTACCCAGCAAAGGACCACCTCCTTGCCACGGCATTGGAGCCACTGTAAGCAGTAATGGATGAGCTGAATCAGCGGGTCTACCGGATACATTTGGTGAAGCGCTTGCAGTGCATTAAGAGAGTTGGAACAGACAAGAAAACTCGTACGGTGATGTCTGTGAACCCTCTCCTGTGCCATTAGATGTCGTGTAACTCCGCATCATAATTTGTAAATTGTTCTGGAAGACGCACTTTAAAACCCCTATCAGGGAAAACCACAGAACAACCAGGAGCACTCCCCTGCTGGGATCCAACTGTATAAGTAATGATAAAACTATGGTACATACTTAAAATAGACGAAAACAAAGCTGTAAAAAACCATATCTAGAGTACAATTTTTTGGGTACTGTGTCAAGCTTACAATCACTTTGGGCCTCTGAAGACACCAAGGCGCTTCAGCCTGGAACCGCGTGACCTCTACGGTCGCAGGTTCGAATCCTGCCTCGGGCATGGATGTGTATGATGTCCTTAGGTTGGTCAGGTTTAAGTAGTTCTAAGTTCTAGGGGACTGATGACCACAGATGTTAAGTCCCATGGTGCTTAGAGCCATTTGAACCATTTTTTTTTAACCTGAATAAAACGAGCCAATACTCTCCTGCTGGATGCAACGTCTTTGTTGTATTTTATTGCTGTGAGACGAGCGGCTTCAGAAAGGGCGTGCTAAATTCTACTTTTGCCCAATAACTGAAATGATTCTTTGTTCTGCAGGTGACGTTTTGGTATCTAATGCTTTTGTGCTTTCTTGTCAAAGTTTTTTATTGTACAAATGCCCTCATTGCACCATTCCTTTTCACCACCAAACATAAGATATATATAACAATATAATCTGTTATTAACTGCATTCGCAGTCAGCCAAGCATACTTTTCGTACCAGGCTGTCTGAAAAGTGCGTTTTTGTTTGGCTTCGCTTTAAACTACACTGAGTGTAGGAGTAGGTCGTTCGTCCTTCAATTCGTACTGTTTTTCGTTCGTTAATGTAGAACCCCCTCCAATGAACCATGCACCTTGCCATTGGTGGGGAGGCTTGCGTGCCTCAACGATACATATAGCCGTACCGTAGGTGCAACCACAAAGGAGGGGTATCTGTTGAGAGGCCAGACAAACGTGTGGTTCCTGAAGAGGGGCAGCAGCCTTTTCAGTAGTTGCAGGCGCAACAGTCTGGATGATTGACTGACCTGGCCTTGCAACATTAACCAAAGCGGCCTTGCTGTGCTGGTACTGCGAACGGCTCAAAGCTGTAATTTTTCCCGAGGGCGTGCAGCTTTACTGTATGATTAAATGATGATGGCGTCCTCTTGGGTAAAATATTCTGGAGGTAAAACAGTCCCCCATTCAGATGTCCGGGCGGGGACTACTCAAGAGGACGTCGTTATCAGGAGAAAGAAAACTGGCGTTCTACGGATCGGAGCGTGGAATATCAGATCCCTTAATCGGGCAGGTAGGTTAGAAAATTTAAAAAGGGAAATGCATAGGTTAAAGTTAGATATAGTGGGAATTAGTGAAGTTCGGTGGCAGGAGGAACAAGACTTTTGGTCAGGTGAATACAGGGTTATAAATACAAAATCAAATAAGGGTAATGTAGGAGTAGGTTTAATAATGAATTAAAAAAAAAAAGGAGTAGGGGTAAGCTACTACAAATAGCATAGTGAACGCATTATTGTGGCCAAGATAGACACGAAGCCCACGCCCACTACAGTAGTACAAGTTTATATGCCAACTAGCTTTGCAGATGATGAAGAAATTGATGAAATGTATAATGAGATAAAAGAAATTATTCAGGTAGTGAAGGGAGACGAAAATTTAATAGTCATGGGTGACTGGAATGCGAGAGTAGGAAAAGGGAGAGAAGGAAACATAGTAGATGAATACGGATTGGGGCTAAGAAATGAAAGAGGAAGCCGCCTGGTAGAATTTTGCGCAGAGCATAACTTAATCATAGCTAACACTTGGTTCAAGAATCATAAAAGAAGGTTGTATACATGGAGGCATCCTGGAGATACTAAAAGGTATCAGATAGATTATATAATGGTAAGACGGAGATTTAGGAACCAGGTTTTAAATTGTAAGACATTTCCAGGGGCAGATGTGTACTCTGACCACAATCTATTGGTTATGAACTGTAGATTAAAATTGAAGAAACTGCAAAAAGGTGGGAAATTAAGGAGATGGGAGCTGGATAAACTGAAAGAACCAGAGGTTGTACAGAGTTTCAGGGAGAGCATAAGGGAACAAATGACAGGAATGGCGAAAAGAAATACAGTAGAAGAAGAATGAGTAGCTTTGAGAGATGAAATAGTGAAGGCAGCAGAGGGTCAAATAGGTAAAAAGAAGACGGCTAGCAGAAACCCTTCGGTAACAGAAGAAATATTGAATTTAATTGATGAAAGGAGAAAATGTAAAAATGCAGTAAATGAAGCAGGCAAAATGGAATACAAACGTCTCAAAAATGAGATCGACAGGAAGTGCAAAATGGCTAAACAGGGATGGCTAGAGGACAAATGTAAGGATGTAAAGGCTTATCTCACTAGGGGTAAGATAGATACTGCCTACAGGAAAATTAAAGAGACCTTTGGAGAAAGGAGAACCACTTTCATGAATATCAAGAGCTCAGATGGAAACCCAGTTCTAAGCAAAGAAGGGAAAGCAGAAAGGTGGAAGGAGTATATAGAGGGTCTATACAAGGGCGATGTACTTGAGGACAATATTATGGAAATGGAAGAGGATGTCGATGAAGATGAAATGGGAGATATGATACTGCGTGAAGAGTTTGACAGAGCACTGAAAGACCTGAGTCGAAACAAGGCCCCGGGAGTAGGCATTCCTTTAGAACTACTGACAGCCTTGGAAGAGCCAGTCCTGATAAAACTCTACCATCTGTTGAGCAAGATTTATGAGACAGGCGAAATACCCTCAGACTTCAAGAAGAATATAATAATTCCAATCCCAAAGAAAGCAGGTGTTGACAGATGCGAAAATTAGCTAACTATCAGTTTAATAAGTCACAGCTGCAAAATACTAACGGGAATTCTTTACAGACGAATGGAAAAACTGGTAGAAGCCGACCTCGATGAAGATCAGTTTGGATTCCGTAGAAATGTTGGAACACGTGAGGGAATACTGACCCTACAACTTATCTTAGAAGAAAGATTAAGGAAAGGCAAACCTACATTTCTAGCATTTGTAGACTTAGAGAAAGCTTTTGAAAGTGTTGATTGGAATACTCTCTTTCAAATTCTGAACGTGGCAGCGGTAAAATACAGGGAACGAAAGGCTATTTACAATTTGTACAGAAAGCAGATGGCAGTTATTAGAGTCGAGGGGTATGAAAGGGAAGCAGTGGTTGGGAAGGGAGTGAGACAGGGTAGTAACCTCTCCCCGATGTTATTCAATCTGTATATTGCGCAAGCAATAAAGGAAACAAAAGAAAAGTTCGGAGTAGGTATTAAAATCCACGGAGAAGAAATAAAAACTTTGAGGTTCGCCGATGACATTATAATTCTGTCAGAGGCAGCTAAGGACATGGAAGAGCAGTTGAACGGAATGGACAGTGTCTTGAAAGGAGGATATAAGATGAACATCAACAAAAGCAAAACGAGGATAATGGAACGTGGTCGAATTAAGTCGGGTGATGCTGAGGGGATTAGATTAGGAAATGGGACACTTAAAGTAGTGAAGGAGTTTTGCTATTTGGGGAGCAAAATAACTGATGATGGTCGAAGGAGAGAGGATATAAAATGTAGACTGGCAATGGCAAGGAAAGCGTTTCTGAATAAGAGAAATTTGTTAACATCGAGTATAGATTTAAGTGTCAGGAAGTCATTTATGAAAGTATTTGTATGGAGTGTAGCCATGTATGGAAGTGAAACGTGGACTATAAATAGTTTAGACAAAAAGAGAACAGAAGCTTTTGAAATGTGGTGCTACAGAAGAATGGTAAAGATTAGGTGGGTAGATCACATAACTAATGAGGAGGTATTGAATAGAATTGGGGAGAAGAGGAGCTTGTGGCACAACTTGACTAGAAGAAGGGATCGGTTGGTAGGACATGTTCTGAGGCATCAAGGGATCACAAATTTAGTATTGGAGGGCAGCGTGGAGGGTAAAAATCGTAGAGGGAGACCAAGAGATGAATACACTAAGCAGATTCAGAAGGATGTAGGCTGCAGTAGGTACTGGGAGATAAAGAAGCTTGCACAGGATAGAGTAGCATGGAGAGCTGCATCAAACCAGTCTCAGGACTGAAGACCACAACAACAAGAATGTAGAAAAAGGCGTTTTTAATATAAATTCTATAAGGTGTTCAGTTGCTGGCTCACTCATGATGGCGACACAAGGAAAATATGCACTAAAATCACACAAGAATGACTATGAACACAAACCGCGCGACTGTTCACTTCCGTGTTAAAAGCCAGCATAGAAGCGGCAGAGACTAGTCTCGATACCTGCTAGCAAGTGCGGCGCACCGGCCTTCGTGGAAGAGGGGAAGTGGAGGGTAGGCGAGAATGCCACCAACACAGCCAGGTAAGGGAAGGGAGGCAGAGACTGGGAGCAGTCGAGTGTCAAGCAGGTAAATACACCAATACTCAGATGATGTCTTTGCACATTTAGAGCTCTTAGCAGACAGTTAGTTATATTTTTGTTATGGATTACTATTGAATCTTTTTTAAGCACGAATACAGGGGAGACTAAGTCTCAAAGCCTCCCCTCACGCTACACCACTGCTCATTGTAGCTACGTAGATATTCTTTCCCAGTACTTTCCCCCATAAGTCGTCAAGAGGCAGCGTAGTGTCATTATTTGCGCCCACGAGTATCAAAACACCAATGAAGGTGTCCATTTCTTCTATGGTTGTAAGTTTTAAGTTCTTATTACGAGATCCTTGGTTTGTATAATCCCCGATAATCTTCATTATTTCGGGAGTTACAAACGTTTTGAAAGATTCTTACACACTAGAGGTCACGTCTTCATGAGTCAAGCCTTGACGAAAATTCACTACATTTTGTACTGACCTGCGCACTTGCCTTGGACACACATTAATATATTCCCTGCCGCTTTTCGCTTAACAATGATGCCGGAAGCACCTACATGCTGTTTATCAGGGGATGAAGTCCATGAACGTCACTCATTTTCAATTGCTGTATCACTATTGTTTGTCACAACTATATCATCTTTTTCTGGATCAATTTCATCAACTTCACTTGCGTCATTTATTATAGCTGACACCTCTTCATCTGTAAGAAACCTCTGGTACTGACGAGACATTTTATTAGAACTGCGAGTAGTGTACAAATGCTCGAACAACAAAGGAAATTTATTTCAAAACAACAATGGCAACACAATACAGCGGTACCAACAGTCAGAAACTGCATTTATATCTGCCTTATTGAGAAATATTTTAATGAGAAAAGTTGTCTCACTTACGTCTAAGGGGGAGGGGGGGGGGGCAAAATCTGCCCGCACTTAAATTAAATGTAATAGGCAGATTTAAATACTTCACAAAAATTATATGACAGCACATACGCTAGATATTTTTCTACAATTACCTAAATTCTTGCTTCTTAACTCCAACAAATTGATAAATTAAACAAATAAAACGAATACTGTAGGCAATTTTTACCCCCCCCCCTCCCCCCAGTGGTACTGGGGTTAAGGACATACAGCGAAAGATCATACGTCACAACAATAAGGACAGGTATGACATGGATTCTGATTGGGGGATGTTTCTTAGATATCTAAATGATATTTTTTTAAATAACAGGTGATTGTGAGATATTTCTGTTTACAGATGACACTAGTTTAATAGTGAAGGATGTTGAGTGCAACATAGGCAAAGTATCAAATGGTACAGAATGAGATTTTCACTCTGCAGCGGAGTGTGCGCTGATATGAAACTCTCTGCCAGATTAAAACTGTGTGCCGGACCGAGACTCCAACTCGAGACCTTTGCCTTCCGCGGTCAATTGCTCTACCAACTAAGCTACCCAAGCACGACTCACGCCCCGGTCTCACAGCTTTACTTTTGCCAGTACCTCGTCCCCTACCTTCCAAACTTTACGGAAGCTCTCCTGCGAACCTTGCAAAATAAAAAAAAATGGTTCATGTGGCTCTGAGCACTAAGGGACTTAACATCTGAGGTCATCAGTCCCCTAGACATAGAACTACTTAAACCTAACTAACCTAAGGACATCACACACATCCATGCCCGAGGCAGGATTCGAACCTGCGACCGTAGCAGTCGCGCGGTTCTGGACTGAAGCGCCTAGAACCGCTCGGCCACCGCGGCTGGCGAACCTTGCAGAACTAGCACTCCTGAAAGGAAAGATATGGCGGAGACATGGCTTAGCCACAGCCTGGGGGAAGTTTCCAGAATGAGATTTTTACTCTGCAGCAGAGTGTGCGCTGATATGAAACTTCCTGGCAGATTGAAACTGTGTGACGGACCGAGACTCGAGCTCGAGACCTTTGCCTTTCGCAGGCAAGTGCTCTACCAACTGAGCTACCCAAGCACGACTCACTCCCCGTCCTCACAGCTTTCTTTCATGAGTGCTAGTTCTGCAAGGTTTGCAGGAGAGCTTGTGTAAAGTTTGGAAGGCAGGAGACGAGGTACTGGCAAAAGTAAAGCTGTGAGGACGGGGCGTGAATCGTGCTTGGGTAGCTCAGTTGGTAGAGCACTTGCCCTCAAAAGGCAAAGGTCTCGAGTTCGAGTCTTGGTCTGGCACACAGTTTTAATCTGCCAGGAAGTTTCGTCAAACGGTACAGTTCAAGAAGTAAGTTCATAGCTTGTACAAACAAAACTGACGCTAAATCACAATAAGACTCAGATTTTACAGTTTCTATCAGACAATTCAATCGAAACTGTTGTTCTGATTACACAGAATGGGCGTATGGTAAGTGAATCTGAAAACTCCAAATTCCTAAGAGTTTGGATAGTTGCTAAAGAAAAGCGGTCATGGAAGCCCCTCATGCAGGATCCTATTCAAAAACATAATGCTGCTATATTTACTATTACAACATTATCTGCAATAAGTGATAGTCGAACATGGAAATTAGTCTGTTGTTGTTGTTGTCTTCAGTCCTGAGACTGGTTTGATGCAGCTCTCCATGCTACTCTATCATGTGCAAGCTTCATCATCTCCCAGTACTTACTGCAACCTACATCCTTCTGAATCTGCTTAGTGTATTCATCTCTTGGTCTCCCTCTACGATTTTTACCCTCCACGCTGCCCTCCAAAGCTAAACTGGTGATCCCTTGATGCCTCAGAACATGTCCTACCAACCGATCCCTTCTTCTAGTCAAGTTGTGCCACAAACTCCTCTTCTCCCCAATTCTATTCAATACCTCCTCATTAGTTATGTGATGTACCCATCTAATCTTGAGCATTCTTCTGTAGCACCACATTTCGAAAGTTTCTATTTTCTTCTTGTCCAAACTATTTATTGTCCATGTTTCACTTCTATACATGGCTACACTCCATACAAATACTTTCAGAAACGACTTCCTGACATTTAAATCTATACTCGATGTTAACAAATTTCTCTTCTTCAGAAACGCTTTCCTTGCCATTGCCAGTCTACATTTTATATCCTCTCTACTTCGACCATCATCAGTTATTTTGCCCCCCAAATAGCAAAACTCCTTTACTACTTTTAGTGTCTCATTTCATAATCTAATTCCCTCAGCATCACCCGACTTAATTCGACTACATTCCATTATCCTCGTTTTGCTTTTGTTGATGTTCATCTTATACCGTCCTTTCAAGACACTGTCCATTCCGTTCAACTGCTCTTCAAAGTCCTTTGCTGTTTCATGTATATGGCTGTATTTGCTGTATATTGAGCAAGCAATAAAGGAAACAAAAGAAAAGTTCGGAGTAAGTAATAAAATCCATGGAGAAGAAATAAAAACTTTGAGGTTCGCCGATGACGTTGTAATTCTGTCAGCGACAGCAAAGGACTTGGAAATTAGTCTACTTTGTTTATTTTCATTCATTTATAGCATACATTATTACTTTCTTGGGTACCTCTTCACATTCTGAAAGGGTATTTTTGGCTCAGAAACAGGCAGTACGAGCAAAATGTGGTATATGGACGGAAACCTCTTGTCGTCTCCTGTTCAGCAGTCTTCGAATTCTGACACTGACCTCTCAATAGATATTTTCTCCAATTCCATTCGCTGTTAACAGTATGAGCTTATTCCCAGGAAGTAGCAGCTCTCCGCTCGGTTAATACTAGGGAGAAATCCAGTCTGTATTTGGATCGCATCTCCTTTACTCCTGTGCAGAAAGGCATGCATTATTCCGATCCTCCTATTTTCAATAAGGCATGAAGAAAACAGCTCACTCCTTCTAGTGTGTCGGGGAGTTCCTGGATAAAAGAAATAAAATTCGCGTGTTACATTGTGGATTGTGCCAGTTTTTGCTCACCAGCTTGTAATTTTCGTACGATTCGTGTAAACGCTATCTGCAGTTAAGGTTTCTGGTGTTAATTTCATGTACTTCCTCGTTCCATGGTCACAGAGATTTGCTAGTCAGTTTGGTCCTAATGAACTAGACATGTAAAATAAAATAAAAATAAATAAATTGCTTTCCAAAGAGAAATTTTCACTTTGCAGCTGATCGTGCGTTGATATGAAATTCCTGGCAGATTAAAGGTGTGCGCGCCGAAACGGGAATCGAACTCAGGACCTTTGCTGTACCAGCTAAGCTACCCAAGTAGGACTCATGACCTTACTCGTCTTCTATCTTCCAGGTTTCACAGAAGCTCTCCTGCCAAACCTGGAAGAAAGAAATTTGCAGAGGCATTGCTTGGCTAAAACCTGGGACTACATCTACATCTACCCCTACATCTACATCTACATACATACTCCGCAATCCACAATACGGTGCGTGGCGGAGGGTACCTCGTACCACGACTAGCATCTTCTCTCCCTGTTCCACTCCCAAACAGAACGAGGGAAAAATGACTGCCTATATGCCTCTGTACGAGCCCTAATCTCTCGTATCTTATCTTTGTGGTCTTTCCGCGAAATGTAAGTTGGCGGCAGTAAAATTGTACTGCAGTCACCCTCAAATGCTGGTTCTCCAAATTTCCTCAGTAGCGATTTACGAAAAGAACGCCTCCTTTCCTCTAAGACTCCCACCCGAGTTCCTGAAGCATTTCCGTAACACTCTCGTGATGATCAAACCTACCAATAACAAATCTAGCAGCCCGCATCTGAATTGCTTCTATGTCCTCCCTCAATCCGACCTGATAGGAATCCCAAACGCTCGAGCAGTACTCAAGAATAGGTCGTATTAGTGTTTTATAAGCGGTCTCCTTTACAGATGAACCACATCTTCCCAAAATTCTACCAATGAACCGAAGACGACTATCCGCCTTCCCCACAACTGCCATTACATGCTTGTCCCACTTCATATCGCTCTGCAATGTTACGCCCAAATATTTAATCGACGTGACTGTGTCAAGCGCTACACTACTAATGGAGTATTCAAACATTACGGGATTCTTTTTCCTATTCATCTGCATTGATTTACATTTATCTATATTTAGCGTTAGCTGCAATTCTTTACACCAGTCACAAATCCTGTCCAAGTCATCTTGTATCCTCCTACAGTCACTCAACGACGACGCCTTCCCGTATGCCACAGCATCATCAGCAAACAGCCGCACATTCCTATCCACCCTATCCAAAAGATCATTTATGTAGATAGAAGACAACAGCGGACCTACCACACTTTCCTGGGGCACTCCAGATGATACCCTCATCTCCGATGAACACTCACCACCGAGGACAACGTACTGGGTTCTATTACTTAAGAAGTCTTCGAGCCACTCACATACTTGGGAACCAATCCCATATGCTCGTACCTTAGTTAGGAGTCTGCAGTGGGGCACCGAGTCAAACGCTTTCCGGAAGTCAAGGAATATGGCATTCGTCTGATACCCTTCATCCATGGTTCGCAAGATATCATGTGAGAAAAGGGCGAGTTGCGTTTCGCAGGAGCGATGCTTTCTAAAGCTGTGCTGATGCATGGACAGCAACTTCTCTGCCTCAAGGAAATTCATTATATTCGAACTGAGAATATGTTCGAGAATCCTGCAACAAACCGATGTTAAGGATATTGGTCTGTAATTTTGAGGATCCGTCCTTCTACCCTTCTTATATACAGGCGTCACCTGCGCTTTTTTCCAGCCGCTCAGGACTTTACATTGGGCAAGAGATTCGGGATAAATGCAAGCTAGGTAAGGAGCCAATGCAGTAGAGTACTCTCTGTAAAACCGAATTGGAATCCCATCAGGACCTGGCGATTTATTTATTTTCAACCCATTCAGCTGCTTTACAACCCCAGGGATGTCTATCACTATGTCCTCCATACGGGAATCTGTACGAGACTCAAACGGAGGTATGTTTGTACGATCCTCCTGCGCGAAAGATTTCTCAAATACTAAATTTAAAATTTCAGCTTTCGTTTTGCTGTCTTCCGTTGCCAGGCCAGACTGATCAGTGAGTGATTGGATGGAAGCATTCGACCCGCTTACCGATTTTACGTAAGACCAGAATTTCCTTGGGTTTTCAACCAGATCTTTTGCTAAGGCATAATGGTGGTAGTGGTTGAATGCTTCGCGCATCCCTCTTTTTTACAGCAGCACGAATCTCTACTAACTTTTGCCTGTCCTCATTCTCCCGATCTTTCTTGTACCGCGAGTGTAACTGTCTTTGCTTCCTGAGCATTCTCTGAATTGCGCTGTTAAACCACGTTGGGTCTTTTCCGTCCGTAACCCACTTTTTCGGCGCATACATGTCCAATGCGTGATTTACAATGTGTTTAAAATTTGCCCATTATTCTTCCACGTCCATCGTACCGGAAGTACATGAAGTCGATTCATTTACTAAGTGGGATGCTAACAACTGCTTATCTGCTCTTTCTAGTGAGAATACAGTCTAGCCTTCTTGACCGACTTTTTAACTTTCGTAAACATAGTCGTAATGACAACATCGTGATCACTTATCCCTGTCTCAACACTGACACCATCGATGAGGTCTGGTCTGTTCGTGGCTACCAGATCTAAAATATTTCCATTACGCGTTGGTTGTCGATTTAGCTGCTCAAGACAGTTTTTGGATAATGTGTTCAAAAGTAATTCACACGACGGCTTGTCTGTACCACCTGTAATGAATCCATAGACATCCCAGTCTATACTAGGTAGGTTGAAGTCGCCTCCGACTAATATAGCATGATCCGGATACTTCTGCGATACAGAATGTAGACTCCCTTTGAATGATTCTAGAACTGTTAAACGTTAAACGTGTCCAGATAACTGCACAATCAGCCTCTACTTTGACCTCAGTAGACACAATATTTTTGTCAACTGCATGGAAGCCATCTCCTCCTACGGCGTCTAATCTGTCTTTCCGATACACGTTCCAACCCTCACTAAATATTTCAGAACTTCCTATCTCAGGGTTCAGCCAGGTCTCAGCCCCGAGAATAATTTGCGCGCCACACGCTTCCTGGAAGGCAGTGCCACATCTCCGTAATATCCTTTCTTCCAAGAGTGCAGGTCTTGCATGTTTCACAGAAGAACGTCTGTGAGGTTTGGACAGTACACTAAAGCGCCAAAGAAGCTGGTACACACGTGTGTATTCAAACACAGAGGTACGTAAACAGGTAAAATATGGTGCTGCAGTCGGCAACTCCTATATGAGTGTCTGGGCAATTGTTAGATCGGTTACTGTTGCTACAATGGAAGGTTACCAAGATTTAAGTGAGTTATAACGTGGTGTTGTCAGCACACGAGCGATGGGGCTCAGCATCTCCGAGGTCACGACGAAGTGGGTGTTTCCCATACGACCATTTCTCGAGTGTACTGTGAATAGAAGGAACCCGGAAAACATCACGTTTCCGACGTCACTGCGGGCAGAAAAAGGTTCTGCAAGAACAGAACTAACGACGACTTAAGAGAGTCGTTCAGCGTGACAAAAGTGCAACCCTACTGAAAATTGCTGCAGATTTCAATGCTGGGCCATCAACAAGGGTCAGCGTGCAAACCATTAAAAAAAAAAAATCATTGGTATGGGCTTTCAGAGCCGGAGACCCACTTGTGTACCCTTGATGACTGCACGACATAAAGATTTACTCCCTGCCTGGGCCCGTCAACTGTTGATGACTGGAAATATGTTGCCTGTTTGGACGTAGTTTCAAACTGTATTGAGCGAATGGACATGTACGGGTATGGAGATAACCTCATGAATCCATAGACCCTGCATGTCAGCAGGGGGCTGTCCAAACTGGCGGTGGCTCTGCAATGGTATGGGGATGTGCAGTCGTAGTGTTATGGGAGCCCTGATACGTCTAGATACGACTCTGACAGGTGACACATACGTAAGCATCGTGTCTGATCACCTGCATCCATTCACGTCCATTGTGCATTCCGACGGACTTGGCCTATTCCAACAGGACAATGCGACACCCCACACCTGCAGAATTGCTACACTGTGGCTCCAGGAACACACTTCTGAGTTTAAACACAGGAGTGTCTTGCAACATACTGTTCAGAAGAGATCTCCACCCCCTCGTACTCTTACAGATTTATGGACAGTCCTGCAGGATTCATGATTTCAGTTCTCTCCAGCAGTACTTCAGACATTAATCGAGCGGCCGGCCGAGGTGGCCGAGCGGTTCTAGGCGCTTCAGTCTGGAACCGCGCGACAGCTACTGTCGCAGATTCGAATTCTGCATCGGGCATGGATTTATGTGATGTCCTTAGTTAGTTAGTTAGTTAGGTTTAAGTAGTACTAAGTTCTAGGGGACTGATGACCTCAGATGTTAAGTCCCATAATGCTCAGAGCCATTTCAACCATTAGTCGAGTCTATGCCACGTCGTGTTGCGGAAGTCCTGCATGCTCGCGGCGGCCCTGCATGATATTAGTTTCTTTAGCTCTTCAGTGTATAAGACGAGGTGCTGCAGGAAGTAAAGTTGTGACGGTGTTGTTCTCGGCGGAATCGCCCCGGACACCACAGCCCATTTACGCCCCTATTATTATCGGAGTAGAGTTTCTTTAATTATACGGCGATAAATGTCGCATACAATATTAGAGTAAACAACAGCAACCGCGATGTGACGCAGTTTTCAACAACGCAGGGATCTCTTCGACGTCCCGTGTCGTTTCTTAGCAACAGTCTGAGTCGAGTCGAATGGCGAGCAACGTGAATGGCGCTGTCTGCATTCGGCAAAACCTAAAGAAATCGTCAAATGCAGTGGGTGCACGAGCAACGACAGCGATCTCTGGTAAGTCATTGATCAGCATCTGATTTCCGCCAATCCCTGGCAGCCAAAACACAGGCGTTAAATCGATTGCACCTTTCTGCGGGCGCGTAACATTAATTCTCACTTCACGTACGTTGAATGAATACGGAGATCTTCAACACAGCAGTTATATTCGAGGCATTTTAATTTTGCCAATCAGTCGTCCAGACTGTTCATCACAATTCGTGAAAAGCAGTTTGTGTTCCAGAACCATTAACTTCATAAATCTTGTAATTAGAGTAAGATCGGAATCCTACAAATTACACATGCTCCTATGAAGATGAAGATGTCAATTGCTTGCTTTATTCGCTCATGTAGGAAACGTTCGACATGTTTAGTACATAGCATTGTTGTCGTGAAACAGACGTTTTCCATAGCCCTGTCGTAAGAAATAATATATTTTTATAGGACTTTCTAACGTATTTTAGATGAATTTCAGGGATTAAATCCTATTTTGAGTCAAATCTAGTGTCCGATTCCACCTGTGAGCTTTGACCAATGACATTTCGAGTGAAGGACGTCATGAGTTTACGATCCGAAGGTTGAAGTGGCTTGCTATTAAATTTCATCTGTGATTGTCCTAGTAACTGACGTAAGGTATGCTGTTTATTACAAATATATCGGGATTTTTCAGGTTGTGGTTAGGCAGGAACCTATGTGCACAGCTTAAGTTTCTGCTCGTGAATTAAGTAGCAATCGTATTGATAACCTCGTAAATATATATGACTACTTTCTTCCGATTATGGCACCATTTCCAGAGGCGGGGTTGGCCACAAACTTAAGAGCACAGTTGAAACTGCTGCGTGTGAGAGTATCTGCAATTACCTGTATGTATAATCCCGCTTCTCACAAATATTTGGCTGTTTTTCTCCGAATGTGCCACGATTGCCGACGGTGAGATTAGGCAGCAACCTAAGAGGATAGTTATATAGGTCAATTTTAGTTCTTCAGCCCACGGTTCGTTATTTTTCGTGATTTTTTCATTACGTGTTTGTTCTTATTTCTTTTAGGATTATTTATTTATTTACTTTTTGTCTCTGTGTCACCGTAGGTCAAGTCTAGTCATCGATTCCAACGTTAGTTATGTTTCTCGTTCTTCCAGTAGTATAGCGAGTGACACGAAAAAGTTACACTTTTGACAAAATAATTAACGGCCAATAAAAATAATGAGAAATAACCGAACGTGAATCAACAATTAGAATGATGCCATACATGGCAATTCTCAAAGAATGCACAGTACACACTGCGGTAACAGCCAGCTGGTGTGGCCGAGCGGTTCTAGGCGCTTCAGTCTGGAACCGTGTGACAGCTACGGTCGCAGGTTCGAATCCTGCCTCGGACATGGATGTGTGTGATGTCCGTAGGTTAGTTAGGTTTAAGCAGTTCTAAGTTCTAGGGGACTGATGAACTCAGATGTTAACTCCCATAGTGCTCAAAGCCATTTGAACCACTGCGGTAACAACAGTAGTACAGAAAGTAACACCAAAACAAAAATCGTGTAACTCCGCATTCTTTTAGAATGCGTGATACCGTGTAGTTGTCGACACGTTCCATTATTATATCATCGCTTCCTGTACTGCTGGAAAAAAGCGATAAATAACCTTGGATTCTACAACTAAAATTGACCTATACGGCCTACTTCTGGTTATCGATTCCAAGGTTTGCTATTCTTTCGTTACATGTGCAGTGAATTCTCTTTTAGACATTCTGTGTTCCTTTCTCCTTATTTCCCGCTAATGTCCTGCCTACGTTTCTTATGAGTTACTATTTATTTCGTTTTGCAGTTTTGTTATATTTTACTTTGCCCGATCAAAACCCCCACCTCTAAGTTCAGTACTTGTTATGACGAACTACCGCTATTCCATAATATTACGAGTTCACTATGGGTGACACTGCATTGAGCTTTAAAGGTAGTTGTGGATTTTTCAGTTAGTAGCGTAAACTATGATAATGATACAGGACTGAGAACCATAAAGGGCCAAAGCATATATGTAAAGGTTAGAGAAAAACAGATATTTGTGAAAATCAAATTTGTAGGGAAATCAGCAGTATCATATGTTTACTTACTTTTTTTTAACATATCATAAGTCCCATAAAATAGTTTAATATTTATTATTATTATTAGTAAAGTTAATCTACAAAATTTGTATATATATATATATATATATATATATATATATATATATATATATATATATATATATATAGCCTAGAGCCCACAGTGTCTTTTAACTGTAGTGTAGTGTAGTTTGTATTTAATGTAAAACTAGAATCAGAACATAAGTAACAGACATTTAATGCACCACACAGAAAATTGTGGCCTACCCAACACTTCACATTCCTAATTATCATCATTTTCATTAAGCACATTCTTTGGCTTAAGGGCCGGATAAAACTATTGCTTCACTTTTGCCTTGAAATCTAATAGTCTATGTGTTTCAAGTTTGATAGAATATTTTCTTAAGTGTTTGTGTTTGAAGGTTGGTATTTGCCTTCTACTTCCGTGTTGGGGCACTGGAATTTGCAAGGAATCTACAGACGGTGAAGAAATAAGAAATAGTGGTCTCCCTCGATATGACTTGAAGAAAATTGACTCCCACGATTACAGTCAAGAGTACGCTAAACAACTGTTCACAGAAATCTGTTCAAAATGTCATCATTTCAAAATTTCTTAAAAGTACGTTGCTACGTCGAACGCCAGTTTTTGGTTTGGTAGTGTGGTCGATAACACTCTTAAAGGTTCTAAAATCCCCATCGTCCGTTTTACAAACTGGAATGCTGAAATCATGGAACATGACTTTATGGTCGGGCATCTCCTCAAGAGCTTCCATATTTTATGAAGAAATGGGCGTCAGAGTAGCCGGTGAACGTGACTACAGCAATGAAAATTTGTGCTTTGCCAGATTTTCGCAACCGTCATATAGAGGGTGTTTCAGAAAGGACTTTACAGCTTTAAAAATTCATATAAATTTATTGAAAGAAGATATAGAACTAGGTTTAGTGTTATTTTGTAGCGAAACATATGAAGGTTTTTTTTTTTACCTTAAACTAAAGATGTTGTTTGTGGCTTCCGTTGGTTATCCTGCAGACATCCCATCGGAAGTCAATTTCTTCCCAAACTCGCTGTAGCATTGCATGTGTAACTTGCTCAGTGCTGGTGTAAATTCGTGCTCTAAGTTCAGGTAGAGAAGCTGGCACATGAGGTACAAACACGATATCTTTGATGAATTGCCATTATAAAAAAAGAAATCGAGTGTTGTTACGACTGGGGAATGTAGGGGCCATGCAATTGGCGCATCACAGCCAATCCATTGACCTGGAAAGCGGTCACTGAGAAAATCCCGGACGTCAGCCAGATATTGCCTGAAGTTAACATTTCGTTCTTGGTCATCCTCATCGATCTATGGTATTAAAAACTGTAGCATATCCAGGTGCACTATCCCGCTGATGGTTCTCTGACGGAAAAAAAGTGGTCGAACACTTCGTTCTTGCCCAATGCACAAACAACGTTCAGTTAAGGGCTATCACGAACATGTTGCAATGTTCGATGTGGATTTTTACTGCGCCAAATCCTACAATTAAGTGTGTAAACGTTCCCACTTAAGTCCCCAGCTCGTGGTCGTGCGGTAGCGTTCTCGCTTCCCACGCCCGGGTTCCCGGGTTCGATTCCCAGCGGGGCAGGGATTTTCTCTGCCTCGTGATGACTCTGTGTTGTATGATGTCCTTAAGTTGGTTAGGTTTAAGTAGTTCTAAGTTCTAGGGGACTGATGACCATAGATGTTAAGTCCCATAGTGCTCAGAGCCATTTGAGCCGTTGCCACTTAAGTGAAAAGTCGACTTATCAGAAAAGATGATTTTGTCCAAGGAATGTTCATCACGATGTAACCGATTTAACACATCCACACAGAAGTTCTTGAGAGCAATTTTATCAGTGTCTTTTATTGCATGTACGATCGTCAGTCCCTACGGTTTCAAATGCGAACAGTTTCTCAACACACGCCATACAGTCGTATGTGGGATTTGCAGTTCGCGAGATGCACGCCAGATCGATTTCGTAGAACTGTTGACAAAACATTCTCTCACTGGTTCAACGACTTCGTCAGATATGCTTGGATGACCTGATGGTTTACCATGTCTTAGCGAGCACCCTGTTTCTACAGAACATTTATGCCACTCATAATTTGTAGCCTACTAGGAGGTTCTTTAACGTACTTGGTACAGAAATTACTCTGAACTGTGACGCCGAGTTCGATTCTTGAAACCAAAACACACAGCAAGCACACTCGGGCCCAGTGTAGGCAGTCATCTTCAACGCAACTGCTGCTAGCGCTCCTTATGGTGCGATTCGGCACTAGCGAACTACGCACAACAAAACTCTATGTAGTTCCCTACAAACTGAGACTACAATCACCTCTGTAGGTACTATGAATTAATTTATATGAATTTTCAAAATTGTAAACCCCTTTTTGAAACACCCTGTATATAGTTTACGGATCTAGCTCGTACATAGTTGGTTCACCATAAGATTAACAGATGTCAGTAGCATGCATACACGTTACAATCTCAAAATCAACAGCGGTTAAGGTTCTCAGCGCTTCTTTCTATTTCACGCATATATGTTCCCTTTTTTTGTTGTTACTTTGTTTTCCCTTATCTCAGTTCCTTTGCAATATAATTTGTGGCTATGTAGTTAATTCCGTGAACTGCGGTGGTATTCTACCGCCTGTATATGTATTATCTTTTTCTCTGTGATAGATTAGTTTGTTTGCAAATAAGTCTCATTTCCTTCTGATATCGCCTCTAACAAGGGAAACTCCTCACCCCACCAACTCGTTTTTTGTGGTATGATGGGTCAGTGGATAGCCCGACAAAAACAGGAAGGAGGTGTACTGAGATGTGAAAAAAAGCAAAAATGAGAAGTGAATGGTTGAAGCTTAACAAGTGTAATACTGAGCGCAGCTAATTTTCTTCACAACATTATGAATTGCCCGTTCGGCCATTGAAGTGTTTGTTCTCTCTGTATAGTTTTAACAGTAGTGATACAACACATTGGTTATAGGATATGAGTCATGTGGTAAGAATACGTTACCGTCACAGGTAAACGTGACGAGTAGTGAGAACCGGCAAGATACCATACAGACGCCTAACAGAAATGAAAACAACAAATAAACCCGTGTGGACTATGTCACAACAAAGGAATTCAAGATTCAAAACTTCCAAAACGGAACACAACTTCAAAAAACGTTAGAAACATATGTTTCGGCGGAGTACAGAGAAACTGTATGATTGTGAAACTGTTGCGTTCGCTTGTTGCAGCTTATGTGACAAACTATTATGTTTTCGTTTCCTTAAGAGTGATCACATTCATATGAAGACCTAAATCGGGCAAGGAGGAGTATCTCACTCACTCACCAGGCGTACAAATTCATATCACACACGTGCTGTCACTAATGTCGTGTATGACACACCAGACGTGTTTTCCGGGGAGGATTCGGTTGACTTGTCTCCTTGTCAGCAAACGCTTGCGGTTCTCATTCGAAAGCCACTTCCTTGCGGCTGCTAATAGAGTAGTTGTGCAGAAACAACTGTCATTATAGGTCTTTTCCTTACACCTCAGTGTTGCAAAGGGACGTTACACCACGATACGTACACAAATTTGAATACGGCGAACAGTGGGAAAAAAAGGAGAAAGTTTTTGGCACGTGGGAGGTTCGAACACGGCCCGCCTGCCTGATACCACTATGACCACATTTTTTTATGTAGGGTAATCGAATAGAAGGAATGATTTCGGGGAATGTCAGGTCTTAAATGGCTACACAGGATAATTGAAATGTCGTGGGAGTCGGGACTAGTTCCACCGGACTGGACGAAAGCAGCAATCACACCAATCTTTAAACATGGAAACAGAAAAGATTGTAACAATTACAGCGTTGTGGGTAAAATCTTCTCAGGTATCGTTGAAAGGAAAGTGCGAGTATTAGTTGAGGACAAATTGGATGAAAATCAGTGTGGGTTTAGGCCTCTTAGAGGTTGTCAGGACCAGATCTTTAGCTTACGGCAAACAACGAAGAAGTGTTTCGCATGGAACAGGGAATTGTATCTATGCTTTATAGATCTAGAAAAGGCATATGACCAGGTTCCTAGGAGGAAGTTATTGTCTGTTCTACGAGATTATGGAATAGGAGGCAAACTTTTGCAAGCAATTGAAGGTCTTTACATAGATAGTCAGGCAGTAGTTAGAGTTGACAGTAAATTGAGTTCGTGGTTCAGAGTAGTTTCAGGGGTAAGACAAGGCTGCAACCTGTCTCCACTGTTGTTCATATTATTTATGGATCATATGTTGAAAACAATAGATTGGCTGGGTGAGATTAAGATATGTGAAAGCAAAATAAGCAGTCTCGCATATGCAGATGACTTAGTTGTGATGGCAGATTCGATTGAAAGTTTGCAAAGTAATATTTCAGTGCTAGATCTGAAGTGTAAGGGCTATGGTATGAAGATTGGCATCTCCAAAACGAAAGTAATATCAATGGGAAAGAGATATAAACGGATTGAGTGCCAAATAGGAGGAACAAAGTTAGAACAGGTGGACGGTTTCAAGTACTTAGGATGCATATTCTCACAGGATGGCAACATAGAGAAAGAACTGGAAGTGAGGTGTAGCAAAGCTAATGCAGTGAGCGCTCAGCTACGATCTACTCTCTCCTGCAAGAAGGAAGTCAGTACCAAGACTGAGTTATCTGTGCACCGTTCAATCTTTCGACCAACTTTGTTGTAAGGGAGCGAAAGCTGGGTGGATTCAGGTTACCTTATCAATAAGGTTGAGGCTACGGATATGAAAGTAGCTAGGATGATTGCAGGTACTAGTAGATGGGAACAATGGCAGGAGGGTGTCCACAATGAGGAAATCAAAGAAAAACTGGGAATGAACTCTATAGATGTAGCAGTCAGGGCGAATAGGCTTAGATGGTGGGGTCATGTTACACGCATGGGAGAAGCAAGGTTACCCAAGAGACTCATGGGTTCAGCAGTAGAGGGTTGGAGGAGTCGGGGTAGACCAAGGAGAAGGTACCTGGATTCGGTTAAGAATGTTTTGAAGTAATAGGCTTAACATCAGAAGCGGCAGCAATGTTAGCACTGAATAGGGGATCATGGAGGAATTTTATAAGGGGGGCTATGCTCCAGACTGAACGCTGAAAGGCATAATCAGTCTTAAATGATGATGATGATGATCTGGGGGGCTAGACGATGTTTCCGTCGTCAAACAGGATCATATGGAAGGGGTAAATGGCCACAGGAGAATATTCATTTATTTATTGACAAAAAGCAACCCACATTTCCTATTACTTGTCTCTGAAAGAAAGAAAAATAAAGACAAACCTACACTTCCGTAACAGTTCTGTTACACTTCTGTAACACGCGGCGTCGATACTCTACGGATGCCGCCGCCTCCCCCATTTTCATGGCATGTTCTACCGTCATCTGTTCGTCTCCTTCTCTGAATGTATCAAATTTATCTCTTGCGATGAATAATCCAGCTACGGGGCGGATAGTGGAAGATGCTCTGCAAAATGTTCGAAAAGTGTTGACTGTACTTAGGGTTCTTCACAGTAGCACAACGAGGATCGTTTGAACAGTTTCAAAAATCCATGAGTTCTATAACACCACCTCCAAATAAGTAATGAATCGTGTGACCTCCGATCCACATGACAGCGTAGTCTTTCGTCCTCGGGTAATAAACAGCGTCCCGGTAGAGGAGAATGCAGGAATCGACGTAAGAGGGCGTCATCCGTAAAAAGACAGACGTCATTAAATGTTTAGTGTCAATCGTCAGCATCGATTACATCATCTTAAAAATTCGTGTGACTTTATCGTAATCAGAAATAAGATGGACAAAATTAATTGCACTATCGATTTGAAAACAACTAACAAGGGGAAGCCACGACGTTTGGAATGCAGATTTACTGCAAACTTCATACTCTCGTAGTACTCTATGAGGACAACAACATGTGTAAGTAGTAGCGCGTACTTCTCAAGCGTTACTGAGGAAATCGCAAGATAATTTCGGTCGTCAAATATGTACCTGTGCGTGGCAGTTATTATCACAAAGCGGCGGTCGTTATTAACACGAAGCGGCGGCAGCTAAGTGGTTAGGGTCCAAGCCCCGTATTTTTTTTTTTTTTTTTACTTTACTACACAGTCATATTCTATATATATATATATATGCCGGCACGGTAGCTCAGCGTTCTCGGTCAGAGAGCCGGTTGGCTTCTGTAATAAAAAAAAACTGAGTGGAAGGATCAACCACCGAACTTGAACAAGATGTCTTGCGACGTCCACAACGATCAATAACGAACAAAATGGAAAAAAAAGCCCCGTAATCGAAGGTAGTAGGTCGGTGCATCGAGTCACATTCGTTACCCTTTTTTTTTACAACACAGTCATATTCTATATATATATATATATATATATATATATATATATATATATATATATATATATATATACTGTGTGACTTTATGCGTTTATATGATGCAGAGACCTGGACATTGAGGACAGAAGATGAAAGAAGATTGGAGGCACTAGAGATGTAGATATGGAGAAGACTGGAAAAAGTGAAATGAGAAGACCGAATAACGAATGAAGAAGTATTAAGAAGGGTTGGAGAAGAGAGAAACATGCTGAAAGTTATCAGAAAGAGAAAACAGAACTGGATTGGACATTGTTTGAGGAGGGACTGTTGATTGAAGGAAGGAAGAGAAGGAATAGTGGAGGGAAAAAGGGGAAAAGGAAGAAGAATATATCAAATGCTGGACAATATCAAAGGAGACAAATATTCAGAAATGAAAATACTGGCTATGAACAGACAAGAGTGGAAGAGGCTTAACCCATGACAAGACCTGCTGTAGGGCAGAATACCTTACTACTACTACTTATGCGTTTGGTCGTTTACAAGTCGGTAGTTATGAATATTATATTACCTGTGATAATAAAACTTCGTAGACTGCCAAATAACATTGTAAATGTAATAAAAGTTCTTCTGATTACACGTATTTTTCCCGTTATATCAACTGTAATATAAATAGTAAAGAATATGACTGTGTTGGAAAGAAAAGAAAAAGAGTCACCAGCAGGACTCGATCCAGCGACCAACTACCTACGATTACGGGGCTTGGACGCTAACCACATTTTTTACATTTTGTTCGTTATTGATCGTTGTGTTTGGTCGTTGCGGACGTCGCGAGACATCCTGTTCAAGTTCGATGGTTGATCCTTCCACTCAGTTTTTTTATTACAGAGGCCAACCGGCTCTCTGACCGAACACGCTGACCTACCGTGCCGGCTGACTTAGCTGCCGCCGCTTCGTGTTAATAACGACCGCCGCTTTGTGATAATAACTGCCACGCACAGGTACATATTTGACGACCGAAATTATCTTGCGATTTCCTCAGTAACGCTTGAGAAGTACGCGCTACTACTTACACATGTTGTTGTCCTCATGGAGTACTAGGAGTGTACGAAGTTCGCAGTAAATCTGCGTTCCAAACGTCGTGGCCTCCCA
Source organism: Schistocerca serialis cubense (assembly GCF_023864345.2). Lineage (NCBI taxonomy): Eukaryota > Metazoa > Arthropoda > Insecta > Orthoptera > Acrididae > Schistocerca > Schistocerca serialis. The sequence continues at coordinate 140,497,822 of NC_064649.1, read as the reverse complement.
TTGTAAGTCGATAGTATTAGCTCTCTCCATCCAGTATATTTACACCTCCACCTTTATCCAATTACTGTCGTTTCACCCATTATGAACAAAAACATTAGATAATCGAATCTGTATTTGGACATACTGTCGTTCTCACTAAGACAAGATTAGGTACACGTATGTTACCATGTTTTATTAGTTTGCTATGGATAACGTTAATTACATTTACAGTAAGTTTCTCACACTGATCTGTCTGCCATCCTACACTCAACGCAAAACATTTTCTGGGAGACGTACTTGTTACTGCATTGTACTTTTTTCTCTGCTGTGTGCGTCTCTAGGTATTCCGAGTAGACACAGCTGAGACAAAGTACGTGATTTACTCTACAAGCATAAACAGAGATGCTAACGCCGTTGCACTACGGATGGTACTCTACACTAAATGAGCAACGGTGAAACAGCCAATTACTCTGAAGCGCCAGAGAAACTGGTGTAGGCATGCATAGCCAAAAACAGAGAGATGTAAACAGGCAGAATGTGGAGCTGCGGTCGGCAACGCCTATATAAGACAACAAGTGTCTGGCGCAGTTGTTAGATCGGTTACTGCTGCTACTATGGTAGGTCATCAAGATTTAAGTGAATTTGAAAGTGGTGTCATAGTTGGCGCACGAGTGATGGGACACAGCATCTCCGACTTAGTGATGAAGTGGACATTTTCCCGTACGACCATTTCACCACTGTTCTGAATATCAGGAATCCGGGAAAACATCAAATCTCCGACATCGCTGCGGCCGGAGAAAGATCCTGCAGCAATGGGACCAACGACGACTGCAGAAAATCGTTCATCGTGACAGAAGTGCAACCCTTCCGCAAATTTGTGCAGATTTTAATGCTGGGCCATCAACAAGTGTCAGCGAGCCAACCGTTCAACGAAACATAATCGATGTGGACTTTCGGAGCCGAAGGACCACTCGTGTAGCCTTGATGACTGAACGACACAAAGCTTTACGCCTCCTCCGGGTCCGTCAACACCGACATTGGACTGTTGATTGCTGGAAACATGTTGCCTGGTCGGACGAGTCTCGTTTCTAATTGTATCCAGCGGATGGTTGTGTACAGGTATGGAGACAAGCTCATGAATCCATGGACTCTGCATGTCAGCAGGGGACTGTTCAAGTTGTTGGAGGCTCTGTAATGGAGTGGGCGTGTGCAGTTGGAGTGATATGGGCCCCCTGATACGTCTAGATACGGCTCTGACAGGTACATAAGCATCCTGTCTGATCGCCCGCATCCATTCATGTCCATTGTTCATTCTGACAGACTTGGGCAGTTCCAGCAGGACAATGCGCCACCCCACTCGTCCATATTTGCTACAGAGTGGCTCTAGGAACAATCTTCTGAGTTTAAACACTTCAACTGGCCCCAGGTTCCCGACACATGAACATTACTGAGCATATCTATGATGCCTTGCAAGGTGGTGTTCGGAAGAGATCTGCGCCTTCTCGAACTCTTACGGACTTATGGACAGCCCTGCAGGATTCATGGTGTAAGTTACCTTCATAACTACTTCAGACATTAGTCGAGTCCATGACACGTCGTGTTACGGCACTTCTGAGTGCTTGTGGGGCCCTACATGATATTAGGCAGGTGTAACAGTGTCTTTGGCACTTCAGTGTATTTTGACGGTGATTGCTTATAGGTCGACTTCGATACTCGTCAGTCCGTAACTGGTAGTGGATTAAACTATTACGTACACGTAGGACGTTTCCTCTTTAAAGTACTTTAAATAGCGCACGAGCACGTAGCAACCATTAAGATTATTAGTAAACGTGGATGGCAAAGAGGTTAAAAAAAGAGATAAATGGCTCTGAGCACTATGGGACTTAATTTCTGAGGTCATCAGTCCCCTAGAACTTAGAACTAGTTAAACCTAAATAACCTAAGGACATCACACACATCCATGCGCGAGGCAGGATTCGAACCTGCGACGTAGCGGTCGCGCGATTCCAGACTGTAGCGCCTAGAACCGCTGGGTCACTACGGCCGGCTACAAATCGAATTACTGACAGCAAAGTGATGCGGAAATACCCTCTCTACCCACATCACGGCATACCATGATTGTTGGCGTGGGCCACAGTGAGCAACAGAAACAAAATCCACAGACACACTAGGAACATTTATTTTTGTTGATAAACATTATGTGATACATTGAATTTGCACATAATGAAATCAGTGGGCGTTGTAAGTATCCGTGTCAATAGGAAATACAAGCATTACTATAGTGTCTTTTAGTGCCGCCGGCTTTGGAAGTCTTTGGTAGTCTACAAATGACCTCTGTGAAGTTAATTTCATGTGCTTCTGCATCCTTGGAGCCACAACCGCGCTACAGTGGTTTGAGGAGCATCATAGTGAACTGACGTTTAATGTCTGAGCGACCAAATCCCCTGATGTAAATGCCATGCAACCCATCTGGGTCGCTGTCTGGTGCATCACCGTGTACTCAAATGAGCGGCCTGTCATTTACGCGAATTGCTTATACATCTAATGCCACATTCCTCCACAAACCTACCAACAAACTGTTGGATCCCTGACACGCAGAATCAGTGATGTATTTCGTTCCAAACACGGACGAACAAGTTATTACGCAGGTGGTCATAATGTTTTGGCTCATCAGTTTATGCTCACTGCAACCCAGAAAAAATTGCTCGCTCTGCACGGCCGACTTCCTTCCCCATTCTTCCCTAACCCAATGACATAGATATTTTGTCCCCTGCCCCACATCACCAACCAACATATTTATTCAGTCACATATAGATATTATAACTCTGTATTTAACATGGTATGAAGAGACGACGCCCATGATAACTGCTTGCCTTCTTGAAATTTGTTTTCTGGAAGATGAGGAAGTACAAATAATTCAAATCAAATGTGTGTGAAATCTTATGGGACTTAACTGCTAAGTTCATCAGTCCCTAAGCTTACACAATCATCATCATCATCATCATCATCAGCTATCTGCTATATTAGCAGGTCCTTTGCCTCTCCATTTTCTGTGATCCATTGCTTCCTTCTTAAGGCTGCTGTATGTTGTACCATCCATCATGTCATCCAGTATCTGGAATCTCTTCCTTCCTCGTCAATCCCGTCTCCGGCCATCCTGATTTAGGTTTTCCGTGATTTCCCTAAGTCGCTTCAGTCAAATGCTGGGATGGTTCCTTTGAAAGGGCACGGCCGATTTCCTTCCCCATCCTTCCCTCACCCGAGCTTGCACTCCGTCTCTCATGACCTCGTTGTTGATGGGACGTGAAACTCTAATCTCCTCCCCCCCTCTTCCTTCCTCGCTTCCTATTCCCTTCTATATAAGCTTCTAAAACTGTTTTTATCAGTCCGTGATTCTTTCTTAATATATGCCGAATCCAATTTCTGTTTCTTCTCTTTATTACATCTAGTAACTGTCTTTTCTCTCCCACTCTTCTCAGTACCTCTCCATTTTTTATTCTGTCCATCCAACTTATTCTTTCCATCTTCCGCCATGTCCAGATCTCAAAAGCCGCCAGCCTTTCTCTGTCTCTTTTCCTCATAGACCACGTTTCAGCGGCATATAGAAGAACACTCCATACAAGACATTTTATGAGTCTCTTTCTGAGTTCTCTGTCCAGGCCGCTGCAGAAGATTCTCCTTTTCTTATAAAACGCCTCTTTTGCCATTGCTATCCTTGTTTTAATTTCTGTGGTGCACTTCCAAGATACTTAAAATTTTGTACCTGTTCTACTATTTCTCTATTCAGCATAATTTTTATTTCCTTATTTCCTCCTAGTGCCAATACTTTTGTTTTATTTGTGTTAATTTTCATTCCATATTTTTTTCCCGTTAATTGCAGTGGTGTCCACCAAATCCTGTAATTCTTTTCCCCCTGTGGCTAGAAGGACCATGTCATCAGCAAATCTCAAACACCCTACTCTTCTTCCTCCAATTTCTACTCCTTTGTCATCTAATGAGCATTGGTCAATCATATTTTCCAAGTAGAGGTTGAAAAGCGTAGGTGATAAACAGCATACTTGTCTTAATCCTTATCCTAGTCTGATCCAGTCTGTACTTTCTCCTCTCACTTTAACTGAAACTTTTTGATTAAGATATAATGAGTTTATAAGTCTTCTGGTTTTGCAGTTCACTCTCTTTTCCCTCATTATAGTCGCCAGCTTACACACTACTTAACGTAAATTATCCTAAGGACCAACACACACCTATGCCCGAGGGAGTACTCGAACCTCCGCCGGGACCAGCCGCACATACAAATAATTACTACAGACGTGTCAAAATTTGCAGAGGAAAGTAGTAAAACACTAGACTCACAATTTCAGTACTCTAGCATCTTTCAGCCATCTAGTTTTCAGTTTTCTAGATGTTAAGAGAGTGTAGGCTACATGTGCAAAAGTATGATGGTATTCTGAAAGTCACAGAGTTTATATAATCAATTGCTCACTGCATCCTACTGCTGTGTGTCCCAGTCTCACATAGGCATAAACGTTTCTGGTGAGTGGCAGCCGAGTTTTGGGCATTTAAAAGGCATTAAATGATCGTTGCTCGACCTAATCCTGCCGATAGCCCACAGAAATACAGGTATAAGGCTGACATGACCCTCAGAGAAAGCAAGTGCTTACCTTCTCGTAGGGTAAATGTTGGTCACAAATAATGCTACTGTATTTGGGGTAAGATTATATACACTTTGCTTTGAAACTGTAGAGGGAACAATGTAATAATTATTGAAACGAACTGTTGCATGTCCAGTGTTTGCTACCGACCACTGTGAAAACTCTATGAGGCAAATTATCTGATTCAGTGTGCTTTGTCAGAATTAGTGGGCCTTACAGAATTGCGATATCATTCTCACGGTTTGTCCCCATCTACATCACGTACACCACATCTACACCTTCAGGGTGACAGTTACTGAGCTATATGAAACAAAATCTTCGTAACTTCTGAACGGTTTGCGTTAGGACGTTCAAACTATACGGTTGGCCGCAGGGCATGTTGGGAATTAATATACGCCTTGTTGTTTGGTTTAGAGATGAAGCCCACTTCCATTTGGATGGGTTTGTCCGTAAGCAAAACTGGCGCGCGATCGAGAAATCTCTTCACACTCAACGTATGTCTGTGTGATGTGCAGTGCCCAGTTACGGAATAATCGGTGAGATATTCCTCGATGGCACGGTGACTGCCGACTGGTACCTGAAGGTTTTTGAAGATGGTTTCATTCCCATTAACCAAAGTGACCGTGATTTCGACACGTTGTGGTTCATGCAAGACGGAGCTCGACCCCATCGAAGCAGGAGAGTGTTTGATGTCCTGGAGGGGCACTTCAGGGACTGCACTCTGGCTCTGGAGTACCCAGACGCCACTGGTATGGGCCTCGATCGGCCGCCATATTCTGCGGATCTGAAGACATGCAACTCCTATATTAAAGACACGGTGAACAGCAACAATCCCAAATCCACTGCCGAGCTGAAAACAGCCATTCAGGAGGTCATCGATAGCATTAATGTTCCAACATTTCGGTGGGTCATGCCGAATTTTGCTATCCGTCTGCGCCACATGATCGCCAATGATGGCAGGCATATCGAACATGTCATAACGTAAATCCGGATATTTGTAGTGACATTAACATGTTGAATAAAGTGTGTGCACGACGTAGTTTGTAATTAATTTACCTTTTTTCATACTGTTCAATACTTGTTACCCTGTAGATCTACATCTACACTCTGAAAACCAGCGTGAGGTGCATGGGAGAGGGTACATCCCACTGTACCAGTTATTAGTGTTTCTTCCCGTTCCATTCACGCATGGAGTGCGGGAAGAATGATTGTTTGAAGCCCCTGTGCGTACAGTAATTACTCTAATCTTGGCCTGGCGACCCCTATGTCAGCGAAACGTAGGGTACTGTAGTATATTCCTAGAGTCATCATTTAAAGCTATCTCTTGAAACTTTGTTAATAGACATTCTCGTGGTAGTTTATGTCTATCTTCGAGAGTCTCCCAGTTCAGTTCCTCCATTATCTCTGTGACACTATCCTATGCATGAAACAAACCTGTGACCTTACGTGTTGCCCTTCTCTGTACACGTTCAATATCTCCTCTTGGCCTTGTTTGGTGCCAGCCCTACACACTTGAGCAATATTCGCAGGCTGGTCGCAGAAGTGATATCTAAGCAATCTCCTTTGTGGACTGACCGCATTTCCCCGGTATTCTACCAGTAAACCGATGTCTACCATCTGCTTCACCCATGACTGAGCCTATGTGATCATACTAGTTCATGTCTGTACGAAGTGTTACACCCAGATATTTGTATGAGTTGTCCCATACCAACAGTGACTCATTGGTATTATAGTCATAGGATATTACGTTTTTGTTTTGTGAGGTGCACAATTTTTCGCATTTCTGAACGCTTAAAGCAAGTTGCCAGTCTCTGCACCACATTGAAATCTTATCAATCTGAATATTCATGCAGATAGTACTTTGTTATACAAAACTGTATCATATGCAAAAAGCCTCATTTTACTATTAATATTGTCTGGAAGGTCATTAATATACAACATGAACAGCAAGGGTCCCAACACACTTCCCTAGGATAAACCTGAAGTTGCTTCTACATCTGACGAAGACTCTCCATCCATTCTGAATAACACAGGCATTGCAGCATCGCATTTAGCAGCTGATATTGGACAAGTGACTTTCAAATAAAACGTCTTCTCTTTACGAGTATATACATAACGGATTCACAACTGCGAAGACATTTCATATATTTCATAACGGCTTAGTCACTGCAGTGAATGTCCGAAGGAACATTGAATCGTAATTCGGAATGGCTCTGAGCACTATGGGACTTAACATCTATGGTCATCAGTCCCATAGAACTTAGAACTACTTAAACCTAACTAACCTAAGGACATCACACAACACCCAGTCATCACGAGGCAGAGAAAATCCCTGACCCCGCCGGGAATCGAACACGGGAACCCGGGTGTGGGAAGCGAGAACGCTACCGCACGACCACGAGCTGCAGACAATTCGGAATAACACAGGTGTTGCCCATATAGTGTGGACTACTAGTTCCAAATATTCTGAGTAATTGGCTATTGCATTAAAGGTAAGATGACCATTGGTTTGGCTGAATGCAACTGATAAGTATGTATTCTCGTTGCATAATTTTCGACTGGAGACAATTTCTCTAGAGCTCTCGCAGCCTCTGGGAAATGTTGAGAAAATAGTCTCATGGTTTTATATATTTTTCAGGCCCTCTCGTCTCACACATTCGTGATAAATTGGAAGCAAATTTTCAGCGTGTACTCGATTCTTTAAAAAGAGTTTATAGCGTCGTTTACAATGAACACGGTATTCGTTATTTATGGCACTGCATTTGCATTGTTACCCGCAAGGTTGAGTTTGTGACTTGATCAAAGAAACAGTGAGGATCGATAATATTTCTTTCTCAAAGTGGCCTGTACACTACTCTCTCTGTCTACCATTATAGAACAGCCATCGAAGACAAATCACACGCAATCTCCAGTGATGCGCAGTACCCGTTCCCCAGTGGACTGCTGAGTGTTCTCTTTTGTCTTTGAAACATTTGCTGATTCCTGATAACACCCCTTGTCGTGAGACTACTTTTAAAAACCACATTCAGAAAGGAATAAATCAAGAATGGTCAAGAGACACGCGACTCTTGTGTAAATATTGATTTTTATGTGAATAAACAAAGGGTTTAGCAGAAGATTAGAACTTTAATACGCAGATCTGTAACAAAGAAAGAAAAAATAATATTCACTGTTCTTTTGGCTGCACGTTTAGCTATCGGTATCACAAACTGTCTGCTAAAAACTTCAGGCTGCAGCGCTAAGTCCCTCAAGTTCGAATGTCGGCTAATTTCCAAGAATGATTGCGTATGGAAGTTGCGGTGTGCAAACGATACATATCGAACGTGCGATCGTAAATCGATCATGCGGCTATGGTGGCGGGCGTTATGAGTGTGTTTATACGGCGTTCGCTACAGCAACGACATAAGAAGAGCGTTACAAAAATACTTGTAATTGCAAAGGAGACGACTAACCTTACTCGCCGTCGGTGTTGTCATCATGTGAAAGTCCATTACGGTGCTCTGGATGGCTAATTTGGAGGACTCGAACCGCGTATTCTTCCTAATACTCGTTCGTTTCCCGTACTGTCCTCAATGAAATTGTCACAGTATCTCAGCACTGAGACTGTTCTTACGAAGTTTTATACACTTCGCACCACCACAGTCTATACAGTCCCTTCTTCCCTCGTCTGATAGTATTCCATATTCGCGACAAAAAGTCAAACAATTTTCTACGCTGGATAAAAATGGAATTGGATTTTTCCATGTGAGAGAATCCGCCGAAGAAACGTCAAGAACACCAGACTTCCCACTCACTAAAGACATAAATCGTCTGGGATTCCCTAGCAACTCACAAATAATTCGCGGAGAAGTGTAATTTAGAGCAACTAAGGTAACGACGGAAAACAGATGAAAATGACGATCACATATAATTGACCACAACCCCCGCCACCAGAGTCGCATGATCGATTTACGATCGCACGTTCGATGTGTATCGTTTGGACACCGCAACTTCGATAGGCAATCATTCTTGGAAGTTACCGAATGTCGAATCTTAAATCTTTATAATTACAGTCGTGTTAATGGCTGGAAGCATTTGGGGGATTATTTCTGTAAACATACAGGTTGACAGAGGGCTAGTACAATCGACGTTACTATTTACAAAACAATACAGTACTTCAGTTTAAATATTTTATTTTTAACTCATGTCAAAATTCTGTACGACTGATGCGCAACTTTCAGTCACGAGTTTGTTTTCGCGCCACGTACTGTTTACTCTCTCTTTTCCCGCGACGAATAACTGTTCTTTGAACGGCGTACGTACACGAGCAGCCTTGCCTTGGCCGCACTTGTCTTGTTTGCTGTGTCTTCGACAGTTACTTACGAGGCGGATTCGGAGCTTCCAGTATTCTATACAAGAGTTCTATTACGCAAGATTTTATTTTCGGTTTCCAGCGTCCAGCAGAAAGTTCTCTTGGCGATAAGGTAAGATATAATCAACTTTTGTAGCGCAGAATGAGACTGATGCGTGATCAGTAGCGATTGTTTTCATAGATAGTTAGGAAAATGTGTGATGTTTGTTTTCTTCGAGGACGTTAAGGTTGTTGTGTTGTTATTGGACATGTCAACATACATGAAAAACATTACGTGTTCGCACTGCATACAGTTTCTCGTGCTCTGCAGCTTCTGCGACATTCACTTGCTTCACGATCATCCCAAATACCTACGGTACTGAAATGATGTTTCTTTCGGTTGTCAGTGGCTTGGAATAGATGGCAAACTAGCTGCGGGTGTTTTTAATGTCGCTGCTCCATAGCAAGTTTCTGGACAGTTTCACGTAAATAATCTACTGTCTGACAAGCTAATGGTCATAACTTGCAAATATTCTGTTAATGGTGCGAACTGCCTTGTACGTTTAGTACCGCTAAACTGGTACAATAGTTCCGTGAAGCGTTTTCTCTAGAATGCGTTTAGTCAGTCCTGGCATTATGTGCAATAAATGCAAATTATTCGTTAGCAGGTTGCGTGAAAGTTTCATGTGTTCCTTTTTTGACAGCGTATACGAACGCGCATTAGTGTACACACGGTCGTGTGTGTGTGTGTGTGTGTGTGTGTGTGTGTGTGTGTGTGTGTGTGTGACTGCTGCAAGTTTGAACTCACAAATATAACGCAGGTTTCCGTCAGTTACGTAGTTTCCTTATGTTTAGTGATCATTTCTGAGACTGTATATGTTAATGTGTGGTTGCAATTGTGTGGTTGTAGATTACATCGTGAAAATTATTGGCCTACAAATTCTGTTTTGCTTCCATCCAGACTGTCTGCTCTGTTTAGTCATTTTGATTTAGTGACCACTTTTTCTCAGCAGTTGTTCACTGATCCATACAACCATCCTGCACAGGCATTCAAATACTCCTGGTCTCTGCTGAAAGCGCGATGGAATCTTTCAATGCATACACAGCAGAGTTGATATCTTGGCAATAAATGCAGATCGCGCCTCTAGCTCACAGTTACAACACATTGTAAACCGTCCCTCCGGAGTATTTGTTGCTCACAATCGTGATGTTTCGTGCGACCTGGTGAACATAGAAGAGATTCTTCTTAATAATTCTAAACTGCAGGTTATCAGAAACCTTAGGTGCTCCCGTATTTACAGCAAACGCGGCAGGGCATGCGAAAAAACGGCAAGGCAGAAAAGAATGAGGTGGCGTAAGAAGGAGCGGTCTTTCAGCTACGAATACGTCATCTTGGAAGTAGAGTCAATGAACATTCGCCGTTATGTAACTTTCTGCAATTGTGAAATCTAGTTTACTTTTCAAGGAATAATTGTTTGAAACAGGGTTGCGGCAACTGTCCCAGATGCTCAGTGGGCTCCAACCACTTCTGAGGAGACGGGTGTGCGACGCCTCGGTGCGTGAACTTCGCCGTCTTCGGTGAGTGAACTTCGTTTGATACTCGAACATTTGTCTCATGTAGGTCAATGTGAAATACCCACACTATTGTGTCTTTGTGCTACAACAGTCACCTTGGGGCGAAACGTCTCTACATCATATATGTTTATGCATTCCAAACCACAAAGTTCCTGTCTTCATACGTGAACATCATATACTCGTTTTCTGCTCAACTAAGACAACCCAGAAGACTGAGTACCAGAATCTACGCAGATTTTGAGCAGTCTGTCAGAATCATTTAATATGAGTAACGTCAGGATCACTAAACACGATCATCGTTCTGCTGAGAAAGGGAAAATTTGTGACAGGGACTAATTAACCTTAAACGGCAGCATTTCAGAACGGAAGTGAGACGTATTTATCAATTTAATCCACTAATGCACTACTGGCCATTAAAATTGCTACACCACAAAGATGACGTGTTACAGACACGAAATTTAACCGACAGGAAGAAGATGCAGTGATATGCAAACGATTAGCTTTACAGAGCATTCACACAAGGCTGGTACCGGTGGCGACACCTGCAACGTGCCGACATGAGGAAAGTTTCCAACCGATTTCTCATACACAAACAGCAGTTGACCGGCGTTGCCTGGTGAAACGTTGTTGTGATGCTTCGTGTAAAAAGAAGAAATGCGTACCATCACGTTTCCGACTTTGATAATGGTCGGATTGTGGCCTATCGCGATTGCGGTTTATCGTATCGCGACATTGCTGCTCGCGTTGGTCGAGATCCAATGACTGTTAGCAGAATATGGAATCGGTGGGTTCACGAGGGTAATACGGAACGCCGTGCTGGATCCCAACGGCCTCGTATCACTAGCAGTCGAGATGACAGGCATCTTATCCGCTTGGCTGTAACGGATCGTGCAGCCACATCTCGATCCCAGAGTCAACAGATGGGGACGTTTGCAAGACAACAACCATCTGCACGAACAGTTCGACGACGTTTGCAGCAGCGTGGACTATGAGGTCGGAGACCGTGGTTGCGGTTACCCTTGACGCTGCATCACAGACAGGAGCGCCTGTGATGGTGTACTCGACGACAAACCTGGGTGCACGAATGGCAAAACGTCATTTTTTCGGATGAATCCAGGTTCTGTTTACAGCATCATGATGGTCGCATGCGTGTTTGGCGACATCGCGGTGAACGCACATTGGAAGCGTGTATTTGTCATCGCCATTCTGGCGTATCACCCGGCGTGATGGTATGGGGTGCCATTGGTTACACGTCTCGGTCACCTCTTGTTCGCATTGAATGCACTTTGAACAGTGGCCTATACATTTCAGATGTGTTACGACCTGTGGCTCTACCCTTCATTCGATCCCTGCGAAACGCTACATTTCAGCAGGATAATGCACGACCGAATGTTGCAGCTGCTGTACGGGCCTTTCTGGATACAGAAAATTTTCGACTGCTGCCCTGGCGAGCACATTCTCCAGATCTCTCACCAATTGAAAACGTCTGGTGAATGGTGGCCGAGCAACTGGCACGTCACAATACGCCAGTCACTACTCTTGATGAACTGTGGCATCGTGTTGAGGCTGCATGGGCAGCTGCACCTGTACACGCCATCCAAGTTCTATTTGACTCAATGCCCAGGCGTATCAAGGTGGTTGTTCTGGGTACTGATTTCTCAGGATCTATGCACTCAAATTGCGTGAAAATGTAATCACATGTCAGTTGTAGTATAATATATTTGTGTAATGAATACTCGTGTATCATCTGCATTTGTTCTTGGTGTAGCAATTTTAATGGCCAGTAGTGTGTAAATCAGTAATAACACTGCAACAGAATTTTTGTTGTGATCATACCTACATCAGCCAAAGTCATAAACTATCATTTTCTGTTCAGTACAGCAACTCCTCTTTACTCAAGTCTGCGTAATCAATCAGTACATGACCGAAATTACAGAATTTCTGTATCACAAACTTCAAATCGCTAAACACACTGACGGAAAAAAAGTCGCAACCAAGAGGGAGTCGTGTGACATAAACGATTGTTGGTAGGCGAGTTTCTGTATCTGAAAAATGACACGTATTCCAATTTCTTGCCAGTCGTCTAAGAGTGGCGATAATAACGCCACAGTGAGACAGCAAATTAGCTTTCCTTTAAATACGAGCTGTAACGGTCGTGAGCGTTTGTAACGTTTGAGATAGGACGCGATGAGTTGATGTTAGTCAAGACTGCCTTTAAGTGGGGCAGGACGTCAAACGGGCCGACTTGGAGCAGGAGAGGCACCACAGGACATTTTAATTTCCACTGTCTATACTTTTACAAATAAATTCATAAAACTTTGTCAGCATCACCAGGAAGGATTCAGGATTTACACTCATTGCAGTAGTAGTTCGAAAACATAACAATTTTTTTTTTTTACGTGTGAAATTTCATTATTTTTCACTTACTAATGGCTGCATTTGTTGTTATAGGTACACTTTTCTTCATAAGTTAGAGAGATTCTTCGATGAATTTTCCACAGCATACATACCATACTTACAGGTGTATAAAACTCTACAATTTATTTAATTTATGAAAAAACGAATGATCTGTTGTATTTTATACTTCATGTTTCGAAAAAACACAAATTTTGTAGTTAATTAACTCAGTTTTTACCACAGTTTTTAATAGATTTGGAAAATTCTAGAGTTTCATACACCTTTAAGTATGTTTTGTATGCTGTGAAAAATTCATCGATGAATGTCTTACTTATGAAGAAAACTGTAGCTATAGCATCAAATGCTGCCATTAGCAAGTGAAAAAAATGATGAAATTTCACATGTAAAAAAAATTACTTTGTTATGTTTTCAAACTTCCACTGCTACGAGTGTGAATCCTGAATCCTTCCTGGTCATACTGACAAAGTTTTATGAATTTATTTGTAAAAGTATAGACAGTGGAAATTAAAATGTCCTGTGGTGCCTCTCCTGCTCCAAGTCGGCCCGTTTGGCGTCCTGCCCCCCTTAAGGCAACAAAGATGCCATTGTCAACACTCCACTGAATTTGAACGAGTTCGTGTGATTGGGCTTTGAGAAGCTGGATGTTCCTTCTACGATACTGCAGAAATACTTGGCAGGAATGTAGGCACCGTACATGACTGCTAATTGCGTTGGTGACGAGAATGTAAGCCGGCCGGTGTGGCCGAGCGGTTCTAGGCGCTTCAGTCTGGAACCGCGCGACCACTCAGAGCCATTTGAACTTTTTTTTTTTTTTTTTAACGAAAATTAAGGTCACAAGAAGACCGTGCTCCAGACGGCCACGTGGCACTACCGAGAACGAAGACCATCGTGTTCAGTGTATGGTTTTGGTGCGACATACTGCATCTGCAGCAGCAATCTGAGCAGCAGTTGGCACCACAGTCACGCAACGAACTGTTACAAATAGGTTACTTTCAGGACAGGTCCAAGCCAGACGCGCTGTACAGTTTATTCCACTGACCCCAAACCACCACCATTTTCAGCTTCAGTGGTGTCAAGCAAGAGCTCATTGGAGGTCAGAGTGGAGGTATATTGTGTTTGTCAAAGGAAACCGGTTCTGCCTCGGTGCAAGTGACGGCCGTGTGTTGGACAGAAGGGAGCCAGTTGAGACCTGCAACCAAGCCATTTACGTGCTACACACACTGGACCTTCACCTGGATCTATGATCTTGGGTGCGATTTCGTACGACAGCAGGAACACTTTCGTCGTTATCTCACGCACTCCGACTACAAATCTGCATGCCAGTCTGATGATTCGACCTGTTGTACTGCCAGTCCTGAACAGCATTGCAGGTATTTTCCAACAGGATAATGCTCGCCAGCATACCGTTATTGTCAACCAAGATGGTCGTCGACATGTTGCCTTGGCCTGCTCCATCACCAGATCAGTCTGTAATGACACCATCGGACAACAATTTCAGCGTTATCCACAAATAGCGTTAACTGTCCCTATACTGACCGAAAAAGTGCAACAGGCATGGATAGAACTCTACCTCACAATCTGACATCCGGCACCTGCACAAAATACTGCATGTAAATGTGCATTTTTGCATGCAATGTTCTGGCGCATATACTAGTTGTTAATGTACTAGCATTTCACATTTGCAATGACTCATCTCGCAATTACATTACCATGTGAACTTGCAGATCACTTACATATGTTATGAAGACAAATGTATTCGCGAAATTTCATTACTCTACATTAATTATTTTTTGGTGTTGCATTTTTTTCCGTCAGTGTGTCTTCAATTGCCTGATGTACCTAAGCACTACATTACAACACTGTCCGACACAAATTTCGAATTACATATCATGTTTATAGGAACAATAGTTCAGTGGCACAAATATGATTAAGCCGGTATGGAATAAATCTAATATAAGGAACCTGGCACCTTAGCGTCACAAGTCTTTTAATGAATGTCATTTGTCGTTTTACGCTGCTGAAAACTGTTTCCAAAAGTCGGAAAAACCACCATAAAACATCACTGTTTAGATATCTGCACCTATTAAAAAATACTGATAGCGAGGGGTTCTGCTTTGTCAGACATCTTTATCCAGCAAATAGATGTCTCAGGGTTCCATCCTGACCGTCGTCCTCTTTGCTAACACCGTTAAGGGGGGTAGGACGTCAAACGGCCCGACTTGGACCGGGAGAGGCACCACAGGACATTTCAACTTCCACTGTCTATACTTCTACAAATAAATTTATAAAACTTTGTCAGCATGACCAGGAAGGATTCAGGATTCACACTCTTAGCAGTGGAAGTTCGAAAACATAACGACATAATTTGTTTTAAATGTGAAATTTCGTCATTTTTTTCACTTACTAATGGCAGCATTTGTTGCTATAGGTACACTTTTCTTCATAAGTAAGAGAGATTCTTCGATGAATTTTGCACAGCATGCAAACCATACTTAAAGGTGTATGAAACTCTAGAATTTTCCAAATCTATTAAAAACCGTGGTAAAAATTGAGGTAATTAACTATAAAATTTGTGTTTTTTCTAAACATGATGTTTAAAATATAACAGCTCATTAGTTTTTCATAAATTTAATAAATTCTTGAGGTTCATGCACCTGTAAGTATGCTGTGGAAAATTCATCGAAGAATCTCTCTATCTTATGAAGAAAAGTGTACTTATAGCAACAATTGCAGCCATTAGTAAGTGTAATAAATGATGAAATTTCACACGCAAAAAAAAAATTTGTTATGTTTTCGAACTTCCACTGCAATGAGTGTGAATCCTGAATCCTTCCTGGTGATGCTGACAAAGTCTTATGAATTTATTTGTAAAAGTATAGACATTGGAAATTAAAATGTTCTGTGATGCCTCTCCTGCTCCAAGTCGGCCCGTTTGACGGCCTACCCCTCTTAATTCTATAATGGCTGTCTCCTGCCAGGCATCTCTGGCTTCCTTTTTGTTGAAGATTTTGCCATCCATCGCATTTCTCCACGGACCTGTCTCATTGAGCGGTGTCTTCAGCGCTGTCTCGATCGTCTTTACTCATGGAGCATCGACAATTGCTTCCGTTTTTCCACTGACAAAACAGCTTGTATGAATTTCTGGGGGCGCAGTTGGTTTCTTCCACTGTCTTTACATCTTGGCCCTGATGATCTTCCGTTCGTTGAAACTACGAAATTAATGAGACTCATTCTCGATAGGACACTTTCTTGGTCCTCCCACATGTCTTACCTGGCAGCTCGCTGTATGCAGTCCCTCAATGTCCTTCGTGACCTCAGTGGTATTTCCTGGGGAGCAGATTGAGCCACCCTCCCCCCTTTGGACTCGTCCCTTAATCGCGCAAAACTAGACTATGCGTGTTTTGTTTATGCATCTGCAGGTCGATCCTCCTCATGTCGTCTCAATACTATCCACAAGCGTAGCATCTGTTTGGCCACGGGCAACTTTTACACCAGCCCGGTTGAGGGTCTGTATGCTGAAGCCGCCAAATTACCACTGTCCTACCACCATAACTTTCTCCTCAGCATATACCCGTGTCGTTTGTCTGCCATGCATGGCCGCCCATCCTATGCCTCCTTCTTCGATGACTCCTTTGATCATCAGAATGGGGCAAGTCCCACTTCTGGAGTTCGATTTCGGTTCTTGCTCCAGCAGCTTAATACAGAGTACACCTGTACTGTATCGAGTGAATGGACGTGTATGGATATGGAGACAACCCTATGAAGCCATAGATCCTGCATGTCATCAGGGGACTGTTCAAGCTGGTGACGACTCTATAATGGTAAGTGGTGTGTGCAGTTGGAGTGATACGGGACCTCTGATAGGTCCAGATACGACTCTGGCAGGTGACGCGTACATGAGGATCCTGCCTGATCACCTGCATCCATTCATGTCCATTGTCCATTCTGACGGACTTCACCAATTCCAGCAGGACAATGCAACACTCCACACGTCCATAATTGCTACAGAGTGGCTCCACGAACACTCTTCTGACTTTAAACACGTCCGCTGGCCACCAAACTCTCCAGACATGAACATTATTACGCGTTTCTGTGATGTCTTGCAACGTGCTGTTCAGAAGAGATCTCCACCCCCTCGTACTCTTACGGATTTATGGACAGCCCTGCAGGATTCTTGATGTCAGTTTCCTCCAGCACTAATTCAGACATTTGTCGAGTCCATGCCACGTCGTGTTGCGGCACTTCTGCACGCTCGCGGGGGCCTGCGCGATATTTGGCAGGTTTACCTGTTTCTTTGGCTCTTCGGTGTATTAGATGAGGTACTGTCGGAATTAAGGCTGTGAGGATGTTTTTCTCGGCGGAATTGCCCCGGACACCACAGCCCATTTACGCTCCTATTATGGCGGTGTACAGATCCTTTAACTATACGGTGATAATTGTCCACATACCGTCTTGCAGTAAACAAACAACAGCTATCACGACGTGACGCAGTTTTCAACAATACGGGGGTCTCTTCGACGTCCCGTGTCGTTTCTTAGCAACAGTATGATTAGAGTCGAATGGCGAGCAACTTGAATGGTCCTGTCCACATTCAGCAGAACCTTAAGAACTCGTGAAATAGGGGCACGCGCAACGTTGGTGGTCTCTGGTAAGTCATTTACCAGCATGTGATTTCCGCCAATCCCTGGTAGCCAAGACACAGGCGTTAAACCGATTGCACCTTTCTGCTGACGCATAACACTAATTCTCACATCACGTATGTTGAATGAATATGGAGATCTTCAACACAGCAGTTATATTCGAGGTAATTCAATTCTGCAAATCGATCGTCCAGACTGTGTATCACGGTTCGTCCAAAGCATCTTGTGTTGGAGAACCATTAACTTCACAAATTTTGTAATTAGAGTGTGATCGGAATACTACAAATTATACACAATCCTGCAAAGATGCCCATATGCCAATTGCTTACTGTATTCACTCGTGTAGACAACATTCGACAGGTTTAGTACATCGTCGTGCTGCCGTGAAACACACGTTTTCCCTGGCCCTATCGTATGAAATAATATGTTTTTATAAGACTTTCTAACGCATTTTAGATGAATTTCAGGCATTAAGTTCTATTTTGAGTCAAATCTAGTGCCCGATTCCCGATCGAAGGACGCCATGAGTTTACGATGCGAAGGATGGAGGTGGCTGTTATTAAATTTTATCTGTGGTTGTTTTCGTAACTGACGTAAACGATACTGTTTATTACAAAAATATATCACGATTTCTCGGATTGTGGTTAGGCAGGAACCTAAGTGCAAAGCTTAAGTTGCCGTTCGTGAGTCAAGTTGCAATCGTATTTATAATTTTATTTCTCGTAAACATATATGACTACTTTTTTCCGAATATGGCACCATTTACGAAGGCAGGGTTGGTCAGATGCTAAAGAGGTCAGCTGAAATTTCTGCGTGTGAGACTGTCTGCAATTACCGATACATATAATCTTGTTTCTCACAAATATTTGGCTGTTTTTTCCGAATGTGCCACGATTGCCGAGGGTGAGATTAGGCAGCTACTTAAGAGGACAGTTATATAGGTCAATTCTAGTTCTTCATACAACGGTTCGTTATTATTCCTGATTTTTCATTGTTTGTTGTTATTTCTGTTAGGGTTATTTTTTTACTTTTTGTCTCTGTATACCGTAGCTCAAGTCTAGTTGTCTATTCCAACGTTAGTTATGTTTCTCGTTCTTCCAGAAGCATAGCGAGTGATACGAAAAAGTTAAATCTTTGACGAAATAACAGCCAATAAAAGTATTACGGAACCCAGAAGCAACAATTAGAATGATACCATACATGGCAATTCTCAAAGAATGCACAGTACACACCTATAGCAACAACAGTAATATAGAAAGTAATACTAAAACAGAAATCATATAGCGAACCAC
The DNA here is from genome assembly GCF_023864345.2 of Schistocerca serialis cubense. Classification (NCBI taxonomy): domain Eukaryota; kingdom Metazoa; phylum Arthropoda; class Insecta; order Orthoptera; family Acrididae; genus Schistocerca; species Schistocerca serialis. The sequence goes on along the minus strand of NC_064649.1, from coordinate 140,478,936 downwards.
TGCTTAATCCTACAGTGCATTCTTTTAGAATTTTCATGTGTGGTACGCTCAAATTGTCGACTTCACGTTCCTTTATTACGTCATTTTCATTAGACGTGGGCTCCCAATACCTTTAGGATTTACCTGTATGGTATCGCTTCCTGTACTACTGCAGAAACGCGATAAACAGCAAAAATTGGAATCTACAACTAGAATTGACCTATCAACTCACATCTGGTTATCGATTTATGATTTGTTATTTTTTCGTTACTTGCGTAGAGAATTTTCTTTTAGAAATTTTGTGTTGCTTTCTCCGTTTCCCGCTAATGTCCTGCTTAGGTTTCCTATGAGTTACCATTTCTTTCATTTTGCGGTTGTTGTGTTAGATTTTAGTTCGCGCCCTTTGAAAACTAACACCACCCTAAGATTCAGTACTTGTTATTAAGAACTGCCGCTATTCCATAATATTACGAGTTTACTATGTGTGATGCTGCAGTCAACTTTAAAGGTAGTCTCTGGTTCTTTCACTTACTGGCGTAAAATATGACAATAATTCAGGCACTGAGAACCAGAAGGGCCCAAATCACGCATGCAAAGTTTAGGGAAAAACAGATATTTGTGAAAATCAAATTTGTAGGGAAACCACCAGTCTCATATGTTTCATTTTTTTAACATCCCATATTTCCTATTAATATAGTTTAATATTTATCATTATTATTATTACACACCTCACAGGCCTTTATCTGACCACGCGAAGCATCTATGACTATTTGTTCCTCCTGTTCTTCCAGTACTTTTTCATTCGAACGCTAAAGGCCCTCTTCCTTTCTTCGGTCCACTTTGGTCTTGCGGGTTTAGGCGCTGTCTTCTCTGACATTACTTCCCAATTGTGTATTTTGTGTCTACAGACGCTTTTGTCTGTGATGTCCGCTGAATTAAACTGTGCTTCTTCCAGATCAATTTTGACTTGTGCCATCCAAGGTGTAGTTGTTTCGAGCCTCTCTTTGTATGTGAGTTTTCTGTTGGTGCGTCTGATCTCTGAGTGTCTGATGACGTGGCCGTGAAATTTTAGTTGCCCTTTTCTGATGTCCGCCGCTAGGTTGGACAACTTCTCTGTAGTGTCTCTGGAGTGAAGCCTGTATCCATCGTCTGTGAGTTTTGGTCCAATAATGTTCCTGATAATTTTTCTTTCCTCTGTGAGCATCTTCTCTAGGTCACCCTTGGTGTGTAGCGTCAGTGTCTCGCAGGCGTGTAACACCTCAGGTTTGATTACAGTATTGTAGCGACGAATTTTGAAGGAAGTGGACACACATTTATTATTGTAGATGCCCGCATTTTGTATAAGGCTCTCTTAATCTTCAGTAACCTGGTGTTCTGCGTGACTTTCTCCCATCCTGTCGGTCCTAGCACATCCCCTACATGATTAAAATGAGTTACTCTGTTCATCTTGCTATATTTTGTGTTTACGCTTTGAGTACTTGTATTATTTTATTAATCTAAGGGTAAAGGTAATGGCGTCTTTTAATTGTAATGTAGTTTGTAACTAATGTAAAACTAGAATCAAGACATAAGTAACAGACACTTAATCCACATAGTTTTGACCTGTCCCAACACTTCGGATCCCTGTTATCATCATTTTCATTAAGCACATTCTTTGGCTTGAGGTTCAGATAAAACTGTCTGTTAAATTTAGGCATGAAATCTAGTAGCTTTCTTGAGTATATGTGTTTCAAGTTTGATATAGTAATTTCTTGAATGTTTGTGTTTCAAGATAGTTATTTGCCTTATATCTACGTATGGGGGCACTAGATTTTGCAAGGCATCTACAAACTGTGGATAGATAGCAAATTGTCGTCTCCCTCACTGTGACTTGAAGAAAATGGTGGCCTCATACGATTCCAAGGAACAAAATGAGATTTTAAAAAAAAGTAGACACGGTTTTAGACAATCAAGCAGGCCGGCCGCGTTCAACCCCCCGACTGGCCACAAACGTTTTCTGCTTTAGATGTTCGCTGTGTCCAAATTTGTGTTTGTATCGTGGTGCAATGTCCGTTTGCAACAGCACGGTGTAAGGAACGGACCTATAATGACATTTGATCCTGCACAACTACTCTTTCCCGGGTTCGATTCCTGGCGGGGTCAGGGATTTTCTCTGCCTCTTGGTGACTGGGTGTTGTGTGATGTCCTTAGGTTAGTTAGGTTTAAGTAGTTCTAAGTTCTAGGGGACTGATGACCATAGACGTGAAGTCCCATGGTGCTATTAAAAAAAAAAAAAAACAACTACTCTATTAGCAGTCGAAAGAAATTCACTTTCGAATGGGAACCGCAAGTGTTTGACGACAAGGAGACAAGTCCACCGAACCCTCAACCAGAAAACAAGTCTGGTGTGTCATACACGGCATTGTAGACAGTACGTGTGTCATATGATAGGAATCTCTTACCAACGCACCTAATTTGAATGCCTGTAAGTGAGTGAGATCTGTCTCCCTGCCCAATTTAGGTTACGTTACTTTAATCAACAGTTCATGGATACCTGTTGAGAATTTCATCATTGCAAAATTTCTTAAAAGGAAATTGTTACGACGAACATCATTTTGGTAGTGAATTCGGTAACGTTCTTAAAGACTCTAATAGTCTCAACGTCCATTTTACAAACTAGAATGCTGAAACCAAGGAACGTGATTTTGTGGTGGCTCTTCTCTCCAGGAGCTTCCAGATTTTATGAAGAAATGGGCGTCATTGTAGCCGGACAGCATTACTGCAGCAATGAAAATTTGTGCCTCAGGCCATCATGGAAGTGAATATCAGAGAAATCGGCGAGACAGCTTTTCGCAAATGTTCTTATACACCCAGGGCTGGCGCAAGCCCAAGTGCCGCCCCGTGCGAGCTGCTAAATTGCCCCCCCCCCCCAATTTTTTTTAAACGTTTGTGGAATTTTATTTAAACAAATCTGTAGGAAATGTCAGTAATCAATCGCAATTTTTCTTACTTAACGCAATGAAAGTGCTTATGACCAATCTTGACTCCCTCGGCCAACTACCGAAACGAATTCTGTAGTTTTCGTTGTAGAGAACGCAACAACACCTATTGCCTGGAAAGGCGAAGTGGTGACGCGGCAGTGCCAGGAACTAGGTCACGTGACGAGGTACAGCGAGGCTACGGTTAAACTAGCGCCCAAGAAGAAGAAGAAGTAGCAAGAAGCTCACAATAACTATGTGACCGATGATATGGATAAATATATTATCTGACGGCAATTTCTATGGCGTTACGAACAATAGAAAGAAATACGAAATTTGCGAAAACTGCACAACTTTTGTCAAACAGAAATGAGCTTCAAAGATAGTAAGGAAACCCTTAGAAGCAATGTTCTGTCTAAGGATTTTCGTTTTAGAAGGTGTCAAAATTAACGTTTTGTTTTGTGCGGACGAGAGGACATTGTTGCTAAAAGACCATACTGCCTAGGTTTTCATCAGAATCAAAGTGACCAGTAATTTACTAAGATGAAACATGGATTCACACGTTTGCAAAGTGATAGTGTGCGAGTAGTATTGTCAAACAAAAGTGCCGGTCAGAGTTTAATTGTTGTTCGTGCAGGCGGAGACAGGTGTTTCGTGGCTGAAAAACCAAAACGTCCGACTATCACTCAGAAACGGATAGCAAAAATTTTCAAAAATAAGTCGAAACCCAACTTACGCCAAGCTTATTAGCAATGTCTTTATCCCTTGTAATTACTCGCAGCGTGTTTACCCATTCGGAATACTTCTAGCCATTGTCGGTGTTGGACATGTTTGAATGTGTTATGTTCAACCATTTTTTCCGTAATGCGGGAAGAATAAAACACTAGGGAACTGCCACTGAAGGGCTCAGCAAAATTGCTTTAGGCGTAACAAGTATCGAACATTGCATTCGAATTTCGAAATTAGATTTCGTCTTCTGCAAAATCAGTTGTGAGTAAACGCACGGCGCATAACAGGCTGGCGGCGCCCCACTCATAAGAATACTGGCGTGTAGACTTGGCCACTGTTTCTATGTTTCGATACAGTGGAACTGTTTCAGTGTTTCGGAACAGCTGTGGTTCACTGTTTCGAAACAGTGGTGTTTCATTTCGCCCCTGTCTCGGACAACCGGACCGGATTCGATCTCGAGCCAGACACAGAAACTGTATCGTTGTTTCAAAATAAGGCTGTTTCAGTCCACCTGTGCTTGGACGGACTAATTGTATCGAAACAGTGATGTTTCATTCCGCTCTCTGTCGGACGAGATTCGGGCTCGGCACAGGTACTGAAACACAGCATACCACTTCGTGAAACACTTTCAAGAGTGTCGAAATCTTTTTGACTAGCAATAGCATGAAGCTTAAGATATCCGAAAATAAAGCTTCGTTTCTAGCTGACTGTCCTATTACGAAATGGCGTAACATCTGCTTTATAAACACTAACCAAACAATAAAACAACGCATACTTCTCACATTCAAAATAATAAATATGTGAAAATCATTCAGCTAAATTACACTTTTTTATAACATACGCTTCTCTGTTCATGTACAGTAATCACATTAAGAAACGCGAGTAAGCCTACAACATTTTGAATAAAAAAAGGCGTAGAGTGACAGTTATTAGACATATACATTGGTTGGTTGGTTTGGGGAAGGAGACCAGACAGCGTGGTCATCGGTCTCATCGGATTAGGGAAGGATTGGGAAGGAAGTCGGCCGTGCCCTTTCAGAGGAACCATCCCGGCATTTGCCTGGAGTGATTTAGGGAAATCACGGAAAACCTAAATCAGGATGCCCGGACGCGGGATTGAACCGTCGTCCTCCCGAATGCGAGTCCAGTGTCTAACCACTGTGCCACCTCACTCGGTTCCCTCTCAGAGGAAACGATCCAGGCAGGTGAGGTACTGATGTCTGGTATCTCCGAAGCGAGAAAGGAAAAGTGGTGTAACCTCCTACAAGAGACGGACATTATAAAGGCACATTTGCATGCCGAGCGTGAGTTTCCGCGGAAATGCGAAATACTAATTAAATAAATAATCAGTGACAAATAAATAAAGCCTATGGCACACAACTGCAGCGCTGTGTCGCTGATAAAAAAAAAATCACAATTACGTTACTCTTATGTTTGATTAAGAAGGGGAGAGCTCTGGTAGAAGTGGTGCGAGAAGCACGTATTTTTTTTTTATTGTCTGGCACACCGCCATATTTCATGTTATAGAATAATACTGCGAGTTGCAACCACACTAGGCACTCGATTCTGTAAAGAATTTATATTTATAAAAGTAAGTAGGATTATGAACTGTAGGCTTATTCATTGAATATATCTGATTTAACTAACTGTGTAACTTTTTTATGTTTAGTAGACAATCACCTCTGTACGACGTATTGGCATGGCTGGCAAATTATTGTAATATTGAGATTTAGATTATGAGTCCGCACCTACCGCAGCAGTCTTTGGAAACGATTTAATTACGAAGTCCGATTATTCAGTTTTATTTCACGGTCAACTACGAGTAACATTGCCTTTACGAAAAAGCCATTGTCAAGCGTCTGATACCGAATAATTAAACGTCCACGTTCCAGATAAGCAAACACAATTGCAATCACAATCACCATCATACAGATAGAATAATCAATATCTAAATAACAATATATTTTTATTCATTTATTTTATATTGGCGACCGTGACAGGACTTGTTATTTTGTCATTTGTTACATTGTTCTCTTTGTTTCATGTAAAAAATCAACTTTCTGGACCTGGACGTCAATGTATGAGAGATAACAATATCTGAAGATATTTTCCAATTCTGAAATTTTGCGGGAAGACGCAATGAAACTTCCAGCAAAATAAGGTAAGACGCAGCATCTTTGCATTGGTAGGCTTGACCAGACGTATAATTCAGTGTATTAGCTTTTCAGTAAATTCTGTAGTGTTTCTTTTCTGCATAACAGTTTCAGTGATAAATTTCATTCTCAGTACTTTTCCCTAAACAATAACGTATGCAACAATACCAATACACGAGTGTACAATATGGCCGACTTCTGTACGATATCATGTAACATGGCCAGCAGCCATTACCAATAATCTCAAATTCAGTTTATATTTTTAAATTAACAGACAGCCATTGTTGCTACGAGCGATTCATGCTCAACTACATTTTATTTTAAAATCAGTGTCAAAAATTTTCTTGAAACATATCACGAGTGGCATGGTAATAACTAGAAAACAATACGCAAAAATGGAACAGCAAGGACGTACTATTCAGACGCAATCCGACTCGGACGTGAGACAAGTGTTAGAAAATGACTTTACGACAGCAACCGGTAGTGACGATTCATCAAATATTGACGCAAGTGTTGACGAAAATTTTGACGATAGGCCGTCCACTACAAAAATTTCAAAATCTCAATCTGAGCCCATGTTAATGCAAGACGTCACGTCTAATGACACGGCGGGGGCAGAGACCTTGCAAACGGTAAACATTGCCGACATGTTACAAATGCTAATGAAACAAAACGCCGAAAACATGGCAACCTTAAAGGCACAATTAGAGACACAAAATGAACAGTTAAAAACACAAAATGACGAAATCAAATCTGATCTCATAGCAATCAAGATAGGTAATGACACTTTATGTAAGCGTGTGGAACTTATAGACGCCACACTGACCAAACAGATGACCGAACTCAGTACTAAATTTCCCAGCTCAATACGAGACAAGAAAAGACTACAACTGACGTAGCACTTTTACAGACACAAGTAAAAAACCTTAATGTCACGTGTGAAGTTCTTACTGAACAAATTCAAACATATCCTTCAGTACATGACAATCTTGAAAAACAAATTACTGACGTACAGAATAAATTTTACAATGTTGAACAACACCTGACTGACATCTTACAATCAGATGCCACAGCTCATTTTCAAAATATTAATAAAGAATTTCATGATTGGGTTGAGAACAAAGACAAACATTTTGATAGATGCTTACGTGAAAATTTACCAACAATTGTGCACGACTCCGTAGCGCAATACATTACTAATAACAAACAGCTGATCAGTGACGCAGTACAATCCGTCACTGCACCCATGAGACAATTCACCGATCAACTACAGTCTGAATGTAACGAAAATATCAGTCAAAATGTACAGTTCAGAAACCAATATACATTCGAGTATGATACACATATTCCGCACACGACAAATACACAAGAACAAAACACACCACGACTACTACACATACCACGATGTGGAAACACAAACACAAGCTATTATCATGGTAAACCACAGCAACATTATCGTAATTACTCGCCAGCTGAACATACCAGTAATTACAGTGGAATAAATCCATATCACAATGCGAAGGAAGATGAAAGCTTAATGAAACACAGGCAATTTCAGATTTTTATCCCAGAAAAACGAACCATTCATCCGGTGATTTTTCTTAAATCTTTTAGTAACGCATTTCCACGCACTTGGAGTGACCGGAAAAAGATTTCATATATTGTCGGTTACATCCAAGGCGATGCAGCTGTCTGGGCATACAGTCAAGCTGATGTATGTACCACGTACAGTGAGTTTGAGCATGCTTTTCTGAACAAATTCTGGTTGCAATCCGTCCAGGAGCGACTCAGAAGACAAATTTTAGAACCTGAAACTTTTAACAGTAAAAATGGTAACTTACGCAGATATTTTGAAAAATACTTGAACATGGGACATTTTTTAGACGAACCAGTCGCAACGCGTGATATACTCCGAGCGTTGAAGGCCAAATTGCCTTTCAACGTTAAAGAAAAACTCCTACATATCCCGGATGACGATTCAGATTATTTTTTAACAGCTTTAGATTCGGTTGACATGTTACTTGAAGATCAGCGCTTCGCGCGGCAAAACAGCAGCCACAATGTTTACACTAGTGGTATGCAAAACATGCAGGCTTGCCAACACAATTCTGGCGCGCCCACAGTTGGATACGCGGCACAACAAAAACAGCAAACTCACATGCCGTCTCAGTACGGAAATCAAAATCAACACGCGTATCCAATACAAACAATAGTTACAACAGTAATAACATTTCATGCGGCAATCCATACAAGAGGCACCGCGGTAATAACTACAACGGTAACAACGGATACAAAGGTAATAACAAAAACACAAACAGAAATAGAAATAATAATAACTACGAGCCAAGACAGCATCAAGGTTGGACTCGTAACGATCAGTACTTTCATTCAAACTCTGCTTTACCACAGCAGCCACCAGGTCAAAATTGGAGCATACCTTACGACCGACAGGTAAGTTATAATGCGCAACAGCAACAACCACCGCAAAAGTTTGGAGGTCATAATAGGCAATATCCGAATGTGAATATAATAGAAATGACACCTGATGCACAACCTCAATCTGTGTCAGTAACTAGTACAAATGATAATCCAACAAACTAGAAACAGTCACTACTTTGCCCCAGGTCGTGGCTGAAGAATTCTTGGGGGGCGACTTCAATGTTAATCAGTTATTTGACACCACACTTGAACAACAGAATAATGATATGCCGAGTAATTCTAAACAAAAACTACCTGTTTTATTTATAAGATACAACCACAATAACAATATATCAGATGAACTTTTACAAGACAGTACACAATGTCGTTTAAACACAAATGAAATTGTTTTAGCATCTACTACTGGTGTAGTAGGTGGGATTCCAACTACTATTATCCTAGATACAGGTGCAGCTGTGAGCGTTTTGTCTTTTAATTTCTATAAAAAGATGTGTGAATTGGAACCTGTGCCTGAGTTTCCTGCCCAAAACTGTAAAATAACTACTGCACTAGGTAATAAGTCATGTAGGGTTACGAAGCAAGTTTTTGTAAACGTTAAAATAGGTAATGGAACCGTACAATGGCCAATCCTGGTTGTACAAAACCTTGTGACAAATTGCATATTAGGAATAGATATTATGAGCGAGAAGGACTGCATTATAGACTTCTCCAAAGGTAAATGTATTTTAAATGATAAAGGCAGTGTAATTATTATTGATTTGGACAGGAGAACTCTAAAGCATGACAAACACTGTACAGGGTACAAGGTTCAGTTAGTACTTGACAATGACATTCAAGACATGCAAACACACTCATCTGACACAGAGCTAATGGACTTGAAAACATTGCTTGATCATAAGATAAGTGAAGCTACAGCTCTCAGTGTACATGAACATATAAAACTACAGGAAGTGTTATCCAAATATTTACAAGTTTTTACCAAACGATTAGGTGTTATCAACACGTATGTGTACAAGATTGAAGTTAAGCCTCACAAGATCTTCTACCATAAGACATATAACGTACCGTTATCTCAACGACCTGCTGTGTGGCAAGAATTAAAACAAATGTTAGACTGGAAGGTCATTGAACCATCCACCTCACCTTATTGTAGTCCTCTACTTGTTGTCAAAAAAAAATCAAATGGAAGCATTAGGTTAGTGTTAGACGCACGAGCTATTAATGAAATAATTTTACTGGTTCACACAAAACCTGAAAATTTAGAAGAGCAATTACAGAAATTTCTAGATGCAAAATATTTTTCCACAATAGATCTCGCTAATTCGTTTTGGCAGGTGGGTATCACTCCTGATTCTCGGAAATATACTGCATTTATGTTCGGGGGGCGAACCTATCAGTTTTGTGTTCTACCCTTCGGACTGAATGTCAGCTCTGGGGTATTCATTACAGCCCTGGATACCGTGCTTGGTGACGATTTAGTTGAGACAGTCACACACTATGTAGATGATGTACTGATAGCTACACAATCTTGGAATGAACACGTTGACATACTTCAAAGAATTTTAGAAAAATTTGCACAAGCTGGAGTCTCAGCCAACCTAAGAAAATCAAAATTTGGTTGCAGTGAGATAAAGTATTTAGGACATATCATTAATTCACAGGGCATACGTCCGGATCCCAGTAAATTAGATGCTATCAGAAACTTTCCTAGCCCTCGAACTAAAAAGCAGTTAAAATCATTCCTTGGGCTATGTTCAAATTTCAGACTTTTTTGCCACAACCACTTTTGAACAGTAAACATCTGCTAAATCTACTCAGAAAGAATCAAGTTTGGATCTGGTCGGAACAGTGCCAGAATGACTTTAATACAATTAAACATGCTTTAGTGAATGCTAACATATTGAGCCATCCAGATTTCAATTTAGATTTTTGTATGACTTGTGACGCTTCACGTACTGGCTTGGGCTGTTGCTTATTTCAAGTTGTAAAGAATAAAGAGGAGGAACAGATAAGAATTATTGGGTTTGCGAGTCGCACTCTAACTGAATGTGAGCGTACATACTCCACTACTGAGTTAGAAACACTTTCCATAGTATGGGCATTCAAGAAATTCAATTATTATTTATTTGGAAAACATACAGTAATTTACACCGATCACCAGGCCCTGACATTTTTGTTAACTTGTAAACTTGTACATCCTAGACTATCACGATGGGCAGTTACACTTCAGAACTACTCTTTTGAAATTAAGTACATAAGAGGTAAGGACAACACCATTGCAGACACTTTGTCTAGACTTCCACAAGGTATGAATGATACCAACAGTGACTTAGAAAATATAAATGACTACAGGATTCTCTTAATGCAAGACAAGCAGTATCACCAATATTATATTGATATGTGCAGAAACATGGCTGAATTACAAAAATCTGATCCTCACTGGTATAAGATAATAACATTACTGGTAGAAAAACACAATCATCCTTTGACTAAGTATTACAAGTTACACAATGATGTGTTATTTTATCGCCGACATCCAAATGCTACTAACTGGTGTGTATGCATTCCCAAAGAGTCTGAACGTAATCTAATTTGGCACACACACTTAGTTTGGGGTCATTATGGGACGAAAAAGTGTTTGGCAAAGCTCAGTACATACTGTTATTTTAGCAATATGAGAAGAAAAATTTACAGGGAACTAAAAACATGTGTCATATGTCAAAAATCAAAATCTCAGAATTTATCCACAAAAACAGATTTACATTCTATTTTACCTAGTAAACCCTTGGAAATTCTGTGTACTGACATCAGTGGACCGCATCCAGCAAGCTCTGGAGGCGTCAAATATATCTTAGCTTTTTACGATATATTTTCTAAACATGTAAAACTTTATGCTTTAAAATCCGCCACTGCAAATGCTATAATACGAAGATTCTCAAGTGATTACCTGACCCACGTGGGAAAACCTAAAGCAATTCTATCAGATAATGCAGCATACTACTCTGGGTACCAATGGAGAAATTTCTTGAAGGACAATAACATTAAAAGTATATTTATTTCGAGGTTTAGTCCACAATGTAACGCGACTGAGAGACATTTCCGAGAATTAAATCGATTCATGAGGACCTATATTTCATCAAAACATACTAATTGGGTGTCCTACCTAAGTCTTTTCGAAGACGTACACAATAACTTAAATATTTACGATACGAATTACACACCTAACGAGAACATGTTCAATTGCAAACAGAACGATCAGTGGATAGAACCATTACCTAAGTTGTCAGACAAGGAAATCACACCTGAACAGAAAATAAAAGAAGTATTGACTACATTGACACATCATGCACAAATACGAAACAAACATCACAGAAACATAATAAAAAGAAAACAAAAATTCGAGGTAGGAATGCTTGTACTACTTCATACTCATCATAAATCTGTAGCACTCAAACGACGCAACGCTAAGTGGCGTCTGCTATATGAAGGACCTTATATAATTGTCAACATACCGCATCCTGGTGCGTATCTGTTACAACATCCTAGAACTAACAAAATTATTGGGCTATACGCACACCGAGATCTTAGAGCATTTCATGCTGAATAATGTCAAAGTCATACCCATCAAAATATTGCTAAGCAACTCGAAAAAACTCTGTTGTTACAACACAGATAATAAGTAGTATAGAAATTTTCATTTCAGCGGTTCCAGTGACGCAGTTGAAGACAGAAGATCTCTTCTTTCAGCGTGCGCCTCCACCTGAAAGACGGAATATTAAAGTAAAATTTATGATTACGTAGCAGTGGATGACATATTAATTTTTCACGGAACATTTGTTACTGAAGGTACCACTGACTTGGTGTGACACCTGACGAACTGACAGACGTCATCTGTGAAGCGATCTTTTACTTTGAGAAATAGATTAGACGCACATCTCTCAACACGAAAAGCATCTATCAGTAGTCAAGGCCACATAGGCACTCTACACACACGCACAAAACGCGAGGAATCGAACATTTTCTCTCTCTTACTATTTTGAATATTTATTGAGTAGTGAAAACGCCTGGTCTTGCCTACTGATGTAATGAATGTTGTGTCTAACCTATCTTAATTTCAGATGACATCACAAAAAAAAAAAAAAAAAAACACAACATCGATAATATCCCAGCAAAACCGCTAAAGAGGATGTAAATATCTGCAATTCATGTAATCAAATGTGACACAATGTAATAACCTATAGTGATGTAATGATGATGTAAACATGTTTATGTGCAACTATATTATGTTTATGCTAAGAAAATATGGTTGGTTGGTTGGTTTGGGGGATTAAAGGGACCAGACTGCCATGGTCATCGGTCCCTTTTTCCAAAGACAAAGAACACCCACAGAGAATAAAAACAAGGAACAGAAGAGATCACAGACGATACAGAACAAGAGAAACGGAGACAAGGACAAGACAAAACGAACTAAAACCACACAGAGTGTGACGGTGGTTGGCCGACCATAGAAATAAATAAGGAAAAGCCAACCACTTAGAAACACATTAAAAAACCAGTGGAAAATCATAGGCCAAAGCCAGAGTCAACACAAAACAATAAAATAAAACAGAAACACTCAGAGTAAATGATAAAATCCCCCTGCCCGAATAAAACGTAAAACTAAGTCAGCCATAGCGGAGTCGTCTGTTAAAAGGGCAGGGAGCGTATCAGGCAGCGCAAATGTCTGCCTGACCACTGCTAAAAGGGGGCAGGCCAGCAAAATGTGGGCCACTGTCAAAGCTGCCCCACAGCGACATAGAGGAGGGTCCTCCCGGCGCAGTAAATAACTGTGTGTCAGCCGGGAGTGGCCAATGCGGAGCCGGCAAAGAACTACTGAGTCCCTGCGAGTGGCTCGCAGGGATGACCGCCACACAGCCGTCGTCTCCTTGACAGCACGGAGTTTATTGGACATTGTCAGGTCGCGCCATTCCTCGTCCCATAGCGCCAAGATTTTGCGGTGAAAGACTGCCCGCAAATCAGTCTCAGGGAGGCCAAGGTCCAGAGATGGCTTGCTGGTGGCCTCTTTCGCCAGGCGGTCAACATGTTCGTTACCCGGGATACCGACATGACCGGGGGTCCACACAAAGACCACAGAGCGGCCGCAACAGGCGAGAGTATGCAGAGACTCGTGGATAGCCATCACCAAACGAGAACGAGGGAAACACTGGTCGAGAGCTCGTAAACCGCTCAGGGAATCGCTACAGATAACGAAGGACTCACCTGAGCAGGAGCGGATATACTCTAGGGCACGAAAGATGGCGACCAGTTCAGCAGTGTAAACGCTGCAGCCATCCGGCAAGGAACGTTGTTCAGAACGGTCCCCTAGAGTGAGCGCATACCCGACACGACCAGCAACCATCGAACCGTCAGTGTAGACAATACCAGAGCCCTGATACGTGGCCAGGATAGAATAAAAGCGGCGGCGGAAGGCCTCTGGAGGGACTGAGTCCTTCGGGCCCTGTGCCAGGTCCAGCCGAAGGCAAGGGCGACGAACACACCATGGGGGTGTATGCAAAGTAGCCCGGAAAGTAGGTGGAACAGTAAAAACCTGAAGCCCAGAGAGAAGCTCTTTGACGCGGACCGCTATTGTACAACCAGACCGGGGCCGACGATCTGGCAGATGGACGACCGATCGCGGGAACAGGAGACGATAATTTGGATGCCCGGGCGAGCTTAGAACATGGGCAGCATAAGCGGCCAGCAAACGTTGGCGTCGGAACCGCAGGGGAGGTACACCTGCCTCCACTAGTACGCTGTCCACGGGGCTGGTGCGGAAAGCACCAGTGGCAAGGCGTATCCCGCTGTGGAGAATTGGGTCCAGCACCTGTAACGCAGACGGGGATGCTGAGCCATAAGCCAGGCTCCCATAATCCAGACGGGACTGGATTAACGCCTGGTAGAGCCGCAACAGGGTGAAGCGGTCGGCGCCCCAGCGGGTGTGGCTCAAGCATCGCAGAGCGTTTAGATGCCGCCAACACGTCTGTTTAAGCTGCCGGATATGAGGCAGCCAAGTCAACCGGGCATCGAAAACCACCCCCAAAAACCTGTGGGTCTCCACCACAGCAAGGAGTTCGTCGGCAAGATAAAGCCGCGGCTCAGGATGGACTGTTCGGCGCCTGTAGAAATGCATAACGCAGGTCTTGGCTGCCGAAAACTGAAACCCATGCGCGACAGCCCAAGACTGCGCCTTACGGATAGCGCCCTGTAGCTGACGTTCAACAGCTGCAATGCCAGTAGAGCTGTAATAAAGGCAGAAGTCGTCAGCATACAGGGAAGCGGAGACAGAATTTCCCACGGCCGCAGCAAGCCCGTTAATGGCTATTAAAAACAGACAGACACTTAAAACAGAGCCCTGTGGCACACCGTTCTCCTGGACGTGGGAGGAACTATACGAGGCCGCGACTTGCACGCGGAAGGTACGACACAACAGAAAATTGCGGATAAAAATCGGCAGAGGACCCCGAAGACCCCATCCATGAAGCGTAGAAAGAATGTGATGACGCCATGTCGTATCGTACGCCTTCCGCATGTCGAAAAAGACAGCGACCAGGTGCTGACGGCGGGCAAAGGCAGTACGGATGGCAGTCTCCAGGCTCACCAGATTGTCGGTGGCGGAGCGGCCTTTACGGAACCCACCCTGAGACGGAGACAGAAGGCCCCGAGACTCCAGTACCCAATGCAAGCGCCGGCTCACCATCCGTTCGAGAAGCTTGCACATAACGTTGGTGAGGCTAATGGGACGGTAGCTGTCCACCTCCAGAGGGTTCTTTCCAGGCTTCAAAACGGGGATGACAATGCCTTCCCGCCACTGCGACGGAAACTCCCCCTCGACCCAAAGACGGTTGTAAAGATCGAGAAGGCGCCGCTGGCAGTCCACTGAAAGGTGTTTCAGCATCTGACAGTGGATGCCATCTGGCCCAGGAGCGGTATCAGGGCAAGCAGCGAGGGCACTGCGAAATTCCCACTCACTAAATGGAGCATTGTAAGATTCTGGGTGGTTGGTGCGAAACGAAAGGCTCCGACGTTCCATCCGCTCTTTAATGGAGCGGAAGGCCTGGGGGTAATTCGCAGAAGCGGAACTCATACCAAAATGCTCTGCTAAGCGATTGGCAATGACGTCGGAGTCAGTACAAACTGCTCCATTCAGTGAGAGCGCAGGGACGCTGGCAGGTGGCCGATAGCCGTAGACGCGTCGAATCTTGGCCCAGACCTGCGAGGGAGTGACATGGAGGCCAATGGTGGACACATACCGCTCCCAGCACTCCTTCTTGCCTTGGCGGATAAGGAGGCGGGCCCGCGCACGCAGCCGTTTGAAGGCGATAAGGTGGTCGAGGGAGGGGTGTCGCTTGTGACGCTGGAGCGCCCGCCGGCGATCTTTAATCGCTTCAGCGATCTCAGGCGACCACCAAGGCACAGCCTTCCGCCGAGGGGACCCACAGGAATGGGGAATGGCAGATTCGGCGGCAGTAACGATGCCGGTGGTGACCGATTGAACCACCGCATCAATGTCATCGGTAGAGAGAGGCTCAAAAGCGGCAGTGGAGGAGAACAAGTCCCAGTCAGCCTTATTCATAGCCCATCTGCTAGGGCGCCCAGAAGAGTGGCGCTGTGGTAGTGACAAAAAGATCGGAAAATGGTCACTACCACACAGGTCGTCATGCACACTCCATTGGACAGACGGTAAGAGGCTATGGCTACAGATTGAAAGGTCAATGGCGGAGTAGGTGCCATGCGCCACACTGAAGTGTGTGAAGGCACCATCATTTAACAGCGAGAGATCGAGCTGCGACAATAAATGCTCAATGATGGCGCCTCGACCTGTTGCCACTGACCCACCCCACAGAGGGTTATGAGCATTGAAGTCGCCCAATAGCAAGAAAGGTGGCGGCAATTGGGCGACCAGCGCAGCCAGGACATGCTGCGAGACATCACCATCCGGTGGAATGTAAAGACTGCAGACGGTAACAGCCTGTGGCGTCCACACGCGTACAGCGACAGCCTCTAAAGGCGTCTGGAGAGGGACAGATTCGCTGTGCAGAGTGTGAAGGACATAAATGCAGACGCCACCAGACACCCTTTCATAAGCTGCTCGGTTCTTGTAATAACCCCGATAGCCACGGAGGGCGGGGGTTCGCATCGCCGGAAACCAAGTTTCCTGGAGAGCAATGCAGAAGAAAGGGCGAAGGCTGAGAAGTTGGCGGAGCTCAGCTAAATGGTGGAAGAAACCGCTGCAGTTCCACTGGAGGATGGTATTGTCCATGGCTGAGAAAGGCGTGACGGGACTGGGAAGGCAGATTACGCCACCGGGGCACCTGCTGCCTCCGATGGAGCATCCGTGCAAATGCCATCCATTGCGTCCGCGGGACCGGCAAGAGCGAGGTCCTCAGCGGACGCCAGAATCTCCACCTCGTCCTCAGAGGCAGAGCTTGTAGGGAGCGGCGGGATCGGTGCCACCGTATTACCGTTGGTCTTGGGGACTTTCTTCCTTTTCTGCTTATCACGCTGTGCCTTCCGCTCTTCAGGCTGCATGGGCTTCACTGGGTCAGTCTCAGGGACAGACGACGACCGCGAGGCCCGACGACCAGGGACTGGCGGTTGTTTCAACCACTTGCGGGCGTCCGCTTTGCCACTGGTCGGAACTTGCGAAGGGAGGTCCCCAAGGGATCCCTTCCTGGCGAGAGCAGCCGAAGAAGTCTTACGCTTCTCCGGCTGGGAAGGGGGAGCTGATGTCCCCGAAGGTTGGGAGGGTGTTGCTCCTGAAGAAGATGGAGCAGGAGCAACAGGGTGTGAAGTGCCCCCCACAAGCAAGGGGGCCGGTGGATGCTGACCGATCTTAGAGCCGATTCGTGATGACGGGAGAACCGTCGTTGC
Organism: Schistocerca serialis cubense; assembly: GCF_023864345.2. NCBI lineage: Eukaryota > Metazoa > Arthropoda > Insecta > Orthoptera > Acrididae > Schistocerca > Schistocerca serialis. The sequence goes on along the minus strand of NC_064649.1, from coordinate 140,461,769 downwards.
AGCAGCGGCGTAGGTCGACGGCATTGCCACAGGATGGAGCCTCTCATATTTCCGTCTAGCCTCGGGGTAGGTCAGCCGGTCCAAGGTCTTATATTCCATTATCTTCCGTTCTTTCTGCAATATCCTACAGTCCGGCGAGCAGGGGGAATGGTGTTCTCCGCAGTTAACACAGATAGGAGGCGGGGCACATGGAGTATCGGGATGCGAAGGACGTCCGCAATCCCGACACGTCATGCTGGAAGTACAGCGAGATGACATGTGCCCGAACTTCCAGCATTTAAAACACCGCATCGGAGGAGGGATATATGGTTTCACATCACAACGGTAAACCATCACCCTAACCTTTTCGGGTAAGACATCACCCTCAAAGGCCAAGATGAAGGCACCGGTGGCGACCTGATTATCCCTCGGACCCCGATGGACGCGCCGGACGAAGTGAACACCTCGTCGTTCGAGGTTGGCGCGTAATTCATCGTCGGACTGCAGAAGAAGATCCCGGTGGAATATAATACCCTGGACCATGTTCAGACTCTTATGCGGCGTGATGCTAACGGAAACATCCCCCAACTTGTCACAATTGAGCAACCTCCGTGACTGGGCAGAGGATGCCGTTTTTATCAACACCGATCCAGACCGCATCTTGGACAAGCCCTCCACCTCCCCGAACTTGTCCTCTAAATGCTCTACAAAGAACTGCGGCTTCACGGATAGAAAAGATTCCCCATCAGCTCTGGTACAGACAAGATATCTGGGCGAATACGTCTCAGTGTCACGCAATGCCTGTCGTTCCTCCCATGGTGTGGCGAGGGAGGGGAACGATTTGGGGTCATAAACGTTACCTTTAAAATGGGCTCTCGAACGCTTAGAGACTGCTGACGGCTGGCCGCCAGCGACAGATGATGTACCACGCTTCATTGCGGGTCATCCGCCCTGATGCCACCTACTCCGACCAAGGGCCCTCCCCACGGGCGCCACCCAGCCACAGCAAAGGCCACCTGGCAGGATGGCCATTGCCGGGAGTCCTGATGCCCCAGGGAGATGGGCATCTACTCCTTGGCATACGTGGGGAGTGAACGGCGCAGGCATCAGTAGAGCGATCCCTGTGTTGTCAGGGGGCTACAACCAAGAGGGTACATGGCGACCCCACCACAACGGACTGGCTACCGTGCTGGATCTTAGGTGCAAAAATGGCCAAGGTCGTCGTCACAGTTAAAAGAAACACTGCAGAGTGCAGCGTGGTAATCGCCCAAGAGATCGAAAACGAGCGGGACACCATTGCAACGACGAGAAAGACGGCTAAAGGTCTAATTGCACGACGGATACAGTGCACCATGTAAGGTGCCCTTCCCCAATTGGCTCGCTCTTCGGAATAATTTAGATAGATGGAGGTCAAACCCGAGAGGGGACCATCACATAAGGCCGAAACGTCTGAGACTCCTTTTAGTCGCCTCTTACGACAGGCAGGAATACCGCGGGCCTATTCTAACCCCCGAACCCGCAGGGGGTTAAGAAAATATGTGACGTGTGTATGTATAATTACTTATTTTTTTAACTGATGTATAGTGTAACTGTTACTATGTAAGAATTTGAACAAAACGAGTGCCAAAAAGACATTGCATAGTGAACCACTGTTCACGGACATTAACGAACATTACTAACTCTGCAACTACGCGGAAACCTATGTGAAAGAAACTGTTAATGCCATTCATTATGCAGCGTATCTATGTAAACGCGATGAACGATTTCCTTGATTAATAACTACGAACATTTAGGTGAGCTATATTCAGCAAAAAACTGAAAATGTGAAGTGCATAATTCGTGCATCGTCTAGTGACATTACTACAGTACCCAACTTCAAGATGTTAACTGGATTAAATGGACACAAAGTGCCTGTCCAGAAAACAACACGACGGGTGGAAGAATTTTGGTTGGAACTTCAGGGAATGAAATGTTCTCGAAATGTGACGGACACTCTTACCTGGACTGTCCAAGGATCGACGCCAGCTATGTACCGTCCGAGGTTCAGCAGCCAAGCTTCCACGGAATGTAAAAAACGAACTGCACGTGGACCAATTGCTCGACGGGTCACGTCTGATCTGTAATAAGCAATGCTTTTAGTCACAACCAACTGCATCACTACGACTATAATGGAAATGAGAAATGGACACGCTTATGTATTAATCACATTGTTATACAACGATGTTACTGTGATCAAAAAACTTTACCACGACGATACTAACCTGTAAAAAATTATTGTGCAGCGGATGAATATGAACTGTAATAACGACACGATGTGTATAGGTCAACGCACCTGAAAAATACGGACATTTTTCTTTGAAGTATTTCAAAACAATACTATGTAACTAAGAACATTCAACAATCTAAGTTGTATTGTGTTATAACAAATATTGTAAATTTAAAACTAAGTTACCTGTCATAGAATGTAGTCTTCATATGTAATCTTGGTTGAATATTTTCTTTGTGCAACGACTGAAAAACGCGCGCACACGAACAATATGAACTGCAATACTGTGCCGCGTGATCTAACTGTACGACATAACTGCAGTCACACAGACGCTTCTGCGCATGCGCGCACTCTATCTGCCAACATAAGAACTTTTACGGCGCACCCGCGTCATTCAAATTTTGTATATAATGTGTATAATGTGTAATGTAAGTCATGTAAATAGTTGTAGATAACTTAGATTTTCTTGTGCCTTTAGGTGAATTGCTCGCCTGCAGGTGTGTCCTTTCGCCTCGCAATTCAGGGGGCAATATAAAGGCACATTTGCATGCCGAGCGTGAGTTTCCGCGGAAACGCGAAATACTAATTAAATAAATAATCAGTGACAAATAAATAAAGCCTATGGCACACAACTGCAGCGCTGTGTCGCTGATAAAAAAAAAAAGCACAATTACGTTACTCTTATGTTTGATTAAGAAGGGGAGAGCTCTGGTAGAAGTGGTGCGAGAAGCACGTATTTTTTTTTTTATTGTCTGGCACACCGCCATATTTCATGTTATAGAAGAATACTGCGAGTTGCAACCACACTAGGCACTCGATTCTGTAAAGAATTTATATTTATAAAAGTAAGTAGGATTATGAACTGTAGGCTTATTCATTGAATATATCTGATTTAACTAACTGTGTAACTTTTTTATGTTTAGTAGACAATCACCTCTGTACGACGTATTGGCATGGCTGGCAAATTATTGTAATATTGAGATTTAGATTATGAGTCCGCACCTACCGCAGCAGTCTTTGGAAACGATTTAATTACGAAGTCCGATTATTCAGTTTTATTTCACGGTCAACTACGAGTAACATTGCCTTTACGAAAAAGCCATTGTCAAGCGTCTGATACCGAATAATTAAACGTCCACGTTCCAGATAAGCAAACACAATTGCAATCACAATCACCATCATACAGATAGAATAATCAATATCTAAATAACAATATATTTTTATTCATTTATTTTATTTATTTTATAACATGAAGCACAGCAGTAGGAAGGCATGGAAACTGGTCAAAAGTCTCAACAACGACCCAACAGAACCACAACCAAATTACAGTGAAGTTACACCTGATCAGATAGCTTTCCAACTACTCATGAACGGAAAAACTAAAAGGAAGATCAGGAATGGCAAAATTAAAAGAAAATTGAATGAGGAGATTAGCTTCCTAGCTCGCCCGTTCTTCATTCAGGAGCTACAAGATGCCATCAACGATTTGAAAAACAATAAGGCCGCTGGCCTCGACGATCTGAGCAAATTAAACATTTTGGACCGGGAGTACAAGCATGGATCCTAGAGCTAATGAATAACTGTATCACAACAATGCAAATTCCTAAACTGTGGAGGAAAGCTCGGGTTATTGCGTTATTAAAACCAGGGAAAGACCCCGCTGAAGCTAAAAATTTCCGGTCTGTCTCACTGCTTTGTCATTTATTTAAAGTGCTGGAGCGAATGATCCTCAAACGCATAGCTGATTATGTGGACAAAGCCCTCATTAACGCACAAGCTGGATTTCGACCAGGAAAATCGTGCTGTGGGCAAATCCTTAATCTCACACAGTACATCAAAGACAGCTATCAGAGAGGAGAAGGAACTGGGGTCGCATTCCTGGATCTCAGTGCTGCATATGACACAGTTAACCATAAGTTGCTTACCCAGAAAGCGTATAATGTCACTAAGGACTACACCCTTTCTATGTTCGTGCAATGCATGCTACAGAACAGACACTACTATGTAACCTTACAATCTAAAAACAGCCAATGGAGGACACAGAAAAATGGACTTGCACAGGGTAGCGTCTTGGCTCCAATATTATTTAACATCTATACCAATGATCTCCCCATCAGCCACCAGACACGAATGTTCATATATGCTGATGATGCAGCAGTGGCCACTCAGGATAAAACCTTTGAACAAGTGGAGGAGAATCTCACAGGAGCCTTAACAGAACTTGCTACCTATTACGACGGCAATAATCTCAAACCAAACCCTAGTAAATCTCAAGTACCCGCCTTCCATCTTAGGAACAAACAAACCAAACAGGAACTCCGAGTCATGTGGCAAGGGGAAGAGCTGAAACATTCAAACAGCCCCAAATACCTGGGACTAACACTGGACAGAGCACTTACTTTTAAGCAGCACTGTCACAACACTAAAAAAAAGGTCTGTGCCAGGAACAACATACTGCGGAAACTAACAGGTTCATCCTGGGGAGCTCAACCACACGTTTTGCGCACCACGGGTCTGGTGCTGAGTATCTCAGCAGCGGAATATGCGGCGCCAGTTTGGAGGAACTCCGCTCACACTAAGCAAGTTGACGTCGCCGTAAACGAAACTGTACGTATTGCCACAGGATGCCTCAAACCAACTCCCACAGACATCATTTATCCCATCATAGGCATAGCACCACCCACTATTCGCAGACAAGTAGCCGCCGAGATCGAAAGATCAAAACAAAAGAATGATCCTCGACACCCGATGTATATGCACCGAAAACAACGTGTCCGGCTGAAATCCCGCAGGAGTTTCATTGAAACTACTGAAGAGCTCGCCACCAAGCCCATCGCAAGGCGGCTATCTCTTTGGGAAGAAATGGTGCCACACTCCACAATGGAACTACTTGAGGAGGGATCTGCAGGATTTCAACTACCTTTTACAACTTGGAGGTCATTAAACCGGCACACTGGAGTAACTGGGTGCAAATCAAACCTATTTAAATGGGGTTACAGTGATAGCGATAGGTGTGAATGCGGAGCAATACAGGACTTGCACCACCTATTGATTTGCCCAGATATGTCTATAACATGCACTAAAGATGATATTTTGCAAGTCAATGACAAAGCAAACTACGTTGCTAAGTACTGGGAAGGCAAGATATAATTGGTGCATCCGGATACGGAAGAAGAAGAAGAATCCTGTTGTGCGCGTCGACTCCGAGGGGCCTGCAGTCCCTCATAGATGCAGCTGTCGCAGACCTTGCACACCTGGGGCTGCAGATCAACGCCCGGAAGTGTTTCATGTCGCCTCGGTCGCATCAGGGTGCGAAAAGAAGGTGAAGGTGGACGGCGACGTCACCTTCAAGGCAGGCAACACCACCGTGCCTGCCCTGCGCGTGGGTGAGACCTTCCGGTACCTGCGGCTAGGGTCGCTGCGTCTTCAATCCCTGACACCACCTGGGGGAACAGCTGGATGTCATCTCCCGAGCTCCGCTTAAGCCGGAACAGCACCTCTAAGCTCTCGTCAACGTGCTTCTCCGTGGCCTGTACCATAAGCTGGCCCTCAGCCACACCCGAGTAGTTGCCCTGAAGTCAGCGGACATCTCTATCAGGGCCGCCGTCAGGAGATGGATCCACCTCCCGGCAGACACTCCCCTGGGCTACTTCCAGGCTCCTGTTGCTCAGGGGGGTCTCGGCATTCCATCGTGCCCCTGGACGGGACCAACCCTCCGGTGTTCCCGTCTCCTGGCGCTGATAGGGCCGGCCTTCGATGGTGCAGGCCTGGACGAGGTGCAGCGCGAGATCGAGGTGTTGGAGTGGCACCTGATGTGGGAGGGTCACCTCCTCAAATCGTCGATGCAGGTTGGAGAGATGTGGGCCGCGCGCCTGCACATCGCCATCGATGGTGCGGCACTGTCTTCATCCGGCGCTGTCTTCATCCACCGCAGTCCGAGGGCAGCATCAGTGGGTCGCCGACACCAGTCGACTACTATCTGGGCACGACTACATCAACGCCCTCCACGCCCACATCAATTCCTTCCCAACGAGGGCGCGGCGCAGTCGGGGGAGTGAGGCAGACACCAGATGTCGCGCAGGCTGCCAGGCCGTCAAGACCGCCAACCACATCCTACAGGCTTGCTATAGGATGCGGTCCAGAGTCAAGCGACATGACGCTATCATGCGGTATGTCGCTCGTGGGCTCATGCAGAGGGACTTCAATGTCTCCGTGGAGCCCCACCTCTGAACACCTGAGGGACTACGCAAGCCTGACACGGTGGCGGTAAAAGACGGCATCGCCCGCATGACAGACCCCAAGGTGGTCGGCGAGGACAGTGTAAAGACAATGTTTAGTGAAAGGGGGCAGGTATTCCTCGTTTACAAAAATTTCACATTTAGACACTATAGGGAGGAGAAATCGACTGGTGTGCAAGGCTATAGATGCTCTACGAATAACTGCAATACAAAAATTTTTACAATAGGGAACAGTCAGGTTTTGCCGAGGTGCGACAGAAATCATAGTCACGATCCATATTTAGTGCAAGACTTAGGAAGAAAATCACTGTCGAATTCAATAAAATCGAAAGCTACATGTGATATTGATGAGCGACTGGAAAAACTCATTAATGAGGAGGTGAAGCAGCAGAGCCATTTGGTCAACATCTTGACTCATCAAGATGTAACATACGTAAGAAACAATATTGACAGTACAAGGCTTAAGTGCCATCTGAAATTGCCAAAATCGACAGAGGAGGTGCACTTGGCGGTCAATTCTATTAACACAAAGACAGTAAAAGATGAGGAATTTGCATTGAAAAATGATCCTGACTCAGTTTTGATAATTTTTTCAACGGAGTCAAATCTTTGTTATTTATGTGAAAAGGGCATAGTTCTGATGGATGGCACATTTGATTATGCTCCAAAATTTTTCTTGCAATTATTTATGATTCATGGTTACAGCTGTGGGATGTATATTCCATAGGTTTTCTGTCTTTTGAAAGATAAAAAGACGGTGACATACGTAAGTGCTCTGGATTGTGTTAAACACGAATGTTCAAACAGAGGAATGTGTTTTGAACCAAAAGTTTTCGTGGTTGATTTTGAGGCAGCAATCCACAGAGCTATTAATTCAGATTTTCCCGAAAGTGAAATAGTTGGCTGCTAGTTTCATCTGTCCCAAACTTGGTAAATTTTCTTTCCTTTTCCATCTTTTTTTATCTTATACTAACACAGTATAGTTTCGCTTGGGGCTCTAAGCAGTGTTGACTGTTTTTCTTCCTGAATAGACCACAGATTCTTTTCAGATGTTAAGGTCTACACATAGTTGTCTGCAGTGTGTTATCGAATAATTATTTAAGGCTATTTACCAAATTGCAAATAACTGGATGACAGTTTATTTCTTTGTTAACTGTCCACCACCGAATTGTAGTAACAAATCTGAAAAACGCGCCCATTCATCTATAATATTGCATTTCCATTCGACTTTAGTTACATGACACTAATAAAAGCCATTAGTTCTATATCTGTTTTCAAATACGGATTGTCTGCATCAGTAAATGTTATAATACACTTACCAGAAAATATTACCAGAAGTTTGTTAGTATTTACGGATGGCATTAAGTACTTAACTTTCATCTGTTTTCAAATGAATACCGTCTAGTGATAAATTGTAACAGGCTGCATTTTCCATAAAACTTCTTTGCTCACGAAATTATGTGTACGAGTAAAAGTTGGATACTGGAATAGGCATTCACTGGTGCTAATTACTAGCGAACCAGTTGTTCGATTTCCCCCCCCCCCCCCCCCCTCCCCAGTTGTATGGGAATTAGTAGGTATTGAAATCTTTTTTTTCTTCTTTCTTTAACAGGGGGTGTAAAATTCAGACACTTTGACTTGGCACAGTTTACAAGGATAAAGATTGTGAGAAAGGGAAATAGCTTAAGTATTGTTTCTCTTTAACGCACGTAAAACATGAGGTAGGAAATGCGTTTTGTGATCTTATGAGTATCCTGCCAGAAGATTCATTACTGATGCAGTTCTTTGACTACCTATTGGAAAATTATATTGACGAGGAAAATTCATCTTTCTCGCCTTCTATTTGGGCAGACGAATCCTCTGCACTTTGAAGAATGACGAACGCATGCGAGAGCTTTCATTCTTGTTTTAATTCACATTTTCAATCAACTCTTCTTAACATTAGTAATTTTGTGGGCACTTTAACCCTTTGGGTAGTACAGACGTGATATGCCACGGCGCTCCACCTTGCCATGGGGCCTGCGGACGTCCTTTGCCACTGAAGTGGGCTATCCCGTGGACCCTGCAGACAGCATTCGCCGAGCAGCCTGTCCGGTACTCGAGTCCTAATGACGGCTTATACCGCAGCCAGTTCCACTGCCTGTGGGCCTGTGGATGTCAATAGCCACTCAGGGTTGCATGCCGGTCCATCGCAAGTTCTTTTGTCCCGCGCACTTCCTGGGATGGATGTACCCTATTTACTGTTCTGTGCCGTTGTCCCTGCTATCTGGGAAACACTCAGCTACATATTTAGCAGTTGTTGTTCGACATTCATTCTAGCTGGTTCGTGTGATGATCTGCATCCTGCTTGTGTGGTGTCTTTTAGCTACCTGCTGTTTCATCAGGATTTTTTGAATGCTGTCACTTTTGAGTTCCACAGACAAACTGCACTGACGAAGAGATACTGGGGATACTGACAAGGAGTAACAGTGAGTGTGGCATCTTCAATGTATGTAGTGACGATGAAGATTCATCTGAAGAATCTCGTAGTAATACACCTCCACGTACTTCACCTAGTAGGGCTCGCCAGGACAGTTGTTCTTCAGATTCTGAAAGTGAAGACGAATCCATACAAGGCCACGCCATAGTGAGAATGAGAAATTTGATTGGCAAAAATGTGATTTCAGTCCAGCACTTCAAGCATTTGATGACTCACCTTCAGGACATAATTGCCAACTAACGCCTGATTCAAGCATTCTGTCCTTTTTCATGCTATTTCAATCAGAAGATCTGTTGAAATTTATAGTACTCTAAATGAACCGATTTTTCACTTTCACCATGGAAAATACATCGGAATCAGTTCGTTCTACACTATCCACCTGGAAAGATACAGGTTTTGAGGAAATGTATAGCTTCATTGGTATTTGGCTTCTCATGGCTCATGTTAAAACGTTGAGAATAAAGGAATATTGGTCCAGAGATGTACTTCTGAGTACTCCAATTTTTGGCGAAGTTATGTCCCGTGACCGTTTTATGCTACTTTTGCGAATGTTGCATTTTAGTGACAACTCAGGCAACCGTGGAGATGACAGTTTGTTTAAAATTAGGAAAATAATTGATACAGTTCGTGTGGCGTTCCGCAGTGCATTTAATCCATACAGGAAACTCTGTGTCGATGAAAGCCTATTACAGTTCAAAGGTCACGTATCTTTTAAACAATACATTCCTTCAAAACAAAGTAGATTTGAAATCAAAACATTCGTGTTGTATATCTCATTCAACACTGAAGGACTGTCACATGCAAAACAAGGTCTTATTTCAAATGGATGCAACAGGACACACGTTACAGTCAGCAAACAGCAAGATCACTGGTTACGTAGCGCGAACACACAAAGAGGAAAAGTTAAAGGCTTACATTTACATACATAGTTACCGCTACATGAAAAGCTAAGCTTTCACATATAATATTGGTCTCTACGATTAACATGAACCATGGACCTTGCCGTTGGTGGAGAGGCTTGCATGCTTCAATGATACAGATAGCCGTACCATAGGTGCAACCACAATGACGGGGTATCTGTTGAGAGGCCAGACAAATGTGGTTCCTGAAGAGGGGCAGCAGCGTTTTCAGTAGTTGCAGGGGCAACAGTCTGGATGATTGACTGATCTGGCCCTGTAACACTAACCAAAACGGCCTTGCTGTGCTGGTAATGCGAACGGCTGAAAGCAAGGGGAAACTACAGCCTTAATTTTTCCTGAGGGCATGCAGCTTTACTCTACGATTAAATGATGATGGCGTCCTCTTGGGTAAAATATTCCGGAGGTAAAATAGTCCCCCATTTGGATCTCCAGGCGGGGACTACTCAGGAGGACGTCGTTATCAGGAGAAAGAAAACTGGAATTCTACGGATCGGAGCGTGGAATGTCAGATCCTTTAATCGGTCAGGTAGGTTAGAAAATTTAAAAAGGGAAATGGATAGGTTAAAGTTAGATATAGTGGGAATTAGTGAAGTTCGGTGGCAGGAGGAACAAGACTTTTGGTCAGGTGAACACAGGGTTATAAATACAAAATCAAATAGGGGTAATGCAGGAGTAGGTTTAATAATGAATAAAAAAAATAGGAGTTCGGGTAAGCTACTACAAACTGCATAGTGAATGCATCATTGTAGCCAAGATACACACGAAGCCCACGCCTACTACAGTACTACAAGCTTATATGCCAACTAGCTCTGCAGGTGATGAAGAAGTTGATGAAATTTATGATAAGATAAAAGAAATTATTCAGGTAGTGAAGGCAAATAAAAATTTAATAGTCATGGGTGACAGGAATTCGACAGTAGGAAAAGGGAGAGAAGGAAACGTAGTAGGTGAATATGGATTGGGGCTAAGAAATGAAAGAGGAAGCCGCCTGGTAGAATTTTGCACAGAGCATAACTTAATCATAGCTAACACTTAGTTCAAGAATCATGAAAGAAAGTTGTATACATGGAAGAACCCTGGAGATACTAAAAGGTTTTAGATAGATTATATAATGGTAAGACAGAGATTTAGGAACCAGATTTTAAATTGTAAGACATTTCCAGGGGCAGATGTGGACTCTGGCCACAATCTATTGGTTATGAACTGTAGATTAAAACTGAAGAAACTGCAAAAAGGTGGGTATTTAAGGAGATGGGACCTGGATAAACTGAAAGAATCGGAGGTTGTACAGAGTTTCAGGGAGAGCATAAGGAAACAATTGACAGGATTGGGGGGAAAGAAATACAGTAGAAGAAGAATGGGTAGCTTTGAGAGATGAAATAGTGAATGCAGCAGAGGAGCAAGTAGGTAAAAAGACGAGGGCTAGTAGAAATCCTTGGGTAACAGAAGAGAAACTGAACTTAATTGATGAAAGGAGAAAATACAAAAATGTAGCAAGTGAAGCAGGCAAAAAGGAATACTAACATCTCAAAAATGAGATCAACAGGAAGTGCAAAATGGCTAAGCATGGATGGCTAGAGGACAAATGTAAGGATGTAGAGGCTTATCCCACTAGGGGTTAGATAGATATTGCCTACAGGAAAATTAATGAGACCTTTGGAGAAAAGAGAGCCACTTGTACGAATATCAAGAGCTCAGATGGAAACCCAGTTCTAAGCAAAGAAGGGAAAGCAGAAAGGTGGAAGGAGTATATACGAGGGCTATCCACAAAGTACATTTCGTTTTCGTTTGTGTCCGTTAGGGGCGGGGCTAGCACGGCCATCTTGGGTTCATGGCATTCTGCCGCTCAGTCGGCATCCTGCCATGCTAGTGAGAGGTTAGTGCTGTACTCCGTTGAGTTACTGTGACAGTTTGAAATGTCAGCGTCAATTGAAAATGTCAGCGTCAATTGAAAATGTCAGCGTCAATTGAAAATGCCACGAAGTGTGAAGTGCGTGCTGTAATAAGGTTTCTGACTGCAAAAATCTGTACACCGATAGAAATCTATCGGCAGCTTTGTGAAGTGTATGGGGACAACGTAATCACTGAAGGTGGAGTGCGTCAATGGGTCATAAAATTTAAAAATGGCCAAACTAATGTTCACGACGAACAGCGAAGTGGAAGACCCAGCATAGTGACTGCTGAACTTGTCGAAAAAGTGGATGCTGCAGTCCCTGAAAACCGTAATTTCACAATAACGGAACTCTCTATGAGTTTTCCACAAATTTCACGAAGTTTGTTGCACGAAATCATTACCGAAAAGCTTGGTTACCACACGTTTTGTGTAAGATGGATACCAAAAATCTTGACAGAGATTCACATAAATCAGCGAATGGCTGCAGCGTTAACGGTTTTGGACGCTTACGAGAAAGATGGCGACTCATTACTCGATCACAACATTACTGGTGACGAAACATGGGTTAAGCATTTGAACTGCGAGACAAAATTGCAGTCAATGCAGTGGAGGCACACAAATTCCCCCCAAAAACCCAAGAAATGCACGCAGACAATGTCGGCAAGGAAGGTGATGGCGACTGTCTTTTGGGACAGAAAGGGTGTGATTTTTGTGGACTTCCTGGAAAGAGGCACTACAATAAACTCTCAAAGGTATTACCAAACTCTGCACAACCTCAGAAGAGCAATACAAAACAAGCGCAGGGGAAAGTTGGGCTCAAAGATCTTGCTGATTCACGACAATGCCCGGGCCCAGACGGCAAATGCCACTCGCGAAGTTCTCGAATCTTTAAAGTGGGAGTTGTTTCCTCATCCGCCGTACAGTCTGTACCTGGCACCGAGTGACTTCCACTTATTCCCAGCAATGAAGAAGTGGTTGGCTATGCAGCATTTTGATGACGACGCACAGCTTCAAGAAGAGGTAACCACGTGGTTGAAGGCGCAGGCGGCCGAATTTTACGACGCAGGAATTTCCAAGCTCGTCCATCGCTACGACAAGTGCCTTAATTTAAATGGCAACTATGTAGAAAAGTAGTATTTAAGTGTGGCTTTCATTTGTATATAATAAAAAAAAATTTCCAATACTTTATTTATTTTTAATTCCAAAACGTAATGTACTTTGTGGATAGCCCGCGTAGATGGTCTATACAGGGGCGATGTTCTTGAGGACAATATTATGGAAATTGAAGAGGAGGTAGATGAAGATGAAATGGGAGATATGACACTGCATGAAGAGTTTGACAGAGCACTGAAAGACCTGAGTCAAAACAAGACACTGGGAGTAGACGACATTCCATTAGAACTACTGACAGCCTTGGGAGAGCCAGTCCTGACAACTCTCTACCCTCTGGTGAGCAAGATGTATGAGACAGGCGAAATTCCCTCAGACTTCAAGAAGAATATAATAATTCCAATCCCAAAGAAATCAGATGTTGACAGATGTGAAAATTACCGAACTATCAGTTTAATAAGTCACAGCTGCAAAATACTAACGTGAATTCTTTACAGACGAATAGAAAAACTGATAGAAGCCGACCTCAGGGGAAGATCAGTTTGGATTCCATAGAAATGTTGGAACACGCGAGGCAATACTGACCGTACGACTTATGTTAGAAGAAAGATTAAGGAAAGGCAAACCTACATTTCTAGCATTTGTAGCCTTGGAGAAAGATTTTGACAATGTTGACTGCAATACTCTTTCAAATTCTGATGGTGGCAGGGGTAAAATACAGGGAGCAAAAGGTTATTTACAATTCGTACAGAAAGCAGATGGCAGTTAATAAGAGTCAAGGGACATGAAAGGGAAGCAGTGGTTGGGAAGGGAGTGAGACAGGGTTGTAGCCTCTCCCTGATGCTATTCAATCTGTATATTGAGCAAGCAGTAAAGGAAACAAAAGAAATATTCGGAGTAGGTATTAAAATCCATGGAGAAGAAATAAAAAATTTGATGTTCGCCGATGACATTGTAATTCTATCAGAGACAGAAAAGGACTTGGAAGAGCAGTTGAACGGAATGGATAGTGTCTTGAAAGGAGGATATAAGATGAACATCAACAAAAGCAAAACAAGGATAATGGAATGTAGTCGAATTAAGTTGGGTGATGCTGTGGGAATTAGATTAGGAAATGAGACACTTAAAATAGTAAAGGAGTTTTGCTATTTGGGGAGCAAAATAACTGATGGTGGTCGAACTAGAGGGGATATAAAATGTAGACTGGCAATGGCAAGGAAAGAGTTTCTGAAGAAGAGAAATTTGTTAACATCAAGTATTGATTTAAGTGTCAGGAAATTGTTTCTGAAAGTATTTGTATGGATTGTAGCCATGTATGGAACTCAAACGTGGACGATAAATAGTTTAGACAAGAAGAGAATAGAAACTTTTGAAATGTGGTGCTACAGAAGAATGCTGAAGATTAGATGGGTAGATCACATAACTAATGAGGAGGTATTGAATAGAATTGGGGAGAAGAGGAGTTTGTGGCACTACTTGACTAGAAGAAGGGATCGGTTGGTAGGACATGTTCTGAGGCATCAAGGGAACACCAATTTATTAACAAGCTACAACAGAAGCTAAGCTTCCACATGTAATATTCATTTTTTTTGCGTGTGTTGTGCTTTAAGGTACATCACACGAATGTGCCAGTAAATTTAGAATTATGACATAAATGTCTGGGCTCAAAAATCTTTTAAGTGGCTGGTCCTCAAAGTGGTCAGTTTTAAACGCTCTGTGATTCAGAAATTCGTCCCACTTTCTCACACGTAATATAATTCTTCTTTCGTAAAAAGAAATTTATCTTGAAAGTAATGCTTTTGGAACCACCGTTCGCAATACTATCCGGAGACTGTTAGAAATAGGTTCGATTTACCAGTTGCCAGAGTGTGCCAGAAAACAGGCACTATTGCGCATGTGCAGCTGCAGTGGTGTAGGAAGCCCGCACGTTCGTATGTATAAAGCACTAAGAGAGCTTACATTACAAAAAAAAATGGTTCAAATGGCTAGGACACCATGGGACTTAACATCTGAGGTCATCAACCCCCTAGAACTTACAACTACTTATACCTAACTAACCTAAGAACATCACACACATCCATGCCCAAGGTAGGATTCGAACTTGCGACCGTAGCAGCAGTGCGGTACCGGAATGAAGCACCTAGAACCACTCGGGCCATAGCAGCCGGCTGGTTACATTACACCAAAAAAGAAACAGGGCATCAGAGGACACTCCCACGAGCATCGAAATATTGTAAACCATACTAAAATGTATAATTCTGGTTTAAGTGCACAATGGTTTTTTCCAGATTCACAATGAAGAAGGTCCCATCTAATATTAAGCTTTTCAGTGTAGTTTTTGGGATGTTAATTTTCTTGGAGTACCAGCACTCTACGATTTCAGTTTTGGTTCTTTATTATGGCATAATGCCATACATGGCAGAAGATAATAATGTGCACTTGAAATTCAGTGAACAGTTGGAACTAGCCAATACTGTGAAATGAAACACTTTGTTTCAAATAAAATGATTGCCTCAGCAGAAAGATTAATAAAGCCAAATTTCTTTAGCAAACTTGCAAAAATGACTTCATTGTTCTGCAAGGCGATTAATGCTTGACTGGAAATAAAATCAAAGCACAAGACTGAAACTAATAATATATTTTTGCCCTCCGTAATTATGTGAATGTATTTTAATTCACTTGATAGCTCCGGGCCACAGAAATCTGTTTTGTTTTCATTTGACATGGGAGCTGTAAATGAAGAAGAAACAGTGAAATCACTTAAAGCAAACACAGGTCACGTGGAGACTACTCCCCACTACAACTTGGACAACTGTGCGCAAGCGCGAATCTGGCAGCTGGTAGCAACTGGCTGCTTACTGCTTAATAGCCACACTTCAAGCAGAGGGAAGCGGGAGAGGGTACTGCTCATACGCAAGTCAACTGCGCATGCGCATCAGTCTGCTGGCAGCTGGTCAAGCGAACCTGATGTGAACAGTTGTGACATCGTGCTCATAGCAAGAAGTTTATTGTTACGAAGAATTACATAGTCTTTGCCCTATGGCCTTTGACATATTTCTGCTATTTGCAGACGCTTGTGTTGCACGGCGTTCTGTTGTTGTAAATTGCGCATTTCCTTTGCCACTCAAGTTTTATTTCTTTCCCTCTCGTTTATATTTTATTGCTGCAGTCTCATTCTCCAGTAGCAGTATACATTCTTTGCTACAGAATCAATTCTTACCAGTCAAAATTACAAAAATTTAACTGAAAGCCATAACAAAGAAAAATTCCCGGAACTCCGAAAAATTCCCCAGTTTTTCCCGATTTTCTCCCGGATGAAAAATTCCCGGGTTTTCCCCGGATATCCTGAGTTGTATACACCCTGTGCAAGGATTATAGATGCGATGTTCTGTGCCTCCAGGAAACACACATAGGACCAGACTCCACAAGGCCAAGAATACCTGGCACGCAGATAATCAAGCAAGATTCCCCACAACCAATACGGAAGTGCAATTTTTGTCAAAAACGATCTCAAAATCACAGAAGGTAGAACTAGTGATCAGAATAGTGTAGAAAGAGTCTCTGTAAGTCTGGGTAACAAACGTCCACTCTTGTATGTAAGTCGCCCAACATACCATATCAGTACAGTACACCCTGAGGAAGAACGGTGTGCGGACATTTGCCACACTGGACATTTACCACGATTTTACCTGCTCCAAAGGGTTGGGCCCTTGTCTCCCTCTCCCTCTCCCCCTCCTACTCCTCCTCACCCGCCACCCGACCCCTGTAATTCCCGTGGACTGTGTCGAGGCACCGAACCTCCACACTACAATGGTTACACGTACCTTAAACAGAGGGAATCTAAAGAAGGTGTTGTTACACGGATGTGCTTACACCGAAAAGTGGATCATTGCAAGGGAAAGCTGCTTTCAAAGAACGGAGAAGTGTTGAACGTATTAGAACGTCTCTGTGGACCACCTGACGGTGCGGCTCTGGAAGTGAGAAAGCAAGTGGAAATGGCGAAGAGAAGGTCTCGACAAGAAACTACACTGTTATCTGAGATATATACAGATGAAATGGGAAATCTACATAATAAAGGTTATGACTTTGTTACAGTGATGCCTAATTCAGAATTTATGAAGAGGACTGTGGATCGTCGATGGAGTCAAGTGCGGGGGAACCAACAAGAGTCAACAAACTCTTATGAGATTGATCTTCATGAAGATCTATTAAAAATGGGAGATGGCAGTAGTTTTCTTCTAGAAGACAACAAATTACAGGAGAGAATAATGATTTTTAGTGGAAGCAAAGGAAAAGAAAGTTTAGAAACATGTTCCCATTTTTTTTATGGATGGTACATTTAAGAGCTGCAGCAAGCAGTTTGCACAAAAAAAAAAAAAAAAAAAAGAAAGAAAAAAAAAAGGCCTGCCATTATCAGAGTTATACAATGTACAAATAGGATTTGTTACTTTAGTGTTACGGAAACAGTTAGTTTTCTTCTCCCTATACATCAGTAGTGGGAAATGAGGGAGAAAAAAAAAAAAAATCTGGCACACATTAGCAGGTTGCCAGAATGCAGCCAATAAAGGGCTTGTGGGAATGGAAGAAATAAAAGAACTTTATTCTGGAAACATTTAAGCCAATTAGGGATTAAAATGTAACTCAAGTGTAGATACTGATACACTTTTTATTAATTGTAACAACAGCGTCCACACACGAAATGCTTGTCTTCCTGCCTCTACTCTGGCAAGATTCTTTACAGTGTATCCTAATCCCCATTGACTACAGACGACTCTGTATTGTATATCTATCGGTCATTTGGTACACTGTTCCTGTACAGTTACAACTGCTAAATCCACAAAACTATCTACACCTTAGTGTGTGAAAATCCTACAAGGAAGTGCTGACATCACTTCCATGCTCTTTGCTTCAATGGTCAAAGACAACGGCTTTTATCAAATCCTAAACTACAGGGTGACACACGGGAGACTTGGTTTTGAACTGTGTAGTACTGAGGGCGCGGTGGTGGGAGGTGGTCGTGGTAGGGAAAGTTCTGATCCACACAAGACGCCATTTCATTTACTCAGTAACTATGGAGCAGTGGGACTTGCAACATCGAGTGTTTGTCTATGACAGTTCCGTGAAAAGTGGCGAGTCTATTACCGCTATGCAGCGATTGTTTCATGCGCAGTTTAATGTCGGTCGACATGGAGCTGTTCTGAGCTGTAACACAATCCTCAGGTGGATGCAAAACTTCAGATCAACTGGAAACATACTGGATAAGAAGCATCCTGGCCCGAGACGCAGAGTAACGACGCCAGAAAATGTTGAAAGGGTAAGGCAAGCAGCAGTCAGAAGCCCAGGATGGACAGCTAGATGTCATGCGAGTGAGTTACGAATCAATCGTGAATCGGTTAGACGAATTTTGCATAAAGAATTAAAACTCCACCACTACAAAATCCTTAAGGAAACTGATTTTGCTGTACGAGAACACTTCACTTACAGAATGTGAGTGATTTTGGGATCGAATGAAAATGAAATTTTATTGATGAGAGATGAAGTTCATTTTCATTTAAACGGGACCGTGACTAAGCAAAACCTATGTTACTGGGCTCCAGAGCATCCTCACCTTATCCACCAGTGTCCTCTACACTCAGAAAAAGTAACAGTCTGGTGTGCTCTTGGCTCTGTTGGCATTATTGGACCTTATTTTTTTGAAGAGAACAGTGCCACAGTTACTGTTAATTCGGTTCGTTACATTTGTAAGCTTGAAACATTCTTGAAACCAGAACTAAGAAGATGACGAATCCCTTTAAAATGCGTTTGGTTCCAGCAGGATGGGGCAAAATCGCACACCGTGAACGCTTCAATGACAGTTCTTAGACCCTTGTTTCCTGGCCGGATTATCTCACGTTTTGGCAATGTCCCTTGGCCTCCCAGGTCTCCCGACTTGTCAGTATGTGACTTTTTTCTTTGGGGGTACCTCAAGAACTGTGTCTATAGCCACAAACCATGAAATTTGGACGAGTTGAAGAATGCAGTCATTCAAGAAACTGCTGCCATCCCTAAAGAGATTTTAGTCCGTGTGATGGAGGATTCTGAGAAGAGACTCGAGTCCTGCATTTGAAATGATGGATATCACCTTGACGGCATTATTTTTCACAAATAACTTTGTTAACTAAAATGGCAAATAATGAGCTTTGATTTTGTGTAAGTAAACATGCATTAATTTTAAAGTTGGCTCAGTATTATTTCATTAAAAACTGCCTGTCTCCCGTGTCACCCTGTATATCCATTCATGCATGAATAAATTGATCTTGGCTGTGCTAGTGTATGACCTGTTGTGACAAGGTAATTGATTATTGCACTTAATTATGTTGGTTTTTCATAATGCTATCACTCATATTTTACATAGGCCAGCTACATAATAGTTTCCATGTACATCAGTGGCCAACCCCAGTTTCATGTATGTGCAATGACAGGATTGTAGATTTTATTAAAATTCTGCTTTTACCAGGTGAGATAGGCTTCTACTTCAGCCACACAATAGGGAACATTCATGTACCATTTTTTGGCCCTGTTCTCTGTGTAGAAACCCTGGTAAAAAGAGAATGTACCCTTGGCCCATTGTATCATTGTAAAAAGGAGATTGTTGTTGCAGATCATCTGGTAAGTAAAATTAAGCTCTACGTAGAAATTATCTAGATTTCAAGTCAAAAAGTAATAGTTACAGGCAAGGACATATTAAATTTTGTTCATTTTATACATTAAGGTAAAAGAAGAAAAGTGCTCACGGACACACCAAAGGAAGACTGTCCAGCAACACTACACATAAAATGTGTCAGGGTATTCCCTGATAACGCAATAAAGTTAGCAACAGACAGTTAAAAAAAAGTAAGTATCCAATTGAGTAATGCGTGTACATATATTAGCCTCATCAGTTACATTTATGTCATCTAACTAGCTCTTGTATATAAGTATTTGTAATTCAATAATAAATGTGTATTGTAATAAAGGTTACTGAGAAATTGAAACGAGACTTGAAGTCAATGCAGGCACTGAAAAGCTATCTCCGGTATTATGTGGCTGCCTCTCAAACAAGCCGCCATAATCGTGGCACTGGATGTGTGTATGCAACTGGGACACATATGAGGTGCGACAATAAAGTAATGAGACTTATTTTCATTGCAAGAAGCCCTGCAAGCTTGCGTAGGCACAATATCTTTGACCTCGGTCTATAAGCTGCTTCTAGGCCAGCGGCACATCGATGCAACTGCCCAGTCGTGAGTTGAACTGTAATAAGTTAACACGTGTCTCTCGTCACGGAAATGGAACCGCTTAATATTGCGCAACGGTATGCCATTTCTTTTTGCGTTAAATTGGGTGAAAATACGACAACTTACAGTAAGCTTCAGAAAGCTTTTAGAGGGGAGGTTATGTCAATAGCTCAAGTATTTTGTTGGCATAAAATGTTTAGTAAAGGCAGAACGAATACTGAAGATGAAGACCGCAGTGGACGACCATCAACCTCACAGACGGATGTGAACTTGGGCAGGGTGCGTTAACACGTATGATCTGATCAAAGATAATCTATGAAAATGATTGCAAAAGAACTGAACATCAATTGTCTAATAATAACTGAAGATCTTGGTGTGAGAACGATCTGTGCAAAAATGGTCCCCAAAAATCTCACACCACAACAGCAAGAAACACGGGAAAATGTGGCAGCTGATCTGTTAGAGCAAATGGAAATCAATCCAGAATTGTTGAGCCGTGTTATCACTGATAATGAAAGTTGGTTTTTTCAGTACGATCCAGAGACAAAACGCCGAAGTCCGCAGTGGTGCTCAAAGGGATCACCCAGACCAAAAACAGCTCACGTCACAGTCAAAAGTGAAATGCGTGCTTTTGTGCTTCTTTGATTCCAGGGGAATTGTTCATAAAGAGTGGGTGCCTCCTGGACAAACAGTTAACCAATATTAGTACAAAGAAATTTTAGAAAGACTACCCAAACCTGGGAATTTGTGGGAAATACGAATGTGGGAGGGAATTTTTTTCCTCCACTCACATGACCAGAATTGGTGGCATACGTTCAGCCTTTTCTGAGCTGTCGTCGTGGAACCATCGTGATGTGTTCGATCATCGAGATGAACGTGAAGGAAAGAGTAGCTTTCAATAGCTGCATTACACGTACACAATCGGAGGAGGACTTTACCCCACAGTTCACTACATGAGGTATGGAAGAGAATGACAATGGAAGAGTGTAGGAGAAAGAAGCAGAAGAATTCAGTTCAGCAGATTGCGACAATGCAGAGGGACGAATCCAAGATGCACGTCTTACCCAATACACACTCGTGCGCACGAGCAAACTATCGATATATTCCACGTGAAGTACTCACTTTCCCAAAACGGAAGAGGCGGGCAGTTGACGTCAATTTGCTTCAGTGGAAAAATATTCGTACTCGCAATATATACCACTGAAGAACAACTGCTCATTCCCATCCAGTTCCCCTCCACCAATCCAACCACACGGCTGTGTGGAATGTGTTCCATCGAACAGCTACTGATGTCTGACCGGGAGGAGATTAACAGCCATGTTTTGTAAGCATACAGCCAAGCAGTGCACGCATAGCCTCCCACAAATAAATGCTTTGCTTAGAGACGCATTAAAGATGCATTACACAACACATGGAAACATCTGTCTCTCCTGGAACTGTCTGTCATTTCTAAAACCTACACCTAAGCTCTCACCCCACACGAGACAACTGCCTCCGATCCAGCAGGCCAAAGAACTGAGCTAGTTCGGGAGTTCACCACTGGAGGGTGCCGCGATAGGCCATGTGATCGTGCAGTTCAGCCAATAGCAGCACCGTGTCATGACGAAGGTATGGTGTATATAAGGAGAGCACAGCAGCTGCTGAAAATCTATCACTGTCAGTCAGTCAGCCCAGCAGAACAGGAGGAGGAAGCAGCACTAAAGTATCTACTTTGCTTTATTATTATTATAAATATTATTTCTGTAGCAGCATCACATGATGCAGATGGTTATTCTTCTCTCTCCAGCTTGTTGGGATCAGCACACATATCTGCAAGATCCAACCTGCTGGGACCGGCAAGTTCCAGCCCATCGGGAACCACTCCCATTTGGGTGGCAAGCTCCAACCTGCCATCCCCGAAAGGTTCCAACCAGCAGGGATCCGCACCCGGGGCATCGGTGGTTGCGGTCTTGGCCACGGAGGAACCTCTAACACACCTTTTCAGCATGCTGGATCAGGATAATGAGACACTATTGTCTGTGCCGCTTGATATTCTCGAGGGTGCAACACCGTACTGGACTCCATCATCCACTGAGCCAATCTCAAGTGACGCTCCAGCATCAGTGAAAGAACAGATGGCTAACCGCACTGGTGTGGATGAGAAGGTACCCACCCCCAGTGCATCGCCACATTTACTTTTCACCTCATGGTACCTATACCTCAACAACTAGCAGTTCAAAACGTCTTCCTCTAGGAATTGAAGTTTCACAAGACAGTGATGTGTCAGCCGTGTTAGTGCTCGAAAATGTGCCAAAAAATATTAAAGTGCGTCTTTCAGACCGCGAGTGGGATGAACTCTGTCACGCAAAAGCTTACATCGAGAGGTATACGACTATGGAATATGTTCCATCCCAATTCTACCAGGACACCTACTGAGGAGGCCTAACTGTGCGTATATTATCAAAGTATGACGATGCTACACTACGAGTTAAAAATGCCGACGGGCAGAGTATTTCGATGCAACACTCGACAGATGATAACTTGTTCAATCTGTACTTAGCGATAACTACTACAATGGAAAGACTAAATAGATGGCTCCCTTATGTTCAAGCTGTATACATTGATATCATGAACTGGCTTCGCACATCCAGCATTCACATAGAAGATATAGATCACTATGTAAGTGCAGTGCCAAAGTCTCGTGCTATCGTCGAATAAGTGTGGAAAATGTTGGAATTAAATTTACTGACGGAATACCAGGCTATTGCAATGCACCGATAACACTGCAGGATATACATGCAGAGTTTGAGGGATATAAGATGCAGCTATTTTCCAAATACTGCACTGCTGCTCTACCGATTAAAAAATGGAGCAAGCGATCTTTCAGGGTGATAATGCTATGTATAATTGTCAATCGTGAATAAACACATATACTGTAGAACGGGGTGTAGTGGGACATGTAGGGTGAAACAGGAAGTTATATTATCATAGGTATTTTGTTGGCGCTGACATCAATTGGCTCTCTCTTCTGAAAGTGATCTCTACTTACTTTCATTCATCAAAGTTTAACAAAGCACATACATAGTGTTTGAAGCATATTTTGCTGGTAAGTCCTTCTCAGATTGATTTTGGTTTTTTTTCATGCCAAATAGGTTAAATTATAAAATATCCTTACAAACCTCTTCCAGCACTCAAAAGAATATTAATGTAATGCTGAGCTTAACCTATAGTCACAGAACTAGTATTGAGGTTATGTTGTATAGAAATTGTCGTGATGTTATTGTCATTAATATACTCATGAGACTAATTAGTTTAAATAACTGCCATTGTCAGTGGTGAAGTGGGACATGGTTTGAAACTATAAAAAAGCTGCAGGGAGTGGTGGACTCTTTAAATATGATGAAAATGCGATGCAAAGTGCTATTGCAGAGTACGGGAGAAGTAGCAGAAGCTTAAGGATCATAGCTGAGGAATACGGTGTTCCAAAAACTACGTTGGATGCTATAAGCGATTCAATGGTTAGAAGATGGGTCAGACTGTTCAATGAAAGACGTGATCAAGTGCACGATGAAGAACAAAGTGGACACCCGTCTGTGGTTACTGACGAACTGGTCCACACAACTGAAGACATGCTACAATGAAGAAGGTGATGGTTTTCTTTCTTGGATAGTCACGGAGGACGAAACTTGAGTATCATTCGACACCCCTGAAACAAAACGGCAATCAATGGAATGGAGGCACACTTCACCCCCCAACGAAGGTTAAGCCTAAGCAATTTTTGATACCTCGAAAAGTCATGTGCACCGTTTTTGGGACAGAAAACGCGTTTTGCTGATTGATTTCTTACCAAAAGCCCAATAACTCAATGCACATGGTTACTGCCAGACCATTAAGAAATTACACCATGCAATGGAAAACAAGCGCCAAGGATTACTGTCAAATGGTGGTGGTGTTTTCCACGATAACGCCCGATCTCACACAGCAAATGTGACCAAACAACTATCATGGGAATTTCACTGGGACGCGTTTGATCATCCTCCATCCAGCCTGGACCTCGCTCCTAGTGACTTCAATCTCTTCTCACTCCTAAAAATCTGTCCTTAGTGGTCAACGCTTCAATGATGATGATGAGCTGAAAGAACGTGTTACCACATGGTTGAATACACAGGCAGCAACCTTGTATGAAAGAGGTATACAAAAACTTGTGCCACACTGACAAGTGCCTACAAAATTTCAAAAGCTATGTAGAAAAGTAGTCTAACAGTTGTAGTTTATTGTACAACAAATATTTATCCTGTATTGGTACACGTTTGTTTTACATAACCAAACAGAATTTAATTTATGGACATGCCTCTTATTTCAAAAGAGACGAAGGAAAAATTTAACATAGTGGCTACATTCCAGCCAGTTATAATCTCTCCTCCAAGTTGGCCAGTCATCAAAATGATGCTATCAGTGTTGATGCATGGGTAAAAGAAATGAACAAAAGTGAGAAGCCATGTGTGTTGTTCTATAAACCACAAGAATCAACAAGTGAACATAGAGACTTGACGAGTGAAGATTTCGTAATAGTGATAACGAACAGTGCACAACACTGAATGTTATCAAAATATGGGCAGTACTTTATCTGTATTGATGGAACCTATTGCCTTCACAGGTACGATTTTGAAGAGACCACTCTCTTAGTACTACATGATCTCAGGCAAGAGTTTCCAAGTGCCTTTCTAACTTCAAACAAGAAGAACGATAATGTTTGAACTACATTTTTAAGGAACCTAAACTTACAGGCTGGACTAATTTGCCCTAATGTATTCATGTCGGATTAGGCAGAGTCGTACAATATTGCATGGAACATGGACTAGGACAGTGGGAGCTCCTAAGGTATTGTACCTGGGCTGTGGATAGAGTGCGGAAAACGAATATCAAAACTGCAGGCCTGGATAAAAGAAATGAGGCATACCAGCTCATTAAATCGGTGTTAACGGTGATAAATATGTTTCAGGAATCAGTGCAGAAGCTCTGTAGTGACCCTTACACATCAGAATTTGCTTCATACTTCAAGACACACAATGAGGGAAATGTGGAGTGTTGGGCCTACTGTCATAGAGTGTATGCCGATCTCAACACCAACATGCATAAGGAGATTATGCATAGGACATTAAAGGACACACATGGTAACGCAGGGCAGATAAAAGGATTGGACGAAGGGATACCTCCATTGATGCCACTAGTCACAGGCAAGATGTTTCACTGACTTATAGCGATTGTAAAAGGTAAGGGTACAAGCAAAGTTCAGGACATTCATCATAAGCACAAAACTGGTTTGTTCAGGCAGCAGATGCGGCATTTATCAGGAAATGCCTACCAGTCCCAAAAAGATGCAAAGAAAAGAGATGGTTGCACTGCAATTACACCCGACATGTTATCAAGACGAGTGCTGGGGATTCACAGCACGAGTCAATAAATGCATCGAAGTTGGAGGTCATCACTTTGAACATTTGATTTCATAAAATGGTGAGATGCCAGCAATTTACGGACAACAAGCAGGCCGAAAATGAGGTGCAAGGGGACTCACTGGAAACAAGCAGCACGTTACGTAATCAAGGTCACTCGCTCTGTATATAAGCGGGCACTGCACGCCAGCGGAACCATCCCGCTGTGAGCTCTATCTGCTACAGCATCGAAGCACTATGCCTAGTCGACGTGTTTATCGTCAATGCCGCCACCGCATGCCTGTCTACAAACATATTATTAGCCTCGAGAATAAACTTGGAGGAAATGGAACAACTCAAGCAGTAATTTTAAATGGACCTATATTCTTTCGAGGCTGCAGAGTTAATTTCACTCTGGATGTCTTCTGAGCCGGAACATAAAAGATTCTCCAAACCTTTGAGTTCTAATTCATTTATAGTTTTTTTGTATAACTCAAGGCCCATGTCAAAAAAATGCTTGAATTTAGGATCAATGAAACTAATATAATAATGGTGTCCAGATGGTATTACACTAACTATATTTTCTGGGGGTATGCAATTGTATGACATTAATATGGAAAGTACCTTTTTTGCCGTCGTTTCAGGGTTGCACCTTTGGTAGTCAGAGATTGGCTTGCACTTTGTATGAGGCTATTTACATGAGCCATCTCTGGTGAGTTCTTGTTGCAACTGATCATTAATTCGAGGGTTTTCCCTTTCCAATACTGAGAGGGATCCCTCGATGAAACTGACCCATTGTATAATTTCAGACTCACCAGGCACTCTCTTATGGGTTCCTCTAATCCAAACTTGTCCCCGACTTGGCCTTTTTTGCAGGAAGAAATATATGAGTATGTTGAACCAGTCGAGGTCCGACATGGCTGTGATTGCTCGCCTTCGTCGGGGACATTTCTTAATTCTGCTGGCAATAAAGGGGTCAACCCTAAATCGGCATCTACATCGTCTAGAGGAATAGATGCAATCGTGGATGAGGTGGATGTGGTCGTCATTATGTTTCCATAGGATAATTTCTCCAGGGTAGACTGATGCGATAGAAGCAATTCGTCTACTAAATTCATCAACCTCGTCCGGTCCTCTGATGACAATGACATCAGTGTAATACCATCTTTCTGAGATTTCAGATAATCGCAAAAGTTCTGGCAACCAAATGATAATCATGAACAGGAATCTTCGAAGTTCGTCAAACAATTCAAAATGGTGAATATGTATGTCCCTAAGGGTCCATCGGTGGCTCCCAACTGGCAGTGTAATCTTGTAGTGATCCAGATAAAGATTTTCAGCGTTGGACTCGTCACGTGTGCTTGAACCAGGGTGAAGATCATTTGGAAGATGTCGGCCAGGGTCTCCATCAGAAGTCTGCAAGCAACATTTCAGCAAAATCAACATCTTCCTCCTCTGAATCACTTACAGCATCTAATGCTCCACCACAACGTACACTTCTGAATAATGGCGTATTAACGCAAAACATACACCAATGGCCATGCATAGTTATATGCGGTGGGCAAACTACCCCATTTACAAAATGTGGTCTGTTAGTAACTAAATGAATTTCGATGTTTGCAACAATATCATACAGTGTTGATGTTCTCCATCTACACATCACTGACATTAAACAATTTTCACAAATATGAAATATTAAGTGTTTGTATTCTATTTCATAAAAACACACTTTAATTTTAAATCTTGATTGCCAACATTGCATTTACCAAAGTTGGCAAGTGTCATTAAGCATAATGTAAACCATGGAATTGGTACACCATTTTTAATTTTACCAGCTGCTTCAATAGCGTTGGCTACAATACCAGGTATCATTGGAACATTTATACTACTAGCAAAAATATAACATTCTGGCAATCTATAATTGGTAAGGATGTAGTTCATTTTTGATACTCTATATGTTAACAGTATATCATCTTCAACAGTAGATGGCAATTCTAATTTTAAAGCATCTAATGCATTTTGCAGTTGACCACATACTGCTACTTTGGCCAAATTATATAGCGTCTCCATTATTCAGAAATGTACTTACAAATGTGGTGTTGCTGCTACTGCTCGTAAATGTTGACGTTATCGGTTCAGAGGACATGATGTGCTGTGCTCCAAATTACCTCCCTTATATACTAAAATTCGGGTACAGCCGGTTAAAACAAATCCTGTTATCAACACATGTCGGGCAACCTTTTGCTGGCGTGGGTGCTTGCTCAGATAATTGTCCTAAAAGGACAAATTATCTCGGCGGGACAGTGACGCCGCCATCGCGACCTTGGGACCCCGGGGGGCCCCATTTTTTTTATCAGTTGCTGACCCTCGAATCATGAAACAACGCAGTCATGTTTTCGATTCATGAGGGCCAGCAATGTCATACATTAATGTCATACAATTGCATACCCCCAGAAAATATAGTCAGTGTAATACCATCTGGACACCATTATTATATTAATTTCATTGATCCTAAATTCAAGCGTTTTTTTGACATGGGCCTTGAGTTATACAAAAAAACTATAAATGAATTAGAACTCAAAGGTTTGGAGAATCTTTTATGTTCCGGCTCAGAAGACAGTATATTTTACAGCCATTCTACAAATGTTTTTGAATATTATTATACTTTAGCAGATTCTCTTGCATGGCTAAATAAACTTTTGTTATTTCAATTTAATGATGACACAGATGAAGTGTCTTAATTTTTGTTAAATTTGGTATCATGGTTTAATAGACATGGCCTTTACCAATGGCAGGATAATAATTATGTACAAAATAAAAAATTAAACACTCTTTGTATTGTGGGCCCACCAAACTCTGGAAAAAATTGGTTTTTTGATTGTTTCATTTCACTTGGACTTAATGTAGGCCACATTGGGCGATGCAATAATAAGACAAATCAATTTGCTCTTCAAGACACCGTAAATAGGCGTATAATCATTGGAAATGAAATTTGATTAGAAGAAGGTGCTATAGAAGATTTCAAAAAAGTTTGTGAAGGAATTGCATGCAACATTCATGTAAAATACAAAGGAGATGCTATTTTAAGACGTACTCCATTACTGTTAATTTCTAATTCTCAGCCAATTGTATGTAGTCATCCAGATTTCAACAATGTCCGTGTGAGAACTATTAGGTGGAAAAAGTTTGATGAATTGAAAAATGCAATAAAAAAGCCTTATCCTTTAGCTTTCTTTTCATTATTGCAAATGTATAATATTCCTTATTAAATAAAAGACAAGAATTTGTACAATGTATAATTTTTATTCTCAATTAGTACAACAAATAAAACTAAATTACAATTGTTACATTTCAATTACAATTGTTTAATTTCATATTGCCCCTTATAAACAGATGATTCAGTAGCTACCCTACTTGATCCACGTTTCAAAACTCTGAAAATTAAGTAGGAGCAGAAAATGCAAAGAAGCTGCTTGTTGACATGGTAGCACACAAGCTGGGTGAAAAAACTGACAAACATTCCATAGCCATGAATCTGTGTCAGCTTCGACTACCACTGATCCCTTGTCAGAATGGAGTCTTTATGACGCATCAGTAAAGTCCACACATGACTATCCTCAGTCAGATGCTATTGTGGAAGTGGAAAGATATCTGGACAGCTCAGTAATTAACAAAAGTTAGGATCCACTTGCATGCTGGCATGAAAATAAATATGTTTTCCCAAATACTTCAAAAGTGACAAAGGAATAATTTAACAATGTGGCCACTTCTGTACCATGTGAATGGATATTTTCAAAAACAGGTGTCATTATAAATGCAGAGGCCCATGTCTGAGGCTTCAAAAGTTGAAAACATATATTTTTAAATATGAATGACAGTGCCATCAGAATTTATTTTTTACTTCACAAGATTTGATTGAAAGTTTGCAAAGTAATATTTCAGAGCTAGATCAGAAATGTAAGGACTATGGTATGAAAATTAGCATCCCCAAAATGAAATTAATGTCAGTGGGAAAGAGATATAAATGGAGGAACAAAGTTAGAACAGGTGGACGGTTTCAAGTACTTAGGATGCATATTCTCACAGGTTGGTAACATAGTGAAAGAACTGGAAGTGAGGTGTAGCAAAGCTAATGCTGTGAGCGCTCAGCTACAATCTACTCTTTTCTGCAAAAAGGAAGTCAGTACCGAGACTAAGTTATCTGTGCACCGTTCAATCTTTTCACCAACTTTGTCGTATGGGAGCGAAAGCTGGGTGGATTCCGTTTACCTTATCAGTAAGGTTGAGGTTACGGATATGAAAGTAGCTAGGATGATTGCAGGTACTAGTAGATGGGAACAATGGCAGGAGGGTGTCCACAATGAGGATATCAAAGAAAAACTGGGAATGAACTCTATAGATGTAGCAGTCAGGGCGAACAGGCTTAGATGGTGGGGTCATGTTACACGCCATGGGAGAAGCAAGGTTACCCAAGAGACACACGGGTTCAGCAGTAGCGGGTAGGAGTCGGGATAGACCAATGAGAAGGTACCTGGATTTGGTTAAGAATGATTTTGAAGGAATAGGCTTAACATCAGAAGAGGCACCAATGTTAGCACTGAATAGGGGATCAAGGAGGAATTTTATAACGGGGACTATGCTCCAGACTGAACGCTGAAAGGCATAATCAATCTTAAATGATGATGATGATGATGATGATGATGACGACTTCACAACAGTCACCAAAGATTTGCATACCAAAAAATGTATTTTTTATCTTAGATCTCTGTCTTGGTAGTGGATTCACGCACCACAGCAGCATCAGGTCGCTCACATCTCGAATCATACAGGTCATGTCCACTTGTGGTCATGAATTTCTCTGGAAAATATATACAGGGTGAGGCAGTGAAACGACACGATTTCGACTCCGGCTGACGGAGCAACTTTTGCTCAATTGTGGCAATGACACCTCCAGCACAGTTCACTAGCTAGAAATGTCTGCCCCTGTAGTTGAGTGGTATTAGTAGGGAGTTGGAGCTCCTGGTACATCTTTGATATCAAATTGATATGCAAATTAACTAAATTAATCAATTAAATAATTAATTACTCCCCACCCTTGTAGGACATCACGTGTCTTCCCCAGCCAGCTCACGAGTCCCTGACCTCCTGCCCCCTCCTACGCTACTGGCGAGAATTTCGAATTTCGAGTTTCGGTAGGAATTCTGAATTAATGCAGTAAATCAAATTTTCGCTGTACAACTCAATTGTCAATTCAGAGGACATAATATTAACAGAAACTGTTAATAACACAGGGATAGGTAGCAGAAACTGAAAAATTTAGAGGACAAGAAATTGGGGAACTATGCACTGCAGAAGACATAATTTACATTAGACAGGACAGAGATGCTCACACTTATCTTCCGATAGCCTCATATACTGTGGTCGCTTCACCAGGTGCTGCACCCAGAGCTTGTAACCACGTATTTAATGTGCAGCGTGGTCTTGGCTGTCAGGCGAGGGGTTTCCTCCTGCGGCAATGTATTGTTCGTCTTGTTTCTCCAGTGACATCTGTCTGTCTGACAAAAGATATGACTGTCAGTATTCTAAGGCAAATTGTTGTAAAACTTCACTGGATAGTTTCGATATTGTTCAGCTTCAGAGGAATATGAAATGCTTTTAGCTACTGTGTTGTACCCTACATCCTGGATGATGGTTATCATCCAAAACCGGAAGATGACTAACGGGACGAACGAACGGCTGATGGTTAAAATGCATTTTATAAAAAAAATTTATGGCTGTTGAACCTCTCCTTATGGAAACATTACAGAAGACTGTAATATAAGCCACCATCCCCAAGGCATGCTGTGCTGTGCATCTACTGTGAGCAATAGATTTGTTTTCAAAGGTTAGCAGGTGCTGCATGGGGTCTGGGTCTGCAGATGTTTGGTAGCTGAGCACCTGTCGAAGGCAATCGGCTCACAATTGTAATTTGAACCACCGTTCCCGAGGTGCGTGGCAGAAGACGTCTACCACGAACAAAAATTTATTTTCAGAGGTTAGCTTCCTCCTCCCACAGCTGTGCTCTAACAAACAACCGCATGTATTTCCAGGTATACAGCAGACGTCAGAAATGCCAGGCTATCTGTTTGTCCCAGAATGAACAATGGGCATTTTTCTAAAGAGAGTAGCTGTGTCTAATTTTCCAACCACATGCAGTCATTTGCCAGCAAACAAAGGATCTTTCCCAAAGTCCCCCCTGTCTGTTTATTCCAGAATTTTTTTCTCCTTCACAGGAATGTTTCTTTTCTCAGCCACCTGCACCAAACCTGCTTGAACAAAAGACGGCACATTATACCTAGCTGGTATAGCATTCCAAGTTCCTGTTGGTAATCTGCAAAAATAGAGGGTGGAGTTTAATGGTATATAAAGCCAACCCCCCCTTCCCCCCCCCCCCCCCCCACCAACAATCATCAGTGTTTCCCAGGGCCTAGTTGTGTCTGTGTGATTCTTGCGATATGAAATGGCCAGGCAGTGGTGGTGGAATACAGGTAAACTTGAGGCAATTGCCATGTAAGTGTTAGAAGAAGAAAAAAAAAATAAAAATAAAATCATTAGTTCAAATTGCAAGTTATAAAATTTTGTAGCAAAATATTCTAATTTTTTGAAACTGCGATACATTTTCATAACAATTGGTTATAAAAGTTCTTTTTCTTTCAATTGCAGCATTAATTCCCAAAATGTTGGCCTAATTAGAATGTCAGCTGGAAGCTGAAAGTCACCAGCAAGCCAAAAATGTTGTGCTACTATCACGTAAAAAGAAGGTCTCGCCTCAAAAGTCTGTGTGTGGTAGTCTACATATTCAGTAAATATCTCTTAAGATATTCAAATCTTAACAAGTGCTCATAACATTTCTACTGTTGTTTTAAAATTAACAGCAGCAGCAGCAGCAGCTGGAAGCCAGTAAGCCGCAGAGGTTGTGCTACCATCGGGAAGCCAAAATGCAGAACAAGAACGTAAGTAAGTTTGTAATATACTGCGTTAGACTTTTTTTCATTGTATGCAGTTGTGTGAGGCATATATTCTCCATTGTTGTAGATGTCACTATGGAGCAAGAAGAGGATGCGAACCTCGCAGGGGTATGCATCGACAATAATGATCAGGAGTTGTAACTTCCATCTGGAGGATAAAAAATTATACAGTGATGTGGTTAACTGTCATATCTGTGGGCTGCTGTTAGAAAAGCTGTAACTCCCCACAGAGATCATTGTCATCTTACAGGGAAGTTCCACAGAACAGCTCACAACATATGCAATTTGCAATATCAGTTACCAATGTACACACTTGTATTATCGGCTTGGGCTGCACTGGGCATTGGCTTGCAATGTTCACTCATGTTAACGTACCTATGCAATGCCTAGGCAATGTTGTTATCATCGCCGTTAGCTGCGCATTATGCCTGAGTACAAGGCTTTGAGAGCCATAGACATTGACTTGGCTGGGCAATTCAATAAGCAGCAGCTTATTGGAGGTCCAAATGTGTTTCGAGGGCTGATGCTGCAGTTCACTTGTGAAGTGAATGCTGTCTTCGGAGGTAGTACCTGGTTGACCTTGGCTGTTATGGAAATTTTCCAAATTGGATATCGACTAAAGTAATTGCAAGTCTGCCACCGAACTGTGTTATTGTTATGGACGACACTTCATATCACAACAATATGCATAACAAAGATCCAACTAGGCCCTTGAATATTTTTCACTGAGAAAAATAAAATTATTTGATTTAAATAAACAAGAGATGCCTGAAGACAAAGTATTTGAAATTAATAAACTACATGAACCTCATGGAGACATTCTGCTGCAACTTCCACCATACAACTGTGACATAAATCCAATTGAACTGGCGTGGGCAAAACTCAAAAATTTCGTCAGTGGAAGACATATTCTTCGAGATATTTGCGTGAAGACGTTACTGCAGTTTGTGAAAGAGGGTATGCAGCAATTTTCTGAGTTTCCGTTTTTTATTCCAAACTAAATTTTTCAATAACCGAGAAACAAGCACATACAAACACTTGTCAATTGTTACAGGGTTTGAAACGATAACTGAAGATTATTGAAATAAATACTGCCTCCACATAGAGAAACTTGAAAGAGAGTAACAGGTTAAGGACAGGATTATTGAATACATACTAGACGCCATAGTTTTTAATTTGAAAAGTGACAACAACAACACTGTTGATGACAACCTCTAAAATACGATGTACGTAAACAGGCAATGTATAATTACTTAAAAAATATGTTGTGTATGTTTTCAAACCTGACCCGTTCATGCACTATGAAGTTTGTTTTGGGAGAAATGTACTACATGTTAGTAAAAGTGTTAAATAGTTTTCCATGATAAATGCAGTCAAATGGGGTCTAAAGCAATAAATACCTTTATCACCAATTGTACAAAATCACCAATAAGCTAAGAACTTTATGGTAAAATTAATTAATTCATCGCTAATAGCATGTGACTGAATAACAGAAAACCTTTTTATGCTCATGGAACAGCAGCATCTGAATGTATTCTGTAACTAAATCTCCCTCTCCCCCCCCCCCTCCCCCCCCCCCCCCCCCCCCCATGAACCATGGACCTTGCTGATGGTGGGGAGATTTGCGTGCCTCAGCGATACAGATAGCCGAGCCGTATCGTAGCAACCTTTTCAGTAGTTGCAGGGGCAACAGTCTGGATGATTGACTGATCTGGCCTTGTAACACTAACCAAAACGGCCTTGCTGTGCTGGTAATGCGAACAGCTGAAAGCATGGGGAAACTACAGCTGTAATTTTTCCCTGAGGGCATGCAGCTTTACTGTATGGTTAAATGATGGCGTTCTCTTGGGTGAAATATTCCGGAGGTAAAATAGTCCCTCATTTGGATCTCCGGGTGAAGACTAAGGAGGACGTAGTTATCAGGAGAAAGAAAACTGGCGTTCTACGGATCAGAGTGTAGAATGTCAGATCCCTTAATCGGGCAGGTACGTTAGAAAATTTAAAAAGGGGAATGGATAGGTTAAAGTTAGATATAGTGGGAATTAGTGAAGTTTGGTGGCAGGAGGAACAAGACTTTTGGTCAGGTGAATACAGGGTTATAAATACAAAATCAAATATGAGTAATGCAGGAGTAGGTTTAATAATGAATAAAAAAAATAGGAGTGTGGGTAAGCTACTAGAAACAGCACAGTGAATGCATTGTTGTGGCCAAGATAGACACGAAGCCCATGCCTACTACAGTAGTACAAGTTTAATATGCCAACTAGCTCTGCAGATAAAGAAATTGATGAAATGTATGATAAGATAAAAGAAATTATTCAGGTCGTGAAGGGAGATGAAAATTTAATAGTCATGGGTGACTGAAATTCGAGAGTAGGAAACGGGAGAGATGGAGACATAGTAGGTGAATATGGATTGGGCGTAAGAAATGAAAGAGGAAGCCGCCTGGTAGAATTCTGCACAGAGCATAGCTTAATCATAGCCAACACTTGGTTCAAGAATCATAAAAGAAGGTTGTATACATGGAAGAATCCTGGAGATACTAAAAGGTATCAGATAGATTGTATAATGGTAAGATAGAGATTTAGGAACCAGGTTTTAAATTGTAAGACATTCCAGGGGCAGATGTGGACTCGGACCACAATCTATTGGTTACGAACTGCAGATTGAAACTCAAGAAACTGAAAAAAGGTGGGTATTTAAGGAGATGGGAGCTGGATAAACTGACTAAACCAGAGGTTGTACAGAGTTTCAGGGAGAGCATAAGGGAATGATGGACAGGAATGGGGGAAAGAAATACAGTAGAAG
This sequence comes from Schistocerca serialis cubense, assembly GCF_023864345.2. Classification (NCBI taxonomy): domain Eukaryota; kingdom Metazoa; phylum Arthropoda; class Insecta; order Orthoptera; family Acrididae; genus Schistocerca; species Schistocerca serialis. The sequence continues at coordinate 140,426,401 of NC_064649.1, read as the reverse complement.
AAGAATGGGTAGCTCTGAGGGATGAAGTAGTGAAGGCAGCCAAGGATCATGTAGGTAAAAAGACGAGGGCTAATAGAAATCCTTGGGTAACGGAAGAAATATTGAATTTAATTAATGAAAGGAGAAAATATAAAAATTCACTAAATGAAGCAGGCAAAAAAGAATACAAACGTCTCAAAAATGAGATCGACAGGAAGTGCAAAATGGCTAAGCAGGGATGGCTAGAGGGCAAATGTAAGGATGTAGAGGCATGTCTCACTAGGGGTAAGATAGATACTGCCTACAGGAAAATTAAAGAGACCTTTGGAGAAAGGAGAGCCACTTGTATGAATATCAAGAGCTATGATGGAAACCCAGTTCTAAGCAAAGAAGGGAAAGCAGAAAGGTGGAAGAAGTATATAGAGGGTCTATACAAGGGTGATGTACTTGAGGACAATATTATTGAAATGGAATAGGATGTATATGAAGATGAAATGGGAGATACGATACTACATGAAGAGTTTGACAGAGCACTGAAAGACCCGAGTCGAAACAAGGCCCTGGGAGTAGACAACATTCCATTAGAACTACTGACGGCCTTGGCCATCTGGTGAGCAAGACGTATGAGACAGACGAAATACCCTCAGACTTCAAGAAGAATATAATAATTCCAATCCCAAAGAAAGCAGGTGTTGACAGATGTGAAAATTACCGAACTATCAGTTTAATACGTCACAGCTGCAAAATACTAACGCGAATTCTTTACAGAGAAATGGAAAAACTGGTACGAGCCGACCTCGGCGAAGATCAGTTTGGATTCCGTAGAAATGTTGGAACACGTGAGGCAATACTGATCTTACGACTTATTGTAGAAGAAAGATTAAGGAAAGGCAAACCTACGTTTCTAGCATTTGTAGACTTAGAGAAAGTTTTTGACAATGTTAACTGGAATACTCTCTTTCAAATTCTGAAGGTGGTAGGGGTAAAATACAGGGAGCGAAAGGCTATTTACAATTTGTACAGAAACCAGATGGCAGTTATGAGATTCGAGGGGTATGAAAGGGAAGCAGTGGTTGGGAAGGGAATGAGACAGGGTTGTAGCCTCTCTCCAATGTTATTCAACGTGTATATTCAGCAAGCAGTAAAGTAAACAAAAGGAAAATCAGAGTACGTATTGAAATCGATGGAGAAGAAATAAAACCTTTGAGGTTCGCCGATGACATTGTAATTCTCTCAGAGACAGCAAAGGACTTGGAAGAGCAGCTGAATGGAATGGACAGTGTCTTGAAAGGAGGATATAAGATGAACATCAACAAAAGCAAAACGAGGATAATGGAATGTAGTCAAATGCTGAGGGAATTAGATTAGGAAATGAGACACTTAAAGTAGTAAACGAGTTTTGCTATTTGGGGAGCAAAATAACTGATGGTGGTTGAAGTAGAGAGGATTTAAAATGTAGACTGGCAATGGTAATAAGAAGTAGTGTAAAAAAGAGGTGTAGGGATCCAACGAAGGAAACAAGGCGACTATGGACCTGGGATGCATTAGTGCCATGTGAGTTTAATAGAAAAGTTAGTTCTAACTTCAATTCCCCGATAGTTAAACAGTTCATGTTCTGGTAGTCTTTGGCTAATAACTATTAAAAATAGAGAGCTGAAATGTTATATACTGTCTCAAAATATGCTTAACTGGTAAGTACACTACTCTTGTGACTTAACGTTGAAAATAAATGCCTTTTTTCAGAAAAACTCTGAATTCATTTCCAAATTTTTTGATAATTATACTTAAATTTTTTTTAATCACAAATCTTTTCAGGAGTCTGCTTTAAAGATAATAGTGTAAAGAACTTACAGGAAAAATATAAACCTTCCACCTTGTATGTTGAGTAATGTGTACCTAAGATTTACATAAGTAATTAGCATGGTTTATTACACTTGCAACAAAAAGTACAATTAAAAGTGTAGGAGCTAAAGCTGTGGCTCAGACATAATTGTGTTTCCAAAAGATGTCTTAAAAGATGGTAAGCATTATAAGGACTTACAAATCTTATTCTTTGAGCTACACTGTTTAGAAAACTGACAATTTTTTCAAGGTTTTCCCTGGTATTCATGGGACAGTCCTCTTAAAAGAATTTTATTTTTGCAGTAAAAACTCAATCAACTGTGACTCTTTAAATCGTCAGTTTCTGTTAACCGTCACTGCTGTAACAGCGTAATAATACTGTAATAACAGAATGCTCTAAGGTGCAGTGACGCATTTGCTTTGTTTATTTACTCTATTTTAGTGGGAAGTGAATGTATCAGCCCGCTGTAGAATGGTACATAAAATATGACCTTCAGTTGACGTACTAACACATCTCCCCCTTTTCTTGTCTTTGTCTCACTTGTGAGTCAACAATCTCCACTGGATCAGTTTCCACTTGGGGCAAGAAGACTGTGACTGTCGCAGTGTATCTAGTAGCGGGCTGTGCCGTGTTACGTGTTTTCCACTTGAATAAGCTTTATTGACAAATATTTTACGCTATCGTATTTAGTGCAAGTGTGTGTGATACAGTGACTTGATAAAATGTCTGAAAAACGTAAATGTGTTGTTTTAGGACTTAATCAAAACTTGAAATTATACAATTAAGAAAGGGCAAAACTGCGACAAGTGTAGCTCTGATTTATGGTATTGGAAGAACAACAGTTAACGATATAAAACGTGATGCTGATAAAATAGAACAAAATGTGTCAACAATGTAGAACATGGATGGAGATGTGCGAACAAGAAAGACAATGAAACCTGCAAAATATGATGAATTGGACACTGCAATGTACCAATGGTTTGTACAATCAAGAAGTCAGGGGATTCCACTTTCAGGGCCTATAATAATGGCCAAGGCTGTTGAAATTAACAACAAACTTGATGGTGACTTATCTTTTAAAGCAAGTATCGGATGGCTCAACAAGTTGAAATTTCATCTTGGCATTCGCCAACTTGGTATCAGTGGAGAAAAACTCAGCGCGGATAGCTCTGTAATTGCTGACTTCCGGGAACAACATAAAAAAAAAAAAAAAGTTTACAATTGTGATGAAACTGGGCTTCATTGGAAGACTTTACCACGAAAGACATTAGCATCACTCTCTGAAAAATCTGCTCCAGGTTTCAAAGTATAAAAAGATCGCATCACTGCTATGGTTTGGGCAAATGCAACCGGCAATCATAGGCTACTCCTACTTGTGATTGGGAAATCAAGAAAACCTCGTGCATTCAAGAATTTGAATTTGAATGCTCTCCCTGCACAATACTACGCCCAGAAGAGTGCTTGGATGGATCAATCAATTTTTTCTGACTGGTTTCACAAACAATTTGTACCTCAAGTTAGAGCACATTTGGCTGAAAAAAGGTTGCCACAGAAAGCGCTATTTCTATTAGACAATGCCCCAACGCACCCTACCTGTGAAATGAAAAGTGATGACGGCAACATAACATGTCTCTTCCTTCCAGCAAACAAAACTTCACTTATACAGCCCACGGATCAGGGAATCATCGAAAACATGAAACGCTGTTATAGAAAAATATTTATCGAAAGTTTGCTCTCATCTGATGAATCAACATCTGTAAAACAGTTTTGGAGGTCTTACAGTATTAAAGATGCCATTTTCAATGTTGCCAGTGCATGGAGTGATTTGTCAGTGTCAAATCTCAAGAACGGCTGGAATAAACTTTGGCCTCAACCTAGAGGTGAAGAGTCGGAGGAACCAAGTGTGTGAGTTGACGAGATGGTCAATTTGTGCAATAATTTACGAATCAGCACAAATTTGACATCAGAAGTAGTATAATAGTGGTTAGAGTGTGACAAAGTGGAAGGGGGGTTTTTAAAGTTTGAGTGATGACGAAATTGTTGCCAGCGTAAGTGCCACTGAAGAAGAAGAAGAAGAAGAAGAAGAAGAAGAAGGGGCTGATGAAGACGAGTGTTCAAACCATGAAGAAAAACAAACTATTAGCCATTCAGAGGCCGAAACAAGGCTGTCCAAGTGTATAGAATGGTTTGAAAGTCAAGAAGAGGCTAATGCAACGCAGGCACTACTGCTCCAAAAAATACAAAATATTGCCGCGGTGAAAGCTCGAACGTCAAAAAGGCAGAAGAAATTGATTGTCTATTTCCAAGCTAGATAAACTATTTCACCTGTAAGTTTATAGTACAGTACAGTACTGTACATTATGTATTTTGCAACTTTTGTAGTTACTGTACGGATGTTTTTATCATGTAATAAACAGTTTTATTTGCTATTACAATCGTGTTTAGTTTGTTTTCGCTCCGAAATATTATTATATTACTGTGAGAGTGATATGTGTGTATACATAAAATAATTGACTGAGGTTATGTTCTGGAGGAATACAGTGTTCCTGTTATCCGTCTATTCGCTCAACCGTCACGACCACGGTCCCAAAGATGACGGTTAATCGAGTTTCCACCGTACTTGTGCAGGAAACCCAAGATTCAGTCTGACGAAAGGAAACAGAGATCAGATTTTTCTGATCTCCGTTCTCCATAGAAAGCACAAGCCACAGAGTGCATACTCGGTCCCATGAATCAAGAAAAATACATGGTTCTCTTCTAGAGCACCTGATTTGCAACATCAAGCTATGTTTTGTTTTTTTATGCATCTGTAGACAATAGCAATTGGTAATCTAGCACAAACTAACAAAAGTATGCACATCATTTATAATGTCACATTATTTAGTTGTAAAATGGTTACCACATTTTGCTCTGATATTTAAGATGGTTTGTGTATGTAGTTCAGTCATTAATGGTTAAAACATCTCAAGTTGCTTTTTATATTATAGATTTCTTCAAAGTATACAGAGTTACATTTCTACATTGCTTATTGTACTATGTTACATTATACAGTACTAAATGTGCTCTTTCTCACATCAGGTTAACAATATTGAACACTTCTGTCATTTATATGTAACTTCCAGTAGTCAACAGTATAACTACTCTTCTGTAATACCTAAGCATTTGTTTTATCTTTGACCCCGTAAGAAAGCTTATTACACAATTCCTTTCTTTACATTCTACACAGATATTATTGCTTTTCTTTTCTCTGTTGGGTTGTAAATCATGATTAAATGTGGTCTCAAATTTCTGTGTCGACCTGTTGGTCAGTTACTGTTAAATGATTTTCTATATATAAAGTGCTATGAATACTGTACATTCCTTTATTAAACACACACACTAATTATAAGCCTGCCGAGATGCTCCACAGTGGAAACAAAAACACTGAGTTTTGTAGTTAGGCTGTCTTCTCAGCCTTATTTTACAGATTCATCGATATGTTGGTCAAATACACCTAAAAATGAAATATCTGAAGAACGCATTACTATATCTTTTTGGTGGATTTTAGTACATCTTTAGAAAACTTACATATGGCCAGGAGAGCGGTGTGCTGACCACATGCCCCTCCATATCCGCATCCAGTGATGCCTACGGGCTGAGAATGAGACAGCAGCCAGTCGGTACTGTTTCCTTCATGGCAGCTGCCGGTCTATACATGTCACACCATTTTACTTCCATGTTAAAGTGCTACCTACTCAAGATGTTGGTTGCCATCCCCCTTATCTGTAGAGTGGAAACAAAAGCATTTGCAAGTCAGACCATCTGAACAGTTGACCTGCTCAAAAGTACTTCGCAAAAATTGTTTAAATACTTTCTGTGACTGACGATCACGCATTTGAGTAGGCTTCTGTGACTTATTTTTCAGCTGTGTGTTATTGTTTTGAGTACCTTCATTTATTAAGGACTCAAACATACACTCCTGGAAATGGAAAAAAGAACACATTGACACCGGTGTGTCAGACCCACCATACTTGCTCCGGACACTGCGAGAGGGCTGTACAAGCAATGATCACACGCACGGCACAGCGGACACACCAGGAACCGCGGTGTTGGCCGTCGAATGGCGCTAGCTGCGCAGCATTTGTGCACCGCCGCCGTCAGTGTCAGCCAGTTTGCCGTGGCATACGGAGCTCCATCGCAGTCTTTAACACTGGTAGCATGCCGCGACAGCGTGGACGTGAACCGTATGTGCAGTTGACGGACTTTGAGCGAGGGCGTATAGTGGGCATGCGGGAGGCCGGGTGGACGTACCGCCGAATTGCTCAACACGTGGGGCGTGAGGTCCCCAGAGTACATCGATGTTGTCGCCAGTGGTCGGCGGAAGGTGCACGTGCCCGTTGACCTGGGACCGGACCGCAGCGACGCACGGATGCACGCCAAGACCGTAGGATCCTACGCAGTGCCGTAGGGGACCGCACCGCCACTTCCCAGCAAATTAGGGACACTGTTGCTCCTGGGGTATCGGCGAGGACCATTCGCAACCGTCTCCATGAAGCTGGGCTACGGTCCCGCACACCGTTAGGCCGTCTTCCGCTCACGCCCCAACATCGTGCAGCCCGCCTCCAGTGGTGTCGCGACAGGCGTGAATGGAGGGACGAATGGAGACGTGTCGTCTTCAGCGATGAGAGTCGCTTCTGCCTTGGTGCCTATGATGGTCGTATGCGTGTTTGGCACCGTGCAGGTGAGCGCCACAATCAGGACTGCATACGACCGAGGCACACAGGGCCAACACCCGGCATCATGGTGTGGGGAGCGATCTCCTACACTGGCCGTACACCACTGGTGATCGTCGAGGGGACACTGAATAGTGCACGGTACATCCAAACCGTCATCGAACCCATCGTTCTACCATTCCTAGACCGGCAAGGGAACTTGCTGTTCCAACAGGACAATGCACGTCCGCATGTATCCCGTGCCACCCAACGTGCTCTAGAAGGTGTAAGTCAACTACCCTGGCCAGCAAGATCTCCGGATCTGTCCCCCATTGAGCATGTTTGAGACTGGATGAAGCGTCGTCTCACGCGGTCTGCACGTCCAGCACGAACGCTGGTCCAACTGAGGCGCCAGGTGGAAATGGCATGGCAAGCCGTTCCACAGGACTACATCCAGCATCTCTACGATCGTCTCCATGGGAGAATAGCAGCCTGCATTGCTGCGAAAGGTGGATATACACTGTACTAGTGCCGACATTGTGCATGCTCTGCTGCCTGTGTCTATGTGCCTGTGGTTCTGTCAGTGTGATCATGTGATGTATCTGACCCCAGGAATGTGTCAATAAAGTTTCCCCTTCCTGGGACAATGAATTCACGGTGTTCTTATTTCAATTTCCAGGAGTGTAGATTCATCCTTAGCTGATATGTCTGAGAAAATTGCACCTGTACTGTTTGAGATTTAGAATCATTTAGATTCACACAGTTTGTACTTACATCCAGACCAGTCATTTTTAAATGCTGAGATAGATTGTTTAACTTAATCTCCATTGAAATAGGCCAGTAAAAAAATTTTGAACTGAGGGTGTTCCGTTTATCTGGCGATTGCCTGCCCAGGGTATCGCAGGCTGGCCACAGAAACCTCACCTGCCGGTCGAATGGATCTCGTGGGACAGCGCTATGCCCTCCCCGTTCATTTTTGTGGATTTCAGCCTGAAGGCCGTACAGACATACGTACCCTGTCGGCCAGTGTCATGCAAGCAGTGAAACAGGCATCAAGAGTATAACACTGAAGTTTGCAAACGCAACAATGAGCAGAGCGAGTTATTCAATTCCACAATTACTTGAGATTCATATGTGCTTACTGAGTGCATCCGTACTGTTCAGGGACTGAACAAAAGTTTCCAGAAGTTCGAGTTTCAAGTGGTGATGCAGCTCACAAATAAGTGAACAAATTTCGTGAATCAGGAAGTGTTCAAGACAAGAAGCGTAAACGACAACGTACTGTGCTGACAGAAGCTCATCTCGATGTTGCATACACCAGGAAAATTCCCCTAAAAAGTCTCTTTGACGTCTTTCGCAGCAAACACAAATGTTGTGCACCTCTGTACAAAGAGGTGATAAGCTGCTTGGGCTAAGGCACTATAAAGTATCCCTAGTACAAGAACTTTGAACTAATGATCTGCGCACAGGGTTGAGTTTTGCGAATGGGTTTTAAAACAAGTGCATCAGTGTGAAATGGATCCCTACCTCATTCTGTTATCAGATGAGCCTCGGTTCTATTTACAAGGGTATGTTAATTTCCAAAACTGTCAACACTGGAGTGCAGGTGGATCTATTGTGTTTCATGAGAAATCCCTTCATAATCAGAAAATGTGGTTGTGGTGCGCAGTTACTGGTGACAGAATAATAGGCTAAATTTTTTTTAATGACACACTTACAAGTGAAAGATACATGCACAACTTTTTAACACCATTTTTTAGTGAACTGAGTGAAAGAATGAAGTTTTGCATTTTTTCAACAGCATTCGGCAAGCTTTACATTTTTCAAGGTGATTCGGTAAAGGCTCATACGGCCAACATTTCTTTGCACGTTGTTCATGAGAAGTTTGGGGAAAGATTGATTAGTATCATTATCTACCTCGCTAGAAGTTCTGATTTAACTCTTGTGATTTTTATTTGTGGGGTGCACTGAAGGACAACGTTTGCACAACAAATCCTCACACGATAGAGGACCTCAAAGATAATATCCGTAAATCAATTAATTCAATATCTCGGAGAGAATTACATTATGGGATTAATAATTTCTTGAGCAGATGTCAGAAATGTGTGGAAAATAACGGCAGGCAGCTCCAGCACCTCCTTGCGTGACATGGGTGAGTACAAAATTTATTTGCTTGTATTTTAAATGTAGTTATGTCATACCACAGCAGTAGAGGGCGACATGGCATCCGATTGCCAGGCAATGGAGCACTCACTGCCCAGCATCTACTGCATTGCACAGGCGGTCACAGATAAATGGAACACCCAAAATATTTTGTTAACCTGAAGGCAATATTATGGAAGGGGAAGTGGACACAGATGATGAGAGGGGAGATATGATACTGATAGAAGAACTCGACAACACTCTGGAAGGCCTAAGTCGAAACAAAACCTCAGGAGTAGACTATATTCCTTCACAACTACTGACAGCTTTGGGAGAGACAGGCAAAATACCCTCAGACTTCAAGAAGAATTTAATAATCCCAATTCTAAAGAAATTACTTGCTGACAGGTGAGAAAATTACCGAACTATCAGTTTAATAAGTCTTGGCTGCAATATACCAACACTAATTCTTTACAGGAGAATGGAAAAACAGACAGAAGCAGACCTGGGGGAAGATCAGTTTGGATTCCAGAGAAATGTAGGAACATGCGAGATAAAACTGCCCCTATGACTTATCTCAGAAAATAGGTTAAGGAAGACCAAATCAGTGTTTCTAGCATTTGTATACTTATAGAAATGCTTTTGACAAAGTTGACTGGAACACTCTTTGAAATTCTGAAGGTAGCAGGGGTAAAATACAGGGAGCCAAAAGCAATTTACAATCTGTACGGAAATCAGACAGCAGTTACAAGAGGCAAGAGCCATGAAAAGGAGGCAGTGGTTGAGAAAGGGGTGAGACAGGGTTGTAGTCTGTTCCCGATGTTATGCAGCAATCTGTACAATGCACACAAGCAATAAAGGAAACCAAAGAAAAATTTGAAGCTAGAATTAAAGCTCAGGGAGTAGAAATAAAAACTGAGGTTTGCGGATGACATTGTAATTCTCTCAGAGACAGCAAAAGACTTGAAAGTGCAGCTGAAAAGAATTAACAGTGTCTTGAAAGGAGTATATAAGGTGAACATCAACAAAACCAAAACAAGGATTATGGAATGTCGTCCAATCAGGTGATGCTAAGGGACTCAGATTAGGAAACGGCACACACAAAGCAATAGATGAGTTTTGCTATTTGGAAAGCAAAATAACTGATGATGGCTGAAGTAGAGAGGATATAAAATATGTAGGCTGATAATGGAAAGAAAAGCTTTCCTGAAGAAGAGAAATTTGTTAACATCAAATATAGATTTAAGAATTAGGAAGTCTTTTCTGACGGCATTTGTCTGGAGTGTAGCTATGTATGGGAGTGAAACATGGACGATAAAGAGTTTAGAAGCTTTTAAAATGTGGTGCTAGAAAAGAATGCTGAAGATTAGACTGGTCGATCACATAACTAATGAAGTACTGAATAGAACTGGCAAGAGAAGGAATTTGTGGCACAACTTGACCAGAAGAAGGGATTGGTTGATAGGAACATTCTGAGACATCAAGGGAACACCAATTTCGTGCTGCAGGGGGGGGGGGGGGGGGGTAGAGAGAGAGAGAGAGAGAGAGAGAGAGAGAGAGAGAGAGGGGGGGGGGGCTGGGGGAGTGTGTGTGTGTGTGTGTGTGTGTGTGTGTGAAAAAATCGTAGAGGGAAACCAATACAGTAAAAGCTCATTCAGAAAGAAAGATGTAGGTTGCAGTAATTATTCAGAGACGAAGAAGCTCCCTCAGAATAGAGTAGCATGGAGAGGTGCATCAAACCAGTCTTCGGACTGAAGATCACAACATATTTCTGAACACATTTCATTCATTTTAATTTAACCCTTTCATGGCTACAGGCGTACATGTATGCTTGGCAGGTAGAAAGGCAGCACGGCTACAGGTGTAGATGCACGCCCAGCAGGCACGAAGTCCAGACGGCTAATGGCATCCGTATACGCCCAAGCTCGGGAGCAGGTAAACGTACACAATAAAACAACTACTCGCTGTTGTCTGCATTTCTGACAACAGTGTCATTATCTGGTCTTCTTTGAAATGTAGGAAAGGACTTTAGTTTCCACCTTCCCTGGGCCCATTCTGCTTACGAGTCCAACATTCGGCCAGTGCTCTTTGTGTTGCAGGTGAGACGACAGCGTTTGCTTGTGTAGCCTTTACCGTGTCCGGACAAAATTTATACGACAAGGAAATCACGGATATTCCTACGAATAGCAGCGACGAAGACTGTAATACAGTAGAATGGGGTAAAGTGGATCAAAGACACATTACTGTACTACATCACTGCCGTCCAGGTGACAGGAGAGAGCAACACCAACTCTGAGACCTACACAGCAGACTGTGACCTGTATGTTTGTTACCTGTGTCTTAAGAAATTATCATCTTAGTGTACATTTAAAGATTTGCGATTTCAACAAAATCACACTGATACAGTGCCCACAGGTTGGTAGCTACATCTACTTTTCAACTGAATTCTATCAAAGCAATACTATATCTAGAATGTATGTGAAACTCACTTTCTTGGCTTAGGTTATCTATTAGTTATTGTGCCAAACATGACTTTTTTGTAATTCCAGGCATAAAGTGGATCATGCCCTGAAAATACATGAAGCAGCTTGGAGCAAAAGGAAAAAGGAATTATAATGAAGCTTGTTCAAACAAATTTCGGGCTTGCAGCCGGTCGTCATTCAATACTTCGCACGATATTTCAACTGGGCACCTGCCAGTCATCTTCAGGTGAGCCGTCGCAGACTGGCGAAAACGTCCTCCGCTGTGCAATATATTTCCTGTTGATATCACTGCTTTGTTCAGGCACGCACTTTCCTCAACTTATTTTATGTTTAATCAAGAATATTTTGAACAGACTGACGGTGTCGCCATGGGTAGCCCCCTGTCTCCTTTGGTCGCCAACCTTTTTATGGAGGATTTTGAAGAGAGAGCGCTTGAATCAGCTGCCCTGAAGCCAACAGTTTTTTGGTGGTATGTGGATGACACTTTCATAGTGTGGCCTCATGGAGAAGATAAATTAATGGAGTTTCTACATCACCTCAACTCCATTCATAGCAACATCCTGTTCACTATGGAAATAGAGAAAGATGGTTGTTTACCTTTCTTGGATGTCCTGGTTGGAAGGAAGAATGACGGTTCTCTAGGGCATTCAGTTTACCGGAAACCCACTCATACTGATTTGTACCTGCAAGCATCGAGTTGCCATCACCCATCGCAAACCATGAGTTTGCTTAAAACACTAGTTCATTGAGCTCATACTGTCTCAGATCTAGATAGCTTATCTCAAGAACTCGCCCATCTAAAGACAGTATTCAGCGAAAATGGGTATTCCATCTGGCAGATTAACAGGGCACTAACAGTTAAAACTAAGAAGCAGGAAGTGAATAAAGAGGAGAACATGCTGGAACAATCTTTAGCTTTTCTTCCTTTCGCTGGCAACACTTCGTTTGAAATAGCAAGAATCCTCTGAAAATTTCAGGTAAAAGTGGTTTACCGCCCACCATCGAAGATTGCGGACCTTGTGGGATCAGTTAAGGACAATCTGTTACTACGAAAGGCCGGAATTTACAAGATACCGTGCCAATGTGGTATGGCTTACATAGGTCAAACCACACGCACCGTGAAAGAACGCTGCACTGAACATCAACGTTACACCCGCCTTTTGCAGCCAAGCAAGTCCGCTATTGCTGAACATTGTATTTCTACTGGACATTCAATGGAGTATGAGAAAACAATGATTTTGTCCACAGCAACGTCTTTCTGGGACTCCTTTATTAAAGAATCCGTAGAAATACGACTGGTGGAAAATCTGTTAAACCGTGACAGCGGCTACCAGCTGGACAGTGCATGGAATCCCATCATCTCCACGATTTGCTCAAATCGAAGACGACAGAGTGCGTCGACGGCCGTGGCAAACAGCAACGCAGAGGGCGACCGAGTTCCGCTATTCCACCAGCGAGGGCGCTGCCGGCGGGCAGTGTTGGTTCAACTATCAAGTTTTCGACGCATGCGCAGAATAGTTACAGTACGCTATATACTGCGGAGCGGAGGGCGTTATCGCCAGTCTGCGACGGCTCACCTGAAGATGACTGGCAGGTGCCCAGTTGAAATATCGTGCGAAGTATTGAATGACGACCGGCTGCAAGCCCGAAATTTGTTTGAACAGTCAATTCGCCGGGAAAATTTTAAAATTCACATATAATGAAGCTTATTTGCATGAAGCAGTTAAAAAAGTAAAGAACAATGAAACAGCTTTGTGAAAAGCTTCTGAAATTTATGCTGTGCCTTATACCACTTCAAAGATGGGTGAAAGAAGGTGATAAATTAATGAAATATGAAAGGCCAACTGTGTTAAGTGAAAAAAGGAGAAATGACTTGTGGAAGGTCTTCTTCTATGTGCACATTGGGGGTTTCCACTTGGAAGTACAGACAGTAGAATTGTAGTACAGCAGTATCTCAACAAGAAGGGAGAAAGTCACGATTCACAGACAATATGCCAGGTGTGGATTGTCTCAGTCATGTCACTGAACTGTGAAATGTTCAGCGAATATAAAGAGAGCAAGATCTGGGATATCACAGGACGTTATTGTATCTTATTTCAGAAACCTAGTGAACTCTTTAAGAGGAGTTCCATTGTCTCACATTATAAATTATGACGCGACAAGTCCAACGAACTGAAGCATGTTATTTGAAAATTTCGTTTACTGAAAATGAAAACGGGTTCCCTCTAAGAACAGAAACATTTAAATTTGTTATTCGTCAGTCGAATACCAGTTGGTAATACACAAACTCCCACTTGCGTTCGATCGGGTAATTTTAATTTATTCGAAGGATTATGGTGATTGATAAGTCCAGCACATTAAATATCATTGACAGAAATACTTTCACTTCACTTTTCACGTCGAGCGAGTTCCTCTGCAGCCAACAACGTATGAAGGTGGGCGAAGGTGGTCATATGCAAGTTTATTATATAGTGAATGTGAACACAATAAAGGAGGTATAATGCACAGTGAATTTCAATAAAATGCGCGTATCCAGAATTTTTCCAATGCATGATTATTTCAAGGAATAATATTTGTCTCTATATATCGTGAAGTTTTAGCACTGTCATCTGAGGTGCGGTAGGGGCTAAAATCAGTATGTTATAAGATCAAATTTATTAGTTTTTTTCTGAAAACTTCTTAAACCATAGGTATTTTTCCATTATTTGGCATCGGAAAATAAAATCTGTGGTATATGTGTTGTAATTACGAAACTTACATAGTACTGTAGAGCGCGAATGTGTCAACGTTGATCATTTAATACGAAAATACCGCCGTATATCCCATAGTACATACTGGGACCACGTGAGTAGGTGGCGTTGGAGTAGCTCCTGCAGTCCTACACAAACAAAGACAGCAAATTCAAATTGAGCAGCGACCTGTCAGCTGACGGGAAAAACCACAGATCAAGCGACTATAGCAAACAAAATAAACACGATGGCGCCAAATTAAAAAGCCTCACATAAATGTGAGAAATAAACTCATTCTCTCTTGCCATTTTACCTGTTTTGTAGCCCGGTTAAATAACAAATGCCAATAAATGGTTTACATTATTATTTGTGGACAAATTTTGGAAGAAAGTTTTCTAACTGTTGGAGACAGTTATGTTTTTCGTTTAAAAATATTATTTTTACTATCATTATTATATATGAAGACATAGCTCTGAGTTGAACGTTACCTAATTGTAGTAAAGCCGTATTTGCAGTGCGCAAATGTCGATAGTGGATAAAAGTCGCTATTTATAGATTTTTTTCCAACATTGTAATGTTGGGAATATTACTCAGATCAGAAGACCTCGCGTAGCGATGATGTAGAAGAAAGGTGCAAAGCTTTCATCTCAGCCTTAAGTCAACTCATAAACACAGCTTTTCCAAAGGTCCGCTGAAATGGATCAACAGAGAAATCGTGAATGCTAGATTTGAACGATAGGTGTGGGACATTTAATAGTCAAGCACACTGTGAAATGTACAGATACAAGAAAAATGAATATAGCAGGGTGATAAGACAAGAAAAAAAACCTCATAAAATATTTCTTCGACCAGCTGGTTAGTTAGTTAGTTATATGTTCCATACGCATAAATACAAAGAGGAATGAATTAAATAAGCCAGAAAGTGGGGACATCGTACTTACAGCACAAGGGAACAAACTGACTGACCCATGTGACATGTATTCAACTTTAAATAAGTATTATGTAAATATAATTCAGAATCTGGGAGAGTCTTGAAGATAGACACAAACTGTCCTGAGAAAATCTACTAACAAAGTTTCAAGAACCAACTTCAAATGATGACTCTAGGAATATACTACAACCCACTACATATCACTTCCAAAGGGTTCATGAGGACAAGAGCAGATTAATTACAGCACACACAGATGCTTTTAAACAATCATTCTTCCCACACTGCATACCTGAATGGAATATGAAAACGCCTTATAACTGGTGCAGTGGAATGTACCCTCCACCATTCACTTCACAGTGGTTAGCAGACCATAGCTATAGATGTAAAAGCAAATGAAATGAAGCATTGACTAAAAGGATTATAGCTTAACCAGAATGCCAATTCTTATTTGCAACAGATCGAACAAGTTAAAAATATTATGAGATTACCAATAAATGGAGATAAAAAGAGAAAAGATACAATATCTGCAAAAGTAAGCAAATACTGCTCACAGTATCTAGTGAAGGCTCTGACATTCCTAGTAAACTTGGTAACAGAAAGAGGTTAGTTTCCATCATGCCTGAGAAAGAGTAAGGTAGTCTAATTTATAAAGTCAGTGACAAGGGGGGATCCTGAAAATATAGACATATAACAATATTATGAAAACCTTTGGAAGAAAAGAAAGTTTATTGAGTATTCCTAATTCCCTCAAAATCCTTTGTCTGTGTGTGCCATTGCATAAATATAGTATCAGGGGAAAGTAGCCAGTCTAATAAAACCATTTGTGGACTGCAAACCACAACAACATGATGGCAGAGGGTACGTCACATTGTACCAGTTAGTAGGGTTTCTTCAGAATGACTGAATGCCTCTGTGCATTCAGCAAAATGGTTCAAATGGCTCTGAGCACTATGGGACTTAACATCTGAAGTCATTAGTCCCCTAGAACTACTTAAACCTAACTAATCTAAGGACATCACACACATCCATGCCCGAGGCAGGATTCGAACCTGCGGCCGTAGCGGTCGCGCGGTTCCAGACTGAAGCACCTAGAACTGCTCTGCCACACTGGCCGGCTGTGTGCATTCAGCGATTATTCTAATCTTGGCCTCACAATCCCTATGTGACTGATACATAGGAGATTTTAGTATATTCCTAGAGACATCATTTAATGCTAGTTCTTGAAACTTTGTTAATAGACTTTCTCAAGATGGTTTATGTCTATCTGAAAGACTGTCAGTTCAGTTTTTTCAGCATCACTGTAACACACTACCACGAGTCAAACAGCCCCGTCACCATTCGTGCTGCCTTTGGTTGCATACACCCAATATCTGTTGTTCATCTTGTCTGGTAAGAGTCCCACAAACTTGAGCAATATTCTAGAACTGGGCACACGAGTGATATGTAAGCAATATCCTTTGTAGACTGATTGCACTTCCACAGTATTCTACCAATAAACCAAAGTCTACCATTTGCTTTACTCATGACTGAGCCTATGTGATCATTCCAATTCATATCCGTACAAAGTGTTACACTTAGGTATTAGTATGAGTTGGCCAATTCCAACAGCGACTCCATGATATTATAGTCATAAAATAGTACACTTTTTCGTTTTGTGATGTGCACAATTTTACATTTCTGAAAGTTAAAGCAAGTTGCCAGTCTTTGCACCATTTTGAAATATTATCAAGATTTGACTGAATATTTATGCAGCTTCTTTCAGATAGTTCTTTATCGTAGATAAATGCATCATAAAAAAAGGCCGATTTTACAATTAATATTGTCTGCAAGATCACTAGTATATAACGTTAACAGCACACGTCGCAATACACTTCCCTCAGGCATGCCTGAAGTTACTTCTACACCTGACAATGACTCTCCATCCAAGATAACACGTTATGTATTCCACACCAGAAAACACTTAACCCAATTACAAATTTCACTTGATATCCCATATGATAGCACTTTTCACAATAAGTGTAGGTGCAGTGCTGAATCAAATGCTTTTCGGAAATCAAGAAATACAGCTTCTACCCGATTGCTTCGATCCAACGCTTTTAGCTAGTGGTGTGAGAAAAGTGCAATTTGGATTTCACGTGATCAATGTTTTCAAAATTCATGCTGGTTGGCATTAAGAAGGTCATTCTGTTCAAGATACCTCATTGTGTTGGAGCTCAGATTATGTTCTATGATTCAACAACAAATTGATGTCAAGGATAATGGGCGATAGTTTTGTGGATCACTTCACTACCCTTCTTGTAGACAGGTGTGACCTTTGCTTTTTTACAAGAAATGGACACAGCTCTTTGTCCAAGGGATCCATGATATATTAAAGTTAGAAGAGGAGCTAACTGAGCTGCCAAATCAGTGTAAAACCTGATAGCGATTCCATCTGGGCCCGGAGTTTTGTTCAGTTTTAACGATTTCAGCTGTTTCTCAACATCACTGACACCAATTCTGATCACACTCATCTTTAGAATGGTACAAGGATTAAATTGGGGCAACTCTCCTGGGTTTTCCTATGTAAAGGAACATTAAAAAATGGTGCTTTGCTACTGTCAGTTTCAGTTCCTGTCTCATTCACTAGAGACTGGAAACTAACTGTGGTGCCACTTCAGCCTTCACAAATGACCAGGATTTCTTCGTGTTCTGTGAAAGATCATTTGATAATATTCTGCTACGGTAGGCATTGAAGGCATTACATACTGCTCTTGACAGCCAAACACAGTTAATTCAGTATCTCTGTACCTGTAGCCCTATTCTTTGTTTTACACCTATTATGCAGTAATCTCTGTTTGGAATTTTCTTTACGGTGACTTATACTATGAAGGTCTCCCCCTCCCCCAATACAAACAGTTCTACTGGGTACATATCTATCCAGTGCCTGGTCAACTAGTCTTTTAATCTTGAGTCAGAGTTCCTCTACATGCTCCTCCCGTGTGCTGAACATTTCGAGTTCCTCATTTAGCTCTGACACCACTGATTTTTTATTTAGTTTACTGAACACACATCTTTCTGCATGATTTAGTTGTCCTTTGTACTTTGATAATCATTGTTTTCACAGCTGCATCATGGTCACTGATACCAGTTTCAGTGTGGACATCATCACACAGGTCAGGTCTATTTGTTGCCATTAGATCCAATATAGTTCCACCATGAGTGGGTTTCCAAACTATCTGTTCTACTTAGTTTTCAGAGAAGGCATTCGGTAATGTTTCACAGGATGTCCTATCATGCCCACCACTAACAAAACTAATTTTTCCAATTAATTGTTGGACGATTAAAATCTCCATCATCAATTATAGTATGATTGGGAAACTTAGATACAAGTGAACTTTAGATACAAGTGAACTTTAGTTTTCAGTTACGTGAGGAGATGAGTCTAGTGGGCAATAAAAGGATCCAATTACCATTTTATGCCCATCCATGATAGTGAGCCTCGCCCAGATAATCTCATACGCAGCTTCAATTTCTGTGGATGTGAGTTTGTCTACTGCGCAGGAGAGCTTCTGTGATGTTTGGAAGGTAGGAGGCGAGGTACTGGCAGAATTGAAGCTGTGAGGATGGGGTGTGAGTCGTGCTTGGGTAGCTCAGCGATAGAGTACTTGCCTGTGAAAGGCAAAGGTCCCGAGTTCAAGTCTTAGTTTGGCACAAAGTTTTAATCTGCCAGGAAGTTTCATAAATATTTTAAATTTAGCCGTAATACTACAGGGCGTATCATTTATACATGAGGGTAAGTAAATTATTATCCACAATGTAGCTATAAAATTTTATTGTAATCAAATAGGAAACTTACAAGAACATCATTATTTGACAGTCTCCTTGCGATGCAACACATTTGGTCCATTGTTGTACCAGCTTCCTGCTGTCCTCATAAAAGAAGATTCTCAGTTGAGCTGTGAGCCAGCAATGCACTGCTTCTTTCACTGCTTCGTCCGAGGCATATCAATGGCCCCTTAAGGATACAGGGTACTTTTCCGGCTCAATATTATGTAAAAGTCAACACCTATGTCTTTCAGGCACTGTTTATAATGTATATGTTTTACAGATTTTTTGTTGATATAGGGTAATGCAGCACACTTTCCAAACAAATTAGAAATATTCCGAATATTTTTAAACCTGCTTAGGGTTATTAAAAAAAAGAAATTGATGCAATTTTTTTTCCAAAATGCTGTGTCAAATTGAAGTACCATTTAATCCCATGATATTTATTTGAAGGAGACCAAATTTTTACCACATATGCATACATATGCACGACATCCGCATTCAGTATTGTGGTGGACATTCAGTTATCGCAGCTTAGAAGGGGCAAAGAGGTGGTGCAGGGTCATGTAGGAATAATCACAGAGAAGGTACACAGTTCGGTTGGAGTGACAGAAGAATGCCAAATTAGAGAACAGTCAGCACAGCCGATAGCCATGGTGGCGCATCATACAGTTCACCACATAAACACTGTGCCTGGGCCTCCGGTCTCCCTCAGACTGAGAAGGTTGGCCCAAGACAGATTTGCAGACACAAAAGTTGAGTTCGAAGAGATGTTGGAAATGGGAGTGATACAAAGATCTGATAGTGCATGGGCCTCGCCTTTACATTTAGTGCGGAAGAAAAATGGTTCTGAGCACTATGGGACTTAACATCTGTGGTCATCAGTCAGTGCGGAAGAAAGACAGAAGTTGGAGACCTTGTGGTGATTATAGTTTGTTGAATGCCCGTACGATACCTGATCGGTATCCAGTTCCCAACATTCGTGACTTTACAAATAAAGTGGCTGGAGCTGAATGTTTCAGTGTAGTCGATTGTAAAAAAGCATACCACCAAATACCAGTGGCTGACAGTGACATACCAAAGACAGCAGTCACTACATCTTTCGGTCTTTTCGAGTTTTTATGCATCCCATTTGGTTTAAAAAACGCTGCACAGACATGGCAACGTTTCATCGATGAGGTGCTGCGAGGGCTAGATTTCACTTTCACCTACTTAGATGATATACTGGTGTTCTCAGCGACAGCAGCCCTCCACGAAGAGCGCCTCCAGACAGTTTTTGAGAGGCTACGTACTTATGGTGTAGTGGTGAACGACACAAAATGCAGTCTGCGTAAAGATTGGGTTACTTACCTGGTTCACACAGTCTCAGCAGCTGGCATCCGTCCTTTGGAGGAGAGGGCCAAGGTTATACAGCAGATGCCTCGCCCGTTAGATTTGCAACAGTTGCGGAGGTTCGTAGGTGTTTCAAATTTTTACTGCAGACATCTGCCAGGAGCTGGGGCTTTACAAGCGCCACTCACGGAAGCTTTGGCGGGCGCGAACACCGGGAAAAACCAGAAGCTACAATAGACATCAAAGCATGCAGCGCACATTTGAGTGGATCAAGGAAAGCCTAAAGCAAGCGGTTTTACTAGCTCACCCAGAGAAAAATGCAAAGCTAGCTATTGTTGTTGACGCAAATCAGGTGGCAATTGGTGCACGGTTGCATCAGTGGACTGCTGGTCACTGGCAGGCTTTAGGATTATTCTCCAAGAAACTCACAGACCCACAGTGGAATTGGAGTGCATATGATAGAGAGCTGCTGGCTGCGTACGCAGCCATAAGGTATTTCCGGCTTTATGTGGAAGCCAGACCATTTACATCGTTTACAGATCACAACCCGCTGACTTTTGCATTCTGCAAGCGTATGGATTCTTTGTCACCTAAACAATTCAGGCAACTGGAATATATAAGCCAGTTTACTACTGATTTATGACATATTAATGGGGCAGAGAATATGGTGACAGATTACTTCTCACGAGTTGCAGTAATAAAGTATTCAGTGAATTATGCTACAATGGCGAGAGAGCAGAAGGATGATGCATAACTGCAAGTTTTTCGGCAGAGCACGCCCACTGGGTTGAAGTTAAGAAAACTGTGTCCAGAAGGTGAGACAATACAGTTCTGATGCGATACCTCACAGGGATGGCCTAGACCTTTCGTGCCGGAGAGTTTGTGCCGGGAAGTATTCGAAGGGTTACATGGTTTGGCTCATCTGGGACCCCGAGCAAGTGTAATATTAATGACCGAGTGCTTCGTGTGGCCAGGAATTAAGAGAGACTGTCGGAAGTGCGTGCAGACTTGTCTGGATTGCCAGCAATGTAAAGTGGGACGCCATGTGAAAAAGCCAGTGGGTAAAGTTGACGGGCCAACTGGTCGTTTCGAACATGTGCATATGGATATTGTTGGACCATAGCCAATGTCTGAAGGCTATAGGTATCTATTGACGGAAATTGACAGATTTACGAGATGGGCAGAAGCAATCCCCATTTCAGAGATAGTGAACCGGGCATTGTTGACGACGTGGACAGCACGGTTCGGATGTCTGGTACATGTCACGACGGACCAAGGATATCAGTTTGAATCCTCCTTGTTCCTGGAGCTGGCAAACATGCGGGTTCCGCCGTCACCGTACCACAAGTTATCACCCGGAAAGCAACGGCACGGTAGAGCAGTGGCACCGAACACCTGAGGCCGCGTTAATGTGCCATGGCGAGAATTGGTCAGCAGCACTGCCATTAGTGTTATTAGGCTTACGCACTGTTTTCAAACCTGACCTCTGAGCATCTACAGCGGAATTAGTACACAGGGAAACCTTACGTCTACCCGGTGAGTTTTTTCAGAAGAGTACATGCAAGACGGACCTACCGTACTTGTTAACGAGAGTAAGGACTCAACTGGCCGAGCTTAGGCCACAACCAGTGACACGGCATGGTGTTAGGCTGTCATTCGTACATCGAGGATTGAGCAAATGCTAGCATGTAATGTTGCGAACCGACAGTCAGAACTCCATTGCATCCGACATATACGGGACCTTAGAAAGTACTACACCGTACTGACCAGGTCTTGACTATCCTAGTTCGCGATAAGAGTGTTACTGTGTCAATCGACCAGGTGCAGCCGGCTCACTGCTAGAAGATGTAAGACAAGAAGAGAAGGCGGGCCTGCAGCAAGACGAGGGGCCCCTGCAGGGTGCAACGGATGGTAGAACAGCAAACCAGATGAAGATATGACGATGGAGGAAGTACAGACAGAAATTCGCACGAGAGCCGGGCAAACGGTCTGGTACAAGTTTCCGCACACTTCTGGAGCTCCGCTCTTCAGGGAGGGGGTTGTGTGGGAGCATGCAGACGAATAGTTGCGTGTGCACAGTACAGGGGCAACAGCAAAGACCAGTGTGCACATAATCATTCACTCTTTGCTTTATGTTTGTTTTTGTCTTGGATGTTCTATGTTAATGTCTGGCTCATTGCGTCAAAATAAAGTTGAACATTAAGAATACGAATGAGTCCATCATTAATAGAATGGAGCTACGTAGTGGCTGTTTTTTATTTTGTTTTCAAGATGAGTTAGTTTCCAAAAAAAGGGTAAAACAAGTAGTTCTCAGTTAATAATATAATATATTCAATGCGAGAAATTACATCGACGGTCTCGAGCCAGCTTTTTAAAGTTCGGTGTATGAGGGGTACAGCAAATGCGAAGAATGTCTTCGAGGTGGGTGTCCGTCAATCTTGGCAGATATGTGTTCTTCGAAAAATTCATTTTCGAAAATGATGATTCGCATATGTCAAACCAAACATAGTGGCCAGATTGATAGTTACTTTCCTACAATTTTCAAATTTTTCTGAAACATGTTTACCTCAAAACTCTTCAGTGGATAGTTTTATACATCTGCAAAGAAATATCTTCTTGCAAGTCAATTACTCCACTTGAAGTGAAGACTTTGAAACGCTGAACAACATAACAGCCACATCAGTCCATTCTGCCAATGCATCAACTTCATAAGGAAATTTTAGGAATTGAGACAACTTTACAATTTCTGCCAAGTCTTGAAATCTTGTAGCAAATTTGTCCCTTAGATTGGACAGAAATCTTACAAATGCTGCAACGTCTTCTTCAGAGTTTTCTTTTTTATTCTCAAGAATTGTTGAGAAATGAATAAATTTGTGCCTTGCAATATCTTTTTCAAAAATATCCAGCTTACAACGAAAAGCACACACTTTGCATCAGATCACATATTAAGTTCCAATTCCCTTGTAACTCTATGTTGAGCGCATTTAAATATTTCAGAATATCCTTCAGAAAAGCCACAGCTAGCATACTGCGCTCGTTTGTTATGCTTTTTTTTCCCTGCGTATCCAAGATTTGCAAGGAGGAGGTTACTTCTTCCTTTATTAGCCAGAAACGTTCAACAACTTGACCTTTACTTAACCAACGAACATTGGTGTATTGCAGTATGTCAGAATACGCTGCATCACATTCTGAAAGAAACTTCTTGAACTTTCGGTGTTGAAGGGAAGAATGAGATCTCATAAAATTAATCAACTGCACCAAGCTGTCCATTACTTCTTTCATTGTAGCACTGAGTTTTCCACGAAGGGCAGACTGATAAATTATACACAGATACGATATCAGACCTGGATTCTGATCCCCGATTTTCCTTACTACACCTTTTTCTTTGCCAATCGTCGCTGGCGCGCTGTCAGTTGAAAGCGACACTATTTTATCATAACGAATGTTGGAATTATTAATAAATTCGTCAATAGCTTTGAATAAATAATCTCCTCAAGTGTTACCTTTCAAAAGCAATATTGCGTGCAATTCTTCCCAGAATATCTTATTTTCAATGTCGAAAAATCTCACGAAAATAGATATTTGTTCATCATCGACAATGTCACATGGCGTAGCATGGTGCCTTTTCCAAAAGTTCAAGCAGAGTGCTTTTAATATCAGTAGCTAAAATTTCTGTTGTTCTTGTATTACTTCTTGCTGACAATGGAATACTTTGAATTGCAGCGACAACATCCTTTATTTCTTTAAAAAGTGCCAAGGCTACTTCCAACATACATTCTTTCATTATTTCAGAATATGAAAATGGTTTTTGGTGTTTACTAAGTTTCCAGCACACACGTAACGTTGCTTCTGCCGATTTTTCTTGCTCACTCATGCAGCGAACCAACAATTTCGTGCTTTTTTCCATCAGAAGTGAGATATTTCTCTAATTTAAATTTAAATTTTATCTTGATAAGTTTACAAAGCAGTTATACATATCACACTTATACATTATCTAATAGAATTATATTACCTGTAGTTTTTCTTTACGAGCCTCACTGCCAAGAGGAAAGTTTTTGTGGAATTGCTGACGATTTGTTTCATAGTGTCGCTTTAAATTGCCACTTTTAATAACAGCGACAGTTTTATTACATATTAAGCAAACTGGAACCGCTGGAAGCCTATCAGGCAGTGTAAAACAATATTGTTCAGTCCATTCAGTCAAAAATCTATTTTCAGTGTCCAATTTTCGCTTTTTAGGACCCATTATTAATGTAGGTATGTATGTACAAAAAGGTTTTTCACACGATAAGTTGTAACAAATGAATAATTGCTCCGCAGCCTGTGTGCGATTGACGAAACGAAGTTAAGACCGACCGCCCACTGTGCTCTCTGACTAAAACGGCAGGTTCGGACTTGTTTAACAAATGAACGAGTGAGCAGTGACGTGTGGTGGGAGGCGCTACTCGCCGAGGAAAATAGAATGAAGTGGATCAACTAAATTAAATGATTTGCTGATCTACTCAACTAAATTTTTGTTTTTCAGACACGTTTAGCGCTGGGATACTTAGTTGGACGTCGGATTGTATTTAAGAATATTTGCCGGTCGGAGGTTCGACCTTCTGCGGTCCGTCTGTTGCCGATCTCCGAGATAGAGGGTCTATACAAGGGCGATGTACTTGAGGACAATATTATGGAAAAGGAAGAGGATGTAGATGAATGTGAAATGGGAGATACGATACTGCGTGAAGAGTTTGACAGAGCACTGAAAGACCTAAGTCGAAACAAGGCCCCAGGAGTAGACAACATTCCATTAGAACTACTGACAGCCTTGGGAGAGCCAGTCCTGACAAAACTCTACCATCTGGTGAGCAAGATACAGGAGACAGTCGAAATACCCTCAGACATCAAGAAGAATATAATAATTCCAATCCCAAAGAAAGCAGGTGTTGATAGATGTGAAAATTACCGAACTATCAATTTTGTACAACTTGGAACTACTCTTATAAATGGATAGAGCAAATGCATTATCTTATACAAACCATCATATTGCTGTGGATGTTTCATTGGCATTCCTTAATATTAATAAACGTTTTGGTGACATGATGTAACTTTTCAATTAACTGAAATTTCCAGTCATCATATAGCTTTTTTTAGTTTTTTTTCAACTGGTTCTCCTCATTTTATAGGTTTTTTTCAAATTTACCTAATCTGTAACCTGTACTTTGATGCAATTTATACGTTCTTTCTTTTCTTGGAATTGAATCACATTTTGAAACTCTAGAGCCCATTACATCCTTACTACTTTCACTATCATAAAACAGTGTGGATAATAATCTGTTCTCATCATACTCTGTGTGCTGAAAATAGGAACTGGTTGGCTTTTCCAATATTTTATGGTTTGCACTGCAACCTATGTCATGCACAGTTATATTTGCATACGATTGGTGAAAACACTGTCCACAGTACTACTACCACTACCACAACTACTACAACCACCACCACCTCCCATGTAACCTGAACAGGGCAAATGCTAGTATAATGCCAATTCCATATGTTCTGGAATACCTGTGCCTAGTGATGTTTACAAAATCTGCTGGCTAGAATTGATCTTCGCACACATAATAATAATGACAGTTAACTTATGCAGCTACAGTGCAAATGAACTTCCATTTTTTAAATAATCTCTCTCTGATGCAACTGGGAATTTATAGATGTTAATCTGGCATTTTTTGTTTGCATTTAGGTTTAGAAGATTGCCACTAGTGCATTCAGAAATCTTACAAGAGTATTTAAATTCCAAATTCTAATTTTTCTTTCCTGTTCGATTCACCTTTGCTTCCCTAAAGTGCCTTTAAAACAAAAAATTCTGAGATGAAAAAATTAATAAAAAATAAATATTGGATTTGCCAACATGGATAGTAAGTATATTTCACACAGTTTTCTTTAGGAAACTTTCACAAATCAATTTAATTTTTAGTTAAATACAGCTGTGATTCTGCTTTGTTTAACATGATGAAAACTAACACTTCTTTTAGATACAATAATATTCACAAGAGGTTAACCACCCTCTCTTACAGAAACATGTTTTTTGTACAAAATGAGAAAAATATTTCAGTGTGAAGCTCAAGTCCTCACTGAGATAGATAAAATTGAATGCAGAGTTTTTTATGGTGGGAAGGAGAGTTGCTGAGCTTAAGTTGGTGACACATTTTAAAGTGATAACTTGTGGTAGCAGAGCAGGGTAGTAAAGGACAGGTTGTGAAAATAGTGATTCTATACTTATTTAATGCTACTGCTTCTTAACACTTAAGATATGTGCAACATTCTTGCACTGACAGACATTGGTTATTGTCACTAAGTAGGCCTATGGCCTGTAATCTTGGTGATGGGCTACTGCTATAAAGTGGTGTGAGAAAAACAAGATTCTCTCATTTGCACTCCTTATCTGTACATTCTGCTACTTATTTAATATTACAGTAAATTTATCCAGCACAGATCTGTAATGCAACTGCATCAAATAGTTCTACACAAAGAAGACCAAACCCAGTAACTTGTGCAAGGAATCATTCTCCTTAGGTATGTTATACAAGCAATGTGTGATGATGCACAGCTGTACATATTGGGATTACAGATGTGTAGGGCAAAACTGTTGAATAAATACCCATCATCCATAATGGAGATAAAAATAGGACAGTTTAATGCCATGAGAAGTATCACCATATTGCGTGACGTTAGAAGAGTGGCAGTTAGATGTACTGTGCCTCCAAGAACAATATACTAAATCAGGAAAGGACCCCAGTGTGCCAATAACTGACTAAATAGTCAACCAAGGGCAACATTCTAGGGCAACAGCACAAAATGCTGGATGATAATGATAACAGCAATGCTTAACATGGTTAATTCAGCTGTTGTTAAAGTTTATTCAGTGGGCTATATACAACTTTACACATGAATAGATAAAATATATTAAATGCCATGGAAATATAAAAGTGTAAGTATTTTTCAAGGTGTTTCACGATTCATTCACAAGAAAAAGCACTCCAGTCTGCAGTGCTGGCTTTTGCAATTTCCTCCCACAACTTATCTTCATTGGGAGATTCCTGTGAAAATGGTTTCACATAGTGAGTCTTCTTATTCACAACATCTGAAGCAAAATTAAGGAAAACATTCACTACAAAGCATGCAAGAGTTTTAACTTACATATACAATATCTAACAATAGTTTACCGAAATACCTACAAGAGCTCATTAAATCAGTGTATGATACACACATATAAATGCTTTTTGATTTTTTCCCAATATGTTTACAGGCTATAATCGCAGCATACTGAATTCTCAAAGCACATTTAACAGGCGACTTAAGGCAGAAAAATTGAGTTTTATATCATACCAATGTCAAAGTGAAGAGTCAATACAGGTATCAGCATTTTTATATTCAAACAGCTCAACAAATAAATTACAAAATGTGAACATCACTTAAAAAGTCAATCCCTAACTCGTGAAATGAGTGTTGGGGGGCAGATGCGGAAATCTTTCATCGTCATCTTGGCCAAGATCCTAGCAGACGATGGTCGATTCGCTGGAGGAGACCAAACAGCGATGTCATCAGTCCCATCAGATTAGGGAAGGATGGGGAAGGAAGTCAGCCGTGCCCTTTCACAGGAACCATCGCAGCATTTCCCTTAAGTGAACTGTCACACTCCCAAATGCAAGTCAAGAGTGCTAACCACCGCGCCACCTCGCTCGGTGAGATCCTAGTGGAAGTGTTTTGTAGCTGTCTTCCTCCAACCTGTTATGAAGTGTATATCAATGTTGTGTTGGCAACTGTGAGAAGTGCTTGTATAGAGTAATGTGTTTGTATTGATATGGATGAAGGGGAAGGAGAAGATGAAACCAGGGCTCAGCATATAGCCTACTGTAATTGAATAGCTCCAATGATATCACCGATTTTAAGATTTGCATCTGACAGACACATCACATTCACTCCATAGGACACTGCCGATCGGTTTGTAATGTAATACAGGATGTTGGTGTAATTTTTATATGACTCGTGCACATGCCAGACAAATAGAGCCACTGAAAAATTCTTATGCCACTAGGTCTTGAAAGTATCAGCCTTTGAGTCAAGTGCAATCACACGTGTATGTGTTAGTGACCTTAACTGCAGAGGTAGTTTAAGCTCTACACCAAACAAGTACAAAATTATAGAGAGAGAAAAGGAAATTACACAAAAAAGATGATATTGATAGTTGATAACAGATAGCTTACAAAGCTCTATCACCATCAACAGAACAGGAAACAGCCGAACAGTTTTGTAATACAGGAATGAGTAATTTAATTTTTAGAACATTTCTCTCCGAGAAAATCAGCAGCCTAGTTAAAATATTTTAAAATGAATTAAAAACAGTCTCGGTTGTAGTAAAATACTTATGTATAACGGTAACTGGTTTTAGTAATAATGTGGCCATCTTCAGATCACTTATACCACGATGGTAAGTGGTGGCAGTGAATGGAGAAGGTGTCGTTGACCCACAAACGTCTGCTGCTCAACTGAGTACCATTACAAATAAATATTTTATTGCAGTCAAGACTTTTTTTAATCCATTTTAAAATACAGGAACAGATAAATAATTATCCAAACTTTTTGTATTATGAACTAAAGAAAAACATGCCTAACACAGTAAGATGGCCAATGTTTCAATGTTGATGTTGGAGTCTTCTTCTACGGCTAATTAAGCTGCTCTGCTGCATTCTTCCTAACTATTTCCCTTATATTAGACACAAACCCCACTTGTTTATGTTAAACTGCATTTCACTGGCTGTTAATTGCCAACGGTATACGAAAATGTAGCTGCATCGTGACTGACTGCCACTGTAGTAATTGAGGGGCAAGTGGTAAACTTGGATTCTTGCTTATGTTCATATTTACATTTGCTAAGTAGCGAACAACAACACACATCAGTGCCAAGTATCAGAGTTCCTAGTAGCCAGTAGGAAAACAATTACAATTATTGAGGCACTGCACGAGATTCCCTTATCTCCTGCAGCAAGAATGTGTGTGTTTCCAAAGTTTCCCTTTACGTTTTCTTGAGTAAGTGCCAGCCATCTGGTATACGACAACACTCTCATTATCTGGAATACAGAAAGGAAGAGCTTGAAGGGTACGACAAGCATGTAAATGGCAGTCACCTCAACATAATCTTAAGAATTGAGGAGACTGACAATACTAAAAGGAAGATCAGGATTTAATTGCCTGTCAACAATGGGGCCATTAGAGACAGAGCGCAAGCTTGAGCTTGGGAATGTTGGTAGGGAAATTGGCTGTGGCCTTTTCAAAGGAACCAGCCTGGCATTCACTTTAAAAATTTAGGAAAACCACAGATCATCTACATCTCTATGGTGAAACAGAAATTTGAACACCAGTCCTTCCAAACGTGAGTCCACCTTGTTCAATACTGACACTGATGTTGCAGCTCTAGATGTCCTTGTTTGCAAGATATTAGTAGAACACGTAATGTAGTACAGCTTTCAGAACCTCAACTTTTTGAGGCAAGAAGGATGTAGGTTGCAGTAGGTACTGGGAGATGATGAACCTTTCACAGGATAGAGTAGCATGGAGAGCTCCATCAAACCAGTCTCTGGACTGAAGATGACAACAACAACAGCAACAACAACAACATATCTGCATGTGGTCTCAACTCACCCTCTTGCAGAAAATTTGGCTGTCCTTGGGACAAGGCCCAGATGAGTGTATCACATCAGTGATGTTGAACATATAGGACAGGGACTTTGGTTCTTGAGGAAGACGCTAATGGCTAATGGATATGTTACATTGCAATCAGTAGAAATTTGATCAACAGCAAAGCAGGTCGAGGACACGACACCAAATTGCCTGCCTGCACCAGTTGCATTACTGAATATGGCAGGAAACTCAGAAAGAAAGAAGTTCAGCCGTATTTTCTAGCATTCAGAAGATAAAAAATTAACTTGTTTCAATATAATACAGGAAAACAACACAGAGCTGTTGGTTTTTATCAGTAATGATACTTATACAGATGAAGTAAGGTTCCAAAACACAAATTACCATGTCACACAGGCTTAAACCATCCATTACAGCTCACAATTGCCAAATATGGCAAGGAATTTGGTCAGGTAGTCAACTTTAAAAGTAGTTCTATACTCGTTAAAGAGATGCACATGCTCCAGGGGAAAGTTCAAGAAGATCTGGAGATGACAGTAGGTCCCAACAATTTTAACTGAGATTGGCTGCTATCGGGGGGTAAGCAGCATTGATACTAGGTAATGAGCAACAAGGAACACTGATGCCCAGTGCCTATGTGGACTGCTGATGGTACTCACAGAAAATGTAAATATTAATACAAATGTGACTGTCAAATGCAGTCTAGAAATATAGGTATCAACATCAAAGTACATTTACGTTTGCCCCTTCGGCCACAGCAATCGCACTGACTGTCCTATGTCAATCCTGATATTGTCTTCAATGATCTATTGCATTAACTTCAAAGTAGCCAAAGAAATGCATTAAAAATATAAAAGTTAAAGATTTTTGTCTAATGTAAGAGGCAAAATTTGACACAGCATATCAATCCTGGAAGAATTATTTGCATAGAGCTCCTGTTGGCTCATACAAAGAATTCTGCCTGATTTTCCATAATGCTCTCGTTTTTTTCTCCGTGGAGTCTTTCTACCTTCAGTGCACTTTGTTCCTAGTTTCTTCTGGAGTGCATTTTCTGACCTAACATTCAACTTCTATATCTTGTCTCTGTACAATGTTTCTGTCTTCAATTTCTGTTGGATCGATTTGTGATTTTCTAAGTAAAGTTTGACTAGTGTGGTCCATGGAATTGTTGACTTGATCCCTTGTCTGTATGTCACAATTCTGTTGGTGAATATGTTGATGGTAGCGTGCTGACGTGTGTGTAAAATTTTAACCTTTTTCCGACATCTGCTGCTAGGTCAACTTTAGACCAAGAATTTCTCTCACGATTTTGCATTCTTCCTTCAGTATGTTTTCCATCTTGCTTTCTGTATGCAGTGTTAATGTCACACTTGCATACAGAATTCAGACTTGATCACTATGTTGTAGTGTCTGACCTTGGGCTGAAAGGATATGCATTCCTTATTATATACATGTTGTGTTTTGCTACTAGCTCTCTTCATTTTTTATAGTAGAGTCTTCTGTACGACCTTTCCTACTTCTGCAGGTTTAAGGATGTCACCTAGCTATCTAAAATATGTAACTCCATTTATCTTGGCACATTGTGTGTAATTTTGAACAGAAGAATGCAGACTGCTGGAAAGAGATTTGCAGGGGACAGACCGCTGGAAAGAGATTTGCAGGGGACAGACTGCTGGAAAGAGATTTGCAGACCAATCCTTTCTGTACATTCTTTTAGTATTTTTATTTATTTGGTTGCTGATAAATGTTTTAAAGAATAGTTTGGATGAGATGACATGGGGGTAATTTGTAATGAACCAAATGCTAACATAAAATTTAATCTATTCCATGATATATTCATATCATTCTTTGAAAATAGCTTCCCACATAAGCTAATCAGAAAAGACACTTAACAGTCCTGCAAAAAACCATCAATCACTAGAGGAATTAAAGTATCCTGTGAAAGGAAAAGGGAAATGCATCTACGATATTGAAGTACCTGTGTTATTCTGATTATGATGCAAAGTTCCTTTGCATCATAATCAGAACATCACAGACACTGCAATGTGTGTGTGTGTGTGTGTGTGTGTGTGTCTATATATATATATATATATATATATATATATATATATATATATATATATATATATATATATATATATATATATATATAATGGATGTACGAGTACAGGTTACAGTCGCACGGTTGGCGACATACGGAAGTCCGGGTTTGGCCGTGAGTCGCGCACAGATAGCCAAATGGAAAGGCGACTACTAGCAATAAGCGAGAAATCTGGGTTCGAGTCCCGGTCCGGCACAAATTTTCATTGTTGTCACTTCATTCTACAGCTGATGGTTGTCTTCATTGACAATTGCAAATTCATTTAATGGTAATGTGTGTTTTGGCAAGAACAAGTAGATCATGCAGTAGTTGCACACTACAAAAACCTACTCAAAACTACTAAGAGAGGTTATTAAAAAATCAAAGAACATGCACATAACATCAGAAATCAGTACTTCGAACAGACTTAAAGCTATATGGTATGGAGTGAAATGAGAGACAGGACAACCAGCCACAGAACAAGACATCATCACTATTGGACTGAAGAGAAGAGCTGTAAATGATGAGTCACTTGTAGCACACGTATTTAATAACCATTTCTGAAATGTGGCAGAAAGCATAGGGACAAACAGTTCTGAAGCAAAATCAAAGCAGTGTGTCGAAAATGTAACTTCCATAAAATTCAATCGTGTGAGTGTATCAAGAACTTCTCCTTCTGAAATTAATAAACTTATACATTCTTTCAAAAATCAAAGCTCATCTGGTTTTAATGGTGTTTCCAGTAGAGTACTGCTGTTAAACCCCTCTTAATGAAATATGCTAAGAGAGATATCAATAACTACTCATCTGTTTCAGTGCTGACAATATTCTCCAAAATTTTTGAGAAGCTGGTGTATTCTAGAATAATATTAGCAACAACAGTATCCTTGGAAAATCATAGTCTGGGTTTCAGAAGGGTTGCTCTACTGAGAATGCTATTTACAAGTTCACTCACCATATTTTACAAGCATTAAATAATAAAACAGTGCAGGTTGGTATTGTCTGCAACCTCCCAAAAGCACTTTACTCTGTGAATCACAGTATTCTCCTAGGTAGACATTTTATGAGATTGATTGTATAGCCAACCACTGGATGATCCCATATCTAACTAAAAGAATACAGAAAGTTGTACTTAGTAAGTCAATATAGTCCAAGGACATGATTCTGACTGAGGAGGAATGATGTATGGGGTTCCAAAACGTTCAGTCTTAGGTCCAGTACCGTTCCTCATATATGTAAAGGTTCTTCCATCTAGTATACAAGAACAATTAGTTCTTTTTGCAGATGGCACAAGTACTGTATCAATCCAAGCATACAAACAGAAACAGAAGAAATGGTTCGTTCAATAATGTCATACGGTATAATGTTGTGGGGTAACTGATCTTTAAGGAAGTCTTCATTGCGCAAAAAGTGCCATAAGAATAATACGTGGTATTCACCCACGATCGTCCTTTAGCCACCTATTTAAGGAATTGGTCAGTCTGGCTATGGCTTCACAGTATATTTATTCCCTCATTAAGTTTTTTGTAAATAATCCACTATAGTTCAAAATTACAGTACCAGAAGGAAAAAATGACATTCATTACTCAACATTAGGGTTGTCCTTAGCACAAAAAGGGAGGCACAATGCTTCAACAAAATCTTTTATCACTTACACTGTGATAAAAATGTCTGTTGTGAATGTGGACAATATTACAGTGACTATATTATCAGGGACACAATCACACAGAATGTGACAGACAATAGGATCAGAGAATAGATTGTGAAATATTCCAATCCTACTCTTGAGCAGGTATTGTTGTTGTTGTGGTCTTCAGTCCTGAGACTGGTTTGATGCAGCTCTCCATGCTACTCTATCCTGTGCAAGCTTCTTCATCTCCCAGTACCTACTGCAACCTACATCCTTCTGAATCTGCTTAGTGTATTCATCTCTTGGTCTCCCTCTACCATTTTTACCCTCCACGCTGCCCTCCAATACTAAATTGGTGATCCCTTGATGCCTCAGAACATTTCCTACCAACCGATCCCTTCTTCTGGTCAAGTTGTGCCACAAACATCTCTTCTCCCCTGTACAACATCTCTCTACTAAATTGTATGTACCTTTAGTGATTCCAAGCCATATGGTCAAACTTCAATTAGATACAGGTGCATCAGTGTCCTTGTTAAGCTACGAAACTTATGAACTGTTAGGCAAACCACAACTGTGTCAGTCTACAAATATGCTTACAGCATACAATGGTCAGAACATTCCAGTGATAGGAACACTGAACATTGTAGCCATGTATCGCAATCTGCAGAAGACAGTTTCCTTTCAAGTTCTACGAAGTAGACAATCAGTTAATATTTTTGGTCTCTACTTGTTTGAACTAAACACTGTGGCCTATGTGATAGCTATGTCTCATTTCAATTCAAGTGACAGTATTGCTAAGCTCTGTGACGAATTTCAAAAACTGTTTGCTTCTGGCGTACGTAAAGCCAATAACTTTGTAGCACACATCATGCTTAAAGACAACACCCAGCCACGCTTTTTCACAGTATGTGCAGTGCCTGTAGCACTTTGTTAACAGGTTGCGAAAGAACTGGCTCACTGGCAAAATAATGGCATAATCATACCATCTCTGCAAGTCAGTGGTCTTCCCGAGTAGTTTATATTCACAAATTTATATTCACAAATAATCGGGAAAAATTAGGATTTGTACTGACTTCAAAGCCACTGTCAGTCCTCAGGCAGTTATGCATTACCTCGATGTGACAGACTCGTGGATCACTTAGGCACAGGTTGCTATTTTTCAAAAACTGACCTTCGCAATACCTACCTGTGTCTTCAACACACATTTAGGACTTTTTAAGTTCCTTTGCCTTCTCAGTAGCACATCAGCACCTGCCATTTTTCAACACTACCTAGATAGCTAACTACTTCTGTGCCTTCATGTGCAAATTACAGGGACAATATTGTAGTTGCTGGCTGGAATTCTCGAGTTGTTCATCCGACACAGGCACATTTGCAAGCAATACATGATGTCAAACCACCTCAGAAGGTAAAAGACTTGCAATCTGGCTTAGGGAAGTCTCAATTATTACATTCGCTTCATCCCTAACAAATGGTGAGGCTGAACGTTTTGTTCGCATGTTCAAAAAGCAAATGGACGAACTTTGCTCGCATCATCGATGCGGACAAGCCTTGCTTCACTTCTTGTCCACTTCTCACTCTCAGCCCCACAACAGGCCTTCGTTGGCAGATTTGCTACACGGGCGATGCCACCGCACACTCTTGCATTTGCTCCAACCCCTGCTGCAGCTGGAACCTACAGATTCTAGTCAGCCGACATACCAGATTAGCCAACATGTGTTTTACAGAATCTATGGCAGAAAGAAGTCACGGGAGTGCGGCATCATTACTACTTCAATTGGTTCACATATGTTTCAGATTCGAGGTCACGATGAATTGCAGAAGCGGCACCTAAATTAAATTTGCCTCTGTCGCTTGCAAAGTTCTGCCACTTCTTGTATCTTCACAGCTTCCTTGGCTTCCTGGTCGACACAACCCAAGCACCACCCTTCACAGTGGGGTCACGCAATGCTGTTTTCGGACCTCAAGCCGACGGGCATCAATCTGACACCGCATTTGCCCACTAGCAGATGTCCGGCAGCACCTGCCATGTTACCACTGCTGGGTCAGCACTGTGCCGAGGCCTACCGAGGGGCCTCCAGTTAGAAAGATGCTGTTGCGGATTCACGCCATCAAGAAGATGCCCTGACAATGGATGCTGGGACACACCTTCTGCATCATTTTTCGGCCTGTGTTCCCTCGCGATCTCAAGACGGTAGTCAGGGTGCGAGCAGCGACTTGGCATTGGCTACAGCAACGGTCGTCGCTCCAACAATGGTTCCAACACCTGTGCCGCCTCCTCACTGTCGATATGGTGCTCAGCCGTACATGACAATGGTGCGGTGGTTTGGGGAGGAGGAGTGCTGTGTCTTCTGAACAAGACGCAGCCAGGGAAAAGCACCACAGGCACAATGATGCAAGCTGGTACAAGTGCCATAGACACTCGCCACTTGTGGGAGTTTCACCAGCACCACAGGCGGCACTGAGGATGAAGACATCAAATTCGCCTCAGCCAATTGCCAGCCGAGTACAATCCGCCACTGACCGGACGACAACAGACAGAAGGCTACTCGGAAGATAGAAAAGCAGTTCTTGCCTACATGGTTATAGATCCTCGTCCAGAGCTGACTTTGACAGGGAACGCTGTCTAGTGAACTCTTAGAAGTCAACAGACAATTGTTGAAAATTGCATTTGCTATGTACTGTGAAGTTTACTTACTATTATTTGCACTTAGCCATTGAGGGCCTTTTTTGTTACATTACAAGCAGTGTTGCAGACTCCATTATTCAACAAGTCACAAAGATAAGTAAACCTTTATAACTCACTTGTGTGACTGTTACAAACTGTTGGAGTGTTGTAGAAACTTCGTTGTCCTTTCCTGTTACGTGATCATACGCCATAGCTGTGTAATAGTGGCAGAGAAAAATTGTCTTAGCAGTGTACTGCACCAGAAGCCATTTCACAAACTCACGAACTCGGCCTTCCGTAACGACAGTGTCAACTCGGCCTCCACAACAATAGCATTGAGGTCTTTACAAAACCGGCAACAAGTGTTTACAAAAAAATTATTTTTTGTTTCCACTGCAGGGAGGCCTTTCAATGCACCACAGTAACAAATCTAATTTTCAAAACATGAAAATTTATCGCTACTGACTATGCTTCTCCTACAGATTGTTGGAAATGTGAAAGAAATTTTGCTGCATAATATCGATATAATGTAAAACATTAATAACAACAAATTGTTGCTCGTTGTTTCTAGAACAATGCAGTACTTCACACACAGCAAGCATAACATTTAACTCATAAAAATGTAATAGAAAACACACACTTGACAACAGTAAACTTCACCCAAAATGTGTCATGTGCAAAACAAATTAAACAAAGAATTGTAACTTGCAGCAGCAACTCTATTGACACAAATACTGAAACAATTGTTTTTACAGTCTTAAGTTTAAACATGCACTTTATAAGGATGCAGTTAAAGAGTTTAGTGCTATTGCAAAACTAGTCTGTATGCCAACATTTGTAACACTACGTAATGTGACTTATGTTACAGTCCAGCATGCAAATCTGAGTGGAAATTGCTGCATATATTCTTGCTTTCTGATTGATCATCTTAACTTAGTAGTACGTTTCCAAATTTAGAAATTTCTCTGTAGAAAAGAAATAATACCAGTTTTTGATTGTTTTCTTGAAATATCATCTATATTCTACAATGAAAGTAGTGTACTTGAAGACTAAAATCAAGTACGCACTTCATATCCTGATGGTCAGGGAACTATTTAACATAACGCAATGCGTTCATTGTAGACTATGAATTAACAGTAAACTCTCAATTACTAGGAGAATGAGGCACAAAATTATTGACCAAAACACTAAGATGTTGACAGTAAGAATCAGCTGTGAACTGTGGCACTCACTGTTACAATTATAGTGTGACATTTGAAAAAATAAAAAATAGCCACAAACAAATTTTAGAAATTTTGTCAAAAATAGGTCCGAATTTAAAAATGGTTTGATATACTTAAAAGCTAAATTTTCCTATGTTCAGGAATTTCTTGAAAGCAGGTTTTACTATATATGAGAATTGCCATGATGTTACACACTATTAAAACTAAACCCAATTAAACATAAAGCAGAAGTTCTCCGTGGTAGACTGTTATTCTACCATGATGTGCAGGTCATGTGAATGCTAGGATGGTGTGTTAAGCAAGGCCACAATCAAGTTCACCTATCCATATCTGACTATTATTATAATCAAATTTGAAGCACTGTTCCCTGCTTGCAGAAAATAATAATGAATCTCCTTCCTGCAACTAAACAAACCGAAACAAAAATTGTGTTCTCGCAAGAAGGCAGACCCCACTTTAATTCAGTATCATACCTGACTAAGTCAGTACTGTGTAGTAGTTGTGTGTTTTAGTTGTGTGTGTGTGTGTGTGTGTGTGTGTGTGTGTGTTGTCTATCTTTGACAAAGGGCTTGTTGGACAAAAGCTTATTTTGTGACAGTCTTTTCACTGTTCCTACCTACGACTCACGATCTCCGCTATATGGTTAGCAGCAACAATCGTTTTAATAATATTGTTAGTACTGTTACTCTGCCTCCAATGGCTTCTAAAGTAACAAACAAACTGTTACCTTACTTCCTTTCTCGCATAACTTTAAAACAATTACATACATAAAATCTTGCAACAATTGCAACCATGCAATACTTTTATTGTCATATTGGCCACTGTAACATTCACAGCAAAATGAAAAGCTGAAATTACGTAAGGGGCTTAATGAAATAATTGTTTTCCACTGCATATCTTATGCATGAAGGAAAGTTTTGTAGTAGCATGTCAAAAGTCAGAAATGAGGTAACTGATCAAAGTGAAGTAACAATAACAACAGCAACGTATTTATTGAAATATAAAGGAAGAAAGAAATGATACTTCACAAAATGAATATGACACTCACAATTGACTTGTTTTTGAGCCCACAAATTAAATGCATACCGAGTGTGTAGAAATGTCATGTACTACCTAAAACATGTTTATTAAAATATTGGGACAAAAAGTATACTGATGGGTAACTGAATTAGAGGTACTAGCCTTATCCTAACAACAGCAATACTTCAACTAGGTATGCAACCATGGTGCCATTACCCCTTGTATTTGCAGTCCAAGTGGAAATCACACGAGATTTCTGTACATTTGGTGATGATCAGACACATGAGAAATTTCCATTCTGAGGCTGAGCACTGAGCTCTCAGTTGCCCACCATGAGACAAATTTACTATGAATACACTGACTTGGGTAAAATCACAACCACCAGGGTCAAGTCTTAATGTTAACAGCATCGCCTGACAGCAATAGCCCAGTTTAGATTATAAGAGCAAACAATTCAATGTTCAAAAGCAACAACAATATGTGAAATGATATTCCATCAAAGCCATTACCTCACTGAGGAATACAGAGCCGAGTTCTCTACTAGCCCTGCATCATAGGGAACACAGAAAAACATGGGTGCACAACATATCTAATACATGCTCATACTATAAAAGACTGCTTCCTCGACTATGAAGTTATGGAACTGGTTAGTACACACAAATGACAAAGTGTAAGTCACTCAAAAAGTGAGATATATTTAATATTAATAGCAACATTATTGTATGGCAAATACTTGTGAATGAGAAAAGAACACACTTTAATCTGTATGTCAACGTTCTTCGTAACACAACAGTATCACAACCTGTTGGTAGATGATGTGCATTTGTCTGTCCACCTACTTAAAATGTGTACATCTAAACAGGACATTACTTTAATCACTCTTGAATTACATGAAAGAGATTTAATCACCTCTTCACAAAGTTTCTTCATAGCCCCAAAAGTCAAATGAGTTTCATCATATTGAGCAAATGTAGTATGTGCACGACTGTTCTTCACAAATTGTGGTTGCAATTGAACGGTTGTCTCTTCCAAAACATGTGTTTCACAGACTCCACGGCATGATGAATAATAATCATGATAATACATGATAATAGTAAAAGATGGTGCTATATGCTATAGTGAATGCTTTCTTAACTCATCTGAACATCACTAAATCAAAATCAGAAGAAATATGTTATTCCATTAAAGGATACAGCCCTGAGGTGCATTAGCTTTATAATCCCAGCGCACTCCAGTTATGTCCTTGTAGAGTTGGTATTTGAGCCTGTGAACAAACAAATAATTGCAAGCAAGTGATCTAGGCTAATTACCTCAAGAAAATTTCAGTTACAGTTATTAATTTCCATT
The DNA here is from genome assembly GCF_023864345.2 of Schistocerca serialis cubense. Classification (NCBI taxonomy): domain Eukaryota; kingdom Metazoa; phylum Arthropoda; class Insecta; order Orthoptera; family Acrididae; genus Schistocerca; species Schistocerca serialis. Next base: position 140,386,818 of record NC_064649.1, on the reverse strand, counting down.
TAAGTTATTCTGAGAGAGATACTGTGTGTTAATTGTACGCAGGCTGATTGCAGAGGGTGTTGCAGGGAGTGGAGAAAGCGCACCCATCCCCACAGATTGTCGCAGGGTAAGAAGCCAAGAGGGGGGAGGGGGTGAGGCAACCTTGCCCATCTCCAGTACTTCACACTTTCGCAAAAGCCGAAAGCACACATGGAGGTAAAGATGACTTAAATTTTTTTCACAGTCAAAACTGAAATCACCTTATGTATTGACATATTCAATAAAGATCCTAACTGCAATAGTTATATACACTTATACAACAGAAAGAAAATGAATCACTTACATTAGATGTAGTTATGATTTCATTGATGGCAGATGTGGCCGTATTATGATGATTTCATCGACAGCAATTTCGATGACACCAAGTGCCAATTATTTTTTGACTTTATCGGTGCTGAACAGCAGAACCTATTATTCTTCCTCTACTTCTGCCCTTTACTCCAAAATCCTTCTTGACCCTTGGCAGTAACTAACTGGAAAGAACTTTTCTTAAGAGCCCTCAAGTCCCCTGATGTGTTGTGCCCCCAATACGCCTTTCATTATTTTCCTGTACCAATTCTATTGTGTTTAGACTGTGATTATAAGGTGTGACTGTATGACACTGTGTCCTTGCTTTCAGCCAAGTCCATAACATACGACTTCTCAGGTGGCTTATTCTCACAAATTATAGTGTACAGCACATCTTTTCTCACACCTTCTCAAAGTTCGTCAAATTCATCTGGCCGTGATAGTGGTCCTCTGTCAATTTTGCGCAGCATGGAAGTTACACTTCCATGACGAACTCATTCTTGGTTCTGACAATTGCAAACTACAAGTCCTCTCGAAACATTGCTGATTATGACATCTGGACATGGAGAAGAAATAAAAACTTTGAGGTTCACCGATGACATTGTAATTCTGTCAGAGACAACAAACGACTTGGAAGAGCAGTTGAACGGAATGGATGGTGTCTTGAAGGGAGGATATAAGATGAACATCAACAAAAGCAAAACGAGGATAATGGAATGTAGTCTAAGTCGGGTGATGCTGAGGGTATTAGATTAGGAAATGAGACACTTAAAGTAGTAAAGGAGTTTTGCTATTTGGGGAGCAAAAGAACTGATGATGGTCGAAGTAGAAAGGATATAAAATGTAGACTGGCAATGACAAGGAAAGCGTTTCTGAAGAGAAATTTGTTAACATCGAGTATATATTTAAGTGTCAGGAAGTCATTTCTGAAAGTATTTGTATGGAGTGTAGCCATGTATGGAAGTGAAACATGGACGGTAAATAGTTTGGACAAGAAGAGAATAGAAGCTTTTGAAATGTGGTGCTACAGAAGAATGCTGAAGATTAGATGGGTAGATCACATAACTAATGAAGAATTGTTGAATAGGATTGGGGAGAAGAGAAGTTTGTGGCACAACTTGACCAGAAGAAAGGATCGGTTGGTAGGACATGTTCTGAGGCATCAAGGGATCACCAATTTAGTATTGGAGGGCAGCGTGGAGGGTAAAAATCGTAGGGGGAGGCCGAGAGATGAATACATTAAGCAGATTCAGAAGGATGTAGGTTGCAGTAGCTACTGGGAGATGAAGAAGCTTGCACAGGATAGAGTAGCATGGAGAGCTGCATCAAACCAGTCTCGGGACTGAAGACCACAACAACAATACCCTCTTCATCTAATTCACAATTCGTATGCCAGCATTTACCTCACAGTAGATTACTTGGCTTTAGACGGAATACGGGCACCAGAGATGCAATAGGGCTCCTACGAATCTTAGGAGAAAGGTTTATTGAAAAAGGAAGAGACCTATATATGTGCTTCATCGATTTAGAAAAGGCATTTGACAATGTGGTTTGGGACAAGCTGGCGACTATTATGAGGGAAAAGAGAGTGGACTGGAAAACCAGAAGACTTATAAACTCATTGTACCTTAATCAAAACGTTTCAGTTAAAGTGAGAGGAGAAAGTACAAACTGGATCAGATTAGGGAAAGGAGTAAGACAAGGATGCTGTTTATCACCTACTCTTTTCAACCTGTACTTGGAAAATATGATTGACCAATGCTCATTAGATGACAAAGGAGTAGAAATTGGAGGAAGAAGAGTAGGGTGCTTGAGATTTGCTGATGACATGGTCCTTCTAGCCACAGGGGAAAAAGAATTACAGGATTTGGTGGACACCATTGCAACTAACGGAAAAAAATATGGAATGAAAATTAACACAAATAAAACAAAAGTATTGGCAATAGGAGGAAATAAGGAACTAAAAATTGTGCTGAATGGAGAAAAACTAGAACAGGTGCAAAATTTTAAGTATCTTGGAAGCAGGATAGACACCGAGTGGAAGTGCACCACAGAAATTAAAACAAGGATAGCAATGGCAAAAGAGGCGTTTTATAAGAAAAGGAGAATCTTCTGCAGCGGTATGGACAGAGAACTCAGAAAGAGACTCATAAAATGTCTTGTATGGAGTGTTATTCTATATGGCGCTGAAACATGGACTATGAGGAAAAAAGACAGAGAAAGGCTGGAGGCTTTTGAGATCTGGACATGGCGGAAGATGGAAGGAATAAGTTGGATGGACAGAGTAAAAAATGAAGAGGTACTGAGAAGAGTGGGAGAGAAAAGGCAGTTACTAGATGTAATAAAGAGAAGAAAAAGAAATTGGATTGGGCATATATTAAGAAAGAATGACGGACTGATAAAAACAGTTTTAGAAGGTTATGTAGAAGGGAAAAGGAAGCGAGGAAGGAAGAGATTCCAGATACTGGATGACATGATGGACGGTACAACATACAGCAGCCTTAAGAAGGAAGCAATGGATCGCAGAAAATGGAGAGGCAAAGGACCTGCTAATATAGCAGATAACTGATGATGATGATGATGAGATTACCGTCAATCTACAATTCACCACTAAATTACTGTACTACTTTCTCATCTGTCATCTATTTCACTCTACAAACACATGTCCAACTGTGACCATTGTTCACAAAAAAATCTGAAAATTAACTGCAAAACATATACCTCCCAAACTGACAGCAAATATCTTGACAGATTAATAAAACAACAATATCTTTCTGTGAGAGGTAATACAAATTAACAAGCTGTTTTGAAACTGTATGGCACATTAAAACTGTTCAGATCCGAGACTCAAACACAGAACTTCTCATTTGCGGGCAATGCTCTAATCGACTGAGCTATTCAGGCAGATCCTCACAGCTCCAATTCAACCAGTATCTCCCACCTACTTCTATTCTTCTGCAGAGCGCAAAATTTATTTTGGAAATGAAGCGGCCCTCTGAACACACTTGTTCCACATACATTTTAGTTAGGGCAAATAATTTGCAGACTGTCACTGGCGGATGCAATAGATCACGTATAACGGCGTGTGCCCACTTGCACCTACACACTGATTACTACAGTATTAGTAAGTATCCCCCACCCCCCCTCTGCTTCTTTAAAGAATTGAATGCCCCTACATTAAATGCCTTCAAACATTTGATTATTTTACAAATGTGTTAATGTGTTACATATTTGACATTAAGTACGTAAGCGAAAAAAAGTTTAAAAATGGTTTGATATTATGTTTAAAGTCACCAAGTGCTCTCATTATCAAATATTGATTGAGTATAGCGTGAATAATTTGAACTCCACTTTAAGCAAAAGATAGAATTATAATGTAATAAATTAAACAATCTTTAGATGACTGTATTCTCATGACATCATTAGATAGTCAAGATTTTCAATCTACCAGACTTGTATCTTTTGGAGAGCATTTCTCCACAAGCCTTGTTTTTTTCCATCTTCAACCCTATGTATGTAAACATCTGTATGTGTGTTGTAGTTTCAGATCCACTTGAGAATGACTAAACAAAAAAACTGCAAATGCTAGTGGACTAAATAAGGTTCTACAAAGCAATTGGAGTGGCCTTTTCATTAAATAAGACTGAAATTGTTAATCCTTCAGAAATATCCCTCATCAGAGCTAAGCAACCAATAAAAACACACATATATACACACATCACGATATTATCCTAGTGCTACAGTGTAATCATGATGAGGTGTGTCAGTTTGAGTGGGTGAGAGGCATGAAGGGTAGGAAGGGAAGGAGGGAAGGGCGGCTCTTGGCTGGGAGGGAGGGGGTATAAACAAAAAAAAGATACGAATGTGGCACTGGTAAGCCTGCTTTGGCACAGGGGAAGTTGCTTGTGTCACACAGTGTACTGATTTCGGAGGCAAGGGATAGAACACGGGAAGATGGAGATTGCAGTGAGACCACAGTGTGAACTGAGAGGCCTTACGACAGGGGTGGATCACTTTACTCTGTTGGGGACTGATGACCATAGATGTTAAGTCCCATAGTGCTCAGAACCATTTGAACCATTTTACTCTGTTGAAAGACATTATCAGGACTCTTAACAAGAGTTTTAATCTTTTGTATGCCCTTGTTGATTGCTCAGTACCTCAGCTATACTGTGAGACTACCGTAACTCATTCCATTACTTTTGCCAATTTCCAACATTATATTAGGCAATTTGGACTTAATCTTCATGTTTACACATTTATTTCCCAACACAGTCACTTTCGCAAGGAACACTTTTCTTCCAACAAAAGATCAGTTGGTTGACACTGACACGGTACAGTGTTTGATTTTGTTGACAGCCACAACTACACCTCTGATTGCACCACTTCATCCCTATCAACGTAAAATCCTCGAAGGTGATCTTTAAGCTTTAGAAATAGATGAAAATCAGATAGGGTCAAGTCAGGACTGTACAGAAGATTATCAATGATAGTGAATCCAAGGCTTCAGACTGTTGCAGCATTGTCATACTGAAGGAGGGGATGCTTCATGTGTGGACAAACTCTTCGAATTCGTGCTTTCAGTTTTCTGAGGGTCTGATAGTTGCGTGATATAGTTAAATTACATACCAACACACTACAATTTATAGTCCTCTAGCAGCAGAGATTTGCAACCTGCATCAGCAACTGAGTAATATGCATGGCAGGTAATACATCAACTGATTTTGAGAACAGAACAAAAAATTTTTTGGAGGCATTACTTTTCAACACACTCATACGTATGTATCACTGCTGGTCCTTCATGCTGTGTAAATTTTTTTATTGAATGCTGCTCTTCACAGAGTAAACTTCAAATTTACTAAAGTACTGATGTTATGCACTTATACAAAGAGGTATGTTGTGAGTGAATGAGAAAGCCAGAAATGAGCAGTGGACTACGAACTGACAGCTAGTAGACGATAGTAAACTAAGATTTAATGGAATGACTCCATAACTGCCAGCAACTGTCGTATTCTTATTTTGTTCTCAGTACGATTACAAAAATGTTGCTGAAAGTTATTTTCAAGTACACTGGATATAAATTATGATACAGATCAAATATGTGATGGCATATATTGCCATGTTGGTGTCTTGCACTGTCTTTTTATATAAATCCGTGTCCTGAACCCAACATTTTGGAGAGTGAAATAGTTTATAGTATTAAGAGTAAATGAAATATTGGTAGCAAATGTGTGGAAAGTTGCAAAACTGACACTTCCTGGCAGATTAAAACTGTGTACCAAACCAACACTCAAACTCAAGACTGAGGAACTGGTAGACTTTAAGCTGCAAGGACAAGTCACGAGTCATGCTTGGGTAGCTCAGGCAGTACAACACTTGCCTATGAAAGGCTAGGTCCTGAATCTGTGTCTTGGTCCAGCACGCAGTTTTAATCTCGCAGGAAAATTCTTATCATCGGACAATTTCCTTTCAGTGCACACTCCACTGCTAGTCGCACAACTTTTTAACAAACATTTAATAAACTATTGCTGATAAGATAAGGTTTTCACATTCAATAGATGCTGCCATTGAACATCTCACACAAGCCATTACTAATAACTTTAGTAACATCAATGTGGCTCTCTCTCCACTAGAAGAAGTAATAACCAGTATAAAATTTTTGAAATAAAAAATGTCTAGTGGTTATGATAAAATATCAGCAGAGTTAATTAGCGTTCCAAGTTTAGTGACATACTAAGTTATTTGTGTAACTACTTGTCTACCACCAGAAAATTTACTGATTGGATGAGATATGCTTAAGTTTACCATCTGTATAACAAAGGAGATAAAGAAATACCATCAAACTTATGTGCAGTTTAACGTTTGCTAGCTGTCTCAAAAATGTAAGAAAAGTTGGTTTCTTAACCACCTAACCAGAAATAATGTATTGTGAAAGTCACAGTCTTGGTTTCTGAAGAGTTCCAACACTGAGAAGGTTATTTACTTAAACAGAAAGGATGTAATTAATTTGTTTGACAATAAATTACAGGTTACTGGTATATTCTGTGATCATACAGAGAGAGATGGCTTTATATTTGGCCAGATTCAAATTTGCAGGCAGTAGAAGTAAGAGGGTAAAAACATTTTTTTAATAAAAATGCAATACTGTTCCAGTGTCCATGTCAAGTAAAGAATTATAGTCCTACTGTGACAAAAGTTGACCTACAGGGAACTAAAGTGTTTTTTGGTATAGCTTGAAAGTTTTGTGGGCTGCTTACAGGGCATATTTACAAACGTCTAGATACCATTTTGATACAGCTACAAATTTGCAGAGTAATTTTAAGTGTGCATTACATGAACAAATGTAAGCTTTGTTTTTTCATTTTCAATCATATACATGTATACTTCTATCGTATGTATAGCAGTTTCAGACCCACTTGAGAATGGCTTAGTAAGAAAGCTGAAAGTGGTTCTGGACTGAATAAAGTTCTACAAAGCAATTGGAGTCGCCTTTTCATTAATTCAACAAACCGTTGTGGATCACACAGAGACACTAATAATTTCAGTCTTATGTGGGTGGTTACTTTACTCATTCGATAATTTGTATCACTGTTCAAGTCTATTACTGTTGTAAAATTATCTGCCACTGTTTGCCATTAATGTAACGGTAGCAACTGTCCGATATTTGTTTCGAAAAACCAAGAGATCTCCTGAAGGATGTAACTGAATTTGAAAGTAAAAATAAAAATAAATAAATAAATAAATAAATAAAGACATACATGACTGAATTCTCAAAGCATTTAGAGATCCTAAAAAAAAAAAAGAGTTTTTAACTTCACCTTGAAAACTTACCGACATAACTGTAAATTGGCAGCGTCCTCAGCCGATGGCTGAAAATTTTTTAACACTTCTATTTTGTTCTTCAGCATCTCTCTCTTATTTTCAAGTTTGTGATTCTTGTCTTTTAAAAGTTTCTGCAAAGAACAACATTATAGTATTTCTAGATATGTATGATTTAACAACCACTGATTTGACAAACATTTTACTGCCACATGAAAAACATTTTACTGCCACATGAAAAACATTTTACTGCCACATGAAAAACATTATACTGCCACATGAAAAACATTATACTGCCACATGAAAAACATTATACTGCCACATGAAAAACATTATACTGCCACATGAAAAACATTATACTGCCACATGAAAAACATTATACTGCCACATGAAAAACATTATACTGCCACATGAAAAACATTATACTGCCACATGAAAAACATTATACTGCCACATGAAAAACATTATACTGCCACATGAAAAACATTATACTGCCACATGAAAAACATTATACTGCCACATGAAAAACATTATACTGCCACATGAAAAACATTATACTGCCACATGAAAAACATTATACTGCCACATGAAAAACATTATACTGCCACATGAAAAACATTATACTGCCACATGAAAAACATTATACTGCCACATGAAAAACATTATACTGCCACATGAAAAACATTATACTGCCACATGAAAAACATTATACTGCCACATGAAAAACATTATACTGCCACATGAAAAACATTATACTGCCACATGAAAAACATTATACTGCCACATGAAAAACATTATACTGCCACATGAAAAACATTAATACTGCCACATGAAAAACATTAATACTGCCACATGAAAAACATTAATACTGCCACATGAAAAACATTAATACTGCCACATGAAAAACATTAATACTGCCACATGAAAAACATTAATACTGCCACATGAAAAACATTAATACTGCCACATGAAAAACATTAATACTGCCACATGAAAAACATTAATACTGCCACATGAAAAACATTAATACTGCCACATGAAAAACATTAATACTGCCACATGAAAAACATTAATACTGCCACATGAAAAACATTAATACTGCCACATGAAAAACATTAATACTGCCACATGAAAAACATTAATACTGCCACATGAAAAACATTAATACTGCCACATGAAAAACATTAATACTGCCACATGAAAAACATTAATACTGCCACATGAAAAACATTAATACTGCCACATGAAAAACATTAATACTGCCACATGAAAAACATTAATACTGCCACATGAAAAACATTAATACTGCCACATGAAAAACATTAATACTGCCACATGAAAACATTATATTACCACTTACAAATATGGAAACACTGCCAGAAATGCATCCTTGAACATAAATGCAGATGCCAGCCAAGCATGCTGGTTGTGCTGTTGTATCTGACCCTGAACGGCACCTGTTCAATATCCTAAATATGCTGCAAGTGCCAGTTATGGTCAAAACAGTGTTCTGTGTAGTTGTGACAGCGTTATGCTGGAGTTAAGTGACTTAGGATGTGGGCAGATGTTGGTGCTCGTATGGTGGGTGCTTCCATAAACAAGGTAGCTCAAGTGTTTGCTGACTGAAGAGGCACCATATCAAAGATCTATACCACATACAGGTGAAATGGATAAACGTCATCCACAAGGTTATAATGCATACAAAAATGAGAATTGGTTATTATGGCAGACAATCATTGAAGAGGATTGTAACAAAAAATAAGTGCATGACAGCTGCAAAAGTATGCAGTTTTTTACTTGCAGACCTGTGTAATTTTGGAAGCGGAGAGACTGAAATTCTCCATGTACTAGATTCACCAAAGAACATGAACTAAATATTGATAATATAACAACATGCCATTAAAATGAACAGCCTGAAAGAACTTTTATGCAAATTTTAGTTCTACAACTACATCCATACTCCGCAAGCCACCTGACTGTGTCTGGCGGAGGTTACCTTGAGTGCCTCTATCAGTTCTCCCTTCTATTCCAGTCTCGTATTGTTCGTGGAAAGAAGGATAGTCGGTATGCCTCTGTGTGGGCTCTTATCTCTCTGATTTTATCCTCACGGTCTCTTCGCGAGATATACATAGGAGGGAGCAATATACTGCTTGACTCTTCGGTGAAGGTATGTTCTCGAAACTTCAACAAAAGCCCGTACCGAGCTACTGAGCATCTCTCCTGCAGAGTCTTCCACTGGAGTTTATCTATCATCTCCATAACGCTTTCGCGATTACTAAATGATCCTGTAATGAAGCACGCTGCTCTCCGTTGGATCTTCTCTATATCTTCTATCAACCCTATCTGGTACGGATCCCACACTGCTGAGCAGTATTCAAGCAGTGGGCGAACAAGCGTACTGTAACCTACTTCCTTTGTTTTCGGATTGCATTTCCTTAGGATTCTTCCAATGAATCTCAGTCTAGCATCTGCTTTACCAGCGATTAATTTTATATGGTCATTCCATTTTAAATCACTCCTAATGCGTACTCCCAGATAATTTATGGAATTAACTGCTTCCAGTTGCTGACCAATGTTGTAGCTAAATGATAAGGGATATTTCCTATGTATTCGCAGAACATTACACTTGTCTACATTGAGATTCAATTGCCATTCCTTGCACCATGTGTCAATTCGCTGCAGATCCTCCTTGCATTTCAGTACAATTTTCCAATGTTACAACCTCTCAATATACCACAGCATCATCCGCAAAAAGCCTCAGTGAACTTCCGATGTCATCTACAAGGTCATTTATGTATATTGTGAATAGCAACGGTCCTACGACACTCCCCTGCGGCACACCTGAAATCACTCTTACTTCGGAAGACTTCTCTCCATTGAGAATGACATTCTGCGTTCCGTTATCTAGGAACTCTTCAATCCAACGCACAATTGGTCTGATAGTCCATATGCTGTTACTTTGTTCATTAAACAACTGTGGGGAACTGTATCGAACGCCTTGCAGAAGTCAAGAAACACGGCATCTACCTGGGAACCCAAGTCTATGGCCCTCTGAGTCTCATGGACGAATAGTGCGAGCTGGGCTTCACATGATTGTCTTTTTCGAAAACCATGCTGATTCCTACAGAGTAGATTTATAGTCTCCAGAAAAGTCATTATACTCTAACATAATATGTGTTCCAAAATTCTACAACTGATAGACGTTAGAGATATAGGTCTATAGTTCTGCACATCTGTTCGACGTCCCTTCTTGAAAACGGGGATGACCTGTGCCCTTTTCCAATCCTTTGGAACGCTACACTCTTCTAGAGACCTACGGTACACTGCTGCAAGAAGGGAGGCAAGTTCCTTCATTTACTCTGTGTAAAATCAAACTGTATCCCATCAGGTCCAGCGGCCTTTCCTCTTTAGAGCGATTTTAATTGTTTCTCTATCCCTCTGTCGTCTATTTCGATATCTACCATTTTATCATCTATGTGACAATCTAGAGAAGGAAGTACAGTGCAGTCTTCCTCTGCACTTATGTTACCTGTAAAAAGAGAAATGTAAAGAAATTTTAAAACCTGTGTACAGCAGATCAGTACATGTCATACCCTGTTCTAGCCAAATTTGCGACTTCCCCTGAAGAAAAGATTTCCACGAACCTCCTCAACATACCGTGAGATTCCTGCAGGTGATGCTATGCCAACCTACAGCACCATCACCATATTAAATAACTTATCACTTGAAGTCTTTAATAGAGTAAAATATTTCAGGTTTTCTAGAAGCAAAATTAAGTCAACTTTCTTTCAATCTCTGAGCTTCATCTTCAGAGAGAGCCCCTACAAAAATTTGTAATGGGGAAAGTCTTGTCACATCTGTGTAGACACGAGAGCAGTCAATGAGTCCACAACACTGAAACCCTATCCCCTATTAACGATCAATGACACTCTGGATAAGCTCGGCAAAAGCAAATTATTCACCAGCTTAGGTAAGCAATCTGGTTACCGTCAGCTAACAAAAGCTATGAAATATTGGTAGTGAACAGCCTTTGTTGTGCCCTTCGGGGACTATGAATACATAAGGATGTCCTTTGGCCTGCAAAATGCTCATGTCATGTTTCAATGATTTACTTTTACAAGGTTAAACCCGACAATGTGTCTAGTGTAGTACCTGGTGATATAATAGTCTTTTTGAGTACAATGACAGAGCATGCAGTGTGACTAAGAAACTTCCTAACCTGTATAAGTACTGGTAATCTAAATTTGATTTCAAAAAATGGTAGTCTCACAATTGCAAGCGTGCTGTCTAGGGAACATAACTGAGTCAGATGGTATACAACTAGACCCACAGTTAACATACACAGCAAATGATTTTCCAGCACTGAAAAATGTTAAAAAACTGCAATTGTTTCTTGGTGTAGCCTATTACCACTGAAATTTCATGGAGAACTACAGTCACCATGAAAAATGTCACAAAATTACTAGTGAAGAGAACTCCTTTTGTCTGGGCAGCAAAGTTGGAGAGTATAATTTTAAAATTAAAAAAAATTCTTACAAATTTGCCTCTCTTGGCAAATCCAAATTTTGAGCAAATTTTCATTTTGTCGTATGATGCTAGTAACTTTGCTTCATGTTGCGTATGGAGTTAAATACAAGACGGCGAAAAAAAAATTCATTATGCATTAGGTTCTCTGAATCGAATTGAGTAAAGGAACTTCTGACACTTGTTTTGGCAGTCATTACTTTAAGTATAACCTATATGGGCACCAACTGGTTGATTGGTTGGTTGACTGGCTGGCTGGAGGATTAAAGGGACCAAATTGCAAGATCATCAGTCCCCTTATCCTCGACAGATGGGTCTCTATGCTGTAGATCATACATAGTCTACCACACAAAACCCGAGGGAAGAAAAGCCCGATGTCCACGAAACATCAACGAAGGCGAGATAAGGGACAAAAGAAAGAAAGGGAGACACAGGAAAGAGGCAGGCAAGATGTCCCACCTAAGAAGCAGCTGGAAGCCCCAAAAGCAGATTGTAATGAGGGAATGTACAGCTCCCAACACCCACTACTTACCACATGTACCCCACTAAACAATTGCTTAGGAAATACTAAGAACACAAACAGGGCAAGAGAAGTGCAGAGACACAAAACAGAAACAAGTCTAACAGACCATGCGAGAAGGGGGGAAGAACAGTAAATGAGCAGGTAGGGTGAGGACCGGACCGTTTAAGAGTTCGAGTCTCGGTCCGGCACACAATTTTTATCTGCCAGGAAGTTTCATATCAGCGCACACTCCACTGCAGAGTAAAAATTTCATTCTGGGAACATCCCCCAGGCTGTGGCAAAGCCATGTCTCTGCAATATTTTTTCTACCAGGAGTGCTGGTTCTGCAAGTTTTGCAGGGGAGCTTCTGTGAAGTTTGGAAGGTAGGAGACGAAGTACTGACAGAAGTGAAGCTGTGAGGACGGGGCGTGAGTATTGCTTGGGTGGCTCAGTTGGTGGAGCACTTGCCCACTGTTGTGTACATAGTTCCGCGTAGTCAGCACGCACACAACTTTCCCACTAGAGCGCGCCCCGCTAAGCACAACAGCGCAGGCGCAGAGCTCGTCCGTCTCCGCACTACGAGATGGCGCTGTCTTAGAGACGGACCAAATTCTGCTTCCGCTGATCCACGTATTAATATGTAACGCAGCCAATGAGATTGCTGCTAACGTAGAATCTTTTCTCCTCGCAGATCACACTCGCACAGTAAGACATGAACGCTCGAGGTATTATAACAGTGACCAGTCTGCACCAGTCTATAGTCAAGTTTCAGTCTGCGCCTAATGAGATTACCATATTCCTGTACATAGCCATGAAGGTAAATGAGTAGACACTTTGTCAAGTATCAGAGATATGTGAGAATAAGATTAACGTACCATGACCAAAGGAACTTCAGATTGTCAATTGTAAACAGCATCCAGAATCAAGTTACGTAATGTCTATGCTTTTTATTATTTTAATAAATGTGTGTGAAAATTAATCAAGTTCTGTTTAAAGTTGGTCACCGTTAATCTGCTACTCTAAGCATGCAAGTGGCATTTCTATTGTCTGACCTAACGGCAGAAGATAAACACGCCACGATAAGACCACTAGACATATTGCTGACACTCGCCTACTTCGTTAGAGCGACAATTCAAATAATCTGATGGTGTGTGTACCGAAGGTCTTACAGTACGCACACCACACCCACTAAAGGCAAAGGTCCTGAGTTTGAGTCTCTGTCCAGCACACAGTTTTAATCTGTCAGGAAGTTTCATAACAAGCTGTTGTTCGCGCATAATCCACAATGGCAGAACCTGTTATCAGGACTATTTCCAAAGGCTCCTGTGCAGGTCAAACCATACAGTGGTGTATCAGATCCAGTATCCGCAATGCTGAGAGTGATGTGAACAATATGCCAGACTCCCATAATCAAGACGGGACTGTATCACAGCTTTGTAAAGCTGCAGAACGGTAGTGCACCCCAGCTGCTATTATTCAGCCAGCGAAGTGTATTAAGGTGCAGCCAGCACTTTGCCTTAAGTTGGAAAAGATGGAGAATTTCGTCAACCAAGAATCGAAGACCACTCCTAAAAGTGATAAGTCTCCACCGCATTGAGTAGCAGGTCTGCAAGCAAAGTTCTGGTAATGGGTGAATGGTACAACATAGACAGAAGTGCATGATGTGGCTCTTGGCAGTTGAAAACCAAAAACCATGTGAGAGGACCCATGCCTGTGCCTTTCATATGGCACCTCGCAGTCAATGCTTGACGACACCCACACTAGAGGAGCAATAGTAGAGGCCAAAGTTGTCAGCATACAAGGGTGGTGATACTGAGGACCCCACAGCTGTTGCTAGTCCATTGATGGCTACTAGAGAGAGAGAGAGAGAGAGAGAGAGAGAGAGAGAGAGAGAGAGAGAGAGAGAGAGACACAATACAGAACCCTGCAGGACCCAGTTTATCTTGGATATTGGGGGTAATGTCGGAAGCACCAACTCAAACCCAGAACATACAGCATGACAGGAAGTTCTGTATAAAAATTGGGAGCAGACCTCAGAGACCCCACGTCAATACAGAACCCTGCAGGACCCAGTTTATCTTGGATATTGGGGGTAATGTCGGAAGCACCAACTCAAACCCAGAACATACAGCATGACAGGAAGTTCTGTATAAAAATTGGGAGCAGACCTCAGAGACCCCACGTGTGTGTGTGTGTGTGTGTGTGTGTGTGTGTTTGAGGTTTACGGGCACTAAACAGCGTGGTCATCAGCGCCCAACCCCACTTGTTTAAGGTAGCAAGGATGTGGTGTCGCCAGGTGGTGTCATAAGCCTTTGGCAGGTCGACAATGATGGCTATAAGGTGTTGACACTGGACAAAAGCTGCTCAGATGGCAGGCTCCAGGTAAACCAGATTATCAGTAGTGGAATGGCCGTGGAGAAGAACCACCTTGGGATGGAGCCTGAATACCCCGAGACCCAAGGAGCCAACACAGTAACCAGCTCACCATGCACTGAAGCAACTTACAGAAAACATTGGTGAGACTTATTGGGTGATAACTTTCCATCTTTAGAGGGTGTTCACCTGGTTTCAGCACTGGGACAATAATGCTTTCTCACCACTGTGATGGAGATTTGCCCTTAATCCAGATGCAATTAAAAATGGGAAGGATATGATGCTGACAATCCACTGACAGTTCCTGATCATAGCCCTGGGGCTATATCAGGGCAGTAAGCTATGACAGTGACTAATTCCGAATTCCCCCTGACTGAACGATGCATTATATGGCTGAAAGTGGGTTGTAGTAAATGATAATTGCTTTCACTCCACCTGGTGTTTTAGAACGCAAAAGGCAGGCTGATAGTTCTCAGGTGCTGAGGCTTGAGCATAATACAGAGCAAAATGTTTGGCGACAGCATCTAGGTCAGTGTAGATAGTGCAATTCAAGGTAATACAAGCTACACCTGTAGGTTTCGGTACCTGCAGAGATGTCGGATCTCAGTCCAAACCTGTGAAGGAGAGGTATATGGTCTGATAACTGAAATGCATCATTCCCAACATTCTTGCTTCTGTTGTTTTATTAGGTGGCGGACCCAGGTATGGAGCTGCTTAAAGGTAATGATGTGCTCCGTTGATGGGTGCCGCTTATGATGTTGGAGAGTCCGCCTATGATCTCTAATGGTCTCAGGTTTCTTATGACCACCAAGGTACTGTCTTCCATCAGGGTGGACTAAGGAACAGGGGATTGCTAGCTCAGCTGCTGAAAGAATGTCTGTAGTTGTATTCTTTTAGCACTGTTGAGAGTCCATCTGGGCAAGTGTCCAGGGGAGTGATGCTGAGGGAGGGACAGGAAGATCGGGAAGTGGACACTACCACACAGGTCATCGTGGACTCTGCTGGATGGATGGGAGAAGACAAGGGCTGCAAACGGAAGGGTAGAAGAATTGGTTTGTAAAACTTTTGTCCTTTATCCGTGACATCTATTTGTTGTAGAATCTTAGAACATACTCCGAGCTCAAAAGTACTGAGGTATTGTGAACAGAGTCACCACCTCCACACTAACCAGTACGGATTCCCAAAACATTGATCATGTGACACCCAACTTGCACTTTCCTCACATGACATACTGAAATCCAGGGATCCAGGCAATTAGGTAGATGCATTATTTCTCGATTTCCGAGTGGTATTTGATGATGTACCACACATACATTTATTATCGAAAGAATGATTGCATGGAGTATAAAACAAAATTTGTGACTGGTTTGAGGATTCCTTGGTAGGGAGGACACAGTATGCTATCTTGAGTGGAGAGGTTATCTGAGGAAGCAAAGTGTACAGTAGGGAAGTGTTTTAGGACCCTTTCTGTTTGTAGTTTATGTTAGTAACCTCAAAAACCATGTTAATAGTAACCTCAGAGTTATTGCAGATGATGTGGATGCCTGTAATGAAATACTGTCTGAAAAAATCTGCACCAACCTTCAGTCATGTGTTGATAAGATTTCAAAGAAGCGCAAAGAACGGGAAGTTGCTTTAAATGTTCAGAAGCGTAAAATTGTGCACTTCACACAGAAAAGTAGTACAATATGCCCACAATATCAATGACTCAGTATTCAAATTGGTTAATACATGCAAATACTTGGATGTAACACTTTGTAGAGGTATGGAATGGAACAGTCACATAGGCTCAGTTGTAGGTAAAGCAGCCGGCAAACTTTGGTTTGAACAGCCAGAGTAAATACTTCTAACATACAGGTACTGGTTTCTGTAATTATGCCTCCAGCTCACTTCTTTTCGAATGCCCCTTATATACATCTGACCACGCCTTCCATATGTTTCACTTTTTTTTGTGGGGCAGTGAACTGCAGCACTTACATACTGCTCCTGTAGGGATCACAAGGTCAAGATTGGATTGATTAGAGTGGGCAAAGAGGTGTCTTAAACAGTCATTTTTGCTGCCCTCCATATGTGATAGAAATGGCAGGATGTATACATGGACAAGGAAAAAATTCCCGGATTTTTCCCAGTAAAAAATAAACTTTCTCCCAGGTGAAAATACACTTTTTCCACGTTAAGTGACAGTATACTTTTCCTCAAAACTGTAAAGCTTAACCAAACAAAGGAATGATATGGTTTTATACACCGGCGTAGTATTTCCTGGCACTTTAGGAAACGAAATTCAGGGGAAAAGACACGTTTTGGAAAGATGTCTGATGTGCAGCAACATGAACACTGCATACATTTGTGTTATAAAAGTATAAATTTGAATTCCACCGAACATCGCATGTTACTTTCTGAAGCATTGAAATCTAGATTGTGATGTGCTCTTGTAAGCCAGTCACAGCTCACGTCACGTGATCTCGCCAGCCGATGACAGCGGACATTCAGAGCACAGGACACGTGATGTAGTAAACCAATAGGAACATCACTGTTAAGTAGAGCGAACACACAAATAGGAAACATTAATGGTTTAAATTAATATACATAGTGTTAATACAAGGAAAGTAAAGCTTTTACATATTAGTCTCAAAGATTAAAAAGCTGCACGAGAAGCTAAGCTTTCACATATAATGTTGATCTTTTTTTGTGCATGTTACACTTTAAGATATATTACACAAATGTGCCAGTAAATTTTTTAACAATGAGAAAAATGTCTCATCTTCTGGGCTCAAAATTATTCTAAATGGTCATTCTCAAAGAGTTTACTTTTTAAATGAGAGTCCAACGGTTTGTGATTTCAGAAATTCACCGTACATTCTCACACATAGACTATCTTGCGTAAAAGGAAATTTATTTTGAAAATAACGCTTTTCAAACAATCACTCTCAATATTTTCTGTGACCTGTTAGAAATAGGTTCATTTTAGCAGTTGCCAGAGAGCACCTGACAACTGGCGTCACAGCGTTTGTGCAGCTACGATGACTCAGGAAGCCCGAAAATTCGTATGTGTAAAACATTAAAAGATCTTACATTATGTCATAAAAGGAACAAGACATTAGAGGATACTCCAAGAACACTGGAATTTCGTGAACCATGCTAAAATGCATAATTCGGCTTAAAGTGCACATTCACATGTCCTGATATGGGTGTAAATTTCCTTGGAGTACCAATACTGTATTATCTCATGTTTGGCTCTTTATTATGGCATAATGCCAAACATGCTAGAGGATGAAAACGTGCACTTGAAGTTCAGTGAACAGTTTAAACTAGTCAATAATGTGGAATTACACACTTCGTTTCAAATAAATTGACTTCCTCAGAGGAAAAGACTTATAAAAGCCAAATTTCTTTAGCAAACTGACAAAAATAACTTCATTGTTATGCAAGGCCATTTATGGTCAACTGCCAGAAAGGTGGAAATAATATAGTCTGAAACCAATAACAAATTTTAGCCTTCCGTAATTATGTGAACGTATTTTAATTCACTTGATAGCTCCCGGTCACAGAATTCATTTTGTTTTCATTTGATGTGAGAGCAATGGACAAAGAGGAAACAGCAAAGTCACTAGACATAAACATGGGTCGCCTGGGGACTACCCACCTCCCCACTACGACTGATGTTCTGTGCATCAGCTCGGATCTACAATATTTCCAAACCGGAGCAATACTTCTTAAATCAGCCTATCTCCACACCAAATACCATCGGAATAGGTTAAATGGTTAAGACACGAAAATGTATCAGCGTGAGTCACTTTTGCAATTAATAATACTGGTGTTCATACTTAAGTATGGATTAAACATGTTGAGAATTGAATAAGAATTGTACTGGCTACATTGAACCATGTTCAAACAAATTTCGGGCTTGCAGCCAGTCATACTTTAATTCATTCTGGGATATTTCAACTGAGCACCTGCCAGTTACTTTCAGGTGAGCAATCCAAGATTGACGAAAACTTGTTCTGTTGCGCCCCACATTCTGTGCATGTGCCAAAATTCAAGTTGACAGACAGACCACACTTCGCTGGAGGAACCGCAAAACTCAGCTGTCCTCTGTGTTACTGCTCGCCGCAGGCACTGACACACACTGTCGTCTTTGACTGGAACAAATCGTGGAGATGGAGCTCAACGCACTGACCAACTGGTAGCCACCATCACAGTTATCAGATTTTATAGGGTGGAATAGAGCATGTCTTCGTCAGTCTTCCATGGCTCACCTCAAGGTACTGGCAGGTGCCCAGGCAAAATATTGTGCAATGAATTAAAACTATGACCAGCTACATACCTGAAATTTGTTTGAACATGATTCAATGTAATCAATACAATGCTTATTTAATTCTGAACATGTTCAATCTACACTTAAGTATTAATGCCAGTATTATTAATTGTGAAAGTAACTCACTCCGTTACATTTTCATGACTTTACCTTTTAATCTATTCTGATGATAAATGGTATAGACACAGATTGAACCCTGAGGAATACCAAAGGCTACTTTAGAAAGTTGTATCATTTTGAGCAAACATAAGGCTGATTTAGTGTATAGTTCTAAGAGAGTTCGAGCTGTGAAAGTTACTCGAATCCAACAAACCTCAGAGCAATCTCATGTCCGCCAGAACTTGGATGCAGGACATCAGGCAGCCTTGAGAGCTACAGAGACATTAGAACAGTCACAAGTCCATCGCATTTTAGACACTGAGTGCGACGCACTTCTTACAGCTTCTAATATACTTGAAAGAATGGTTGGTCCAGTACTAGGCGGGCCAGAGAAAACCCTAAAATTTATACTTCTGCAGGAATGTAATGAATCAAGTCACTGTTTTAATATAATTAGAAAATAAAATGCATGCTTTCAGATTTGATATGCAGTAAAATAATATAAACACATTCATTATGTACCCACATAACGGGTACGTTTTTTACATGTATGTCTCTGCGCCATTACAAACACAGAAATTTTGTAAAATTACTAGCTTGCTTACTCACCAACACTCATCAGAAAAAAACTACTGATAAGTGAGCAAAACAGCAGGTAACAGCCAGTAATAAATAAAATAATAATTCCTGTGAGCATAAACCCAAACACAAACAAAATCCCAGTGTGCAATGAAAGATCACACAGGACAGCAAACTGCTTAAAATTAAAGTATATAGTAAGTGGGAAGTGTTGTGATGGTAGGGGGGGGGGGGGGGGGGGGGGAGGGGTGATGTTTGGCAACTGTGTGCATTTGGTGTGGCTACAGATCTCGTGGGATTAGTGAAATGTGTGCTGTGCCTCCAGCAAGGGCCTCACCATCATAGCCATGCATCCTGAAGTAATTTTGTACACGCTGTAGTGTGGATTATGTATTGAAATGTTTCATTTGTGTCTATTCACAATCACATAAATGGCTTAGAAGTTAAAATTAAATAAAAATTCAATTACAACTACAGAACTCACCACACTGTCTTGAAATGACCCATTATCAGTACAAGAACAGGGAGTAAAATTGTTTAATATGTGGTACAAATCAAATTAAAAACTCACCATCTCATGCTTTAAAGAATCTGTTGCAGCATCCTCCTCTCTCTCTTTCATTTCCATCTCTTTCTGATATTCACGTAGCTCCCCGAGTTTATCCTTTTGTTCCTTTACCTTCATTTCCAGCTCTGTTAAACCAGTTATTCATATTACATATTACACTAAGATGAATTAACAACACTTTATCCATGGGATAGGCACGATGGGTTGAGGAGGAGGAGGAGGAAGTGAGAGCAGTAAACAGGGAAGGTGTGATGCAAAAGGATTCAGTCAATGCAGGTGTAAAGGGGAAGTAAACAATATCAGTATGGTTGCATTTATTCATATACGCTGCTGGGTATCACAATTTCTGCATCAGGAAAGATTGAAAATAACAAAATCTTACAAAAAGGTTTTTGATAGATGACTACCAGTCACTAGATGTATTGGCTACTTAAATTATTTAATGAAGCCACATATTTCAAAACACTTCCTTTCTCAGAAAAGTTCCAGGACTTTTAAAAAAAAAAAAAAATAGAAAATTGCACTTACCAAGTGATGAGCCCAGCTCCTATCAAAGTAGTTCCCTTGGCTATCTATAAGCTACACAGTTGCCAATGTTTCTGGAGGTCTTGGAAGCAAGTTGGGAGATTTTGAAACTGAATGCTTCTAGGCTCATTTGTCACAGGCCGTTGGATGTTTGTGATATCTTGATGAAGCTTTCCTTTCAGCCGCCTTTTCACTCACAGAAACAAGAAAGAATCAAAAAGTGAGGGGTCGGGTGAATATGGCAGATGTAGGATGGCAAAAACAGAATGTCTGGCCAGACACTCAGTAACAGATAAAGCCGTAGGGGGTCTTGCATTGTATTGCAGCAAGAACCAGTCCTGAAAATGCAACACATCTGGGTAGCGATATTGAACTGCTTGTTGCAAACATTTCAAAACTTTGATGTAAAGAGTTTGGTTCACTGCTTGACCTGGAGGAACATACGGTGAACTAATCCTTTACTATCAAAGAATGCTATAAACATTGTCTATGTTCTCGAAGGTTCCTGGTGATCCAAGATTCCTCCATTCAGCATTTTGACACTTCGCATGAGGCTCATACTGGTAGCACCAACTTTCATCCTGAGCAATAATCACTGACAGAAATGTGGGATCAAATCTGTCTCTATCCAGTAGTTCAGCAGAAATTCTTCATCTTTCCTCTTTTCGTTCATCTGATAGTGTGCGAGGGATGAGTTTTGCATTAAGTTTCCGTTTCCCTAAATCTTCGCATAAAATTTTATGACACATATCATGATTCAAATTTAGCTCTTCTCATATTGCATGCACAGTTTCATGGCAGTCTTCTTGCAATAACTGCCTTACACGCTCTATGTTTGCATAGGAATGTGCTGTAGACGAGTGACCAACTGTGGAATAATCTTGCATTGAATCTCTGCCTTCACAAAAAACTTGATGGCCACTTTAAAACACCACTTCTTGAAAGTGACTCTCCTGCATATGCTTGCTTAATCTTAATCACTTTTCATGTTTCACTAGGAGTTTTTCTGAGCCTAGTACAGAACTTAATATTCCCTCTTTACTTACGATCAGCATCCATTGCGTCACCTTAACTCAAGAACCCAAACAGTGTCTTGCTAAGCACAGCCCTGCTACCTACTGAGTTTGCACAGAAACATGACCAAGGTCATTTTAAGGACGCATACATACCAGGTAGCATAAAAGCAACATTTGTTCCTTTCTAGTATTGCAAACTCAGAAATAAATTAAAGTCATCGAAGTTTTCTGACAGAGGAAGTATAAATTTAATCTTCAGCCTACAATGGCAATGCAAAAACATTTAACAAAAGTACACATAGATATTAAAAGTGTTTTATATTTTCAATTTAATGTTTCTGTGTGCTTGGAATACTTGTAACAGCTTTGCTTGTTAGTATAAAAAAATGTTTTTGTATCACTACTGTAATCTGAAGATGAGGTTTACGTGATTCATCAAATAATTTAAGTAGTGAAATTCTGCGATGAGTAGTGGCCTCTGAAAAACCTTTTCATACATGAAACAGTCATGTTTGATAAATAGTTATCTTTTTATAAAACAGAATTTGTCCTCTTGCGCACACACAGTATTGTTGAAAGAAAACATAACATTCATAGGAATTCTGGAGAGGTAGAGGGTGTGAAATTGAGTACACAGACCTGGTCCTCTGGCAGCAGCCATGGCTCTACCACAGCTGGGCAACAAGTAAAACTAAGCATGGGTGACAGATACAGTTACATCATTCCACACTGCTACAGCTCTATTCCAGAGTTCTTCAAACAAAGGAGCAAATGGTGAAGTTCCAGTTTCTCTACAACTTATGACCAGATGTTTTCAATGGGTAAGATCTGGAGAACATGACAGCACAGACAACATGCGGTCTCGCATTATCTTGTTCAAAGATAATGGAGTCCCTGAAGACAGGACACATGCACTGACCTTAAAAAAATCAGAAATGTAAGGGCTGTTGTGCAAGTTATCAGGTATGAAAACCAGAGGTGTTTGTGTTGTATACTCAACGAGTCTCCTCACCAGTCGCACCAGGTGCCTGTCCTGCATAAGGACAACAAGGGCAATTCAGCAAAACCCACCCTCCTCGGAAGTGGATATGTCCATATGTCGCTGTACACAGAAACAGGACTCGCCTGAAAAGACAACACGGTGCCACTTCCGTGTCCAGTGTCATTGTTGGGCGACCCACTGTTAGCAAGCCCCTCTCTGCTGCGATATCAGGTAAAGCTGCAACAATGGTTGCCACCCACACGGTCTGTGGAGCTCTAGACATCACTGCTCTGTCCTGCAGAGTGATTGAGTGGGTGGGTGTAACCCTTCAAAATGAGTTGACTTTGCCTTCTGTTCTCATGTTCTGGCAGGCAAAGTCCATTCTGGTCACCATCAGTGGCACACTTGGTACTGGCCTTGGACGGTGCTGTGTGCACGATTTTTCATCAAAGGTTTGCTTTGAGTACGTACAGTGGGGGAGGGGATAACAAGTCACTTCTGCGGAAGGATGCTATTACACAAAACCTCTCTGCCTTCTTGCGTTGCCACTCAGGCTGGACTACATCCATTGTCTAAAGAACTGAGGTGCAACATCTTGGACTTGCATAAAAAATCCTGGTGCACGGCACAGGGAAAGTTGTTAAGGATTCAGTTGTTTCCATAGTTTCTTCTGCCATTCCTTATCGTAAAATTGTGTCCTATTACATCTCTCCGATCTGCCTCTAACATGTCAGTGCTATCGAGTACCACCAAAAATTCCTTTACGTTGTAGTCTTGTGCCGTTAATACAGTACAGTCCACCCATCAGTTTTGCCCCAAGACCATGGACACTTCTGAGCTGCACGGTTCGCTGCACCATTGCAAGCTCACTGGTCCACTTCAGTGACAATGATTTCATCCAATCCTCACCAGCCCTGTGTACATGTACCAAGGACTAAAAATCCACTCCTACTCAGGTTGAGGGCTGATCCGTCAGATGTTCCGAGGTCTGGACTTAGCTAATCTAACACAAACAATGCCACCATCCCTTTGTGTTAGCAGAACAAGCTGTGGCTTAGCTAGGGGCACAGGAAGGCATTCGGGCAAACTTAGATGCTGGAAACAGCAATGCAATTGGTACTGCTAGTCAGTGCTATACGTATCCATTGTGACGCAACTCCTAGCAATTGTGGTTATCGCTGAAACAACCAGTTTTCAGTTATATTTTCCACACCAGTTTAACCTGACTGTTACAAGTCCTCAAAATAACCTGTTTCTGAAATAACCTATTTTCAGTTTTTTTATCCCTGTAATTTTCTGTAATAAACACTGAACTCTAAGGAAGCCTGGAAACTTCTCACTCCCTCAGTTTCAAGGTACATATGATCAAAATATTAAATTAAATAAACAAATAAAAGAAAACTGAGTCCGTCTGTCATTCAGTATTTTCTCAGAGAGTGGTAAGTGGTTGAATACTACAAAAAAATCACCAGTATTCTCATACTGATTCTAATTTTTGAAATCCTCCTCAAGAATTATGTAATTCAGGATCGTGCACTGGGCATTGTGAATAGTCAGTGCTAAAGGGTGAAATCTGGGGTTGCAGAACTTTTTTTTCATGTTAATTTGTCCCTTTTCATGGGCTACAAGCAGATCACAGACAGCTGTTTATTTTTATTGTATACTATGAATGAGTTGTTGTTAAGTTTTTAATTTCCTTCCTCTTCTACTGTCTCAGAGAAATGGTATACAAATCTTTAATCTTTCAAAGCAAATGAAACACTGTCTATTACTGCTACGTCACTTCGTAAAAATATTTCCAGACCAGGGTTGGTCCATTATGCGATACAATGGATTTATGGCGACGACAGTGAGAAACTACCTTATAGACTAGATGAGGGCAAACTTTGCACACTGCACGTACACATACACCTTAAGCCATGACACATGGCAATAGGGGCATTATTATCTGAGAAATGCTGTTGTCCAACTCTGGAACCAAAGGGCGTAACAATCCAACGCTAGGAGGTGTCACTGTCTTCTGTGAGCACACCTGGTTGACATGCTTGTGACATACAGAGCTATTGTTTAGTCATATTTCCACCACATTCTGTCCTTATAAATGGGTGACCACTGCTAGGGCCCCCACTAGTGAAGATTTTTGGAGAAAACCAATACCCATACATCATCTTTGACAGAATAAAGTTGGAATCGAGACCACGAATGGAGAAACGGAGGTCCTGTATGTTGACGGTCTGAGAGTTTGGACCGATACAATCATCCGTGGAGCTTTTTGGGAGGGGGGGCTGATGCCGTACTGACCTGTGGCGCAATACGATACCAAAAACAAAGTGAGGGCTTCATCTAAATCATGAAGGGGATGCAGCTTTGATAACTGTGACTCGAATGCACATACGAAATGTTCTGCTAATCCAGTGGATGTGGAATGAAAGGCACTTTGCACACTACGGCAATGTTGTCAGAAGCACAGAAAGTGGTAAATTCAGAAGATGTGAATTGATGCCTTTTGACAGTAGCCACGGTTTCTGGGGGTCGTCCTGTGGAGAAGATCCGTACCAGAGTCTGGAGAGCATGTGCCGAGGATGTTGAAGTAGTAGAATCCGGTTACTGTGCCAACCACAACCACCACAATTAGTCTAGGAAGGCCTGCAAAGTCTAAATGGAGTCGAGATTGGGGCATGAAGCATCTAGCCGAGGGAATTACCTGCGAAAGAGTTTTTTTTTTTTTTTTTGTTTTAGGGCGCAAAACTTCTATGGTCATTAGCGCCCAGCCCGTGACGTAGAAAACAGGAAAAAAACGAAATTTAAAATCAGCAGCAATGGGAACAAAGTCATAAAATTTGAGAAACTAAAGGCAGAAGGAATGCTTAAAAATCCACTATAGAAAGGGGTTGGTTGTCCCCAAAGAAAGCTTCAAATGACTGACGTCATTTCACTGTCACTAATAAACTGTAGAACGCGGTCAGCTGAGTGCGTGTCATCTGCTAAAATCGACGAAAGATCAGGCGATAGCTGTAGATGGGAGCGTAACGGATTAAAATAGGGGCATTCAATTAAAAGGTGTCTGACCGTCCACAGCTGAGAGCAGTGGGGACAGAGTGGGGGAGGATCACCGCTTAAAAGATGTCGATGACTAAAAAGACAGTGTCCTATCCGGAGTCTAGCTAAAATTACCTCCTCCCGACGACGCGTTCGGGAGGAAGAGGTCCAAGCGCAAGGAAGGGCTTTCACTTCCCGCAATTTATTATGGGGAAGTGTTGACCAATGCGCATGCCATAAATGAGCAACTTGGCGACATAAACCGCTCCGTAGATCGGTAAACGGAAGAGACTGAATAGCTGGCCGAGGAAGAGAGACTGCAGCCTTGGCCGCTATATCGGCCGCCTCATTCCCACAGATACCAGCGTGTCCCGGGAGCCAGAGGAACGCCACTGAGATGCCCCCCAGGTGGAGCAAGCGCAGACAGTCCTGAATCCGGTGGACCAGAGGGTGCACAGGGTAAAGAGCTTGGAGACTTAGGAGAGAGCTGAGAGAATCTGAGCAGATTACGTACTGTATCCGCTGATGGCGGCGGATGTAGTGGACAGCCTGGAGAACAGCGTAAAGCTCCGCAGTATAAACCGAACACTGGTCGGGAAGACGAAAGTGATTTGGGGTGTCGCCAACAATATAGGCACTCCCTACACCTAACGATGTTTTCGAGCCGTCGGTGTAAATAAATGTGGCTTCCGTCATTTGTGCACATAGAGCAGCAAATGCCCGACGGTAAACAAGTGTAGGGGTACCATCCTTGGGAAATTGACATAGGTCTCTGAGCAAGTCGATCCGGCGACGGAGCCAAGGCGGTGCTGTACCCCAAGTTGTCAAGAAGGTTTTAGGAAAGCGGAAGGAAAGAGAATGGAGCAGTTGACGGAAGCGGACTCCCGGGGGTAGTAGGGAGGAGGAGCGGCCTGCATACCGAACATCAAAGGAGGCGTCGAAAAAAAGGTCATGGGCTGGATTAGCAGGCATGGAAGACAGATGGCTAGCATAACGACTCAGAAGGACTGCCCGCCGATTGGACAGCGGAGGTTCAGCAGTCTCAGCATAAAGGCTTTCCACAGGGCTGGTGTAAAAAGCTCCAGACACTAAACGTAATCCACGGTGGTGGATAGAGTCGAGACGCCGAAGAATAGACGGCCGAGCAGAGGAGTAGACTATGCTTCCATAATCCAATTTCGAGCGCACTAAGGCGCGATAGAGGCGGAGAAGGACCACTCGGTCCGCTCCCCAGGAGGTACCATTCAGGACACGGAGGGTGTTAAGGGAACGCAGACAGCGAGCCGAAAGATAGGTAACGTGGGAGGACCAGCACAGTTTTCTGTCAAACATAAGACCCAAGAATTTAGCGACGTCGGAAAACGGAAGGTTGACAGGACCTAGATGTAAGGAGGGCGGAAGAAACTCCTTACGTCGCCAAAAATTAACACAAACGGTCTTACTGGGTGAGAAACGGAAGCCGGTTTCGATGCTCCACGAGTGGAGGCGATCGAGACATCCTTGAAGACGTCTTTCAAGAAGGCTGGTCCGTTGAGAGCTGTAGTAGATCGCAAAATCGTCCACAAAGAGGGAGCCCGAGACATAAGGAAGGAGACAATCCATAATTGGATTTATGGCGATGGCAAACAGTACAACACTCAGCACGGAGCCCTGGGGTACCCCGTTTTCTTGGGAGAAAGTACGGGAGAGAGTAGTGTTCACCCGCACCCTAAATGTGCGCTCTGCCATAAATTCGCGAAGAAAAAGGGGCAGCCAGCCTCGAAAGCCCCAAGAGAACAGTGTGCGGAGGATGCCTGTCCTCCAACAGGTATCGTATGCTCTCTCCAGATCAAAAAATATTGCTACCGTTTGGCGTTTCCGGAGAAAATTGTTCATGATATAAGTGGAGAGAGCAACAAGATGGTCAACGGCACAACGATGCTTTCGGAATCCGCATTGGGCTGGTGTTAAAAGACTGCGGGATTCCAGCCACCAAGCTAAACGGTAATTCACCATACGCTCCAAAACCTTACAGACACTACTCGTAAGAGAAATGGGGCGATAGCTAGAGGGGAGATGTTTGTCCTTTCCAGGTTTCGGAACGGGAACGATAATAGCTTCCCGCCATCGCCTGGGAAAGGTACTGTCGGTCCAAATTCGATTATAAAGGCGAAGGAGGTAACGCAGCAACATTTGGACATGGATACCATCCGGTCCTGGGGCGGAGGAGCGAGAAGAAGAGAGGGCATGTCGGAGTTCCCGCATGGAGAAAACAGTATTGTAGCTTTCGTGATTTTGAGAGGAGAAAGCAAGATGTCGCACTTCCGCTGCACGTTTCTTCGGGAGAAACGCTGGCGGGTAATTTGAAGAGCTCGAAATCTCAGCAAAGTGCTGACCCAATGAGTTAGAAATTGCGACGGGGTCCACTAAGGTATCATGCGCGACAGTGAGCCCAGAGACCGGGGAGAAACTAGGCGCGCCTGAGAACCGTCGAAGCCGACTCCAAACTTCCGAGGAGGGAGTGAAGGTGTTAAATGAGTTAATTAAGAATTTCCAGCTTGCCTTCTTGCTATCGCGGATGACGCGACGGCATCGTGCACGGAGCTGCTTATATCGGATACAGTTGGCCAAAGTTGGATGGTGGCAGAAAACGCGGAGAGCACGTCGCCGCTCACGTATTGCATCACGGCATGCCTCGTTCCACCAAGGAACTGGGGGGCGCTGGGGCAATTCGGAGGTGCGTGGTATTGAACGTTCCGCAGCTGTGAGAATAACGTCGGTAACATGTGTGACCTCATCGTCGACGCTGGGAAAGCGACGGTCGTCGAATGTCGCTAGAGACGAAAAAAGTGTCCAATCGGCTTGGGCAAACTTCCAGCGTCGCGAGCGCATATATGGCAGTTGAGGCTGCAGTCGAAGAACACATGGAAAGTGGTCACTCGAGTGTGTATCATCAAGGGCGAACCATTCGAAGCGCCGAGCTAGCGGAACAGTACCGACCGCAAGGTCCAAATGAGATAAATTTGCCGTGGAGGCAGACAAAAATGTGGGGACCCTAGTGTTGAGGCAGACTAGATCCGCTTGGTGGAAGATGTCTAGCAATAGTGAGCCACGTGGACAAGGATGTGGAGATCCCCAAAGCGGGTGGTGGGCATGGAAGTCCCCAACCAGCAAATAGGGGGGTGGAAGCTGATCAAGAAGATGAAGAAGATCAGCTCGTGCCATTGGTCTAGACGATGGAATGTATACCGTACAAAGAGAGAACGTGTATCCAGAAAGGGAAAGACGGACGGCGACAGCTTGGAAGGAACTGTTTAAGGGCATTGGGTGATAATGGAGAGTATCATGGAGCAGAATCATGAGTCCTCCATGGGCTGGAGTGCCTTCAACAGAGGGGAGGTCATATCGGACAGACTGAAAATGAGGGAGAACAAAGCGGTCATGGGGACGCAGCTTTGTTTCCTGAAGACAGAAGATGACCGGCGAGTAGGATCGTAAGAGGATCGACAATTCATCCCGATTGGCGCGAATGCCGCGGATATTCCAGTGGATAATGGACATAGGGTGAACAGAAAATGGAGGAACGTGACCAAGGGTTCTGTCAACTCAACGACTGCTCAGAGCTTGCGACCGACAGCATGGAATGGCATTCAGTCGAAGGCAGAAGATCCTGATCCATAGGTTGGTCAGGAGCAGCTCCTGCCACCAACGATTGGCCAGTTGACCGGCCACCAGCAGTGCGCCTCGGCGACACAGAAGATGGCCGAGGGCGATTTCCGCCAGGTGGTGCTGTAGATGGGACACGCCTTGGCGGAGAAGGAGAGGAACTGTGTTTCTTCGTAGCCTTCTTGGAAGTATGATGTTTAGATGATGGAGGAACCGATGGTTGTGAAGTTGCAGTACGTAAAAACTCTTCACGAGAATGCTCTTTTTTCGAAGACTTGGCGTCTGACTTTTGGGCTCGAGATTTAGCAGAACCCGACGAAGGGTGAGCCATAGAGTGGGCAGGCGAAAGTGGTGAGGTTGAACGGGCGATCTTTGCACTGGCCGATCTGACGACCGTGGTACTAAATGTGAGGTCGCAAGTCTGCGTGGCCGCCTCCTTTGTTGGCCGAGGAGAAGCAAGGACAGAGCTGTATTTTCCTTTCTGAGGCACGGTGGGCTGTCGACTGGCGAGTAACTTTCGAGCAGCAAAGGTCGACACCTTTTCCTTCACTCTTATTTCCTGGATCAGCTTTTCGTCCTTAAAAACGGGGCAATCTCGAGAGGAAGCAGCGTGGTCACCCATACAGTTGATGCAGCGAGGGGATGGAGGTGGACAAGCACCCTCATGGGCATCCTTGCCACACGTAACACATTTGGCCGGATTGGAACAGTACTGGCTGGTGTGATTGAACCGCTGACATCGATATCAACGCGTAGGGTTTGGGACATAAGGGCGAACGGAAATTATCTCATAGCCTGCTTTGATTTTTGATGGGAGTTGAACTTTGTCAAATGTCAAGAAGACAGTGCGGGTTGGAATGATGTTCGAGTCAACCCTTTTCATAACCCGATGAACAGCCGTGACGCCCTGGTCAGACAGGTAGTGCTGAATTTCTTTGTCAGACAATCCATCGAGGGAGCGTGTATAAACGACTCCACGCGAGGAATTTAAGGTACGGTGCGGTTCCACCCGGACAGGGAAGGTGTGGAGCAGGGAAGTACGCAGCAATTTTTGAGCCTGGAGGGCACTGTGTGTTTCTAACAACAGGGTGCCATTCCGTAATCTGGAACAAGACTTTACAGGTCCCGCAATTGCGTCGACACCTTTCTGAATAATGAAAGGGTTGACCGTGGAAAAGGCGTGACCTTCGTCAGACCGAGAAACAACAAGGAACTGTGGCAACGATGGAAGAACCGTCTGTCAGTGAACTTACGTTTGTGAGCAGACATAGTGGAAGGTGAGGAAACCATTGCGGAAGAATCCCCCATGATTACCGGCGTCTCCGATGGCGCGCTCCTCCCTTGTGGGGGCCCTCACCGAGGGCACACCCGCCTTAGGTGATTGTTCACACCTCAGGTCACACCTCCCGACAAACGGACGGAGGGACCAATCGGCACTTTCGGAAGGTATCAGCTCGGGTAATCACCCCTCCCTGGGCCTGGCCGTTACCAGGGGGTACGTACGTGTCCTACCTGTCTACCCGGGGCGGGGAATTACGCGTTACCCCGTCACCGGCTACGCATGGAAGTGCGTGGGTCGGCCTTCAGACACGCACAGGGAGGAAAAAAGAGAAAGGGGAGGGGGTCTCAAACGCCGCAGCGGAGAAAATGGCAAGGAGAAGAGGGAAGGAAAAGAGAAGGACAGAAGAAGGACGAGGACTTGTAAGTGTAAAAAGCAAGTAATTTGGAAAAATTTCGAGCATCCGTCTCCGGACGTAGGCACAAAGCATACTCCCAGAGGGTGAGAAAGGGAAGGAAAGAGCCAGAGGTGAGGGGGGGGGGGGGGGCGAAGATGGGGGACGGGGAGGGATGCGGAAAGGGAAGGGAAGGTATGCAGCCCGGAAAGGAAGGAGGGCCACATTAGCTCAGGGTCCCGTGCCCGCTACGCACGTGTCCACAAAAGAGTTGTGGACCCCCTGGGGGGCTGTGAAAGAGTGTTACCCATTTTCTTTGGCAGGTCTCACATACCACCGCCGTGTTGGCAATATCTGCATCAATCTGTCGCCAATACTCATATTGAGGGGCCAGCCTCTTCACGAGCACTATTCCCCAGTGTCTCTGATGTTCAGGGATGGTATACTGTGCCACAAGGCAAACTGAATCACAGTGCAGGTTTGACCACTTTCCCCCTGCAGCAAGAGGGCTCTAATTAGGATAGAGAAGTTGTGGCACCTGTGCCAGAATGCTTAGACTTCTGGATGATCCAACTCTTTCCCATCTGTTAGCCATCCACAGTGTACCAGACGCTTCTGACACACAGAGCCATTGTTTAGTCATATTTCCACCACATTCTGTCCTAATAAATGGGTGACCACTGCCAGGGCCCCACTGGTGAAGATAGATAACTGGGTCCTCCAGTGAGTGATGGGCAATGAACTTTGCACCTGAAGGAAGGGTGGCTACACCTCCTTCAGCTTCTTTGTCCATCTGGCAACAGACCTCTGGTTTCAAATCAAAAAGTGTGTCATGTCCATTTGGCAATGTGGAGAGAATGTCAGTGTCGGCATGCTGAGCTGTCAAGTGATATCTGATGTCGTACGAGTAGCTAAGAAAAACAATGCCCACCTCCAGAGGAGACATGCTTGTGTGGTAGGAATATTGGAGTCTGCTTTCAGTAATGGTAAAAGACATTTATGTTCAGTCAATAACGTGAAACATCAGCCGTAATTGTGGAATTCTTGAGTGCAAACACAGCAACACAGCAACCACGGCCTCCTTTTCTATTTGGCTGTAGTTGCATTGTGCCTATGTTAGAGTTTTGGATATGAATGCAATAGGATGTTCCACACCATATATTATACGAGATAACACCGCACCAAAGCCATAATCAGAACCATCAGTTGCTACAATTAAAGGTTTTGCTGGATCAAAGACCACAATTTTACATTTGGCTCTGAGCACTAGAACTTAGAACTACTTAAACCTAACTAACCTAAGGACATCACACACATCCATGCCCGAGGCAGGATTCGAACCTGCGACCGTAGCAGTCGCGCGGTTACGGACTGAGCGCCTTAACCGCGAGACCACCGCGGCCGGCAATTTTACATTTTTACATAACAACTGATGGAGTGGTTCTGATATGACCATGGTATGTGGGACGAACTTGCAATAATAATTAAGTTGGCCAAGCACAAATTGTAATTACTTAATGTCCTGAAAGTTACTGGACTGCTTAAATGTAGCATGGTGTGGATTGTATTCCTTAATCATTGAGAACATGATCAACATACGACACCTGAGGGGCAAAAAATGTTACACTTGTTAAAGGACATCAAGGTTGGCTGCAACTCCTGTAATGACTAGAATTCATCCAGATAGTTTGCTATGCTGGGTACACTGGACATCAACTGTTCCAAGTACCACTGAAAAATAGCAAGAGCACTGGCAACACCAAAAGCAAGCCTGTTATAGTGGAATAGTCCAAAAGGAATGTCAATGAGCAGAATGCTTTATAATGCTTCATCCAGAGGGAGCCGAAAGAAAGCATCCTGCTAATAAATCTTGCCTCCTGCAGGTCGTGCCATAATGTCATCCACTTGTGGAATTGGACAGGTGTTTGTGGCGGATTGTGCATTGACTGTAAATTGGCTTTTCCACAATAACACTCCCACTGCTGGGGACTGCATTGAGACTACCTTTGTTGTGACTTGGCAAGACAGCCAAGTCACTATAAGAGGAAGCCGAAAGGCATGTGCTTAAGCTCACGCAGGCTGGCGCGACGTCTGGAACAGTTAAGGGAATTAATAGTAGCAAATAAATTACGTAGTTGATATAACACTTAACTTTAATCCATAAGTGGTGTACATCGGTCTGACGGTACAGGCATCACAAGTTAAATATCTATTGATAATGGCGCCTTGCTACGTCGTAGCAAATGACGAAGCTGAAGGCTAAGCTAACTATCGTCTCGGCAAATGAGAGCGTATTTCAATGTAGCATCACTAGCAAAGTTGGCTGTACAACTGGGGCGAGTGCTAGAATGTCTCTCTAGACCTGCCGTGTGGCGGCGCTTGGTCTGCAATCACTGACAGTGGCGACACGCGGGTCCGACGTATACTAATGGACCGCGGACGATTTAAAGGCTACCACCTAGCAAGTGTGGTGTCTGGCGGTGACACCACAACCTTTCTGTTAGATGCACTGTAGTTCTGACTATAGCTCATCCCAGAGAATGAATGGAACATTCCACACTTTGAAGAAACGTGAAGCGGCTGTTGGCAGGATGGTCACATGACTGAATTGTACTCGGAACGAAATTGCTAAAGTACGAGCCAGCCTCCGGCGGCTGAATGCTCTTGGTGGAGTCTTGTACTTCAGAGTCCAAAGTGTTAAAAAGGTTCAAATCAAGGGTGTTTGTGGTTACTTAAATGCTTAACAGCAAGATGTTTGACATGAAAACAGTGGAATGATCCTGAATGTAAGCCAAAAAATTGTCCTTTCACTTTGGTAGTATTGTTGCTGTAGCTATGCTCGTGTCCTGAGAATTCCTGTAGTGTAGGTGAGCTCATAGGGCGATAAGTCTCCCAACTCGTGCACTTGCAAAGTGTCATGTAATGCTGCTGATGACTATACAGACTGTTCAAAAGCCCTAATGATGGGGAGGTAAGTCTAACGGGGGATCCTCGTGCTCGAAGTGGTCATTACGAAGTCTTCCATCTGGTGAATGTATAGTAACCATTTCTTTGAGAAGGGAAGTTGTGTAAGACTGTTTACATTTAGTGCACTAGAACCGATAGTCACGGGATAAACCCTACAATTTGGCTATTCTCTGCCTGTAAGATGGTCCATTCACAAGGGGATCACCACGCCTACTCGTCATCACCGATTTCATCCAAATTTATCGTGTATGTACAGCTCGGCCAGAAATGAAAGAACGGAAGTGGGAGCTCCAGATGGGAAAACATTTAGAAAAGTAGCATTTTTGGCATGGGTCAGGCAAGGCACGAGCTATTTATACTAGTGTAGTTCCCAGGCAGTGGTTGACACACTGGAAAGAGTCCAGAACTGTTCTGGCATTACCACAAGCACTGGAATGAAGACAAAGAATACAAGACTGGAGAAGGCAGTGAAATGACATCGGTCAATGGTGCACTGATTAGGACCGCACCATGACATGAGCAACACCAGCAAAAAGTGAATGTACGTGTCGCTGATAGAAGCCTCAGCCGGACATTAGTGCCAAGTATTCAGACATTAGTGGACAGCATTAACACAGCCTAGCAGAGAGTGCTACGATATCAGATTGTAGTGATCCATATCCATTGCTTGTTTGAACATTGTGTATAGCCAGGACTCTGATTTATGTCGCACGTCACCCATTGCTTGCGACACCTTCGTACGTTAAAGTTAAGTATTGTAGATCTGATTTATAGAAATAAAACTACTAATGTTATTTGCTTGCATTGCTGTATAGCATTCCGAGAACGCAGCATCCCTTAGACACCCTATACGAGACGAGTGGGCAGGACCCAACAACTGGCGACGAGTCTCATCCGAACCCACTGCCCGACGGCCACAGAATTTCATTTATATTGTGCTGGCTCCTTAATTATCTGCCTTTACTTTGCAGGAGCACTTCACTTCATTGCTTTAACAGTTTCCTGTCAATTTTGCTAATCAGTGTTTTCAGGTGGGAGTTGCAGTATATACCTTTGATTTTGTCATTATTTAGATTGCTTGCCTTGTATATTTTTCAGATTTGTATCTTCCAACATGCCCACAAATCCTGTCCCGCCCCCTGCTCAGGTTCCACACTGCAAGCGTTAAATGCAACACAGCTAATGCACATGTTTCAGTTACGGACGCAGCAGATCTCAGTACCACTCGACACAGTGCAGCAGCTACTCACCAGTCACTCAGTGACAAATCGAAAGTGTTTAGTGAGAACAATTTACGTGTGCAACAACAAGAATGCAGTGAGAATGCATTTACATCTGTTGGATGAATGTTATGGAAACAAATACTCCAAACCGACATTTCACTTAAGTCACATGCAACAAAAATCTGTAACGCAACCATCTGTGTGTGGCATGTTTATAATTATGTATTATTTATATTTTAGGAAAATTAATCTGTAAACAACACACGTCATAAAGAAAGTGTGTAAACCATCTGAGGACAAATCACAACGATTCGAAACCGGTAACAGTGCCCTTTGAATAAAGGAACTGAAAGTAAATTTGTGGCTGGTTGCTGTCCTAACACCATCAACATTTGTCTTCAAAAAACAGCCATGGTCTCCATCATGTCATCATATGAAAAAATTGCATAAACAAAAATAATTGCTACTATAGTATTCAAGTACATTAGGTAAAGAGGTCTGACTGAAGGTTTTTATTATTTCACCTTAGTATTCACATAAATTCAATTTTTGGCTTTTTAAAACAGCTTTTGTAGCAGAAAGCTAAAATAAACTCCAAGTCTCAAAATATGATGGAGTGGAATACATTACTCATTAATCCATTGAGTCATTTTATATTTATGCAAGGAGGACAAAGAAACAGAGCACATCCAACAAAGCACGGGAAAGGTTTCTTTTGGCAATCTCGGCTGCAGCAGAAAAAGATATGCTAAAGGCCTAAGCCTCCTTCACCACCCTACAAGTATGGTGAAAGGTCATTCCATGGTTACTGATGTAACATCTGTACAATTTACAATGAAGTATTAGAGTGAACATGGGACAGATAGGTCTGAACATAAACAACATACAGCAAAGGTTTGATGATATGAGCTGTGCTGATTTGCCACCAAACAAAGGGTCAGGAAGTGTTACAGACATAATTAAACCTTCACTTTGCATGGGATGACACTGTAATAGCAGTCACCGTAACTACATTCCCACTGATCTACACTGTTACTATATGGTATTTGTGGCCAAGTGCAAATTTGGGGCAACATTCCAACCTCAATACTAGATGCACAGATATGGAGAAATATTAGGGTGTACAGACTGTTGCTGATGTGATTAGAGGCAGAGCATAACCACGTATCAGGGAAGCAAATAGGTTGCATCCTTTTTTTAAAAAAAAAAAAAAAAAAAAAACAATCCAAGCATTTTCCTAAAGCAATTTAGGGAAACTATGAAAAAACCTAAATCCTTAAAGCTGGACAGCACTCTTCCAGATGTATACTTTTGCGTGGAGTCCAGAGTCTGTGAAATACTGATTGGTACAGGAACCTGGAACTTCCCTCCAAACACAGCACGTAGGAAACTACTGGAAATAGTGGCTCAACATAATGTTGTTCCTTTGCTGATAAACTCTTAGAATTTCATTAGTTTATATTACGTTTTGTGGTGTGAATTAGAAATTTTTTTGAAAATAACAATATTCAAAGCTTTCACTTCACAAAAGAATAAACTAGTTAATAAATACCTTTGAGCTTCTTCAACAAATTGGCCTCTTTTTCTAAAAACTGTTCATGTATTTCAAAAGAACGAGCAATGAGGCTCTGGCACTTTTCGGAGCAATCTGTAGTTCCATTCACTTCACTTGTAGCCATATTGAGACAGTACAGCTGTTATAAAATACAAGAGGAAATTTTACACATAAGAGGTGACAAACAGATTGCAATATCAGTATTTCTGCTTCAAATTATATGCCAACATTGTGTTAGAAATAAATTATTGCTATACATGGTACTATGTAAAATGCATGACAAATATATATCAATGTTGACAAACAAATGTTTTGATATATGAAGTACTGCACACTTTAGAGGCAGTTAACTGTATTTGCAGTCCAAAATTGTTTCTAATTTAGGCAAGATATCGCAAAATATCAGAAACATATAAACATTCTACGAAATTATTTTTTTTTTCTGGCCCCTAAACTGGCTAAATGGCAAGTTTATTGACCAGTTTCTTATTATCTTCAAAAGATCCAGAACAAAATTGATCAAACCAAAACATATGCAGAATAGTATGTATGAGTCATCATTCATTAACTAAATTTCAAGTTTGTTAACTTCACTGCTGTGGCAATTAGCTTTCAGGGAATTCACAGTTTGGATTCATGCAAAAAATTGCTCGTGGCTCTTATAACCACTAATCTGTGACATACTAGTAACAAGCTACTCTGTGATATCACGGTCCATACAGTATTATTATGGATAATGCAAAGTGCACCGATGCAAAGTGTTCACCTCCTTTCAGTGTCATACTCGGCCATCATTCTAATCCAGGCTGAAGCAAGGCTCAAAGAAGAAAATGAAATGCAGCAAACCAGTGCATTACAGTTAGTACTGAGTCTGTCTAATGGAGCCGAGGCAGTGCTGGGCTAGGGAGACGGGAAGGGGTGTGGTGGTGTGCGGTCTGCCCCAGGCCTCTGGTCATGGGGTACCCCCAAATGTTGAAGGCCCATGATTGCCTTGATGTGAAACATGGCTTTTGTGGCAGCTGCTGCTAGAGATTTTACATGTATTCAGAATGTCCTGGCAGTGGTTTGCAGATTCAGTCCCAGATATTTGAAGCTATTGACTGTCATAAGAGGTTCCATCCCAAGAAATATTCTGTCCTCCACAGCTTCTCGACCTCCGTTGCGGAATGTCATCTTTACAGTTTTTCCAGTGTCAATTTCCATTTTGATCTCCTGTGCCCACGTCTTGAGTTGGTTGGTTGCTCTTAGCAGGTTGAGTCTGGAGTTTGATCCGATGACCAAGTCGTCTGCATATATGTAGATTTTGATGTCCTCCGTTTCTTGTCTTATCATCTGTACAACACTGTATGTGGCACTACTGAAAAGTAAAGGGCTTGGTGGGTCCCGTTGCAACACACCGTTGGTTTGTGTTATTGTTTTTGATGTGCTTACGTTGCCTGTGATCTGAATGAAGTTGGTGAACAGCATGTTATGGATCAACACTAAGTTTATCTTTCTCTGTTACTAATTCTTGTTTTGACATTAGTATGTGTCTGTTTAGTTTATTGAAGGCCTTGGTATAAGACTGCATGGAATTTTCCTTCGTGATGTCTTAATGCCTCCTCTATGTCGTCTTTTAGGTTGCTAATAGTTTGTAGTGTGCTCCTGCCTTTCCGGAATCTGAATTGTTCTTCTGGGACCTTCTGGTTTACTTCTTCAAAAACTCACTTTTGTGCTAATGCTTGTTAGTCTCTTCAATGTGCATTTTTCCAGGGCAATTCCCCTGTAGGAGTTCGGATCCATTTGGTTGCCTTTCCCCTTAAATAGCATCTTAATTGTCGACGTCCACCATATTTCTGGTATGTTGCCCTCTTGTAGACATAAGTTTCATATATCTATTATTGGTTGGAGCAGTAGGCTAGTTGAACTTTTGATATGTTCATTACATATTGTCAGGGCCTGGAGCCTTCTTGTGTTTTAGAGATAACAATCTCATGTACCTCTTCCATCGTGAAGGGGTTAGTTTCCATTAGGTCTGTCTCCATATTGACTGTTTCACATGCGGTGCTGGTTTTATCTATGTTGAGAATATCGCTAAAATGTTCTTCCCCAGCTGCATCTATTTGTCCACAGCTCTGAGCTTTACGTAGTCTCGATGCTAAGTATGGGTCCTTTATGGCTTCCTCCACCATATTGATTGTTTCCTGTTCCATGCATTCCTTTCATTTTTTTCCAGAAGATTTTTGTATTCTTTTCTAATTTGGCTGTAGGATCTTACATCCTCTAGGCTCTGGCTGGATTTTGCAGTATGTAGTGCCTGGAGGGTGATCTTTTTTTTCCCATAAGATTCTTCATCAAACCATTTCTGCGCTCTCCTTTTGGGATTGCACATTAGGGCAGACTGAATTGTTTTTGCCAGGGTTATGGCAGCCGATTCAATGTCGTTGCCCTTTAAGTGGTTCTCAAATTCTTTCCATTCTTCTGTCTACTGACTAAGAACATGGCTATTTAGTTGCCATGAGGCTTTGAGTGCTGTGGCTTTTACTGTGCTCTTCACATTTGGGAAGCAAAAGTTGGCCATGACTAGGCAGTGCTTCTTTAGAGGTGTTTCATCTGCTGAGTAACATACTTAATAATTATTTAGTGTCATGTTGGATCCTTTGAAGAATATTAAGCCCATTGAGCTACATCCCGAGTGTGCGAAGTATGTTTGTTCATCTGCCTTAATAATTATTTAGTCTCATGTTGGATCCTTTGAAGAATATTAAGCCCATTGAGCTACATCCCGAGTGTGCAAAGTATGTTTGTTCATCTGCCTTGTTGACCAGGGTGATTCCTTCCTTGTCATCATGTCTAACAGCTCATTTGCTCTATGACTAATGACGTCTAATCTGCAGTTGAGATCTCCAGCTACGATGATGTTTTGTCCTGGCATCATGTGTCTTAAGGCAGTCATAAGGGCTGCTATTATGTCTTCTATTGGCGTTAGTGCTTCTATGTACATGACTATTACGGAGAGGTTTTCGAAATTCATCACAAGTATGTCTTGATCCTGGTGTGTGCTTAGTAATTTTCCCATTTTTGGCTTGAGGAAGCAGGAAATTCCTCATTTCAGCTGTCCTCTTGGTCCTTGTGTTGCTGGTATATGTTGTGAGTAAAATCCGGTTTTTCTCTAAGGATATAGCTGTCAGAACTTCTATGAGGATTATTATGTCATGTGCATACAGGAAGGTGTCGTCACTGAGAACTGTAGGAGGATACAAAATGAGTTGGACAATATTTCTAGTTGATGTGGTGAATGGCAACTAGCTCTAAAAAGAGAAAAATGTAAGTTTATGCAGATTAGTAGGAAAAAAGTCCATAATGTTCGAATACAACATTAGAAGTGCGAGGCTTGAGACAGTTACATTGTTCAAATATCTAAGTATAATGTTGCAAAATGATATGAAATAGAATGAGCACGTAAAGATTGTAGTAGGGAAGCCGAATTGTCAGATTCCGTTTAGGGGGACAATTTTAGGTAAGTGTTGTTCATGTGTAAAGAAGACTGCATATTACGAAGATGCTTGGGGAATTGAAATAGGAAATCCTGGAGGGAAGGCTACTTTCTTTTTGAGGAACACTATTGAGAAAATTTAGAGAACTGGCATTTGCAGTTGACTGCAAAATGATTCTACTGCCGTCAACATACATTTTGCGAAAGGACCATGAAGATAAGATGAGAGAAATTGGGACTCATATGGAGGCATAGAGACAGTTGCTTTCCTTTGTTCTACTTGCATGTGAAAGAGAAAAGGAATGACTAGTATTGGTACAACGTACCCTCCGCCAAGAGCCATATAGTGGCTTGCAGAGTATGTATGTAGGTGTAGTGTAGAAGAAGTTCTTGATGCAGAAAGAAACTGCACAAAAAGTCAGTCACCAGATATATTTTGAGAAAACAAGTCCCATAATTCACAGAGACAAAATATGGAAAAATTAAATGAGTTCCACGATTTAAGTACCTTGGTGAAACCATTCAGGAAAATGGAATCAAAACAAAAGTAAACAAAATTAGATGCTGACAGATGGAACTGCACACCAACTCACCCAAAATATCTACAACAAGAAATAATTCTCCAAGCACACAAAACTAAGACATTACAATATGGTAATGAAACCACAATGCCTCTTTCGATTAGAAACACTAATTTGGAATGAGAAAACAAAGCAATCAAAACACTGAGAAAAAGGAACGCAAAATCGCAAGAAAAATTCTATGCCCAAAACTTGCGCATGAACAATACCAAGTCAGAAGCAATAAGAAAATCCAACAATATACAAATACCCACAATGAAATTAGGAAAGACAGGTTAAAATTCTATTGACACATTAGAATAATGAACCCAGACAAACTTGCAAAACAAATTGTCTGCTTTTATGAGAACATGAGCAAAGCCAAAACAGACACAATAAAATGGGTTGCTGAGATCAAAACTGACCTGAAATTGGCAGGAATTACTCCAGAAAATATTCACAAATGCCAAATCTTCAGGGCCAAATTTTACAAATGGCAAGTTGAGCACATGAAAAGACCAAAGAAGAAGAATAGAATAACATGCTCTGAAGTGAGAAAGCAGGCACACAGGAGAGAATGAAAGAAACACAGGCACAGATAACGGGAAATGCCCACATCTAAGTAATCTAATGCACTTATTCACAAATAATAATAATAAATGAACTGTTAGGAAGTGTTGTCCTAAAGCAGTTGTCTGGAGTGTAACCTTATGAGTCATTCCATGTCAAACCAACCAATTGTACTACATGATTTGGACCATGACCTCTCACATTTGGATGATTTTTTTTTTTCAGGTAATGCACCCACCAACATTAATTTAAATTTGAGATTTCAAATTTTTCTGATCTTTGGTTTTGGAGTTTCAAGGGTTTAAAAATAAAAAAAAACCCTCTGTGTTTGATCAATCTATGATTGTTTTAAAATGCTGTAGATCAAATTCTATACAACCTAGAGAGGTCAAACTTGCACCATTGTTTTCCTCTAAAAATTCCCTTCAATGTGATATGTAACATGACTATGCTACCTAAGTCTGAAAATTTTAAACTATTCCAAAAAAAAAAAACATGTTTTGAAATTTCCAAAATACGTACCGTTGGATTTCTTTATAAAAATTATATGTGTTGTCCAGTCTAACTGACTACATGCATGCAAAATTTCAAGATGGGATCTCTATGGGTTCTTGTATAAAATAATATTTTACTAACGCAATACACACTAGTGAGGTGAAAAACAGACTATTTCTGGACTATGAATAGTAAGGTAGGCCTATGTAATTCTAACAAACTTAAATTATTATGTTAGCCTTTTTATGCAACATTACCCTCTTATTGTTTGTTAATTCATTAAATTATATAGTGTTGTTTAAATTTAATGTTCATGATTCTTTTAACT
The DNA here is from genome assembly GCF_023864345.2 of Schistocerca serialis cubense. Classification (NCBI taxonomy): domain Eukaryota; kingdom Metazoa; phylum Arthropoda; class Insecta; order Orthoptera; family Acrididae; genus Schistocerca; species Schistocerca serialis. The sequence goes on along the minus strand of NC_064649.1, from coordinate 140,344,659 downwards.
TTGCATTAGAAGGGAGTGAACGCATTTTAATTGGTAATATATGTGCTACAAATTAAAATTTTGAATAAAGCCACTCACCTTCATCCTTAGTTGTAAATGGGCAGAGATTATCTTTTTCTTGGTTTTCCAGGTTTATTTGTAATCATTTACAACAAGTTCCTTACATTAGAAATTGGCACATAAGTAATTTCACTTGGGAAAAAGATTAACTTATTGATATCTGCATGGATATAACTATTTCTAATACCAATTGGTGTTTACAAAGTTAATACACATGGTATCCATACAACTTAGTGTTTAGTGAGGGTAGGTGTAACATAATTTAAACGTGCTTCTTTTATGATATTTTAAGATATTTTTCCAAAGCACGAGAAGACAACTTCATTTCTTTAGCACTTAAAGTGTAGGTACTTCCCGTAGCTGTTGTTGGATTCGCTGTTTGTAAAAGAGTATTTCCTGGGACATCAAATATATCTCTTGATTGTGGATCATAAAAAGACTGGGCTGGACCCTTTGGGCATAAAAAATTTATTCGGTACATGTCATTGTATTTTTCTTCAATGCATCCTAGCCACCAAGAGTCGTCATATGCTACTGTCACAAAACCAGCAGTAATATTTTCCATATGTGACGTTGTTATTAGGTTCAGTGTTGTCACGTATTAAAGAGACTCGTCCAGACTAAAATGATACGGCTTGACAGTAATTTGACTCTCTGTGCAGGGTTTATATGAATGAAACTTTTGTGTTCCCATACTCGCTTTTGAGTCACTAAACCGAGGAAGTAAGTATTCTTTGGTCAGTTCATAGTCCTCTGTTGTGCAATATTCAAAGTCAAAATTTTTTTTGTTTTCCATGGCAAATACATAAAGTGATTTGGGTGTTAAGATTTGTTGGTCATATCGCCTTTGTAAGCTGGCTTTAGCACCTAGCCGCTTAACAGTTCCACCAAGGCCATCGCATGCGCTCTTGCCATGGGATGTTGCAAACAACTCCCACTCTGCCTCAACTTCAAAATCAGTTTTATGCACACATATTAAGGGAGTTTTTCTTATTTTTATATTGTGCAGTGCTGCCATCAGAAAAGTAAGTAATCTTTTTAAGTGCAAAAGGCAAGTTTTGGTTTATGATTTCTAGCAGTTTTTTCTGGAATACATAGAAAGCGACTGCATTATGTTTCAGGCAATCAGATATGAAGACATACTGCACGTGTTTTAGCTTTCCCTCCCATTTATAATATATGATGAAAGGATGCAGTGTAGCTTCCCCGTTACATCAAGGTGGCCATAAGTGGGGTAGTGGCCAAAACTAGAGCCTTGACTCTATAAGAAAATCTCACGTTTTTTATAATAAAAAGTGAATGTCGTACAAAATCTTAAGATTCTTAAGTTATTATTTTTTTATATATTTTATTCTCACATTAAAATATCATTTAATGAATTAACAAACAATAAGAGGGTAATGTTGCATAAAAAGGCTAACATAATAATTTAAGTTTGTTAGAATTACATAGGCCTACCTTAGTATTCATAGCCTAGAAATAGTCTGCTTTTCACCTCACTAGTGTGTATTGCGGTAGTAAAATATTATTTTATACAAGAACCCATAGAGATCCCATCTTGAAATTTTGCATGCATGTAGTCAGTTAGACTGGGCAACACATACAATTTTTATAAAAAAAATCCGAGGGTACGTATTTTGGAAATTTCAAAAAATGTTTTTTGGAATAGTTTAAAATTTTCAAATTTAGGTAGCATAGTCACGTTACATATCAAATTGAAGGGAATTTGTAGAGGAAAACAATGGTACAAGTTTGAGCTCTCTAGGTTGTATAGTTTTTTAGCTACATCATTTTAAAACAATCATCGATTTATCAAAAATGGAGGTTTTTTTTTTATTTTTAAACCCTTGAAATTCAAAAACCAAAGGTCAGAAAAATTTCAAATTTAAACTAGTGTTAGTGGGTACATTAGCTGGGGGGGGAGGGGGGGGGGGGAAATCAAAATCTGAGATATCAAGGTTCAGACTGTTAGTTGATTTGAGATGGAATGACCCTTATGCAGAAGTGAAATACAGACAATAAACAGTACATAAAATATGAGAACAGAAGATTTTAAAATGGGGTGCAACAGAAGAACATTGAAGATTAGATGGGTAGATCATGGAACTAAAGAAGATGACCTGAATCGGATTGGAGAGAAAGGAAAATTGAGGCACTGCTTGACTAAAAGAAGTGATCAGTAGATAGCAAACGTCCTGAGGTATCAAGGTATAGTCAATTAGGTAACCGAGTAAAGTGTGGGGCTACACATTGTAGTTAGAGACCAAGAATAGACTATAGTGAATGTAGATGCAATAGTTATGCAAAGACGAAAAGAGTGCACAGAATACACGACTGTGGACAGCTGCATCAGACAAATCTTCCAATTGAAGGCTGGAACAACAAAAGCTATTAACACGAGTTATCAGTTTTGTAACTGTGCATGCAACATCGTGAGTCCATGGCGTTTGTTTGTAATGGTGACTGACAGAGGAAGGCCGACAACTGCACAGAAGGCAAAGGTTTCATTACTATTCTTAGAAACAAAGTTAATGATAGGGACAGATGTTTTCATACCCATTTCGGCTAACAGCGAACACACACACACACACACACACACACACACACACACACACACACACACACACACACACACACACACACACACGCTACATGCAAGTTCTCTCACCAATTTCAGTGTAGTGAGTGTGTTAAGGTGAGTAAGAATACACATGCTGCTAGTGTTTTCACGCAAGAAAGCAATGAAAACGTGTGAGTCATCTTCATCCAAATGGTATTGCAAACAAGCAGAACATCTAGAACTGGCAGCCACAGAGACTGTGATCTTGACATCATTGTTGAAGACCTCTGTGACAGCAGCTTCAGTCAGTTGGTCAAAACTGAAACAAAATCCAGCTGGCTAAAAACTGTAGCCGTTCATTGAAGGATACTCGTAGCAAGGGTCACTGTAGTCAGAATTACTAAGATACACTATGTGATCAAAAGTATCCGGACACCAGGCTGAAAATGCCTTACGAGGTCATGGCATCCTCCATCGGTAATGCTGGAATTCAATATGGTGTTGGCCAACCCTTCACCTTTTTGACAGCTTCCACTTTCCATTCTTGCAGGCACATGTTCAATCAGTTGCTGGAAGATTTCTTGGGGAATGGTAGCCCATTCATCACAGAGTGCTGCACTGAGGAGAGGTATTGATGTCAGTCGGTGAGGCATGTCACGAAGTCGACGTTCCAAAACAACACGAAGGTGTTCTGTAGGATTCAGGTCAGGACGCTGTGCAGGCCAGTCCATTACAGGAATGCTGCTGTTGTGGAATCACTCTGCCACAGGCTGTGCATTACGAACAGGTGCTCGATCGTGTTGAAAGATGCAACTGTCATACCCGAATTGCTCTTCAACAATGGGAAGCGAGATGCTTAAAACATCAATGGAGGGCTGTGCTGTGATAGTGTCATGCAAAACAACAAGGGGTGTAAGCCCCCTCCACGAAAAACACGACCACGCCGTAACACCGCCGCCTCCGAATTTTACTGTTGGCACTACACATGCTGGCAGATGACGTTCTCCGGGCATTCGCCATACCCACACCTTGCCATCAGATTGCCACATTGTGTACCATGATTCGTCACTCTACACAATGTTTTTCCCCTGTTTAATCATCCAATGTTTATGCTCCAAACACGAAGCGAGACGTCATTTGGAATTTACTGGTGTGATGTGTGGATTATGAGCAGCCACTCGACCATAAGTTTTCTCACCTTAACTGTCATAGTACTTGCAGTGGATCCTTATGCAGTTTGGAATTCCTGTGTGATAGTCTGGTTAGATGTCTGCCTATTACACATTATGACCTCCTTCCACCGTCGGCAGTCTCTGTCAGTCAACAGACAAGGTCGGTCTGTACACTTTTGTGCTGTATGTGTCCCTTCACGTTTCCGTTTCACTATCATATCGGAGACAGTGGACCTACGGATGTTTAGGAGCCTGGAAATCTCATGTACAGTCACATGACAGAAGTGACGCCCAATCACCTGACCACGTTCAAAGTCCCTGAGTTCTGCGGAGCACCCATACTTGCTCTCTCAGGATGTCTAATGACTACTGAGGTCACTGTGGTAGCACTGAGTTATGACATGCTTATGGACTCGCTACAAATCAGAATGTCCTTTGTGGAGAGTGTTTCATTGTATTGTACTGCAGAGCCCATGTGTACACTGCATGAATGTGGCAGAAAATGCTTCTCATGTCACCTTGCATATGCAAATGCACAACCAAAACTGTCACTAACTTTTCATCCATTTGTACCTGGAAGTAGATTTCTGAGAGGCTTGCAGTGAAGAATACCAGGCCCTGGTGGTCACCTCGTTTGTTCTCAGCTTGTAGAGGGTTGTGGTTGCCTGACAACCCATATCCCAGATTTCCAAAATTTGATGATGTATTCGTATGTCGGTACTGTGGGCTCATGTCTTCTGTAGTTGCTTATTTAGCTAATTTGTCAGCATGTTCATTTCTCAGAATACCCCACTTGGCACAGAGTACAGTTCTGGAATTGTGAAGGTTAACTAGTTGGTCTTGGACCTTAGTGACCATAAAGTTTCTGTGGTAGCACTGAGTTATGACATGCTTACGGACTCGCTACAAATCGGAATGTCCTTTGTGGAGAGAGTTTCATTGTATTATACTGCAGAGCCCATGTGTACACTGCATGAATGTGGCAGAAAATGCTTCTCATGTCACCTTGCATATGCAAATGCACAACCAAAACTGTCACTAACTTTTCATCCATTTGTGTAGATGGATGTCGAATTTGGGTAACCGCAGAGAACTGAACATAATAGGTGTCTGAGGAAGGTGGAGTCAACAATTTTCTTAGGGGACACAGAAGAGGACCATCTTAAACAGAGGACTGGGTACTCACCACATGGGATGTTGAGAGGGAACTCTATGCACACAGACAAGAGCACCAGTTGGAGGTCCTCGCATGGATCCTCCAATCGTATCCCAGCTGGTCTAATCAATTTTGGGCGATTTGTAAGCAGTCAGAACTGCTGGTTATGAAACAGTGAAGTAACACCGATGGAAAGGCATCTGACACATTGTGACTGCATAGTCGCCAAGAACTGCTGGTGTCGTCTTACCATCACTCCCTCGTGGGACACCAGCTTCCACCAGGAGGTTGTCTACAGGACTCCTATGGGGGGTTCCAGTTGCCAACTGCACACCACTGTGCTGGACAGTGTCTTAACAAGCTGTACACTTCAGTAACACCCAAACAGATACAGCATGAAATAAACACATTACTTTCTCTTTTCTAAAGAAGGCTGGAGTGTGATAGTGCCTTTTTCCCATTTAAGTCATGGTTGTCGTGACATACATACATACATACATACATACATACATACATACATAGCACACCACTAGATCTAGGTTAGGTTTGAAGGTAACACTGGTTGAGAGTTGGTGAAGCCAACAAATGTGAAAAAGGTTGTGGTAACAGATTGGATTGAACTGTACAGTACTCAATGTATATGTTCGCTTCATATTATGAGCACTTTTCACTGTAAAAGCTAAAACTGTGTAAGGTAAATCAAGAAAATATGTTGTCTACTGGGTGGTTATAATTAAACTTTCCCTATTTAAGGAGGGGGGGAGGGAGGGGGGAGGGAGGGGGGTAGGACGTCAAACAGGCCGACTTTGAGCAGGAGAGGCACCACAGGGCATTTTAATTTCCACTGTCTATACTTTTACAAATAAATTCATAAAACTTTGTCAGCATGACCAGGAAGGATTCACAATTCACACCCATAGCAGTGGAAGTTCAAAAACATAACAAAATGAGTTTTTTTACATGTGAAATTTCATCATTTTTTTCCACTTACTAATGGCAGTATTTGTTGCTGTAGGTACACTTTTCTTCAGAAGTAAGAGAGATTCTTCGATGAATTTTGCACACCATACAAACCATACTTAAAGGTGTATGAAACTCTAAAAATTTCCAAATCTATTAAAAACTGTGGTAAAAATTGAGGTAATTAACTATACAATGTGTTTTTTGTAAACATGAAGTTTAAAATATAATAGTTCATTCGTTTTTTCATAAACTAAATAAATTCTAGTTTCGTACACCTGTAAGTATGGTATGTATGCTGCGCAAAATTCATCGAAGAAAGAATCTAACATATGAAGAAAAGTGTACCTATAGCAACAAATGCTGCCATTAGTAAGTGAAAATGTTACTTAAAATCCGTCATTATAAAATCACTGATTGCTATTATCCCATAAGACATTATGTCTGTTTTTGCAAAGTAAGTGAAAAAATGATGAAATTTGACATGTAAAAAAAATTACTTCGTTATGTTTTCGAACTTCCACTGCAATGAGTGTGAATCCTGAATCCTTCCTAGTGATGCTGACAAAGTTTTATGAAATTATTTGTAAAAGTATAGACACTGGAAATTAAAATGTCCTGTGATGCCTCTCCTGCTCCAAGTCGGCCCATTTGACGTCCTACCCCCCTTAACACATTAAAACACAGGAACTAACACATAAATGAGGATCAAACTTGGTAGCATTAATGTCGAGGACATGGGGAAGAGAAATAATTCGGAATCAATGCAACTGAAACACTTAATGTAGTGCTACGGTACATTATACCATTACATACTGGTACTGTTATTGCTACAGAAGAGCCTCAATATGGTGCACATCACTGTCCAGATGAGTTTGCAAGCACAGGATTGCATTCTCCACAGCAGAATGAAGTATGTCCATGGGTATGCTGGCTACCTCTCTTGATATGCTGCACTTCAGATCAGCAAGTGTGTGGATGTTTCCTTGGTAAATCCTGTCTTTCAAGTAGTCCCACAACCAGAAATCGCAAGGAGTGAGATCAGGTGATCATGCCGGCCAAGCATTTGGAAACGATTGGCTGATAATTCGATCATTTCCAAATGTGTTTCAGAGAAGCAGGTGAACTTTACGAGCGATATGCAGTGGGGACACTGGTGAAGCATACTGCAGTAATGCTGGCCAGCCACACTGCACGACTTTGGCCCTTGAGTGCCAGCCTTTGCAAAAATGTATGGGCCAATGATGAACATAGCTGTGAAGCCACACCATATGGTAACATATTTACCATACAGAGGAACTTCAGGCACAGTGACCGGAGGTGAAGATCCCCACACCAGCAATTCTGTGTGTTCACCTCGTACGTTAAAAGAAAAATGAGCTTCGTCTGTCCGTACAATGGTCCACGACTAGCCCTTGTCAACTTCAACCCTTGCGAGAAAGAGAAGAGCAAAGTCAACACCTCGTTTTTTGTCCTGTGGTGCAAGCTGCTTCAGGACAGTTGCACTGTTACACATGAAAATCACGCACCCCAAACTCTGGACATTAACGCCACCAAGTCTGGTACTCTTATGGTAATTAGTTTCCGCATTATAGCATGTTAAATAGGGGAAGTTTAGTTACAACCACCCAGTACAATAGACAAATCTCCAATGTATATTACTATGCATATTATGAACAATTTTGCATGCTGAAGAATGCACTGCATAACTCTTACAATAAAGTGGACAAATAATTTAAATTCTCTTGAAAGACACACTATAATTTTTCAAATGCAAGACACCAGTACTAAAACAGTCTGCAGAGAAAAATGTTGTTTAAAAGGCAGTTAGAAACATGTAAAATGATCAGTATGATAGTTACTCTCAAAGGAAACAGTAATATTCCAGGAGAAATATGCAAAGTAGCTTTTATATCAAATGAATGGTCAATCTGAGTATATTTTTCAAGCAGGCAGAATTACTTAACCATTGTTCTCAAGAATCAAGGAAATTAACATGCCTGGTGATTTAAATGTGAACTTTCTTACCTGCAATAATGATAGGACACATTCTGAGAGTGTAATGAGCTGAGGACAATTGACTTTTTCACAAGAGTGACAAAGATATTTTGTACATAATAACAGAATTGGTAACATAAGTGTAAGACAAATTTTAAATGCTCTTTCTGATTGTAACAGCCAGCTGTTGATAACGCATGATGTAAGCTCTGATAGCAAGAGTAGTTTTATCAATTCATTCTTTAGATTAATCAATAGCGAAGGTCTGAAAACCTTTAGCAAGCATTTGGAGGAGTTGGATTGGGACACACAAAAAGGATAAAAAACGGCAGTGATAACTGTAACCTATCCACGTATGAATGTGTTACCCTGTTTGCAACTGTGTAGGAAACAGTGGCCCACTAAGGGAATCAAAATAGCAGAGAAAATGCTTTATACTTCACTCAGCAAGTCTGATAAACCATAGGATAGGGAGCTCTAAATGTTATACTGTAGTATCCTAAGGACTGTGATTAAAGGACCGAAGAGGAAGTTCATTAAATCTGAAACCAACAGCTCAAATAAAGAAAACCAAAAACAAAATTGGATGACGGCAAAAAAGGAGTACAGGTAAAGTTCAGGCGATACAGGCACTACTGAAGTGCGTCATAATGGCAGCATGGTAGATGATGAAATAGTTGGCAATATTTTCAATCACAATTTTTGGACACTAGCTCATGAAATTGATAGTAGAGGGTATGTGGTTGATGCAGTGAACTTTCTACAAAAATCTGTGGAGAACAAAATCAGCCAGATGCAGTAGGGCTACATCACATCACAACATATGAGGTTGGGAAGGTGGTAACACAAATGAAAAACAAAAACAGCATTGGTGTGGACAATGTATCAATTTAAGTACTAGAGCACTGCTGTTAATTTATTTTTAGAGTTTTGTCAAATATTTAATGAATTTTTAAATCAAGGTACTCTTCCTATTGGATTCAAATATGCAATTGCCGAACTATTCTTCAAAAGAGGTGATAAAGCTGAGGCTTCCAACTGGCCAGTTCCATTGCTAACAAGTCATCCTCAAATACTGGCTAAGTTTATGTACAAGAGGATTATGGACCATCTTAATAAATGTAATATCCGTAATAAAATTCTACTATGGCTTATATGGCACAGCAGGGACGTGGCACGAGTCAAGAGGGCAACAAGCAGAAGGCAGTGTCAAATAATTCTACAATAGCTCCTGCCTGTCCTGACTTGGGCACAGTGAGATTTCATATATTTTAGGGTTCCTATTCTTAATCTTTATCAATGAGCTGCCATTGTGTGTGAGCCAAAAAGCACACTTTATCCTATTTGCAGACAGCACAACCATTATGGTTGACAAAGCAACCAACTGCAATCTAGAGAACACTTCACCCACAATATTCAATGAAGCTCTAGACTGGTTCACTTCAAATCATCTGTCCTTAGTGTTAACAAGACTCAGTTCATTCAGTTTCAACTGCACATAAAAAACAGGAAAATGCTGAAATAAATTGACAGTTAAGCCTTCAAAATTCCTGCTATTACACACTAGCAATCAGCTCTGAAACTGTCAGTCCACATCCTCAACCTATGAAAAAGGTTAATTCGACAGCAGATGCTGTTTGTTCAGTTACAACTCTTTGTGGTTTGCAAACAATCAAAGCTGCATACCTTGGATATTTATGATGTATGACGTCATATTCTAGTGACATCAGTCACGTGTAAACAAAAGTCTTTATAAAGGTTTTCAGTATGGCGCATCTTGCAGCACTCAAATGTTGAAGAAAAGACTTTAAATGTTTGGCACCAAAGCTTTTACATTCAACATTTTTAAATGTCTTTTTTTCCCAAAGTCTTTATGGCACCAATGGAGGTCATCAGATTTATGAGTAGAATCTACCCTAGACACACTTGCACAAATTTATTCAAACAGCTCACCATGAATGCAAGTACATTTTTTCACTTATGTGCTTGGTCAACAAGAATAGTATAATTTACCAAATAAATATCGCAATGCAAGTAGTAAATGTGATCTTCACAAAGATACAAAACTCTCAGCATAGGACAAAAAACAGTACATTATTCAATCATACAGGTATACATACAATAAACTTGTTTACGTAAAATCAGTCACTGGGGGTCTGATTAAACTTTTTCTTTTGGACAGCTCTTCCTATTCTTTACAGGAAGTTTGACAGTGTGTAATACTTTGTGGACTGTGTTTAATTTTAAGCATACTGAAATGAACTTCCTATGAAAACTGGTATCTCATTTGACAACAGACATTTTTATATATGATTAAGAGGCAAATATGCAAGTGTCAGATACCACCCATCTGCTTTTACCCATGATGTCATCAATATGGTGGAAATGGCTATTCTAAGCGTCTCCAATATGGCGCCTATGATATCACTACATACACACGGCAACAAACACGAAAATACGTATAAATAAGACAGTAACATCTCCTTCCAAAAATACAATCAAACAAACGGGACAACCGCAGGTAATTGGGGGTTTTAGGGAGGGGACAAGCTAAATATAACAGGAAAAAAAAACACACACACAATCCCAAAACACACTAGATGAACAAAAAAATAATTACGCAATCTGCAGGAATCTGACACTTCCCTTGACCTATATAGGTCAATGGCAGCTGACAATACCAAAACACCGACGCCTACAGCAAAAACTACGGAAATTGGAATCCGACATGTCCCTTGACCACAGCTGACAGTACCGAAACACGTATACCTACATATAAAAATATGAAAATTAGAAACTGTCATTTCCCTTGACCTATATAGGTTAACTATAACTACTGATATGAAAAAACCAACACCTACAGCTGCGAAAAACAAAACGCCAACACCTCAAAAATTACAAATTCAAACACCCCCCCCCCCCACACACACACACACACACACACACACACACACACACACACACACACACACACACACACACAGGAGAGAGATATTAAGACAATGGTCTTCACATGATTGAACATGTTCTAAAGTAGCCATCAATGTCCTGATCAAATAATATGGGGAAAAAAAATTGAAAAATATCCATATTATAGCTAATAACATAATGACAACATGTGCTAAATGTGTTTCAGCTGTATAACAGTAAATGTTAAATTACCTTTTCTCTCTATAATATCCTCCCCCCCCCCCCCTCCAAACACATGTGGTCATTTAATTAGTGAAATAATGCAAATAAATGTCCCAACATTTTCTTTATGTAACCCATTAATGAATGTCAGCTCCACATCTTTTACGGTACACAAGAACTTAACTGACTTCCATGAAAAAAATCACAATTGAAAACTGAAGTCTTACTGGCGGTAATAAGAAGGCAAACAGGCAGAAATGCAAAGAAAACCAGAATGGCGAAGTAGTTGTGACTAAGTCAGTCCTCTAATACACAGAGATAACATTTCAAAATTTTTGTCATCCTCAAGGAGCTCCTCCTTGCAAGTCTACATAACAAAGTAACCTTAATTTAACCAAAGGTGTCATTTATGAAGGTGAGACCAGTCTCACAAGCTATTTCTGATAGTTCTTTACAGAAACTTTATTAACAGCATTTTATAAGGTTAATTTATTATGAAAGAGATTGAAGTTCTTTATGGGTGAGAATTTACAGCAAGTAGACTCATTTCCAAAATCTAACCGCTTAATTTTAGAGGCTTATTTCCCCAATTTCTTTCCTTTCTTACATTGGTAGCTTGGTATGATATAGACCTAAAGCCTAACAATGTCTTAAAATAGTATGACTAAATTGTATTCCATCTTAATATATGAACAGTTAACACACAGAAACTGCCCTTCACTCTGCCAGCACAAATCGAAATCTTAACGTAATTTTGAATCCCAACGAACTGTAGGATGTTATTAGAAAACATCGTTTACTGAAGATATAAACGGGTTCCCTCTCAGAACACAAACATTTAGATTTGTTATTGGTAAGTCGCGAATACCAGTTAATAATATACAAACTCCCACTTAAGTTCGAGCAGGTAATTTTAATTTATTCGAAGGATTATAGTGATATTGATACTGCCAGAACATTAAATGTCATCGCCAGAAACACTTTCATTTCACTTTTCACGTCGAGTGAGTTCCTCTGCGGCCAACAACGTATAAACGTAAGGTGATCATATGCAAATTTATTATACAGTTAATGTGAACACAATAAAGTAGGTGTAATGTACGGTGAATTTCAATAAAATGTGCATGTCCAGAATAAAGACATTTTCCAATGCATGTGTATTTCAAGGAATAACATCTTCTTTATATCGTGAAATTGTAGGACTGTCATCTGAGGTATCTTCGGGGCTAAAATCTGTATGTTATAAGACTAGATTTATTAGTTTCTTTCAGAAAACTTCTTAAACCATAGGTATTTTTCCGTTATTTGGCACGAACCCTCTAAGTCTAGTTTTTCGGGTCTGACACCATCCAGAAATGATACAACGAAGGAATCTTTCGAACTACTCACAGTCCTGCTAAATGCAAATACTCGTTAACCAGAAAATAAAATCTGTAGTATATGTGTCATAATTATGAAACTTACCTACTAACTACTGTAAAGCGCGAATGTGTCAGCGTTGATCATTTAATACGTAAATACCGCCATATATTCCATAGTCCATACTGCGACCACTGAGCAGCGACCTATCAGCTCACGGGAACGACCACAGATAAAGCGTCTATCGTAAACAAAATAAACGCGATGGCGCCAAATTAAAAAGCCTCACACATAAATGTTATAAATGAATTCATTCTCTCTTGCCATTTTGCCTGTTTTGTAGTCTGGTTAAATAAAAAATGCCAATACATGGTTCACATTATCATTTGTGGACAAATTTTGGAGGAAAATTTTCGTAACTGTTCGTAGCTGTTATGTTTTCGTTTAAAAAATATTATTTTATTATCATTATTATATATGAAGACATATCTCTGAGCTGAACATTATCTAATTGTAGTAAAGCCTTATTAGCAGCGCGCAAATGTCGAAAATGGATAAAAGTAGCAATTTATAGATTTCTTTTTCCAAAACTGTAATGTTTGGAATGTTACTCAGATCAGAAGACCTGATGTAGCGATGATGTGGAAGAAAGGTGGAAAACTTTCATCTCAGCCTTAAGTCACTTCATAAACACAGCTTTTCCAAAGGTCTCCTGAAACATAAATGTAAGACATAGTAAGAAATGGATCAACAGAGAAATCATGAAAGCTGGATTTGAACGAAAGGTGTGGGATGTTTAATACTCAGGCACACTGTGAAATGTACAGATACAGGAAAAAAATGAATATAGCAGCAAGAAAATATCGTTATTATAAGCTGGAACCTCATAAAATATTTCTTAGACAGGCTGGTTAGTTATATGTTCCATACGCATAAATACAAAGAGGAATGAATTAAATAAGACAGAGAGTGGGGACGTAGTACTTACAGCACAAGGGAACAAACTGACTGACCCATGTGAAGTGTGTTCAATTTTAAATAAGTATTATGTAAATATAGTTCAGAAGCTAGGACAGTCTTGAAGATAAACACAAACTGTACTGAGAAAATCTGCTAACAATGTTTCAGGAACCAACTTCTAAAGATGACTCTAGGAATTTACTACAACCCGCAACATATCACTTCCAAAGAGATCATGAGGACAAGAGCAGATTAATTACAGCACACACAGACGCTTTTAAACAATCATTCTTCCCACACTCCATACCTGAACGGAATAGGAAAACGCCTTATAACTGGTCCAGTGGAATGTACCCTCCACCATTCACTTCACAGTGGTTAGCATACTATAGCTATAGATATAAAATCTAATGAAATGAAGCATTGACTAAAAGGAGTATAGCTTAACCAGAAACAACAGAATGCCTATTCCCATTTGCAACAGATCAACCAAGTTAAAAATATTATGAGATTACTAACAAACGATAAAGATAGCATAGATAGAATATCTGCAAAAGTAAGCAAATATTGCTCACATTATCTAGCAAAGGCTCTGACATTCAAAGTAAACCTGGTAACAGAAAGAGGTTTGTTTCAAATATGTCTGAGAAAGAGTAAGGTAGTCTGATTTATAAAGTCAGTAACAAGGGGGATCCTGAAAATATAAATAACAATATTATGAAAAGGATGCTATTCGCCATATAGTGAAGCTGCTGAGTCACAGATAGTCACAACGAAAGGACTGTTAGAAAATGAGCTCTTGGCCAGTGTGTTGGCTGAAAGTTCATTTTCTGACAGTCCTTTTTTTGTGTCTATCTGCTACTCAGCATTTCCACTATGTGGTGAGTAGCAACTATCCTTTTCATAATATTGTTACATTCCATCTTGGATTTTCCATTGTTGAACAGATATATAAGTTACACCTACCTTACCAAAAACTGTTGGAACAGCTACGAAATTATTAGAAAAAGGATATCCTGGATGAAGCGCAACATGGATTCACGAAAGGAAACAGTACAAAAACAGCAGTAGCAAGCTTGATGACACACATAATCAGACCTTTGGAAGAAAAGACGAAATTTTTTTGAGTATTCCAAATTCCCTTAAAACCCTTTGTCTGTGTGTGCCATTGCATAAATATAGTAACAGGGGAAAGTAGCCAGTCTAATAAAACCACTTGTGGAAAACAGAGAACAGAGTGTAGAATTAAGATAAAAGGTAAAGAATACAATGGAAACTTTTTACTCTGATTTTCAAGTAGTAAAACATGTTGTAGCACAAGGCTCAAAATTTGCTCCACTAATGCTTAATAATAATAATAATAATAATAATAATAATAATAATTATTATTATTATTATTATTATTATTATTCAACATCGAATTATTAGTGGTAAAACAGAAGAAAAACTAAAAGACTTCGCTATCCAAACAATGAACAGTGTAGAACAGTGGTTCAGCTACAACAAGGTAATTATAAACAAAGAAAAGACAGTAGCACTGAACTTCTATAATGTAAAAGGAAGACACCACCCAAACATAGAAATAGAACTTAGGGACAGAGTTCTTGAAAGTGTTGACAGCACTAAATTTCTGGGACTCTGGCTCCAGAACAACACAAAATGGGAGGTACATATTGAATATTTGCAAAGAAAACTAAGCAAAACCTGTTACATGATACGCATCTTAAAAACTTGTTGCAGCAAAGCCAGCCTGTTAAATGTATACTACTCCTATGTGCATTCTGTAATTAAATATGGCATAATCTTCTGGGGCAATACAACAACAAATATTAAACTTTTCAGGATGCAAAAGAGAATACTAAGAATTATTGAAGGGGTAAACAATACGAAATCGTGCAGACCCATATTCAAAAAACTGTCAGTTCTTCCTCTTCCTTGCATTTTTATCTACGAAACATCAGTTTTCATCAAACAATATATCGATAAACACCCAGATATCTTATTAAAAAATGAAGATATACATGCACACAATACAAGGCAAAAATCTGACCTTCATGTGAAACAGGTGAGAACATCATTGTGCCAAAAAGGCACACTACATACTGGGATAAAGATTTTCAATAATCTACCTAAACATATTAAATCAATAGGTAAACTCTGTAGTTTTAAGGCTGAAGTAAAGGCATATTTAATTGATCATTGCTTTTACAGTCTGACAGAATATATAAAAGTCAAACAACAAAAATAAAAATGCATTATTAATATTCTACTTTGTATGTTGCCTGTAATGTTTGTTGTATTTATGAATCTGTGCTAAATTACCTCAATATCTAGTCCTTAGGATTGCAATACAAACTGTATTTTATCTTGTAAATATCTAACCATGTCCAATATCCTTGTATATATTCTATACATATAGGATTTGAAGGACTAAATAAATAAATAAATAAATAAATAAATCAAATACAATCCCTAGAAACAATACAGTTTCAGGACGTCATACAGATTATTCTTCTGAATACGTCAGTTTATAAATTACAAACTAAAGATTTGTTTGTATTAATAAATTTTACATTTTGATGGATTTTACATTTGGTAGTATACAATCACAATATTACAAATATTGTTTTTATCATCATTATATTAGTTGTAAGTTACTTAAAACTATGAGCTTGACATATTTATGAAGCACTTTTCATAGAGATATAGTAATCGTCTAGGGAATAAAAAGGGTTTTCAATTAGAATTCTTTCTAGCTGATCTTTTAATTTGTTAGTAGGAAGGGTTGTGAGACTTTTTGGTAGGGCATTGGCTAGCTTCAGCCCAACATGAAGTGCATTTTTTTCATATAAAGCTGTTCTGTGGCTATTTACATGGTATCTGAACTTTTGCCTTGTATCATACTGTTGCAGGTCACAGTTGAAATTTGGATTTATTGTTTTCACAAGCAATGTAACTTTCAATATGTATACACCTATAATGGTAAGCACACCTAATTTTGCGAACAGATTCCGACATGATTCTCGAGGTTTGGCACCACAAATAATTCTGATAACTTTTTTCTGTAGTACTAATAATGTACTTAGGTTGGCTTGAGTTGTTGCACCCCATATTTCTACAGCATAGTTTAAGTTTGATGAGAATAGGGCATGATAAGCAGTTTTTAGTACACACATGTCCTTACAATATTTGCTAATCATATTTATAGCAAACACATTCTTCGACAGCTTACATGCTAAGGAATCAATATGTATGTCCCATTTGAGGCTGTCCTGGATTGTAATTCCCAAGAACTTTGTCCATTTTTACTTTTTTACAATGTCATTTCTTATGGATAATTTCATGTCAAATTCTATTTGTTTCCTTGTGTTAAATTCCATCATTGCAATCTTTGAAGCACTTACGTTTAGATGGCTTTCATTAAAATACTTGACTATTGTATTAGTTACTCTGTTGCACAGTACCTCCAGACTCTCATAGTCTTTGTGTTTACACACTATTGATGTGTCATCTGCATACAATATTTTTGTACAGTGTAATGGATCTGGGAGATGTTATTTTTTTACTGTATTTGTCGATACCAAATTGTAAATGTTTTCTTATATTTTTGTCAGAATTTATTATAATTTGTCTTATTATATGTTAATTTACTTCTGTTTTTGAGAGTAAAAGCATATTGATTACTATTAGAAAATGTATCGAAGAATAGCAAAGAGACTGATTACAAATGGAAACTTGTGAATTGTGTAAAATATCTTTGACGATGGAGTCGTCTTTCACTATAGCCAGTTGGCAGCTAACTCTTGGTGTGTGTTGACGGAAGAACAATATGAAGGTCGCAGTCATAAATAATTTTGAATTATGTTACTATTACTTTTGTATTAACTAAAAAGAAGAAACTACATTTGAATAAACTGTATTTGAAACACCAAAATGAGAGAAACACGTTGAACCACGTCATTTCTGCAGCTGACATAGATGCATTGTGGAATCATACTTAGACAACTGAAGCCAAGACTAATATCGCCTTGCAAACATCTAACGGAAAAGGTACTGTCACGAAATATGGCAAATATAAGTAAATAAAAAATAGTGATCATATTTTCAACTTGTGTCTTAGCCAGGATGCCATATTTCAACAGTTAGGAGAACAATACTCTATATCATTAACATAAATCAAGAAAAGAAGAGGTCCCAAGACAGAACCTTGAGGCACTCCATATTTGATATCAGTAATTTTAGATTTGTAAGACCCACTGTTTGTTTTAAGCAAGACAAATTGTTTTCTATTGCTCATATACAATTTTATTAGCTCATAGCCAGTTCCTCTGATACACAGGTTCCACAGCTTGTCAAGTAATATGGTGATGTTGACACAATCAAAAGCTTTTTCTAGCTCAAGGAACACTCCAGTTACATACTCCTTGTTCTCGATGGCCATTATTATTTTGTCTATTAATTGTGCTGCTGCTACTGATGTTGACTTGTTTTTCATAAAGCCATTCTGATTTTCAAATATTAAATTGTGTTGACTCAGGAATGTCATTAGTCTAGTATAAATAACTTTCTCAACTACCTTAGAAAATGCAGGTAAGATTGAGATGGGGCGGTAGTTTTCAATTTTAGATTTATCACCTTTCTTGTAAATCAGGGTTACCTGTGCTATCTTTAGACTATCTGGGAAACAACCTGATGAAATTACATCATTTACTGCTGTGGCCATGGCATCAGATATGTTGTCTATGTATCTTTTCAGTGTACTGATAGACAATCCATCATAGCCTGCTGATTTTGTATTTTTTAATGACATTACTATGTTTTTGACTTCCTTGTTATTGGTTGGGGCCAAGTATATGCTTTGTTTGATTGGAATGCCCCTATATCTATGCTGAAGGTTCTTAAAATGGTCATTGACAGATTTTCCAACAGAAGAAAAGTACTCATTAAAAACATTAGCAATCTGACATTGACATTTCATGATATGCCCTTTATGGTTTATAGTAAAATCACTTGTTGATCTGTCCTTACAATACCTAAAGCTATTCATTACTTTCCAAACAGCTAAACCTGTGTTACATATTTACTTTTAGTTTCTAACAGAAGATCTTTATAGTAATCCTGATAGTTCTTAATTCCTACCTTTAGTCTATTATTATTGTTATTATTTGTCATTGCATACTGGAAAAGTCTAAGTTTCTCTCTTGCTGTTTTTACTTCATGATTTATCCAGTTATTTTTTTGTATCTTTTTGCAGTCATTTACTGTAAAGGTCATTTCTGGACATGAGACATTGAAGCAATAATAAAAATCTGATGAAAAATCACTGAAAGTAATGCTGTTTTTTTCGCCCCATTGTAAGCTTTCCAGCAAACTGTTGAAATCTTTAACATTGTCATCATTGGTGATTCTTTTTGTGACATATTGTTTCTCTTTTCTATTGATATGAGGATTTTCAGCTTCTATCAATACCTGTACTGCGTGGTTGTCAGAAATGGCAAGCTTCAAAACTGATGCACTGCATGTGAAGTGGGACATGTTAGTTATAATGTTGTCAATGCATGATTTTACACTATTGACCTCTTTAGTGGGCTCGTTTATCAGAAATGTTAAGTTAAATTGAGCTAGTATTAGCATTAGTTTTTTAGATACAGAGTCATTGGACAGCAAGTCAATGTTTATGTCTCCAGTTAGTATTGTATTAACCCAGCCATTTTTATTGCAGTGTTTACTGTCAATGTCAACAAGCTTGTCATTAAGAACATCAAAGAAACTATCTAGGTTACCAGATGGAGGTCTGTATAGGCCTATAATAATTAAGTTCTCTTTCCCCCACTTATAATTAATTGCTGCTAGTTCTATTACACCCTCAATGCTGAAAGCACTTACATCTATTACACAATAATTACTACCACTGGCTGCAAAGATAGCTTATACTGTATGTGAGAACATGACAGTATTAGTAAAAGAAAATGTAATAATGTATACATCTTTCTCCACATCTATGCTCTGCAAACCACCACATTGTACATGGCAAAGGGTACAGCACATTGTACCAGTTAGTAAGGTTTCTTCCCATTCCATCCATATATAGAGTGTGGGAAGAATGACTGAATGCCTCTGTCCATTCAGCGATTATTCTAATCTTGGCCTCACAATTCCTATGTGACTGATACATAAGAGATGTTAGTATATTACTAGAGGCATTATTTAATGCTGGTTCCTGAACTTTGTTAATAGACTTTCTGAAGATGGTTTATGTCTATCCTTAAGAGCCCGTCAGTTCAGTTTCTTCAGCATTACTGTAACACTCTCCCATGAGTCAAACAACCCCGTCACCATTCGTGCTGCCCTTGGCTGCATACGTCCAGTATCTGTTGTTCATCCTATTTGGTAAGAGTCCACAAACTTGAGCAATATTCTAGAACTGGTCACACGAGTGATTCATAGGCAATCTCCTTTGTACACTGATTGCACTTCCACAGTATTCTACCAATAAACCAAAGTTACCCACGACTGAGCCTATATTATCATTCCAATTTGTATCCTTACAAAGTGTTACACTCAGGTATTTGTATGAGTTGGCCAATTCCAACAGCGACTCCAAGATATTATAGTCATAAAATAGTACACTTTTTCGTTTTGTGAAGTGCACAATTTTACATTTCTGAACATTTAAAGCAAGTTGCCAGTATTTGCACCACTTTGAAATCTTATCGAGATTTGACTGAATATTTATGAAGCTTCTTTCAAATAGTTCTTCATCATAGATGAATGCATCATCAAAAAAAGCCTGATTTTACAATTAATATTGTCTGCAAGATCACTAGTATATAACATTAACAGCACAGGTCCCAATACACTTCCCTGAGGCATGCCTGAAGTTACTTCTACATCTGACAATGACTCTCCATCCGAGATAACATGTTGTGTACTCCACACCAAAAAATCCTCAACCCAATTACAAATTTCACTTGATATCCCATATGATAGCACTTTTGACAATAAGTGTAGGTGAAGTACTGAGTCAAATGCTTTTCAGAAATCAAGAAATACAGCTTCTACCTGGGTGCTCCTCCTTCCAGCGCTTTTAGCTAGTGATGTGAGAAATGTGAGAGTTGGTTTTCATGTGATCAATGTTTCCAAAATCCATGCTGGTTGGCATTGAGAAGGTCATTATGTTCAAGATACCTCACTGTGTTTGAGCCCAGATTATGTTCTAAGATTCTAAAAACAAATTGATGTCAAGGATAATGGGCAATAGTTTTGTGGATCACTTCTACTACCCTTCTTGTAGACATATGTGACCTTTGCTTTATTACAAGAAATGGACACAGCTCTTTGTCCAAGGGATCCATGATAGATTATAATTAGAAGAGGGGCTAACCGAGCTGCCAATTCAGTGTAAAACCTGACAGCAATTCCATCCGGGCCTGGAGTTTTGTTCAGTTTTAATGATTTCAGCTGTTTTTCAACATCACTGACACCAATGCTGATCACACTTGTCTTTACAATGGTACAAGGATTAGACTGGGGCAACTCTCCTGAATATTCCTATGTAAAGGAACATTCAAAAATGGAGTTAAGCATTTCAGCTTCTGTTTTGCTACTGTCAGTTTCAGTTCCTGTCTCATTCACTAGAGACTGGAAAGTAACTTTGGTGCCACTTACAGCCTTCACAAACAACCAGAATTTCTTCACGTTCTGTGAAAGATCATATGATAATATTCTGCTATGATAGTCACTGCAGGCATTACATACTGCTCTTGACAGCCAAACACAGTTAATTCAGTATATCTCTATCTATAGCCGTATCCTTTGTTTTACACCTATTATGCAGTAATCTCTGTTTCTTTGGAATTTTCTTTACAGTGACTGTATACTATGGAGGGACCCCCTCCATTACAAACTGTTCTACTGGGTACATATCTATCCAGTGCCTGGTCAGCTAGTCTTTTAATCTTGAGCCAGAGTTCCTCTACATGCTCCTCCCATGTGCTGAACATTTCGAGTTCCTCATTTAGCTCTGACACTACTGATTTTTTATTTAGTTTACTGAACACATATATCTTTCTGCATGATTCAGTTGTCCTTTGTACTTTGATAATCATTGTTTTCACAGCTGCATCATGGTCACTGATACCAGTTTCAGTGTGGACATCATCACACAGGTCAGGTCTATTTGTTGCCATTAGATCCAATATAGTTCCACCATGAGTGGGTTTCCAAACTATCTGTTCTACGTAGTTTCCAGAGAAGGCATTCGGTAATGTTTCACAGGATGTCCTATCGTGCCCACCACTAACAAAACTGTAATTTTTCCAATTAATTGTTGGACGATTAAAGTCTCCGCCATCAATTATAGTATGATTGGGGAACTGACATATAAGTGAATGGAGGTTTTCTCTAAAGTTTTGAGTTACATAAGAAGATGAGTTTAGTGGGCAATAAAAGGATCCAATTACCATTTTATGCCTATCCATAACCATGAGCCTTTCCCAGATAATCTCAAATGCAGCTTCAGTTTCTGTGGATTTGAGTTTCTTGTCTACTGCAACAAATACACCACTTTCATTACCCGTTTGCCTATTCTTTTGAGATACACTTCAATTTTCCCCAAAAGTCTCACTGCTGTCAATTTCGGGTTTTTGTATCTTGTATTATGTGAGCTTCAGCACCTTCCATGAGCACTTCAAACTCTAGCATTTTGTTGCAAATGCTTTGCCTGCCTAGCATTAGGATTTTAATACTGTCACCTTTGGGAGGCATTTCTTCAGCCTTACACTGATACTTCTGGGTTTGCTACAGTTATCATCTACCTGAGTAGTGGCCTCTGATGTGTAATGCACACCTGACCCATTTAGGGGGATCCTACAGTTTTCAATCCTATGGTGCAAGTCCAGTAAGTCACAGCCTAGCTTGTCACAGAACTTTCGATATCTCTAGTTCAGTACTCCCACTCAACTTAGAATCAAAGGGCCATGATCAGTGACCCAAGAATGACCTCGGAGCCCAGACGACAGGCATCATTTATTTCAATGTGCATCACAATGTGCAGTTAGTTGCATCCTGATCCATAAATGACTGCTGGAATAGTCTCTTCAACATGTTGAATGAGACTCCAGGTACACACAGTGAGTGCACCTGGTGTCCTTTCCTGCCTCTTGCTGACATTTCCCTAAGGGGTACCACCATTTGCCATATGTTTGAACTGCCGGCAACTAATAAAGGCCTACCCTTTTGTGTTTGCCTCCTCCTGACACCAAAAAAACAGTGAATGTGAAAAACTCCAGTCTTCAGGATGTCAGTTTGAGAAAAATCAGTCAGGTCTGCATAATGTCGCAGCTGATTTGGTACCGACTCTCTGACATATCATTGTTAACAGCTGCTTGTGACACTCTCATGGTGCTCCTCTAAGTTTCACACAATAATGCTACACATTCTTCTTGAGGTGTTTTTTGTATCTGAAAGTAAAGATGTTTGAAGATTCCATCTTGAACAGAACAAGGTATTTTACTTTTTCTTTCATCAATACATGTTTTAGTGATGTTACACTGTCAATGGGCTCCCTTTATTTTATGTAACAGCACATTTAGTTTTTTTTGTGTTGCTTTCCATTTTCTACAGTGCAGCTGATGTTTGAATAAAGTTTGTCACCAACAATTCTGTGGTTAGGGGTTGTGATATCCAGACTGTCAAAACTCTATGAACTGAATTCACAGCATGCACTGTTCACAATACAGTCAACTGTTTTCTTCAATCTTGATAATGCTTCATTATTTCAACTATCAAATCAATGATCTACTTATAAGGATTATAACCCGAGCACTGCAATCAGTCACAAGTATGGAATTAAAGGTTGATTTACATTTAACTACGCTTTTATTACATGCCTGTTAGCAATCAGTTTCATTGATGACTTCATAACTGGCCATTGCAAAAGTTATAAGCCAAACACATTACATGGCCACAAATACAGGTTGACAATTATTGAACTATATGAAAAAACCTATGATGTGCACATACTTTATTCACCATATAAACACCACTACAGATATTCAAATTTAGGTTATGACATGTTTGATATGCGTGCCATCATTAGTAATGATGTGGAGCAGATGAATAGTGAAAGTCTGCATGACCTGCTGAAGTGTCGGAATATTGATGCTGTCAATGACCTCCTGAATGGCTGTTTCCAGATCAGCAGTGGTGTTGGTGTTATTTCTGTACACCTTGTCTTTAATACATCTCCACAAAAAGGAGTTGCACGTGTTCAGATCTGGAGAATGTGTCAGCCAATCGATGCTCATGCCGGTGGCCTCTGAGTACCTCAGAATCAGAATGCAGCCCCAAAGAGCTCCACAGGTCATCAGACACACTCCTGCATCAATGGGGTTGAGCTCCATCTTGCATGAACCACACCTTGTCAAAAAATCAGTGTCACTTTAGATAATGGTGATGAAATTACATTCTAAAACCTTCGTGTACCATTCAGTAATCACCGTGCCATCAAGGAATATTGCACCGATTATTCTGTGACTGAACATTGCACACCACACAGTCACCTGTTGATGGTGAAGATACTTCTCGATTGCGAAATGCGGATTCTCAGTCCCCCAAATGCTGTCGATGCTGCTGTCAGTTTTGCTTATTGACAAATCCATCCAAAGGAAAGTGCGCTTTGTTGCTAAACCAAACCGTATTCACATTGAACTTCAGTTTGTCAATTCTGTGGACAATAGTGATGACAAAACACAACAACTGTTCCATGGTCCTGGGGCTTAATGGCTGATGGATTTGAATCTTACTTGGGAAGGAATACAGGTCTTCAATAACAATTTGTTACTGTGTCGCCTGGTTGATTCCCACCCAAAGCTTGTCCGTTCAGTTTCCTGGGGCTGGTTTGAAACACAGCATGTGTCTTCTCATTGAGGTGTTTTCACCCTTTGTGGATGACTGACATTGTCAACACTGTCATCATGAACACTACCCATTCTCTCAAAATTCCGAATCAAATTCTTGATTGTTAGCACACTTGGACCAGTTGCCTTCAGCTTGAACTCAGTCACAAACTTGCTTTGATCTACAGTTGGGTTGTTGTTGCTCGCATAGTAGGCCTTCATAAGTGCTATAAGCTTAAGCATGCTGTACAGTGACATTTTCACGTGCAAATGGCTGGCAACAAGGCGCATGTGAATGCACATACTAATTGCCATCATGTCTTGCGGCCAACTGTGCATATTGAACAACCTAACACAGACCATTCAGAATTTATGACGATTTTATTTAATATAGTACACTGGACATAATACACACATGGCTGTAGTGTATATTAGCTGCTGCTGTCAAATTGAAGAAGTTTTCTCCTCTGCATTACCCAACACATTCTTTGTTCTTTATGGGGAAGATAAATTCACAGAATAGCCAGAATGTTAGATTTTTTGACTCAAGACATTCAGAATATACTTCTGGAAGTTTAAGTGATGTGATACCTATTCTTTACCTCTGGTTGAACTACGTAGTAGTTATAGTATATATCTTATGCCCCACACTACCACCAACCACAATACCACAACTACCACTGCCGTACTTCATGTCAGTCTTACTTCTCGGCACATTAGTATGACTTCCAGGCAACCAAAATTAAGAACTGACTTCCACTATTTTAAAAAATGCTAATAACTAGACATCTGGTACACCAATGGATAGCATTCTCTCAATTTTATCACTCATAACTAAAATAATCTTTGCAATAACTACCATTGGCATGAAGAACAGCATGAGCTGCTTTTCATGCATACTGTTAGAAATTTCTTATGTTTTTTAAGATACTTAAGTTGGGAGCAGAAGCTTCAAAGTTTTCACCTTATGTGTTGAATAGTTATTACACAGTTTTTTCTATTCCAGGAGCAAACATCGAAAAAATATTGTTCCTTAAAAAGCCAAAGAATTTTTAGCTTATGAATAAGAAAAGATGACCATATGCTTCCCAGATTATGCTTAAAACGGTACACACTTGTCCATTCAATTTTTTGTTCCTTTCCAATTTTTTAATCTCTTGCAGGGGCGCTACCTTAAAATGATGTGACTTCTGTTTTAATTGTTGAAAACTTGATTCCTTTCAGAAGCCTCTCTCTGTCACAAAACAGGAAGAAAAGTAATGCGTAAGAACAACAACTTCTTCAAGAATGTTTGCCCATTCTGGCTCGGGTAACAGCAGCTGGTGAGGTTTGTTTTACAGAATTATGATGAGGACTGCAACAAGGGACCAGGGACTTGATGCTCTCTCTGTAGGGGCTGCTACACAGAGCGGCTGGATCCCAAGATTCAAGGTGCAGACTTTCTTTGTACCTTCAATAGTAATACATGCTGCAACCAGGTCCACACATGATAATATTTATTTTGTTCATCCAAAATCTCCAACTACTAGTTGGGACATTGGATGAAAATGATGCTTTATTTAAAATTTCGGGGCCACAGTTGGTATATAAAACTAATCTCTGACATCTCATCTCTTACTGTTAGACTGTGGGAGACATCTTTGGGGGAGAAACGTAAACCTCCAAAGATGTCTCATCTCCTGCAGTTGGAGACAAATATTTTGGCCAAGACCTCCCAACCCAGACATTTTTAGTAAAGTAAACACCAGGTGTGGAAGCCAATATTCTGTGAAAGATTACTTCTGGCTCCTCATGTAAGTTTGGTGGGTGGGGGGTCAGAGAGAGAGAGAGACTAGCCTTTCTTGCAACATTGAATCTAAATCTGCATGTGTTTGCTGACAAGTATAAGTTTCTTGACAATGACTAGATACATATATACTTCTAAAAGATATTGGGTGTCCTATAGTCATTCTTCATATCTACAATTACTTTCTCGAAAAGGTAGTTTCCCTTCAGTGTCAGGGCCTGTATCATCAAAAAACTCTTTTAAACCTTTGTATATTGGAAACTGCTCCCATATAACTTCATCGTCAGCTATTGTTTCCAGCACATTTTGCTCTTCACTTGAAGGATTGCTTTCACTTACAGCTTCATCACTGAATGTAAGTTGGTTTAGAATTTCAAAATTTTGCATTTCATTGTCAAAATTCTCACTTTCACAATTTGGTATTCAAGACCCAGTATTTTTATTTATTTATTTCTTACACCATGGATCCAACTGTGAGAATTTCACAAGGATGTAGTGTGTGTCAATTTTTACTTATACATTATGTTTACAAGTAAAGATTAGAAAGTTATTTAATTACTACAATGATCCATAACACAATATGATGTAATGAGAAACGTTAGGCCTACAGATTACAAAGTATAAAACATAGTAAATTAAATATGAGAAGGTCATATAGCCCAGAGAGTTGGATATAAGCAGTTAACACTAAAAGAGTTACATATGTGACAAGAATGTACAGGTTAATGTTCTATTTATATGATAATACATCTTATTTTATTTTAAGGCAGTTTCTCATTGTGTTTCATAAACTCTTCAAAACTGTAAAATGATATGGCTAAAAGAAATTGCCTCAGAAGCTCCTTAAATGTAGATGTGTTGGATATTTCACATTTGATTTCTGGAGAAAGAGCATTAATTATCCTTATATCAGAGTACTGTACACCCTTCTGCACAACCTTCAAATTTTTACCTTCACTGTGGAAATTGTGTTTCCTTCTTGTGTTGTCCTAATGATATTCACTGTTATATTTGTACAAATGAGTGTTTTTACTAATGAAACACATAAGTGAATATATGTATTGAGAAGTAGTTGTAAGAATTCCCAGATTCTGGAATAGGCTTCTGCAACTGCATATAGAGTCTACACCACACATAACTCTTACAACACACTTCTGAGCAACGAATATTTTCTTTACAAGTGGTAGATTTCCCCAGAAAATAGTTCCATATGCCATAAAAGAATGGAAGTAACAATAGTATGCTACTTTTTTAATGCTTAAGTTTGCACTGTCAGAGATGATTCAGATTGCAAAAATTGAAGAGCTGAGTTTCTTGTAAAGACCTAAAATGTGGTGAGACCAGTTCACTCTACAGTCAATCATCATGCCTAGAACCTTTGTTACTTCCACTCTTTCTATGACCTGTGTGGCATATTTAACAGTCATTTCTTCCTCAGTTTAGGCAGTTGGTGTGAACTGAATATAATTAGTCTTACTAAGGTTTAGTGAAACACCATTTGCAGTAAACCATTTCATTAAATCTATAAGAATAATATTAACAGACTCTTGAACATTTTCCCATTTATGACCATTAACCATTATGTTTGTGTCATCTGCAAAGATGGTGAAATTACACTGCATCATGGTAGAATAAGGTAAATCATTTATAAATAAAAGGAACAGTAAAGAACGAAGAATAGAGCCCTGTGGCACTCCACAATTTATGTCTCTCCATTCTGATGAAATCATTCCACCACACAAATTATCTGACTTATCTAAGACTACTTTCTGTTTCCTATGTGTCAGGTATGACTGAAGCCAGTTATTTACTACACCATTTATTCCTTGATGGTCTGGCTTCAGTAATAGTGTTTGGCAGTGCACAGTGTCAAAGGCTTTAGATAAATCACAAAATAACCTTGTTGTCACCATTTTCTCATTTAGAGATTCCAAAACCTTATCTATAAAGACATATATCGCTTGTTCAGTTGACATACCTTTCTGGAAACCAAACTGATGTTTGCTAAGAATATTGACTATATGTAGGTGTTCTAAAATTCTAGAATACATAAGTTTTTCTAGTACCTTTGAAAACACAGCCAGGAGAGATATTGGACTGAAATTTGTAACATCAGTTTTTCCCCTTTATTAAAGAGAGGCTTCACGATAGCATACTTTAGTCTATCAGGAACAATTCCTTGTTGCAAAGAGGCATTGAAAATATGACACAGTATACTGCTTACAGAAGTACAATGCTGTTTTTTAACAATTTGCTCGAAATATTGTCTACTCCACAGGAGTTCTTGATTTTCATGGAGTCAATTGTTTATCTATCCATTTTCATTATATTGTCAAAAAATTAAGTACTTTTGTTGTTGTAAAAAGAAGCTGGAATTTAATATGTTATTATGTAAGTCCTCAAACTATGTGGCACACTGGTATCCAAACAGTAGTTGAAGATGAATGTCTTGCAGGAAATTACGTGTAAGTTTAATTAGACTGCTCAACTATTATAACTTGTGGTCATCAGAATTTCAACTGTACAATATACTGGTAAGTTGCAGATGTTCTGTGTTTGTCTTCCTGCCATTAACAACTTCTTTCAAACTTTATAATTTAAAGAAATTGTGCACTGTTCATTTCATGTGCTTATCAGCTATGGAAAATTGATGATTTATCATGTACTCTAAATAACTTATTATGTTTCACATTATAAATATAGTAGCCATCTTTATATAAATCTATTGTTAGTTGTAAAAATTGTTTAAAATTATGACAACTTGTTGATATAAATTTTTATGGTAATAGTCTTCTGGTAAAGTAAGTGGTTTATTCTTGTTTTATGATAAAATGTTTATTTATTTTGTTATATTAATGTTTCCACATCTACATGATTATTCTATTCACAATTAAATGCCTGGCAGATGGTTCAATGAACCACCTTCATGCTGTCTCTCTACAGTTCCACTCTCGAATCGTGCGCGGGAAAAGCAAGCACTTAAATTTTTTTTGTACTAGCCCTGATTTCTCTTATTTTATCATGATGATCATTTCTCCCTATGTAGGTGGGTGCCAACAGAATATTTTTGCAATCAGAGGAGAAAACTGATTTTGTTTTAATGATTGCCACTCCAATTCATGTACCATGTCTGTGGCACTATCTCTCCTATTTCATGATAATACAACACGAGCTGCCCTTCTTTGAACTTTTTTGATGTCACCTGTCAGTCCCATCTGATGCGGATCCCACACTGCACAGCAATACTCAAGAGCAGGGCGGACAAGTGTGGTGTAAGCAGTCTCTTTTAGTAGATCTGTTGCGCCTTCTAAGTCTTCTGTCAATAAATCACAGTCTTTGGTTTGCTCTACCCACAACATTATACATGTGATACTTCCAATTTAGGTTAATTGTAATTGTAATCCCTAAGTGTTTAGTTGAATTTACAGCCTTCAGATTTGTGTGACTTTTTGCATAATCGAAATTTAGCAGATTTCTTTTAGTTTATTGTTAGTCATAAAATTAAATCTCAGTCAATAGAACTCCCAGGACATAGTTGTTTGGCTCAGTGTTTAAAGTACCTTTTTTATTGTATACCCGAAAACTTTTCTAAAATTGCAAATTTATAACAGAAAAATTAATGGTTAAAACACTCTTGCCTTTCTTGCTGTGTACTGATTTATGCAGATATACACTACTCACCCAAAACATTATAATCGCTGTCTGTTGTGGTGTCTGGTGGCATTGCGGGCATGCAACATGGTAACAAAAGTATGCAAGCAGAGCAGACACAGATGGTTGATCACCCCAGTGAAGATATGAGGAATTGCATTGAGATAATCACCTTTGACAAAGGTATCGAATATCTCAAAAACGGCAAAGGTGGTTGAATGTTGATTGGTTGGTTGGTTGGTTCGGCAAGCAAAGGGACTAAACAGCTGGGTTATCAGTCACTTTATCACATGTTCAAGTGCTTTTATCACATGTTCAAGTGCTGGTGTTGTGAGCATCTATGAAAAGAGGTAGAAGGACATGGAAACTACCAATAAACACCAAATAATTGGACGTCCACAACTCTTCGCAGATCGTGGGGTTTGGAGGCTTGTGAGCTCTACAAAGTAGGATAGATGGTAATCCGTGGCAACTTTGCTGAAAGAATACAATGCTGGTGCACTCACAAGTGTATTGGAGCACACTGTTTGTCATACGTTGTTGAACATGGAGCTCCGCAGCACACGACCACTGCCTGTTCACATGTTGGCCCAACGACATCATCAATTAAGATCGCAGAGGGCACGGGACCATCGGTATTCAACTGTTAATCAATGGAATAATTGTCGGCTCTTCAGCTGAATCACATTTTTTATACATTAGGTCAATAGCTGTCTCCAACAATGCCATCATCAAGGTGAACAGGGTTCAAAACGTGCAGGCTGGTGGGAGCATTATGCTATGAGAGACAGTCTCCTGTGCTTGTGTGAAACCTATGGTTTTAATTGAAGACACACTGACGGCTGCAAAACACTTGCATCCCTTCATGCTTGATGTCTTCTCCAATGGTTATGTCATCTTTCAGCAGTATAATTGTCTGTGCCTTCGAGCCAGAACCATCCCACAACAGTTTGAACAGCATTATAGTGAACTCATGGTGATGTTTTGGCTACAAAATTTGCCTGATATGAATGCTATAGAACTCATCCGAGCTGCTATAGGGTTCCATCACCGCATACACAAATCAGCAGCCCATTATTTACCCGAATTACATGACCTATGCATAGACATCTAATGCCACGTACCTCCACATACCTGCCAACAAGCTGTTGGATCCCTGATACACAGAATGAGTGATGTATTTTGTTCCAAAACTGGACAAAACCTCATTTTAAGATTAATGGCGCCTTGGTGGTATTTGATGCCGTAACTGTTATCTTTAAGTGCAGTCTCATTTAGTTACGTTATTTGCATATGTACAAAATGAGACTAATCAATACCATGCAATACAATACATTTTTTGTGTAAAAAAATGTTAATGATAGTGTCAATACTGAATGTGTTTAGAAATTTTATTCAAATTATGGAAAAATGGCATTATTTGTCAGTGTAAATGTATAATACTTATTTGTTGCATAACCCTTAATGATGTCATGTTCATTTTCACCTCGGTCAGTAGTCCTTGGATATTTTTGTGATTATCATCTCATGGTCTGTTGATCAATGGCAGAATTTGTTGCAACATCGCTCATGATTTTTGCGCTCGTTATTAACCTATGAGTAGTTGCTAATCATATTTCTGGAGTTGTGGAATTAGATGGTTGTTTTTCCGTTTGAACCAAACTTATTTATTTATTTTTCACAGAGTCATAAAGGTGACATTTGGACAAAGCAGTTGCACATATTTAATGTTAAAAGTAGTAATTACAACAATTAGTAATACGTATTGAAATTCAGTACAGTCTTTACATACATTTGTATTGCAAGGGATATTAGATTACCATGTAGCATATGTCCCAATTTTTATGATATACTTGAAATATGATATGTCTAACTTGTATACAAGTTGTTGTAATATATTTATGTGTTCTTACTACTTCTAACTTTAAAATTCATTAAGTGAATACTGACTTTTTTCAGCAAAAAAATTAGCTTTGAACTGAACAGCCTGTGGTTACTGGTTCTCATAACATGGTTCTGCAGTTTTCTCATGGAAGTTGGAGATAGTGTCTGTATAAGCAGTTTCTTCGTGAACTGTGATGTTTACATAGTATTCCTGTTTCTTAACCAAAATGTATATTATTTCCATTTAAGATGATTTTTGGAACTATAATACTATTGTTGGATGTTGTTAATAGTTTGCAGTTAATTTTCTTGCAGTTCCACCTGCATACGTAAAGACAGTTGTATGTGGAGTGAAGCCAGTGGAATGGGCGAGGAAACTGAAAACTGTTATATTTATCTATCTCATCAGCAAGTGTAGTTGTATCAGCTGATTTGACCAGTGATCTGCACTAGAGTAGAGATAGCTTATTCGTGAACTAATGGGTCCCAAGGAATGGTTCATCAAGATGAACAGAACAAGCGATGAATGAATTCTAAGGAACGGTTTTTCATAGTTCATTTTGGTCACAGTTTTCTACTTATAGTTCCTGGGAATGAGAAACGATCAGTCCCATTCCAGCCTCGGTCCCATTCCTGTCGGTCTCGTTCTCCCTCAGCCGGACTTGTCCTTCTTCGCATGGTTATTATTATCAGTAGCAGTATATTAAGCTACAAATTATCATTTTAAAACTGTGTGGTCTCCCTGGTGTGCCTACTCGATCACCAGTCCCCATCACGCTGTTCACTCTAACAACAAAGTACATACAGGGTTGAAGACATGGAGAAAGATAGGTATCATCACAATTTGAATTTAGAGTAATATAACTTCCTTGGTCGTTGTTGCACGCTCGTCGTCCAGTGATGAATCTCGCCATCCACTTTTTGTTAAATCAATTTGAGATCTAGGGTGTGTCTTCTGCTGCGTAAGAACTGACACATAGTTAAACTTCCAACTTTTATTTTATAAATGCTGATCATGATGATATTCAATAATTTTCATTGTAAGAGCTTTTCCAGTACATTATTTTGTTCCCTCTATCCTTGACCTTCTCAAAGCATGCGTGTTACAAGACGTCTCAACACCAACTGCCCATTGTCTCTACACCCGCCAACAACTGGCTCCTGTTCACAGAGCTTACAAACTGTGCAGTACTGACAACCTTGGTTGTACATCGCACGTATACATATATAAAAACATAGTATGAAAAATGAAAAGTGTTTATAATATGATTCTGTGGTAATATACCTCATTATTGTCCTCATATTAACAGTTTTGTAACAAAATAATAATATTTCACTTTATGTTTACGTAGTTAAAGTTCACTTGCTCCTTCAAGTTGATTGATGGCACCGCACACCTTGCCAGCCGGTGGTATCGGTAGTTTCATAAGTCCGTTACATTACAACGCCCATTCTAGATCTGTTTCAAACCTTGTTTGAACTCTGAACGTCTGGTTCTTTTTGTATTCTATTCAGCATCCATGACCAGTAATTAAAAGGTTTTTATAATTACATAAAGTACATAAAATTACATGGTATGTAATGTGGTGTCACCGCCGGACACCACACTTGCTAGGTGGTAGCCTTTAAATCGGCCGCGGTCTGTTAGTATACGTCGGACCCGCATGTCGCCACTATCAGTGATTGCAGACCGAGCGCCGCCGCCGCCGCAGGTTAGAGACTCCCTAGCACTCACCCCAGTTGTACAGCCGACTTTGCCAGCGATGGTTCACTGTCTACATATGCTCTCATTTGCAGAGACGACAGTTTAGCATAGCCTTCAGCTACGTCATTTGCTACGACCTAGCAAGGCACCATATTCTTCAAGAATGTATTCTGAACACATAAAATTGTGAATCATGTACCTTCAAGAGCGACGTTCATCATTAATGGATTAAAGTTAAGTATCAAACTAATTTCGTCCACTTTCTGAATTCTCATTCCTTGTCATGTTCCAGACCTCACGTCAGTATAGTTCTTCCCTCCTCAAGCCAGCCTGCGTGAGCTAAAATGCGTGCATTTCAGCCTCCAATAGTAACACGGTGTTGGCTCTTTTGCCAACACAACATGTAATACATACATATTTTCAGGTAACAAAATAGTATATCAGTTTACTTCACTATTTCGATAAACAGCAGAAGAAATACTTCTAAAAAGGTAAGATTTTTTTATTCCACATGCAAAGGAAGTCTGCACAGCACACACGAGTGGCCCTTTTTTGTCTTTTTTTGATCCAAGGTAAAATATCATGTTCACTGTTATGGAAGGCAGACCAACTTAACAACCAAATGAAGTCCGTGTTCCATAATAGAATGCATTGTGTCACATGTTGTAAGGAGAATGTGATAACTTCTGCAATATTATTTCAGTGGTACAGGGCAGCGCACAAAAAATCGGCCCTGAGTACTAGGCTGCCTATTGTTGCTTACCAGTCATCATATATTGTTTCGAAGTTGTTGTTTGCATTAGCTTATTTGTTATTTCTTCACTGCCTTCTTCTTGTTTTGTTTCACTGTCTTTGGGGTATGCTGGATCAATCATTTCTTTGTGCGTTGTTCTTTTCTTAGGGCCCAGTATTTCTTCATTCTTTCTGATCTTTTTCTCCTCTCTTCTTCCGAGATGAAGGGTTTGGACTTTTGTGTAGATTTGTCTTGGAACCTTATGTTTTCATCTTTAGTAATTAATTTAGCAGTTTGATCAATAAGTGAATTTTCTGAAATCTTTAATCCCACTAGGTCTTTCTCAGTTTCTTTAAACCAGTTGGGCTTCGTTTTTTGGTTACGGAAGAAGTCAAAGATTTGTTTAGTTAATCTGTTGGAATTCATTCTGAGAAGATGACCATACAAATTTATTCTCCTTTTTCGCATAGAATCTGGAAGTTTTTCAATTTTCTTGTAGAGAGTTTCATTTTTGATGTATATAATCTTATGGTCTTGAAATTTTGGCCCAATGATTTTTCTTAAAATTTTTCTTTCCTTTAGCTCAAGTTTCTCCATTTGGCCTTTGAAATTCATGTTAAGTGTTTCTGCTGCATACAGTGCTTCTGGCTTAATCACTGTCTTGTAATGTTTAATTTTGGACCCCCATGAAAGGGATTTTTTGTTGTATGTATTTTTTGTTAGTTGGAAGGCCAATTCAAGTTTATTTTTTCTGGATTCCATTGCTTTGCTTTCCCCAGCATTCCAACTAATCCATTCTCCGAGATATTTGAATTCTTTTACTATTTCAATCTTCTGTTCTTGAACTTTGAGGTATTTACATGAGTGCTTGATGTTTGTCAATATCTTAGTTTTTTCAAAGGAGATGTGAAGACCAATTTTAGCTGCTTGTCTCTTTAGTTCAAGGATTTGCTCCAGTGCTTCTTCCATTGTTTCAGCAAACAGGGCCATATCATCTGCAAAAGCAATGCAATTTACTTTAAGGTTCTTCTTTTTGCAACCCAATCTTATACCACTCTTAATATTTGTGTTCCATTCTCTGACTACTTTCTCAAGCGCACAATTGAACAGCAACGGTGAGAGCCCATCACCCTGTTGCACTCCCGTTTTTATTTCAAAGGGTTCTGATAGTTCGCCCATAAATTTAACTTTTGAATATGTATTTGTAAGGGTCGCTTTTATAATATTAGTTGTTGTCTTATCCAAACCCATTTCTTCAAGGACTGATAACAGAGATTCTCTATCAATCGAATCATATGCTTTTTTGAAATCAATGAAGGAGATTATGTATGTCTTTGCCCTTGATTTTTGGTATGCCATAATGTTTTTGAGGTTTAGTATTTGTTCCGAACATGATCTGCCCTTTCTAAAACCTCCCTGGTATTCCCCGATTTGTGGATCCAATTGCGGCTCTGCCCTGTTCAAAAGGACTTTAGAAAGAATCCTGTACGTTATATCCAGCAGTGATATTCCTCTGTAATTGTTGGGGTCTGTCTTCAAACCTTTCTTGTGGATAGGGTGGATGAGAGCTGTTCTCCATTCTGCAGGGATCTCTTCTTCTTTCCAGATTTGATTGAGAACACACTTTAGGGATGTAACTGCATTTTTGTCAGCCTTTTTCCATAGTTCGGACACTATTTGATTTTCTCCGGACGCCTTGTTGTTTTTGTTCTGAAATGACCTTCTGTAGTTCTTCAGTCATTGGTGGTTCTGAATCTGGCTTCTCACGGTTGTTTGGGATCGATTCAAATTTTTCAAGGATGGGTTCACAATTCAAGAGTTTCTCAAAGTAGCCTGCTAGTATTTTGCAGTTCTCCGTGTTGTTGTGAGTGATGGTCCCGTTTATATCTCAAAATTGGAGGGCGGGTGCTTTGTATCTTGATAACCTTTCGACATAAAAGTTTTCTGGGTTTGGTACTGCGTCATAAGTGATGCTCAAAACATCACACCTGAGCTCAAAAAGGTTACGCACAACGTTTTTAGCCAATGGCTACAGCCATAAGTCGATAAATACAGCCTTGTCCACCAACACAAGCAAGAAAGATAAGCAGGAAATAGACAAACCACAGCCAACAGTACGCTTACCATATGTGAAATATGTCACTGACCAAATAGGCAAACACTTTTGCCACGTTGGAGTGCAGCCTGTCTTCTATAGTGGTCGTAGGATCCAGGACGTGCTAGGCTCCACCATGGACAAGGTGGATGCGTTACACACTGCAGGCGTTTACAAGGTGGAATGCGAATGTGGAGAGGCATACATCGGCGAGACTGGTAGGCCAATAGCAACGCGCATCCGGGAGCATGAGCGTTACATTCGTCTAGGGCAACACAATAAATCCGCAGTGGCAGAACATCACCATGACTGCGGAAAAGAAATAAAATTCAGTGAAGCCTGAAGATAAAAATGACAAAATAATTCCTGATGTTAAAGGTAAACTGGACAGGTGGACAGAATATGTCAAAGAACTATTTAAAGATACAAGAAAAGATCAAAAATTTTATGATAACATGATCGGAGAACGAGGACCAAGCATATCGAAAGAAGAAATATTACATGTTATCAACAAATCAAAGACAGGAAAAGCCCCTGGACCGGATAAGATACCAAATGACATCCTGAAACTCATAGGTATAGACCATATAGATATATTTGTACAATTGTTTAATGATATTTATAATTCGGGAATTATTCCTAGGGATTGGTTGACATCTACCTTTGTTATATTACCCAAAAAGGCTAATGCCAAAACTTGTAATGATCACCGTACAATAAGCTTAATGAGTTACACCTTAAAGATATTTCTAAAAGTTATACACCAACGAATATACAAAAAAGTAGAAGAAGGTATAAGTGAAACACAATTCGGTTTTAGAAGTTCCCTCGGTACAAGAGAAGCATTGTTTGCTTTTAACATATTAGCGCAACGATGTATGGAGGTTAACCAGCCACTATATGTGCTTCCTGGATTATAATAAAGCATTTGACAAAGTTCGTCATGATCATCTCATAGAATTGTTAGAAAAGAAAACACTTGATAAGAAAGACATCCGCATTATATATAACCTCTACTACAATCAAACCGCAACCATGAAGGTAGAAAATGAGTTATCGAATGATATAGAAATAAAGAGGGGTGTGAGACAAGGTTGCGTTCTCTCACCCTTATTGTTTAATATGTATTCAGAAGATATAATCCAGGCAGCTCTATCAGATGAAATAGCTGGCATTAAAGTGAATGGGCTAAACATTAACAATGTTAGGTTTGCTGATGACACTGCACTACTAGCTGGAAACCTCAAAGATCTACAATTACTTCTTGACAAAGTCGCAGAAAAAAGTGAAGAATTTGGCTTGACTCTTAACGTAAGCAAGACTAAGTTCATGGTGATATCTAAAACACACCAACAAGAAAATCTTACAATCAATAGGGAAAGAGTCGATCAAGTACGTAAATTTAAATATCTCGGAACAATTGTAAATGAGGAGATTGAAAGCTCAGAAGAAATTAAATCGAGAATAGGACAGGCCAGAAGTATCTTTAATAAGATGAAAAATGCATTCTGTTCGAGAGACATTTGTTTAAACACAAAAATGAGGTTGCTAAGATGCTATGTATTCTCAAAATTATTATACGGAATGGAAGCATGGACATTGAAAAAGAAGGACATGAACAGTTTAGAAGCTTTTGAAATGTGGGCATATAGAAGAATACTTAGAATTAGTTGGGTGTCGAGGATTACTAATCAAGATGTCCTAAGAAGAATGGGAAAGGAAAAAGAATTAATTAAAAGTATTAAAGTAAGGAAGCTACAATATTTAGGCCATGTTATTAGGGGAGTAAATTACAAAATATTGCAAATAATACTAGAAGGGAAAATTTGTGGGAAGAGAACGAGGGGTAGAAGACGGACATCCTGGATTGACAATTTAAAAAATTGGTACAACTGTTCAACATCAGAACTCCTTAGATCAGCCAAATCAAGATCAGAAATTGCCATGATGACAGCCAACCTTCTTAGAGGAGACGGCACATGAAGAAGAAGAAGAAGAAGCCTGTGTGTTGGCCAAGCAGCCAATTATGATGAAATGCAAAATCAGAGAGGCCATCGAAGTACTTAAACACACTAACAACAAGAACAGGGAGGGTGGACTCAGGCTTGCCCCATCTCGGCTGACAGCAATCAGAGCCCAACAGACCGCACTGTCAACACGAGGCACGAGCGCTACCGGCGAGTAACTGCCGACGTCCAGCAGTTGGTAAACGGCAGCCAACTTCTCATTCGACGGTGGCCACCGATCATGGTACACAACACAAGAGCCAATGGACAACAGAGGTCACGTTCTCCCTCCACCACAATAACCTATTAAAATAAAGTTCCCTCTCCTTCTTCCTTAAGTGACCAATGAAACTAACTACCATTTTAAAATTATGACGTAATGGCATGCGCAGTGAACACTAACAAAAAAATGTAAAGAACACTGCATAGCTAGGACGCACCATTAGATGCAGGAGAAGGCCGCTGCAATCGTGGCCGAAATGTTGGCTTTTCTATAGCAGCAGTAGTTTTTACATTATGACGCGGTACCAAACCCAGAAAACTTTTATGTCGACTGACTCTGGCCGCGGAAACCTACGCAATTATATTGATAACCTTTGTTTGAAAGTTTTGTAAAAGCTTCTTGTGTTGTTTTTAGCAAATTCTTCATCAATTTGGAGGAGAGTTTTGTTTTCATGTGTCTTAATAATCCTTTTTATATTTTTATCTACCGGTTTTCTAACTGTAATGAAATTCAGTCTACTTTCTTCTGTTTTCTGTGATTGCCATTTTGCCATGCCTGTTTTCTTGTTTCAATGAGGGCATCACATTCCAGCGACCACTAGGCATGTTGTTTACTTTTTTTGTTAGGTGCTATCCGTTCAGCTGTAGTAATGAGGTTTTCCTTGATATC
The DNA here is from genome assembly GCF_023864345.2 of Schistocerca serialis cubense. NCBI lineage: Eukaryota > Metazoa > Arthropoda > Insecta > Orthoptera > Acrididae > Schistocerca > Schistocerca serialis. The sequence continues at coordinate 140,305,652 of NC_064649.1, read as the reverse complement.
CCCCCAGCTTTGTGCCTGAATGGTTTCTGTTGCTTTTGTGAATTCATCTGATTTTAATGTCTTTTCTGTGTTATACTTCCAACCCTTAATTTGTTTCATGCTGCGTTTCCTGTTTGGGATGACTTTGAGCTTAATTTTAGAAACGTAGTGGTCTGAATCCAAGATTGCACCCCTGAGTACCCTAACATTCATGATTTCTTTGCTAGAAATCTTTTTGATTGCCTCATGATCAAGTTGAAATTCCCCAAGGCTAGGATTTGGGGATACCCATGTCTTTTGTCTTCGTGGTAGTTTCTTGAAAGCTGTGGATTTAAGAATTAAATTTTATGCTTGGCAAAGTTCTATTAGTCTCACACCATTTCTGTTTGTTCTCATGTGTACAGGATAGTTTCCAACTATTTTCTTATATCTTTTTTCTTTACCAATCTGTGCATTAAAATCTCCAAGAAGAATGATGATGTTTTTATCTGGAATTTTCTGAATAATGTCATCTAGATGATTCCAAAAGGCCTCCACTTTTTCTTTGTTTTTCCTGTTATCCTCATTTATAGGGGCATGTGCATTGATAATTGTGTATATTTTGTTTGTGCTTGTGAATGTAGGACTTGAGATTCTTTCTGATTGGGAATGAAAGCCAACTATTGAGTTCAAGATTTGTTTGTTGATTATAAAGGCTGTCCCAAGATGTGGTACATTTTTCATTACTCTCGGTCCCACTTTCCCTTTGTATATCCTAAAACCTTCAGAATCGAAGGTATCTGTATCCACGTATCGTGTTTCTCGAATGGCTGTTATGAGTACGTTGTGGTTCTTTTGAGTATCTGTTAGATGTTTTAGTTTTCCGGTTTTCAACAATGAGTTTGCATTGAAAGTTGCTAGGTACGTTGATTGCCTATGTTGAAATTTGGATGAGATTCCAAGACACTCTGACTTGTCTTTGTGCAATGTTGCAGACTCCCCAGAATCCGAATGTCTGCTGATGTACTGGCATATGGTGGATCGTCCACCTGGGGTAAAATAGTTTAGATCACACACTTCCATGATTGATGAAAGTTATTTTGGGTGTGGCCCAAAGGCCACAAAATATACAACCAAGATTGTGAGTCCTGGAGGTAGTTCTTCCGCTCTCTCCGCCGTTGGGAATCTGAACTTCCTTTCCGCCTTTGAGACCGTTGACCTGGTTTCACCCAGTAACCCTAGGCAGGGGCCCTCACAGGGTGCTGCCATCCGGAGCCAGATGGACCCAGGTTTTTTTAAGAGGTGTTACTCCTCCCCCTCCTCCTTCCTCATCACTTGCGAAATGAGGCCCCCGACTTTATCTATTCTGCTCGTAGCGGTCAACAAATCATGTGTAATTGGCAAGCAGTCTGTACTCGGGGTCAGTTTTTTGTGCTCTACCTTATATTATTTCACTGCGATCAGCCACATAACACTACAGTTGGTAAATGAGAGGTTTTGCAGAATCACAAAAATTACAATTGTTTGAGAATTCTGTTATGAATAAACACTGTGAACTCCAGGATGGAGGCAAGTGCCCCCTCTTGGCGCCTTCCATCTTCAGTCGCCTATGCTACTAATTTTCAATTTTTCATAAGAACCATATACCAAGCACAAATGAATGATGAACGAGTAAAACTGAATGGTTCCCAAAAAAGAGAGATCACCAGTGAACTAGTTCCCAAGGATGAACGAGTCTGCCCATCTCTAATCTGGAGTGCCTTCGTATCCTACTGCTAGTGTTATTGGAAGGAGTCTGAGTGAATTTACATGGGAGTAACACAGGAGCCTATTCCAGAAGTGTCAACAGAAACTGTGTGCATCAAAACTGAAGTAGGTCGATACAAGATGCTTCGTCAATCCTTGCAGTTTAGGGAGACAATGTGATGGCTGTAGCCTGGAATGTGCCATACAGGAGCTGTGCTGTCACATTTTTGTGAGGTTGTTAACAGCTAAAGATGTGGTGGTCTTAGTAAAAACACTACTGCCATTAATGCAAGACCACCACATAATGCTAGAGACCACTGAACTACGAGTAGACAGACGGGTCTGTAATAATTGCACTGGGAACAGAATGGATGAAGAGGTATCTCCCAGCATCACTTCACAACCTCTAGAGCCATGAAGGACCTGTGATGATGACATTCTGTGGACACCAGAAAAGTAATTTCTTTCATTTTTCAAGAGTATGTTTGATGTGACAGTGGAATTGGTGCAATGATGAAAGCAGTTTTATGTGAATGAGAATTACCAAAGTGCAAGCTACTCTTGAGTGTTTATGTCAGAATATCTCTGTTTGTTATGCAGCCACCAGCTTGCCACTATTTTTCCAGGTGTACTTGAGATTACAGATGTCTAGACACCTGGATTTATCTTTTTCATCTTGATGTTGCTGGACCAAACTATAACCTGAATACATCTCATTGCAGTGCAGTGGATATTTGGCTTTAAAGAAGACACTTAGCTTGCTTGATAAGAGGAAAGTGGTTCCAGGCAGTTGAATCATGACCACAGCTTGTCAGCAGCTAGCTATTCAGTTTCTGTGTGGCTTCAAGTTTTTGGGGAAAAACTTTATCCTTCAAGAAGCTACTATTCTGTTTTAAAAACTTTAGGTAAAAATTTCAAATTTTTTGTAATGCTTGCAAAAAAGTTTCTGTGTTTTTGAAGCATTTGCTCAGTGACCTTATGTATGTATTTATTTATTTTGCCTGTTATTTTTTAGGATGACTGTGATACTGAACATTATTAATAAGAATAACTATGATGGTCTAGTCAACAACCTGTAATTGATATTTATTTCTTTATCAGATCATACAATTTGTCAATCAGTGTGCTTGCAGCAGTGTCTTCCTTACCATTGAGGCAAGTCTGAATGAAGAAGAAAATGTTATTGAACATTTAATTTGCTGCTGCAACAGTTTATATTTCAAAAAATGAATAAACCATTTGATAGAAGTGCATGTTCCTTTGGAAGTTACGCACACCAATATATCATTTCTCCAATACTTCGTTTTAGTATTTGTTAACTGAACAATATAGCTTGAATCTGAATTTAGCACTGTCTAACGTCTTTTTGTAATTCAATTGTGAATGATAGTACTGGTATAGAAGTTGAAGATCATATATATTTAGTACCTTGTTCAAGTGGCAGTACACTATGTGATCAAAAGTATCTGGACACCCCCAGAAACATACGTTTTTCATATTAGGTTCATTTGGCTGCCACCTACTGCCAGGTACTCCATATCAGTGACCTCAGTTGTCATTAGACTTTGTGGGAGAGCAGAATGGGGTGCTCTGCGGAAATCATGGCCTTCAAACATGGCCAGGTGATTGGGTGTCACTTGTGTCATAACTTTATATGCAAGATTTCCACACTCCTAAACATCCGTAGGTCCACTGTTTTAAATGTGATAGTGAAGTGGAAACGTGAAGGGACACGTGCAGCACAAAAGCGTACAGGCCGATGTCATATATTGACTGACAGAGTCTGCCGACAGTTGAAGAGTCCCATCCAGACCATCTCACAGGAATTCCAAACTGCATTACGATCCATGGCAAGTACTATGACAGTTAGGTAGAAGGTGTGAAAATCCAAAAAACTTGGATTTCATGGTCAAGCGGCTGCTCATAAGCCACACACCACACCAGTAAAAGCCCAATGACACCTTGCTTGGTGTAAGGAGCATAACATCAGATAATTGAACAGTGGGAAAACACTGTGTGGAGGGACGAATCATGGTACACAATGTAGCGATCTGATAGGAAGGTGTGGGTATGGTGAATGCCCAGTGAATGTCACCTGCCATGTGTGTACTGCGAACAGTAAAATTCTGAGGCTGTGGTGTTATGGTGTGGCCATGTTTTTCGTGGAGTGGGCTTCTTCCCACTGTTGAAGAGCAATTCAGGGATGGCAGCTGTATCTTTGAACACCATCGAGCACCTGTTCATAATGCACGGCTTGTGGTGGAGTGGTTACATGACAATAACATCCCTGTAATGGGCTGTCCTGCACAGAGTCCTGACCTGAATCCTATAGAACACTTTGGGATTTTTTGGAATGCCGACTTCATGGCAGGCCTCACTGACCAACATCAATACCCCTCCTCATTGCAGCACTTCATGAACAATGAGCTGCCATTCCCCAAGAAACCTTCCAGCACCTGATTGAATGTATTTCTGTGAGAGTGGAAGCTGTCATCAATGCTAAGGGAGGACCATATTGAATTCCAGCATTACCAATGGAGGGCGCCATGAACTTGTAAATCATTTTCAGCCAGGTGTCCAGATACTATTGATCACATACTGTATTTCTGCTTCAGTAAAATGACATTTTTTAAAAGAAAGTTAGATATGTAGATATTTATGTAGAGCTGTTTTTAAGTTATGTATGTAGAGCTGTTTTAACTCATGTGCTTGTGAATGTCTGTCACTTACCACTTGTTTTAGCTTTGTCAGTGTTTATTATTGTGATGTGGTAATCAGGAAGAAACCTTGGGACATGAAACAAAATCTTGCAGTATTTTTGTCCTTAAAATGTTGGTGGATAAAGTCTGTGGTACTTAGTGTTATCGAATACACAGCTCTGAAGCAGTTGTATGTGTACGATTGTATGCTGTATTTAAGCAGAATTTGTCAGTAAGCAAAATTTCTTTTGAGACAAAGTTCTGGAATAAAGCTTTCTCAGATTTCCAGTGTCAGGACACAGAGAGAACCTGAGCTTCCAGCAACTTCCTACATAAACACTGACTGAACTAACACTGTGGATGTGTTTTCAGTGTAATTGTTAAATATCAAAGATCATTATAGGCAGCTCCTAGTGATGAAAGAAAAGTTGACAGACTGGTTTTAGCCTGAAACCCAAAGGGAAAAGTGGACATAAAAGATATTATCTAAAAAGTTTCTTACCATTTTGGTATGATTGGCTATGACTTAGGAGCTGCGACTGGATCCACAGAGGCACAATTTAGAAGCTGTGTGGCCTGTGAAAGGGTACTTGTGTTTAGGCTACGCTAATTATCACATTTGTGTAGGACATGATTTTCTGCCAGATAAAAATGACATTCTACTTCTGAAGATTTCATCACATGTAATATCATTCTGTATGTGGCAATTGGAAACAGAACAAGAGGAACCTGAGATCTTTTTCATGCATTGCATTGCTTAGCTCTAAGAGCTTAAGGTTGGTAAACAGCAAGGAGTACTAGGGTTTAACCTCCCATTGTTAAGGTTGTCTTCAGTCTCTTCCTGACAGTGAAACTGTTACAATGAATCAAATCATAAATGTGTAGATTATATAGTTCCATTTATTCCAAATCAATGTCTGAGCATTTCCCTGGCATATTTTACAGAGTACTTTAAGGAATTTTATTGCGCCTCATTTATTCTTCCCACACGTACAAATATTAGGATATGATGTTGATGACCATTTAACATTCACAGTTCTGCTGTTAGAAAGATTTGTTGGATTTTTCACATGCGTGCTGGGGATAAATAAAACATCCTGGATACAAGTTTCAATTTTATTGCTTCAAAATGTGTATTGTAGAAAGAAAAGTGAAGAAAGACAGCAAACAGAGATTCATTCTTCAGTTCAACAGAAACAAAAGTCTAATTTTGTATACACTTTCTTCTATGCCTGGTTCAGACAACACATTACACACAGATCCATTGCCCAATGAACTGCTTTACAGGAATCTTCTATGACACACACATTGTGAGTGGTTCCAAAAGTTAGAATAGTTTTGTGTACTTTTATATGTGACTATTTGCAGCACTGATTTTTTTTTCCTCCTGAATTTAGACACCAGGAGGCAACTCTGTCTCACATTTTACCAAAATAGTCAGGGACTATAATAAATATAGCCCAGCTGTACTTGTATGACAAATTGGGGGATTTAGTGGAGCATCAAAAGCACAACTGTGGCACAGTCACTCACTGACTGGTGTAACACAGTCAATAACATGTCCAAAATCACAAACATGCCACATGCTGTGTAGTTTCAGCTCTCTGAGACTGCAGACGTGTATGCAAGTTGCGTTTGTGTGAGTGTGTGTGTGCGTGTGTATATGTGTGTCTACTGCTGACAAAGGCCTTAATGACCGAAAGCTGTGATTGTGTGAATCTTTTTATTGTGCCTATCGTGACTCAGCATCTCCGCTATATGGTGAGAAGCAACTTTCCTTCTCTGGTATTAAAACATGCCACATTCATTGTTGTAGTATTATGAAGTACAAAATTAAAACTTTTGTTGTAATGTACCTCGCATTTTCTCTTGCACTATAGTGACACATTTTGTTATAACAAAGTCATGAAAATTAAAACTCTGTTATCACTTTGTGATGAAGCAAGTAGGGATAATTTTAATTCCTCTCTCGTTTTGCCATCTGCCTCCTTTAAATTCATTTTGTTGCTTTTAACTATTTACCATTAGCATACATAAACATAATCTGCATTTTCATAAAAGAGAAAGGTTGCCCCCCAGTTTTAAAGAATATAACACCAGATCTAATTTTATGCTTAGATTTGTGCTGATTTTCTAATTTATTTTGATTATGCCTAGTTAGTATATTTCATTATAGGGCAAAATCAGTAATTGTTTCGTAACTTAAATTCTGTTGTTGACATATAAACAAGTATAAATTCTGTAATAATTGTAAACATTTGGAATACAAAGTACTAGTAATATTAAAATATCTATTTAGCTCTATTCAAAAACATGGTAGCAAAACCAGCCCTTCATTAATTCCAAAGTAATTAACAGTTTTCTAAAAAGTATTGTTCGCATAACTGCATTTGTTAATTTCATGATTTAAAGAAATAATTCAACCTAGATCTTATAGTAGAAGAAACTCTTAAAAAGACGCAATTTTTTGATGTACTGACTTAATTGAATGAGTAAGTTTTAATCGCAATTTCTGTAAATTTAATTTCGAACAATGTGTAGTTTCAGCACCTATTATTGTGATGATATATAAGAGATTGATTTTTGGTCATGAGACAGTCAGTCCACGGTCGAGTTTCAGACGAGTAACCTGTGCTGGTTAGAACAACAACAATGCTTCAAATTAACTGTGAAATAAGTGTTAAACAATTAGGCTGCATATAAAAACCAGTGACAGTGACTGTTTCCATACATACCTGATTATTCTTCAACAACTGTGAACTTTGTGGTTAGGTTTTTTTACTGCTCGTAGACATTCAACAAGAAACTATTGTAGCAGTATGTGGAGTATCGCCTGCTAACTATTAATGAGGCTTATCAAAGCTTACATAATAGTGTACTGGCCATATAACTGTGTAATATTGGGGATTATGCAAAGTGAAAATTAAACTACTATGAAAAACAATTGTGCACCTGTTGGCTACATAATTTGCAGCAGTCAGTATCGGAATCCACAACCCATTTTTTCAGCCAGTGTAGCAATGCAGAATGTCGTCACTGAGGACTACAATTAACAAATGAAGAAATAAAAGCAGGTGGAACCACCACAACTTGACTCAAAAGATTTGTTTTCTGCCAGATATCATTTTGTTATAAGAGACAAAAAATGAGATATGTCAACACAAGATTGAGAGGTATAATGCAACAGCACAGTGCAGTGTGTTCTTAAATCCAGCAATTTACACTATTTATGTGTAAAGTCAAAAATAAATTATTTTCTTGAACACAATTCTCAGTTATAATAATGAAATGTGTGAATCAGTTGGCAGTAGTATTAACAACAACAACGATAACAACAATGATAATAATAATTTATTGGTGGGGGGTCCTACATCTCAGACTCAAACATTTTTTATCCAATCATAATTATCACCCTTCCGATTGGTTTGATGCTGCCCACCACAAATCCTCCTCCTGTTCCAGCCTTTTCACCACAGAGTAGCTCTTGCAACCTGCTTCCTGAATGATTTGTTGGATGTAGTCAAACCTGTCTTCCTCTACAGTTTTTACCCTGTGCAGCTCCCTCTAGTACCATGGATGTCATTACCTGATGTCTCAGCACGTCCTATCATTATGTCCCTTCTTCTTGTCAGTGTTTAACATATATCCCTTTCCTCACTGACTCTGTTGAGAACCTCCTCACTGCTTATGTTATCAGTCCACCTAACTTTCAACATTCTTCTGTAGCACCACAACTCAAATGCTTTGATTCTTTCCTGTTCTGGTTTTCACACATTCCGTGCTTCCCTACCGTACAATGCTGTGCTCTAGATTTACATTCTTAGAAATTTCATCCTCAAGTTAATGTCTATGTTTGATACTGCTAGACTTCATTTGTCCAGGAATGCCCTATTAGCCAGTGCTTGTCTGCTTTCTATATCCTTCTTGTTCCACCCACCACTGGTTATTTCGCTGCCAAGGTAGCAGAATTCCTTAGGGGGACCACACCCTGCCTATCTAATCCATGTTAATTTATGCAAGTATTTGACCCATTTCTAAAAAAAAATTATTTGATGCAGTACCTTAATATTTTTACTGTATGTTACATGATGCTAATAGAGTCAACTGTACTAAAATCTACTTTATCCATTTTATAGAAATACTTTTTTAAATGTATTAACAAAAAATATTAAGTTTTTTATGCAGAAAATATTTTTTGTGAACTTCCTAAGGGGAGAATATTAATGAATGTAGTACCAGAGGTGGCTTTTTATGTTATGTAGAGTCTCTGAAAATTTCACTCATTTATCTATGATAGTTTCTGATATAATGGGGCATATGTACTGAAAATTTTAGTTTGCAGGAAATTGACTTTAAAGAAAAAACTTTTGAAATTTGTTACTTACAGTTAATTAAAACTATCCTGCTGCATATGATGGCCCTTCTTTGGCCTCTAGCAGGTCTTCCAGCTTCTTTTTCACCTTCCTGGATGTTTGTCTTGCTTTCTTGTCCATATTAGATGCAGACTTTTGAAATTTGTTACTTACAGTTAATTAAAACTATCCTGCTGCATATGATGGCCCTTCTTTGGCCTCTAGCAGGTCTTCCAGCTTCTTTTTCACCTTCCTGGATGTTTGTCTTGCTTTCTTGTCCATATTAGATGCAGACCTGTCTGCATCAGCTATCCTCATTTTATCGTAATGTTGTAGCCCAGTGATCATATTTTCACCAGGATTAATTCCCAGCTTTTTCAGTACCCAACACTTTCCAATATTACCACAACTGAATGTAATAACAGCATCACGAACTCCTAGTTTCATTGTATGCATGCCTACAAATACAGTTATAGAAAGGCGGTTCCAAATTATACTGCTGAAACATTCATTTGGGTTCTGTGTATGCCCATGCAGACATTTCCTTAGAAGGTCAGGATGAGCCAAGTCTCTGAAAATAGGTTTAATTGCTGTAATAACAGCAGCAGGAAGAGAATGCTGGTGAGAATAAGATTCTCCAGTTGCCTGAGCCCTATTGTATTTGCACCACGAATTTTCTCCTGATGGACACAATCCATGACATGGCTTATCATCAGTAGAGGACTTATGGAAGAATATGTCCCAAACATCTCTCTTCATTGCCTCCAGATTTTCTCTATTTCTCATAATTGCCTGCCCATAGCATACCTGCAAGTTTTCTGTAACAACTATTCGCAAAAGAAAAAAAAAAAAAAAAAAAACAACAACCTAATGTGCAATGTAGGGGCTATAAAGATCTAAAATGTATGCAGAAAAGTGGGCATGGCACATAAACACACGTGGTAGGAAAACGCTGAAAAAATTTTTTTTCCAGCAAAGTCCTTTTCAGAGTACTTAAATAAAACCTTAATCTATCGAAATATGATGACAACCGAAAATCGATTTTTTTCTACCTGAACCACGGTGTGGTCCCCTTAAGTTCATCTACTTCATGTTCACCAATTCTGATCTTAAGTTTCTCATTTCAGCTTCTTCCATTACTTTCAGCATTCTTCCATTTACTCCCAACACATTTTCCTGTAATCATTCATTTTCACTAAGGATAACAACATCATCAACAAATCTTATCATTAAAATTTTTTCACCCTTAATTTTAATCCCAATTTTGAACCTTTCATTTATTTCTGTCATTGCTGCTTCAGTGTACAGTTTCAATGGTGGGAGTAATAGACTATGTCTCTGTCTTATCCCCTTTTTAATCTGAGCACTTTGTTCTTTATGTTCCATGCTTATTTTTCCACCTTGGTTCTTGTACATATTGAATATTACCTTCCTTTCCCTATTGCTTACTCCATTTGTATCAGAACTTTGAACGTCTTGCACCGATTTACATAGTGGAGCACTTTTGCTGAGTCAGCAAGTTCTGTGAACGTGTCCTGATTTTTATTTAGTCTTGCTTCCATTATCAACCTCGGTGTCAAAGCTGCCTTGCTGTTGCCTTTACCTCTCCACTCATCTGTATATTATTTTTGTCAGCAACTTGGATGCATGAGCCATTAAGTTGACAGTTCAATAATTCTCACACTTATTAGTTTTTGCTATCTTCGAAATTGTGTGTATAGTATTTTTCCAAAAGTCTGATAGTATATCACCAGTCTCATATATTCTAAACACCATATGGAAAGTTGTTTTGTTGCCACATTCCTCAATGATTTTAGAAATTCCATGGAATGTTGCCTATCTCTTCTGCCTCATTTAAGTCATTTAAAGCTCTTTTAAATCTTGATGGTAATGCTGGATCCCCTATCTGCTCTGTTGACTCCTCTTTCTTTATCTATCACCACCCTCATGCTATCAGTGCGCTGCCTTCAGAGGAATGACCATAGTTATGATCTGCATAGTTGTAGAAGTGGACAAAAATCTTTATGAAACTTCCTGACAGATTAAAACTGTGTGCCGGACCGAGACTCGAACTCAGGACCTTTCTTTCAGGAGTGCTAGTTCTGCAAGGTTCGCAGGAGAGCTTCTGTAAAGTTTGGAAGGTAGGAGACGAGATACTGCCAGAAGTAAAGCTGTGAGGACCGGGCGTGAGTCGTGCTTTGGTAGCTCAGATGGTAGAGCCCTTGCCCGTGAAAGGCAAAGGATCCAAGTTCGAGTCTCGGTCGGGCACGCAGTTTTAATCTGCCAGGAAGTTTCATCTATGAAAAGGTATGAAAAAAAAAATTTGGGTTTCCCATTTACCACACACCAAAATTCACTGTATATGTTTATCTACATCTACATCTACATCCATACTCCGGAAGCCACCTGACGGTGTGTGGCGGAGAGTACCTTGAGTACCTCTATCGGTTCTCCCTTGTATTCCAGTCTCGTATTGTTCGTGGAAAGAAGGATTGTCGGTATGCTTCTGTGTGGGCTCTAATCTCTCTGATTTTATCCTCATGGTCTCTACGTGAGATATACATAGGAGGGAGCAATATACTGCTTGACTCTTTGGTGAATGTATGTTCTTGAAACTTCAACAAAAGCCCATACCGAGCTACTGAGTGTCTCTCCTACAGAGTCTTCCACGGCAGTTAATCTATCATCTCCGTAACGCTTTTGCGATTGCTAAATGATCCTGTAATGAAGCATGCTGCTCTCCGTTGGATCTTCTCTATCTCTTCTATCAACCCTACCCGGTATCGATCCCACACTTCTGAGCAGTATTCAAGCAGTGGGCGAACAAGCGTACTGTAACCTACTTCCTTTGTTTTCAGATTGCATTTCCTTAGGATTCTTCCAATGAATCTCAGTCTGGCATCTGCTTCACCAACGATCAACTTTATATGATCATTCCATTTTAAATCACTCCTAACGCGTACTCCCAGATAATTTATGGAATTAACTGCTTCCGGTTGCTGACCTGCTATTTTGTAGCTAAATGATAAGGGATCTATTTTTCTGTGTATTCGCAGCACATTACACTTGTCTACATTGAGATTCAATTGCCATTCCCTGCACCATGCGTCAATTCTCTGCAGATCCTCCTGCATTTCAGTAAAATTTTCCATTGTTACAACCTCTTGATATACCACAGCATTATCCACAATAAGCCTCAGTGAACTTCCGATGTTATCCACACGGTCATTTATGTATATTGTGAATAGCAATGGTCCTATGACACTCCCCTGCGGCACACCTGAAATCACTCTTACTTCGGAAGACTTCTCTCCATTGAGAATGACATGCTGCGTTCTGTGATCTAGGAACTCTTCAATCCAATCACACAATTGGTCTGATAGTCCATATGCTGTTACTTTGTTCATTAAATGACTGTGGGGAACTGTATCGAATGCCTTGCGGAAGTCAAGAAACACAGCATCTGCCTGTGAACCCGTATCTATGGCCCTCTGAGTCTCGTGGATGAATAGCGAGAGCTGGGTTTCACATGACCATCTTTTTCGAAACCCATGCTGATTCCTACAGAGTAGATATCTAGTCTCCAGAGAAGTCATTATACTTGAACATAATACGTGTTCCAAAATTCTACAACTGATAGACGTTAGAGATATAGGTCTATAGTTTTGCACATCTGTTTGACGTCCCTTCTTGAAAATGGGGATGACCTGTGCCCTTTTCCAATCCTTTGGAACGCTACGCTCTTCTAGAGACCTACGGTACACCGCTGCAAGAAGGGGGGTAAGTTCCTTCACGTACTCTGTGTAAAATCGAACTGGTATCCCATCAGGTCCAGCGGCCTTTCCTCTTTTGAGCGATTTTATTTGTTTCTCTATCCCTCTGTCATCTATTTCGATATCTACCATTTTGTCATCTGTGTGATAATCTACAGAAGGAACTACAGTGCAGTCTTCCTCTGTGAAACAGCTCTGGAAAAACACATTTAGTATTTCGGCCTTTAGTCTGTCATCCTCTGTTACAGTACCATTTTGGTCACAGAGTGTCTGGACAATTTGTTTTGATCCACCTACCGCTTTGACATAAGACCAAAATTTCTTAGGATTTTCTGCCAAGTCAGTACATAGAACTTTACTTTCGAATTCATTGAACACCCCTCGCATAGCCCTCCTCACACTACATTTCGCTTCGCGTAATTTTTGTTTGTCTGCAAGGCTTTGGCTATGTTTTTTGTTTGCTGCGAGTTCCCTTTGCTTCCACAGCAGTTTTCTAACTCGGTTGTTGTACCACAGTGGCTCTTTTCCATCTATTACAATCTTGCTTGGCACATACTCATCTAACGCATATTGTACGATGGTTTTGAACTTTGTCCACTGATCCTCAACACTATCTGTACTTGAGACAAAACTTTTGTGTTGACCCATCAGGTACTCTGTAATCTGCTTTTTGTCACTTTTGCTAAACAGAATAATCTTCCTACCTTTTTTAATATTTCTATTTACGGCTGAAATCATCGATGCAGTAACGGCTTTATGATCACTGATTCCCTGTTCTGCGTTAACTGTTTCAAATAGTTTGGGTCTGTTTGTCACCTGAAGGTCTAATATGTTATCACCAAGAGTCGGTTCTCTGTTTAACTGCTCAAGGTGGTTTTCAGATAAAGCACTAAAAAAAAATTTCACTGGAGTCTTTGTTACTGCCACCTGTTATGAACGTTTGAGTCTCCCAGTCTATATCCGGCAAATTAAAATCTCCACCCAAAACTATAACATGGTGGGGAAATCTACTCGAAATATTATCCAAATTATCCTTCAGGTGCTCAGCCACAACAGCTGCTGAGCCAGGGGGCCTATAGAGACATCCAATTACCATGTCTGAGCCTGCTTTAACCGTGACCTTCACCCAAATTATTTCACATTTCGGATCTCCGTCAATTTCCTTCAATACTATTGCACTTCTTATTGCTATAAACACGCCTCCCCCTTCACTGTCCAGCCTGTCTCTGCGGTATACATTCCAATCTGAGTTTAGGATTTCATTACTGTTTACGTCTGGTTTCAGCCAACTTTCTGTCCCTAGTACTATATGGGCGTAGTGACTGTTTATTAATGAGAGCAGTTCTGGGACCTTTCTATAGATGCTCCTGCAGTTTACTATTAGCACATTAATATTGTTATTCCCTGTTGCATTTTGCCTACTCCTACCTTGCCGCGTCTCAGGAGGCGTCTTGTCAGGCCTAGGGAGGGAATTCTCCAACCTAAAAAACCCACATGTGCACTCCACACATACTCCGCTACCCTTGTAGCCACTTCCGGTGTGTAGTGAACGCCTGACCTATTCAGGGGGACCCTACATTTCTCCACCCGATAGTGGAGGTCGAGAAATTTGCACTCCAGATCTCCTCAGAATCGTCTGAGCCTCTGGTTTAAGCCTTCTACTCGGCTCCAAACCAGAGGACCACGATCGGTTCTGGGAACGATACTACAAATAGTTAGCTGAGATTCCACCCCACGAGCGAGGCTTTCCGCCTTCACCAATTCCGCCAATCGCCTGTATGAGCTGAGGATGAACTCTGAACCCAGACGGCAGGAGTCATTGGTGCCGACATGAGCAACAATTTGCAGTCGGGTACACCCAGTGCTCTCTATCGCCACCGGCAGGGCCTCCTCAACATCTCGGATAAGACCCCCCAGCAAGCAGACAGAGTGAACACTGGCCTTCTTCCCCGACCTTTGCCTAAGGGAAGTTACACTGAAGAGCCAAAGAAAAAGGTACACCTAACTAATATCATGTAGGGCCCCCATGAGCAGCAGAAGTGCCACAACATGACGTGGCATATGCTTGACTAATGAACACTGCAGAGCTGTCCGTAATCTTTAAAGAGTATGATGGGATGGAGATCTCTTCTGAACAGCACTTTGCAAGGCATCCCAGATACGCTCCATAATGATCATGCCTGGGGGGGTTTGGTGGCCAGCGGAAGTGTTTAAACTCAGAAGGGAGCTACTGGAGCCAACCTGTAGCAATTATGGATATATGGGATGTTGCGTTGTACTGCTGTAATTGTTCAAGTGCATTGAAATGCACATTCGACATGAATGTATGCCGGTGATCAGACATGGTGCTTACATGCATTTCACCTGTATCTAGACATATCAGGTGTCCATACCACTCCAACTGCACACACCCCACACCATTACAGAGCCTCCACCAGCTTGAACAGTTCCCTGCTGACATGAAGGGTCCGCATAGTCCTGCTGGAATAGCCCAAGTCTGTTGGAATGCCCAATAGATATGGATGTATGCAGATGATCAGACAAGATGCTTACATATGTGTCACCTGTAAAAGTTGTATCTAGACATATCAGGAGTCCCACATCTCTCCAGCTGCAGACATCCCACACTATTACAGAGCCTCCACCACCTCGAACAGTCCCCTGCTGACATGCAGGGTCCACAGATTCGTGAGGTTGTCCGCACACCTGTACATGCCCATCCACTCAATACAATTTGAAATAAGACATGTCTGACCAGGCAACATGTTTCAGTCATCAAAAGCCCAACCTCAGTGTTGACAGGCCCAGGTGAGGTGTAAAGCTTTGTGTCGTGCAGTCATAAAGGGAACACGAGTGGGCCTTCGGCTCTGAACATCGACGATGTTAGAATTAATGGTTCACACGCTGACACTTGTTGATGGCCCAGCTTTGATATCTGCAGCAATTTGCAGAAGGGTTACACTTCTGTCACACCACATTCATACTCACTTAAATCTAGATAACCTGCCATTGTAGCAGCAGTAACCGATCCCAGTGTCCTGTTGCCTCATAAAGGACCCGAACATGCTGCCGAGTTGAAGCAAACTCGGGGGGTTGCATTCCTACAGAAGCTCCGTGGCAGAGTATGTGTCCCATCGTATTTTGAACAGGGATGAGATGAAGCGTTTCCGTAGCACTAGGCAGTATGCTCACAAGTGACTGCCACGGGGTGTTGCAACCGGTGTGCCAACTCCGTGACCAGAAACAGTTCTGAATGCACCACTCTACAGAGAACACTTCTCCAACCTCTCTCTCCTCCAGCAACATTAATTTGTTACTCAAGCTGCTAATGTACCCTATTCTGCCACCCTCAGTTTTATAAATATTGATATTTCAACATCAGTCATAATAAACCTGTTTTGAGGGTAGATATCCAAAGGAATCGAGAACAACTGCACCCGTGAGCAACTTAGAAGTAAATATCCTCAGTATAGTGAAGCAGCTTAAAACAGTTAAGAAGGCAAGGCTTCCTGCCCGGATTGTATGCCAATCGAGGTCCTTTCAGAATATGCTGATACAATAGCTACATACTTAGGAATCGTATACAACCCCTTGCTCGCAGAGAGATCCGTATGCAAAGACTGGAAAGTTGCACCAGTCACGCCAATACCTCAGAAAGAAAACAAGAGTAATCCACTGAATTTCTGGCTTATAACACAAATGTTGATTTACAATAAAATTTTGAACATATACTGTGCTCAAACATTATTAATCACTTTGAAGAAAACATTTATTGACAAAAGCAAACACACATTCAGAAACTATTGTACTTGTGAAACACAACTGGCTCTTTAGTCTCTTGAAGTAATGAGTGCTATCAACAGGGAATATTAAATGGAATCCATGTTTCTAGATTTCCAGCAGGCTTTTGAAACTGTTCTCACAAAAGACTTCTAATTAAACTGTGCGCCTATGGAGTGCCATCTTAGTTGTGTGACTGGATTCATGAGTTTCTGTCAGAATGGTCACGGTTCATAACAACTGACAGAAAGTCATCATGTAAAACAGAAGTAATATCTGGTGTTTCCCAAGGAAGTGATATAGACCCTCCCTGATCTACATAAACAATATAGAGACAATCTGAGCAGCCCTCTTATACTGTCTGCACATGATGCTGTCAGTTACCATCATGTAAAGTAATGAGGTGATCAAAATAAATTTCAAAATTTAAATCAATATATCTGTCTGGTGCAAAGAGTGGCAACTGACTCTAAATCATGAAAAACTGTGAAGTCAGCCACATGAGCACTAAAAAGAATCTGTTAAATTTAGCCACAAGATAAATTACACAAATCTAAAGGGTGTAAACTCAGCTACATATTTAGGGTTACAATTATGAATAACTTAAACTGGAAGGATCATGCAGATAATCTTGTGGGGAAAGCAAGCCAAAGACTGCAATTTATTGGCAGAACACTTAGAAAATGTAACAGGTTTGCTAAAGAGACTGCTTACAGTACACTTGTCCACCCTCTTCTGTAGTACTGCTGTGCAGCATAGGGTCTGCATCAGATAGGATTGATGAAGGAGGACGTTTTGTATTACTGCAAAATAAGGGAGAGTGTGCCATGGTGAATTAGTGTGGCCATCATTAAAAGAAAGTAAGAAAGATTGGGTTTAATGTGCCATCAGCATCAAGGTCATTAGAGATGAAGCACAAGCTAGCATTGTGTCGTGGATCAGGAAGGGAACTGTGGCCTTGCCCTTTCAAAAGAACCATCCTGGCATTTTCCCTGAGTGATGTAGGGAAATAGTGGAAAACCTAAATCTTGATGGTTGGATGTGGGTTTGAACTATCATCCCCCTAAATGTGAGTACAGTGTGCTAACCACTGCACCACCTCGCTCATTGACAGTCATTAAAACAAAGGCGTTTTTGGTGTGGCAGGGCATTCTCACAATATTTCAGTCACCGACTTTCTCCTTATAGTGTGATAATATTTTGTTGGTGCCCATCTATATGGTTAGAGGTGGCCATCATAACGAAATCAGAGCTTGCACAGAGGAAATTTAAGTGTTCATTGTCCACATGCACTGTTCAAGAGTGGAACAGCAAATAAGTAGCTTAATGGTGGTTCAATGACCCTCTACCAGGCACTTAAATGTGAATTTCAGAGTAATCACATACATGTGGATGTCAAATGTTTTTTAATCAGTATAAGTCCCTTTTATGTTTTAGACAATAGTAACTGACACTAAAATTGTGACCTTTTGGAAAGTGGCTAGAGTATTGCGATTGGCGATGTTACTGCTGCCGTAATTTTTATTGTGTGTATTTACATTATTTCTGAGAACACCGTGTGCAGAAATTCTGATTTTTTGAGGTGATTTAGCGTTTTGGTTCTTTGATCCTTGATACTGCAGTTTGCTTTGAATTGCTGTATCTGATTCATTCTGGGCAGAGAGAACAAACTGGTTACATAGATTCTAGGTGGTCAAGTGTGAGTGAAAATAAATAGTATAAACAATTTACAGGGTATAGACTTGTCTCACATTTCTAATAAGAAAATGCATTGCTGTATCTGATTCATTCTGGGCAGAGAGAACAAACTGGTTACATAGATTCTAGGTGGTCAAATGTGGGTGAAAATAAATAGCATAAACAATTTACAGGGTGCAGACTTTTCTCACATTTCTAATAAGAAGATGCTTGCTATAAAGGAACTACAATGGCCATTAGCAGCTTTAAATATTATGCAAAATATTAATACTGAAAATTGGCACTATAGGAGAGCATATTGAATATATACTTATAAAAACACTAACTGGTTATGTGGCTGTGAACTTAAAAATGCATTATTCTGCTGCCCATGCCTGTTGTTTGACAACGGTCCCTTGTGAACAAAAGACGAAGTTAAGGGCATAAGTCATCTGAGTACCAAAGTAAAGAAGCATGAATCTTAGCTGTTCATCAACATTTTTTAAGACTGGCACTTTTAGGAGCTGTCAATGTAGTTAAACAACTGGAGCGTAGGTACAGACGGAAATTTGTGGAATATAATGAAAAAGCTAGGCATAATAGGTCTGTGTTGAAAAACTGTATTCGTTTCTGTGGTTGCTTTCAATTGACCTTAAGTTTTCATGACAAAATTGAATCGTCATCAAATCCCGGTGAAAATGAAACTTCCCAGAAATTAATTGCACAGACCTACATTAGGGTATTTGTTATGGCTGGTTCCTCTGGTGGCATAGAAGCTACTGCGAAAAAATTCTATCATAACACAGAGTACATACATAGTTGTGCCCACCATGTTCATCTCATAATGAGAAATGTATCATCAGTGAACAGCACTGGGAAATTAGTTTTTTTGAGTTTTGCAGGAAATATTTGAGTTGAGACTGGCTATAAATGATTTTTTATCACCGTATAAGATAACGACATCTGGTGTCAGGTTACTCACTTGGGCTCCTCGGTGCAGGAGAGCTTCTGTATAGTTTGGAAGGTAGGAGATGAGATACTGCCAGAAGTAAAGCTATGAGGACCAGGCGTGAGTCGTGCTTTGGTAGCTCAGATGGTAGAGCCCTTGCCCGTGAAAGGCAAAGGATCCAAGTTCGAGTCTCGGTCGGGCACGCAGTTTTAATCTGCCAGGAAGTTTCATCTATGAAAAGGTATGAAAAAAAAAATTTGGGTTTCCCATTTACCACACACCAAAATTCACTGTATATGTTTATCTACATCTACATCTACATCCATACTCCGGAAGCCACCTGACGGTGTGTGGCGGAGAGTACCTTGAGTACCTCTATCGGTTCTCCCTTGTATTCCAGTCTCGTATTGTTCGTGGAAAGAAGGATTGTCGGTATGGTTCTGTGTGGACTCTAATCTCTCTGATTTTATCCTCATGGTCTCTACGTGAGATATACATAGGATGGAGCAATATACTGCTTGACTCTTTGGATAATGTATGTTCTCCAAACTTCAACAAAAGCCTGTACCGAGCTACTGAGTGTCTCTCCTGCAGAGTCTTCCACTGCAGTTTATCTGTCATCCCCGTAACGCTTTTGTGATTACTAATTGATCCTGTAACGAAGCGCGCTGCTCTCCGTTGGATCTTCTCTATCTCTTCTATCAACCCTACCTGGTATGGATCCCACACTGCTGAGCAGTATTCAAGCAGTGGGTGAACAAGCGTACTGTAACCTACTTCCTTTGTTTTCAGATTGCTTTTCCTTAGGATTCTTCCAATGAATCTCAGTCTGGCATCTGCTTCATCAACGATCAACTTTATATGATCATTCCATTTTAAATCACTCCTAACGCGTACTCGCAGATAATTTATGGAATTAACTGCTTCCAGTTGCTGACCTGCTATTTTGTAGCTAAATGTTAAGGGATCTATTTTTCTATGTGTTCGCAGCACATTACACTTGTCTACATTGAGATTCAATTGCCATTCCCTGCACCATGCGTCAATTCTCTGCAGATCCTCCTGCATTTCAGTACAATTTTCCATTGTTACAACCTCTTGATATGTCACAGCATTATCCACAATAAGCCTCAGTGAACTTCCGATGTTATCCACAAGGTCATTTATGTATATTGTGAATAGCAATGGTCCTATGACACTCCCCTGCAGCACACCTGAAATCACTCTTACTTCAGAAGACTTCTCTCCATTGAGAATGACATGCTGCGTTCTGTTATCTAGGAACTCTTCAATCCAATCACACAATTGGTCTGATAGTCCATATGCTGTTACTTTGTTCATTAAATGACTGTGGGGAACTGTATCGAATGCCTTGCGGAAGTCAAGAAACACAGCATCTGCCTGTGAACCCGTATCTATGGCCCTCTGAGTCTCGTGGATGAATAGCGAGAGCTGGGTTTCACACGACCATCTTTTTCGAAACCCATGCTGATTCCTACAGAGTAGATATCTAGTCTCCAGAAAAGTCATTATACTTGAACATAATACGTGTTCCAAAATTCTACAACTGATCGGTGTTAGAGATATAGGTCTATAGTTCTGCACATCTGTTCGACGTCCCTTCTTGAAAATGGGGATGACCTGTGCCCTTTTCAATCCTTTGGAACGCTACGCTCTTCTAGAGACCTACGGTACACCGCTGCAAGAAGGGGGGCAAGTTCCTTCACGTACTCTGTGTAAAATCGAACTGGTATCCCATCAGGTCCAGCGGCCTTTCCTCTTTTGAGCGATTTTATTTGTTTCTCTATCCCTCTGTCGTCTATTTCAATATCTACCATTTTGTCATCTGTGTGATAATCTACAGAAGGAACTACAGTGCAGTCTTCCTCTGTGAAACAGCTCTGGAAAAACACATTTAGTATTTCGGCCTTTAGTCTGTCATCCTCTGTTTCAGTACCATTTTGGTCACAGAGTGTCTGGACATTTTGTTTTGATCCACCTACCGCTTTGACATAAGACCAAAATTTCTTAGGATTTTCTGCCAAGTCAGTACATAGAACTTTACTTTCGAATTCATTGAACACCCCTCCCATAGCCCTCCTCACACTACATTTCACTTCGCGTAATTTTTGTTTGTCTGCAAGGCTTTGGCTATGTTTATGTTTGCTGCGAGTTCCCTTTGCTTCCACAGCAGTTTTCTAACTCGGTTGTTGTACCACAGTGGCTCTTTTCCATCTATTACAATCTTGCTTGGCACATACTCATCTAACGCATATTGTACGATGGTTTTGAACTTTGTCCACTGATCCTCAACACTATCTGTACTTGAGACAAAACTTTTGTGTTGACCCATCAGGTACTCTGTAATCTGCTTTTTGTCACTTTTGCTAAACAGAAAAATCTTCCTACCTTTTTTAATATTTCTATTTACGGCTGAAATCATCGATGCAGTAACGGCTTTATGATCACTGATTCCCTGTTCTGCGTTAACTGTTTCAAATAGTTCGGGTCTGTTTGTCACCTGAAGGTCTAATATGTTATCGCCACGTGTTGGTTCTCTGTTTAACTGCTCACGGTGGTTTTCAGATAAAGCACTTAAAAAAATTTCACTGGATTCTTTGTCCCTGCCACCCATTATGAACGTTTGAGTCACCCAGTCTATATCCGGCAAATTAAAATCTCCACCCAAAACTATAACATGGTGGGGAAATCTACTCGAAATATTATCCAAATTATCCTTCAGGTGCTCAGCCACAACAGCTGCTGAGCCAGAGGGCCTATAGAGACATCCAATTACAATGTCTGAGCCTGCTTTAACCGTGACCTTCACCCAAATTATTTCACATTTCGGATCTCTGTCAATTTCCTTCAATACTATTGCACTTCTTATTGCTATAAACACGCCTCCCCCTTCACTGTCCAGCCTGTCTCTGCGGTATACATTCCAATCTGAGTTTAGGATTTCATTACTGTTTACGTCTGGTTTCAGCCAACTTTCTGTCCCTAGTACTATATGGGCGTAGTGACCGTTTATTAATGAGAGAAGTTCTGGGACCTTACTATAGACGCTCCTGCAATTTACTATTAGCACATTAATATTGTTGTTCCCTGTTGCATTTTACCTACTCCTACCTTGCTGTGTCTCAGGAGGCATCTTGTCGGGCCTAGGGAGGGAATTCTCCAACCTAAAAAACCCACATGTTCACTCCACACATACTCCGCTACCCTTGTAGCCACTTCCGGTGTGTGGTGAACGCCTGACCTATTCAGGGGGACCCTACATTTCTCCACCCGATAGTGGAGGTCGAGAAATTTGCACTCCAGATCTCCTCAGAATCGTCTGAGCCTCTGGTTTAAGCCTTCTACTCGGCTCCAAACCAGAGGACCACGATCGGTTCTGGGAACGATACTACAAATAGTTAGCTGAGATTCCACCCCACGAGCGAGGCTTTCCGCCTTCACCAATTCCGCCAATCGCCTGTATGAGCTGAGGATGAACTCTGAACCCAGACGGCAGGAGTCATTGGTGCCGACATGAGCAACAATTTGCAGTCGGGTGCCCCCAGTGCTCTCTATCGCCACCGGCAGGGCCTCCTCAACATCTCGGATAAGACCCCCCAGCAAGCAGACAGAGTGAACACTGGCCTTCTTCCCCGACCTTTCCCTAAGGGAAGTTACACTGAAGAGCCAAAGAAAAAGGTACACCTAACTAATATCATGTAGGGCCCCCATGAGCAGCAGAAGTGCCACAACATGACGTGGCATATGCTTGACTAATGAACACTGCAGAGCTGTCCGTAATCTTTAAAGAGTATGATGGGATGGAGATCTCTTCTGAACAGCACTTTGCAAGGCATCCCAGATACGCTCCATAATGATCACGCCTGGGGGGGATTGGTGGCCAGCGGAAGTGTTTAAACTCAGAAGGGAGCTACTGGAGCCAACCTGTAGCAATTATGGATGTATGGGATGTTGCGTTGTACTGCTGTAATTGTTCAAGTGCATTGAAATGCACATTCGACATGAATGTATGCCGGCGATCAGACATGGTGCTTACATGCATTTCACCTGTATCTAGACATATCAGGTGTCCATACCACTCCAACTGCACACACCCCACACCATTACAATGCCTCCACCAGCTTGAACAGTTCCCTGCTGACATGAAGGGTCCGCATAGTCCTGCTGGAATAGCCCAAGTCTGTTGGAATGCCCAATAGATATAGATGTATGCAGATGATCAGACAAGATGCTTACATATGTGTCACCTGTAAAAGTTGTATCTAGACATATCAGGAGTCCCACATCTCTCCAGCTGCAGACATCCCACACTATTACAGAGCCTCCACCACCTCGAACAGTCCCCTGCTGACATGCAGGGTCCACAGATTCGTGAGGTTGTCCGCACACCTGTACATGCCCATCCACTCAATACAATTTGAAATAAGACATGTCTGACCAGGCAACATGTTTCAGTCATCAAAAGCCCAACCTCAGTGTTGACAGGCCCAGGTGAGGTGTAAAGCTTTGTGTCGTGCAGTCATAAAGGGAACACGAGTGGGCCTTCGGCTCTGAACATCGACGATGTTAGAATTAATGGTTCACACGCTGACACTTGTTGATGGCCCAGCTTTGATATCTGCAGCAATTTGCAGAAGGGTTACACTTCTGTCACACCACATTCATACTCACTTAAATCTAGATAACCTGCCATTGTAGCAGCAGTAACCGATCCCAGTGTCCTGTTGCCTCATAAAGGACCCGAACATGCTGCCGAGTTGAAGCAAACTCGGGGGGTTGCATTCCTACAGAAGCTCCGTGGCAGAGTATGTGTCCCATCATATTTTGAACAGGGATGAGATGAAGCCTTTCCGTAGCACTAGGCAGTATGCTCACAAGTGACTGCCACGGGGTGTTGCAACCGGTGTGCCAACTCTGTGACCAGAAACAGTTCTGAATGCACCACTCTAAAGAGAACACTTCTCCAACCTCTCTCTCCTCCAGCAACATTAATTTGTTACTCAAGCTGCTAATGTACCCTATTCTGCCACCCTCAGTTTTATAAATATCGATATTTCAACATCAGTCATAATAAACCTGTTTTGAGGGTAGATATCCAAAGGAATCGAGAACAACTGCCCCCGTGAGCAACTTAGAAGTAAATATCCTCAGTATAGTGAAGCAGCTTAAAACAGTTAAGAAGGCAAGGCTTCCTGCCCGGATTGTATGCCAATCGAGGTCCTTTCAGAATATGCTGATACAATAGCTACATACTTAGGAATCGTATACAACCCCTTGCTCGCAGAGAGATCCGTATGCAAAGACTGGAAAGTTGCACCAGTCACTCCAATACCTCAGAAAGAAAACAAGAGTAATCCACTGAATTTCTGGCTTATAACACAAATGTTGATTTACAATAAAATTTTGAACATATACTGTGCTCAAACATTATTAATCACTTTGAAGAAAACATTTATTGACAAAAGCAAACACACATTCAGAAACTATTGTTCTTGTGAAACACAACTGGCTCTTTAGTCTCTTGAAGTAATGAGTGCTATCAACAGGGAATATTAAATGGAATCCATGTTTCTAGATTTCCAGCAGGCTTTTGAAACTGTTCTCACAAAAGACTTCTAATTAAACTGTGCACCTATGGAGTGCCATCTTAGTTGTGTGACTGGATTCATGAGTTTCTGTCAGAATGGTCACGGTTCATAACAACTGACAGAAAGTCATCATGTAAAACAGAAGTAATATCTGGTGTTTCCCAAGGAAGTGATATAGACCCTCCCTGATCTACATAAACAATATAGAGACAATCTGAGCAGCCCTCTTATACTGTCTGCACATGATGCTGTCAGTTACCATCATGTAAAGTAATGAGGTGATCAAAATAAATTTCAAAATTTAAATCAATATATCTGTCTGGTGCAAAGAGTGGCAACTGACTCTAAATCATGAAAAACTGTGAAGTCAGCCACATGAGCACTAAAAAGAATCTGTTAAATTTAGCCACAAGATAAATTACACAAATCTAAAGGGTGTAAACTCAGCTACATATTTAGGGTTACAATTATGAATAACTTAAACTGGAAGGATCATGCAGATAATCTTGTGGGGAAAGCAAGCCAAAGACTGCAATTTATTGGCAGAACACTTAGAAAATGTAACAGGTTTGCTAAAGAGACTGCTTACAGTACACTTGTCCACCCTCTTCTGTAGTACTGCTGTGCAGCATAGGGTCTGCATCAGATAGGATTGATGAAGGAGGACGTTTTGTATTACTGCAAAATAAGGGAGAGTGTGCCATGGTGAATTAGTGTGGCCATCATTAAAAGAAAGTAAGAAAGATTGGGTTTAATGTGCCATCAACATCAAGGTCATTAGAGATGAAGCACAAGCTAGCATTGTGTCGTGGATCAGGAAGGGAACTGTGGCCTTGCCCTTTCAAAAGAACCATCCTGGCATTTTCCCTGAGTGATGTAGGGAAATAGTGGAAAACCTAAATCTTGATGGTTGGATGTGGGTTTGAACTATCATCCCCCTAAATGTGAGTACAGTGTGCTAACCACTGCACCACCTCGCTCATTGACAGTCATTAAAACAAAGGCGTTTTTGGTGTGGCAGGGCATTCTCACAATATTTCAGTCACCGACTTTCTCCTTATAGTGTGATAATATTTTGTTGGTGCCCATCTATATGGTTAGAGGTGGCCATCATAACGAAATCAGAGCTTGCACAGAGGAAATTTAAGTGTTCATTGTCCACATGCACTGTTCAAGAGTGGAACAGCAAATAAGTAGCTTAATGGTGGTTCAATGACCCTCTACCAGGCACTTAAATGTGAATTTCAGAGTAATCACATACATGTGGAAGTGAAATGTTTTTCAATCAGCATAAGTCCCTTTTATGTTTTAGACAATAGTAACTGACACTAAAATTGTGACCTTTTGGAAAGTGGCTAGAGTATTGCGATTGGCGATGTTACTGCTGCCGTAATTTTTATTGTGTGTATTTACATTATTTCTGAGAACACCGTGTGCAGAAATTCTGATTTTTTGAGGTGATTTAGCGTTTTGGTTCTTTGATCCTTGATACTGCAGTTTGCTTTGCATTGCTGTATCTGGTTCATTCTGGGCAGAGAGAACAAACTGGTTACATAGATTCTAGGTGGTCAAGTGTGAGTGAAAATAAATATTATAAACAATTTACAGGGTACAGACTTGTCTCACATTTCTAATAAGAAAATGCATTGCTGTATCTGATTCATTCTGGGCAGAGAGAACAAACTGGTTACATAGATTCTAGGTGGTCAAATGTGGGTGAAAATAAATAGCATAAACAATTTACAGGGTGCAGACTTTTCTCACATTTCTAATAAGAAGATGCTTGCTATAAAGGAACTACAATGGCCATTAGCAGCTTTAAATATTATGCAAAATATTAATACTGAAAATTGGCACTATAGGAGAGCATATTGAATATATACTTATAAAAACACTAACTGGTTATGTGGCTGTGAACTTAAAAATGCATTATTCTGCTGCCCATGCCTGTTGTTTGACAACGGTCCCTTGTGAACAAAAGACGAAGTTAAGGGCATAAGTCATCTGAGTACCAAAGTAAAGAAGCATGAATCTTAGCTGTTCATCAACATTTTTTAAGACTGGCACTTTTAGGAGCTGTCAATGTAGTTAAACAACTGGAGCGTAGGTACAGACGGAAATTTGTGGAATATAATGAAAAAGCTAGGCATAATAGGTCTGTGTTGAAAAACTGTATTCGTTTCTGTGGTTGCTTTCAATTGACCTTAAGTTTTCATGACAAAATTGAATCGTCATCAAATCCCGGTGAAAATGAAACTTCCCAGAAATTAATTGCACAGACCTACATTAGGGTATTTGTTATGGCTGGTTCCTCTGGTGGCATAGAAGCTACTGCGAAAAAATTCTATCATAACACAGAGTACATACATAGTTGTGCCCACCATGTTCATCTCATAATGAGAAATGTATCATCAGTGAACAGCACTGGGAAATTAGTTTTTTTGAGTTTTGCAGGAAATATTTGAGTTGAGACTGGCTATAAATGATTTTTTATCACCGTATAAGATAACGACATCTGGTGTCAGGTTACTCACTTGGGCTCCTCGGTGCAGGAGTGCTTCTGTATAGTTTGGAAGGTAGGAGATGAGATACTGCCAGAAGTAAAGCTATGAGGACCAGGTGTGAGTCGTGCTTCGGTAGCTCAGATGGTAGAGCCCTTGCCCGCGAAAGGCAAAAGTTCCAAGTTCGAGTATCGGTCGGGCACGCAGTTTTAATCTGCCAGGAAGTTTCATCTATGAAAAGATATGAAAAAAAAAATTTGAGTTTCCCATTTATCAAACACCAAAATTCACTGTATATGTTTATCTACATCTACATCTACATCCATACTCCGGAAGCCACCTGACGGTGTGTGGTGGAGAGTACCTTGAGTACCTCTATCGGTTCTCCCTTGTATTCCAGTCTCGTATTGTTCGTGGAAAGAAGGATTGTCGGTATGCTTCTGTGTGGACTCTAATCTCTCTGATTTTATCCTCATGGTCTCTACGTGAGATATACATAGGATGGAGCAATATACTGCTTGACTCTTTGGTGAATGTATGTTCTCCAAACTTCAACAAAAGCCTGTACCGAGCTACTGAGCGTCTCTCCTGCAGAGTCTTCCACTGCAGTTTATCTGTCATCTCCGTAACGCTTTTGCTATTACTAATTGATCCTGTAACGAAGCGCGCTGCTCTCCGTTGGATCTTCTCTATCTCTTCTATCAACCCTACCTGGTATGGATCCCACACTGCTGAGCAGTATTCAAGCAGTGGGTGAACAAGCGTACTGTAACCTACTTCCTTTGTTTTCAGATTGCTTTTCCTTAGGATTCTTCCAATGAATCTCAGTCTGGCATCTGCTTCATCAACGATCAACTTTATATGATCATTCCATTTTAAATCACTCCTAACGCGTACTCGCAGATAATTTATGGAATTAACTGCTTCCAGTTGCTGACCTGCTATTTTGTAGCTAAATGTTAAGGGATCTATTTTTCTATGTGTTCGCAGCACATTACACTTGTCTACATTGAGATTCAATTGCCATTCCCTGCACCATGCGTCAATTCTCTGCAGATCCTCCTGCATTTCAGTACAATTTTCCATTGTTACAACCTCTTGATATGTCACAGCATTATCCACAATAAGCCTCAGTGAACTTCCGATGTTATCCACACGGTCATTTATGTATATTGTGAATAGCAATGGTCCTATGACACTCCCCTGCGGCACACCTGAAATCACTCTTACTTCGGAAGACTTCTCTCCATTGAGAATGACATGCTGCGTTCTGTGATCTA
Source organism: Schistocerca serialis cubense (assembly GCF_023864345.2). Taxonomy (NCBI): domain Eukaryota; kingdom Metazoa; phylum Arthropoda; class Insecta; order Orthoptera; family Acrididae; genus Schistocerca; species Schistocerca serialis. The sequence goes on along the minus strand of NC_064649.1, from coordinate 140,277,328 downwards.
GGAACTCTTCAATCCAATCACACAATTGGTCTGATAGTCCATATGCTGTTACTTTGTTCATTAAATGACTGTGGGGAACTGTATCGAATGCCTTGCGGAAGTCAAGAAACACAGCATCTGCCTGTGAACCCGTATCTATGGCCCTCTGAGTCTCGTGAATGAATAGCGAGAGCTGGGTTTCACATGACCATCTTTTTCGAAACCCATGCTGATTCCTACAGAGTAGATATCTAGTCTCCAGAGAAGTCATTATACTTGAACATAATACGTGTTCCAAAATTCTACAACTGATCGGTGTTAGAGATATAGGTCTATAGTTCTGCACATCTGTTCGACGTCCCTTCTCGAAAATGGGGATGACCTGTGCCCTTTTCCAATCCTTTGGAACGCTACGCTCTTCTAGAGACCTACGGTACACCGCTGCAAGAAGGCGGGCAAGTTCCTTCACGTACTCTGTGTAAAATCGAACTGGTATCCCATCAGGTCCAGCGGCCTTTCCTCTTTTGAGCGATTTTATTTGTTTCTCTATCCCTCTGTCGTCTATTTCAATATCTACCATTTTGTCATCTGTGTGATAATCTACAGAAGGAACTACAGTGCAGTCTTCCTCTGTGAAACAGCTCTGGAAAAACACATTTAGTATTTCGGCCTTTAGTCTGTCATCCTCTGTTTCAGTACCATTTTGGTCACAGAGTGTCTGGACATTTTGTTTTGATCCACCTACCGCTTTGACATAAGACCAAAATTTCTTAGGATTTTCTGCCAAGTCAGTACATAGAACTTTACTTTCGAATTCATTGAACACCCCTCCCATAGCCCTCCTCACACTACATTTCACTTCGCGTAATTTTTGTTTGTCTGCAAGGCTTTGGCTATGTTTATGTTTGCTGCGAGTTCCCTTTGCTTCCACAGCAGTTTTCTAACTCGGTTGTTGTACCACAGTGGCTCTTTTCCATCTATTACAATCTTGCTTGGCACATACTCATCTAACGCATATTGTACGATGGTTTTGAACTTTGTCCACTGATCCTCAACACTATCTGTACTTGAGACAAAACTTTTGTGTTGACCCATCAGGTACTCTGTAATCTGCTTTTTGTCACTTTTGCTAAACAGAAAAATCTTCCTACCTTTTTTAATATTTCTATTTACGGCTGAAATCATCGATGCAGTAACGGCTTTATGATCACTGATTCCCTGTTCTGCGTTAACTGTTTCAAATAGTTTGGGTCTGTTTGTCACCTGAAGGTCTAATATGTTATCACCAAGAGTCGGTTCTCTGTTTAACTGCTCAAGGTGGTTTTCAGATAAAGCACTAAAAAAAAATTTCACTGGAGTCTTTGTTACTGCCACCTGTTATGAACGTTTGAGTCTCCCAGTCTATATCCGGCAAATTAAAATCTCCACCCAAAACTATAACATGGTGGGGAAATCTACTCGAAATATTATCCAAATTATCCTTCAGGTGCTCAGCCACAACAGCTGCTGAGCCAGGGGGCCTATAGAGACATCCAATTACCATGTCTGAGCCTGCTTTAACCGTGACCTTCACCCAAATTATTTCACATTTCGGATCTCCGTCAATTTCCTTCAATACTATTGCACTTCTTATTGCTATAAACACGCCTCCCCCTTCACTGTCCAGCCTGTCTCTGCGGTATACATTCCAATCTGAGTTTAGGATTTCATTACTGTTTACGTCTGGTTTCAGCCAACTTTCTGTCCCTAGTACTATATGGGCGTAGTGACTGTTTATTAATGAGAGCAGTTCTGGGACCTTTCTATAGATGCTCCTGCAGTTTACTATTAGCACATTAATATTGTTATTCCCTGTTGCATTTTGCCTACTCCTACCTTGCCGCGTCTCAGGAGGCGTCTTGTCAGGCCTAGGGAGGGAATTCTCCAACCTAAAAAACCCACATGTGCACTCCACACATACTCCGCTACCCTTGTAGCCACTTCCGGTGTGTAGTGAACGCCTGACCTATTCAGGGGGACCCTACATTTCTCCACCCGATAGTGGAGGTCGAGAAATTTGCACTCCAGATCTCCTCAGAATCGTCTGAGCCTCTGGTTTAAGCCTTCTACTCGGCTCCAAAACAGAGGACCACGATCGGTTCTGGGAACGATACTACAAATAGTTAGCTGAGATTCCACCCCACGAGCGAGGCTTTCCGCCTTCACCAATTCCGCCAATCGCCTGTATGAGCTGAGGATGAACTCTGAACCCAGACGGCAGGAGTCATTGGTGCCGACATGAGCAACAATTTGCAGTCGGGTGCCCCCAGTGCTCTCTATCGCCACCGGCAGGGCCTCCTCAACATCTCGGATAAGACCCCCCAGCAAGCAGACAGAGTGAACACTGGCCTTCTTCCCCGACCTTTGCCTAAGGGAAGTTACACTGAAGAGCCAAAGAAAAAGGTACACCTAACTAATATCATGTAGGGCCCCCATGAGCAGCAGAAGTGCCACAACATGACGTGGCATATGCTTGACTAATGAACACTGCAGAGCTGTCCGTAATCTTTAAAGAGTATGATGGGATGGAGATCTCTTCTGAACAGCACTTTGCAAGGCATCCCAGATACGCTCCATAATGATCATGCCTGGGGGGGTTTGGTGGCCAGCGGAAGTGTTTAAACTCAGAAGGGAGCTACTGGAGCCAACCTGTAGCAATTATGGATATATGGGATGTTGCGTTGTACTGCTGTAATTGTTCAAGTGCATTGAAATGCACATTCGACATGAATGTATGCCGGTGATCAGACATGGTGCTTACATGCATTTCACCTGTATCTAGACATATCAGGTGTCCATACCACTCCAACTGCACACACCCCACACCATTACAGAGCCTCCACCAGCTTGAACAGTTCCCTGCTGACATGAAGGGTCCGCATAGTCCTGCTGGAATAGCCCAAGTCTGTTGGAATGCCCAATAGATATGGATGTATGCAGATGATCAGACAAGATGCTTACATATGTGTCACCTGTAAAAGTTGTATCTAGACATATCAGGAGTCCCACATCTCTCCAGCTGCAGACATCCCACACTATTACAGAGCCTCCACCACCTCGAACAGTCCCCTGCTGACATGCAGGGTCCACAGATTCGTGAGGTTGTCCGCACACCTGTACATGCCCATCCACTCAATACAATTTGAAATAAGACATGTCTGACCAGGCAACATGTTTCAGTCATCAAAAGCCCAACCTCAGTGTTGACAGGCCCAGGTGAGGTGTAAAGCTTTGTGTCGTGCAGTCATAAAGGGAACACGAGTGGGCCTTCGGCTCTGAACATCGACGATGTTAGAATTAATGGTTCACACGCTGACACTTGTTGATGGCCCAGCTTTGATATCTGCAGCAATTTGCAGAAGGGTTACACTTCTGTCACACCACATTCATACTCACTTAAATCTAGATAACCTGCCATTGTAGCAGCAGTAACCGATCCCAGTGTCCTGTTGCCTCATAAAGGACCCGAACATGCTGCCGAGTTGAAGCAAACTCGGGGGGTTGCATTCCTACAGAAGCTCCGTGGCAGAGTATGTGTCCCATCGTATTTTGAACAGGGATGAGATGAAGCGTTTCCGTAGCACTAGGCAGTATGCTCACAAGTGACTGCCACGGGGTGTTGCAACCGGTGTGCCAACTCCGTGACCAGAAACAGTTCTGAATGCACCACTCTACAGAGAACACTTCTCCAACCTCTCTCTCCTCCAGCAACATTAATTTGTTACTCAAGCTGCTAATGTACCCTATTCTGCCACCCTCAGTTTTATAAATATTGATATTTCAACATCAGTCATAATAAACCTGTTTTGAGGGTAGATATCCAAAGGAATCGAGAACAACTGCACCCGTGAGCAACTTAGAAGTAAATATCCTCAGTATAGTGAAGCAGCTTAAAACAGTTAAGAAGGCAAGGCTTCCTGCCCGGATTGTATGCCAATCGAGGTCCTTTCAGAATATGCTGATACAATAGCTACATACTTAGGAATCGTATACAACCCCTTGCTCGCAGAGAGATCCGTATGCAAAGACTGGAAAGTTGCACCAGTCACGCCAATACCTCAGAAAGAAAACAAGAGTAATCCACTGAATTTCTGGCTTATAACACAAATGTTGATTTACAATAAAATTTTGAACATATACTGTGCTCAAACATTATTAATCACTTTGAAGAAAACATTTATTGACAAAAGCAAACACACATTCAGAAACTATTGTTCTTGTGAAACACGACTGGCTCTTTAGTCTCTTGAAGTAATGAGTGCTATCAACAGGGAACATTAAATGGAATCCATGTTTCTAGATTTCCAGCAGGCTTTTGAAACTGTTCTCACAAACGACTTCTAATTGAACTGTGCGCCTATGGAGTGCCATCTTAGTTGTGTGACTGGATTCACGAGTTTCTGTCAGAATGGTCACGGTTCATAACAACTGACAGAAAGCCATCGTGTAAAACAGAAGTAATATCTGGCATTCCCCAAGGAAGTGATATAGACCCTCCCTGATCTACATAAACAATATAGAGACAATCTGAGCAGCCCTCTTATACTGTTTGCACATGATGCTGTCACTTACCGTTATGTAAAGTAATGAGGTGATCAAAATAAATTTCAAAATTTAAAACAATATATCTGTCTGGTGCAAAGAGTGGCAACTGACTCTAAATCATGAAAAACTGTGAAGTCAGCCACATGAGCACTAAAAAGAATCTGTTAAATTTAGCCACAAGATAAATTACACAAATCTAAAGGGTGTAAACTCAGCTACATATTTAGGGGTTACAATTATGAATAACTTAAACTGGAAGGATCATGCAGATAATCTTGTGGGGAAAGCAAGCCAAAGACTGCAATTTATTGGCAGAACACTTAGAAAATGTAACAGGTTTGCTAAAGAGACTGCTTACAGTACACTTGTCCACCCTCTTCTGTAGTACTGCTGTGCAGCATAGGGTCTGCATCAGATAGGATTGATGAAGGAGGACGTTTTGTATTACTGCAAAATAAGGGAGAGTGTGCCATGGTGAATTAGTGTGGCCATCATTAAAAGAAAGTAAGAAAGATTGGGTTTAATGTGCCACCAACATCAAGGTCATTAGAGATGAAGCACAAGCTAGCATTGTGTCGTGGATCAGGAAGGGAACTGTGGCCTTGCCCTTTCAAAAGAACCATCCTGGCATTTTCCTGGAGTGATCTAGGGAAATAGTGGAAAACCTAAATCTTGATGGTTGGATGTGGGTTTGAACTATCATCCTCCTAAATGTGAGTACAGTGTGCTAACCACTGCACCACCTCGCTCAGTGGCAGTCATTAAAACAAAGGCGTTTTTGGTGTGGCAGGGCATTCTCACAATATTTCAGTCACTGACTTTCTCCTTATAGTGTGATAATATTTTGTTGGTGCCCATCTATACGGTTAGAGATGGCCATCATAAGGAAATCAGAGCTTGCACAGAGGAAATTTAAGTGTTCATTGTCCACATGCACTGTTCAAGAGTGGAGCAGCAAATAAGTAGCTTAATGGTGGTTCAATGACCCTCTACCAGGCACTTAAATGTGAATTTCAGAGTAATCACATACATGTGGAAGTGAAATGTTTTTTAATCAGCATAAGTCCCTTTTATGTTTTAGACAATAGTAACTGACACTAAAATTGTGACCTTTTGGAAAGTGGCTAGAGTATTGCGATTGGCGATGTTACTGCTGCCGTAATTTTTATTGTGTGTATTTACATTATTTCTGAGAACACCGTGTGTAGAAATTCTGATTTTTTGAGGTGATTTAGCGTTTTGGTTCTTTGATCCTTGATACTGCAGTTTGCTTTGCATTGCTGTATCTGATTCATTCTGGGCAGAGAGAACAAACTGGTTACATAGATTCTAGGTGGTCAAGTGTGAGTGAAAATAAATAGCATAAACAATTTACAGGGTACAGACTTTTCTCACATTTCTAATAAGAAGATGCTTGCTATAAAGGAACTACAATGGCCATTAGCAGCTTTAAATATTATGTAAAATATTAATACTGAAAATTGGCACTATAGGAGAGCATATTGAATATATACTTATAAAAACACTAACTGGTTATGTGGCTGTGAACTTAAAAATGCATTATTCTGCTGCCCATGCCTGTTGTTTGACAACGGTCCCTTGTGAACAAAAGACAAAGTTACGAGCATAAGTCATCTGAGTACCAAAGTAAAGAAGCATGAATCTTAGCTGTTCGTTAACATTTTTTAAGACTGGCACTTTTAGGAGCTGTCAATGTAGTTAAACAACTGGAGGGTAGGTACAGACGGAAATTTGTGGAATATGATGAAAAAGCTAGGCATAATAGGTGTGGTTGCTTTTGATTGACCTTAAGTTTTCATGAAAAAATTGAATCATCATCAAATCCCGGTGAAAATGAAACTTCCCAGAATTGCATAGACCTACATTAGGGTATTTGTTATGGCTGGTTCCTCTGGTGGCATAGAAGCTACTGCAAAAAAATTCTATCATAACACAGAGTACATACATAGTTGTGCCCACCATGTTCATCTTATAATGAGAAATGTATAATCAGTGAACAGCACTGGGAAATTAGTTTTTTTGAGTTTTGCAGGAAATATTTGAGTTGAGACTGGTTATAAATGATTTTTTATCACCGTATAAGATAACGACATCTGGTGTCAGGTTACTCACTTGGGCTCCTCGGTGCACCCACTTCTCCTCCGCTGGAGCACTGGGCATTGATCGAGGTCACCCAAGGAATTGCACTAGTCACATTCAAGGTCATGACGTAACTCTATAATCATTGTGTGACATACAAATGGTGGCAAATCCCTCTCCTCCTCCCCTTCCCACCACTCTGGATCATTGAGGATTAGGCACCCCCTCTGCATCTTCATCTTCCATAACTGGGTCACTTGAGGTGGAGAGGTTACTCAAGAGATGGTCAGTATATAAAGAGATTGTGTCTCTTTTTTATAACAAATTGTGTCACTTGTGTTATATTTGTTAATAACACATTATGTTAAGTCACATCACTTCAGTTCTATTTGTTGATACCAATTTCATATATCACCATTCAAGGTGCCAGCAGTGCAGCAACCAAGCAGGTATGAAAGTACATTCATTTTTATGTATTTTTGTACTATTTCATAGTTTCCCAAATTTTATGTATTTTTCACATGTTTGTATTTTTCCCACAATTTTCTTGTTTTATAACTGGGAGCCGCTCTGTAGGTAGATAGCATAGGGAGAGGTTGTAGGCAGAGTCTGTATGTCCACAACAAATAAGTCACACGAGTTGTACTTGTTAATAACAATTTAGCATTATGTGGCACCAGCAGAGACCACACCGGGCAGATATGTAGGTAGACATGTCGAATAATCGAGGCTTCTGCCAGTTGTTCACGTTGTTCTCACACGATATTTTGATGGAATGACTCACTGTCTTCTTCAGGAGCTCCCTGATACTGGTCCTTGGGTGGTTTTTTTTTTTTTTTTTTTTTTTTTTTTTTTTTTTTTTTTTTTTTTTTTTTTTTTTTTGCACATTTAATCCCTTTCTCTCACGGGGTATTTCAACTGGGAGTGTAGGAGGAGTTGCAAGAGCCCCAACTTACAGCCACAGGGAAACCTCTGAAACCCCTGGCCAGGAGTGCTGGGTTTCCACCTGCTGGGGTACTGTGGCATTTTCACCTTGTTGTGTTCATTTTTTCAAGATTCGTCTGCTTGTATCGGTGAAGTCTCCTTGCTGTGGATTTAGGCTGTTGGGTGTTGTCCTTCTCCTTGCTGTGGTGGTAGAGCATCAAGTTATGTTGCCATTTTTGGCCCTGTTCTTCTTCATTTGAAATTGAATCTTCCAGCCATTCTGTGTTAATTACTCAGTTACAGCTGCTGATGAATTCAATGGTTTACACCAATTGCTTGAATCTGTCTATTTGGGTGACTGAGACACTGTCTTTTCGGTTGACCTCTGGCGTTTGTGTCGCACAGATGCGCACCGTCATCTTCTTGCTGTTTGTCTTTCCAAGCTGACCCTCACGGTCATCTGGGAGGGGAGCCTGTGTCTCTCAGTGTTGTAGTGGGCAGCCTCCCATCTAGGAGACCATTGTGGTGCCTGTTGGTGTGCTGATCTGTGTCTCTCACACCACCACTTGTGGCTGACAATCATAAACCTCTCTCAGCAGGAGGCAGGAGATCCTTGATTTGTTTTTAACCTTTCATTCCCTGCCTCTTGAGGGGGTTGGGAGGGTCAATTGAGAGTTCTCAGACACTTCATGGCCATTGTTCTATCTTTGCATTTTGGGCTTCTTTCTGTCATGTGTTCAATTGGCCTGAGGTAGCATGTCTCCTAATTAGCAGTTTTGTGAACAGCATTTGGGGGACCGCTCTGGCATTCACCTTACAGCTGAGCGGAAATCTCCAAAAACCTTGGTTAGAGCTAACAGTGTTGACACCTTAAGTATTATGCCAGGTCTGGCTCCTACTATGACAGCTTTCTTTCAGATAAATTCTTCCAGCTCTCGAGGTCTTATCAGGATACTAAATCAGTTGAACATCTGCTGTGCTCATCTTTGGTCTGATGTTTATATCTCTCTGTGGTGGCCCTCCATTTGGGAGGAAGACGAGACAAGCTGGTGAGCACTGGTTTGGCACACACAAGACTCCATTTGCAGACGACAGTGGTACACCTCCCTCAATAAGAGTCACACAGCATCCATCTCCACGTGGAGCGCCATCCTGAAGTGGGATTAGGCCTCTTCTAGAGTGGCATTAACACTGTCCAGCTGTCTTCTTCTTTGCCTCGACTATGTGTCGGGCCGCCAGCTTCCCCCTCTGCCTCTCTCACTAGTGGAAGGGGCTGTAGGCCACGTGGGAGACGAGACCTATGCTCAGTTACCACAGCTCAGTGGCCGAAGCCGCAGCTTTACTGCGCCTTCTTCCCCTTCGGCAGCGTTTTCTATTGGCTCGACCTAATTCTGCTGATTTCCTGTGGGTGGCACAGAAGAAGAAATTTCAGAATTGGAAAATATCTTCAGATTTTGTTATCTCTCATACATTGACGTCCAGGTCCAGAAAGTTGATTTTTTACATGAAACAAAGAGAACAATGTAACAAATGACAAAATAACAAGTCCTGTCACGGTCGCCAATATAAAATAAATAAAATAAATGAATAAAAATATATTGTTATTTAGATATTGATTATTCTATCTGTATGATGGTTATTGTGATTGCAATTGTGTTTGCTTATCTGGAACGTGGACGTTTAATTATTCGGTATCAGACGCTTGACAATGGCTTTTTCGTAAAGGCAATGTTACTCGTAGTTGACCGTGAAATAAAACTGAATAATCGGACTTCGTAATTAAATCGTTTCCAAAGACTGCTGCGGTAGGTGCGGACTCATAATCTAAATCTCAATATTACAATAATTTGCCAGCCATGCCAATACGTCGTACAGAGGTGATTGTCTACTAAACATAAAAAAGTTATACAGTTAGTTAAATCAGATATATTCAATGAATAAGCCTACAGTTCATAATCCTACTTACTTTTATAAATATAAATTCTTTACAGAATCGAGTGCCTAGTGTGGTTGCAACTTGCAGTATTCTTCTATAACATGAAATATGGCGGTGTGCCAGACAATAAAAAAAAAATACGTGCTTCTCGCACCACTTCTACCAGAGCTCTCCCCTTCTTAATCAAACATAAGAGTAACGTAATTGTGATTTTTTTTTTTATCAGCGACACAGCGCTGCAGTTGTGTGCCATAGGCTTTATTTATTTGTCACTGATTATTTATTTAATTAGTATTTCGCGTTTCCGCGGAAACTCACGCTCGGCATGCAAATGTGCCTTTATAATGTCCGTCTCTTGTAGGAGGTTACACCACTTTTCCTTTCTCGCTTCGGAGATACCAGACATCAGTACCTCACCTGCCTGGATCGTTTCCTCTGAGAGGGAACCGAGTGAGGTGGCACAGTGGTTAGACACTGGACTCGCATTCGGGAGGACGACGGTTCAATCCCGCGTCCGGGCATCCTGATTTAGGTTTTCCGTGATTTCCCTAAATCACTCCAGGCAAATGCCGGGATGGTTCCTCTGAAAGGGCACGGCCGACTTCCTTCCCAATCCTTCCCTAATCCGATGAGACCGATGACCACGCTGTCTGGTCTCCTTCCCCAAACCAACCAACCAATGTATATGTCTAATAACTGTCACTCTACGCCTTTTTTTATTCAAAATGTTGTAGGCTTACTCGCGTTTCTTAATGTGATTACTGTACATGAACAGAGAAGCGTATGTTATAAAAAAGTGTAATTTAGCTGAATGATTTTCACATATTTATTATTTTGAATGTGAGAAGTATGCATTGTTTTATTGTTTGGTTAGTGTTTATAAAGCAGATGTTACGCCATTTCGTAATAGGACAGTCAGCTAGAAACGAAGCTTTATTTTCGGATATCTTAAGCTTCATGCTATTGCTAGTCAAAAAGATTTCGACACTCTTGAAAGTGTTTCACGAAGTGGTATGCTGTGTTTCAGTACCTGTGCCGAGCCCGAATCTCGTCCGACAGAGAGCGGAATGAAACATCACTGTTTCGATACAATTAGGCCGTCCAAGCACAGGTGGACTGAAACAGCCTTATTTTGAAACAACGATACAGTTTCTGTGTCTGGCTCGAGATCGAATCCGGTCCGGTTGTCCGAGACAGGGGCGAAATGAAACACCACTGTTTCGAAACAGTGAACCACAGCTGTTCCGAATCACTGAAACAGTTCCACTGTATCGAAACATAGAAACAGTGGCCAAGTCTACACGCCAGTATTCTTATGAGTGGGGCGCCGCCAGCCTGTTATGCGCCGTGCGTTTACTCACAACTGATTTTGCAGAAGACGAAATCTAATTTCGAAATTCGAATGCAATGTTCGATACTTGTTACGCCTGAAGCAATTTTGCTGAGCCCTTCAGTGGCAGTTCCCTAGTGTTTTATTCTTCCCGCATTACGGAAAAAATGGTTGAACATAACACATTCAAACATGTCCAACACCGACAATGGCTAGAAGTATTCCGAATGGGTAAACACGCTGCGAGTAATTACAAGGGATAAAGACATTGCTAATAAGCTTGGCGTAAGTTGGGTTTCGACTTATTTTTGAAAATTTTTGCTATCCGTTTCTGAGTGATAGTCGGACGTTTTGGTTTTTCAGCCACGAAACACCTGTCTCCGCCTGCACGAACAACAATTAAACTCTGACCGGCACTTTTGTTTGACAATACTACTCGCACACTATCACTTTGCAAACGTGTGAATCCATGTTTCATCTTAGTAAATTACTGGTCACTTTGATTCTGATGAAAACCTAGGCAGTATGGTCTTTTAGCAACAATGTCCTCTCGTCCGCACAAAACAAAACGTTAATTTTGACACCTTCTAAAACGAAAATCCTTAGACAGAACATTGCTTCTAAGGGTTTCCTTACTATCTTTGAAGCTCATTTCTGTTTGACAAAAGTTGTGCAGTTTTCGCAAATTTCGTATTTCTTTCTATTGTTCGTAACGCCATAGAAATTGCCGTCAGATAATATATTTATCCATATCATCGGTCACATAGTTATTGTGAGCTTCTTGCTACTTCTTCTTCTTCTTGGGCGCTAGTTTAACCGTAGCCTCGCTGTACCTCGTCACGTGACCTAGTTCCTGGCACTGCCGCGTCACCACTTCGCCTTTCCAGGCAATAGGTGTTGTTGCGTTCTCTACAACGAAAACTACAGAATTCGTTTCGGTAGTTGGCCGAGGGAGTCAAGATTGGTCATAAGCACTTTCATTGCGTTAAGTAAGAAAAATTGCGATTGATTACTGATATTTCCTACAGATTTGTTTAAATAAAATTCCACAAACGTTTAAAAAAAATTGGGGGGGGGGGGGGGCAATTTAGCAGCTCGCACGGGGCGGCACTTGGGCTTGCGCCGGCCCTGGGTGTATAAGAACATTTGCGAAAAGCTGTCTCGCTGATTTCTCTGATATTCACTTCCATGATGGCCTGAGGCACAAATTTTCATTGCTGCAGTAATGCTGTCCGGCTATAATGACGCCCATTTCTTCATAAAATCTGGAAGCTCCTGGAGAGAAGCGCCACCACAAAATCACGTTCCTTGGTTTCAGCATTCTAGTTTGTAAAATGGACGTTGAGACTATTAGAGTCTTTAAGAATGTTACCGAATTCACTACCAAAATGATGTTCGTCGTAACAATTTCCTTTTAAGAAATTTTGCAATGATGAAATTCTCAACAGGTATCCATGAACTGTTGATTAAAGTAACGTAACCTAAATTGGGCAGGGAGACAGATCTCACTCACTTAGAGGCGTTCAAATTAGGTGCGTTGGTAAGAGATTCCTATCATATGACACACGTACTGTCTACAATGCCGTGTATGACACACCAGACTTGTTTTCTGGTTGAGGGTTCGGTGGACTTGTTTCCTTGTCGTCAAACACTTGCGGTTCCCATTCGAAAGTGAATTTCTTTCGACTGCTAATAGAGTAGTTGTTTTTTTTTTTTTAATAGCACCATGGGACTTCACATCTATGGTCATCAGTCCCCTAGAACTTAGAACTACTTAAACCTAACTAACCTAAGGACATCACACAACACCCAGTCACCACGAGGCAGAGAAAATCCCTGACCCCGCCAGGAATCGAACCCGGGAAAGAGTAGTTGTGCAGGATCAAATGTCATTATAGGTCTGTTCCTTACACCGCGCTGTTGCAAACGGACATTGCACCACGATACAAACACAAATTTGGACACAGCGAACATCTAAAGCAGAAAACGTTTGTGGCCAGTCGGGGGGTTGAACGCGGCCGGCCTGCTTGATTGTCTAAAACCGTGTCTACTTTTTTTTAAAATCTCATTTTGTTCCTTGGAATCGTATGAGGCCACCATTTTCTTCAAGTCACAGTGAGGGAGACGACAATTTGCTATTTATCCACAGTTTGTAGATGCCTTGCAAAATCTAGTGCCCCCATACGTAGATATAAGGCAAATAACTATCTTGAAACACAAACATTCAAGAAATTACTATATTAAACTTGAAACACATATACTCAAGAAAGCTACTAGATTTCATGCCTAAATTTAACAGACAGTTTTATCTGAACCACAAGCCAAAGAATGTGCTTAATGAAAATGATGATAACAGGGATCCGAAGTGTTGGGACAGGTCAAAACTATGTGGATTAAGTGTCTGTTACTTATGTCTTGATTCTAGTTTTACATTAGTTACAAACTACATTACAATTAAAAGACGCCATTACCTTTACCCTTAGATTAATAAAATAATACAAGTACTCAAAGCGTAAACACAAAATATAGCAAGATGAACAGAGTAACTCATTTTAATCATGTAGGGGATGTGCTAGGACCGACAGGATGGGAGAAAGTCACGCAGAACACCAGGTTACTGAAGATTAAGAGAGCCTTATACAAAATGCGGGCATCTACAATAATAAATGTGTGTCCACTTCCTTCAAAATTCGTCGCTACAATACTGTAATCAAAGCCAAGAGTAAGCGCCTCAGTGCAGCATGTGCATGTTTACACACAGCGCATGAAGTAATCTTCATAACAGTATGATCAACCGCCACACAGATTTCTGTACTTATAAAAAAAATAGGAGACATTACTTTTGGGATTACCCTTGTAGAACAAATAAAATGTCTATAAAATGCCACACCGTGCAACGTACTTGTGGTGAGACAGTCATAATTCCTGAAATCCATCACGCATGGCCTCTGGCCTGCTGAGCAGCACCACAGTCCTGGGTCCGAGGATAAACCGTGAGGATCAGCTACATTATGCCACACACAAACAGATCCGGCCTGCAAGCAGATCAGTGAGACTAGATCCAACAGGCAGGGCCTGGATTTTAGTGGAACATGAAGGACTTCAGATTGGCAGGCCTGACACATTTGAGAAGAAACGGCCTGCAGTTTTAGCTTCTTGTGGAAATCCACTCATGTGGCCAGCTATTCAGAGTCACAGACAGCATGTCAATGAAATGAGACCTTGGTGATCAATCTGTGCAAGAGAGAACTTGTGCGAATACTCTGAGAATCAATAATAATGAGGACAGGTAGCAACTCACCTTAAAGATGATCGCCGAGATGCAGACTGGTACATAGAAAAGACAATCGCAACTAAATTTTCAGCCGCAGCCAAACTAGAGTGCCCACACACTCACACAATCACTCAGACACAACTCATGTACATACGGCTGCTGCCTCCGGCCACTGCATCTACAATCTCTGAGAATCAGATCCAAACAAACCACTTCTCACGCCCCCCTGCCTCTCGTCGGCAGCTGCTAGGCTAGCAGCAAGAAGTGGTGGCAGCACTGACTGGAAGCTGAGGGTGGGGGTAGGAAAGGGAGAAGCAGTGGGGATGACGGAGTAGGGAAGCAGCGTACGTACTCAGCTGCATACTGTGGTGTGCATACTGTAAGACCTTCAGTACACACACCATCAGATTATTTGACCTGTCGCTCTAACGAAGTAGGCGACTGTCAGCAATATGTCTCGTGGTCTTATCGTGGCGTGTTTCTCTTCTGCCATTAGGTCAGTCGATAGAAATGCCACTTGCACGCTTAGAGTAGCAGATTGACAGTGACCAACTTTAAACAGAACTTGATTAATTTTCACACACATTTATTAAAATAATAACAAGCATAAAAATTACTTAACTTGGTTCTGGATACTGCTTACAAATGACAATCTGAAGTTCCTTTGGTCTTGGTACGTTAATCTTATTCTCACATATATCTCTGATACTTGAAGAAAGCGTCTATACATTTATCTTCATGGCTATGTACAGGAATATGGTAATCTTATTAGGCACAGACTAAAACTTGACTATAGACTGGTACAGACAAATGTAGAACTGGTACAGACTGGTACACACTGGTACAGACTAATGCAGACTGGTACAGACTGGTGCAGACAAATGCAGACTGACTAATCAGAGGTCTGTACACTCGTTATAATACCTCGTGCGTCCATGTATCACTGCGCGAGTGTGATCCACGAGGAGAAAAGGTTCTAGGTTAGCAGCAATCTCATTGGCTGCGTTACATATTAATACGCGGATCAGTGGAAGTAGAATTTGGTCTGTCTCTATGGCAGCGCCATCTCGTAGTGCAGAGATGGACGAGCGCAGCGCCTGCGCTGTTGTGCTTAGCGGGGCGCGCTCTAGTGGGAAAGTTGTGTACATGCTGACTACGTGGAACTATGTACACAACAGTATGACACCTCAGTAAACAAACCATTTCATCTACTGAGACAAACACAAGATTTTTCCAGCGTTTTTTTCATATTTCCCTGATATTTCGTTCATTTCCCCGACATGTTTGAAATTCTCTGATTTCCACAACCTGTGGCAACCCTACAGACATTCTGTCACTTAGCTGAGAAATAATTTAATGAGAGGTAAATCTCTATGGGTTGGGTTACTACACAAATGTAAGAGCATAAAAGGGCTCTCCCCACACCACTCTATTGAGGCAGAAACTTCACTCCTATCTGATCTCCACCAACCACATAAAGGGCTGAAGAAGTTATAGAGGAAGATGATGAGCTAGTAGGTGGGTGGACACAGGCAAAAGTCACTCGGGGCTCTGCGTGTGATGGGAGTCTCCCCTCCCACAGCCGTCCCCCTCCGGAGAATCAAAGTCTTAAAGAGAGCACCAGCACCCACTGTGTTGGGGGGAAGCATAGAAACCTATTAAGCAGTTATTCTGTCAACAGCTTGTATGAAGGGTATGGAATGCTGAAGGTCTTCGCTACACTAGAGTGTCACCCCTAAAACATAAAATAGGGTATTGAGGCGTAGCGCCGTATAACGATCCTGCCTTGGAGGCGGTCAAGTGGGAGATGTGTCTCAGAGCTGGATAGTGATAGGTGGTGACACGACACTGGACACGCACGTAGTTTATGTGCCATCCGATAGAGGACAGTATTGGATAGGGGGACTGTGATTTTAGTTTTGATTGTGCCCACTAGAGTGCACTAAAGTAATAGAATGTTTTTCATAAACTGTTCTAGTATTCTCATAAAGTGTTGTTATGTCTTTTTGTGTAGGTAAAATGTTATAAATGTGTTTTAGCAGTATGAATGATGCGTGAGTGTGGTTTAAGGTTATAAGAAGATAATTGTTTAACGAGTTATGTAGTGGGATTTAGTGCGGGAACATTTCGAAGGAGTATGGATGTGGACAAAGGGGATTTTTGTAGAATAGATTTTTAAACTAAGTTTATGGTAAAGGGAAAGCTAATTCAGGTATAAATGACAATAGTAAATAACTTTATGAATAATCAAAACTTCAGCATACTAGATAATTACGTCGGTAAAAAGTGCAGTCGTTACGTTTACTATTTTGCCATTGGTTATCGGTGAAAAGTGCAGATTGATGCAGGAGAATATTGTTTTGTGATTGGCTGTTGAGTAAACTGACCAATGTTAAAGCAATATTCTTCACGCACCTTTCTCTGCTGGTAGAGAAGAGAGAGTAATTTAGAGAAGAGTCGAAGCCTAGCCATAAAACAGTTCAGATGTGTGTAGTAGTAGTTCCTATGGAAATGTTAAGTTGCCGGATCTAGCAGTGTTTCATACATCAGAAGTGTGGTAAAGTGACAGCATAATTATTCCGGTGGGCGTGTAGAAATTTCGGATTTTTTAAGTGAATTTTGTGACGGAAAAAGACATATTTCGCATGGCATATTGAGCAGGTCGGTGGCTAAAAACCGTGACTGCATTTGGTACCGACAGACTTAATATTTGGCGAGCGTTATCAATCAAAAACAATCAGTATTTTTGTAGCTATTACTTTTTGGAAAATGCAACACCATAAACTTGCTAACGTGAGTGAAAGGGATTATGAGTGACTGTGTTAAGACTAGCACGGGCTTGGCAGTGATACTTGTTCACCTAAGTTTCAGAATATATTAATTGAGGACAAAATTTCGAAACGTTCATTTGTGGGAAAACTTTCTCCCGAAACGTAGATTAGTGACTTAAATTGCAGCCTGGTTCACGTCGAAGTACACTAGGCTTCACTCAGCTTTCCTACTGATGATCTGCTGAGACAATGTTCACAGGTAGGTGCAGGTCCGTCATAAAGGGATGGAAAGAACCACACCGCTGCGGCATGGCAGAAAAAAGGGCAAAATAAACCTTAAAAAGATTAAAATAGAGTAGGAGAGGTATGATCCTTGGCAGCTGGTAGAGAAGGTGGTGTTGACAATCCCCCAGAACCAGCCAAACCATTCTGCACCACCCCAAAAGCAGTTTAAAACCACATGGACCGACCGTATGCTGTCCGCCAACATTAGAGGCGAACAATCTGGAAGACTGTGCTTAGCGTGGAGAGCCATATAAACGTAGCATTTTGCCAGGATGTGGGGCTCGGCAGCCGCAATGTGGAGGTTGCTCTTTAAATCAGACAAAACTGTGGATTAATTGGCACGACCGATGCACATGCTATGTAGGATAGGGTATTCACTACAAATGGTTCAATGGCTCTGAGCACTATGGGACTTAACTTCTCAGGTCATCAGTCCCCTACAACTTAGAACTACTTAAACCTAACTAACCTAAGGGCATCACACACATCCATGCCCGAGGCAGGATTCGAACCTGCGACCATAGTGGTCGCACGGTTCCAGACTGTGGCACCTAGAACCGCTCGACCACTTCGGCCGGCGATTCATTACAGCAGCAGTTTCCTCGATAGTGCAGAGTTAGATTGAGGGGACAGTATCTCACCATATGTTCTATTTCTGAGTGAGTAGAGGTCTTATTTGTGCACCTGCTACTGTCAAAGTGAATGTCGGGTGGGTAACCGCTTCTTTAGCTAAACAGGCAGCCATTTCATTCCCTGGGATACCCCCAGGACTTGGGACCCAGAGAGAGACAACTGGGCAGTCAGTCCGACTGAGGTCATGGAGAAGATCATAAATAGTACATACCAAACGGTGACGAAAGTAACATCAGTCAATAGCCTGGAGACTGCTCACTGGGTCACTACAAATTAACACATGGTCAACAGAAGTCTGTTTGACAAAACTTAGAGCTCTGTTAATGACTATCAGCTGTGCAGATGTTCCTGGCGGCATTTTTTTTTTTTTTTTTTTTTTTTTTTTTTTTTAAGGTTAGCAGGAGGCGTAAAGCGTATCCTGCCCTACTCACAGTCTTAGAACGGCTAACATCCTGATACTCCTCACAAACTGAGAAAAATGGACACAAAGTCAACAGGGGTGACAAACTTCCGGTCTTTGAAGCAGGTCAGTCCTAATTCATGGTATGTGTGCCAACGAAGGGGGGAGAACACGATCTGCACATTCTACAGAGGTTAGGTGGGGGATCTTGAGGAGCATTCCGACTGGTAATCACTCCTAAGGATGGGTGGAATGATGCTCCTTGCACCTAAGAAGAATCTGGTAAGCTGGACAATTTGAGTGTGACTGCGTAAGTGAGCTCGAGTTGGTACTGTGAGAAATGGAGAGGTAAGGTCTCTGCTTCAGTGAAGACTTTAAGCAGAACTGACCTGCTTCTTGTAGTTCTTTTCTCAGTAGCATCACTATTCATCACTGTGAAGTTGAAAGTCTAAATGAGTGAGGGATGGCGTTTACTCAAAAATGTACATGACATCATCTAGATTGCATTAACACACAAACATGCATTCTTCACTAAGCTCAGCTATTAAGAATAGAGACCAGATTATCAATTACAGAAACTTGCTAGCCCACAGAACCAGATTGACATCTACAGTGACAGTGGTGAAGTTAACTGTTTGATTGCGGTACAAAACACAGTCCATATTTAGATGAAAAAGTCACAGTTTCTATTTAAGACTGCACCGTAGTAATTTGCTACAGAAAACATTCCACTTTGGTAGCTCAATTCAATCCACAATGAGCTTCAGCATGCAACAATCAACAGTTTTGGTTACAATAAGATTTCACATCATTTTTTACTCATAACACAGTTTAGTAAAAGATGTTCATTAATTTAGCTTACAGAAATCACTCAAAAATTATTAACGATTCAAGTCCTCAGCTTTGCTGCTGTTGGTGCACAACGTTTTGCTTGCTGAGGACACACAGTAGTGGCACGATTTGACATTGGGAGTGCTCCTGACATAGGTCTTGCGAGCTTTCAAACGACAAACTGCCAATTTTGGGTGACGTCTGACTCTTTCTAGATGGGCATAAGAACAAACTTATTTTGAGAGCTACATAATGGTTTAAAAATGGCTAGATTGGATTTTTCTGATTTTCCTGTACTACAAGAACTAATATTGTAGTAACCACAACCAACAGCAGGAATGCCTTGGGCTGCGGATCGGAGCCGCCAGGTGGGGAAGCCGTCGGCGGTGGAGCACGCACCACCGGGTAAACACAGGACGAGTCGGACGACAGACCAACGACAACTGACAACAACCGGCCACGACCGACTATGAGCGACACAACAAGGAAGAGATAAACAATGGAGGCTTGTGGAAACCACAACACCAAACACCAAACGAAAATCCACTCGGAACCAGAGCCAGGCAAATATCAACAACGAGCAACGACCAGAATGCAGTACCGCTGAGATAGAAACGAAATCCAGAGTGAGTACCAGACTGGCTGGACTAGGTTTTTTTTTCCTTTATTGTGATTTTAATCACCTATACAGGCGGGCTGGCAGCAGCACAGTACGCTGCTCTTCAGCCTTAACTGGAACAACAAGACATAGAGGTGATACAGACAATACAAAAAAAAAAAAAAAAAAAAAACGGCGGGCAAAAAAATGGAGATACAAAAAAACAATAAACATGAAGCCGTTCACGGTGGACGATGAAAACACTAACACTTGTGGACACGGCGCACAAAACACGGAGAACGGCGATGGCACACGTGAACAGTGGAGTTGTAACTGCACGAAACACAAAACGAAGCACACACACGAGATACTGATGGCGGTGATCTCCGGCGCGCGAATGTCCACTGAGCGTGTGCGAGTCCGGGGACCTGCCAACAGGGGAACAGGCGTGAGGAGGGGGAGAGGGGAGGAAAAGAGGATGCCACGGCTTAGGAGACGGGGACAGGAGGATAGGGACAGGGGAGGGGAGGCCCTGGACTAGGGCAGAGCGGGTCCCTATATACGAATCCGGAGGGAGCGGCTATTGGCCGCTGTCTGCACGTGGCTTAGCGGCTGCGCCCTCACTGTGCGAGAGCCGCTGCGCGGAATAGCCGCCGCAGAGGCGGAGCCCTCTATGGGCTGACCACGTCCATTTGTTCTGCCGCGTGTTCGACTTCCACGGCGGAAGGTACTAGAAATATGATTTTGGCTCATAGACAATTTTCCTGGACAGAAATTTAGAAAAATACACGAGTGCTATTATGCTTACACACTATAGATCCTTTATTTACATGTTTCAGGGTAAATAATATGAAATTATTAGTTATTAAGTTGGTTAATCAATACTGCATATCATTTAACACACAAAAATTAAAGCAACAGAAATAAGTAGTCAAAAGTCAGAATCTAACAGTCGATACATACAATTTTGCAGTGGAAGATGGGACTGCTTATGTACTTGAAAGTAAACTGTCTCTTCAATTAATCAGTTTTTGGTAATTTAGAGTACTTTAGAGGAAAGTCAGAATGCTTAGCATTCTGTAAGTGTGAGTCACTAAATGGAATTACGTTAATTAGCTCACCAAGTTTTACAGGTATCGAACTATGGCATTAAGCCCAATTGACTGTAATACCCAACACTTTCTGTAGCCAAAGCAATGCCATCAGTGCAATCAGCATAATGAGAAGAATAAACTGAACAACAAATCTAAATGCAGAAAGCCCAATTACACCTCTGGGGAAAGCAATACATATGCCATATGTCACTTACAAAACAGAAATATGGCAAAAAATTATAGGAAAGAAAAAAAAAATTAACCATTAGCAGATGCCAAAAATTTAGCAGATGGGAGAGGAGAACCACGCTATATCACAGACTGTCAAAGGAAGTAGTTAGAATGGCACCAGCGACTGACTTATTCCACGATGATGGATTGGGTGCAGTCATTTCAAGGTGCCCCTAAATCGTAAACCTGGTAATCACAGTTCAGTTGCGTCGAAACTGGGGCCAGTACATACGGAGTCAAACAGCGCAATCTGCTCCCTGAGAGGTGTGGACAAGGAAGAGAAGAGGGTTAAGCTTAGGCATGCAACTGGTCTTCAGTTGACAAATATGGGAGAGCTGTATCAGCTTTTTATCACAGAGGAGTCCCTCAAATTGGGACTGTGCAACAACGTCCAAGCACTGAGAACGTAACTTGAGTCCTGGGTCCAGATGGACTGCAGCATGACAACACAAATGCATGTCTCCAGTTTTTGTAAAAGAGAATTGGGAGTCGTAGGAAAGGGTCCCAGCAGAGGCCTCCCGGATGGCACCTCGAAAGTGGTGTTTAGTCGAGGCTACTGACTGCGAGCTGTTACAGATGCAAAATCTGACACAGCGTGAGTATGACGTAGGGTATGACAGGTAACTAGCCCGCTTATGGTGGTGATTAAGTGTGAAATCCATGGAGCCCTGCTGTTCTTCTGGACGCGTGCAGGGCTGAGCAGTGTATCAACTGTAACACGAAACAATCAGTGTAGCAAAAGCTGACAAATAAAAACCTGCAGAGAGTCTCTAAAGCCCCCATCATTTAGGGTAAGTAAAGTGTGATCACACCGACCAGTGTTGTACACCTTGTAGAGATAAAAAAGGCTTCAATGAGACTTCACCATTTACAAACACCCTGTCAGATTGCTGTTTCCAACCTAACCACATCATCGATTGAGGATTGTTCCTCCTGGAAACTGGGGGACAAAAGGCCCAGCGATTCAAGAAAACACAACAACGTTGGGCTACCATCTTTTTGAGCAGTTTTCAGAGCACATTCATGAGGCTAATTGGTCAGTAGCTGTCAATGGATGTCTGGATTTTGTCTGGCTTAAAGATTGGAATATTATCTCGACACTGTAAAGGGAAAATACTTTCTGGCCAGATAAGGTTGCAGCCCCTGAGTAGATGAGAGTGTTTGAGTAACATTCAAATGTTGGATCATCTGATGATGAACTGAACCAGGGCCTGGGGCCACACTGTGTGATTAGTCAAGAGCCTGAAGGAGTTCCCCCTCAGAGAAAAGTTCATTGTACAGGGCTATTACAAATGATTGAAGCGATTTCATAAATTCACTGTATCTCCATTCATTGACATATGGTCACGACGCACTACACATACGTAGAAAAACTCATAAAGTTTTGTTCGGCTGAAGCCGCACTTCAGGTTTCTGCCGCCAGAGCGCTTGAGAGCGCAGTGAGACAAAATAGCGACAGGAGCCGAGAAAGCGTATGTCGTGCTTGAAATGCACTCACATCAGTCAGTCATAACAGTGCAACGACACTTCAGAACGAAGTTCAACAAAGATCCACCAACTGCTAACTCCATTCGGCGATGGTATGCGCAGTTTAAAGCTTCTGGATGCCTCTGTAAGGGCCTGCAGTGAGCGAAGAAACAGTTGAACGCGTGCGGGCAAGTTGCACGCGTAGCCCACGGAAGTCGACGAATAAAGCAAGCAGGGAGCTAAACGTACCACAGCCGACGGTTTGGAAAATCTTACGGAAAAGACTAAAGCAGAAGCCTTACTGTTTACAATTGCTACAAGCCCTGACACCCGATGACAAAGTCAAACGCTTTGAATTTTCGGCGCGGTTGCAACAGCTCATGGAAGAGGATGCGTTCAGTGCGAAACTTGTTTTCAGTGATGAAGCAACATTTTTTCTTGTGGGGTTATGTGAAAGATTCAGTGTTTAAACCTCCTCTACCAAGAAACGTGCCAGAACTGCGAGCTCGCATCAACGATGCTTCGAACTCATTGATGGGGACATGCTGCGCCGAGTGTGGGAGGAACTTGATTATCGGCTTGATGTCTGCCGAATCACTAAAGGGGCACATATCGAACATTTGTGAATGCCTAAAAAAACTTTTTGAGTTTTTGTATGTGTGTGCAAAGCATTGTGAAAATATCTCAAATAATAAAGTTATTGTAGAGCTGTGAAATCGCTTCAGTCATTTGTAATAACCCTATATAATCCATTATGACAGGCAGGGGAAGGGGGAGGAGGAGGAGGAGGGGGAGGAGGAGGAGGAGGAGGAGGATAGAGAGATGTCTTCAACTTGTCTTACGTTTTTTTTTTTTTTTAAGAGAAAGAGAGAGAACTATATTGCTATGTGCTAGGGGATTCATGGTGTAGAATATGAATGGTTCAAATCTCCTCTCTCTAACAGGTACCAAATGGTAGAGATACATGAAAAAATTACTCATCAGCATACCAAAGAGTCAGATACGGAGTGTCACAGGACACCCTACAGGGACCACTGCTGCTCTTAAAATCTATAAATGGCATGCCACCTATATATCAGCAGCAGATACAGTATTGTTTGCCAATGACACCAGTCTGTCTGTCAAAGCTATGAATGAAGCTGATCTTCAGGAGACAGTCACAGTAGCTGCAGAAGAAAGAAACATATTGTTTAGGGGTAACATTTCAATTGTGAATGACAAAAAGAGAGTTTCGATAATTTTATATATACACTCCTGGAAATGGAAAAAAGAACACATTGACACCGGTGTGTCAGACCCACCATACTTGCTCCGGACACTGCGAGAGGGCTGTACAAGCAATGATCACACGCACGGCACAGCGGACACACCAGGAACCGCGGTGTTGGCCGTCGAATGGCGCTAGCTGCGCAGCATTTGTGCACCGTCGCCGTCAGTGTCAGCCAGTTTGCCGTGGCATACGGAGCTCCATCGCAGTCTTTAACACTGGTAGCATGCCGCGACAGCATGGACGTGAACCGTATGTGCAGTTGACGGACTTTGAGCGAGGGCGTATAGTGGGCATGCGGGAGGCCGGGTGGACGTACCGCCGAATTGCTCAACACGTGGGGCGTGAGGTCTCCACAGTACATCGATGTTGTCGCCAGTGGTCGGCGGAAGGTGCACGTGCCCGTCGACCTGGGACCGGACCGCAGCGACGCACGGATGCACTCCAAGACCGTAGGATCCTTCGCAGTGCCGTAGGGGACCGCACCGCCACTTCCCAGCAAATTAGGGACACTGTTGCTCCTGGGGTATCGGCGAGGACCATTCGCAACCGTCTCCATGAAGCTGGGCTACGGTCCCGCACACCGTTAGGCCATCTTCCGCTCACGCCCCAACATCGTGCAGCCCGCCTCCAGTGGTGTCGCGACAGGCGTGAATGGAGGGACGAATGGAGACGTGTCGTCTTCAGCGATGAGAGTCGCTTCTGCCTTGGTGCCAATGATGGTCGTATGCGTGTTTGGCGCCGTGTAGGTGAGCGCCACAATCAGGACTGCATACGACTGAGGCACACAGGGCCAACACCCGGCATCATGGTGTGGGGAGCGATCTCCTACACTGGCCGTACACCACTGGTGATCATCGAGGGGACACTGAATAGTGCACGGTACATCCAAACCGTCATCGAACCCATCGTTCTACCATTCCTAGACCGGCAAGGGAACTTGCTGTTCCAACAGGACAATGCACGTCCGCATGTATCCCGTGCCACCCAACGTGCTCTAGAAGGTGTAAGTCAACTACCCTGGCCAGCAAGATCTCCGGATCTGTCCCCCATTGAGCATGTTTGGGACTGGATGAAGCGTCATCTCACGCGGTCTGGACGTCCAGCACGAACGCTGGTCCAACTGAGGCGCCAGGTGGAAATGGCATGGCAAGCCGTTCCGCAGGACTACATCCAGCATCTCTACGATCGTCTCCATGGGAGAATAGCAGCCTGCATTGCTGCGAAAGGTGGATATACACTGTACTAGTGCCGACATTGTGCATGCTCTGTTGCCTGTGTCTATGTGCCTGTGGTTCTGTCAGTGTGATCATGTGATGTATCTGACCCCAGGAATGTGTCAATAAAGTTTCCCCTTCCTGGGACAATGAATTCACGGTGTTCTTATTTCAATTTCCAGGAGTGTATAATTATGGTTTTAGGGCGCAAAACTGCTACGGTCATAAGTGCCCATTCCATGGCTTAGTGAAGGCTAAAAATCCGAATTTTAAATTGGCAGCAATGGGACCAAAACTCTCGAAGGAGGGCAACTAAAAATGAAAGGCAATCCAAGAGAACTGCAATTTAAGGGGGGGTTGTTTTCCCCAAAAAAGAGCTTCAAATGACTGCTGTCATGTCACTGACACTGATAAAACTCAAGGACGTGATCGGCTGAGCTGATGTCATCTGCTGAAAGGGAAGATAGATCAGATGACGATGATGATGAGGGCTCGATGGGTTGAGGGGCCTGCTCGACATCACGGTCATTAGCGCCCTGACGAAAAGTCAACGTGAAAGCTCACGGGTGGGGACGAAGGCTGTCCCCACATGCAGAGCAGTTTATAACGTACTAAGGTCTGCCGCACTTTCCCACCAGTTTAGGGATCAGGCCTGATAGTTCACAAAATTTCACCACCGTTAACACCGGTATCGGTATCTGCGAGGATGGTGGGCAGATCTCCCATGAGACCGAGGGCTGCCCTAATGTCAGTATACAGGACACACGTAGCCACAATATGCTGAACTGAAAGCAGCACGCCACAAACTTCACAGAAAGGTGGATCCCCCTCGGAGGAGGAAGCCACGTGTGAAAGGGCTATACCCGATGCGCAGTCTCCAACGGCGAGGCTGACACGAAGTCCGCCTAGCTTTAGTAGTCGGTTTGAGCGACTGCAGTTTGTTGTCCGACACCTGCAACCATTCAGTCTCCCACTGACATGTTGCATCTGTCAGAAAATGAGATAATGGCGTGCAACAGGGTGGGACACTGATGGACAGCACCATCCCCACATGCTTCCTTGGCAGCTTTATCAGCCATGTCTTTACCCTGTATCCCAACGTGGCCAGGTACCCAGCAAAAGATCACCTCCTTGCCACGGCATTGGAGCCACGGTAAGCAGTAATGGATGAGCTGAATCAGCGGGTCTACCGGATACATTTGGTGAAGCGCTTGCAGTGCATTAAGAGAGTTGGAACACACAAGAATGAAGCGCTTGCAGTGCATTAAGAGAGTTGGAACAGACAAGAAAACTCGTACGGTGATGTCTGTGAACCCTCTCGTGTGCCATTAGATGTCGTGTAACTCCGCATCATAATTTGTAAATTGTTCTGGAAGACGCACTTTAAAACCCCTATCAGGGAAAACCACAGAACAAACAGGAGCACTCCCCTGCTGGGATCCAACTGTGTAAGTAACGATAAAACTATGGTACATACTTAAAATACACGAAAACAAAGCTGTAAAAAACCATATCTAGAGTACAATTTTTTGGGTACTGTGTCAAGCTTACAATCACTTTGGGCCTCTGAAGACACCAAGGCGCTTCAGCCTGGAACCGCGTGACCTCTACGGTCGCAGGTTCGAATCCTGCCTCGGGCATGCATGTGTATGATGTCCTTAGGTTGGTTAGGTTTAAGTAGTTCTAAGTTCTAGGGGACTGATGACCACAGATGTTAAGTCCCATGGTGCTCAGAGCCATTTGAACCATTTTTTTTAACCTGAATAAAACGAGCCAATACTCTCCTGCTGGATGCAACGTCTTTGTTGTATTTTATTGCTGTGAGACGAGCGGCTTCAGAAAGGGCGTGCTAAATTCTACTTTTGCCCAATAACTGAAATGATTCTTTGTTCTGCAGGTGACGTTTTGATATCTAATGCTTTTGTGCTTTCTTGTCAAAGTTCTTTATTGTACAAATGCCCTCATTGCACCATTCCTTTTCACCACCAAACATAAGATATATATAACAATATAATCTGTTATTAACTGCATTCGCAGTCAGCCAAGCATACTTTTCGTACCAGGCTGTCTGAAAAGTGCGTTTTTGCTTGGCTTCGCTTTAAACTACACTGAGTGTAGGAGTAGGTCGTTCGTCCTTCAATTCGTACTGTTTTTCGTTCGTTAATGTAGAACCCCCCCCAATGAACCATGGACCTTGCCGTTGGTGGGGAGGCTTGCGTGCCTCAACGATACATATAGCCGTACCGTAGGTGCAACCACAACGGAGGGGTATCTGTTGAGAGGCCAGACAAACGTGTGGTTCCTGAAGAGGGGCAGCAGCCTTTTCAGTAGTTGCAGGGGCAACAGTCTGGATGATTGACTGACCTGGCCTTGCAACATTAACCAAAGCAGCCTTGCTGTGCTGGTACTGCGAACAGCTCAAAGCTGTAATTTTTCCCGAGGGCATGCAGCTTTACTGTATGATTAAATGATGATGGCGTCCTCTTGGATAAAATATTCTGGAGGTAAAATAGTCCCCCATTCGGATGTCCGGGCGGGGACTACTCAAGAGGACGTCGTTATCAGGAGAAAGAAAACTGGCGTTCTACGGATCGGAGCGTGGAATGTCAGATCCCTTAATCGGGCAGGTAGGTTAGAAAATTTAAAAAGGGAAATGGATAGATTAAAGTTAGATATAGTGGGAATTAGTGAAGTTCGGTGGCAGGAGGAACAAAACTTTTGGTCAGGTGAATACAGGGTTATAAATACAAAATCAAATAAGGGTAATGCAGGAGTAGGTTTAATAATGAATTAAAAAATAGGAGTAGGGATAAGCTACTACAAACAGCATAGTGAACGCATTATTGTGGCCAAGATAGACACGAAGCCCGCGCCCACTACAGTAGTACAAGTTTATATGCCAACCAGCTCTACAGATATTGAAGAAATTGATGAAACGTATAATGAGATAAAAGAAATTATTCAGGTAGTGAAGGGAGACGAAAATTTAATAGTCATGGGTGACTGGAATGCGAGAGTAGGAAAAGGGAGAGAAGGAAACATAGTAGATGAATATGGATTGGGGCTAAGGAATGAAAGAGGAAGCCGCCTGGTAGAATTTTGCGCAGAGCATAACTTAATCATAGCTAACACTTGGTTCAAGAATCATAAAAGAAGGTTGTACACATGGAGGAATCCTGGAGATACTAAAAGGTATCAGATAGATTATATAATGGTAAGACAGAGATTTAGGAACCAGGTTTTAAATTGTAAGACATTTCCAGGGGCAGATGTGTACTCTGACCACAATCTATTGGTTATGAACTGCAGATTAAAATTGAAGAAACTGCAAAAAGGTGGGAAATTAAGGAGATGGGAGCTGGATAAACTGAAAGAACCAGAGGTTGTACAGAGTTTCAGGGAGAACATAAGGGAACAATTGACAGGAATGGCGAAAAGAAATACAGTAGAAGAAGAATGGGTAGCTTTGAGAGATGAAATAGTGAAGGCAGCAGAGGGTCAAATAGGTAAAAAGAAGACGGCTAGCAGAAACCCTTGGGTAACAGAAGAAATATTGAATTTAATTGATGAAAGGAGAAAATGTAAAAATGCAGTAAATGAAGCAGGCAAAAAGGAATACAAACGTCTCAAAAATGAGATCGACAGGAAGTGCAAAATGGCTAAACAGGGATGGCTAGAGGACAAATGTAAGGATGTAAAGGCTTATCTCACTAGGGGTAAGATAGATACTGCCTACAGGAAAATTAAAGAGACCTTTGGAGAAAGGAGAACCACTTTCATGAATATCAAGAGCTCAGATGGAAACCCAGTTCTAAGCAAAGAAGGGAAAGCAGAAAGGTGGAAGGAGTATATAGAGGGTCTATACAAGGGCGATGTACTTGAGGACAATATTATGGAAATGGAAGAGGATGTTGATGAAGATGAAATGGGAGATATGATACTGCGTGAAGAGTTTGACAGAGCACTGAAAGACCTGAGTCGAAACAAGGCCCCGGGAGTAGACAACATTCCTTTAGAACTACTGACAGCCTTGGAAGAGCCAGTCCTGACAAAACTCTACCATCTGGTGAGCAAGATTTATGAGACAGGCGAAATACCATCAGACTTCAAGAAGAATATAATAATTCCAATCCCAAAGCAGGCAGGTGTTGACAGATGTGAAAATTACCGAACTATCAGTTTAATAAGTCACAGCTGCAAAATACTAACGGGAATTCTTTACAGACGAATGGTAAAACTGGTAGAAGCCGACCTCGAAGAAGATCAGTTTGGATTCCGTAGAAATGTTGGAACACGTGAGGCAATACTGACCTTACGACTTATCTTAGAAGAAAGATTAAGGAAAGGCAAACCTACGTTTCTAGCATTTGTAGACTTAGAGAAAGCTTTTGACAACGTTAACTGGAATACTCTCTTTCAAATTATGAAGGTGGCAAGGGTAAAATACAGGGAGCGAAAGGCTATTTACAATTTGTACAGAAACCAAATGGCAGTTATAAGAGTCGAGGGACATGAAAGGGAAGCAGTGATTGGGAAGGGAGTAAGACAGGGTTGTAGCCTCTCCCCGATGTTATTCAATCTGTATATTGAGCAAGCAAAAAAGGAAACAAAAGAAAAGTTCGGAGTAGGTATTAAAATTGACGGAGAAGAAATAAAAATTTTGAGGTTCGCCGATGACATTGTAATTCTGTCAGAGGCAGCAAAGGACTTGGAAGAGCAGTTGAACGGAATGGACAGTGTCTTGAAAGGAGGATATAAGATGAACATCAACAAAAGCAAAACGAGGATAATGGAACGTAGTCGAATTAAGTCAGGTGATGCTGAGGGAATTAGATTAGGAAATGGGACACTTAAAGTAGTAAAGGAGTTTTGCTATTTGGGGAGCAAAATAACTGATGAGGGTCGAAGAAGAGAGGATATAAAATGTAGACTGGCAATGGCAAGGAAAGCGTTTCTGAAGAACAGAAATTTGTTAACGTCTAGTACAGATTTAAGTGTCAGGAAGTCATTTCTGAAAGTATTTGTATGGAGTGTAGCCATGTATGGAAGTGAAACGTGGACTATAAATAGTTTAGACAAAAAGAGAACAGAAGCTTTCGAAATGTGGTGCTACAGAAGAATGCTGAAGATAAGGTGGGTAGATCACGTAACTAATGAGGAGGTATTGAATAGAATTGGGGAGAAGAGGAGCTTGTGGCACAACTTGACTAGAAGAAGGGACCGGTTGGTAGGACATGTTCTGAGGCATCAAGGGATCACCAATTTAGTATTGGAGGGCAGCGTGGAGGGTAAAAATCGTAGAGGGAGACCAAGAAATGAATACACTAAGCAGATTCAGAAGGATGTAGGCTGCAGTAGGTACTGGGAGATGAAGAAGCTTGCACAGGATAGAGTAGCATGGAGAGCTGCATCAAACCAGTCTTAGGACTGAAGACCACAACAGCAAGAATATAGAAAAAGGCGTTTTTAATATAAATTCTATAAGGTGTTCAGTTGCTGGCTCACTCATGATAGCGACACAACGAAAATATGCACTAAAATCACACAAGAATGACTATGAACACAAACCGCGCGACTGTTCACTTCCGTGTTAAAAGCCAGCATAGAAGCGACAGAGACTAGTCTCGATACCTGCTAGCAAGTGCAGCGCACCGGCCTTCGTGGAAGAGGGGAAGTGGAGGGTAGGCGAGAATGCCACCAACACAGCCAGGTAAGGGAAGGGAGGCAGAGACTGGGAGCAGTCGAGTGTCAAGCAGGTAAATACACCAATACTCAGATGATGTCTTTGCACATTTAGAGCTCTTAGCAGACAGTTAGTTATATTTTTGTTATGGATTACTATTGAATCTTTTTTAAGCACGAATACAGGGGAGACTAAAAGCCTCCCCTCACGCTACACCACTGCTCATTGTAGCTACGTATTCTTTCCCAGTACTTTCCCCCATAAGTCGTCAAGAGGCAGCGTAGTGTCATTATTTGTGCCCACGAGTATCAAAATACCAATGAAGGTGTACATTTCTTCTATGGTTGTAAGTTTTAAGTTCTTATTACGAGATCCTTGGTTTGTATAATCCCCGATAATCTTCATTATTTCGGGAGTTACAAACGTTTTGAAAGATTCTTACACACTAGAGGTCACGTCTTCATGAGTCAAGCCTTGACGAAAATTCACTACATGTTGTACTGACCTGCGTACTTGCCTTGGACGCACATTAATATATTCCCTGCCGCTTTTCGCTTAACAATGATGCTGGAAGCACCTGCATGCTGTTTATCAGGGGATGAACTCCATGAACGTGGCTCATTTTCAATTGCTGTGTCACTATTGTATGTCACAACTATATCATCTTTTTCTGGATCAATTTCATCAACTTCACTTGCGTCATTTTTTATAGCTGACACCTCTTCATCTGTAAGAAACCTCTGGTACTGACGAGACATTTTATTAGAACTGCGAGTAGTGTACAAATGCTCGAACAACAAAGGAAATTTATTTCAAAACAACAATGGCAACACAATACAGCGGTACCAACAGTCAGAAACTGCATTTATATCTGCCTTATTGAGAAATATTTTAATGAGAAAAGTTGTCTCACTTACGTCTAAGGGTGAGGGGGGGGGGGGGGGGCAAAATCTGCCCGCACTTAAATTAAATGTAATAGGCAGATTTAAATACTTCACAAAAATTATATGACAGCACATACGCCAGATATTTTTCTACAATTACCTAAATTCTTGCTTCTTAACTCCAACAAACTGATAAATTAAACAAATAAAACGAATACTGTAGGTAATTTTTGCCCCCCCCCCCTCCCCCCAGTGGTACTGGGGTTAAGGACATACAGCGAAAGATCATACGTCACAACAATAAGGACAGGTATGACATGGATTCTGATTGGGGGATGTTTCTTAGATATCTAAATGATATTTTTTTAAATAACAGGTGATTGTGAGATATTTCTGTTTACAGATGACACTAGTTTAATAGTGAAGGATGTTGAGTGCAACATAGGCAAAGTATCAAATGGTACAGAATGAGTGTGTGCTGATATGAAACTCTCTGCCAGATTAAAACTGTGTGCCGGACCGAAACTCCAACTCGAGACCTTTGCCTTCCGCGGTCAAGTGCTCTACCAACTAAGCTACCCAAGCACGACTCACGCCCCGTCCTCACAGCTTTACTTTTGCCAGTACCTCGTCTCCTGCCTTCCAAACTTTACGGAAGCTCTCCTGCGAACCTTGCAAAATAAAAAAAATGGTTCATGTGGCTCTGAGCACTATGGGACTTAACATCTGAGGTCATCAGTCCCCTAGACATAGAACTACTTAAACCTAACTAACCTAAGGACATCACACACATCCATGCCCGAGGCAGGATTCGAACCTGCGACCGTAGCAGTCGCGCGGTTCTGGACTGAAGCGCCTAGAAACGCTCGGCCACCGCGGCTGGTGAACCTTGCAGAACTAGCACTCCTGAAAGAAAGGATATGGCGGAGACATGGCTTAGCCACAGCCTGGGGGAAGTTTCCAGAATGAGATTTTTACTCTGCAGCAGAGTGTGCGCTGATATGAAACTTCCTGGCAGATTGAAACTGTGTGACGGACCGAGACTCGAGCTCGAGACCTTTGCCTTTCGCAGGCAGGTGCTCTACCAACTGAGCTACCCAAGCACGACTCACGCCCCGTCCTCACAGCTTTCTTTCATGAGTGCTAGTTCTGCAAGGTTTGCAGGAGAGCTTGTGTAAAGTTTGGAAGGCAGGAGACGAGGTACTGGCAAAAGTAAAGCTGTGAGGACGGGGCGTGAGTCGTGCTTGGGTAGCTCAGTTGATAGAGCACTTGCCCTCAAAAGGCAAAGGTCTCGAGTTCGAGTCTTGGTCTGGCACACAGTTTTAATCTGCCAGGAAGTTTCGTCAAATGGTACAGTTCAAGAAGTAAGTTCATAGCTTGTAGAAACAAAACTGACGCTAAATCACAATAAGACTCAGATTTTACAGTTTCTATCAGACAATTCAATCGAAACTGTTGTTCTGATTACACAGAATGGGCGTATGGTAAGTGAATCTGAAAACTCCAAATTCCTAAGAGTTTGGATAGTTGCTAAAGAAAAGCTGTCATGGAAGCCCCTCATTCAGGATCCTATTCAAAAACATAATGCTGCTATATTTACTATTACAACATTATCTGCAATAAGTGATAGTCGAACATGGAAATTAGTCTGTTGTTGTTGTTGTCTTCAGTCCTGAGACTGGTTTGATGCAGCTCTCCATGCTACTCTATCCTGTGCAAGCTGCTTCATCTCCCAGTACCTACTGCAACCTACATCCTTCTGAATCTGCTTAGTGTATTCATCTCTTGGTCTCCCTCTACGATTTTTACCCTCCACGCTGCCCTCCAAAGCTAAATTAGTGATCTCTTGATGCCTCAGAACATGTCCTACCAACCGATCCCTTCTTCTAGTCAAGTTGTGCCACAAACTCCTCTTCTCCCCAATTCTATTCAATACCTCCTCATTAGTTATGTGATGTACCCATCTAATCTTCAGCATTCTTCTGTAGCACCACATTTCGAAAGTTTCTATTTTCTTCTTGTCCAAACTATTTATTGTCCATGTTTCACTTCTATACATGGCTACACTCCATACAAATACTTTCAGAAACGTCTTCCTGACATTTAAATCTATACTCGATGTTAACAAATTTCTCTTCTTCAGAAACGCTTTCCTTGCCATTGCCAGTCTACATTTTATATCCTCTCTACTTCGACCATCATCAGTTATTTTGCCCCCCAAATAGCAAAACTCCTTTACTACTTTTAGTGTCTCATTTCATAATCTAATTCCCTCAGCATCACGCGACTTAATTCGACTACATTCCATTATCCTCGTTTTGCTTTTGTTGATGTTCATCTTATACCGTCCTTTCAAGACACTGTCCATTCCGTTCAACTGCTCTTCAAAGTCCTTTGCTGTTTCATGTATATGGCTGTATTTGCTGTATATTGAGCAAGCAATAAAGGAAACAAAAGAAAAGTTCGGAGTAGGTAATAAAATCCATGGAGAAGAAATAAAAACTTTGAGGTTCGCCGATGACATTGTAATTCTGTCAGCGACAGCAAAGGACTTGGAAATTAGTCTACTTTGTTTATTTTCATTCATTTATAGCATACATTATTACTTTCTGGGGTACCTCTTTACATTCTGAAAGGGTATTTTTGGCTCAGAAACAGGCAGTACGAGCAAAATGTGGTATATGGACGGAAACCTCTTGTCGTCTCCTGTTCAGCAGTCTTCGAATTCTGACACTGACCTCTCAATAGACATTTTCTCCAATTCCATTCGCTGTTAACAGTATGAGCTTATTCCCAGGAAGTAGCAGCTTTCCGCTCGGTTAATACTAGGGAGAAATCCAATCTGCATTTGGATCGCATCTCCTTTACTCCTGTGCAGAAAGGCATGCATTATTCCGATCCTCCTATTTTCAATAAGGCATGAAGAAAACAGCTCACTCCTTCTAGTGTGTAGGGGAGTTCCTGGATAAAAGAAATAAAATTCGCGTGTTACACTGTGGATTGTGCCAGTTTTTGCTCACCAGCTTGTAATTTTCGTACGATTCGTGTCAACGCTATCTGCAGTTAAGGTTTCTGGTGTTAATTTCATGTACTTCCTCGTTCCATGGTCACAGAGATTTGCTAGTCAGTTTGGTCCTAATGAACTAGACATGTAAAATAAAATAAAAATAAATAAATTACTTTCCAAAGAGAAATTTTCACTTTGCAGCTGAACGTGCGTTGATATGAAATTCCTGGCAGATTAAAGGTGTGCGCGCCGAAACGGGAATCGAACTCAGGACCTTTGCTGTACCAGGTAAGCTACCCAAGTAGGACTCATGACCTTACTCGTCTTCTATCTTCCAGGTTTCACAGAAGCTCTCCTGCCAAACCTGGAAGAAAGAAATTTGCAGAGGCATTGCTTGGCTAAAACCTGGGACTACATCTACATCTACCCCTACATCTACATCTACATACATACTCCGCAATCCACAATACGGTGCGTGGCGGAGGGTACCTCGTACCACGACTAGCATCTTCTCTTCCTGTTCCACTCCCAAACAGAACGAGGGAAAAATGACTGCCTATATGCCTCTGTACGAGCCCCAATCTCTCGTACCTTATCTTTGTGGTCTTTCCGCGAAATGTAAGTTGGCGGCAGTAAAATTGTACTGCAGTCACTTTCAAATGCTGGTTCTCCAAATTTCCTCAGTACCTATTTACGAAAAGAACGCCTACTTTCCTCTAAGACTCCCACCCGAGTTCCTGAAGCATTTCCGTAACACTCTCGTGATGATCAAACCTACCAATAACAAATCTAGCAGCCCACATCTGAATTGCTTCTATGTCCTCCCTCAATCCGACCTGATAGGAATCCCAAACGCTCGAGCAGTACTCAAGAATAGGTCGTATTAGTGTTTTATAAGCGGTCTCCTTTACAGATGAACCACATCTTCCCAAAATTCTACCAATGAACCGAAGACGACTATCCGCCTTCCCCACAACTGCCATTACATGCTTGTCCCACTTCATATCGCTCTGCAATGTTACGCCCAAATATTTAATCGACGTGACTGTGTCAAGCACTACACTACTAATGGAGTATTCAAACATTACGGGATTCTTTTTCCTATTCATCTGCATTAATTTACATTTATCTATATTTAGCGTTAGCTGCCATTCTTTACACCAATCACAAATCCTGTCCAAGTCATCTTGTATCCTCCTACAGTCACTCAACGACGACGCCTTCCCGTATACCACAGCATCATCAGCAAACAGCCGCACATTCCTATCCACCCTATCCAAAAGATCATTTATGTAGATAGAAAACAACAGCGGACCTACCACACTTTCCTGGGGCACTCCATATGATACCCTCATCTCCGATGAACACTCACCACCGAGGACAACGTACTGGATTCTATTACTTAAGAAGTCTTCGAGCCACTCACATACTTGGGAACCAATCCCATATGCTCGTACCTTAGTTAGGAGTCTGCAGTGGGGCACCGAGTCAAACGCTTTCCGGAAGTCAAGGAATATGGCATTCGTCTGATACCCTTCATCCATAGTTCGCAAGATATCATGTGAGAAAAGGGCGAGTTGCGTTTCGCAGGAGCGATGCTTTCTAAAGCCGTGCTGATGCATGGACAGCAACATCTCTGCCTCAAGGAAATTCATTATATTCGAACTGAGAATATGTTCGAGAATCCTGCAACAAACCGATGTTAAGGATATTGGTCTGTAATTTTGAGGATCCGTCCTTCTACCCTTCTTATATACAGGCGTCACCTGCGCTTTTTTCCAGCCGCTCAGGACTTTACATTGGGCAAGAGATTCGGGATAAATGCAAGCTAGGTAAGGAGCCAATGCAGTAGAGTACTCTCTGTAAAACCGAATTGGAATCCCATCAGGACCTGGCGATTTATTTATTTTCAAGCCATTCAGCTGCTTCACAACCCCAGGGATGTCTATCACTATGTCCTCCATACGGGAATCTGTACGAGACTCAAACGGAGGTATGTTTGTACGATCCTCCTGCGCGAAAGATTTCTCAAATACTAAATTTAAAATTTCAGCTTTCGTTTTGCTGTCTTCCGTTGCCAGACCAGACTGATCAGTGAATGACTGGATGGAAGCATTCGACCCGCTTACCGATTTTACGTAAGACCAGAATTTCCTTGGGTTTTCAACCAGATCTTTTGCTAAGGCATAATGGTGGTAGTGGTTGAATGCTTCGCGCATCCCTCTTTTTTACAGCAGCACGAATCTCTACTAACTTTTGCCTGTCCTCATTCTCCCGATCTTTCTTGTACCGCGAGTGTAACTGTCTTTGCTTCCTGAGCATTCTCTGAATTGCGCTGTTAAACCACGGTGGGTCTTTTCCGTCCGTAACCCACTTTTTCGGCGCATACGTGTCCAATGCGTGATTTACAATGTGTTTAAAATTTGCCCATAATTCTTCCACGTCCATCGTACCGGAAGTAAATGAAGTCGATTCATTTACTAAGTGGGATGCTAACAACTGCTTATCTGCTCTTTCTAGTGAGAATACAGTCTAGCCTTCTTGACCGACTTTTTAACTTTCGTAAACATAGTCGTAATGACAACATCGTGATCACTTATCCCTGTCTCAACACTGACACCGTCGATGAGGTCTGGTCTGTTCGTGGCTACCAGATCTAAAATATTTCCATTACGCGTTGGTTGTCGATTTAGCTGCTCAAGACAGTTTTTGGATAATGTGTTCAAAAGTAATTCACACGACGGCTTGTCTGTACCACCTGTAATGAATCCATAGACATCCCAGTCTATACTAGATAGGTTGAAGTCGCCTCCGACTAATATAGCATGATCCGGGTACTTCTGCGATACAGAATGTAGACTCCCTTTGAATGATTCTAGAACTGTTAAACGTTAAACGTGTCCAGATAACTGCACAATCAGCCTCTACTTTGACCTCAGTAGACACAATATTTTTGTCAACTGCATGGAAGCCATCTCCTCCTACGGCGTCTAATCTGTCTTTCCGATACACGTTCCAACCCTCACTAAATGTTTCAGAACTTCCTATCTCAGGGTTCAGCCAGGTCTCAGCCCCGAGAATAATTTGCGCGCCACACGCTTCCTGGAAGGCAGTGCCACATCTCCGTAATATCCTTTCTTCCAAGAGTGCAGGTCTTGCATGTTTCACAGAAGAACGTCTGTGAGGTTTGGACAGTACACTAAAGCGCCAAAGAAGCTGGTACACACGTGTGTATTCAAACACAGAGGTACGTAAACAGGTAAAATATGGTGTTGCAGTCGGCAACTCCTATATGAGCGTCTGGGCAATTGTTAGATCGGTTACTGTTGCTACAATGGAAGGTTACCAAGATTTAAGTGAGTTCTAACGTGGTGTTGTTAGCACACGAGCGATGGGGCTCAGCATCTCCGAGGTCATGACGAAGTGGGTGTTTCCCATACGACCATTTCTCGAGTGTACTGTGAATAGAAGGAACCCGGAAAACATCACGTTTCCGACGTCACTGCGGGCAGAAAAAGGTTCTGCAAGAACAGAACTAACGACACTTAAGAGAGTCGTTCAGCGTGACAAAAGTGCAACACTTCTGAAAATTGCTGCAGATTTCAATGCTGGGCCATCAACAAGGGTCAGCGTGCAAACCATTAAAAAAAAAAAATCATTGGTATGGGCTTTCAGAGCCGGAGACCCACTTGTGTACCCTTGATGACTGCACGACATAAAGATTTACTCCCTGCCTGGGCCCGTCAACTGTTGATGACTGGAAATATGTTGCCTGTTTGGACGTAGTTTCAAACTGTATTGCGCGAATGGACATGTACGGGTATGGAGATAACCTCATGAATCCATAGACCCTGCATGTCAGCAGGGGGCTGTCCAAACTGGCGGTGGCTCTGTAATGGTATGGGGATGCGCAGTCGCAGTGATATGGGAGCCCTGATACGTCTAGATACGACTCTGACAGGTGACACATACGTAAGCATCGTGTCTGATCACCTGCATCCATTCACGTCCATTGTGCATTCCGACGGACTTGGCCTATTCCAGCAGGACAATGCGACACCCCACACCTGGAGAATTGCTACACTGTGGCTCCAGGAACACACTTCTGAGTTTAAACACAGGGGTGTCTTGCAACATACTGTTCAGAAGAGATCTCCACCCCCTCGTACTCTTACAAGTTTATGGACAGTCCTGCAGGATTCATGATTTCAGTTCTCTCCAGCAGTACTTCAGACATTAGTCGAGCGGCCGGCCGAGGTGGCCGAGCGGTTCTAGGCGCTTCAGTCTGGAACCGCGCGACAGCTACTGTCGCAGATTCGAATCCTGCATCGGGCATGGATTTATGTGATGTCCTTAGTTAGTTAGTTAGTTAGGTTTAAGTAGTACTAAGTTCTAGGGGACTGATGACCTCAGATGTTAAGTCCCATAATGCTCAGAGCCATTTCAACCATCAGTCGAGTCTATGCCACGTCGTGTTGCGGAGGTCCTGCATGCTCGCGGGGGCCCTGCATGATATTAGTTTCTTTAGCTCTTCAGTGTATAAGATGAGGTGCTGCAGGAAGTAAGGCTGTGAGGGTGTTGTTCTCGGCGGAATCGCGCCGGACACCACAGCCCATTTACGCCCCTATTATTATCGGAGTAGAGTTTCTTTAATTATACGGCGATAAATGTCGCATACACTCTTAAGAGTAAACAACAGCAACCGCGATGTGACGCAGTTTTCAACAACACAGGGATCTCTTCGACGTCCCGTGTCGTTTCTTAGCAACAGTCTGAGTCGAGTCGAATGGCGAGCAACGTGAATGGCGCTGTCTGCATTCGGTAAAACTTAAAGAAGTCGTCAAATGCAGTGGGTGCACGAGCAACGACAGCGATCTCTGGTAAGTCACTGATCAGCATCTGATTTCCGCCAATCCCTGGCAGCCAAAACACAGGCGTTAAATCGATTGCACCTTTCTGCGGGCGCGTAACATTAATTCTCACTTCACGTACGTTGAATGAATACGGAGATCTTCAACACAGCAGTTATATTCGAGGCATTTTAATTTTGCAATCAGTCGTCCAGACTGTTCATCACAATTCCTGTAAAGCAGTTTGTGTTCCAGAACCATTAACTTCGTAAATCTTGTAATTAGAGTAAGATCGGAATCCTACAAATTATACACGGTCCTACGAAGATGTCAATTGCTTGCTTTATTCGCTCATGTAGATAACGTTCGACAAGTTTAGTACATAGCATTGTTGTCGTGAAACAGACATTTTCTATAGCCCTGTCGTAAGGAATAATATATTTTTATAGGACTTTCTAACGTATTTTAGATGAATTTCAGGGATTAAATTCTATTTTGAGTCAAATCTAGTGTTCGATTCCACCTGTGAGCGTTGACCAATGACATTTCGAGTGAAGGACGCCATGAGTTTACGATGCGAAGGCTGTAAGTGACTTGTTATTAAATTTCACTGTGGTTGTCTTAGTAACTGACGTAAGGTATGCTGTTTGTTACAAATATATGGGTATTTCTCAGGTTGTGGTTAGGCAGGAACCTATGTGCACAGCTTAAGTTTCTGCTTGTGAATCAAGTAGCAATCGCATTGATAACCTCGTAAATATATATGACTACTTTTTCCGATTATGGCACCATTTCCAGAGGCGGGGTTGGCCACAAACTTAAGAGCACAGTTGGAACTGCTTAGTGTGAGAGTATCTGCAATTACCGGTATATATAATCCCGCTTCTCACAAATATTTGGCTGTTTTTCTCCGAATGTGCCACGATTGCCGACGGTGAGATTAGGCAGCATCCTAAGAGGATAGTTATATAGGTCAATTTTAGTTCTTCAGCCCACGGTTCGTTATTTTTCGTGATTTTTTCATTACGTGTTTGTTCTTATTTCTTTTAGGATTATTTATTTATTTACTTTTTGTGTCTGTGTCACCGTACGTCAAGTCTAGTCATCGATTCCAACGTTAGTTATGTTTCTCGTTCTTCCAGTAGTATAGCGAGTGACACGAAAAAGTTACACTTTTGACAAAATAATTAACGGCCGATAAAAATAATGAGAAATAACCGAACGTGAATCAACAATTAGAATGATGCCATACATGGCAATTCTCAAAGAATGCACAGTACACACTGCGGTAACAGCCAGCTGGTGTGGCCGAGCGGTTCTAGGCGCTTCAGTCTGGAACCGTGTGACAGCTACGGTCGCAGGTTCGAATCCTGCCTCGGACATGGATGTGTGTGATGTCCGTAGGTTAGTTAGGTTTAAGCAGTTCTAAGTTCTAGGGGACTGATGAACTCAGATGTTAACTCCCATAGTGCTCAAAGCCATTTGAACCACTGCGGTAACAACAGTAGTACAGAAAGTAACACCAAAACAAAAATCGTGTAACTCCGCATTCTTTTAGAATGCGTGATACCGTGTAGTTGTCGACACGTTCCATTATTATATCATCGCTTCCTGTACTGCTGGAAAAAAGCGATAAATAACCTTGGATTCTACAACTAAAATTGACCTATACGGCCTACTTCTGGTTATCGATTCCAAGGTTTGCTATTCTTTCGTTACATGTGCAGTGAATTCTCTTTTAGACATTCTGTGTTCCTTTCTCCTTATTTCCCGCTAATGTCCTGCCTACGTTTCTTATGAGTTACTATTTATTTCGTTTTGCAGTTTTGTTATATTTTACTTTGCCCGATCAAAACCCCCACCTCTAAGTTCAGTACTTGTTATGACGAACTACCGCTATTCCATAATATTACGAGTTCACTATGGGTGACACTGCATTGAGCTTTAAAGGTAGTTGTGGATTTTTCAGTTAGTAGCGTAAACTATGATAATGATACAGGACTGAGAACCATAAAGGGCCAAAGCATATATGTAAAGGTTAGAGAAAAACAGATATTTGTGAAAATCAAATTTGTAGGGAAATCAGCAGTATCATATGTTTACTTACTTTTTTTTAACATATCATAAGTCCCATAAAATAGTTTAATATTTATTATTATTAGTAGTAAAGTTAATCTACAAAATTTGTATATATATATATATATATATATATATATATATATATATATATATATATATATAGCCTAGAGCCCACAGTGTCTTTTAACTGTAGTGTAGTGTAGTTTGTATTTAATGTAAAACTAGAATCGGAACATAAGTAACAGACATTTAATGCACCACACAGAAAATTGTGGCCTACCCAACACTTCACATTCCTAATTATCATCATTTTCATTAAGCACATTCTTTGGCTTAAGGGCCGGATAAAACTATTGCTTCACTTTTGCCTTGAAATCTAATAGTCTATGTGTTTCAAGTTTGATAGAATATTTTCTTAAGTGTTTGTGTTTGAAGGTTGGTATTTGCCTTCTACTTCCGTGTTGGGGCACTGGAATTTGCAAGGAATCTACAGACGGTGAAGAAATAAGAAATAGTGGTCTCCCTCGATATGACTTGAAGAAAATTGACTCCCACGATTACAGTCAAGAGTACGCTAAACAACTGTTCACAGAAATCTGTTCAAAATGTCATCATTTCAAAATTTCTTAAAAGTACGTTGCTACGTCGAACGCCAGTTTTTGGTTTGGTAGTGTGGTCGATAACACTCTTAAAGGTTCTAAAATCCCCATCGTCCGTTTTACAAACTGGAATGCTGAAATCATGGAACATGACTTTATGGTCGGGCATCTCCTCAAGAGCTTCCATATTTTATGAAGAAATGGGCGTCAGAGTAGCCGGTGAACGTGACTACAGCAATGAAAATTTGTGCTTTGCCAGATTTTCGCAACCGTCATATAAAGGGTGTTTCAGAAAGGACTTTACAGCTTTAAAAATTCATATAAATTTATTGAAAGAAGATATAGAACTAGGTTTAGTGTTATTTTGTAGCGAAACATATGAAGGTTTTTTTTTTTACCTTAAACTAAAGATGTTGTTCGTGGCTTCCGTTGGTTATCCTGCAGACATCCCATCGGAAGTCAATTTCTTCCCAAACTCGCTGTAGCATTGCATGTGTAACTTGCTCAGTGCTGGTGTAAATTCGTGCTCTAAGTTCAGGTAGAGAAGCTGGCACATGAGGTACAAACACGATATCTTTGATGAATTGCCATTATAAAAAAAGAAATCGAGTGTTGTTACGACTGGGGAATGTAGGGGCCATGCAATTGGCGCATCACAGCCAATCCATTGACCTGGAAAGCGGTCACTGAGAAAATCCCGGACGTCAGCCAGATATTGCCTGAAGTTAACATTTCGTTCTTGGTCATCCTCATCGATCTATGGTATTAAAAACTGTAGCATATCCAGGTGCACTATCCCGCTGATGGTTCTCTGACGGAAAAAAAGTGGTCGAACACTTCGTTCTTGCCCAATGCACAAACAACGTTCAGTTAAGGGCTATCACGAACATGTTGCAATGTTCGATGTGGATTTTTACTGCGCCAAATCCTACAATTAAGTGTGTAAACGTTCCCACTTAAGTCCCCAGCTCGTGGTCGTGCGGTAGCGTTCTCGCTTCCCACGCCCGGGTTCCCGGGTTCGATTCCCAGCGGGGCAGGGATTTTCTCTGCCTCGTGATGACTCTGTGTTGTATGATGTCCTTAAGTTGGTTAGGTTTAAGTAGTTCTAAGTTCTAGGGGACTGATGACCATAGATGTTAAGTCCCATAGTGCTCAGAGCCATTTGAGCCGTTGCCACTTAAGTGAAAAGTCGACTTATCAGAAAAGATGATTTTGTCCAAGGAATGTTCATCACGATGTAACCGATTTAACACATCCACACAGAAGTTCTTGAGAGCAATTTTATCAGTGTCTTTTATTGCATGTACGATCGTCAGTCCCTACGGTTTCAAATGCGAACAGTTTCTCAA
Organism: Schistocerca serialis cubense; assembly: GCF_023864345.2. Taxonomy (NCBI): domain Eukaryota; kingdom Metazoa; phylum Arthropoda; class Insecta; order Orthoptera; family Acrididae; genus Schistocerca; species Schistocerca serialis. The sequence goes on along the minus strand of NC_064649.1, from coordinate 140,233,956 downwards.
CACACGCCATACAGTCGTATGTGGGATTTGCAGTTCGCGAGATGCACGCCAGATCGATTTCGTAGAACTGTTGACAAAACATTCTCTCACTGGTTCAACGACTTCGTCAGATATGCTTGGATGACCTGATGGTTTACCATGTCTTACCGAGCACCCTGTTTCTACAGAACATTTATGCCACTCATAATTTGTAGCCTACTAGGAGGTTCTTTAACGTACTTGGTATAGAAATTACTCTGAACTGTGACGCCGAGTTCGATTCTTGAAACCAAAACACACAGCAAGCACACTCGGGCCCAGTGTAGGCAGTCATCTTCAACGCAACTGCCGCTAGCGCTCCTTATGGTGCGATTCGGCACTAGCGAACTACGCACAACAAAACTCTATGTAGTTCCCTACAAACTGAGACTACAATCACCTCTGTAGGTACTATGAATTAATTTATATGAATTTTCAAAATTGTAAACCCCTTTTTGAAACACCCTGTATATAGTTTACGGGTCTAGCTCGTACATAGTTGGTTCACCATAAGATTAACAGATGTCAGTAGCATGCATACACGTTACAATCTCAAAATCAACAGCGGTTAAGGTTCTCAGCGCTTCTTTCTATTTCACGCATATATGTTCCCTTTTTTTGTTGTTACTTTGTTTTCCCTTATCTCAGTTCCTTTGCAATATAATTTGTGGCTATGTAGTTAATTCCGTGAACTGCGGTGGTATTCTACCGCCTGTATATGTATTATCTTTTTCTCTGTGATAGATTAGTTTGTTTGCAAATAAGTCTCATTTCCTTCTGATATCGCCTCTAACAAGGGAAACTCCTCACCCCACCAACTCGTTTTTTGTGGTATGATGGGTCAGTGGATAGCCCGACAAAAACAGGAAGGAGGTGTACTGAGATGTGAAAAAAAGCAAAAATGAGAAGTGAATGGTTGAAGCTTAACAAGTGTAATACTGAGCGCAGCTATTTTTCTTCACAACATTATGAATTGCCCGTTCGGCCATTGAAGTGTTTGTTCTCTCTGTATAGTTTTAACAGTAGTCATACAACACATTGGTTATAGGATATGAGTCATGTGGTAAGAATACGTTACCGTCACAGGTAAACGTGACGAGTAGTGAGAACCGGCAAGATACCATACAGACGCCTAACAGAAATGAAAACAACAAATAAACCCGTGTGGACTATGTCACAACAAAGGAATTCAAGATTCAATACTTCCAAAACGGAACACAACTTCAAAAAACGTTAGAAACATATGTTTCGGCGGAGTACAGAGAAACTGTATGATTGTGAAACTGTTGCGTTCGCTTGTTGCAGCTTATGTGACAAACTATTATGTTTTCGTTTCCTTAAGAGTGATCACATTCATATGAAGACCTAAATCGGGCAAGGAGGAGTATCTCACTCACTTACCAGGCGTACAAATTCATATCACACACGTGCTGTCACTAATGTCGTGTATGACACACCAGACGTGTTTTCCGGGGAGGATTCGGTTGACTTGTCTCCTTGTCAGCAAACGCTTGCGGTTCTCATTCGAAAGCCACTTCCTTGCGGCTGCTAATAGAGTAGTTGTGCAGAAACAACTGTCATTATAGGTCTTTTCCTTACACCTCAGTGTTGCAAAGGGACGTTACACCACGATACGTACACAAATTTGAATACGGCGAACAGTGGGAAAAAAAGGAGAAAGTTTTTGGCACGTGGGAGGTTCGAACACGGCCCGCCTGCCTGATACCACTATGACCACATTTTTTTATGTAGGGTAATCGAATAGAAGGAATGATTTCGGGGAATGTCAGGTCTTAAATGGCTACACAGGATAATTGAAATGTCGTGGGAGTCGGGACTAGTTCCACCGGACTGGACGAAAGCAGCAATCACACCAATCTTTAAACATGGAAACAGAAAAGATTGTAACAATTACAGCGTTGTGGGTAAAATCTTCTCAGGTATCGTTGAAAGGAAAGTGCGAGTATTAGTTGAGGACAAATTGGATGAAAATCAGTGTGGGTTTAGGCCTCTTAGAGGTTGTCAGGACCAGATCTTTAGCTTACGGCAAACAACGAAGAAGTGTTTCGCATGGAACAGGGAATTGTATCTATGCTTTATAGATCTAGAAAAGGCATATGACCAGGTTCCTAGGAGGAAGTTATTGTCTGTTCTACGAGATTATGGAATAGGAGGCAAACTTTTGCAAGCAATTGAAGGTCTTTACATAGATAGTCAGGCAGTAGTTAGAGTTGACAGTAAATTGAGTTCGTGGTTCAGAGTAGTTTCAGGGGTAAGACAAGGCTGCAACCTGTCTCCACTGTTGTTCATATTATTTATGGATCATATGTTGAAAACAATAGATTGGCTGGGTGAGATTAAGATATGTGAAAGCAAAATAAGCAGTCTCGCATATGCAGATGACTTAGTTGTGATGGCAGATTCGATTGAAAGTTTGCAAAGTAATATTTCAGTGCTAGATCTGAAGTGTAAGGGCTATGGTATGAAGATTGGCATCTCCAAAACGAAAGTAATATCAATGGGAAAGAGATATAAACGGATTGAGTGCCAAATAGGAGGAACAAAGTTAGAACAGGTGGACGGTTTAAAGTACTTAGGATGCATATTCTCACAGGATGGCAACATAGAGAAAGAACTGGAAGTGAGGTGTAGCAAAGCTAATGCAGTGAGCGCTCAGCTACGATCTACTCTCTCCTGCAAGAAGGAAGTCAGTACCAAGACTGAGTTATCTGTGCACCGTTCAATCTTTCGACCAACTTTGTTGTAAGGGAGCGAAAGCTGGGTGGATTCAGGTTACCTTATCAATAAGGTTGAGGCTACGGATATGAAAGTAGCTAGGATGATTGCAGGTACTAGTAGATGGGAACAATGGCAGGAGGGTGTCCACAATGAGGAAATCAAAGAAAAACTGGGAATGAACTCTATAGATGTAGCAGTCAGGGCGAATAGGCTTAGATGGTGGGGTCATGTTACACGCATGGGAGAAGCAAGGTTACCCAAGAGACTCATGGGTTCAGCAGTAGAGGGTAGGAGGAGTCGGGGTAGACCAAGGAGAAGGTACCTGGATTCGGTTAAGAATGTTTTGAAGTAATGGGCTTAACATCAGAAGCGGCAGCAATGTTAGCACTGAATAGGGGATCATGGAGGAATTTTATAAGGGGGGCTATGCTCCAGACTGAACGCTGAAAGGCATAATCAGTCTTAAATGATGATGATGATGATCTGGGGGGCTAGACGATGTTTCCGTCGTCAAACAGGATCATATGGAAGGGGTAAATGGCCACAGGAGAATATTCATTTATTTATTGACAAAAAGCAACCCACATTTCCTATTACTTGTCTCTGAAAGAAAGAAAAATAAAGACAAACCTACACTTCCGTAACAGTTCTGTTACACTTCTGTAACACGCGGCGTCGATACTCTACGGATGCCGCCGCCTCCCCCATTTTCATGGCATGTTCTACCGTCATCTGTTCGTCTCCTTCTCTGAATGTATCAAATTTATCTCTTGCGATGAATAATCCAGCTACGGGGCGGATAGTGGAAGATGCTCTGCAAAATGTTCGAAAAGTGTTGACTGTACTTAGGGTTCTTCACAGTAGCACAACGAGGATCGTTTGAACAGTTTCAAAAATCCATGAGTTCTATAACACCACCTCCAAATAAGTAATGAATCGTGTGACCTCCGATCCACATGACAGCGTAGTCTTTCGTCCTCGGGTAATAAACAGCGTCCCGGTAGAGGAGAATGCAGGAATCGACGTAAGAGGGCGTCATCCTTAAAAAGACAGACGTCATTAAATGTTTAGTGTCAATCGTCAGCATCGATTACATCATCTTAAAAATTCGTGTGACTTTATCGTAATCAGAAATAAGATGGACAAAATTAATTGCACTATCGATTTGAAAACAACTAACAAGGGGAAGCCACGACGTTTGGAATGCAGATTTACTGCAAACTTCATACTCTCGTAGTACTCTATGAGGACAACAAAATCTGTAAGCAGTAGAGAACACTTCTCAAGCGTTACTGAGGAAATCGCAAGGTAATTTCGGTAGTCAAATATGTAACCTGTGCATGGCCATTATTATCACAAAGCGGCGGTCGTTATTAACACGAAGCGGCGGCAGCTAAGTGGTTAGGGTCCAAGCCCCGTATTTTTTTTTTTTTTTTTTACTTTACTACACAGTCATATTCTATATATATATATATATATATATATGCCGGCACGGTAGCTCAGCGTTCTCGGTCAGAGAGCCGGTTGGCTTCTGTAATAAAAAAAAACTGAGTGGAAGGATCAACCACCGAACTTGAACAAGATGTCTTGCGACGTCCACAACGATCAATAACGAACAAAATGGAAAAAAAAGCCCCGTAATCGAAGGTAGTAGGTCGGTGCATCGAGTCACATTCGTTACCCTTTTTTTTTACAACACAGTCATATTCTATATATATATATATATATATATATATATATATATATATATATATACTGTGTGACTTTATGCGTTTATATGATGCAGAGACCTGGACATTGAGGACAGAAGATGAAAGAAGATTGGAGGCACTAGAGATGTAGATATGGAGAAGACTGGAAAAAGTGAAATGAGAAGACCGAATAACGAATGAAGAAGTATTAAGAAGGGTTGGAGAAGAGAGAAACATGCTGAAAGTTATCAGAAAGAGAAAACAGAACTGGATTGGACATTGTTTGAGGAGGGACTGTTGATTGAAGGAAGGAAGAGAAGGAATAGTGGAGGGAAAAAGGGGAAAAGGAAGAAGAATATATCAAATGCTGGACAATATCAAAGGAGACAAATATTCAGAAATGAAAATACTGGCTATGAACAGACAAGAGTGGAAGAGGCTTAACCCATGACAAGACCTGCTGTAGGGCAGAATACCTTACTACTACTACTTATGCGTTTGGTCGTTTACAAGTCGGTAGTTATGAATATTATATTACCTGTGATAATAAAACTTCGTAGACTGCCAAATAACATTGTAAATGTAATAAAAGTTCTTCTGATTACACGTATTTTTCCCGTTATATCAACTGTAATATAAATAGTAAAGAATATGACTGTGTTGGAAAGAAAAGAAAAAGAGTCACGAGCAGGACTCGATCCAGCGACCAACTACCTACGATTACGGGGCTTGGACGCTAACCACATTTTTTACATTTTGTTCGTTATTGATCGTTGTGTTTGGTCGTTGCGGACGTCGCGAGACATCCTGTTCAAGTTCGATGGTTGATCCTTCCACTCAGTTTTTTTATTACAGAGGCCAACCGGCTCTCTGACCGAACACGCTGACCTACCGTGCCGGCTGACTTAGCTGCCGCCGCTTCGTGTTAATAACGACCGCCGCTTTGTGATAATAACTGCCACGCACAGGTACATATTTGACGACCGAAATTATCTTGCGATTTCCTCAGTAACGCTTGAGAAGTACGCGCTACTACTTACACATGTTGTTGTCCTCATGGAGTACTAGGAGTGTACGAAGTTCGCAGTAAATCTGCGTTCCAAACGTCGTGGCCTCCCATTGTAAGTCGATAGTATTAGCTCTCTCCATCCAGTATATTTACACCTCCACCTTTATCCAATTACTGTCGTTTCACCCATTATGAACAAAAACATTAGATAATCGAATCTGTATTTGGACATACTGTCGTTCTCACTAAGACAAGATTAGGTACACGTATGTTACCATGTTTTATTAGTTTGCTATGGATAACGTTAATTACATTTACAGTAAGTTTCTCACACTGATCTGTCTGCCATCCTACACTCAACGCAAAACATTTTCTGGGAGACGTACTTGTTACTGCATTGTACTTTTTTCTCTGCTGTGTGCGTCTCTAGGTATTCCGAGTAGACACAGCTGAGACAAAGTACGTGATTTACTCTACAAGCATAAACAGAGATGCTAACGCCGTTGCACTACGGATGGTACTCTACACTAAATGAGCAACGGTGAAACAGCCAATTACTCTGAAGCGCCAGAGAAACTGGTGTAGGCATGCATAGCCAAAAACAGAGAGATGTAAACAGGCAGAATGTGGAGCTGCGGTCGGCAACGCCTATATAAGACAACAAGTGTCTGGCGCAGTTGTTAGATCGGTTACTGCTGCTACTATGGTAGGTCATCAAGATTTAAGTGAATTTGAAAGTGGTGTCATAGTTGGCGCACGAGTGATGGGACACAGCATCTCCGACTTAGTGATGAAGTGGACATTTTCCCGTACGACCATTTCACCACTGTTCTGAATATCAGGAATCCGGGAAAACATCAAATCTCCGACATCGCTGCGGCCGGAGAAAGATCCTGCAGCAATGGGACCAACGACGACTGCAGAAAATCGTTCATCGTGACAGAAGTGCAACCCTTCCGCAAATTTGTGCAGATTTTAATGCTGGGCCATCAACAAGTGTCAGCGAGCCAACCGTTCAACGAAACATAATCGATGTGGACTTTCGGAGCCGAAGGACCACTCGTGTAGCCTTGATGACTGAACGACACAAAGCTTTACGCCTCCTCCGGGTCCGTCAACACCGACATTGGACTGTTGATTGCTGGAAACATGTTGCCTGGTCGGACGAGTCTCGTTTCTAATTGTATCCAGCGGATGGTTGTGTACAGGTATGGAGACAAGCTCATGAATCCATGGACTCTGCATGTCAGCAGGGGACTGTTCAAGTTGTTGGAGGCTCTGTAATGGAGTGGGCGTGTGCAGTTGGAGTGATATGGGCCCCCTGATACGTCTAGATACGGCTCTGACAGGTACATAAGCATCCTGTCTGATCGCCCGCATCCATTCATGTCCATTGTTCATTCTGACAGACTTGGGCAGTTCCAGCAGGACAATGCGCCACCCCACTCGTCCATATTTGCTACAGAGTGGCTCTAGGAACAATCTTCTGAGTTTAAACACTTCAACTGGCCCCAGGTTCCCGACACATGAACATTACTGAGCATATCTATGATGCCTTGCAAGGTGGTGTTCGGAAGAGATCTGCGCCTTCTCGAACTCTTACGGATTCATGGTGTAAGTTACCTTCATAACTACTTCAGACATTAGTCGAGTCCATGACACGTCGTGTTACGGCACTTCTGAGTGCTTGTGGGGCCCTACATGATATTAGGCAGATGTAACAGTGTCTTTGGCACTTCAGTGTATTTTGACGGTGATTGCTTATAGGTCGACTTCGATACTCGTCAGTCCGTAACTGGTAGTGGATTAAACTATTACGTACACGTAGGACGTTTCCTCTTTAAAGTACTTTAAATAGCGCACGAGCACGTAGCAACCATTAAGATTATTAGTAAACGTGGATGGCAAAGAGGTTAAAAAAAGAGATAAATGGCTCTGAGCACTATGGGACTTAATTTCTGAGGTCATCAGTCCCCTAGAACTTAGAACTAGTTAAACCTAAATAACCTAAGGACATCACACACATCCATGCGCGAGGCAGGATTCGAACCTGCGACGTAGCGGTCGCGCGATTCCAGACTGTAGCGCCTAGAACCGCTGGGTCACTACGGCCGGCTACAAATCGAATTACTGACAGCAAAGTGATGCGGAAATACCCTCTCTACCCACATCACGGCATACCATGATTGTTGGCGTGGGCCACAGTGAGCAACAGAAACAAAATCCACAGACACACTAGGAACATTTATTTTTGTTGATAAACATTATGTGATACATTGAATTTGCACATAATGAAATCAGTGGGCGTTGTAAGTATCCGTGTCAATAGGAAATACAAGCATTACTATAGTGTCTTTTAGTGCCGCCGGCTTTGGAAGTCTTTGGTGGTCTACAAATGACCTCTGTGAAGTTAATTTCATGTGCTTCTGCATCCTTGGAGCCACAACCGCGCTACAGTGGTTTGAGGAGCATCATAGTGAACTGACGTTTAATGTCTGAGCGACCAAATCCCCTGATGTAAATGCCATGCAACCCATCTGGGTCGCTGTCTGGTGCATCACCGTGTACTCAAATGAGCGGCCTGTCATTTACGCGAATTGCTTATACATCTAATGCCACATTCCTCCACAAACCTACCAACAAACTGTTGGATCCCTGACACGCAGAATCAGTGATGTATTTCGTTCCAAACACGGACGAACAAGTTATTACGCAGGTGGTCATAATGTTTTGGCTCATCAGTTTATGCTCACTGTGACCCAGAAAAAACTGCACACTCTGCACGGCCGACTTCCTTCCCCATTCTTCCCTAACCCGTTGACATAGAAAGTTTTTCCCCTGCCCCACATCACCAACCAACATATTTATTCAGTCACATATAGATATTATAACTCTGTATTTAATATGCTATGAAGAGACGATGCCCATGATAACTGCTTGCCTTCTTGAAATTTGTTTTCTAGAAGATGAGGAAGTACAAATAATTCAAATCAAATGTGTGTGAAATCTTATGGGACTTAACTGCTAAGGTCATCAGTCCCTAAGCTTACACACTCATCATCATCATCAGTTATCTGCTATATTAGCAGGTCCTTTGCCTCTCCATTTTCTGCGATCCATTGCTTCCTTCTTAAGGCTGCTGTGTGTTGTACCGTCCATCATGTCATCCAGTATCTGGAATCTCTTCCTTCCTCGCTTCCTTTTCCCTTCTACATAACCTTCTAAAACTGTTTTTATCAGTCCGTCATTCTTTCTTAATATATGCCCAATCCAATTTCTTTTTCTTCTCTTTATTACATCTAGTAACTGCCTTTTCTCTCCCACTCTTCTCAGTACCTCTCCATTTTTTACTCTGTCCATCCAACTTATTCTTTCCATCTTCCGCCATGTCCAGATCTCAAAAGTCTCCAGCCTTTCTCTGTCTGTTTTTCCTCATAGGCCACGTTTCAGCACCATATAGAACAACACTCCATACAAGACATTTTATGAGTATCTTTCTGAGTTCTCTGTCCAGACTGCTGCAGAAGATTCGCCTTTTCTTATAAAACGCCTCTTTTGCCATTGCTATCCTTGTTTTAATTTCTGTGGTGCACTTCCAGTCGGTGTCTATCCTGCTTTCAAGATACTTAAAATTTTGCACCTGTTCTAGTATTTCTCCATTCGGCATAATTTTTATTTCCTTATTTCCTCCTAGTGCCAATACTTTTGTTTTATTTGTGTTAATTTTCATTCCATATTTTTTTTCCGCTAGTTGCAATGCTGTCTACCAAATCCTGTAATTCTTTTCCCCTTGTGGCTAGAAGGACCATGTCATCAGCAAATCTCAAACACCCTACTCTTCTTCCTCCAATTTCTACTCCTTTGTCATCTAATGAGCATTGGTCAATCATATTTTCCAAGTAGAGGTTGAGAAGAGTAGGTGATAAACAGCATCCTTGTCTTACTCCTTTTCCTAGTCTGATCCAGTCTGTACTTTCTCCTCTCACTTTAACTGAAACTTTTTGATTAAGATATAATGAGTTTATAAGTCTTCTGGTATTCCAGTCCACTCTCTTTTCCCTCATTATAGTCGCCAGCTTCCACACTACTTAACCTAAATTATCCTAAGGACCAACACACGCTTATACCCGAGGGAGGACTCGAACCTCCGCCGGGACCAGCCGCACATACAAATAATTACTACAGACGTGTCAAAATTTGCAGAGTAAAGTAGTAAAACACTAGACTCACAATTTCAGTACTCTAGCATCATTCAGCCATCTAGTTTTCCGTCTCCTAGATGTTAAGAGAGTGTAGGCTACATGTGCAAAATTATGACGGTATCCTGACAATCACAGATTTCATATAATCAATTGCTCACTGCGTCCCAATGCTGCGTGGCCCAATCTCCCCTATGCATAAACGTTTTTGGCGATTGGCAGCCGAGTTTTGGACATTTAAAGGGCATTTAATGATCGTTGCTCGACCTAATCCTGCCGACAGCCCACAGAAATTTACAGGTATAAGGCTGACATGACCCTAAAAGAACCAAGTGTTTACCTTCTCGTAGGGTAAATGTTCGTCACAAATAGTGCTACTGTATTTGGGGTAAAATTATACACTTTGCTTTGAAACTGTAGAGGGAACAATGTAATAGTTATTGAAACGAACTGTTGCATGTCCAGTATTTGTCACCCACCACTGTGAAAACTCTCTGAGCCAAATTATCTCATTCAGTGTGCTTTGTCAGAATTAGTGGGTCTTATAGAATTGCGATCTCATTCTCACGGTTTGTCCCCATCTACATCACGTACACCACATCTGCATCTACATGGTGATAGTTACTGAGCTATATGAAATAAAATCTTCATAACTTCTGAACGGTTTGCGTTAGGACGTTCAAACTGCACGGTTGGCCGCGGGGCATGTTGGGAATTAGTATACGCCTTGTTGTTTCGTTTAACGATGAAGCCCACTTTCATTTGGATGGGTTCGTCAGCAAGCAAAACTGGCGCGCGATCGAGAAGTCTCTTCACCCTCAACGTTTGTCTGTGCGATGTGCAGTGCCCAGTCACAGAATAATCGATGACATATTCCTCGATGGCACGGTGACTGCCTAATGGTACCTGAAGGTTTTTGAAGATGGTTTCATTCCCATTAACCAAAGTGACCGTGATTTCGACACGTTGTGGTTCATGCAAGACGGAGCTCGACCCCATCGAAGCAGGAGAGTGTTTGATGTCGTGGAGGGGCACTTTGGGGGCCGCATTCTGGCTCTGGAGTATCCAGAGGCCACTTGTATGGGCCGCCATATTCTCCAGATCTGAACACGTGCGACTCCTTTTTGTGGGGCTATATTAAAGGCAAGGTGTACAGCAATAACACCAAAACCACTGTTGAGCTGAAAACAGCCATTCAGGCTGTAACAGTTCTTAGTGTTTCTTCCCGTTCCATTCACGTATGGAGTGCGGGAAGATTGTTTGTTTGAAGCCTCTGTGCGTACTGTAATTGCTCTATGTCAGCCAAGCGTAAGGGACTGTAGTATATTCCTAGAGTCATCATTTAAAGCCGTCTCTTGAAACTTTGTTAATAGACATTCTCGGGGTAGTTTACGTCTATCTTCGAGAGTCTTAGAGTTCAGTTCCTCCAGCATCTCTGTGACACTCTCCCATGCGTTAAACAAACCTGTGACCTTTCGTGTTGGCCTTCTCTGTGCACGTTCTGTATCTCCTCTTAACCATGTTTGGTACCAGTCCTGCACACTTGAGCAATTTTCGCAGGCTGTTCGCATAAGTGATATGTAAGCAATCTCCTTTGTGGACTGACTGCATTTCCCCAGTATTCTACCAATAAACCGCTCTCTACCATCTCCATCACCCATGACTGAGCCTATGTGATCATACCAGTTCATGTCCGTACAAAGTGTTACATCCAGGTATTTGTGTGAGTTGTCCGATACCAACAGTGACTCTCTGGTATTATAGTCATAGGATATTACGTTTTTGTTTTGTGAGGTGCACAATTTTACATTTATGAACATTTAAAGCAAGTTGTCAGTCTCTGCACCACATTGAAATCTTATCAATCTTAATATTCTTGCAGCGTCTTTCAGATAGTACTTTGTTATACAGTACTGTATCATCTGCAAAAAGCCTCATTTTACTATTAATATTGTCTGCAAAGTCATTAATGTACAACAGGAACAGCAAGGGTCCCAACACTTTCCCCAGAGGTAAACCTGAGGTTGCTTCTACATCTGACGACGACTCTCCATCCATTCTGAATAACACAAGCATTGCAGTATCGCATTTAGCAGCTGATATGGGGCAAGTGACTTTCAAGTAAAACGTCTTCTCCTTACGAGTATATGCATAACGGATTCACAACTGCGAGGACATTTCATGTATTTCATAACGGCTTAGTCACTGCAGTGAATGTCCGATGGAACACTGAATCTTCATTCGGAATAACACAGGTGTTGCCCATATTGTATGGACTACTAGTTCCAAAACTTCTGAGTAATTGGCTATTGCATTAAAGGTAAGATGACCACTGGTTTGGCTGAATGCAATTGATACGTAGGTATTCTCGTTGCATAATTTCCGACTGGAGACAATTTCTCTAGAGCTCTCGCAGCCTCTGGGAAATGTTGAAAAAATAGTCTGATAGTCTATATCTTTCAGGCTATCTGGTCTCACACATTCGTGATAAATTGGAAGCATATTTTCAACGTGTAGTCGATTCTCTAAAAAGAGTTTATAGCGTCGTTTACAATGACAACAGTATTCGTAATCTCTGGCACTGCATTTGCATTGTTACCCTCAAGTTTGAGTTTGTGGCTTGAGCAAAGAAATTGTGAGGATCGATAATATTTCTTTCTGAAAATGGCCTGTACACCGCTCTCTCTGGCTTCCATTGTACTCGTAGAACAGCCATCGAAGACAAATCCTACACAATCTCCTGCGATGTGCAATAACCGTTCCCCAGTGAAGTAGACGCCCCGTTCCTTGAAATGACCCGGGCGTCACAGATCTTGTGTCTAACCGCGACCAGAACGAAACTTGTTGCACCATTCCACAATGGTTTACGACAGACATGCCTCCTCACAGACTTTCTTCATTCTCTGACTGATGTCTACCATTGTTTGCCCTTCGGCAGTGAAGAAAAGAACAACAGCACGTAGTTGCAGTTTGGACGCATTTGGTGATAAGTCGTCAGAGTTCACGTTTCGGCATTTACTACACGCACGTCAGGAAGGCACAAATATCACACCAGTCCCTTGCCTACATGTCGGAGCTTATATACCCGCATCGGAGTTGCGCTACGTTGCATATGTTCTGTAGTAACGCCTTCAAACATAAACTTTTTGGTCTGACCTTGTATAAGTATGTTGGATATTTCTCGTTCTTGTTGATGCTGGCTAACTACAACACAGCACATACTCTGAACATTACAGACAAGAAATCAATGTCAGCCCTTTAATAGGCCGTTCACTGTGTTATCATTTAAACTTGAGGTGCCACTGGGTAAACAAATGTCGATTGTGAATGATGTGGACTGCTAAGTGTTCTCTTTTGTCTTTGACACAGTTGCTGATGCCTGATAACACCCCTTGTCGTGAGACTACTTTTAAAAACCCCATACCAAACAGGAATAAATCAAGAATGGTCCAGAGACACGCGACTCTTGTGTAAATATTGATTTTTATGTGAATAAACAAAGGGTTTAGCAGAAGATTACAACTTTAATACGCAGATATGTAACAAAGAAAGAAAAAGTAATATCCACGGTTCTTTTGGCTGCACGTTTAGCTATCGGTATCACAAACTGTCTGCTAAAAACTTCAGGCTGCAGCGCTAAGTCCCTCAAGTTCGAATGTCAGGTAATTTCCGAGAATGATTGCGAATCGAAGTTGCGGTGTGCAAACGATACAGATCGAATGTGCGATCGTAAATCGATCATGCGACTATGGTGGCGAGCGTTATGAGTATGTTTAAGTTGTTCGCTACAGCAACGACATAAGAAGAGCGTTACAAAAATACTTGTAATTGCAAAGGAGACGACTTACCTTACTCGTCGTCGGTGTTGTCATCATGTGAAAGTCCATTACGGTGGTCTGGATGGATAATTTGGAAGTGTCGAACCGTGTATTCTTCCTGATACTCGTTCGTTTCCGTACTGTCCGCAATGAAATTGTCACAGTATTTCAGCATTGAAACTGTTCTTACGAAGTTTTACACACTTCTCACCACCACAGTCTATACAGTCCCTTCTTCCCTCGTCTGGTAGTACTCCACATTCGGAACAAAAAGTGAAACAATTTTCTACGCTGGATAAACATGGATTTTTCCATGTGAGAGAATCCGCCGAAGAAACGTCAAGAACACCAGACATCCCACTCACTAAAGACATAAATCGTCTGGGATTCCCTAGCAACTCACAAATAATTCGCGGAGAAGTGTAATTTAGAGCAACTAAGGTAACGACGGAAAACAGATGAAAATGACGATCACATATAACTGATCACAACCCCCGCCACCAGAGTCGCATGATCTATTTACGATCGAACGGCTTAGATTCGAGTAAATATAGTAATATTGGTTAACTGTTTGTCCAGGAGGCACCCACTCTTTATGAACAATTCCCTTGGAATTGGAAGTTGGTGGTCATCCACTGCGGTCTTCATCTTCAACATTCATTCTGCCTTCACTAAACATTTTATGCCCACAAAAAACTTGAGCTCTTGACATAACCTCCTCTCTAAAAGCCTTCTGAAGCTTACTGTAGATTGTCATCACGTTTTCACCCAATTTAATGCAAAAAGAAATGGCATACCATTGCGCAATATTATGCAGTTCCATTTCCGTGGCAAGAGACACAAACGCGTGTTAACTTATTACAGCACAACTCACGACTGAGCAGTTGCATCGATGTGCCGCTTGGACTAGAAGCAGCTTATAGACCACGGTCAAAGATATTGTGCCTCCACAAGCTTGCAGGGTTGCCACATCTTGCAAAGAAAATCAGTCTCATTACTTTATTGTCGCACCTCGTGTGTTTATACATCATACATATAAATAAAAATGTAAATGTTCATTTGTTCAAAATTGTGTGTCTCCAAAAGTTCTTGAACATTTGACACAATTCTACATGTAAATACATGCATGTCATATAACTTGTAAGGACATTATGTGTACAATAAGCTAAAATACTGTTTTGTGTAGCAGTTGTTATGATTGTGACTTTATTTTCATTGGCTATAGGCCTATTTCGGCTCAAAGGCCATTTTCAAGCGCTCTGAAACACACAGTGTGGTATTTAGACCATATATCTGCGAGTTTTCGTAATAAATAATTATTTTGTACATTTATTTCAAATTTTGATGAGGAGGGGGAGGGGGTAGATGGAGATGGGGAGGGAAAAAGGAGAAAAAAGGGGTGGAGGGGAGGGGGAGGAGGTGGTTTCATCTGCAATGGGTTGGCAGTGTGGTAAGATATTATGCAGCTCGTGTGTCCACAATTTGCTCTATGAGCATGGGGGACTCTGAATTATTTCAAAATTGTGAATGAAACTTGTGGATGTTTGTGGACTCTCGATCTCAGTCAGGTCATAGAATTTCTCAAGTTACTTGAAAAGCATTTCCAACTTAAACCAAATACACCAATGGCTGGGATGACATCTCAGCTGAATTCCTGACAGAATGCAGTATATTGGATAAACTTGATTATGGAAACAAAGTTATTGGCACCTTTTCAGGCCTATCCAGGGCCTCTGACTCTATAAATCATTCCATTCTTCTACATAAATTAGAAACTTACGGAGTCAGAGGAGTGGCATTAGATTTGTTAAGATCCTGCCTTGCTGACAGGAGACGATGTGTTGAGCTGTATCATACAAGTGGGGGATACACACAAACAGTAAAATCATCTTATAAAATTATTAACTGTGGAGTCCCTCAGAGAATCATTATTGGCGCGTTTTTGCTTATTGTGTACATCAATGATATAATAATTCCAGAAAATTCAAACCTTGTAAATAATGCCGACATATCTCTTTTTAAGCTGGGATTCTACAAAACAGTTAGCAGTGCAAAACAATACAGAAAACATTAGCCGCCTCATAGAACATCTCACCAAAAACAAAAGGCACTAAATAAGGATAAGACAATTCTAATGGATTTTCTGCCAAATCATAAATCAAGACAAGTGGATACTGAGCCAGACTTATCAGTTGAAACAACTGATAAACACAGATTGTGATGCCACATGTCCTTGACTTCCTCAGCCAGTGGGATGTATTTTTCAATTTTTTCTCCTGTTTTCTTTTGTATATTTGTTGTATTGGGTATGGATATTTCGATTAATTGTGTTAATTTCTTCTTTTTATTGGTGAGTATGATGTCAGGTTTGTTATGTGGTGTTGTTTTATCTGTTATAATGGTTCTGTTCCAGTATAATTTGTATTCATCATTCTCCAGTACACTTTGTGGTGCATACTTGTATGTGGGAACGTGTTGTTTTATAAGTTTATGTTGTAAGGCAAGCTGTTGTATTATTTTTGCTACATTGTCATGTCTTCTGGGGTATTCTGTATTTGCTAGTATTGTACATCCACTTGTGATGCGATCTACTGTTTCTATTTGTTGTTTGCAAAGTCTGCATTTATCTGTTGTGGTATTGGGATCTTTAATAATATGCTTGCTGTAATATCTGGTGTTTATTGTTTGATCCTGTATTGCAATCATGAATCCTTCCGTCTCACTGTATATATTGCCTTTTCTTAGCCATGTGTTGGATGCGTCTTGATCGATGTGTGGCTGTGTTAGATGATACGGGTGCTTGCCATGAAGTGTTTTCTTTTTCCAATTTACTTTCTTCGTATCTGTTGATGTTATGTGATCTAAAGGGTTGTAGAAGTGGTTATGAAATTGCAGTGGTGTGGCCGATGTATTTATATGAGTGATTGCCTTGTGTATTTTGCTAGTTTCTGCTCGTTCTAGAAAGAATTTTCTTAAATTGTCTACCTGTCCATAATGTAGGTTTTTTATGTCGATAAATCCCCTTCCTCCTTCCTTTCTGCTTAATGTGAATCTTTCTGTTGCTGAATGTATGTGATGTATTCTATATTTGTGGCATTGTGATCGTGTAAGTGTATTGAGTGCTTCTAGGTCTGTGTTACTCCATTTCACTACTCCAAATGAGTAGGTCAATATTGGTATGGCATAAGTATTTATAGCTTTTGTCTTGTTTCTTGCTGTCAATTCTGTTTTCAGTATTTTTGTTAGTCTTTGTCTATATTTTTCTTTTAGTTCTTCTTTAATATTTGTATTATCTATTCCTATTTTTTGTCTGTATCCTAGATATTTATAGGCATCCGTTTTTTCCATCGCTTCTATGCAGTCGCTGTGGTTATCCAATATGTAATCTTCTTGTTTAGTGTGTTTTCCCTTGACTATGCTATTTTTCTTACATTTGTCTGTTCCAAAAGCCATACTTATATCATTGCTGAATCCTTCTGTTATCTTTAGTAATTGGTTGAGTTGTTGATTTGTTGCTGCCAGTAGTTTTAGATCATCCATGTATAGCAAATGTGTGATTTTGTGTGGGTATGTTCCAGTAATATTGTATCCATAATTTGTATTATTTAGCATGTTGGACAGTGGGTTCAGAGCAAGGCAGAACCAGAAAGGACTTAATGAGTCTCCTTGGTATATTCCACGCTTAATCTGTATTGGCTGTGATGTGATATGATTTGAATATGTTTGGATATTAAGTGTGGTTTTCCAATTTTTCATTACTATGTTTAGGAACTGTATCAATTTAGGATCTACTTTGTATATTTCCAATATTTGTAGTAACCATGAGTGGGGTACACTATCAAAAGCTTTTTGGTAATCAATGTATGCGTAGTGTAGCGACCATTGTTTAGTTTTAGCTTGATATGTCACCTCTGCATCTATTATCTGTTGCTCTTTACATCCTCATGCTCCTTTGCAACTGCCTTTTTGTTCTTCATTTATAATTTTGTTCTGTGTTGTATGTGTCATTAATTTCTGTTTAATGACTGAAGTTAATATTTTGTATATTGTTGGTAGGCATGTTATGGGGCGATATTTAGCTGGGCTCGCTGTGTCTGCTTGATCTTTAGGTTTCAGATATGTTATTCCGTGTGTAAGTGTATCAGGGAATGTGTATGGGTCTGCAATGTAACTGTTAAATAATTTATTTAGATGTGAATGTGTTGAGGTGAACTTCTTAAACCAGAAATTTTTTATTTTATCATTTCCAGGGGCTTTCCAATTGTGAGTAGAATTAATTGCTTGGGTGACTTCATGTTGCAAAATTATCACTTCAGGCATTTGTGGTATCATCTTGTATGTGTCTGTTTCTGCTTGTATCCACCGTGCATGCCTGTTATGTTGTACCGGGTTTGACCATATGTTGCTCCAGAAGTGTTCCATGTCTGTTATGTTTGGTGGATTGTTTATTTTAATGTGTGTGTTATCTATTGTCTGGTAAAATTTCTTTTGGTTTGAGTTGAATGTTTGGTTTTGTTTCCTTCTATTTTCACTTTTTTTGTATCTTCTGAGTCGTTTGGCTAATGCTTGTAATTTCTGCTTCTTTTCGTCTAATTGCTCTGTCGCTTCTTGTTGTGAGATTTTACCTAACCTTTTTCGTTTTTTTTCCGAGATTTCATTTCTTATAAATTGTGTTAGCTGTCCGATGTCTTTTCTCAGTTTTTCTATTTTGATCTGTAGCCTGTGTTGCCATGCTGCTTTTGTGGGTTTCTTCTGTGTGTTGGTTGGTTCTGATCTCTGCCTAGTGTGTATATTTAGTGTAGTGAGTGCTCCTATATAAACCAGTAGTTGTAACTCTTCCATAGTTGTGTTTTCATTTATTTTGTTGTGTATGATTGTGTTGATAGTTTTTATTGTTGTTTCAACTTGTGGGTTATTTGGTGGTCTATGCAAGAATGGTGTAATGTCTGTATTTGTGTCTTTGTATTCTATATATGTTTGCTGGAATTTTTCTTCTATATCTAACATCTGTGTCACTTCGTGTTCTATTTGTGCTTGTTCTGGTGGTTGTCTTAAGATTTCGTTTTCCTCTGATTGTTTAATTGGTGCGTGTTGTTCTTTGTTTGTTTGCTCTGGGATGTTTGAGTCCGTTACTGTATTTTCTTCTTCTTCTGATTGCACATTATTTTGTTCCAGTATTTGTTGTACTTGGTGTTTGATGTTTTCTAATTCTGACTGGGGTATCCTGCTATTTTTGATTATTACACGGATCTGATCAGCTAGTCGTTGTTCTGTTAAAAATTTTAATTCTGGGTATCTGGTAATAAATGTTGTGTATACTTGTGATCTGTATCCAGTTGTGTTGGTTCCTAGGTTTGTTGTTTGGTAATAGCAGAACATGAGGTGTCGATTAACTTCATCTGACCATCTCATCCTCTGTCTTTGTTTTCCTTCTAGGGTGGTTACAGGAAGCATATCCTGCAAAACACCTCTATTTGGATTTAAATTATTATTATTATTATTATTATTATTATTACACACCCTACAGGTCTTTATCTGACCACGTGAAGCGTGTATGACTATTTGTTCCTCCTGTTCTTCCAGTACTTTTTCATTTGTTCTCTAAAGGCCCTCTTCCTTTCTTCGGTCCACTTTGGCCTTTCGGTTTTAGATGCTGTCTTCTCTGACATTACTTCCCAATTGTGTATTGTGTGTCTACAGATGCTTTTGTCTGTGATGTTTGCTGAATCTACCTGTGCTTCTTCAAGATAAATTTTGACTTGTGCCATCCAAGGTATAATGGTTTTGAACCTCTGTTTGTATCTGAGTATTCTGTTGGTGTGTGTGGTCTGTTCGAGTCTGCTGACGTGGCCGTGAAATTTTAGTTGCCCTTTTCTGATGTCCGCCGCTAGGTTGGACAACTTCTCTGTGGTGTCTCTGGAGTGAAGCCTGTCTCCATCGGTTTGGTCCAATAATTTTCCTGATAATTTTTCTTTCCTCTGTGAGCATCTTCTCTAGGTCACCCTTCGTGTGTAGCTTCAGTGTCTCGCAGGCGTATAACACCTCAGGTTTGATTACAGTATTGTAGAGACGAATTTTGACGGAAGTGGACAGACATTTTTTGTTGTAGATGCCCGCATTTTGTGTAAGGCTCTCTTCGTCTTCAGTAACCTGGTGTTCTGCGTGATTTTCTCCTCTCTTGTTGGTTCGAGCACTTCCCCGAGGTATTTAAAATGTTATACTCTGTTCATGTTGCCATGTTTTGTGTTTAAATTCAGTATGTTTAATTTCGTGCAGAAGAACTCTGTTTTTTGGAAGGAGATCTCTAGTCCTACTTGTTCTGCATACTCCTTGAGTACTTGTATGATTATTATTATTATTATTATTATTAATCTAATAGAGGTAATGGCGTCTTGTAACTGTAGTGTAGTTTGTAACTAATGTAAAACTAGAATCAGACACTTAACGCACATAGTTGTGACCTGTCCCAACACTTCAGATCCCTGTTATCATCGTTTTCATTAAGCACATTCTTTTGCTTGAGGTTCAGATAAAACCGTCTGTTCACTTTAGGCATGAAATCTAGTAGTTTTGTTGAGCCTATGTGTTTCAAGTTTGTTACAGTATTTTCTTGAGTGTTTGTGTTTCAAGGTTGGTACTTGCCTTCTACTTACGTATTGGTCCACTATATTTTGCAGGGCATCTACAGACTGTGGAGAAATAGCGAATTGTCGTCTCCCTCAATGTGACTTGAAGAAATTGGTGGCCTCCTACGATTCCAACGAACAAAATGGGTTTTTAAAAAAAGTAGACACTGTGTTAGACAATCAAGCAGGCGGGCCGTGTTCAAGCCCCCCGGCCACAAACGTTTTTTTATTTAGCTGTTCGCTGTGTTCAAATTTGTGTCTATATCGTGGTGCAACGTACGTTTGCAATAGCGAGGTGTAAGGAACGGACCTATAATGACAGTTGATTCTGCACAACTACTCTATTAGCAGCCGAAAGAAATTGCCTTTCGAATGGGAACTGCAAGTGTTTGATGACAAGGAGACAAGTCAACCGAACCCTCCACCAGAAAACAAATCTGGTGTGTCGTACACGGCATGAGAGACAGTACGTGTGTCATATGATAGGAATCTCTTACCGACGCACCTAATTTGAACGCCTGTTAGTGAGTGAGATATGCCTCCTTGGCCAATTTAGGTTACGTTACTTTAATCAACAGTTCATGGAAACCTGTTGGGAACTTCATCATTGCAAAATTTCTTGAAAGTAAATTGTTACGACGAACATCAGTTTGGTAGTGGAGCCTGTAACTTTCTCAAAGACTCTAAAAGTCTGAACGTCCATTTTACAAACTAGAATGCTGAAACCAAGGAATGAGATTTTATGGTGGGGCTTCTCTCCACGAGCTTCCAGATTTTATGAAGAAATGGGCGTCATTGTAGCCGGACAGCATTACTGCAGTAATGAAAATTTGTGCCTCGGGCCATCATCGAAGTGAATATCAGAGAAACCGGACAGACATCTTTTCGAAAATGTTCATATATACCAGTGTAGTGCAGATGTACAGCGTGGACAAATGTGGTTCACTGTAAAATCAACAGATGTCAGGAGCATGCATACTGTGGTGTGCGCACTGTAAAACTTTCAGTACACACACCATCATATTATTTGACTTGTCGCTCTAACGAAGTAGGCGAGTGTCAGCAATATGTCTCGTGGTCTTATCGTGGCGTGTTTATCTTCTGCCGTTACGTCAGGCGATAGAAATGCCACTTGCACGCTTAGAGTAGCAGATTGATGGTGACCAGCTTTAAATAGAACTTGATTATTTTCACACACATTTATTAAAATAATAACATGCATAAAAATTACTTAACTTGGTTCTGGATGCTATTTACAATTGACAGTCTGAAGTTCCTTTGGTATTGGTACGTTAATCTTATTCTCACATATATCTCTGATACTTGACAAAAAGTCTATACACTTATCTTCATGGCTATGTACAGGAATATGGTAATCTTATTAGGGGCAGACTGAAACTTGACTATAGACTGGTACAGACAAATGTAGAACTAGTACAGACTGATACAGACTAATGCTGACTGATACAGACTGATGCAGACAAATGCAGACTGACTAATTGGAAGTCTGTACACAATCATGTCCACCTTTATTATCTCATTTTGTTCGTTATTATTTGAGGCAATTGTTCGGGGCATATGTCCCATGACACCCATTGTAGATCCATTCACTCAGTTATTTTTATTACCCAGGGCAGCTAACCCTCTAACCAAACACGCTGAGCTACCATGCCGACTTAACCACGACACGATTGCTCGCCCACGCTCCTTTGTGTTGCACTTGTTAAGGTTGGACCATTTGTTGTGTCTGGCCACTCGTCTAATATAAGACACCCAGGACGCTGTTTTCTCGGATCGCTAGACAACAATTCAAGCAAATCAAATTAATGGAGTTTAATACAGTAAGTTCAAATAATAAAAGGGTGTCCACAATAAGACTCCAACATTTGAACTCACAAAATCTGACAGGAAACACAATTTATTGACGAACAAATACAGGGAAATCATACAGCAGCTCATCAAGTCATCATACACAGGTGGACGGTTCAGTACACTGGAACGTGGGCGCCACTGGTAGCGCAAAGAATATCAAGTCTATAATCGATTTCGCCGGCCGGAGTGGCCGTGCGGTTCTAGGCGCTTCAGTTTGGAACCACGTGACCGCTACGATCGCAGGTTCGAATCCTGCCTCGGGCATTGATGTGTGTGATGTCCTTAGGTTAGATAAGTTCAATTAGTTCTTAGTTCTAGGCGACTGATGACCTCAGAAGTTAAGTCGCAAAGTGCTCAGAGCCTTTTGAGCCATTTTGATCCCAGACTTACCACCACCTTGCCCTTTCGCAACACTCCCAGTAGTCAAAATCTGATCACACCACTTCTTTATAGTCTTGAACAACGGGGGCGCTTTGTTGTAAACTCGACGAAAGTTTCTTTGCATTTGGGTCGCCGATTTTGTCTCTGCATACCACTAGACGACTTCTGCACGCTCCTTCATATCCTCCATTTTGCTAAAACAATTGATAGCAGCTCCACTAGGCGTATCAAATTTGCACACCACAAACTTGCTGAGTTGCTCTGTCTGCCCCTTCAGGATTCACAGGTCCACCATCTGAAATGAGAAACATATAGGATATTAATATGTTGGAATCTCATTGTGGACTCGCTGTACTTAACTTTGCGTATTCACAAAGGTGTGTCGCAAGCAAATGGCGTCATGCAAATAATCAGTGTCCTTTGGTATATACAGGGTGTTACAAAAAGGTACTGCCAAACTTTCAGGAAACATTCCTCACACACAAAGAAAGAAAATATGTTTGTGGACATGTGTCTGGAAACGCTTACTTTCCATGTTAGAGCTCATTTTATTACTTCTCTTCAAATCACATTAATCATGGAATGGAAACACACAGCAACAGAACGTACCACCGTGACGTCAAACACTTTGTTAGAGGAAATGTTCAAAATGTCCTCCGTTAGCGAGGATACATGCATCCACCCTCCGTCGCATGGAATCCCTGATGCGCTGATGCAGCCCTGGAGAATGGCGTATTGTATCACAGCCGTCCACAATACCAGCACGAAGAGTCTCTACATTTAGTACCGGGGCTGCGTAGACAAGAGCTTTTAAATGCCCCCATAAATGAAAGTCAAGAGGGTTGAGGTCAGGAGAGCGTGGAGGCCATAGAATTGGTCCGCCTCTGCCAATCCATCGGTCACCGAATCTGTTCTTGAGAAGCGTACGAACACTTCGACTGAAATGTGCAGGAGCTCCATCGTACATGAACCACATGTTGTGTCGTACTTGTAAAGGCACATGTTCTAGCAGCACAGGTAGAGTATCCCGTATGAAATCATGATAACGTGCTCCATTGAGCGTAGGTGGAAGAACGTGGGGCCCAATCAAGATATCACCAACAATGCCTGCCCAAACGTTCACAGAAAATCTGTGTTGATGACGTGATTGCACAGTTGCGTGCGGATTCTCGTCAACCCACACATGTTGATTGTGAAAATTTACAGTTTGATCACGTTGGAATGAAGCCTTATCTTAAAGAGAACATATGCCCTGAAATGAGGATTGACACATTGTCGGATGAACCATTCGCAGAAGTGTACCCGTGGAGGCCAATCAGCTGCTGATAGTGCCTGCACACGCTGTACGTGGTACGGAAACAACTGGTTCTCCCGTAGCACTCTCCATACAGTGACGTGGTCAACGTTACCTTGTACAGCAGCAACTTCTCTGACGCTGACATTAGGGTTATCGTCAACTGCACGAAGAGTTGCCTCGTCCATTGCAGGTGTCCTCGTCGTTCTAGGTCTTCCCCAGTCGCGAGTCATAGGCTGGAATGTGCCGTGTTCCCTAAGACGCCGATCAATTGCTTCGTACGTCTTCCTGTCGGGATACCTTCGTTCTGGAAATCTGTCTCGATACAAACGTACCGCGCCACGGCTATTGCCGCGTGCTAATCCATACAGCAAATGGGCCTCTGTCAACTTCGCATTTGTAAACATTGCACCGACTTCAAAACCACGTTCGTGATGAACACTAGCCTGTCGATGCTACGTACTGATGTGCTTGATGCTAGCACTGAAGAGCAATAAGTCGCATGTCAACACAAGCACGGAAGTCAACATTACCTTCCTTCAATTGGGCCAACTGGCGGTGAATCGAGGAAGTACAGTACATACTGACGAAACTAAAATGAGCTCTAACATGGAAATTAATCGTTTCCGGACACATGTCCACATAACATCTTTTCTTTATTTGTGTGTGAGGAATGTTTCCTGAAAGTTCGGCCGTACCTTTTTGTAACACCCTGTACAATTTCAATGCAAGCAAAAACAATACAGTTCGTAAGTCACTGCTGTAGCGTTTGTTATCGCGGCTCGTCTTACACTCTGCCGTGGCTAGGCGGCGCGGCGCTTACATTCTCTCCGTACAGAGGCCGCTGCTGTCTTGGTGTCGTCCCAGAGATGCGTTCGTCAGCGCTCTATTGGCTGACGTCCTCTCACGGCCATCTCTGCTCCTTCGTTCGTGATAGTCGTGGCGGCACTTGTCGTTACACTGGAAAACCATCCACTGTTTCTATTTCGCTTCTTTTGTTTTCACAGTTCAGTACATTTTCTTCCCGTTTTCAAACTCCGTGTGTGTCCAGTTTTTGACTGGCTGTCCTGTGTGCTCTCTTACCACTAAATCTGAGGGGGATGTGACGGGGAACTTCCCTTGTGAGTAGCGACTTTGACTTACATATGATGTCATTGCTGGTAGCTGACAGGTGGACTCGGAAGCGAGAGTTTATCATCTGTTTACGACAGAACACTTATTGGCTTTTTAAATCATAGCTGCGTAATTCAGGGAACGAAACGTCTTTCGAAATTGTTTTTTCTGCTTATGTATCGTAAAATAAGGATGGCGTGCCTTATCGCCTTTGTGCCACTCCAGTTGGTATCCTTAATACCAGTACAGTGCTGCCACATTTCCTTGGTTTCTGGTAGCGATCGCTTGAAGACGAGCTGCTGACATGTGATTCATTTCTCATTCAGACTGTGCGCCATAGGTCAGATGCCATAGTCGGCATTGCTTAATGATGTATTTCATTTCGGTTATACGTAATTTATAACAGTGAGCATCACTTACACGTGACCTCTCACGCTGTTAATCTAACACAACAAGATGTTTCCTCAGCGATGAGTCGATTAAGCGTCCCACACACGACAGATACATCACCGGCAATGTTGTGAGCAATATAGCCTGCAATCGGTCACACAACACGCATTACCTAGCAATTTCAACGAGCATTCCGAACGCCACTATGTCAGGAAATCCTCTTATCTAAATTTATCTGCCATGATGAGCAAAACTCAGTACGTCGATTAATTCTGGAAAACAAAGCGCTGAAATCTGTTAAAACTGTTTTGGAGTATCTAATGTAAAACCGTAAAATATCAACTACGATGGTGTCCAAATTTCAACTGTCTCTTCTTCTTCTTTTTCCTGGCCTGTATCCCGCACCTTCACAGTCTCCGGATCTGGAAACATGCGACTCCTTTCTGTGGGGCTATATTAAAGACAAGGTGTACAGCAATAACTCCAAAACCACAGCCATTCAGCAGGTCATCGACAGCATCGATGTTCTGACACTTCAGCGGGTCATGCAGAATTTTCGCTATTCGTCTGCGCCACACCATCGGCAATCATGGCAGGCATATCGAACATGTCACAGCGTAAATCATTTTACATGTTCAATAAAGTTTGTGCACGCCGTAGTTTGCAACTAATTTTCGTTTTTTTTCATACAGTTCAATAATTGTCACCCAATACATCTACATTTATAATCTGTAAACCACGGTGAAGTGCATGGCGGAGGCTATGTCCCATTGTACCAGCTATTAGCGTTTCTTCCTGTTCCGTTTACGTATGGAGTGCGGGAAGAATGATTATTTGAATGCCTCTGTGTGTGTGTGTGTGTGCAGTAATTACTCTAATCTTATGTTCCCGATACCTATGTCAGCGAAGCTTAGAGAACTGTAGTTTATTCTTAGAGTCATCATTTAAAGCCGGTTTTTGAAGATTGTTAATAGACATTCTCGGGATAGTTTACGTCTGTCTTCGAG
The DNA here is from genome assembly GCF_023864345.2 of Schistocerca serialis cubense. Lineage (NCBI taxonomy): Eukaryota > Metazoa > Arthropoda > Insecta > Orthoptera > Acrididae > Schistocerca > Schistocerca serialis. Next base: position 140,207,799 of record NC_064649.1, on the reverse strand, counting down.
AGTCTTCCAGTTTAGTTCCTTCAGTGTCTCTGTGACTCTCTCCCATGGTTAAACAAACCTGTGATCTTTCGTGCTGCCCTTCTCTATATGCGTTCAATATCCCCGCTTAGCCCTGTTTGGAACGAGTCCCACACGCATGGGCAATATTTGCAGACCGGTCGCACGAGTGATAAGTAAACAATCTCCTTCATAGACTAATTGCGCTTCCCTAGTATTCTGCCAATAAACCGAAGTCTACCATCTGCCTTACCCACGACTGAGTCTATGTGATCATTCCAGTTCGTGTCCCTACAAAGTGTTACACCCAGGTATTTGTATGAGTTGGCCGATTCCAACAGTGACTCACTGATATTACAGTCATAGGATACTACTTTTTGCTTTCTTTTGTGAGGTGCACAATTTTACATTTATCAACATTTAAAGCAGGTTGCCAATCTCTGCTCCACATTCAAATCTTATCAAGATCTGACTGAATACTCATGCAGCTTCTTTCAGATAATACTTTGTTATACAAAACTGCATCATCTGCAAAAAGCTCCGTATTACTATTAATATTGTATGCAAGGTCATTAATACACAACATGAGCAGCAAGGGTCCGAACACATTTCCCTAGGGTACACTCGAAGTTACGTCTACATCTGACGATATCTCTCCGCCTATTCTGAATAACACAGGCGCTGCACTGTCGTTGTCCGCTGATTCTGGACAAGCACCTTTCAAGTAAAATGTCTTCCCTGTACGGAACTATACGTAATGGATGTACGAGTACAGGTCGTAGACACATGGTTGGTGACATATGGAAGTTTGGGTCTCGCTGTGAATCGCGCACAGATAGGCAAATGCTACAGCCGGCATAGTAGCTCAGCGTATTTGGTCAGAGAGCTGCCTGGCCTCTGTAACAAAAAAGTGTGTGGAAGGATCACCAAACGAACTTGACCAGATGTCATGTGACGTCCGCAACGACCAAACACAACGGGAAATTAAAAAAAAAAGTAAGGGAACCGGTCTGTCACAAATTTTCATGGTCATCATTCCATTATACAGCTGATAGTTACCCATATTCACAAATGTGAATACATTTTACGTATTTCATAACGTCTGTAGTTGCTGCAGTGCATGTCTGAAGGAACATTGCATCGTAATTCAGAATAACACAGGAGCTGCAATATTGACTGAACTACTAGTTTCGAAACTGCTGAGTACTTGGCTGTTGTATGTAATGGTAAGATGAGGACTGGTTTTGTTACGCCTGAATGCTACTGATACCCAGATATTCTCGTTGCTTAATTTCTGTCTGTAGACAATTTATCTAGAGCTCTGCCGGCCGCGGTGGTCTCGCGGTTAAGGCGCTCAGTCCGGAACCGCGCGACTGCTACGGTCGCAGGTTCGAATCCTGCCTCGGGCATGGATGTGTGTGATGTCCTTAGGTTAGTTAGGTTTAAGTAGTTCTAAGTTCTAGGGGACTGATGACCACAGATGTTAAGTCCCATAGTGCTCAGAGCCATTTTCTAGAGCTCTCGCAGCATCCGGGAAATGTTGAGAAAATAGTCTGATGGTTTTATATTTTTCAGACCATCTTGTCTCACACATTCGTTATAAATTGGAAGCATATTTTCAGCGTGTAGTCGATTTTCTAAAAAGAGTTTGTAGCGTCGTTTACAATGACAACAATGTTCGTAATTTCTGGCACTGCGTTTGCATCTTTTCCCACAAGGTTGAGTCTGTGGCTTGAGCAAAGAAATTGTGAGGATCGATAATATTTCGTTTCTGAAAATGGCATGTGTACTGCTCTCTCTGCCTGCCACTGTAGAACAGCCATAGAAGATAAATCCTATACACCTCCTGCGATGCGCAGTTACCGTTCCCCAATGAAGGGGACGCCCTGTTCCTTGAAATGAGTCTGGACTCACAGATCGACCGGTATCTTGTGTCGAATCGCGACCAGCACGGAACTTGTCGCACCATTCCACAACATTAGTTTTCCATAGACGTGCTACGCCATTGATATTTGTCATTCACCGATCGATGTCTACCGTTGATTGTCCTTCGGTAACGAAGAAAAGAAAACAGCACATTGTTCCTATTTGGACGCATTTGGTGATTATGTCGTCCTAGTTCACGTTACAGCATTTACTACACGCACATCGGAAAGACACAAATATCACACCCTAGGGCGTACCCAAGAACTGAACTCTGGGGAGGGGGGGCAGGTCATACTAGTCTTAGGAAACAAGGACTCGAGACAACATACAGCACTTCTTATTAAATAAAACAGTAAACCAGTGAAAAACTGCTTTTAATAAACATTTTAAATATAAGAATGCACTTGTTTAAAAATACAATTTTTTAGTTCAGTAATAATCTTCTAGGATTTGCCGCAAATTTCTCAGTTACTTTCTTCTCCAACATGTCGCAGTCTTCTTTTACATAACTGTGGTGTACGCTCATCAGACACAATCCTGTGAGCCTTTCTTTCTCCTCCCACAGAGCTTCTGAGCCACGTCTTCACTCTTCGAAGTGTGCTGAAGGATCGTTCCACAGTCGCTATTGTGCATGAAATAGTGCTCAAAATTTTTAGTGCTTTTTTCATGATAGGGAAAAAAATTTTGGTCTCGTTAAACAGGTCAACGACTTCCATATCCTTTAATTTTGCTTCAGTTATATTCTTTTTCCTCCACAAATTGTACCATAGTTCCAGTTGTCTGGCAATATCAACCAATCCATAAAATGTTTTCAACAATTCTGCACTTTTAAGGAAGTCTGTTACACTAGAATTGCTCATATTCAAGAGATGTAGCTTATTTAGAGCAAAAGCTGGTGTATTTTCTGGTGAAAATCGTATATTTAATGATGACATGAATGATTCGATGTATGGTATTACCAGCGAACGTCGCCAGTATTCGTTGTCATTTTGGGATGGTGGATTGTTTCTGAATTTTTGCTTGCAAGCAAAATGTGGAACAGTAATTTCTATTTCCAGGTCCTCTGCTACAACTCGTGCTTTTGCAAGTAATTCGCTAGTTACCCTGTCTGCTTCCTTTCGATCATTACTGAGCACGTCAAGGATTCCTCTGATGTGTTCCCTCGCCGCGATCGTATCTACAGACTTAGACTGCAGGACATTAGCTACTAGTTCCTAAACTGCTGAGTATTTGGCTATTGTTTGTAAAGATAAGATGAGCACTGGTTTGGTAACGGCTGAATGCAACTGATACGCAGATTTCCTCGTTGCATAATTCCCCTCAGTAGACAATTTTTCTAGAGCTCTCACAACCTCTGGGAAATTTTGAGAAAATAGTCTGATGGATTTATATTTTTCAGACCATCTCGTCTCACACATTCTTGTTAAATTGGGAGCGTATTTCTGACGTGTACTCGATTCTCTAAAAACGTCTATAGTGTCTTTCACAGTGGCAACAGTATTCTTAATTGCCGGCACTGCGTCTGCATCGTTCACCACAAGGTTGAGTTTGTGGCTTGAGCAATGGACGTATGATGCTCGATAATATTTCGTTATTAAAATGGCTTGTACACCATCACTTGCACTAAATGTCTCGCCATCTATTGCTTGTCATAACCTGCACGTCAACTGCTATTAATCTACAGTTAGCGTCAGCTGTAACTAAAAAATTATTAGCTTAGAAGGAGAAAAGCATTTTACATTTAAATATGGTAGGAGAAACGATGTTGTTCGTTAGAAACTTCACATAGTCATAATCCCTTACTGCCTATTAGTGAATACGCGACGTAACATGCCTGCGAATAGCAGAGCGGATTGCTTATCGCTAAATTTATTATTTATATAAACTTCCCTCTCGACAGTAACGTGCGGAAGACGAAACAATTACTCCCGGATCTGCGCGAACGAGTTCGAATATATTCTAGGGGGGAGCAGCTGCCACCCCCCCCCCCCCTTCCCATCGCTGGGTACGCCCATGATCACACCAGTCCCTCGCCCACATGTTGGATCTTACATACCTGCATCGGAGTTGCGCTACGTTGCATATGTTCTGCAGTAACGCCTTCAAACGTAACCTTTTTGATCGGACTTTGTATAAACACTGTTTTCCGTAGAGGTGGGATATTTCTCGTTCTCGTTGATGTTGGCTAACTACAACACAGCACATACTCTGAACATTGTAGACAAGAAATTAACGTGGGCCCTCAGTAAGACGCTCACTACGTAATCATTTAAACTTATTGAGGTCCCACTGGGCAAACAAATGCCGATTATGAATGGTGTGGACTGCTAAGTGTTCTATTTGTTTTTTTACACATTTCCTAGTTCCGGATGAAAACCCCATGTCGTGAGAACACTTTTAAAAACCATATACCCAATAGGAATAAATCGCGAATGTTCCAGATCCACACGAATCACGTGTAAATATTGATTTTTATGCGAATAAACAAACAGAAGTTTATTTCTTTAATACGCAGATCTGTAACGAGAAAGAAAATGTAATATTCACGATTCTTTTTCCAGCTGTCTGTATGACAAACTGTCTGCGAAAAGCTTCAGGCTGCAGCGCTGAGTGCCGCAAGTTCGAATGTCGAATCTTTGATATTTATAAATAGTGTCATATCACTGGCTGGAAAAATTAGCGGGGATTATTTCTGTAAAGATACAGGTGACAGAGAGCTAGGGCAATCGACGTTGCTATTTACAAAACAATACATCACTCCAGTTAATAAATTTTGTTTTTAGTTTATGTCAGAATTCTGTACGACTGTTGCGCAACTTTCAGTCGCGTCCGCTACGAGATTGTTTTTCCCGCCACGTATTATTTACTCTCGGAGCGTTTTCCCGCGACGAATAATTGTTCTTTGAACGGCGTATGTATACGAGCAGCTGTGCCTTCACGACACTTGGGTTGTTTGCTCTGTCTTACAGTTACATACGAGGCGAATCTGAAGCTTCAAGTATTCTATACAAGAGTTCTACAAGAGAAGCTTTTATTCTGGGTTTCCAGCGTCCAGCAGGAAGTTTTTCGGCGAAAAGGTAAGAGATACTCAACTTTCGTGATCACTAGCGATGTGCTCATAGCTAGTTGGGAAAATGTGTGATGTTTGCGTTCTTTGAGGATGCTCGCAGTTTCTGCAGCTTATGCGACATTCATATCCTTCACAATCACCCATAGGTAAAATACCTACGGTACTGAAATGCTGTTTCTTTCGGTTTTCAGTGGCTTGGAAATTCTGTTAATGGTGCTAACTGCCTTGTACTTTTAGTACCGCTAAACTGGTGCAATAGTTCCGTGAAGCGTTTTCTCTAGGATGCGTTTAGTCAGTCCTGGCACTATGTGCAATAAATGCAAATTATTCGTTAGCAGGTTGCGTAAGAGTTTCATGTGTTTATTTTTGACAGCGTATACGAGCGCGCAAGCTCGCACGTGCGAACACGTACACACGCTCGCATGTGTGTGTGTGTGTGTGTGTGTGTGTGTGTGTGTGTGTGTTTGTGTTTGTATTTCTCAATATTAATTTTGCTCCCTCACCCCCGACCCCTTTTCAGGATGTAAGATTAGTATCGACTTCAATTAAAAAAAAAAAAAAATTCGGATTCCTCTGTTGCAAGTTTGAACTCACAAATATAACGCAGGTTTCCATCAGTTACGTAGTTTCACGCCATAATATAAGAAATAGTAGTTGCCTTATGTTTGGCGATCCTTTCTGAGACTCTATATGTTAATGTGTGGTTGCAATTGTGTGGTTGTAGATTATATCGTGAAATTTATTGGCCTACAAATTCTGCCTGCTCTGTTTAGTCATTTTGATTTAGTGACCGCTTTTTCTCAGCAGTTTTTCGCTGAACCATACAACCATCCCCAACAGGCATTCAGATACTCCCGATCTCTGCTGAAAGCCCAATGGAATCTTTCAATACATATACAGCAGAGTTGATATCTCGGTAATAAGTGCAGATCGCGCCTCTAGCTCACAGTTACAACACAATGCAAACCGTCCCTCTGCAATATTTGTTGATCACAATCGTGATCTCTCGTGTGACCTGGTGAACCTAGAACAACTTCATCTTAATAATTCTAAACTGCAGGTTATCAGAAAGCTTAGGTGCTCCCGTATTTACAGCAAACGTGGCAGGGCACGTGAAAAACCGGCAAGAAAATCGAAATCGCGGAAAAGAATGAGACGGCGTAAGAAGCAGCGGTCTTTCAGGTACGAATACGTAATCTTGAAAGTATAGTCGAAGAACATTCGCGGTTATCTAACTTCCTGCAATTGTAAAATCTAGTTTACTTTTCAAGGAATTATTGTTTGAAACAGGGTTGCGGCAACTGTCCCAGATGCTCAATGGGCCCCAACCACTTTTGAGGAGACGGGTGTGCGACGCCTCGGTGCGTGAACTTTGCCGCCTTAGGTGAGTGAACTTCGTTTGAAACTCGAACATTTGTGTCATGTAGGTCAATGTGAAATACCCACTGTGGTGTCACCGCCAGACACCACACTTGCTAGGTGGTAGCTTAAATCGGCCGCGGTCCGTTTAGTACATGTCGGAACCGCGTGTCGCCACTGTGTGATCGCAGACCGAGCGCCACCACAAGGCAGGTCTCGAGATACGGACGAGCACTCGCCCCAGTTGTACGACGACTTTGCTAGCGACTACACTGACGAAGCCTTTCTCTCATTTGCCGAGAGACAGTTAGAATAGCCTTCAGCTAAGTCCATGGCTACGACCTAGCAAGGCGCCATTAGCCTTACATAGTTTGATACTTACCGTATAAAGCATGTCTCTACAAGAACGTTGTAAACCAATGAAGATATAAAAGTTAAGTATAGCAGCTACGTACTTTTCTTGCTACCATTCACTACTTATCCTGTTCCAGAATTCACGCCCGTCTGCGTTAGATAGCTTCCATTTCGGCCTCCTCTATCTACAAGGTGTTGGCACATTTGCCAACACATCACCCACATTATTGTGTCTTTGTGCTACAACAGTCACCATGGGGCGAAACGTCTCTACACCATATATGTGCATGCATTCCAAACCACAAAGTTCCTGTCTTCATACGTGAACATCATATACTCGTTTTCTGCTCATCTAAGAAAACCCAGAAGGCAGTACCAGAATCTACGCAGATTTTGAGCAGTCTGTCAGGATCATTTAATATGAATAACGTCAGGATCACTAAACACGATCATCGTCCTGCTGAGAAAGGGAAAATTTGTGACAGGGACTAATTAACCTTAAACGGCAGCATTTCAGAACGGAAGTGAGACGTATTTATCAATTTAATCCACTAATACACTACTGGCCATTAAAATTGCTACACCACAAAGATGACGTGTTACAGACACGAAATTTAACCGACAGGAAGAAGATGCAGTGATATGAAAATGATTAGCTTTACAGAGCATTCACACAAGGGTGGCGCCGGTGGCGACACATGCAACGTGCTGACATGAGGAAAGTTTCCACCCGATTTCTCATACACAAACAGCAGTTGACCGGCGTTGCCTGGTGAAACGTTGTTGTGATGCCTCGTGTAAGGAGGAGAAATGCGTACCATCACGTTTCCGACTTTGATAAAGGTCGAATTGTAGCCTATCGCCACTGCGGTTTATCGTATCGTGACATTCCTGCTCGCGTTGGTAGAGATCCAATGACTGTTAGCAGAATATGAAATCGGTGGGTTCAGGAGGGTAATACGGAACGCCGTGCTGCATCCCAGCGGCCTCGTATCACTAGCAGTCGAGATGACAGGCATCTTATCCGCACGGCTGCAACGGATCGTGCAGCGTCTCGATGCTGAGTCAACAGATGGGGACGTTTGCAAGACAACAACCATCTGCACGAACAGTTCGACGACGTTTGCAGCAGCACGGACATTTCAATTTCCACTGTCTATACTTCTACAAATAAATTTATAAAAGTTTGTCAGCATGACCAGGAAGGATTCAGGATTCACACTCTTAGCAGTGGATGTTCGAAAACGTAACGAAATAATTTTTTTTTACATGTGAAATTTCATCATTTTTTTTTCACTTACTAATGGCAGCATTTGTTGCTATAGGTACACTTTTCGTCATAAGTAAGAGAGATTCTTCGATGAATTTTGCACAGCATGCAAACCATACTTAAAGGTGTATGAAACTCTAGAGTTTTCCAAATCTATTAAAAACTATGGTAAAAATTGAGGTAATTAACTATAAAATTTGCGTTTTTTCTAAACAAGATGTTTAAATACAACGGCTCATTCGTTTCTTCATAAATTTAATAAATACTAGAGTTTCTTACACCTGTAAGTATGGTATGTATGCTGTGGAAAATTCATCGAAGAATCTCTCTAACTTATGAAGAAAAGTGTACCTATAGCAACAAACGCAGCCATTAGTAAGTGTAAAAAATGATGAAATTTCACACGTAAAAAAAATATTTTGTTATGTTTTCGAACTTCCACTGCAATGAGTGTGAATCCTGAATCCTTCCTGGTGGTGCTGACAAAGTCTTATGAATTTATTTGTAAACTGCCTCTCCTGCTGCAAGTCGGCCCGTTTGACGTCCTACCCCCCTTAATTCTATAATGGCATCTCCGGCTTCCTTTTCGTTGAAAATTTTGCCATTTATTCGATTTCTCCACGGACCTGTCTCATTGAGCGGTGTCTTCAGCGCTGTCTCGATCGTCTTTACTCATGGAGCATCGACAATGGCTTTCGTTTTTCCACATACAAAACCGTTTGTATGAATTTCTGGAGGCGCAATTGGTTTCTTCCATTGTCTTTACATCTTGGGCCTGTTGATCTTCCGTTCGTTGAAACTAGGAAATGAATGGGACTCATTCTCAATAGGACACTTTCTTGGTCCTCCCACATGTCTTACCTGGCAGCCCGCTGTATGCAGTCCCTCAATGTCCTTCGTGTCCTCAGTGGTATTTCCTGGGGAGCAGATTGAACCACCCTCCCCCCTTTGGACTGGTCCCTTATCCGCTCAAAATTAGACTATGGCTGTTTTGTTTATGCATCTGCAGTTCCGTCCTTCTTATGTCCTCTGAATACTGCCCACAATCGTCGAGTGGGTTTGGCCATGGTCACCTTTTACACATCTACATCTACATTTATACTCCGCAAGCCACCCAACGGTGTGTGGCGGTGGGCGCTTTACGCGCCACTGTCATTACGTCCCTTTCCCGTTCCAGTCGCGTATGGTTCGCGGGAAGAACGACTGCCGAAAAGCCACCGTGCGAGCTCCAATCTCTCTGATTTCACATTCGTGATCTCCTAGGGAGGTGTAAGTAGGGGGAAGCAATCTATTCGATACCTAATCCAGAAACGCACCCTCTCGAAACCAGGACAGCAAGCTACACCGCGATGCAGAGCGCCTCTCTTGCAGAATCTGCCACTTGAGATTGCTAAACATCTCCGTAGCGCTATCACGCTTACCAAATAACCCTGTGACGAAACGCGACGCTCTTCTTTGGATCTTCTCTACCTCCTCCGTCAACCCGACCTGGTACGGTCGCCACACTGATGAGCAATACTCAAGTATAGGTCGAACGAGTGTTTTGTAAGCCACCTCCTTTGTTGATGGACTACATTTCCTAAGGACTCTCCCAATGAATCTCAACCTGGTACCCGCCTTACCAACAATTAATTTTATATGATCATTCTGTTGTGTCGGTAGCGGGGCCGACACCGTGAAGTTGAGATGGCTGAAAATGCACGCTAGACTAACGCTGTAGCCGATAGGGCACGCAAGGCTAACGCAGACGGGCGTGAAGTCTGGAACATGAGAACTTATAAATGAATAAGAAGAAAAGTATGTAGATGCTTATTACTTATCTTTTTATTAGTCCTTGGAATACATCTCTCTTGAATACTCGTAAGCTATAGGCACTGATACAAATGGCGCCTTGCTAGTTCGTAGCCATTAACTTAGCTGATGGCTATTCTGTCTCTCGGCTAATGAGAGAGAAAGGCTTCGTACATCTGGTCGGTAATTAGGTTCTCGTACAACTGGGGCGAGTGCTCTCTCGTATCACGAGACCTGCCTTGGTGGTGGCGCTAGGTCTGCGATTACACAGTGGCGACACGCGGGTCCGACATGTACTAAATGGACCGCGGCCGATTTAAGCTACCACCTAGCAAGTGTGGTGTCTGGCGGTGACATCACACATTCCACTTCAAATCGTTCTGCACGCATACTCCCAGATATTTTACAGAAGTAACTGCTACCAGTGTTTGTACCGCTATCATATAATCATAAAATAAAGAATCCTTCTTTCTATGTATTCGCAATACAACAAATCTGTCTATATTAAGGGTCAGTTGCTACTCCCTGCACCAAGTGCCTATCCGCTGCAGATCTTCCTGCATTTCGCTGCAATTTTCTAATGCTGCAACTTCTCTGTATACTACAGCATCATCCGCGAAAAGCCGCATGGAACTTCCGACACTATCTACTAGGTCATTTACATACATTGTGAAAAGCAATGGTCCCATAACACTCCGCTGTGGCACGCCAGAGGTTACTTTAACGTCTGTAGACTTCTCTCCATTGAGAACAACATGCTGTGTTCTGTTTGCTAAAAACTCTTCAATCCAGCCACACAGCTGGTCTGATATTCCGTAGGCTCTTACTTTGTTTATCAGGCGACAGTGCGTTCAAATGGTTCAAATGGCTCTGAGCACTATGGGACTTAACTGCTGTGGTCATCAGTCCCCTAGAACTTAGAACTACTTAAACCTAACTAACCGAAGGACATCACACACATCCATGCCCGAGGCAGGATTCGAACCTGCGACCGTAACGGTCGCGCGGTTCCAGACTGTAGCGCCTAGAATCGCTCGGCCACTTCGGCCGGGGCGACTGTGCGGAGCTGTATCGAACGCCTTCCAGAAGTCAAGGAAAATAGAATCTACCTGGGAGCCTGTATCTAATATTTTCTGGGTCTCATGAACAAACAAAGCGAGTTGGGTATCGCACGATCGCTGTTTCCGGAATCCATGTTGATTCCTACAGAGTAGATTCTGGGTTTCGAGAAACGACATGATACGCGAGCGAAAAACATGTTCTAAAAATCTACAACAGATCGACGTCACAGATATACGCCTATAGTTTTGCGCATCTGCTCGACGACCCTTCTTGAAGACTGGGACTACCTGTGCTCTTTTCCAATCATTTGGAACCTTCCGTTCCTCTAGAGACTTGCGGTACACGGCTGTTAGAAGGGGGACAAGTTCTTTCGCGTACTCTGAGTAGAATCGAATTGGTATCCCGTCAGGTCCAGTAGACTTTCCTCTGTTTAGTGATTCCAGTTGCTTCTCTATTCCTTGGACACTTATTTCGATGTCAGCCAATTTTTTCGTTTGTGCGAGGATTTAGGCCCTGCCCAGCCCAGTTGCGAGTCTGTATTCTGAAGCTGCCGAACTACCACTGTCCTACCACCGTAACATTCTCCTCAGCAGATACCTGTGACATTTGTCTGCCATGCGTGGCCGCCCATCCTATGCCTCCTTCTTCGATGACTCCTTTGATCACCAGAATGGGTGAAGACTCTATAATAGTAAGCGGTGTGTGCAGTTTGAGTGATAAGGGACCTCTGATAGGTCCAGATACGTCTCTGGCAGGTGACGCGCACATAAGGATCCTGCCTGATCACCTGCATCCATTCATGTCCATTGTCCATTCTGACGGACTTCGCCAATTCTAGCAGGACAATGCGACAATCCACACGTCCAGAATTGCTACAGAGTGGCTCCAGGAACACTCTTCTGACTTCAAATACTTCCGCTGGCCACCAAACTCTCCAGACATGAACATTACTAAACGTTTCTGTGATGTCTTGCAACGTGCTGTTCAGAAGAGATCTCCACCCCCTCGTACTCTTACGGATTTATGGACAGCCCTGCAGGATTCCTGATGTCAGTTTCCTCTAGCACTACTTCAGACATTAGTAGAGTCTATGCCACGTCGTGTTGCGGCACTTCTGTATTCTCGCGGGGGCCTGCACGATATTAGGCATGTGTACCAGATTCTTTCGCTCTTCAGTGTATTAGATGAGTAAGGCTGTGAGGATGTTTTTCTCGGCGGAATTGCCCCGAACACTACAGCCTATTTACGATCCTATTATGATCGGTGTACAGTTCCTTTAATTATACGGCGATAATTGTCCACATACCGTCTTGCAGTAAACAACAGCAATCACGACGTGACGCAATTTTCAACAAAACAGGGGTCTCTTCGACGTCCCGTGTCGTTTCTTAGCAACAGTTTTATTCGAGTCGAATGGCGAGCAACGTGGAGTGGTCCTGTCCACATTCAGCAGAACCTGAAGAAATCGTGAAATAGGGGCACTCGCAACGGTGGTGGTCTCTGGTAAGTCATTAACCAGCATGTGATTTCCGCCTATCACTGGCGGCCATAACACGGGCGTTAAACCGACTGCACCTTTTTGCGGATGCATAACATTAATTCTCACATCACGTATGTTGAATGGGTATGAAGCTCATCAACACAGCTGTTATATTCGACGTAATTTAATTTTGCAAATCGGTCATCCAGTCTGTTTATCACGGTTTGTTTAAAGCATCTTGTGTTGGAGAACCATTAACTTCACAAATTTTGTAATTAGAGTAAGATCGGAATACTACAAATTATACACGGTCCTGCAAAGATGCACATGCCAATTGATTAATGTATTCACTCGTGTAGATAACATTCGACAGGTGTAGTACATCGTCGTGCTGCCGTGAAACACACGTTTTCCCTGGTCCTGTCGTATGACATAATATGTTTTATAAGACTTTCTAACGCATTTTAGATGAATTTCAGCCATTAAGTTCTATTTTTAGTCAAATCTAGTGTCCGATTCCCGATCGAAGGACGCCATGAGTTTACGATGCGAAGGATGGAAGTGGCTGTTATTAAATTTTATCTGTGGTTGTGTCGTAACTGACGTAAACGATGCTGTTTATTACAAAAATATATCGCGATTCCTCAGGTTGTTGTTAGGCGGGAACCTAAGTTCAACGGTTAAGTTGCTGCTCGTGAATCAAGTAGCAATCGTATTTATAATTTTATTTCTCGCAAATATATAGGACTACTTTTTTCCGAATATGGCACCATTTCCGAAGGCAGGGTTGGTCAGATACTTACAGAGGTCAGCTGAAATTTCTGCGTGTGACACTGTCTGCTATTACCGGTACATATAATCTTGCTTCTCACAAATATATGGCTGTTTTTTTCCGAATGTGCCACGATTGCCGAAAGTGATATTAGGCAGCAATTAAGAGGACAGTTATATAGGTCAGTTCTAGTTCTTCATACCACGCTTCGTTATTATTCGTGATTTTTCATTGTCTGTTGCTATTTCTTTTAGGATTATTTATTTACTTTTTGTCTCTCTATACCGTAGGTCAAGTCTAGTTGTCGATTCCAACGTTAGTTATCTTTCTCGTTCTACCAGAAGAATAGCGAGTGATATGAAAAAGTTAAATCTTTGACGAAATAATTAACAGCCAATAAAAGTCATGAAATAAAACGGAACACGGAATCAACAATTAGAGTGATACCAAGAATCACAGCACACACCTACAGCAACAAGAGCAGTCTAGAAAGTAACACCGTAACAGATATCATATAACGAACCACTGCATAATCCTACAGTGCATTCTATTAGAATTTTCATGTGTGGTACCGCTCAAAATGTCGACTTCACGTTCCTTTATTACGCCATTTTCATTAGGCGTGGGCCCCTAATCCCTTTAGGATTTACCTATATGGTACAGCTTCCTGTACTGCTACAAAAAAGCGTAATTGAATCGACAATTAGAACTGACCTATACAGCTCACTTCTGGTTATCGATCCCAAGATTTGTTATTTTTTCGTTATTTGTGCAGTGTTTTCTCTTTTAGAAATTCTGTATTGCTTACTCCTTTTTTCCCGCTTATGTCCTGCCTACGTTTCCCAGGAGTTACCGTTTATTTCATTTAGCGGTTGTTATGTTACATTTTAGTTTGTGCCCTTTCAAAACCCACATCCCCTAAGATTCAATACTTGTTATTAAGAACTGCCGCTATTCAATATTACGAGTTTACTATGCGTGATGCTACAGTGAACTTTAAAGGTAGTCTCTGGTTCTTTCACTTACCGGAGTAAAATATGACAACAATTCAGGCACTGAGAACCAGAAGGGCCCAAAGCACCTATGCAAAGTTTAGGGAAAAACAGATATTTGTGAAAATCAAATTTGTAGGGAAACCACCAGTCTCATAGCTGTGACTTTTTTAACATCCCATATTTCCTATTAATATAGTTTAATATTTATCATTCTTATTATTACACACCTCACAGGCCTTTATCTGACCACGCGAGGCATGTATGTCTATTTGCTCCTCCTGTTCTTCCAGTACTTTTTCATTCGTTGGCTAAAGGCTCTCTTCCTTTCTTCGGTACACTTTGATCTTTCGGTTTTAGGTGCTGTCTTCTCTGACATTACTTCCGAATTGTGTATTTTGTGTCTACAGACGCTTTTGTCTGTGATGTCCGCTGAATTAAACTGTGCTTCTTCCAGATCAGTTTTGACTTGTGCCATCCAAGGTGTAGTGGTTTTGAGCCTCTGTTTGTATCTGAGTTTTCTGTTGGTGCGTCTGGTCTGTGAGAGCCTGACGGCGTGGCCAACTTCTCTGTGGTGTCTCCTGTATCCATTGTCTGTGAGTTTTGGTCCAATAATTTTCCTGATAATTTTTGTTTCCTCTGTGAGTATCTTCTCTAGGTCACCCTTGGTGTGTAGCGTCAGTGTCTCGCAGGCGTATAACACCTCAGGTTTGATTACAGTATTGTAGAGACGAATTTTGACGGAAGTGGACAGACATTTTTAGTTGTAGATGCCCGCATTTTGTGTAAGGCTCTCTTAATCTTCAGTAACCTGGTGTTCTGCGTGACTTTCTCCCTTCCTGTCGACCCCAGCACATCCCCTACATGATTAAAATGAGTTACTCTGTTGATCTTGCTGTATTTTGTGTTTACTCTTTGAGTACTTGTGTTATTATTATTAATCTAAGGTTAAAGGCAATGGCGTCTCTTAACTGTAATGTAGTTTGTAACTAATGTAAAACTAGAATCAGAACATAAGTACAGACACTTAATGCACATAGTTGTGACCTGCCCCAAGACTTCGGATCCCTGTTATCATCATTTTCATTAAGCACATTCTTTGGCTTGAGGTTCAGATAAAACTGTCTGTTAAATTTAGGCATGAAATCTAGTAGCTTTCTTGAGTATATGTGTTTCAAGTTTGATATAGTAATTTCTTGAATGTTTGTGTTTCAAGATAGTTATTTGCCTTATATCTACGTATGGGGGCACTAGATTTTGCAAGGCATCTACAAACTGTGGATAAATAGCAAATTGTCGTCTCCCTCACTGTGACTTGAAGAAAATGGTGGCCTCATACGATTCCAAGGAACAAAATGAGATTAAAAAAAAAGTAGACACGGTGTTAGACAATCAAGCAGGTGGCCCGCGTTCAACCCCCCGACTGGCCACAAACGTTTTCTGCTTTAGATGTTCGCTGTGTCCAAATTTGTGTTTGTATCGTGGTGCAATGTCCGTTTGCAACAGTGCTGTGTAAGGAACGGACCTATAATGACATTTGATCCTGCACAACTACTCTTTCCCGGGTTCGATTCCTGGCGGGGTCAGGGATTTTCTCTGCCTCGTGATGACTGGGTGTTGTGTGATGTCCTTAGGTTAGTTAGGTTTAAGTAGTTCTAAGTTCTAGGGGACTGATGACCATAGATGTTGAGTCCCATAGTGCTATTAAAAAAAAAAAACTACTACTACTCTATTATCAGCCGAAAGAAATTGACTTTCGAATGGGAACCGCAAGTGTTTGACAACAAGGAGACAAGTCCACCGAACCCTTCAGCAGAAAACAAGTCTGGTGTGTCGTACACGGCATGAGAGACAGTACGGGTGTCATATGATAGGAATCTCTTACCAACGCACCTAATTTGAACGCCTGTAAGTGAGTGAGATCTGTCTCCCTGCCCAATTTAGGTTACGTTACTTTAATCAACAGTTCATGGATACCTGTTGAGAATTTCATCATTGCAAAATTTCTTAAAAGTAAATTGTTACGACGAACATCATTTTGGTAGTTAATTCGGTAACATTCTTAAAGACTCTAATAGTCTCAACGTCCATTTTACAAACTAGAGTGCTGAAACCAAGGAACGTGATTTTGTGGTGGCGCTTCTCTCCAGGAGCTTCCAGATGTTATGAAGAAATGGGCGTCATTGTAGCCGGACAGCATTACTGCAGCAATGAAAGTTTGTGCCTCGGGCCATCATGGAAGTGAATATCAGAGAAACCGGCGAGACAGCTTTTCGCAAATGTTCTTATACACCCAGGGCCGGCGCAAGCCCAAGTGCCGCCCCGTGCGAGCTGCTAAATTGTCCCCACCCCCCACTCCAATTTTTTTTTAAACGTTTGTGGAATTTTATTTAAACTAATCTGTAGGAAATGTCAGTAATCAATCGCGATTTTTCTTACTTAACGCAATGAAAGTGCTTATGACCAATCTTGACTCCCTCGGCCAACTACCGAAACGAATTCTGTAGTTTTCGTTGTAGAGAACGCAACAACACCTATTGCCTGGAAAGGCGAATTGGTGACGCGGCAGTGCCAGGAACTAGGTCACGTGACGAGGTACAGCGAGGCTACAGTTAAACTAGCGCCCAAGAAGAAGAAGCAAGAAGCTCACAATAGCTATGTGACCGATGATATGGATAAATATATTATCTGACAGCAATTTCTATGGCGTTACGAACAATAGAAAGAAATACGAAATTTGCGAAAACTGCACATCTTTTGTCAAACAGAAATGAGCTTCAAAGATAGTAAGGAAACACTTAGAACCAATGTTCTGTCTATGGATTTTAGTTTTAGAAGGTGTCAAAATTAACGTTTTGTTTTGTGCGGACGAGAGGACATTGTTGCTAAAAGACCATACTTCCTAGGTTTTCATCAGAATCAAACTGACCAGTAATTTACTAAGATGAAACATGGATTCACACGTTTGCAAAGTGATAGTGTGCGAGTAGTATTTTCCATAATGCGGGAACAATAAAACACTCGGAAACTGCCACTGAAGGGCTCAGCAAAATTGCTTCAGGCTTAACATGTAACCGCAGTATCGAACATTGCATTCGAATTTCCAAATTAGATTTCGTCTTCTGCCAAATTAGTTGTGAGTAAACGCACGGCGCGTAACAGGCTGGCAGCACTCCACTCATAAGAATACTAACGTCTACGCCAGACTGCTTCCCCCTCTCTGTTCCTCCGGCGTAAACACACGACGGTGCTGCCACAGTGGCGAGGAAGAAATTAGTCCTCCTCCCTCCCCTTGTTCAACAGGGGCGGTCGGCAGGTAGTCGAGGCGCCATGCCACAGTTCCCGAAGCCGCACCCTCCTAGGTTTGCTTTTGAACCCCCTCTTGGGCATGAATGTTGAGTCTGTCCAGTAAAAAAGAAAAAGGGGGAGGGGGGAGCGGCAGATTTGCCGCCCCTCGGAAAGTGCCGCCCCATGCGGCCGCACGTTTCGCACGTGCCTTGCGCCGGCCCTGTATACAGGGTGTTACAAAAAGGTACGGCCAAACTTTCAGGAAACATTCCTCACACACAAATAAAGAAAAGATGTTACGTGGACATGTCTCCGGAAACGCTTAATTTCCATGTTAGAGCTCATTTTAGTTTCGTCAGTATCTACTGTACTTCCTCGATTCACCGCCAGTTGGCACAATTGAAGGAAGATAATGTTGACTTCGGTGCTTGTGTTGACATCCGAATCATTGCTCTATAGTACCAGCCTCAAGCACATCAGTACGTAGCATCAACAGGTTAGTGTTCATCACGAACTTGGTTTTGCAGTCAGTGCAATGTTTACAAATGCGGAGTTGGCAGATGCCCATTTGATGTATGGATTAGCACGGGGCAACAGCCGTGGCGCGGTACGTTTGTATCGAGACAGATTTCCAGAACGAAGGTGTCCCGACAGGAAGACATTCGTAGCAATTGATCGGTGTCTTAGGGAGCACGGAACATTCTAGCCCATTACTCGCGACTGGAGAATACCCAGAACGATGAGGACACATGCAACGGACGAGGCAATTCTTCGTGCAGTTGACGATAACCGTATTGTCAGCGTCAGAGAAGTTGCTGCTGTACAAGGTAATGTTGACCACGTCACTGTACGGAGAGTGCTACGGGAGAACCAGTTGTTTACATACCATGTACAGCGTGTGCACGCACTATCAGCAGCTGATTGGCCTCCACTGGTACACTTCTGTGAATGGTTCATCTGACAATGTGTCAATCCACATTTCAGTGCAAAAGTTCTCTTTTCGGATGAGGCTTCATTCCAACGTGATCAAATTGTAAATTCTCACAATCAACATGTGTGGGCTGACGAGAACCCGTACGCAATTGTGCAATCACACCATCGACACAGATTTTCTGTGAACGTTTGGGCAGGAATTGTTGGTGATGTCTCGATTGGGCCCCTTCTTCTTCCACCTACGCTCAATGGAGCATGTCATCATGATTTCATACGGCATACTCTACCTGTGCTGCTGGAACATGTGCCTTTACAAGTACGACACGTGGTTCATGCACGATGGAGCTCCTGCACATTTCAGTCGAAGTGTTCGTACGCTTCTCAACAACAGATTCGGTGATCGATGGATTGGTAGAGGCGGACCAATTCCGTGGCCTCCACGCTCTCCTGACCTCAACCCTCTTGACTTTCATTTATGGGGACATTTGAAAGCTCTTGCCGACGCAACCCCTGTACCAAATGTAGAGACTCTTCGTGCTCGTATTGTGGACGGCTGTGATACAATACGCCATTCTCCAGGACTCCATCAGTGCATCAGGGATTCCATGGGACGGAAGGTGGATGCATGTATCCTCGCTAACGGAGGACATTTTGAACATTTCCTGTAACAAGGTGTTTGAAGTCATGCTGGTACGTTCTGTAGGTGTGTGTTTCCATTCCATGATTAATGTGATTTGGAGAGAAGTAATAAAATGAGCTCTATCATGGAAAGTAAGGATTTCCGGACACAGGTCCAAATAACATATTTTCTTTCTTTGTGTGTGAGGAATGTTTCCTGAAAGTTTGGCCGTACATTTTTGTAACACCCTGTATACCAGTGTAGTGCAGATGGACAGCATGGACAAAGCTGGTTCATTGTAAGATTAACAGATGTCAGGAGAATGCATACATGCCACAATCTCAAAATGAATGGCGGTTATGGTTCTCAGCGCTTCAGTTTGTTTCACACATGTATGTTTCATTTTTCTGTTGTTACCTTCTTTTCCGTTATCTCAGTTCTTTCACAATATAATTCGTGCCAATGTAACTAATTCGGTGAGATGTGGTGGGATTCTATCACATGTATATGATTGTCTTTTTCTCTGTGATAGATTCGTTTGTTTATGAATAAGCCTCATTGACTTCTGATATCGCCTCTACCAAGGGAAACTCCCCATCGCAATCCCTCAGATCTAGTGGTAAGATGGCCCCGTGCATAGCCCGTCAAAAACTGAACACAGATGAAGCTTGAAAACAGGAAAAAGGTGTACTGAACTGTGAAAAAAGGCAAAATGATAACAGTGACCTGTTCAAGTTTAACAAGTGTGATACTGAGCACATACAAACAGCTGGGGTGTTGAAATAAAATGGTTACAGTGTTGGACCACAAAGCGGACGAATCGGGTTCGAAACTCTCTCATAGTATTTATTTTTATTTTCTTCGCAACATTATTAACTGTCCGTTCAGTCACTGAAATGTTCGTTCTCTTTCTATAGACTTGGCAGTTGTCGTACTACACATTGGTTATAGAATATGTGTCATGTGGTAAGAATATGTTAACATTTCAAGTAAACGTGATGAAAAGTGAGAACGGGCGAGACATCTCACAAAAATGAAAACAACAAATAAACGGGTGTGAACTATGTTACAACGAACGATTTGTTCCAAACGGAACACAACTTCAAAAACATATCTTTTGACAGGGTACAGAGAAACTATGTGAGAAGCGAGCTGTTGCATTCATTTGTTGCAGCTTATTTGACAAACTATTATGTTTTCATCATTTCCTTAGGAGTGGTCACGTTCACATTCATACCAACCCCTAAATTGGGCAAGGAGGGATATCTCACTAACTTACCAAGCGTACGAATTAGGTGCGTTAGTAAGAGATTCAAATGACACACATGCTGTCAGTAATGCTGTGTCTGACACACTAGACATGTTTTCCGGTTGGGATTCGGTTGACTTATCTCCTTGTCATCAAATGTTTCCGGTTCCCATTTGAAAGCCACTTCCTGTCGGCTGCTAATAAAGTAGTTACACAGAATCAACTGTCATTCTAGGACCCTTCCTTACACCTCACTGTTGCAAATGGACATTGTGCCATGATACAGACCCAAATTTCAATAAGGCGAACAGCTTAAAAAAAAAGTTTGTGGCCGGTGAGGAGGGGGGGGGGGGGGGGGAGGGGGGGGGGGTTGAACACGGTTCACTGCTTGATTGTCTAACATCATGTCCACCTTCTTTTTATCTCATTTTGTTCGTTATTATTTGTTGCAATTGTTCGGGGCATATGTCCCATGACACCCTTGTTGATCCATTTACTCAGTTATTTTTATTACCCAGGGCAGCTAACCCTCTAACCAAACACGCTGAGCTATCGTGCCGACTTAACCACGACACGATTGCTCGTCCACGCTCCTTTGTGTTGCACTTGTTAAGGTTGGACCATTTGTTGTGTCTGGCCACTCGTCTGATGTAGGATGCCCAGGACGCTGTTTTCTCGGATCGCTAGACAACAATTCAAGCAAATCGTATTAATGGAGTTATAATACAGTAAGCTCAAATGACAAAAGGGTGTCCACAATAAGACTCCAACATTTGAACTCATAAAATCTGACAGGAAACACAATTTATTGACGAACAAATACAGGGAAATCATACAGTAGGTAATCAAGTTATCATACACAGGTGGACGGTTCAGTACACTGAAACGTGGGCGCCACTGGTAGCGCGAAGAATATCAAGTCTATAATCGATTTCGCCGGCCGCAGTGGCCGTGCGGTTCTAGGCGCTTCAGCTTGGAACCGCGTGTCCGCTACGGTCGCAGGTTCGAATCCTGCCACGGGCATGGATGTGTGTGATGTCCTTAGGTTAGTTACGTTTAAGTAGTTCTAAGTTCTAGGCGACTGATGACCTCAGAAGTTAAGCCGCATAGTGCTCAGAGCCATTTGAACCATTTTGATCCCAGGCTTACCACCACCTTGCCCTTTCGCAACACTCCCAGTAGCCAAAATCTGATCACACCACTTCTTTATAGTCTTGAACGACGGGGGCGCTTTGTTGTAAACTCGACGAAAGTTTCTTTGCACTTGGGTCGCCGATTTTGTCTCTGCATACCACCAGACGACTTCTGCACGCTCCTTCATATCCTCCATTTTGCTACAACAGTTGATTGCAGCTCCACTAGACGTGTCAAATTTGCACACCACAAACTTGTTGAGTTGTTCTGTCTGCCCCTTCAGGGTTCACAGGCCCACCATCTGCAATGAGAAAGATATAGGATATTAATATGTTGGAATCTCATTGTGGACTCGCTGTACTTAACTTTGCGTATTCACAAAGGCGTGTCGAAAGCAAATGGCGTCATGCGGATGGTATATACAGGGTGTCACAAAAAGGTACAGCCAAACTTTCAGGAAACATTCCTCACACATAAAGAAAGAAAATATGTTATGTGGAGATGTTTCCGGAAACGCTTACTTTCCATGTTAGAGCTCATTTTATTACTTCTCTTCAAATCACATTAATCATGGAATGGAAACACACACCTACAGAACATGTGACTCGTTTTTGTGGGGCTATATTAAAGGCAAGGTGTACAGCAATAACTCCAAAACCACAGCCATTCAGCAGGTCATCGACAGCATCGATGTTCTGACACTTCAGCGGGTCATGCAGAATTTTCGCTATTCGTCTGCGCCACACCATCGCCAATCATGGCAGGCATATCGAACATGCCGTAGCGTAAATCATTTTACATGTTGAATAAAGTTTGTACACGCCGTAGTTTGCAACTAATTTACGTTATTATTATGTTGTTATTGTCGTTGTGGTCTTCAGTCCTGAGACTGGTTTAATGCAGCTCTTCATGCTACTCTATCCTGTGCAAGCTTCTTCATCTCCCAGTACTTACTGCAACCTACATCCTTCTGAATCTGCTCGGTGTATTCATCTCTTGGTCTCCCTCTACGATTTTTACCCTCCATGCTGCCCTCCAATACTAAATTTGTGATCCCTTGATGCTTCAGAATGTGTCCTACCAACCGATCCCTTCTTCTAGTCAAGTTGTGCCCAATCCTATTCAATACCTCCTCATTAGTGATATGATCTACCAATCTAATCTTCAGCAATCTTCTGTAGCACCACATTTCGAAATCTTCTATTCTCTTCTTGTCCAAACTAGTTATCGTCCTTGTTTCACTTCCATATATGGCTACACTCCATACAAATACTTTCAGAAACGACTTCCTGACACTTAAATCTATACTAGATGTTAACAAATTTCTCTTCTTCAGAAATGCTTTCCATGCGATTGCCAGTCTACATTTTATATCCTCTCTACATCAACCAGGCTCAGTTATTTTGCTCGCCAAATAGCAAAACTCCTTTACTACCGTAAGTGTCTCATTTCCTAATCTAATTCCCTCAGCATCACCCGACTTAATTCGACTACATTCCATAATCCTCGTTTTGCTTTTGTTGATGATCATCTGATATCCTCCTTTCGAGAGACTGTCCATTCCGTTCAACTTCTCTTCCAAGTCCTTTGCCGTCTCTGACAGAATTACAATGTCATCGGCGATACTCAAAGTTTTTATTTCTTCTCCATGGATTTTAATACCTACTCCAAATTTTTCTTTTGTTTCCTTTACTGCTTGCTCAATATACAGAAAGTAGACAAATCCACGCCACGTCATGTTGGGACACACCTGCATGCTCGCATGTGCTCTACACAATGTTAGGTAGGTGTCCAACATTCTGAGCACCTTCAGTGTATAATATAGAGTACGCCTGTATTGATGACCTCGTCTGAAGCATCTGGCAACCAAACTATAATCATACATTAACCAAAAAATGTTACGAGAAGTGGAGAAACCAATTTGAAAGAAGCCTGCCGGAGAGTATTATGTTGTCAGTAAGGAAGCAGTAACGAAATTGTGGCTCAAAAAAAATCCATGACTAACATTGTTGACTAATCATTAGGTGTCACGTGAATAATATTGAATATACTCAACAGTTATAGTTCTTAAAAGGTAGCTACATCAACTTAATATAAGTAAGAAGTATTTGATATCTAAATTGTAGTAAATTTTTATTTCCCCACAGCAGAGTGTTCTCGATACAAAGCTGCAATGTTTCTTAGCCCATCGACTGCGATTTTGGAGGAAATAACACACCTCCAGCAGCTTGATGTTCACAACAGAATGAAATCGGACATGCCTTCTTTCTATTGGTATCTACTAAGGCTATACAGTTTTAAAAAGTGCGTTCCTTCAAATTCATATAAGAACGTAGTATTTTATTTCCAAAATGCAGTAAATCTTTGTTTCCTCAAAGCAGGGTGTTCGCGTTGTAAGGCTGCAATTTTTATTTGCCCATTAACTGGGCTTTAGGTGGAAATGACACACCACCAGCAGCATGTTGTCCACGAGAGAGGGTGGGGGGGGGGGGGGGGCGGGCGGAAGAGGACAAGCTGTTCTTCTATTGGTATGTACTCATGCTTTATAGTGTTTTAAGGAATGTTCGTTCAAGTTCATAAAAGAACGTAGCATTTTATTTCCAAAGTGTAGTAAATCTTTGTTTTCTCACAGCAGGGTGATCGCACTACAAGGATGCAATATGTATTTTCCCATCAAGGGGGCTTTTGGTGGAAATGACACACCACCAGCAGCATATTGTCCACGAGAGGAAGGATGGGAGGGGGTGGGACGAAAGGAAGAGGGCAAGTTGTTGTTCTATTGGTATGTACTCAGGCTTTATAGCATTTTAAAGAATGTTCGTTCAAGTTCATATAAGAACGTAGCATTTTATTTCCAAAGTGTAGTAAATCTTTGTTTTCTCACAGCAGGGTGATCGCACTACACGGCTGCAATTTTTATTTGCCTATCATGTGGGCTTTTGGTGGAAATGACACACCACAAGAAGCATGTTATCCACGAGAGTGAGTGGGGGGAGGGGGGGCGAGTGGAAGAGGACAAGTTGTTCTTCTATTGGTATGTACTCAGGCTTTATAGTGTTTTAAAGAATGTTCGTTCAAGTTCATATAAGAACGCAGCATTTTATTTCCAAAGTGTAGTAAATCTTTGTTTTCTCACAGCAGGGTGATCGCACTACAAGGCTGCAATTTTTATTTGCCTATCATGTGGGCTTTTGGTGGAATTGACACACCACCAGCAGCATGTTGTCCACGAGAGTGGGTGGGAGGGGAGGGGGGTGAGGGGGGGCGAGCGGAAGAGGACAAGTTGTACTTCCATTGGTATGTGCTCAGGTTTTATTGTGTTTTAAAGAATGTTCATTCAAGTTAATAAAAGAACGTAGCATTTTATTTCCAAAGTGTAGTAAATCTTTGTTTTCTCACAGCAGGGTGATCGCACTACTAGGCTGGAATTTTTATATGCCCATGAAGTGGGCTTTTGGTGGAATAGACACAGCACCAGCAGCATGTTGTCCATGAGAGAGAAGGGGGGGGGGGGTGGCGGGGGGCGAGGGGAAGAGGACAAGTTGTTCTTCTATTGGCATGTACTCAGGCTTTATAGTGTTTTAAAGAATGTTCGTTCAAGTTAATAAAAGAACGTAGCATTTTATTTCCAAAGTGTAGTAAATCTTTGTTTTCTCACAGCAGGGTGATCGCACTACAATGCTGCAATTTTTATTTGCCCATCAAGTGGGCTTTTGGTGGAAATGACACAACACCAGCAGCATGTTGTCAACGAGAGAGGGTGGGTGGGGGGGGGGGGGGGGGGGAGGGGGCGGGGGTTAGCAGATGAGGACAAGTTGTTCTTCTATTGGTATGTACTCAGGCTCTATAGTGTTTTAAAGAATGTTCGTTCAAGTTCATATAAAAATGTAGCATTTTATTTCCAAACTGTAGTAAATCTTTGTTTTCTCACAGCAGGGTGATGGCACTACAAGGCTGCAATTTTTATTTGCCCATTAAGTGGGCTTTTGGTGGAAATGACACACCACCAGCAGCATATTGTCCACGAGAGCAAGGTTGGGAGGGGGTGGGGCGAAAGGAAGAGGGCAAGTTGTTGTTCTATTGGTATGTACCCAGGCTTTATGGTGTTTTAAAGAATGTTCGTTCAAGTTCATATAAGAACATAGCATTTTATTTCCAAAGTGTTGTAGATCTTTGTTGTCTAACAGCAGAGTGATCACACTACAAGGCTGCAGTTTTTATTTGCCCATCGAGTGGGCTTTTCGTGGAAATGACACACCTCCAGCAGCATGTTGTCCACGAAAGAGGGTGGGGGGGGAGGGGGAGGGGGGGGGGGGGTGAGCGGATGAGGACAAGTTGTTCTTCTATTGGTATGTACTCAGGCTTTATAGAGTTTTAAAGAATGTTCGTTCAAGTTCATATAAGAACATAGCATTTTATTTCCAAAGTGTAGTAAATCTTTGTTTTCTCACAGCAGGGTGATAGCACTACAAGGCTGCAATCTTTATTTGCCCATCAAGTGGGCTTTTGGTGGAATTGACACACCACCAGCAGCTTGTTGTCCACGAGAGGGGGTGGGGAGGGGGGGGGGGGGGGGGCGGGCGAGCGGAAGAGGACAAGTTGTTCTTCCATTGGTATGTGCTCAGGCTTTATTGTGTTTTATAGAATGTTCGTTCAAGTTCATATAAGAACGTAGCATTTCATTTCCAAAGTGTAGTAAATCTTTGTTTTCTCACAGCAGGGTGATCGCACTACAAGGCTGCAATTTTTATTTACCCATCAAGTGGGCTTTTGGTGGAAATGACACAACACCAGCAGCATATTGTCCACGAGAGGAAGGATGGGAGGGGGTGGGGCGAAAGGAAGAGGGCAAGTTGTTGTTCTATTGGTATGTACTCAGGCTTTATAGCATTTTAAAGAATGTTCGTTCAAGTTCATATAAGAACGTAGCATTTTATTTCCAAAGTGTAGTAAATCTTTGTTTTCTCACAGCAGGGTGATCGCACTACAAGGCTGCAATTTTTATTTGCCCTTCAAGTGGGCTTTTGGTGGAAATGACACACCACCAGCAGCATATTGTCCACGAGAGGAAGGATGGGAGGGGGTGGGGCGAAAGGAAGAGGGCAAGTTGTTGTTCTATTGGTATGTACTCAGGTTTTATAGCGTTTTAAAGAATGTGCGTTCAAGTTCATATAAGAACGTAGCATTTTATTTCCAAAGTGTAGTAAATCTTTGTTTTCTCACAGCAGGGTGATCGCACTACAAGGGTGCAATCTTTATTTGCCCATCAAGTGGGCTTTTGGTGGAAATGACACACCACCAGAAGCATGTAATCCACTAGAGTGAGTGGGGGGGAGGGGGGGCGAGTGGAAGAGGACAAGTTGTTCTTCTATTGGTATGTACTCAGGCTTTATAGTGTTTTAAAGAATGTTCGTTCAAGTTCATATAAGAACGCAGCATTTTATTTCCAAAGTGTAGTAAATCTTTGTTTTCTCACAGCAGGGTGATCGCACTACAAGGCTGCAATTTATATTTGCCTATCATGTGGACTTTTGGTGGAATAGACACAGCACCAGCAGCATGTTGTCCTTGAGTGAGGGGGGGGGGTGGTGGGGGGCGAGGGGAAGAGGACAAGTTGTTCTTCTATTGGCATGTACTCAGGCGTTATAGCGTTTTAAAGAATGTTCGTTCAAGTTAATAAAAGAACGTAGCATTTTATTTCCAAAGTGTAGTAAATCTTTGTTTTCTCACAGCAGGGTGATCGCACTACAATGCTGCAATTTTTATTTGCCTATCAAGTGGGCTTTTGGTGGAAATGACACAACACCAGCAGCATGTTGTCAACGAGAGAGGGTGGGTGGGGGGGGGGGGGGCGAGGTGGCGGGGGTTAGCAGGTGAGGACAAGTTGTTCTTCTATTGGTATGTACTCAGGCTCTATAGTGTTTTAAAGAATGTTCGTTCAAGTTCATATGAAAATGTAGCATTTTGTTTCCAAACTGTAGTAAATCTTTGTTTTCTCACAGCAGGGTGATCGCACTACAAGGCTGCAATTTTTATTTGCCCATCAAGTGGGCTTTTGGTGGAAATGACACACCACCAGCAGCATATTGTCCCTGAGAGGAAGGTTGGGAGGGGGTGGGGCGAAAGGAAGAGGGCAAGTTGTTGTTCTGTTGGTATGTACTCAGGCTTTATGGTGTTTTAAAGAATATTCGTTCAAGTTCATATAAGAACATAGCATTTTATTTCCAAAGTGTTGTAGATCTTTGTTGTCTCACAGCAGAGTGATCACACTACAAGGCTGCAGTTTTTATTTGCCCATTGAGTGGGCTTTTCGTGGAAATGACACAACACCAGCAGCATGTTGTCAACGAGAGATGGTGGGTGGGGAGGGGGGGAGGGGACGGGGGTTAGCAGATGAGGACAAGTTGTTCTTCTATTGGTATGTGCTCAGGGTTTATTGTGCTTTAAAGAATGTTCGTTCCAGTTCATATAAGAACGTAGCATTTCATTTCCAAAGTGTAGTAAATCTTTGTTTTCTCACAGCAGGGTGATCGCACTACAACGCTGCAATTTTTATTTGCCCATCAAGTGGGCTTTTGGTGGAAATGACACACCACCAGCAGCATATTGTCCACGAGAGGAAGGTTGGGAGCGGGTGGGGCGAAAGGAAGAGGGCAAGTTGTTGTTCTATTGGTATGTACTCAGGCTTTATGGTGTTTTAAAGAATGTTCGTTGAAGTTCATATAAGAACATAGCATTTTATTTTCAAAGTGTTGTAGATCTTTGTTGTCTCACAGCAGAGTGATCACACTACAAGGCTGCAGTTTTTATTTGCCCATCGAGTGGGCTTTTCATGGAAATGACACACCACCTGCAGCATGTTGTCCACGAGAGATGGGGGGGGGGGGGGGGGCGGCCGAGCGGAAGAGGCAAGTTATTGTTCTATTAGTATGTACTCAGGCTTTATAGTTTTTAAAGAATGTTTGTTCAATTCATATAAGAGCGTAGCATTTTATTTCCAAAGTGTAGTATATCTTTGTTTTCTCACAGCCGGGTGATCGCACTACAAGGCTGCATTTCTTACTTGCCCATCAAGTGGGCTTTTGGTGGAAATGACACACCACCAGCAGCATGTTGTCCACGAGAGGGGTAATGGGTTGGGTGGGGGGCAAACTGAGAGGACAAGTTATTCTTCTATTGGTATGTACACAGGCTTTATGGTGTTTTATAGAATGTTCGTTCAAGTTCATATAATAACATAGCATTTTATTTCCAAAGTGTTGTAGATCTTTGTAGTCTCACAGCAGAGTGATCACACTACAAGGCTGCAGTTTTTATTTGCCCATCGAGTGGGCTTTTCGTGGAAATGACACACCACCAGCAGCATGTTGTCCACGAGAGAGGGTGGGTGTGGGAGGGGGGGGGGGGGAGGGAGCGGGGGGAGCTGATGAGGACAAGTTGTTCTTCTATTGGTATGTACTCAGGCTTTATAGTGTTTTAAAGAAAGTTCGTACAAGTTCATATAAGAACGCAGCATTCTATTTTGAAAGTGTAGTAAATCTTTGTTTTCTCACAGCAGGGTGATAGCACTACATGGCTGCAATTTTTATTTGCCCATCAAGTGGGCTTTTGGTGGAATTGACACACCACCAGCAGCATGTTGTCCACGAGAGAGGGAGGGTTGGGGGGGGGGGGGGGGGGGGGCGAGCGGAAGAGGACGAGATGTTCTTCTATTGGTATGTAATCAGGTTTTATAGCGTTTTAAAGAATGTTCGTTCAAGTTCATATAGGAATGTAGCATTTTAATTCCAAAGTGTAGTAAATCTTTGTTTTCTCACAGCTGGGTGATCGCACTACAAGGCTGCAATTTTTATTTACCCATCAGGTTGGATTTTGGTGGAAATGACACAACACCAGCAGCATGTTGTCAATGAGAGAGGGTGGGTGGGGGTGGGGGGGGGGAGGGGGCGGAGGTTAGCAGATGAGGACAAGTTGTTCTTCTAATGGTATGTTCTCAGGCTCTATAGTGTTTTAAAGAATATTCGTTCAAGTTCATATAAGAACGTAGCATTTTATTTCCAAAGTGTAGTAAATCTTTGTTTTCTCACAGCAGGGTGATCGCACTACAAGGCTGGAATTTTTATTTGCCCATCAAGTGGGCTTTTGGTGGAAATGACACACCACCAGCAGCATGTTGTCCACGAGAGTTGGCGGGATTGGGGGGGGGGGGGGGGAGGGGGGGCGAGCGGAAGAGGACAAGTTGTTCTTCCATTGGTATGTGCTCAGGCTTTAATGTCTTTTAAAGAATGTTCGTTGCACTTCATATAAGAACGTAGCATTTCATTTCCAAAGTGTAGTAAATCTTTGTTTTCTCACAGCAGGGTGATTGCACTACAAGGCTGCAATTTTTATTTGCCCATCATGTGGGCTTTTGGTGGAAATGACACACCACCAGCAGCATATTGTCCACGAGAGGAAGGTTGGGAGGGGGTGGGGCGAAAGGAAGAGGGCAAGTTGTTCTTCCATTGGTATGTGCTCAGGCTTTATTGTGTTTTAAAGAATGTTCGTTCAAGTTCATATAATAACGTAGCATTTTATTTCCAAAGGGTAGCAAATCTTTGTTTTCTCACAGCAGGGTAATCGCACTACAAGGCTGCAATTTCTATTTGCCCATCAAGTGGGCTTTTGGTGGAACTGACACACCAAAAGCAGCATGTTGTCCACGAGAGGGGGGGGGGGGGCGAGCAGAAGAGGCAAGTTATTGTTCTATTGGTATGTACTCAGGCTTTATAGTGTTTTAAAGATTGTTCGTTCAATTCATATAAGAATGTAGCATTTTATTTCCAAAGTATAGTATATCTTTGTTTTCTCACAGCCGGGTGATCGCACTACAATGCTGCATTTCTTATTTGCCCATCAAGTGGGCTTTTGGGTGAAATGACACACCACCAGCAGAATGTTGTCCACGAGAGGGGTTATGGGTGGGGTGGGGGGCAAACGGAATAGGACAAGTTATTCTTCTATTGGTATGTACTCAGGCTTTATAGTGTTTTAATGAATGTTCGTTCAACTTCATATAAGAGCGTAGCATTTTATTTCCAAAGTGTTGTAGATCTTTGTTGTCTCACAGCAGGGTGATCACACTACAAGGCTGCAGATTTTATTTGCCCTTCGTGTGGGCTTTTTGTGGAAATGACACACCACCAGCAACATGTTGCCCACGAGAGAGGATGGGTGTGGGGGGTGGGGTGGGGGGGGGGGGGGGAGCGGATGAGGACAAGTTGTTCTTCTTTTGGTATGCACTCATGGTTTATAGAGTTTTAAAGAATGTTCGTTCAAGTTCATATAAGAACATAGCATTTTATTTCCAAAGTGTAGTAAATCTTTGTTTTCTCACAGCAGGGTGATCGCACTACAAGGCTACAATTTTTATTTGCCCATCAAGTGGGCTTTTGGTGGAATTGACACACCACCAGCAGCATGTTGTCCACGAGTGAGAGAGGGAGGGTGGGGGGGGGGGGGCGAGCGGAAGAGGACGAGATGTTCTTCTATTGATATGTAATCAGGCTTTATAGCGTTTTAAATAATGTTCGTTCAAGTTCATATAAGAATGTAGCATTTTATTTCCAAAGTGTAGTAAATCTTTGTTTTCTCACAGCAGGGAGATGGCACTACGAGGCTGCAATTTTTATTTGCCCATCAAGTGGGCATTTGGTGGAAATGACTCATCACCAGCAGCATATTGTCCACGAGAGGAAGGATGGGAGGGGATGGGGCGAAAGGAAGAGGTTAAGTTGTTGTTCTATTGGTATGTACTCAGTCATTATAGTGTTTTAAAGAATGTTCGTTCAAGTTCATATAGGAATGTAGCATTTTAATTCCAAAGTGTAGTAAATCTTTGTTTTCTCACAGCTGGGTGATCGCTCTACAAGGCTGCAATTTTTATTTGCCCATCAAGTGGGCTTTTGGTGGACTTGACACACCACCAGAAGCATGATGTCCACGAGAGAGGGTGGAGGAGGGTGGGGCGAGTGGAAGAGGACAAGTTGTTCTTCTATTGGTATGTACTCGGGCTTTATAGTGTTTTAAAAAATGTTGGTTCAAGTTGATATAATAACGTAGCATTTTATTTCCAAATGGTAGTTAATCTTTGTTTTCTCACAGCAGGGTGATCACACTACAAGGCTGCAATTTTTATTTACCCATCAGGTTGGATTTTGGTGGAAATGACACAACACCAGCAGCATGTTGTCAATGAGAGAGGGAGGGTGGGTGGTGGGGGGGGGGGGGGGAGGGGACAGAGGTTAGCAGATGAGGACAAGTTGTTCTTCTAATGGTATGTTCTCAGGCTCTATAGTGTTTTAAAGAATGTTCGTTCAAGTTCATATAAGAACGTAGCATTTTATTTCCAAAGTGTAGTAAATCTTTGTTTTCTCACAGCAAGGTGATCGCACTACAAGGCTGCAATTTTTATTTGCCCATCAAGTGGGCTTTTGATGGAAATGACACACCACCAGCAGCATATTGTCCACGAGAGGAAGGATGGGAGGGGGTGGGGCGAAAGGAAGAGGGCAAGTTGTTGTTCTATTGGTATGTACACAGGCTTTATAGCGTTTTAAAGAATGTTCGTTCAAGTTCATATAAGAACGTAGCATTTTATTTCCAAAGTGCAGTAAATCTTTGTTTTCTCACAGCAGGGTGATCGCACTACAAGGCTGCAATTTTTATTTGAATATCATGTGGGCTTTTGGTGGAAATGACACACCACTAGCAGCATGTTGTCCACGAGAGTTGGTGGGAGGGGGGGGGGGGGAGGGGGGGCGAGCGGAAGAGGACAAGTTGTTCTTCCATTGGTATGTGCTCAGGCTTTATTGTGTTTTAAAGAATGTTCGTTCCACTTCATATAAGAACGTAGCATTTCATTTCCAAAGTGTTGTAAATCTTTGTTTTCTCACAGCAGGGTGATCGCACTACAAGGCTGGAATTTTTATATGCCCATCAAGTGGGCTTTTGTTGGAATTGACACAGCACCAGCAGCATGTTGTCCATGAGAGAGGGGGGGGGGTGGGGGGGGCGAGGGGAAGAGGACAAGTTGTTCTTCTATTGACATGTACTCACGCTTTATAGCGTTTTAAAGAATGTTCGTTCAAGTTAATAAAAGAACGTAGCATATTATTTCCAAAGTGTAGTAAATCTTTGTTTTCTCACAGCAGGGTGATCGCACTACAAGGCTGCAATTTTTATTTGCCCATCAAGTGGGCTTTTGGTGGAAATGACACACCACCAGCAGCATATTGTCCACGAGAGGAAGGTTGGGAGGGGGTGAGGCGAAAGGAAGAGGGCAAGTTGTTCTTCCATTGGTATGTGCTCAGGCTTTATTGTGTTTTAAAGAATGTTCGTTCAAGTTCATATAATAACGTAGCATTTTATTTCCAAAGGGTAGCAAATCTTTGTTTTCTCACAGCAGGGTAATCGCACTACAAGGCTGCAATTTCTATTTGCCCATCAAGTGGGCTTTTGGTGGAACTGACACACCAACAGCAGCATGTTGTCCACGAGAGGGGGGGGGGGGGGGGGGGGGGGGGAGCGGCGAGCAGAAGAGGCAAGTTATTGTTCTATTGGTATGTACTCAGGCTTTATAGTGTTTTAAAGAATGTTCGTTCAATTCATATAAGAATGTAGCACTTTATTTCCAAAGTATAGTATACTTTGTTTTCTCACAGCCGGGTGATCGCACTACAACGCTGCATTTCTTATTTGCCCATCAAGTGGGCTTTTGGATGAAATGACACACCACCAGCAGAATGTTGTCCACGAGAGGGGTTATGGGTGGGGTGGGGGGCAATCAGAATAGGACAAGTTATTCTTCTATTGGTATGTACTCAGGCTTTATAGTGTTTTAATGAATGTTCATTCAACTTCATATAAGAGCGTAGCATTTTATTTCCAAAGTGTTGTAGATCTTTGTTGTCTCACAGCAGGGTGATCACACTACAAGGCTGCAGATTTTATTTGCCCATCGAGTCGGCTTTTTGTGGAAATGACACACCACCAGCAGCATCTTGTCCACGAGAGAGGATGTGTGAGGGGGGCGGGGAGAGGGGGGGGGGGAGCAGATCAGGACAAGTTGTTCTTCTATTGGTATGCACTCAGGGTTTATAGAGTTTTAAAGAATGTTCGTTCAAGTTCATATAAGAACATAGCATTTTATTTCCAAACTGTGGTAAATCTTTGTTTTCTCACAGCAGGGTGATCGCACAACAAGGCTGCAATTTTTATTTGCCCATCAAGTGGGCCTTTGGTGGAATTGACACACCACCAGCAGCATGTTGTCCTCGAGAGGGGGTGGGTGTGGGGTGGGGGGGGGGGAGGAGGGGGGAGCGGATGAGGACAAGTTGTTCTTCTATTGGTATGTACTCAGGCTTTATAGAGTTTTAAAGAATGTTCGTTCAAGTTCATATAAGAACATAGCATTTTATTTCCAAAGTG
Source organism: Schistocerca serialis cubense (assembly GCF_023864345.2). Classification (NCBI taxonomy): domain Eukaryota; kingdom Metazoa; phylum Arthropoda; class Insecta; order Orthoptera; family Acrididae; genus Schistocerca; species Schistocerca serialis. The sequence continues at coordinate 140,174,035 of NC_064649.1, read as the reverse complement.
TAGTAAATCTTTGTTGTCTCATAACAGAGTGATCACACAACAAGGCTGCAGTTTTTATTTGCCCATCGAGTGGGCTTTTCGTGGAAATGACACACCACCTGCAGCATGTTGTCCACGAGAGGGGGGGGGGGGGGGGGGGCGGGATTCGGGGGGGGGGGGGGGGGCCAGCAGAAGATGACAAGTTGTTCTTTTGTTGGTATGTACCCAGGCTTTACAGTGTTTTAAAGAAAGTTCGTTCAAGTTCATTTAAGAATGTAGCATTTTATTTCCAAAGTGCAGTACATCTTTGTTTTCTCACAGCAAGGTGATCGCATTACAAGGCTGCAATTTTTATTTGCCATCAAGTGGGCTTCTGGTGGAAATGACACACAACCAGCAGCATGTAGTCCACGCGACGGTGGAGGGGGGGGGGGGGGGGGGGGGGGGGGGGGGGAAGGGCGAGCGGAAGAGGATAAGTTGTTCCTCTATTGGTATGTACTCAGGCTTTACGGTGTTTTAAAGAATGATCGTTCAATTTCATATAAGAATGTAGCATTTTATTTCCTAAGTGTAGTAAATCTTTGTTTTCTCACAGCAGGGTGATCGCACTACAAGGCTTCTATTTTTATTTGCCCATCAAGTGGGCTTTTGGTGGAAATGACACAGCACCAGCTGCATGCTGACCACGAGGGGGGGGGGGGGGGGGCGGGCGAGCGGAAGTGGACAAGTTGTTGTTCTATTGGTATGTACTCAGGGTTTACAGTGTTTTAAAGAAAGTTTGTTCAGGTTCATATAAGAATGTAGCATTTTATTTCCAAAGTGTAGTAAATCTTTGTTTTCTCACAGCAGGATGATCGCACTAGAAGGCTGCAATTTTTATTTGCCCATAAAGTGGGCTTCTGGTGGAAATGACACACCACCAGGAGCATGTTGTCCACGGGGGGGGGGGGGGGGGGGGGGGGGGGAGCGAGCGGAAGAGGACAAATTGTTCTTCTATTGGTATGTACTCAGGCTTTATAGTGTTTTAAAGAATGTTCGTTCAAGTTAATACAAGAATGTAGCATTTTATTTCCGAAGTGCAGTAAATCTTTGTTTTCTCACAACAAGGTGATCGCACTACAAGGCTGCAATTTTTATTTGCCCATCAAGTGGGCTTCTGGTGGAAAGGACACACCACCAGCTGCATGTTGTCCACGAGAGGGGATGGGGGGGATTGGGGGGTGGGGGGCGAGCGGAAGTGGACAAGTTGTTGTTCTATTGGTATGTACTCAGGGTTTACAGTGTTTTAAAGAAAGTTTGTTCAAGTTCATATAAGAATGTAGCATTTTATTTCCAAAGTGTAGTAAATCTTTGTTTTCTCACAGCAGGATGATCGCACTAGAAGGCTGCAATTTTTATTTGCCCATCAAGTGGGCTTCTGGTGGAAATGACACACCACCAGCAGCATATTGTCCGCGAGAGGGGGGTGGGATGGGGGGGCGAGCAGGAGAGGACAAGTTGTTCTCCTATTGGTATCTACTCAGGCTTTATAGTGTTTGAAAGAATGTTCTTTCAAGTTCATATAAGAATGTAGCATTTTATTTCAAAAGTGTAGTAAATATTTGTTTTCTCACAGCAGGGTGATCGCACTACAAGGCTGCAATTTTTATTTGCCCATCAAGTGGGCTTTTGGTGGAAATGACACACCACCACCAGCATGTTGTCCACGAGAAGCGGGTGGGATGGGGGGGGGGCGAGCAGGATAGGACAAGTTGTTCTTCTATTGGTATGTACTCAGGCTTTATAGTGTTTGAAAGAATGTTCTTTCAAGTTCATATAAGAATGTAGCATTTTATTTCCAAAGTGTACTAAATCTTTGTTTTCTCACAGCAGGGTGATCGCACTACAAGGCTGCAATTTTTATTTGCCCATCAAGTGGGCTTTTGGTGGAAATGACACACCACCAGCAGCATGTTGTCCACGAGAGGAGGGTGGGATGGGGGGGTGAGCAGGATAGTACGAGTTGTTCTTCTATTGGTATGTACTCAGGCTTTATAGTGTTTGAAAGAATGTTCTTTCAAGTTCATATAAGAATGTAGCATTTTATTTCCAAAGTGTAGTAAATCTTTGTTTTCTCACAGCAGGGTGATCGCACTACAAGGCTGCAATTTTTATTTGTCCATCAAGTGGGCTTTTGGTGGAAATGACACACCACCAGCAGCATGTTGTCCACGAGAGGGGGGTGGGATGGGGGGGCGAGCAGGATAGGACAAATTGTTCTTCTATTGGTATGTACTCAGGCTTTATAGTGATTGAAAGAATGTTCTTTCAAGTTCATATAAGAATGTAGCATTTTATTTCCAAATTGTAGTGAATCTTTGTTATCTCACAGCAGGGTGATCGCACTTCAAGGCTGCAATTTTTATTTGCCCATCAAGTGGGCTTTTGGTGGAAATGACACACCACCAGCAGCATGTTGTCCATGAGAGGGGGGTGTGATGGGCGGGTGAGCAGGAGAGGACAAGTTGTTCTTCTATTGGTATGTACTCAGGCTTTATAGTGATTGAAAGAATGTTCTTTCAAGTTCATATAAGAATGTAGCATTTTATTTCCAAATTGTAGTGAATCTTTGTTATCTCACAGCAGGGTGATCGCACTTCAAGGCTGCAATTTTTATTTGCCCATCAAGTGGGCTTTTGGTGGAAATGACACACCACCAGCAGCATGTTGTCCATGAGAGGGGGGTGTGATGGGCGGGTGAGCAGGAGAGGACAAGTTGTTCTTCTATTGGTATGTACTCAGGCTTTATAGTGATTGAAAGAATGTTCTTTCAAGTTCATATAAGAATGTAGCATTTTATTTCCAAATTGTAGTGAATCTTTGTTATCTCACAGCAGGGTGATCGCACTTCAAGGCTGCAATTTTTATTTGCCCATCAAGTGGGCTTTTGGTGGAAATGACACACCACCAGCAGCATGTTGTCCACGAGTGGGGCGTGGGATGGGGGGGCGAGCAGGTGAGGACATGTTGTTCTTCTATTGGTATGTACTCAGGCTTTATAGTGTTTGAAAGAATGTTCGTTCAAGTTCATATAAGAATGTAGCATTTTTTTTCCAAAGTGTAGTAAATCTTTGCTTTCTCACAGCAGGGTCATCGCACTACAAGGCTGCAATTTTTATTTGCCCATCAAGTGGGCTTTTGGTGGAAATGACACACCACCAGCAGCATGTTGTCAACGAGAGGGGGGTGGGATGGGGGGACGAGCAGGAGAGGACAAGTTGTTGTTCTATTGGTATGTACTCAGGCTTTATAGTGTTTGAAAGAATGCTCTTTCACATTCATATAAGAATGTAGCATTTTATTTCCAAAGTGTAGTAAATCTTTGTTTTCTCACAGCAGGGTGATCGCACTACAAGGCTGTAATTTTTATTTGCCCATCAAGTGGGCTTTTGGTGGAAATGACACACCACCAGCAAGATGTACTCCACGAGAGGGGGGTGGGATGGGGGGGCGAGCAGGAGAGGACAGGTTGTTCTTCTATTGGTATGTACCAAGGCTTTATAGTGTTTGAAAGAATGTTCTTTCAAGTTCATATAAGAATGTAACATTTTATTTCCAAAGTGTAGTAAATCTTTGTTTTCTCACAGCAGGGTGATCGCACTACAAGGCTGCAATTTTTTTTGCTCATCAAGTGGGCTTTTGATGGAAATGACACACCACCAGCAGCATGTTGTCAGCGAGAGGGGGGTGGAATGGGGGGGGCGAGCAGGAGAGGACAAGTTGTTCTTCTATTGGTATGTACTAAGGCTTTATAGTGTTTTAAAGAATGTTCTTTCAAGTTCATATAAGAATGTAGCATTTTATTTCCAAAGGGTAGTAAATCATTGTTTTCACACAGCAGGGTGATCGTACTACAAGGCTGCAATTTTTATTTGCCCATCAGGTGGGCTTTTGGTGGAAATGACGCACCACCAGCAGCATGTTGTCCACGAGAGGGTGGTGTGGTAGGGGGGCGGGGGGGGGGGGGGCGAGTGTAAGGGGACAAGTTGTTCTTCTATTGGTATGTACTAAGGCTTTATAGTGTTTTAAAGAATGTTCGTCCAAGTTCATATAAGAATGTAGCATTTTATTTCCAAAGTGTAGTAAATCTTTGTTTTGTCACACCAGGTTGATCGCACTACAAGGCTGCAATGTTTATTTGCCCATCAAGTGGATTTTTGGTGGAAATGACACACCACCAGCAGCATGTTGTCCACAGAGGGGGGTGGGATGGGGGGGCGAGCAGCAGAGGACAAGTTGTTCTTCTATTGGTATGTACTCAGGATTTATAGTGTTTGAAAGAATGTTCTTTCAAGTTCATATAAGAATGTAGCATTTTATTTCCAAAGTGTAGTAAATCTTTGTTTTCTCACAGCAGGGTGATCGCACTACAAGGCTGCAATTTTTATTTGCCCATCAAGTGGGCTTTTGGTGGAAATGACACACCACCAGCAGCATGTTGTCCACGAGAGTGGGGTGGGATGGGGGGGCGAGCAGGAGAGGACAAGTTGTTCTTCTATTGGTATGTACTCAGGTTTTATAGTGTTTGAAAGAATGTTCGTTCAAGTTCATATAAGAATGTAGCATTTTATTTCCAAAGTGTAGTAAATCTTTGTTTTCTCACAGCAGGGTGATCGCACTACAAGGCTGCAATTTTTATTTGCAGATCAAGTGGGCTTTTGATGGTAATGACACACCACCAGCAGCATGTTGTCAGTGAGAGGGGGGTGGGTTGGGGGGGCGAGCAGGAGAGGACAAGTTGTTCTTCTATTGGTATGTACTAAGGCTTTATAGTGTTTGAAAGAATGTTCTTTCAAGTTCATATAAGAATGTAGCATTTTATTTCCAAAGTGTAGTAAATCTTTGTTTTCACACAGCAGGGTGAACGCACTACAAGGCTGCAATTTTTATTTGCCCATCAGGTGGGCTTTTGGTGGAAATGACACACCACCAGCAGCATGTTGTCCACGAGAGGTTGGTGCGGTAGGGGGGCGGGGGGGGGGGGGGGGGGGGGCTAGTGTGAGAGGACAAGTTGTTCTTCTATTGGTATGTACTAAGGCTTTATAGTGTTTTAAAGAATGTTCGTTCAAGTTCACATAAGAATGTAGCATTTTATTTCCAAAGTGTAGTAAATCTTTGTTTTCTCACACCAGGGTGATCGCACTACATGGCTGTAATTTTTATTTGCCCATCAAGTGGGCTTTTGGTGGAAATGACACACCACCAGCAGCATGTTGTCCACAGAGGGGGGTGGGATGGGGGGGCGAGCAGGAGAGGACAAGTTGTTCTTCTATTGGTATGTACTCAGGCTTTATAGTGTTTGAAAGAATGTTCTTTCAAGCTCATATAAGAATGTAGCAATTTATTTCCAAAGTGTAGTAAATCTTTGTTTTCTCACAGCAGGGTGATCGCACTACAAGGCTGCAATTTTTATTTGCCGATCAAGTGGGCTTTTGGTGGAAATGACACACCACCAGCAGCATGTTGTCCACGAGAGGGGGGAGGGATGGGGGGGCGAGCAGGAGAGGACAAGTTGTTCTTCTATTGGTATGTACTCAGGCTTTATAGTGTTTGAAAGAATGTTCTTTCAAGTTCATATAAGAATGTAGCATTTTATTTCCAACGTGTAGTTAATCTTTGTTTTCTCACAGCAGGGTGATTGCACTACAAGGCTGCAATTTTTATTTGCCCATCAAGTGGGCTTTTGCTGGAAATGAGACACCACCAGCAACATGTTGTGCACGAGAGGGGGCTGGGATGGGGGGGCGAGCAGGAGAGGACAAGTTGTTCTTCTATTGGTATGTACTAAGGCTTTATAGTGTTTGAAAGAATGTTCTTTCAAGTTCATATAAGAATGTAGCATTTTATTTCCAAAGTGTAGTGAATCTTTGTTATCTCACAGCAGGGTGATCGCACTTCAAGGCTGCAATTTTTATTTGCCCATCAAGTGGGCTTTTGGTGGAAATGACACACCACCAGCAGCATGTTGTCCATGAGAGGGTGGTGTGATGGGCGGGTGAGCAGGAGAGGACAAGTTGTTCTTCTATTGGTATGTACTCAGGCTTTATAGTGATTGAAAGAATGTTCTTTCAAGTTCATATAAGAATGTAGCATTTTATTTCCAAATTGTAGTGAATCTTTGTTATCTCACAGCAGGGTGATCGCACTTCAAGGCTGCAATTTTTATTTGCCCATCAAGTGGGCTTTTGGTGGAAATGAGACACCACCAGCAGCATGTTGTCCATGAGAGGGGGGTGTGATGGGCGGGTGAGCAGGAGAGGACAAGTTGTTCTTCTATTGGTATGTACTCAGGCTTTATAGTGATTGAAAGAATGTTCTTTCAAGTTCATATAAGAATGTAGCATTTTATTTCCAAATTGTAGTGAATCTTTGTTATCTCACAGCAGGGTGATCGCACTTCAAGGCTGCAATTTTTATTTGCCCATCAAGTGGGCTTTTGGTGGAAATGAGACACCACCAGCAGCATGTTGTCCATGAGAGGGGGGTGTGATGGGCGGGTGAGCAGGAGAGGACAAGTTGTTCTTCTATTGGTATGTACTCAGGCTTTATAGTGATTGAAAGAATGTTCTTTCAAGTTCATATAAGAATGTAGCATTTTATTTCCAAAGTGTAGTGAATCTTTGTTATCTCACAGCAGGGTGATCGCACTTCAAGGCTGCAATTTTTATTTGCCCATCAAGTGGGCTTTTGGTGGAAATGACACACCACCAGCAGCATGTTGTCCATGAGAGGGGGGTGTGATGGGCGGGTGAGCAGGAGAGGACAAGTTGTTCTTCTATTGGTATGTACTCAGGCTTTATAGTGATTGAAAGAATGTTCTTTCAAGTTCATATAAGAATGTAGCATTTTATTTCCAAAGTGTAGTGAATCTTTGTTATCTCACAGCAGGGTGATCGCACTTCAAGGCTGCAATTTTTATTTGCCCATCAAGTGGGCTTTTGGTGGAAATGACACACCACCAGCAGCATGTTGTCCATGAGAGGGGGGTGTGATGGGCGGGTGAGCAGGAGAGGACAAGTTGTTCTTCTATTGGTATGTACTCAGGCTTTATAGTGATTGAAAGAATGTTCTTTCAAGTTCATATAAGAATGTAGCATTTTATTTCCAAATTGTAGTGAATCTTTGTTATCTCACAGCAGGGTGATCGCACTTCAAGGCTGCAATTTTTATTTGCCCATCAAGTGGGCTTTTGGTGGAAATGACACACCACCAGCAGCATGTTGTCCATGAGAGGGGGGTGTGATGGGCGGGTGAGCAGGAGAGGACAAGTTGTTCTTCTATTGGTATGTACTCAGGCTTTATAGTGATTGAAAGAATGTTCTTTCAAGTTCATATAAGAATGTAGCATTTTATTTCCAAATTGTAGTGAATCTTTGTTATCTCACAGCAGGGTGATCGCACTTCAAGGCTGCAATTTTTATTTGCCCATCAAGTGGGCTTTTGGTGGAAATGACACACCACCAGCAGCATGTTGTCCACGAGAGGGTGGTGTGATGGGCGGGTGAGCAGGAGAGGACAAGTTGTTCTTCTATTGGTATGTACTCAGGCTTTATAGTGATTGAAAGAATGTTCTTTCAAGTTCATATAAGAATGTAGCATTTTATTTCCAAATTGTAGTGAATCTTTGTTATCTCACAGCAGGGTGATCGCACTTCAAGGCTGCAATTTTTATTTGCCCATCAAGTGGGCTTTTGGTGTAAATGACACACCACCAGCAGCATGTTGTCCACGAGTGGGGCGTGGGATGGGGGGGCGAGCAGGTGAGGACATGTTGTTCTTCTATTGGTATGTACTCAGGCTTTATAGTGTTTGAAAGAATGTTCGTTCAAGTTCATATAAGAATGTAGCATTTTTTTTCCAAAGTGTAGTAAATCTTTGCTTTCTCACAGCAGGGTGATCGCACTACAAGGCTGCAATTTTTATTTGCCCATCAAGTGGGCTTTTGGTGGAAATGACACACCACCAGCAGCATGTTGTCAACGAGAGGGGGGTGGGATGGGGGGACGAGCAGGAGAGGACAAGTTGTTGTTCTATTGGTATGTACTCAGGCTTTATAGTGTTTGAAAGAATGCTCTTTCACATTCATATAAGAATGTAGCATTTTATTTCCAAAGTGTAGTAAATCTTTGTTTTCTCACAGCAGGGTGATCGCACTACAAGGCTGTAATTTTTATTTGCCCATCAAGTGGGCTTTTGGTGGAAATGACACACCACCAGCAAGATGTACTCCACGAGAGGGGGGTGGGATGGGGGGGCGAGCAGGAGAGGACAGGTTGTTCTTCTATTGGTATGTACCAAGGCTTTATAGTGTTTGAAAGAATGTTCTTTCAAGTTCATATAAGAATGTAGCATTTTATTTCCAAAGTGTAGTAAATCTTTGTTTTCTCACAGCAGGGTGATCGCACTACAAGGCTGCAATTTTTTTTGCTCATCAAGTGGGCTTTTGATGGAAATGACACACCACCAGCAGCATGTTGTCAGCGAGAGGGGGGTGGAATGGGGGGGGGGGCGAGCAGGAGAGGACAAGTTGTTCTTCTATTGGTATGTACTAAGGCTTTATAGTGTTTTAAAGAATGTTCTTTCAAGTTCATATAAGAATGTAGCATTTTATTTCCAAAGGGTAGTAAATCATTGTTTTCACACAGCAGGGTGATCGTACTACAAGGCTGCAATTTTTATTTGCCCATCAGGTGGGCTTTTGGTGGAAATGACGCACCACCAGCAGCATGTTGTCCACGAGAGGGTGGTGTGGTAGGGGGGCGGGGGGGGGGGGGGCGAGTGTAAGGGGACAAGTTGTTCTTCTATTGGTATGTACTAAGGCTTTATAGTGTTTTAAAGAATGTTCGTCCAAGTTCATATAAGAATGTAGCATTTTATTTCCAAAGTGTAGTAAATCTTTGTTTTGTCACACCAGGTTGATCGCACTACAAGGCTGCAATGTTTATTTGCCCATCAAGTGGATTTTTGGTGGAAATGACACACCACCAGCAGCATGTTGTCCACAGAGGGGGGTGGGATGGGGGGGCGAGCAGCAGAGGACAAGTTGTTCTTCTATTGGTATGTACTCAGGATTTATAGTGTTTGAAAGAATGTTCTTTCAAGTTCATATAAGAATGTAGCATTTTATTTCCAAAGTGTAGTAAATCTTTGTTTTCTCACAGCAGGGTGATCGCACTACAAGGCTGCAATTTTTATTTGCCCATCAAGTGGGCTTTTGGTGGAAATGACACACCACCAGCAGCATGTTGTCCACGAGAGTGGGGTGGGATGGGGGGGCGAGCAGGAGAGGACAAGTTGTTCTTCTATTGGTATGTACTCAGGTTTTATAGTGTTTGAAAGAATGTTCGTTCAAGTTCATATAAGAATGTAGCATTTTATTTCCAAAGTGTAGTAAATCTTTGTTTTCTCACAGCAGGGTGATCGCACTACAAGGCTGCAATTTTTATTTGCAGATCAAGTGGGCTTTTGATGGTAATGACACACCACCAGCAGCATGTTGTCAGTGAGAGGGGGGTGGGTTGGGGGGGCGAGCAGGAGAGGACAAGTTGTTCTTCTATTGGTATGTACTAAGGCTTTATAGTGTTTGAAAGAATGTTCTTTCAAGTTCATATAAGAATGTAGCATTTTATTTCCAAAGTGTAGTAAATCTTTGTTTTCACACAGCAGGGTGAACGCACTACAAGGCTGCAATTTTTATTTGCCCATCAGGTGGGCTTTTGGTGGAAATGACACACCACCAGCAGCATGTTGTCCACGAGAGGTTGGTGCGGTAGGGGGGCGGGGGGGGGGGGGCTAGTGTGAGAGGACAAGTTGTTCTTCTATTGGTATGTACTAAGGCTTTATAGTGTTTTAAAGAATGTTCGTTCAAGTTCACATAAGAATGTAGCATTTTATTTCCAAAGTGTAGTAAATCTTTGTTTTCTCACACCAGGGTGATCGCACTACATGGCTGTAATTTTTATTTGCCCATCAAGTGGGCTTTTGGTGGAAATGACACACCACCAGCAGCATGTTGTCCACAGAGGGGGGTGGGATGGGGGGGCGAGCAGGAGAGGACAAGTTGTTCTTCTATTGGTATGTACTCAGGCTTTATAGTGTTTGAAAGAATGTTCTTTCAAGCTCATATAAGAATGTAGCAATTTATTTCCAAAGTGTAGTAAATCTTTGTTTTCTCACAGCAGGGTGATCGCACTACAAGGCTGCAATTTTTATTTGCCGATCAAGTGGGCTTTTGGTGGAAATGACACACCACCAGCAGCATGTTGTCCACGAGAGGGGGGAGGGATGGGGGGGCGAGCAGGAGAGGACAAGTTGTTCTTCTATTGGTATGTACTCAGGCTTTATAGTGTTTGAAAGAATGTTCTTTCAAGTTCATATAAGAATGTAGCATTTTATTTCCAACGTGTAGTTAATCTTTGTTTTCTCACAGCAGGGTGATTGCACTACAAGGCTGCAATTTTTATTTGCCCATCAAGTGGGCTTTTGCTGGAAATGAGACACCACCAGCAACATGTTGTGCACGAGAGGGGGCTGGGATGGGGGGGCGAGCAGGAGAGGACAAGTTGTTCTTCTATTGGTATGTACTAAGGCTTTATAGTGTTTGAAAGAATGTTCTTTCAAGTTCATATAAGAATGTAGCATTTTATTTCCAAAGTGTAGTAAATCTTTGTTTTCTCACAGCAGGGTGATCGCACTACAAGGCTGCTATTTTTATTTGCCCATCAAGTGGGCTTTTGGTGGAAATGACACACCACCAGCAGCATGTTGTCCACGAGAGGATGGTGGGATGGGGGGGCGAGGAGGAGAGGACAAGTTGTTCTTCTATTTGTATGTACTCAGGATTTATAGTGTTTGAAAGAATGTTTTTTCAAGTTCATATAAGAATGTAGCATTTTATTTCCAAAGTGTAGTAAATCTATGTTTTCTCACAGCAGGGTGATCGCACTACAAGGCTGCAATTTTTATTTGCCCATCAAGTGGGCATTTGGTGGAAATGACACACCACCAGCAGCATTTTGTCCAAGAGAGGTGGGTGGATGGGGGGGCGAGCAGGAGAGGACAAGTTGTTCTTCTATTGGTATGTACTAAGGCTTTATAGTGTTTTAAAGAATGTTCGTTCAAGTTCATATAAGAATGTAGCATTTTATTTCCAAAGTGTAGTAAATCTTTGTTTTCTCACAGCAGGGTGATCGCACTACAAGGCTGCAATTTTTATTTGCCCATCAAGTGGGCTTTTGGTGGAAATGACACACCACCAGCAGCATGTTGTCCACAGAGGGGGGTGGGATGGGGGGGCGAGCAGGAGAGGACAAGTTGTTCTTCTATTGGTATGTACTCAGGCTTTATAGTTTTTGAAAGAATGTTCTTTCAAGTTCATATAAGAATGTAGCATTTTATTTCCAAAGTGTACTAAATCTTTGTTTTCTCACAGCAGGGTGATCGCACTACAAGGCTGCAATTTTTATTTGCCCATCAAGTGGGCTTTTGGTGGAAATGACACACCACCAGCAGCATGTTGTCCACGAGAGGGGGGTGGGATGGGGGGGCGAGCAGGACAGGACAAGTTGTTCGCCTATTGGTGTGTACTCAGGCTTTATAGTGTTTGAAAGAATGTTTTTTCAAGTTCATATAAGAATGTAGCATTTTATATCCAAAGTGTAGTAAATCTTTGTTTTCTCACAGCAGGGTGATCACACTACAAGGCTGCAATTTTTATTTGCCTATCAAGTGGGCTTTTGGTGGAAATGATACACCACCAGCAGCATGTTGTCCACGAGAGGGGGGTGGGATGGGGGGCGAGCGTAACAGGACAAGTTGTTCTTCTATTGGTATGTACTCAGGATTTATAGTGTTTGAAAGAATGTTCTTTCTAGTTCATATAAGAATGTAGCATTTTATTTCCAAAGTGTAGTAAATCTTAGTTTTCTCACAGCAGGGTGATCACACTACAAGGCTGCAATTTTTATTTGCCTATCAAGTGGGCTTTTGGTGGAAATGACACACCACCAGCAGCATGTTGTCCACGAGAGGGGGGGTGGGATGGGGGGCGAGCAGGAGAGGACAAGTTGTTCTTCTATTGGTATGTACTCAGGATTTATAGTGTTTGAAAGAATGTTCTTTCTAGTTCATATAAGAATGTAGCATTTTATTTCCAAAGTGTAGTAAATCTTTGTTTTCTCTCAGCAGGGTGATTGCACTACAAGGCTGCAATTTTTATTTGCCCATCAAGTGGCCTTTTGGTGGAAATGACACACCACCATCAGCATGTTGTCCACGAGAGGGGGGTGGGATGGGGGGGCGAGCAGGAGAGGACAAGTTGTTCGCCTATTGGTGTGTACTCAGGCTTTATAGTGTTTGAAAGCATGTTCTTTCAAGTTCATATAAGAATGTAGCATTTTATTTCCAAAGTGTAGTTAATCTTTGTTTTCTCACAGCAGGGTGATCACACTACAAGGCTGCAATTCTTATTTGCCCATCAAGTGGGCTTTTGGTGGAAATGACACACCACCAGCAGCATGTTGTCCACGAGAGGTGGGTGGATGGGGGGGCGAGCAGGAGAGGACAAATTGTTCTTCTATTGGTATGTACTAAGGCTTTATAGTGTTTTAAAGAATGTTCGTTCAAGTTCATATAAGAATGTAGCATTTTATTTCCAAAGTGTAGTAAATATTTGTTTTCTCACAGCAGGGTGATCGCACTACAAGGCTGCAATTTTTATTTGCCCATCAAGTGGGCTTTTGGTGGAAATGACACACCACCAGCAGCATGTTGTCCACGAGAGGGGGGTGGGATGGGGGGGCGAGCAGGAGAGGACAAGTTGTTCTTCTATTGGTATGTACTCAGGCTTTATAGTGTTTGAAAGAATTTTCTTTCAAGTTCATATAAGAATGTGGCATTTTATTTCCAATGTGTAGTAAATCTTTGTTTTCTCATAGCAGGCTGATCGCCTTACAAGGCCGCAATTTTTAATTGTCCATCAAGTGGGCTTTTGGTGGAAATGACACACCACCAGCAGCATGTTGTACACGAGAGGGGGGTGGGATGGGGGGGCGAGCAGGAGACGACAAGTTGTTCTTCTATTGGTATGTACTCAGGATTTATAGTATATGAAAGAATGTTCTTTCAAGTTCATGTAATAATGTAGCATTTTATTTCCAAAGTGTAGTAAATCTTTGTTCTCTCACAGCAGGGTGATCACACTACAAGGCTGCAATTTTTATTTGCCCATCAAGTGGGCTTTTGGTGGAAATGACACACCTCCAGCAGCATGTTGTCCACGAGAGGGGGTTGGGATGGAGGGGCGAGCAGGAGAGGACAAGTTGTTCTTCTATTGGTATGTCTCAGGATTACAGTGTTTTAAAGAATGTTCGTTCAAGTTTATATAAGAATGTAGCATTTTATTTCCAACGTGTAGTAAATCTTTGTTTTCTTACAGCAGGGTAATCGCACTACAAGGCTGCAATTTTTATTTGCCCATCAAGTTGGCTTTTGGTGGAAATGACACACCTCCAGGAGCATGTTGTCCACGAGAGGGGGTTGGGATTGTGGGACGAGCAGGAGAGGACAAGTTGTTCTTCTATTGGTATGTACTCAGGCTTTATAGTGTTTGCAAGAATGTTCTTTCAAGTTCATATAAGAATGTAGCATTTTATTTCCAAAGTGTAGTAAATCTTTGTTTTCTCACAGCAGGGTGATCGCACTACAAGGCTGCAATTTTTATTTGCCCATCAAGTGGGCTTTTGGTGGAAATGACACACTACCAGCAGCATGTTGTCCACGAGAGAGGGGTGGGATGGGGGGGGCGAGCAGGAGAGGACAAGTTGTTCTTCTATTGGTATGTACTCAGGATCTATAGTGTTTGAAAGAATGTTCTTTGAAGTTCATATAAGAATGTAGCATTTTATTTCCAAAGTGTAGTAAAAAGATGTTTTCTCACAGCAGGGTGATCACACTACAAGGCTGCAATTTTTATTTGCCCATCAAGTGGGCTTTTGGTGGAAGTGACACACCACCAGCAGAATGTTGTCCACGAGAGGGGGTGGGATGGGGGGGCGAGCAGGAGAGGACAAGTTGTTCTTCTTTTGGTATGTACTCAGGATTTATAGTGTTTGAAAGAATGTTCTCTCAAGTTCAAATAAGAATGTAGCATTTTATTTCCAAAGTGTAGTAAATCTTTGTTTTCTCACTGCAGGTTGATCGCACTACAAGGCTGCAATTTTTATTTGCCCATCAAGTGGGCTTTTGGTGGAAATGACACACCTCCAGCAGCATGTTGTCCACGAGATGGGGTTGGGATGGGGGGGCGAGCAGGAGAGGACAAGTCGTTCGCCTATTGGTATGTCTCAGGATTTATAGTGTTTTAAAGAATGTTCGTTCATGTTCATATAAGAATGTAGCATTTTATTTCCAACGTGTAGTAAATCTTTGTTTTCTCACAGCAGGGTAATCGCACTACAAGGCTGCAATTTTTATTTGCCCATCAAGTGGGCTTTTGGTGGAAATGACACACCACCAGCAGCACGTTGTCCACGAGAGGGGGGTGGGATGCGGGGGGCGAGCAGGAGAGGACAAGTTGTTCTTCTATTGGTATGTTCTCAGGCTTTATAGTGATTGAAAGAATGTTCTTTCATGTTCATACAAGAATGTAGCATTTTATTTCCAAAGTGTAGTAAATCTTTGTTTTCTCACAGCAGGGTGATCGCACTACAAGGCTGCAATTTTTATTTGCCCATCAAGTGGGCTTTTGGTGGAAATGACACACCACCAGCTGCAAGTTGTCCAGGAGGGAGGGGTGGGATGGGGGGGCGAGCAGCGAAGGACAAGTTGTTCTTCTATTGGTATATACTCAGGCTTTATAGTGTTTGAAAGAATGTTTTTCCAAGTTCATATAAGAATGCAACATTTTATTTCCAAAGTGTAGTAAATCTTTGTTTTCTCACAGCAGGGTGATCACACTGCAAGGCTCCAATTTTTATTTGCCCATCAAGTGGGCTTTTGGTGGAAATGACACCCCACCAGCAGCATAATGTCCACGAGAGGGGGGTGGGAGGGGGGGCGAGCAGGATAGGACAAGTTGTTCTTCTATCGGTATGTACTCAGGCTTTATAGTGTTTGAAAGAATGTTCTTTCAAGTTCATACAAGAATGTAGCATTTTATTTCCAAAGTGTAGTAAATCTTTGTTTTCTCACAGCAGGGTGATCGCACCACACGGCTGCAATTTTTATTTGCCCATCAAGTGGGCTTTCGGTGGAAATGACACACCACCAGCAGCATGTTGTCCACGAGAGGGGGGTGGGATGGGGGGGCGAGCAGGAGAGGACAAGTTGTTCTTCTATTGGTATGTTCTCAGGCTTTATAGTGTTTGCAAGAATGTTCTCTCAAGTTCATATAAGAATGTAGCATTTTATTTCCAAAGTGTACTAAACTTTGTTTTCTCACAGCAGGGTGATCGCACTAGAAGGCTGCAATTTTTATTCGCCCATTAAGTGGGCTTTTGGTGGAAATGACACACCACCATCAGCATGTTGTCTACGAGAAGGGGGTGGGATGGGGGGGCGAGCAGAAGAGGATAAGTTGTTCTTCTATTGGTATGTTCTCAGGCTTTATAGTGTTTGAAAGAATGTTCTTACAAGTTCATATAAGAATGTAGCATTTTATTTCCAAAGTGTAGTAAATCTTTGTTTTCTCACAGAAGGGTGAACTCACTACAAGGCTGCAATTTTTATTTGCCCATCAAGTGGGCTTTTGGTGGAAATGACACACCACCAGCAGCATGGTGTCTACGAGAGGGGGGTGGGATGGGGGGGCGAGCAGGAGAGGACAAGTTGTTCTTCTATTGGTATGTACTCAGGCTTTATAGTGTATGAAAAAATTTTCTTTCAAGTTCATATAAGAATGTGGCATTTTATTTGCAAAGTGTAGTAAATCTTTGTTTTCTCACAGCAGGCTGATCGCCTTACAAGGCCGCAATTTTTATTTGCCCATCAAGTGGGCTTTTGGTGGAAATGACACACCACCAGCAGCATGTTGTCCACGAGAGGGGGGTGGGATGGGGGGGCGAGCAGGAGAGGACAAGTTGTTCTTCTATTGGTATGTACTCAGGATTTATAGTGTTTGAAAGAATGTTCTTTCAAGTTCATATAAGAATGTAGCATTTTATTTCCAAAGTGTAGTGGATATTTGTTTTCTCACAGCAGGGTGATCACACTACAAGGCTGCAATTTTTTTTTGCCCATCAAGTGGGCTTTCGGTGGAAATGACACACCACCAGCAGAATGTTGTCCAGGAGAGGGGGGTGGGATAGGGGTGCGAGCACGAGAGGACAAGTTGTTCTTCTATTGATATGTACTCAGGACTTATAGTGTTTGAAAGAATGTTCTTTCAAGTTCATATAAGAATATAGTATTTTATTTGCAAAGGGTAGTAAATCTTTATTTTCTCACTGCAGGTTGATCGCACTAAAAGGCTGCAATTTTTATTTGCTAATCAAGTGGTCTTTTGGTGCAAATGACAAACCTCCAGCAGCATGTTGTCCACGAGAGGGCGGTGGGATGGGCGGGGCGAGCAGGAGAGGACAAGTTGTTCTTCTATTGGTATGTACTCAGGCTTTATAGTGATTGAAAGAATGTTCTCTCAAGTTCATACAAGAATGTAGCATTTTATTTCCAATGTGTAGTAAATCTTTGTTTTCTCACAGCAGGGTGATCGCACTACAAGGCTGCAATTTTTATTTGCCCATCAAGTGGGCTTTTGGTGGAAATGACACACCACCAGCAGCATGTTGTCTACGAGAGGGGGGTGGGATGGGGGGGCGAGCAGGAGAGGACAGGTTGTTCTTCTATTGGTATGTCTCAGGATTTATAGTGTTTTAAAGAATGTTCTTTCTAGTTCATATAAGAATGTAGCATTTTATTTCCAACGTGTAGTAAATCTTTGTTTTCTCACAGCAGGGTAATCGCACTACAAGGCTGCAATTTTTATTTGCCCATCAAGTGGGCTTTTGGTGGAAATGACACACCACCAGCAGCATGTTGTCTACGAGAGGGGGGTGGGATGGGGGGGGCGAGCAGGAGAGGACAAGTTGTTCTTCTATTGGTATGTACTCAGGCTTTGTAGTGATTGAAAGAATGTTCTTTCAAGTTCATACAAGAATGTAGCATTTTATTTCCAAAGTGTAGTAAATCTTTGTTTTCTCACAGCAGGGTGATCGCACTACAAGGCTGCAATTTTTATTTGCCCATCAAGTGGGCTTTTGGTGGAAATGACACACCACCAGCTGCATGTTGTCCAGGAGAGGGGGGTGGGATGGGGGGGCGAGCAGCGAAGGACAAGTTGTTCTTCTATTGGTATGTACTCAGGCTTTATAATGTTTGAAAGAATGTTCTTTCAAGTTCATATAAGAATGTAACATTTTATTTCCAAAGTGTAGTAAATCTTTGTTTTGTCACAGCAGTGTGATCACACTACAAGGCTCCAATTTTTATTTGCCCATCAAGTGGGCTTTTGGTGGAAATGACACACCACCAGCAGCATGTTGTCCACGAGAGTTGGGTGGGAGGGGGGGCGAGCAGGATAGGACAAGTTGTTCTTCTATTGGTATGTACTAAGGCTTTATAGTGTTTGAAAGAATGTTCTTTCACGTTCATATAAGAATGGAGCATTTTATTTCCAAAGTGTAGTAAATCTTTGTTTTCTCATAGCAGGGTGATCACACTACAAGGCTGCAATTTTTATTTGCCCATCAAGTGGGCTTTTGGTGGAAATGACACACCACCAGCAGCATGTTGTCCACGAGAGGGGGGTGGGATAGGGGGGCGGGCAGGACTGGACAAATTGTTCTTCTATTGGTATGTACTCAGGATTTATAGTGTTTGAAGGAATGTTTGTTCAAGTTCATATAAGAATGTAGCATTTTATTTTCAAAGTGTTGTTTTCTCACAGCAGGGTGATCACACTACAAGGCTGCAATTTTTATTTGCCCATCAAGTGGGCTTTTGGTGGAAATGACACACCACCAGCAGCATGTTGTCCACGAGAGGGGGGTGGGATGGGGGGGTGAGCAGGAGAGGACAAGTTGTTCTTCTATTCGTATGTACTCAGGATTTATAGTGTTTTAAAGAATGTTCGTTCAAGTTCATATAAGAATGTAGCATTTTATTTCCAAAGTGTAGAAAATCTTTGTTTTCTCACAGCAGGGTGATCGCACTACAAGGCTGCAATTTTTATTTGCCCATGAAGTGGGCTTTTGGTGGAAATGACACACCACCAGCAGCATGCTGTCTACGAGAGGGGGGTGGGATGGGGGGCGAGCAGGAGAGGACAAGTTGTTCTTCTATTGGTATGTCTCAGGATTTATAGTGTTTTAAAGAATGTTCGTTCAAGTTCATATAAGAATGTAGCATTTTATATCCAACGTGTAGTAAATCTTTGTTTTCTCACAGCAGGGTAATCGCACTACAAGGCTGCAATTTTTATTTGCCCATCAAGTGGGCTTTTGGTGGAAATGACACACCACTAGCAGCATGTTGTCTACGAGAGGGGGTGGGATGGGGGGGGCGAGCAGGAGAGGACAAGTTGTTCTTCTATTGGTATGTACTCAGGCTTTATAGTGATTGAAAGAATGTTCTTTCAAGTTCATACAAGAATGTAGCATTTTATTTCCAAAGTGTAGTAAATCTTTGTTTTCTCACAGCAGGGTGATCGCACTACAAGGCTGCAATTTTTATTTGCCCATCAAGTGGGCTTTTGGTGGAAATGACACACCACCAGCTGCATGTTGTCCAGGAGAGGGGGGTGGGATGGGGGGCCGAGCAGCGAAGGACAAGTTGTTCTTCTATTGGTATGTACTCAGGCTTTATAATGTTTGAAAGAATGTTCTTTCAAGTTCATATAAGAATGTAACATTTTATTTCCAAAGTGTAGTAAATCTTTGTTTTGTCACAGCAGTGTGATCACACTACAAGGCTCCAATTTTTATTTGCCCATCAAGTGGGCTTTTGGTGGAAATGACACACCACCAACAGCATGTTGTCCACGAGAGGGGGGTGGGATGGGGGGGCGGGCAGGAGTGGACAAATTGTTCTTCTATTGGTATGTACTCAGGATTTATAGTGTTTGAAAGAATGTTTGTTCAAGTTCATATAAGAATGTAGCATTTTATTTTCAAAGTGTTGTTTTCTCACAGCAGGGTGATCACACTACAAGGCTGCAATTTTTATTTGCCCATCAAGTGGGTTTTTGGTGGAAATGACACACCACCAGCAGCATGTTGTCCACGAGAGGGGGTTGGGATGGGGGGGCGAGCAGGAGAGGACAAGTTGTTCTTCTATTCGTATGTACTCAGGATTTATAGTGTTTTAAACAATTTCGTTCAAGTTCATATAAGAATGTAGCATTTTATTTCCAAAGTGTAGTAAATCTTTGTTTTCTCACAGCAGGGTGATCGCACTACAAGGCTGCAATTTTTTTTCCCATCAAGTGGGATTTTGGTGGAAATGACACACCACCAGCAGTATGTTGTCCACGAGAGGGGGGTGGGATGGGGGGGCGAGCAGGAGAGGAGAAGTTGTTCTTCTATTGGTATGTACTAAGGTTTTATAGTGTTCGAAAGAATGTTCTTTCAAGTTCATATAAGAATGTAGCATTTTATTTCCAAAGTGTAGAAAATCTTTGTTTTCTCACAGCAGGGTGATCGCACTACAAGGCTGCAATTTTTATTTGCCCATCAAGTGGGCTTTTGTTGGAAATGACACACCACCAGCAGCATGTTGCCCATGAGAGGGGGGTGGGATGGGGGGGCGAGCAGGAACGGACAAGTTGTTCTTCTATTGGTATGTACTCAGGCTATAGAGTGTTTGAAAGAATGTTCTTTCAAGTTCATATAAGAATGTAGCATTTTATTTCCAAAGTGTAGAAAATCTTTGTTTTCTCACAGCAGGGTGATCGCACTACAAGGCTGCAATTTTTATTTGCCCATCAAGTGGGCTTTTGTTGGAAATGACACACCACCAGCAGCATGTTGCCCATGAGAGGGGGGTGGGATGGGGGGGCGAGCAGGAACGGACAAGTTGTTCTTCTATTGGTATGTACTCAGGCTATAGAGTGTTTGAAAGAATGTTCTTTCAAGTTCATATAAGAATGTAGCATTTTATTTCCAAAGTGTAGTATATCTTTGTTTTCTCACAGCAGGGTGATCGCACTACAAGGCTGCAATTTTTATTTGCCCATCAAGTGGGCTTTTGGTGGAAATGACACACCACCAGCAGCATGTTGTCCACAGAAAGGGGTGGGATGGGGGGGGCGAGCAGGAGTGGACAAGTTGTTCTTCTATTGCTATGTACTCAGGCTTTATAGTGTTTGAAAGAATGTTCGTTCTAGTTCATATAAGAATGTAGCGTTTTATTTCCAAAGTGTAGTAAATCTTTGTTTTCTCACAGCAGGGTGATCGCACTACAAGGCTGCAATTTTTATTTGCCCATCAAGTGGGCTCTTGGTGGAAATCACACACCACCAGCAGCATGTTGTCCACGAGAGGGGGGTGGGATGTGGGGGCGAGCAGGAGAGGACAAGTTGTTCTTCTATTGGTATGTACTCAGGCTTTATAATGTTTGAAAGAATGTTCTTTCAAGTTCATATAAGAATGTAGCATTTTAAGTCCAAAGTGTAGTAAATCTTTGTTTTCTCACAGCAGGGTGATCGCACTACAAGGCTGCAATTTTAATTTGCCCATCAAGTGGGCTTTTGGTGGAAATGACACACCACCAACAGCATGTTGTCCACGAGACGGGGGTGGGATGGGGGGGTGAGCAGGAGAGAACAAGTTGTTCTTCTATTGGTATGTACTCAGGATTTATAGTGTTTGAAAGAATGTTTTTTCAAGTTCATATAAGAATGTAGCATTTTATTTCCAAATTGTAGTAAATCTTTGTTTTCTCACAGCAGGGTGATCACACTACAAGGCTGCAATTTTTATTTGCCCATCAAGTGGGCTTTTGGTGGAAATGACACACCACCAGCAGCATGTTGTCCACGAGAGGGGTGTGGGATGGGTGGGCGAGCAGGAGAGGACAAGTTGTTCTTCTATTGGTATGTACTCAGGATTTATAGTGTTTGAAAGAATGTTCTTTCGTGTTCATATAAGAATGTAGCATTTTATTTCCAAAGTGTACTAAATCTTTGTTTTCTCACAGCAGGGTGATCGCACTACAAGGCTGCAATTTTTATTTGCCCATCAAGTGGGCTTTTGCTGGAAACGCCACACCACCAGCAGCATGTTGTCCACGAGAGGGGGGTGAGATGGAGGGCGAGCAGGTGAGGACAAGTTGTTCTTCTATTGGTATGTACTAAGGTTTTATAGTGTTTGAAAGAATGTTCTTTCAAGTTCATATAAGAATGTAGAATTTTATTTCCGAAGTGTAGAAAATCTTTGTTTTCTCACAGCAGGGTGATCGCACTACAAGGCTGCAATTTTTATTTGCCCATCAAGTGGGCTTTTGTTGGAAATGACACACCACCAGCAGCATGTTGCCCACGAGAGGGGGGTGGGATGAGGGGGCGAGCAAGAGCGGACAAGTTGTTCTTCTATTGGTATGTACTCAGGCTATATAGTGTTTGAAAAAATGTTCTTTCAAGTTCATATAAGAATGTAGCATTTTATTTCCAAAGTGTAGTATATCTTTGTTTCCTCACAGCAGGGTGATAGCACTACAAGGCTGCAATTTTTATTTGCCCATCAAGTGGGCTTTTGGTGGAAATGACACACCACCAGCAGCATGTTGTCCACGAGAGGTTGTTGTGGAAGGGGGATGGGAGGGGGGGGGGGCGAGTGTAAGAGGACTAGTTGTTCTTCTATTGGTATGTACTAAGGCTTTATAGTGTTTTAAAGAATGTTTGTTCAAGTTCATATAAGAATGTAGCATTTTATTTCCAAAGTGTAGTAAATCTTTGTTTTCTCACAGCAGGGTGATCGCACTACAAGGCTGCAATTTTTATTTGCCCATCAAGTGGGCTTTTGGTGGAAATGACACACCACCAGCAGCATGTTGTCCACAGAAAGGGGTGGGATGGTGGGGCCAGCAGGAGTGGACAAGTTGTTCTTCTATTGCTATGTACTCAGGCTTTATAGTGTTTGAAAGAATGTTCGTTCTAGTTCATATAAGAATGTAGCATTTTATTTCCAAAGTGTAGTAAATCTTTGTTTTCTCACAGCAGGGTGATCGCACTACAAGGCTGCAATTTTTATTTGCCCATCAAGTGGGCTCTTGGTGGAAATGACACACCACCAGCAGCATGTTGTCCACGAGAGGGGGGTGGGATGTGGGGGCGAGCAGGAGAGGACAAGTTGTTCTTCTATTGGTATGTACTCAGGCTTTATAATGTTTGAAAGAATGTTCTTTCAAGTTCATATAAGAATGTAGCATTTTAATTCCAAAGTGTAGTAAATCTTTGTTTTCTCACAGCAGGGTGATCGCACTACAAGGCTGCTATTTTAATTTGCCCATCAAGTGGGCTTTTGGTGGAAATGACACACCACCAACAGCATGTTGTCCACGAGACGGGGGTGGGATGGGGGGTGAGCAGGAGAGAACAAGTTGTTCTTCTATTGGTATGTACTCAGGATTTATAGTGTTTGAAAGAATGTTTTTTCAAGTTCATATAAGAATGTAGCATTTTATTTCCAAAGTGTAGTAAATCTTTGTTTTCTCACAGCAGGGTGATCACACTACAAGGCTGCAATTTTTATTTGCCCATCAAGTGGGCTTTTGGTGGAAATGACACACCACCAGCAGCATGTTGTCCACGAGAGGGGTGTGGGATGGGTGGGCGAGCAGGAGAGGACAAGTTGTTCTTCTATTGGTATGTACTCAGGATTTATAGTGTTTGAAAGATTGTTCTTTCATGTTCATATAAGAATGTAGCATTTTATTTCCAAAGTATACTAAATCTTTGTTTTCTCACAGCAGGGTGATCGCACTACAAGGCTGCAATTTTTATTTGCCCATCAAGTGGGCTTTTGCTGGAAACGCCACACCACCAGCAGCATGTTGTCCACGAGAGGGGGGTTAGATGGAGGGCGAGCAGGTGAGGACAAGTTGTTCTTCTATTGGTATGTACTAAGGTTTTATAGTGTTTGAAAGAATGTTCTTTCAAGTTCATATAAGAATGTAGAATTTTATTTCCGAAGTGTAGAAAATCTTTGTTTTCTCACAGCAGGGTGATCGCACTACAAGGCTGCAATTTTTATTTGCCCATCAAGTGGGCTTTTGTTGGAAATGACACACCACCAGCAGCATGTTGCCCACGAGAGGGGGGTGGGATGGGGGGGCGAGCAAGAGCGGACAAGTTGTTCTTCTATTGGTATGTACTCAGGCTATATAGTGTTTGAAAAAATGTTCTTTCAAGTTCATATAAGAATGTAGCATTTTATTTCCAAAGTGTAGTATATCTTTGTTTCCTCACAGCAGGGTGATAGCACTACAAGGCTGCAATTTTTATTTGCCCATCAAGTGGGCTTTTGGTGGAAATGACACACCACAAGCAGCATGTTGTCCACGAGAGGGTGTTGAGGAAGGGGGATGGGAGGGGTGGGGGGGGCGAGTGTAAGAGGACTAGTTGTTCTTCTATTGGTATGTACTAAGGCTTTATAGTGTTTTAAAGAATGTTTGTTCAAGTTCATATAAGAATGTAGCATTTTATTTCCAAAGTGTAGTAAATCTTAGTTTTCTCACAGCAGGGTGATTGCACTACCAGGCTGCAATTTTTATTTGCCCATCAAGTGGGCTTTTGGTGGAAATGACACACCACCAGCAGCATGTTGTCCACAGAAAGGGGTGGGATGGGGGGGCGAGCAGGAGAGGACAAGTTGTTCTTCTATTGCTATGTACTCAGGCTTTATAGTGTTTGAAAGAATGTTCTTTCAAGTTCATATAAGAATGTAGCATTTTATTTCCAAAGTGTAGTAAATCTTAGTTTTCTCACAGCAGGGTGATCGCACTACAAGGCTGCAATTTTTATGTGCCCATCAAGTGGGCTTTTAGTGGAAATGACACACCACCAGCAGCATGTTGTCCACGAGAGGGGGGCGGGATGTGGGGGCGAGCAGGAGAGGACAAGTTGTTCTTCTATTGGTATGTACTCAGGCTTTATAGTGTTTGAAAGAATGTTCTTTCAAGTTCATATAAGAATGTAGCATTTTATTTCCAAAGTGTAGTAAATCTTTGTTTTCTCACAGCAGGGTGATCGCACTACAAGGCTGCAATTTTAATTTGCCCATCAAGTGGGCTTTTGGTGGAAATGACACACCACCAGCAGCATGTTGTCCATGAGAGGGGGGAGGGATGCGGGGGGCGAGCAGGAGAGGACAAGTTGTTCTTCTATTGGTATGTGCTCAGGATTTATAGTGTTTGAAAGAATGTTCTTTGAAGTTCATATAAGAATGTAGCATTTTATTTCCAAAGTGTAGTAAATCTTTGTTTTCTAATAGCAGGGTGATCACACTACAAGGCTGCAATTTATATTTGCCCATCAAGTGGGCTCTTGGTGGAAACGACACACCACCAGCAGCATGTTGTCCACGAGAGGGGGATGGGATGAAGGGGCGAGCAGGAGAGGACAAGTTGTTCTTCTATTGGTATGTACTCAGGATTTATAGTGTTTGAAAGAATGTTCTTTCAAGTTCATATAAGAATGTAGCATTTTATTTCCAAAGTGTAGTAAATCTTTGTTTTCTCACAGCAGGGTGATCGCACTACAAGGCTGCAATTCTTATTTGCCCATCAAGTGGGCATTTGTTGGAAATGACACACCACCAGCAGCATGTTGTACACGAGAGGGGGGTGGGATGGGGGGGCGAGCAGGAGAGGACAAGTTGTTCTTCTATTGGTATGAACTCAGGATTTATAGTGTTTGAAAGAATCTTCTTTGAAGTTCATATAAGAATGTAGCATTTTATTTCCAAAGTGTAGTAAATCTTTGTTTTCTAATAGCAGGGTGATCACACTACAAGGCTGCAATTTATATTTGCCCATCAAGTGGGCTCTTGGTGGAAACGACACACCACCAGCAGCATGTTGTCCACGAGAGGGGGGTGGGATGGGGGGGCGAGCAGGAGAGGACAAGTTGTTCTTCTATTGGTATGTACTCAGGATTTATAGTGTTTGAAAGAATGTTCTTTCATGTTCATATAAGAATGTAGCATTTTATTTCCAAAGTGTAGTAAATCTTTGTTTTCTCACAGCAGGGTGATCGCTCTACAAGGCTGCAATTTTTATTTACCCATCAAGTGGGCTTTTGGTGGAAATGACACACCACCAGCAGCATGTTGTCCACGAGAGGGGGGTGGGATGGGGGGGCGAGCAGGAGAGGTCAACTTGTTCTTCTATTGGTATGTACTCAGGCTTTATAGTGTTTGAAAGAATGTTCTATCAAGTTCATATAAGAATGTAGCATTTTTTTTCCAAAGTGTAGTAAATCTTTGTTTTCACACAGCAGGGTGATCACACTACAAGGCTGCAATTTTTATTTGCCCATCAAGTGGGCTTTTGGTGGAAATGACACACCACCAGCAGAATGTTGTCCACGAGAGGGGGGTGGGATGTGGGGGCGAGCAGGAGAGGACAAGTTGTTCTTCTATTGGTATGTACTCAGGCTTTATAGTGTTTGAAAGAATGTTGTTTCAAGTTCATATAAGAATGTAGCATTTTATTTCCAAAGTGTAGTAAATTTTTCTTTTCTCACTGCAGGGTGATCGCACTACAAGGCTGCAATTTTTATTTGCCCATCAAGTGGGCTTTTGGTGGAAATGACACACCTCCAGCCGCATGTTGTCCACGAGACGGGGTTGGGATGGGGGGGCGAGCAGGAGAGGACAAGTTGTTCTTCTATTGGTATCTCTCAGGATTTATAGTGTTTTAAAGAATGTTCGTTCAAGTTCATATAAGAATGTAGCATTTTATTTCCAATGTGTAGTATATCTTTGTTTTCTCACAGCAGGGTAATCGCACTACAAGGCTGCAAATCTTATTTGCCCATCAAGTGGGCTTTTGGTGGAAATGACACACCACCAGCAGCATGTTGTCCACGAGAGGGGGGTGGGATGGGGGGGCGAGCAGGGGAGGTCAAATTGTTCTTCTATTGGTATGTACTCAGGATTTATAGTGTTTGAAAGAATGTTCTTTGAAGTTCATATAAGAATGTAGCATTTTATTTCCAAAGTGTAGTAAATCTTTGTTTTCTCACAGCAGGGTGATCGCACTACAAGGCTGCAATTCTTATTTGCCCATCAAGTGGGCATTTGTTGGAAATGACACACCACCAGCAGCATGTTGTACACGAGAGGGGGGTGGGATGGTGGGGCGAGCAGGAGAGGACAAGTTGTTCTTCTATTGGTATGTACTCAGGATTTATAGTGTTTGAAAGAATGTTCTTTCATGTTCATATAAGAATGTAGCATTTTATTTCCAAAGTGTAGTAAATCTTTGTTTTCTCACAGCAGGGTGATCGCACTACAAGGCTGCAATTTTTATTTGCCCATCAAGTGGGCTTTTGGTG
Source organism: Schistocerca serialis cubense (assembly GCF_023864345.2). NCBI lineage: Eukaryota > Metazoa > Arthropoda > Insecta > Orthoptera > Acrididae > Schistocerca > Schistocerca serialis. Next base: position 140,147,469 of record NC_064649.1, on the reverse strand, counting down.
GAAATGACACACCACCAGCAGCATGTTGTCCACGAGAGGGGGGTGGGATGGGGGGGCGAGCAGGAGAGGTCAAGTTGTTCTTCTATTGGTATGTACTCAGGCTTTATAGTGTTTGAAAGAATGTTCTTTCAAGTTCATATAAGAATGTAGCATTTTATTACCAAAGTGTAGTAAATCTTTGTTTTCTCACAGCAGGGTGATCACACCACAAGGCTGCAATTTTTACTTGCCCATCAAGTGGGCTTTTGGTGGAAATGACACACCACCAGCAACATGTTGTCCACGAGAGGGTCTTGGGATGGGGGGGCGAGCAGGAGAGGACAAGTTGTTCTTCTATTGGTATGTACTCAGGCTTTATAGTGTTTGAAAGAATGTTCTTTCAAGTTCATATAAGAATGTAGCATTTTATTTCCAAAGTGTAGTAAATCTTTGTTTTCTCACAGCAGGGTGATCGCACCACAAGGCTGCAATTTTTACTTGCCCATCAAGTGGGCTTTTGGTGGAAATGACTCACCACCAGCAACATGTTGTCCGCGAGACGGGGTTGGGATGGGGGGGCGAGCAGGAGAGGACAAGTTGTTCTTCTATTGGTATCTCTCAGGATTTATAGTGTTTGAAAGAATGTTCGTTCAAGTTCATATAAGAATGTAGCATTTTATTTCCAACCTGTAGTATATCTTTGTTTTCTCACAGCAGGGTAATCGCACTACAAGGCTGCAAATCTTATTTGCCCATCAAGTGGGCTTTTGGTGGAAATGACACACCTCCAGCAGCATGTTGTCCACGAGAGGGGGGTGGGTTGGGGGGGCGAGCAGGAGAGGACAAGTTGTTCGCCTATTGGTATGTACTCAGGCTTTATAGTGTTTGAAAGAATGTTCTTTCAAGTTCATATAAGAATGTAGCATTTTATTTCCAAAGTGTGGTAAATCTTTGTTTTCTCACAACAGGGTGATCGCACTACAAGGCTGCAATTTTTATTTGCCCATCAAGTGGGCTTTTGGTGGAAATGACACACCACCAGCAGCATGTTGTCCACGAGAGGTGGGTGGGATGGGGGAGGCGAGCAGGAGAGGACAAGTTGATCTTCTATTGGTATGTACTAAGGCTTTATAGTGTTTTAAAGGATGTTCGTTCAGGTTCATATAAGAATGTAGCATTTTATTTCCAAAGTGTAGTAAATCTTTGTTTTCTCACAGCAGGGTGATCGCACTACAAGTCTGCATTTATATTTGCCCATCAAGTGGGCTCTAGGTGGAAACGACTCACCACCAGCAGCATGTTGTCCACGAGAGGGGGGTGGGATGGGGGGGCGAGCAGGAGAGGACAAGTTGTTCTTCTATTGGTATGTACACAGGATTTATAGTGTTTGAAAGAATGTTCTTTCAAGTTCATATAAGAATGTAGCATTTTATTTCCAAAGTGTAGTAAATCTTTGTTTTCTCACAGCAGGGTGATTGCACTACAAGGCTGCAATTCTTATTTGCCCATCAAGTGGGCATTTGTTGGAAATGACACACCACCAGCAGCATGTTGTACACGAGAGGGGGGTGGGATGGGGGGGCGAGCAGGAGAGGACAAGTTGTTCTTCTATTGGTATGTACTCAGGATTTATAGTGTTTGAAAGAATGTTCTTTCATGTTCATATAAGAATGTAGCATTTTATTTCCAAAGTGTAGTAAATTTTTGTTTTCTCACAGCAGGGTGATCGCACTACAAGGCTGCAATTTTTATTTGCCCATCAAGTGGGCTTTTGGTGGAAATGACACACCACCAGCAGCATGTTGTCCACGAGAGGGGGGTGGGATGGGGGGGCGAGCAGGAGAGGTCAAGTTGTTCTTCTATTGGTATGTACTCAGGATTTATAGTGTTTGAAAGAATGTTCTTTCAAGTTCATATAAGAACGTAGCATTTTATTTCCAAAGTGTAGTAAATCTTTGTTTTCTCACAGCAGGGTGATCGCACTACAAGGTTGCAATTCTTATTTGCCCATCAAGTGGGCATTTGTTGGAAATGACACACCACCAGCAGCATGTTGTACACGAGAGGGGGGTGGGATGGGGGGGCGAGCAGGAGAGGACAAGTTGTTCTTCTATTGGTATGTACTCAGGATTTATAGTGTTTGAAAGAATGTTCTTTCAAGTTCATATAAGAATGTAGCATTTTATTTCCAAAGTGTACTAAACTTTGTTTTCTCACAGCAGGGTGATCGCACTACAAGGCTGCAATTTTTATTTGCCCATCAAGTGGGCTTTTGGTGGAAATGACACACCACCAGCAGAATGTTGTCTACGAGAAGGGGGTGGGATGGGTGGGGGCGAGCAGAAGAGGACAAGTTGTTCTTCTATTGGTATGTACTCAGGGTTTATAGTGTTTGAAAGAATGTTCTTTCATGTTCATAAAAGAATGTAGCATTTTATTTCCAAAGTGTAGTAAGTCTTTGTTTTCTCACAGAACGGTGAACACACTACAAGGCTGCAATTTTTATTTGCCCATCAAGTGGGCTTTTGGTGGAAATGACACACCACCAGCAGCATGTTGTCCACGAGAGGGGGGTGGGATGGGGGTCGAGCAGGATAGGAAAAGTTGTTCTTCTATTGGTATGTACTCAGGCTTTATAGTGTTTGAAGGAATTTTCTTTCAAGTTCATATAAGAATGTAGCATTTTATTTCCGAAGTGTAGTAAATCTTTGTTTTCTCACAGCAGGCTGATCGCCTTACAAGGCCGCAATTTTTATTTGCCCATCAAGTGGGCTTTTGGTGGAAATGACACACCTCCAGCAGCATGTTGTCCACGAGAGGGGGTTGGCATGTGGGGACGAGCAGGTGAGGACTAGTTGTTCTTCTATTGGTATGTACTCAGGCTTTATAGTGTTTGAAGGAATGTTCTTTCAAGTTCATATAAGAATGTAGCATTTTATTTCCAAAGTGTAGTAAATCTTTGTTTTCTCACAGCAGGGTGATCGCACTACAAGGCTGCAATTTTTATTTGCCCATCAAGTGGGCTTTTGGTGGAAATGACACACCACCAGCAGCATGTTGTCCACGAGTGGGGCGTGGGATGGGGAGGCGAGCAGGAGAGGACAAGTTGTTCTTCTATTGGTATGTACTCAGGCTTTATAGTGTTTGAAAGAATGTTCTTTCAAGTTCATACAAGAATGTAGCATTTTAATTCCAAAGTGTAGTAAATCATTGTTTTCTCACAGCAGGGTGATCGCACTACAAGGCTGCAATTTTTATATGCCCATCAAGTGGGCTTTTAGTGGAAATGACACACCACCAGCAGCATGTTGTCCAGGAGAGGGGTGTGGGAAGGGGGGGGGGGGCGAGCAGAAGAGGACAAGTTGTTCTTCTATTGGTATGTACTCAGGCTTTATAGTGTTTGAAAGAATGTTCTTTCAAGTTCATATAAGAATGTAGCATTTTATTTCCAAAGTGTAGTAAATCTTTGTTTTCTCACAGCTGGGTGATCGCACTACAAGGCTGCAATTTTTATTTGCCCATCAAGTGGGCTTTTTGTGGAAATGACACACCACCAGCAGCATGTTGTCCACGAGAGGGGGGTGGGATGGGGGGGCAAGCAGAAGAGAACAAGTTGTTCTTCTATTGGTATGTACTCAAGCTTTATAGTGTTTGCAAGAATGTTCTTTCAAGTTCATATAAGAATGTAGCATTTTATTTCCAAAGTGTAGTAAATCTTTGTTTTCTCACAGCAGGGTGAACACACTACAAGGCTGCAATTTTTATTTGCCCATCAAGTGGGCTTTTGGTGGAAATGACACACCACCAGCAGCATGTTGTCCACGAGAGGGGGGTGGGATGGGGGGGGCGGGCAGGAGAGGACAAGTTGTTCTTCTATTGGTATGTACTCAGGATTTATAGTGTTTTAAAGAATGTTCGTTCAAGTTCATATAAGAATGTAGCATTTTATTTCCAAAGTGTTGTTTTCTCACAGCAGGGTGATCACACTACAAGGCTGCAATTTTTATTTGCCCATCAAGTGGGCTTTTGGCAGAAATGACACACCACCAGCAGAATGTTGTCCACGAGAGTGGGGTGGGATGGGGGGGCGAGCAGGAGAGGACAAGTTGTTCTTCTATTGGTATGTACTCAGGATTTATAGTGTTTTAACGAATGTTCGTTCAAGTTCATATAAGAATGTAGCATTTTATTTCCAAAGTGTAGTAAATCTTTGTTTTCTCACAGCAGGGTGATCGCACTACAAGGCTGCAATTTTTATTTGCCCATCAAGTGGGCTTTTGGTGGAAATGACACACCACCAGCAGCATGTTGTCAAAGAGAGGGGGTTGGGATGGGGGGGCGAGCAGGAGAGGAGAAGTTGTTCTTCTATTGGTATGTACTCAGGCTTTATAGTGTTTGAAAGAATGTTCTTTCAAGTTCATATAAGAATGTAGCATTTTACTTCCAAAGTGTAGTAAATCTTTGTTTTCTCACAACAGGGTGATCGCACTACAAGGCTGCAATTTTTATTTGCCCATCAAGTGGGCTTTTGTTGGAAATGACACACCACCAGCAGCATGTTGTCCACGAGAGGGGGGTGGGATGGGGGGGCGAGCAGAAGCAGACAAGTTGTTTTTCTATTGGTATGTACTCAGGCTTTATAGTGTTTGAAAGGATGTTCTTTCAAGTTCATATAAGAATGTAGCATTTTATTTCCAAAGTGTAGTATATCTTTGTTTCCTCACAGCAGGGTGATCGCACTACAAGGCTCAATTTTTATTTGCCCATCAAGTGGGCTTTTGGTGGAAATGACACACCACCAGCAGCATGTTGTCCACGAGAGGGGGGTCGGATGGGGGGGCGGGCGTAAGAGGACAAGTTGTCCTTCTATTGGTATGTACTCATGCTTTATAGTGTTTGAAAGAATGTTCTTTCAAGTTCATATAAGAATGTAGCATTTTATTTCCAAAGTGAAGTAAATCTTTGTTTTGTCACAGCAGGGTGATCGCACTACAAGGCTACAATTTTTATTTGCCCTTCAAGTGGGCTTTTGGTGGAAATGACACACCACCACCAGCATGTTGTCCACGAGATGGTGGTGTAAAGGGGGGGGGGGGGTGAGCACGAGAGGACAAGTTGTTCTTCTATTGGTATGTACTAAGGCTTTATAGGGTTTTAAAGAATGATCGTTTTCAAGTTCAGAAGAGAATGTAGCATTTTATTTCCAAAGTGTAGTAAATCTTTGTTTTGTCACAGGAGGGTGATCGCACTACAAGGATGCAATGTTTATTTGCCCATCAAGTGGGCTTTTGGTGGAAATGACACACCACCAGTAGCATGTTGCCCACGAGTGTGGGTTGGCATGGGGGGGCGAGCAGGAGAGGACAAGTTGTTCTTCTACTGGTATGTACTCAGGCTTTATAGTGTTTGAAAGAATGTTCTTTCAAGTTCATATAAGAATGTAGCATTTTATTTCCAAAGTGTAGTAAATATTTGTTTTCTCACAGCAGGGTGATCGCACTACAAGGCTGCAATTTTTATTTGCCCATCAAGTGGGCTTTTGGTGGAAATGACACACCACCAGCAGCATGTTGTCCACGAGAGGGGGATGGGATGGGGGGGTGAGCGTAAGAGGACAAGTTGTTCTTCTATTGGTATGTACTCAGGCTTTATAGTGTTTGAAAGAATGTTCTTTCAAGTTCAAATAAGAATGTAGCATTTTATTTCCAAAGTGTAGTAAATCTTTGTTTTCTCACAGCAGGGTGATCGCACTGCAAGGCTGCAATTTTTATTTGCCCATCAAGTGGGCTTTTGGTGGAAATGACACAACACCAGCAGCATGTTGTCCAGGAGAGGGGGGTGTGATGGGGGGGGCGAGCAGGAGAGGACAAGTTGTTCTTCTATTGGTATGTACTCAGGCTTTATAGTGTTTGAAAGAATGTTCTTTCAAGTTCATATAAGAATGTAGCATTTTATTTCCAAAGTGTAGTAAATCTTTATTTTCTCACAGCAGGGTGATCGCACTACAAGGCTGCAATTTTTATTTGCCATCCAGTGGGCTTTTGGTGGAAATGACACACCACCAACAGCATGTTGTCCAAGAGAGGGCGGTGGGATGGGGGGGCGAGCAGGAGAGGACAAGTTGTTCTTCTATTGGTATGTACTCCGGCTTTATAATGTTTGAAAGAATGTTCTTTCAAGTTCATATAAGAATGTAGCATTTTATTTCCAAAGTGTAGTAAATCTTTGTTTTCTCACAGCAGGGTGATCGCACTACAAGGCTGCAATTTTTATTTGCCCATCAAGTGGGCTTTTGGTGGAAATGACACACCACCAGCAGCATGTTGTCCACGAGAGGGGGGTGGGATGTGGGGACGAGCAGAAGAGGACAAGTTGTTCTTCTATTGGTATGTACTCAGGCTTTATAGTGTTTGAAAGAATGTTCTTTCAAGTTCATATAAGAATGTAGCATTTTATTTCCAAAGTGTAGTAAATCTTTGTTTTCTCACAGCAGGGTGATCGCACTACAAGGCGTCAATTTTTATTTGCCCATCAAGTGGGCTTTTGGTGGAAATGACACACCACCAGCAGCATGTTGTCCACGAGAGGGGGGTGGGATGGGGGGGCGAGCAGGAGAGGACAAGTTGTTTTTCTATTGGTATGTACTCAGGCTTTATAGTGTTTGAAAGAATGTTCTTTCAAGTTCGTATAAGAATGTAGCATTTTATTTCCAAAGTGTAGTTAATCTTTGTTTTCTCACAGCAGGGCGATCGCACTACAAGTCTGCAATTTTTATTTGCCCATCAAGTGGGCTTTTTGTGGAAATGACACACCACCAGCAGCATGTTGTCCACGTGAGGGGGGTGGGATGGGGGGGCGAGCAGGAGAGGACAAGTTGTTCTTCTATTGGTATGTACCCAGGCTTTATAGTGTTTGCAAGAATGTTCTTTCAAGTTCATATAAGAATGTAGCATTTTATTCCCAAAGTGTAGTAAATCTTTGTTTTGTCACAGCAGGGTGATCACACTACAAGGCTGCAATTTTTATTTGCCCATCAAGTGGGCTTTTGGTGGAAATGACACAACACCAGTAGCATGTTGTCCACGAGAGGGGGGTGGGATGGGGGGGCGGCAGGAGAGGACAAGTTGATCTTCTATTGGTATGTACTCAGGATTTATAGTGTTTTAAAGAATGTTCGTTCAAGTTCATATAAGAATGTAGCATTTTATTTCCAAAGTGTTGTTTTCTCACAGCAGGGTGATCACACTACAAGGCTGCAATTTTTATTTGCCCATCAAGTGGGCTTTTGGTGGAAATGACACACCACCAGCAGCATGTTGTCCACGAGGGGGGGGTGGGATGGGGGGGCGAGCAGGAGAGGACAAGTTGTTCTTCTATTGGTATGTACTCAGGATTTATAGTGTTTGAAAGAATGTTCGTTCAAGTTCATATAAGAATGTAGCATTTTATTTCCAAAGTGTAGTAAATCTTTGTTTTCTCACAGCAGGGTGATCGCACTACAAGGCTGCAATTTTTATTTGCCCATCAAGTGGGCTTTTGGTGGAAATGACACACCACCAGCAGCATGTTGTCCAAGAGAGGGGGGTGGGATGGGGGGGCGAGCAGGAGAGGAGAAGTTGTTCTTCTATTGGTATGTACTCAGGCTTTATAGTGTTTGAAAGAATGTACTTTCAAGTTCATATAAGAATGTAGCATTTTATTTCCAAAGTGTAGTAAATCTTTGTTTTCTCACAACAGGGTGATCGCACTACAAGGCTGCAATTTTTATTTGCCCATCAAGAGGGCTTTTGTTGGAAATGACACACCACCAGCAGCATGTTGTCCACGAGAGGGGGGTGGGATGGGGGGGCGAGCAGGAGCAGACAAGTTGTTCTTCTATTGGTATGTACGAGGGCAGTTCAGTAAGTAATGCAACACATTTTTTTTCTGAAACAGGGGTTGTTTTATTCAGCATTGAAATACACCAGGTTATTCCCCAATCTTTTAGCTACACACCACTATTTTTCAACGTAATCTCCATTCAATGCTACGGCCTTACGGCACCTTGAAATGAGGGCCTGTATGCCTGCACGGTACCATTCCACTGGTCGATGTCGGAGTCAACGTCGTACTGCATCAATGACTTCTTCATCGTACGCGTAGTGCCTCCCACGGATTGCGTCCTTCATTGGGCCAAACATATGGAAATCTGACGGTGTGAGATCGGGGCTTTAGGGTGCATGAGGAAGAACAGTCCACTGAAGTTTTGTGAGCTCCTCTCGGGTGCGAAGACTTGTGTGAGGTCTTGCGTTGTCATGAAGAAGGAGAAGTTCGTTCAGATTTTTGTGCCTACGAACACGCTGAAGTCGTTTCTTCAATTCCTGAAGAGTAGCACAGTACACTTCAGAGTTGATCGTTTGACCATGGGGAAGGACATCGAACAGAATAACATCAGCATCCCAGAAGACTGTAACCATGACTTTACCGGCTGAGGGTATGGCTTTAAACTTTTTCTTGGTAGGGGAGTGGGTGTGGCGCCACTCCATTGATTGCCGTTTTAATTCAGGTTCGAAGTGATGAACCCATGTTTCATCGCCTGTAACAATCTTTGACAAGAAATTGTCACCCTCAGCAACATGACGAGCAAGCAATTCCGCACAGATGGTTCTCCTTTGCTCTTTATGGTGTTCGGTTAAACAACGAGGGACCCAGCGGGAACAAACCTTTGAATATCCCAACTGGTGAACAATTGCGACAGCACTACCAACAGAGTTGTCAAGTTGAGCACTGAGTTGTTTGATGGTGATCCGTTGATCGTCTCGAACGAGTGTGTTCGCACGCTCCGCCATTGCAGGAGTCACAGCTGTGCACGGCCGGCCCGCACGCGGAAGATCAGACAGTCTTGCTTGACCTTGCGGCGATGATGACACACGCTTTGCCCAACGACTCACCGTGCTTTTGTCCACTGCCAGATCACCGTAGACATTCTGCAAGCGCCTATGAATATCTGAGATGCCCTGGTTTTCCGCCAAAAGAAACTCGATCACTGCCCGTTGTTTGCAACGCACATCCGTTACAGACGCCATTTTAACAGCTCCGTACAGCGCTGCCACCTGTCGGAAGTCACTGAAACTATACGAGACGAAGCGGGAATGTTTGAAAATATTCCACAAGAAATTTCCGGTTTTTTCAACCAAAATTGGCCGAGAAAAAAAATGTGTTGCATTACTTATTGAACTGCCCTCGTACTCAGGCTTTATAGTGTTTGAAAGAATGTTCTTTCAAGTTCATATAAGAATGTAGCATTTTATTTCCAAAGTGTAGTATATCTCTGTTTCCTCACAGCAGGGTGATCGCACTACAAGGCTGCAATTTTTATTTGCCCATCAAGTGGGCTTTTGGTGGAAATGACACACCACCAGCAGCATGTAATCCACGAGAGGGGGGTCGGATGGGGGGGCGGGCGTAAGAGGACAAGTTGTTCTTCTATTGGTGTGTACTCAGGCTTTATAGTGTTTGAAAGAATGTTCTTTCAAGTTCATATAAGAATGTAGCATTTTATTTCCAAAGTGAAGTAAATCTTTGTTTTCTCACAGCAGGGTGATCACACTACAAGTCTGCAATTTTTATTTGCCCATCAAGTGGGCTTTTGGTGGAAATGACACACCACCAGCAGCATGTTGTCCACGAGATGGTGTTGTAGAGGGGGGGGGGGGGGGCGAGCGTAAGAGGACAAGCTGTTCTTCTATTGGTATGTACTAAGGCTTTATAGGGTTTTAAAGAATGTTCTTTCAAGTTCATATAAGAATGTAGCATTTTATTTCCAAAGTGTAGTAAATCTTTGTTTTCTCACAGCAGGGTGATCGCACTACAAGGCTGCAATTTTTATTTGCCCATCAAGTGGGCTTTTGGTGGAAATGACACATCACCAGCAGCATGTTGCCCACGAGAGGGGGGTGGCATGGGGGGGCGAGCAGGAGAGGACAAGTTGTTCTTCTACTGGTATGTACTCAGGCTTTATAGTGTTTAAAAGAATGTTCTTTCAAGTTCATATAAGAATGTAGCATTTTATTTCCAAAGTGTAGTAAATCTTTGTTTTCTCACAGCAGCGTGATCGCACTACAAGGCTGCAATTTTTATTTGCCCATCAAGTGGGCTTTTGGTGGAAATGACACACCACCAGCAGCATGTTGTCCACGGGAGGGGGATGGGATGGGGGGGTGAGCGTAAGAGGACAAGTTGTTCTTCCATTGGTATGTTCTCAGGCTTTCTAGTGTTTGAAAGAATGTTGTTTCAAGTTCATATAAGAATGTAGCATTTTATTTCCAAAGTGTAGTAAATCTTTGTTTTCTCATAGCAGGGTGATTGCACTGCAAGGCTGCAATTTTTATTTGCCCATCAAGTGGGCTTTTGGTGGAAATGACACACCACCAGCAGCATGTTGTCCACGAGAGGGGGGTGAGATGGGGGGGCGTGCAGGAGAGGACAAGTTGTTCTTCTATTGGTATGTACTCAGGCTTTATAGTGTTTGAAAGAATGTTCTTTCAATTTCATATAAGAATGTAGCATTTTATTTCCAAAGTGAAGTAAATCTTTGTTTTCTCACAGCAGGGTGATCGCACTACAAGTCTGCAATTTTTATTTGCCCATCAAGTGGGCTTTTGGTGCAAATGACACACCACCAGCAGCATGTTGTCCACGAGAGGGGGGTCGGATGGGGGGGCGGGCGTAAGAGGACAAGTTGTTCTTCTATTGGTATGTACTCAGGCTTTATAGTGTTTGAAAGAATGTTCTTTCAAGTTCATATAAGAATGTAGCATTTTATTTCCAAAGTGTAGTAAATCTTTGTTTTCTCACAGGAGGGTGATCGCACTACAAGGATGCAATGTTTATTTGCCCATCAAGTGGGCTTTTGGTGGAAATGACACACCACCAGTAGCATGTTGCCCACGAGTGTGGGTTGGCATGGGGGGGCGAGCAGGAGAGGACAAGTTGTTCTTCTTCTGGTATGTACTCAGGCTTTATAGTGTTTGAAAGAATGTTCTTTCAAGTTCATATAAGAATGTAGCATTTTATTTCCAAAGTGTGGTAAATATTTGTTTTCTCACAGCAGGGTGATCGCACTACAAGGCTGCAATTTTTATTTGCCCATCAAGTGGGCTTTTGGTGGAAATGACACACCACCAGCAGCATGTTGTCCACGAGAGGGGGATGGGATGGGGGGGTGAGCGTAAGAGGACAAGTTGTTCTTCTATTGGTATGTACTCAGGCTTTATAGTGTTTGAAAGAATGTTCTTTCAAGTTCATATAAGAATGTAGCATTTTATTTCCAAAGTGTAGTAAATCTTTGTTTTCTCACAGCAGGGTGATCGCACTGCAAGGCTGCAATTTTTATTTGCCCATCAAGTGGGCTTTTGGTGGAAATGACACAACACCAGCAGCATGTTGTCCAGGAGAGGGGGGTGGGATGGGGGGGGCGAGCAGGAGAGGACAAGTTGTTCTTCTATTGGTATGTACTCAGGCTTTATAGTGTTTGAAAGAATGTTCTTTCAAGTTCATATAAGAATGTAGCATTTTATTTCCAAAGTGTAGTAAATCTTTATTTTCTCACAGCAGGGTGATCGCACTACAAGGCTGCAATTTTTATTTGCCATCCAGTGGGCTTTTGGTGGAAATGACACACCACCAACAGCATGTTGTCCAAGAGAGGGCGGTGGGATGGGGGGGCGAGCAGGAGAGGACAAGTTGTTCTTCTATTGGTATGTACTCCGGCTTTATAATGTTTGAAAGAATGTTCTTTCAAGTTCATATAAGAATGTAGCATTTTATTTCCAAAGTGTAGTAAATCTTTGTTTTCTCACAGCAGGGTGATCGCACTACAAGGCTGCAATTTTTATTTGCCCATCAAGTGGGCTTTTGGTGGAAATGACAACCACCAGCAGCATGTTGTCCACGAGAGGGGGGTGGGATGTGGGGACGAGCAGAAGAGGACAAGTTGTTCTTCTATTGGTATGTACTCAGGCTTTATAGTGTTTGAAAGAATGTTCTTTCAAGTTCATATAAGAATGTAGCATTTTATTTCCAAAGTGTAGTAAATCTTTGTTTTCTCACAGCAGGGTGATCGCACTGCAAGGCTGCAATTTTTATTTGCCCATCAAGTGGGCTTTTGGTGGAAATGACACACCACCAGCAGCATGTTGTCCACGAGAGGGGGGTGGAATGGGGGGGCGAGCAGGAGAGGACAAGTTGTTCTTCTATTGGTATGTACTCAGGCTTTATAGTGTTTGAAAGAATGTTCTTTCAAGTTCATATAAGAATGTAGCATTTTATTTCCAAAGTGTAGTAAATCTTTGTTTTCTCACAGCAGGGTGATCGCACTACAAGTCTGCAATTTTTATTTGCCCATCAAGTGGGCTTTTTGTGGAAATGACACACCACCAGCAGCATGTTGTCCACGTGAGGGGGGTGGGATGGGGGGGCGAGCAGGAGAGGACAAGTTGTTATTCTATTGGTATGTACCCAGGCTTTATAGTGTTTGCAAGAATGTTCTTTCAAGTTCATATAAGAATGTAGCATTTTATTTCCAAAGTGTAGTAAATCTTTGTTTTGTCACAGCAGGGTGATCACACTACAAGGCTGCAATTTTATTTGCCCATCAAGTGGGCTTTTGGTGGAAATGACACAACACCAGTAGCATGTTGTCCACGAGAGGGGGGTGGGATGGGGGGGCGGCAGGAGAGGACAAGTTGATCTTCTATTGGTATGTACTCAGGATTTATAGTGTTTTAAAGAATGTTCGTTCAAGTTCATATAAGAATGTAGCATTTTACTTCCAAAGTGTAGTAAATCTTTGTTTTCTCACAACAGGGTGATCGCACTACAAGGCTGCAATTTTTATTTGCCCATCAAGTGGGCTTTTGTTGGAAATGACACACCACCAGCAGCATGTTGTCCACGAGAGGGTGGTGGGATGGGGGGGCGAGCAGAAGCAGACAAGTTGTTTTTCTATTGGAATGTACTCAGGCTTTATAGTGTTTGAAAGGATGTTCTTTCAAGTTCATATAAGAATGTAGCATTTTATTTCCAAAGTGTAGTATATCTTTGTTTCCTCACAGCAGGGTGATCGCACTACAAGGCTGCAATTTTTATTTGCCCATCAAGTGGGCTTTTGGTGGAAATGACACACCACCAGCAGCATGTTGTCCACGAGAGGGGGGTCGGATGGGGGGGCGGGCGTAAGAGGACTAGTTGTCCTTCTATTGGTATGTACTCATGCTTTATAGTGTTTGAAAGAATGTTCTTTCAAGTTCATATAAGAATGTAGCATTTTATTTCCAAAGTGAAGTAAATCTTTGTTTTGTCACAGCAGGGTGATCGCACTACAAGGCTACAATTTTTATTTGCCCATCAAGTGGGCTTTTGGTGGAAATGACACACCACCACCAGCATGTTGTCCACGAGATGGTGGTGTAAAGGGGGGGGGGGGGCGAGCACGAGAGGACAAGTTGTTCTTCTATTGGTATGTACTAAGGCTTTATAGGGTTTTAAAGAATGATCGTTTTCAAGTTCAGAAGAGAATGTAGCATTTTATTTCCAAAGTGTAGTAAATCTTTGTTTTGTCACAGGAGGGTGATCGCACTACAAGGATGCAATGTTTATTTGCCCATCAAGTGGGCTTTTGGTGGAAATGACACACCACCAGTAGCATGTTGCCCACGAGTGTGGGTTGGCATGGGGGGGCGAGCAGGAGAGGACAAGTTGTTCTTCTACTGGTATGTACTCAGGCTTTATAGTGTTTGAAAGAATGTTCTTTCAAGTTCATATAAGAATGTAGCATTTTATTTCCAAAGTGTAGTAAATATTTGTTTTCTCACAGCAGGGTGATCGCACTGCAAGGCTGCAATTTTTATTTGCCCATCAAGTGGGCGTTTGGTGGAAATGACACAACACCAGCAGCATGTTGTCCAGGAGAGGGGGGTGGGATAGGGGGGGCGAGCAGGAGAGGACAAGTTGTTCTTCTATTGGTATGTACTCAGGCTTTATAGTGTTTGAAAGAATGTTCTTTCAAGTTCATATAAGAATGTAGCATTTTATTTCCAAAGTGTAGTAAATCTTTATTTTCTCACAGCAGGGTGATCGCACTACAAGGCTGCAATTTTTATTTGCCATCCAGTGGGCTTTTGGTGGAAATGACACACCACCAACAGCATGTTGTCCACGAGAGGGGGGTGGAATGGGGGGGCGAGCAGGAGAGGACAAGTTGTTCTTCTATTGGTATGTACTCAGGCTTTATAGTGTTTGAAAGAATGTTCTTTCAAGTTCATATAAGAATGTAGCATTTTATTTCCAAAGTGTAGTAAATCTTTGTTTTCTCACAGCAGGGTGATCGCACTACAAGGCGTCAATTTTTATTTGCCCATCAAGTGGGCTTTTGGTGGAAATGACACACCACCAGCAGCATGTTGTCCACGAGAGGGGGGTGGGATGGGGGGGCGAGCAGGAGAGGACAAGTTGTTCTTCTATTGGTATGTACCCAGGCTTTATAGTGTTTGCAAGAATGTTCTTTCAGGTTCATATAAGAATGTAGCATTTTATTTCCAAAGTGTAGTAAATCTTTGTTTTGTCACAGCAGGGTGATCACACTACAAGGCTGCAATTTTTATTTGCCCATCAAGTGGGCTTTTGGTGGAAATGACACAACACCAGCAGCATGTTGTCCACGAGAGGGGGGTGGGATGGGGGGGCGGCAGGAGAGGACAAGTTGATCTTCTATTGGTATGTACTCAGGATTTATAGTGTTTTAAAGAATGTTCGTTCAAATTCATATAAGAATGTAGCATTTTATTTCCAAAGTGTTGTTTTCTCACAGCAGGGTGATCACACTACAAGGCTGCAATTTTTATTTGCCCATCAAATGGGCTTTTGGTGGAAATGACACACCACCAGCAGCATGTTGTCCACGAGGGGGGGGTGGGAATGGGGGGGCGAGCAGGAGAGGACAAGTTGTTCTTCTATTGGTATGTACTCAGGATTTATAGTGTTTGAAAGAATGTTCGTTCAAGTTCATATAAGAATGTAGCATTTTATTTCCAAAGTGTAGTAAATCTTTGTTTTCTCACAGCAGGGTGATCGCACTACAAGGCTGCAATTTTTAATTGCCCATCAAGTGGGCTTTTGGTGGAAATGACACACCACCAGCAGCATGTTGTCCAAGAGAGGGGGGTGGGATGGGGGGGCGAGCAGGAGAGGAGAAGTTGTTCTTCTATTGGTATGTACTCAGGCTTTATAGTGTTTGAAAGAATGTTCTTTCAAGTTCATATAAGAATGTAGCATTATATATCCAAAGTGTAGTAAATCTTTGTTTTCTCACAACAGGGTGATCGCACTACAAGGCTGCAATTTTTATTTGCCCATCAAGAGGGCTTTTGTTGGAAATGACACACCACCAGCAGCATGTTGTCCACGAGAGGGGGGTGGGATGGGGGCGCGAGCAGGAGCAGACAAGTTGTTCTTCTATTGGTATGTACGAGGGCAGTTCAGTAAGTAATGCAACACATTTTTTTTCTGAAACAGGGGTTGTTTTATTCAGCATTGAAATACACCAGGTTATTCCCCAATCTTTTAGCTACACACCACTATTTTTCAACGTAATCTCCATTCAATGCTACGGCCTTACGGCACCTTGAAATGAGGGCCTGTATGCCTGCACGGTACCATTCCACTGGTCGATGTCGGAGTCAACGTCGTACTGCATCAATGACTTCTTCATCGTACGCGTAGTGCCTCCCACGGATTGCGTCCTTCATTGGGCCAAACATATGGAAATCCGACGGTGTGAGATCGGGGCTGTAGGGTGCATGAGGAAGAACAGTCCACTGAAGTTTTGTGAGCTCCTCTCGGGTGCGAAGACTTGTGTGAGGTCTTGCGTTGTCATGAAGAAGGAGAAGTTCGTTCAGATTTTTGTGCCTACGAACACGCTGAAGTCGTTTCTTCAATTCCTGAAGAGTAGCACAGTACACTTCAGAGTTGATCGTTTGACCATGGGGAAGGACATCGAACAGAATAACATCAGCATCCCAGAAGACTGTAACCATGACTTTACCGGCTGAGGGTATGGCTTTAAACTTTTTCTTGGTAGGGGAGTGGGTGTGGCGCCACTCCATTGATTGCCGTTTTAATTCAGGTTCGAAGTGATGAACCCATGTTTCATCGCCTGTAACAATCTTTGACAAGAAATTGTCACCCTCAGCCACATGACGAGCAAGCAATTCCGCACAGATGGTTCTCCTTTGCTCTTTATGGTGTTCGGTTAAACAACGAGGGACCCAGCGGGAACAAACCTTTGAATATCCCAACTGGTGAACAATTGTGACAGCACTACCAACAGAGTTGTCAAGTTGAGCACTGAGTTGTTTGATGGTGATCCGTCGATCGTCTCGAACGAGTGTGTTCGCACGCTCCGCCATTGCAGGAGTCACAGCTGTGCACGGCCGGCCCGCACGCGGAAGATCAGACAGTCTTGCTTGACCTTGCGGCGATGATGACACACGCTTTGCCCAACGACTCACCGTGCTTTTGTCCACTGCCAGATCACCGTAGACATTCTGCAAGCGCCTATGAATATCTGAGATGCCCTGGTTTTCCGCCAAAAGAAACTCGATCACTGCCCGTTGTTTGCAACGCACATCCGTTACAGACGCCATTTTAACAGCTCCGTACAGCGCTGCCACCTGTCGGAAGTCACTGAAACTATACGAGACGAAGCGGGAATGTTTGAAAATATTCCACAAGAAATTTCCGGTTTTTTCAACCAAAATTGGCCGAGAAAAAAAATGTGTTGCATTACTTATAGAACTGCCCTCGTACTCAGGGTTTATAGTGTTTGAAAGAATGTTCTTTCAAGTTCATATAAGAATGTAGCATTTTATTTCCAAAGTGTAGTATATCTCTGTTTCCTCACAGCAGGGTGATCGCACTACAAGGCTGCAATTTTTATTTGCCCATCAAGTGGGCTTTTGGTGGAAATGACACACCACCAGCAGCATGTTGTCCACGAGAGGGGGGTCGGATGGGGGGGCGGGCGTAAGAGGACAAGTTGTTCTTCTATTGGTGTGAACTCAGGCTTTATAGTGTTTGAAAGAATGTTCTTTCAAGTTCATATAAGAATGTAGCATTTTATTTCCAAAGTGAAGTAAATCTTTGTTTTCTCACAGCAGGGTGATCGCACTACAAGTCTGCAATTTTTATTTGCCCATCAAGTGGGCTTTTGGTGGAAATGACACACCACCAGCAGCATGTTGTCCACGAGATGGAGGTGTAGAGGGGGGGGGGGGGGGGCGAGCGTAAGAGGACAAGCTGTTCTTCTATTGGTATGTACTAAGGCTCTATAGGGTTTTAAAGAATGTTCTTTCAAGTTCATATAAGAATGTAGCATTTTATTTCCAAAGTGTAGTAAATCTTTGTTTTCTCACAGCAGGGTGATCGCACTACAAGGCTGCAATTTTTATTTGCCCATCAAGTGGGCTTTTGGTGGAAATGACACATCACCAGCAGCATGTTGCCCACGAGAGGGGGGTGGCATGGGGGGGCGAGCAGGAGAGGACAAGTTGTTCTTCTACTGGTATGTACTCAGGCTTTATAGTGTTTGAAAGAATGTTTTTTCAAGTTCATATAAGAATGTAGCATTTTATTTCCAAAGTGTAGTAAATCTTTGTTTTCTCACAGCAGGGTGATCGCACTACAAGGCTGCAATTTTTATTTGCCCATCAAGTGGGCTTTTGGTGGAAATGACACACCACCAGCAGCATGTTGTCCACGGGAGGGGGATGGGATGGGGGGGTGAGCGTAAGAGGACAAGTTGTTCTTCCATTGGTATGTTCTCAGGCTTTCTAGTGTTTGAAAGAATGTTGTTTCAAGTTCATATAAGAATGTAGCATTTTATTTCCAAAGTGTAGTAAATCTTTGTTTTCTCATAGCAGGGTGATTGCACTGCAAGGCTGCAATTTTTATTTGCCCATCAAGTGGGCTTTTGGTGGAAATGACACACCACCAGCAGCATGTTGTCCACGAGAGGGGGGTGAGATGGGGGGGCGTGCAGGAGAGGACAAGTTGTTCTTCTATTGGTATGTACTCAGGCTTTATAGTGTTTGAAAGAATGTTCTTTCAATTTCATATAAGAATGTAGCATTTTATTTCCAAAGTGAAGTAAATCTTTGTTTTCTCACAGCAGGGTGATCGCACTACAAGTCTGCAATTTTTATTTGCCCATCAAGTGGGCTTTTGGTGGAAATGACACACCACCAGCAGCATGTTGTCCACGAGAGGGGGGTCGGATGGGGGGGCGGGCGTAAGAGGACAAGTTGTCCTTCTATTGGTATGTACCCATGCTTTATAGTGTTTGAAAGAATGTTCTTTCAAGTTCATATAAGAATGTAGCATTTTATTTCCAAAGTGAAGTAAATCTTTGTTTTGTCACAGCAGGGTGATCGCACTACAAGGCTACAATTTTTATTTGCCCATCAAGTGGGCTTTTGGTGGAAATGACACACCACCACCAGCATGTTGTCCACGAGATGGTGGTGTAAAGGGGGGGGGGGGGCGAGCATGAGAGGACAAGTTGTTCTTCTATTGGTATGTACTAAGGCTTTATAGGGTTTTAAAGAATGATCGTTTTCAAGTTCAGAAGAGAATGTAGCATTTTATTTCCAAAGTGTAGTAAATCTTTGTTTTGTCACAGGAGGGTGATCGCACTACAAGGATGCAATGTTTATTTGCCCATCAAGTGGGCTTTTGGTGGAAATGACACACCACCAGTAGCATGTTGCCCACGAGTGTGGGTTGGCATGGGGGGGCGAGCAGGAGAGGACAAGTTGTTCTTCTACTGGTATGTACTCAGGCTTTATAGTGTTTGAAAGAATGTTCTTTCAAGTTCATATAAGAATGTAGCATTTTATTTCCAAAGTGTAGTAAATATTTGTTTTCTCACAGCAGGGTGATCGCACTACAAGGCTGCAATTTTTATTTGCCCA
Organism: Schistocerca serialis cubense; assembly: GCF_023864345.2. NCBI lineage: Eukaryota > Metazoa > Arthropoda > Insecta > Orthoptera > Acrididae > Schistocerca > Schistocerca serialis. The sequence continues at coordinate 140,128,483 of NC_064649.1, read as the reverse complement.
TCAAGTGGGCTTTTGGTGGAAATGACACACCACCAGCAGCATGTTGTCCACGGGAGGGGGATGGGATGGGGGGGTGAGCGTAAGAGGACAAGTTGTTCTTCTATTGGTATGTACTCAGGCTTTATAGTGTTTGAAAGAATGTTCTTTCAAGTTCATATAAGAATGTAGCATTTTATTTCCAAAGTGTAGTAAATCTTTGTTTTCTCACAGCAGGGTGATCGCACTGCAAGGCTGCAATTTTTATTTGCCCATCAAGTGGGCTTTTGGTGGAAATGACACAACACCAGCAGCATGTTGTCCAGGATAGGGGGGTGGGATGGGGGGGGCGAGCAGGAGAGGACAAGTTGTTCTTCTATTGGTATGTACTCAGGCTTTATAGTGTTTGAAAGAATGTTCTTTCAAGTTCATATAAGAATGAAGCATTTTATTTCCAAAGTGTAGTAGATCTTTATTTTCTCACAGCAGGGTGATCGCACTACAAGGCTGCAATTTTTATTTGCCATCCAGTGGGACTTTTGGTGGAAATGACACACCACCAACAGCATGTTGTCCAAGAGAGGGCGGTGGGATGGGGGGGCGAGCAGGAGAGGACAAGTTGTTCTTCTATTGGTATGTACTCCGGCTTTATAATGTTTGAAAGAATGTTCTTTCAAGTTCATATAAGAATGTAGCATTTTATTTCCAAAGTGTAGTAAATCTTTGTTTTCTCACAGCAGGGTGATCGCACTACAAGGCGTCAATTTTTATTTGCCCATCAAGTGGGCTTTTGGTGGAAATGACACACCACCAGCAGCATGTTGTCCACGAGAGGGGGGTGGGATGGGGGGGCGAGCAGGAGAGGACAAGTTGTTTTTCTATTGGTATGTACTCAGGCTTTATAGTGTTAGAAAGAATGTTCTTTCAAGTTCGTATAAGAATGTAGCATTTTATTTCCAAAGTGTAGTTAATCTTTGTTTTCTCACAGCAGGGTGATCGCCCTACAAGTCTGCAATTTTTATTTGCCCATCAAGTGGGCTTTTTGTGGAAATGACACACCACCAGCAGCATGTTGTCCACGTGAGGGGGGTGGGATGGGGGGGCGAGCAGGAGAGGACAAGTTGTTCTTCTATTGGTATGTACCCAGGCTTTATAGTGTTTGCAAGAATGTTCTTTCAAGTTCATATAAGAATGTAGCATTTTATTCCCAAAGTGTAGTAAATCTTTGTTTTGTCACAGCAGGGTGATCACACTACAAGGCTGCAATTTTTATTTGCCCATCAAGTGGGCTTTTGGTGGAAATGACACAACACCAGTAGCATGTTGTCCACGAGAGGGGGGTGGTATGGGGGGGCGGCAGGAGAGGACAAGTTGATCTTCTATTGGTATGTACTCAGGATTTATAGTGTTTTAAAGAATGTTCGTTCAAGTTCATATAAGAATGTAGCATTTTATTTCCAAAGTGTTGTTTTCTCACAGCAGGGTGATCACACTACAAGGCTGCAATTTTTATTTGCCCATCAAGTGGGCTTTTGGTGGAAATGACACACCACCAGCAGCATGTTGTCCACGAGGGGGGGGTGGGATGGGGGGGCGAGCAGGAGAGGACAAGTTGTTCTTCTATTGGTATGTACTCAGGATTTATAGTGTTTGAAAGAATGTTCGTTCAAGTTCATATAAGAATGTAGCATTTTATTTCCAAAGTGTAGTAAATCTTTGTTTTCTCACAGCAGGGTGATCGCACTACAAGGCTGCAATTTTTATTTGCCCATCAAGTGGGCTTTTGGTGGAAATGACACACCACCAGCAGCATGTTGTCCAAGAGAGGGGGGTGGGATGGGGGGGCGAGCAGGAGAGGAGAAGTTGTTCTTCTATTGGTATGTACTCAGGCTTTATAGTGTTTGAAAGAATGTTCTTTCAAGTTCATATAAGAATGTAGCATTTTATTTCCAAAGTGTAGTAAATCTTTGTTTTCTCACAACAGGGTGATCGCACTACAAGGCTGCAATTTTTATTTGCCCATCAAGAGGGCTTTTGTTGGAAATGACACACCACCAGCAGCATGTTGTCCACGAGAGGGGGGTGGGATGGGGGGGCGAGCAGGAGCAGACAAGTTGTTCTTCTATTGGTATGTACGAGGGCAGTTCAGTAAGTAATGCAACACATTTTTTTTCTGAAACAGGGGTTGTTTTATTCAGCATTGAAATACACCAGGTTATTCCCCAATCTTTTAGCTACACACCACTATTTTTCAACGTAATCTCCATTCAATGCTACGGCCTTACGGCACCTTGAAATGAGGGCCTGTATGCCTGCACGGTAGCATTCCACTGGTCGATGTCGGAGTCAACGTCGTACTGCATCAATGACTTCTTCATCGTACGCGTAGTGCCTCCCACGGATTGCGTCCTTCATTGGGCCAAACATATGGAAATCCGACGGTGTGAGATCGGGGCTGTAGGGTGCATGAGGAAGAACAGTCTACTGAAGTTTTGTGAGCTCCTCTCGGGTGCGAAGACTTGTGTGAGGTCTTGCGTTGTCATGAAGAAGGAGAAGTTCGTTCAGATTTTTGTGCCTACGAACACGCTGAAGTCGTTTCTTCAATTCCTGAAGAGTAGCACAGTACACTTCAGAGTTGATCGTTTGACCATGGGGAAGGACATCGAACAGAATAACATCAGCATCCCAGAAGACTGTAACCATGACTTTACCGGCTGAGGGTATGGCTTTAAACTTTTTCTTGGTAGGGGAGTGGGTGTGGCGCCACTCCATTGATTGCCGTTTTAATTCAGGTTCGAAGTGATGAACCCATGTTTCATCGCCTGTAACAATCTTTGACAAGAAATTGTCACCCTCAGCCACATGACGAGCAAGCAATTCCGCACAGATGGTTCTCCTTTGCTCTTTATGGTGTTCGGTTAAACAACGAGGGACCCAGCGGGAACAAACCTTTGAATATCCCAACTGGTGAACAATTGTGACAGCACTACCAACAGAGTTGTCAAGTTGAGCACTGAGTTGTTTGATGGTGATCCGTCGATCGTCTCGAACGAGTGTGTTCGCACGCTCCGCCATTGCAGGAGTCACAGCTGTGCACGGCCGGCCCGCACGCGGAAGATCAGACAGCCTTGCTTGACCTTGCGGCGATGATGACACACGCTTTGCCCAACGACTCACCGTGCTTTTGTCCACTGCCAGATCACCGTAGACATTCTGCAAGCGCCTATGAATATCTGAGATGCCCTGGTTTTCCGCCAAAAGAAACTCGATCACTGCCCGTTGTTTGCAACGCACATCCGTTACAGACGCCATTTTAACAGCTCCGTACAGCGCTGCCACCTGTCGGAAGTCACTGAAACTATATGAGACGAAGCGGGAATGTTTGAAAATATTCCACAAGAAATTTCCGGTTTTTTCAACCAAAATTGGCCGAGAAAAAAAATGTGTTGCATTACTTATTGAACTGCCCTCGTACTCAGGGTTTATAGTGTTTGAAAGAATGTTCTTTCAAGTTCATATAAGAATGTAGCATTTTATTTCCAAAGTGTAGTATATCTTTGTTTTCTCACAGCAGGGTGATCGCACTACAAGGCTGCAATTTTTATTTGCCCATCAAGTGGGCTTTTGGTGGAAATGACACATCACCAACAGCATGTTGCCCACGAGAGGGGGGTGGCATGGGGGGGCGAGCAGGAGAGGACAAGTTGTTCTTCTACTGGTATGTACTCAGGCTTTATAGTGTTTGAAAGAATGTTCTTTCAAGTTCATATAAGAATGTAGCATTTTATTTCCAAAGTGTAGTAAATCTTTGTTTTCTCACAGCAGGGTGATCGCACTACAAGGCTGAAATTTTTATTTGCCCATCAAGTGGGCTTTTGGTGGAAATGACACACCACCAGCAGCATGTTGTCCACGGGAGGGGGATGGGATGGGGGGGTGAGCGTAAGAGGACAAGTTGTTCTTCCTTTGGTATGTTCTCAGGCTTTCTAGTGTTTGAAAGAATGTTCTTTCAAGTTCATATAAGAATGTAGCATTTTATTTCCAAAGTGTAGTAAATCTTTGTTTTCTCATAGCAGGGTGATTGCACTGCAAGGCTGCAATTTTTATTTGCCCATCAAGTGGGCTTTTGGTGGAAATGACACACCACCAGCAGCATGTTGTCCACGAGAGTGGGGTGAGATGGGGGGGCGTGCAGGAGAGGACAAGTTGTTCTTCTATTGGTATGTACTCAGGCTTTATAGTGTTTGAAAGAATGTTCTTTCAATTTCATATAAGAATGTAGCATTTTATTTCCAAAGTGAAGTAAATCTTTGTTTTCTCACAGCAGGGTGATCGCACTACAAGTCTGCAATTTTTATTTGCCCATCAAGTGGGCTTTTGGTGGAAATGACACACCACCAGCAGCATGTTGTCCACGAGATGGTGGTGTAGAGGGGGGGGGGGGGGGGGGCGAGCGTAAGAGGACAAGCTGTTCTTCTATTGGTATGTACTAAGGCTTTATAGGGTTTTAAAGATTGTTCTTTCAAGTTCATATAAGAATGTAGCATTTTATTTCCAAAGTGTAGTAAATCTTTGTTTTCTCACAGCAGGGTGATCGCACTACAAGGCTGCAATTTTTATTTGCCCATCAAGTGGGCTTTTGGTGGAAATGACACATCACCAGCAGCATGTTGCCCACGAGAGGGGGGTGGCATGGGGGGGCGAGCAGGAGAGGAAAAGTTGTTCTTCTACTGGTATGTACTCAGGCTTTATAGTGTTTGAAAGAATGTTCTTTCAAGTTCATATAAGAATGTAGCATTTTATTTCCAAAGTGTAGTAAATCTTTGTTTTCTCACAGCAGGGTGATCGCACTACAAGGCTGCAATTTTTATTTGCCCATCAAGTGGGCTTTTGGTGGAAATGACACACCACCAGCAGCATGTTGTCCACGGGAGGGGGATGGGATGGGGGGGTGAGCGTAAGAGGACAAGTTGTTCTTCCATTGGTATGTTCTCAGGCTTTATAGTGTTTGAAAGAATGTTGTTTCAAGTTCATAGAAGAATGTAGCATTTTATTTCCAAAGTGTAGTAAATCTTTGTTTTCTCACAGCAGGGTGATCGCACTACAAGGCTGCAATTTTTATTTGCCCATCAAGTGGGCTTTTGGTGGAAATGACACACCACCAGCAGCATGTTGTCCACGGGAGGGGGATGGGATGGGGGGGTGAGCGTAAGAGGACAAGTTGTTCTTCCATTGGTATGTTCTCAGGCTTTATAGTGTTTGAAAGAATGTTGTTTCAAGATCATAAAAGAATGTAGCATTTTATTTCCAAAGTGTAGTAAATCTTTGTTTTCTCATAGCAGGGTGATTGCACTGCAAGGCTGCAATTTTTATTTGCCCATCAAGTGGGCTTTTGGTGGAAATGACACACCACCAGCAGCATGTTGTCCACGAGAGGGGGGTCGGATGGGGGGGCGGGCGTAAGAGGACAAGTTGTTCTTCTATTGGTGTGTACTCAGGCTTTATAGTGTTTGAAGGAATGTTCTTTCAAGTTCATATAAGAATGTAGCATTTTATTTCCAAAGTGAAGTAAATCTTTGTTTTCTCACAGCAGGGTGATCGCACTACAAGTCTGCAATTTTTATTTGCCCATCAAGTGGGCTTTTGGTAGAAATGACACACCACCAGCAGCATGTTGTCCACGAGATGGTGGTGTAGAGGGGGGGGGGGGGGCGAGCGTAAGAGGACAAGCTGTTCTTCTATTGGTATGTACTAAGGCTTTATAGGGTTTTAAAGAATGTTCTTTCAAGTTCATATAAGAATGTAGCATTTTATTTCCAAAGTGTAGTAAATCTTTGTTTTCTCACAGCAGGGTGATCGCACTACAAGGCTGCAATTTTTATTTGCCCATCAAGTGGGCTTTTGGTGGAAATGACACATCACCAGCAGCATGTTGCCCACGAGAGGGGGGTGGCATGGTGGGGCGAGCAGGAGAGGACAAGTTGTTCTTCTACTAGTATGTACTCAGGCTTTATAGTGTTTGAAAGAATGTTCTTTCAAGTTCATATAAGAATGTAGCATTTTATTTCCAAAGTGTAGTAAATCTTTGTTTTCTCACAGCAGGGTGATCGCACTACAAGGCTGCAATTTTTATTTGCCCATCAAGTGGGCTTTTGGTGGAAATGACACACCACCAGCAGCATGTTGTCCACGGGAGGGGGATGGGATGGGGGGGTGAGCGTAAGAGGACAAGTTGTTCTTCCATTGGTATGTTCTCAGGCTTTATAGTGTTTGAAAGAATGTTGTTTCAAGTTCATATAAGAATGTAGAATTTTATTTCCAAAGTGTAGTAAATCTTTGTTTTCTCATAGCAGGGTGATTGCACTGCAAGGCTGTAATTTTTATTTGCCCATCAAGTGGGCTTTTGGTGGAAATGACACACCACCACCAGCATGTTGTCCACGAGAGGGGAGTGTGATGGGGGGGGGGGGGGGGGGCGAGCAGGAGAGGACAAGTTGTTCTTCTATTGGTATGTACTCCGGCTTTATAGTGTTGAAAGAATGTTCTTTCAAGTTCATATAAGAATGTAGCATTTTATTTCCAAAGTGTAGTAAATCTTTGTTTTCTCACAGCAGGGTGATCACATTACAAGGCTGCAATTTTTATTTGCCCATCAAGCGGGCTTTTGGTGGAAATGACACACCACCACCAGCATGTTGTCCACGGGAGGGGGGTGGGATGGGGGGGCGAGCAGGAGAGGACAAGTTGTTCTTCTATTGGTATGTACTCAGGCTTTATAGTGTTTGAAGGAATGTTCTTTAAAGTTCATATAAGAATGTAGCATTTTATTTCCAAAGGGTAGTAAATCTTTGTTTTCTCACAGCAGGGTGATCGCAATACAAGGCTGCAATTTTTATTTGCCCATCAAGTGGGCTTTTGGTGGAAATGACACACCACCAGCAGCATGTTGTCCACGAGAGGGGGGTGGGATGGGGGGGCGTGCAGGAGAGGACACGTTGTTCTTCTATTGGTATGTACTCAGGCTTTATAGTGTTTGAAAGATTGTTCTTTCAATTTCATATAAGAATGTAGCATTTTATTTCCAAAGTGTAGTAAATCTTTATTTTCTCACAGCAGAGTGATCGCACTACAAGGCTGCAATTTTTATTTGCCCATCAAGTGGGCTTTTGGTGGAAATGACACACCACCAGCAGCATGTTGTCCACGAAACGGGGGTGGGATGGGGGGGCGAGCAGGAGACGATAAGTTGTTCTTCTATTGGTATGTACTCAGGCTTTATAGTGTTTGAAAGAATGTCCTCTCAAGTTCATATAAGAATGTAGCATTTTATTTCCAAAGTGTAGTAAATCTTTGTTTTCTCACAGCAGGGTGATCGCACTACAAGGCTGCAATTTTTATTTGCCCATCAAGTGGGCTTTTGGTGGAAGTGACACACCACCAGCAGCATGTTGTCCACAAGAGGGGGGTGGGATGTGGGGACAAGCAGAAGAGGACAAGTTGTTCTTCTATTGGTATGTACTCAGGCTTTATAGTGTTTGAAAGAATGTTCTTTCAAGTTCATATAAGAATGTAGCATTTTATTTCCAAAGTGTAGTAAATCTTTGTTTTCTCACAGCAGGGTGGTCGCACTACAAGGCTGCAATTTTTATTTGCCCATCAAGTGGGCTTTTGGTGGAAATGACACACCACCAGCAGCATGTTGCCCACGACAGGGGGGTGGGATGGGGGGGCGAGCAGGAGAGGACAAGTTGTTCTTCTATTGGTATGTACACAGGCTTTATACTGTTTGAAAGAATGTTCTTTCAAGTTCATATAAGAATGTAGCATTTTATTTCCAAAGTGTAGTAAATCTTTGTTTTCTCACAGCAGGGTGATCGCACTACAAGGCTGCAATTTTTATTTGCCCAACAAGTGGGCTTTTGGGGGAAATGACACACCACCAGCAGCATGTTGTCCATGAGAGGGGGGTGGGATGGGGGGCGAGCAGGAGAGGACAAGTTGTTCTTCTATTGGTATGTACTCAGGCTTTATAGTGTTTGAAAGAATGTTCTTTCAAGTTCATATAAGAATGTAGCATTTTATTTCCAAAGTGTAGTAAATCTTTGTTTTCTCACAGCAGGGTGATCGCACTACAAGGGTGCAATTTTTATTTGCCCATCAAGTGGGCTTTTGGTGGAAATGACACACCACCAGCAGCATGTTGTCCACGAGAGGGGGGTGGAATGGGGGGGCGAGCAGGAGAGGACAAGTTGTTCTTCTATTGGTATGTACTCAGGCTTTATAGTGTTTGAAAGAATGTTCTTTCAAGTTCATATAAGAATGTAGCATTTTATTTCCAAAGTGTAGTAAATCTTTGTTTTCTCACAGCAGGGTGATCGCACTACAAGGCTGCAATTTTTATTTGCCCATCAAGTGGGCTTTTGGTGGAAATGACACACCACCAGCAGCATGTTGTCCACGAGAGGGGGGTGGGATGGGGGGGCGAGCAGGAGAGGACAAGTTGTTTTTCTATTGGTATGTACTCAGGCTTTATAGTGTTTGAAAGAATGTTCTTTCAAGTTCGTATAAGAATGTAGCATTTTATTTCCAAAGTGTAGTTAATCTTTGTTTTCTCACAGCAGGGTGATCGCACTACAAGGCTGCAATTTTTATTTGCCCATCAAGTGGGCTTTTGGTGGAAATGACACACCACCAACAGCATGTTGTCCACGAGAGCGGGGTGGGATGGGGGGGCGAGCAGGAGAGGACAAGTTGTTCTTCTATTGGTATGTACTCAGGCTTTATAGTGTTTGAAAGAATGTTCTTTCAAGTTCATATAAGAATGTAGCATTTTATTTCCAAAGTGTAGTAAATCTTTGTTTTGTCACAGCAGGGTGATCACACTACAAGGCTGCAATTTTTATTTGCCCATCAAGTGGGCTTTTGGTGGAAATGACACAACACCAGCAGCATGTTGTCCACGAGAGGGGGGTGGGATGGGGGGGCGGGCAGGAGAGGACAAGTTGATCTTCTATTGGTATGTACTCAGGATTTATAGTGTTTTAAAGAATGTTCGTTCAAGTTCATATAAGAATGTAGCATTTTATTTCCAAAGTGTTGTTTTCTCACAGTAGGGTGATCACACTACAAGGCTGCAATTTTTATTTGCCCATCAAGTGGGCTTTTGGTGGAAATGACACACCACCAGCAGCATGTTGTCCACGAGAGGGGGGTGGGATGGGGGGGCGAGCAGGAGAGGACAAGTTGTTCTTCTATTGGTATGTACTCAGGATTTATAGTGTTTTAAAGAATGTTCGTTCAAGTTCATATAAGAATGTAGCATTTTATTTCCAAAGTGTAGTAAATCTTTGTTTTCTCACAGCAGGGTGATCGCACTACAAGGCTGCAATTTTTATTTGCCCATCAAGTGGGCTTTTGGTGGAAATGACACACCACCAGCAGCATGTTGTCCAAGAGAGGGGGGTGGGATGGGGGGGCGAGCAGGAGAGGAGAAGTTGTCCTTCTATTGGTATGTACTCAGGCTTTATAGTGTTTGAAAGAATGTTTCTTAAAGTTCATATAAGAATGTAGCATTTTATTTCCAAAGTGTAGTAAATCTTTGCTTTCTCACAACAGGGTGATCGCACTACAAGGCTGCAATTTTTATTTGCCCATCAAGAGGGCTTTTGTTGGAAATGACACACCACCAGCAGCATGTTGTCCACGAGAGGGGGGTGGGATGGGGGGGCGAGCAGGAGCAGACAAGTTGTTCTTCTATTGGTATGTACTCAGGCTTTATAGTGTTTGAAAGAATGTTCTTTCAAGTTCATATAAGAATGTAGCATTTTATTTCCAATGTGTAGTATATCTCTGTTTCCTCACAGCAGGGTGATCGCACTACAAGGCTGCAATTTTTATTTGCCCATCAAGTGGGATTTTGGTGGAAATGACACACCACCAGCAGCATGTTGTCCACGAGAGGGGGGTCCGATGGGGGGGCGGGCGTAAGAGGACAAGTTGTTCTTCTATTGGTGTGTACTCAGGCTTTATAGTGTTTGAAAGAATGTTTCTTAAAGTTCATATAAGAATGTAGCATTTTATTTCCAAAGTGTAGTAAATCTTTGCTTTCTCACAGCAGGGTGATCGCACTAGAAGGCTGCAATTTTTATTTGCCCATCAAGTGGGCTTTTGGTGGAAATGACACACCACCAGCAGCATGTTGTCCACGAGAGGGGGATGGGATGGGGGGGTGAGCGTAAGAGGACAAGTTGTTCTTCCATTGGTATGTTCTCAGGCTTTATAGTGTTTGAAAGAATGTTGTTTCAAGTTCATATAAGAATGTCGCATTTTATTTCCAAAGTGTAGTAAATCTTTGTTTTCTCATAGCAGGGTGATTGCACTGCAAGGCTGCAATTTTTATTTGCCCATCAAGTGGGCTTTTGGTGGAAATGACACACCACCACCAGCATGTTGTCCACGAGAGGGGGTGGGATGGGGGGGCGAGCAGGAGAGGACAAGTTGTTCTTCAATTGGTATGTACTCAGGCTTTATAGTGTTTGAAAGAATGTTCTTTCTAGTTCATATAAGAATGTAGCATTTTATTTCCAAAGTGTAGTAAAGCTTTGTTTTCTCACAGCAGGGTGATCGCACTACAAGGCTGCAATTTTTATTTGCCCATCAAGTGGGCTTTTGGTGGAAATGACACACCACCAGCAGCATGTTGTCCACGAGAGGGGAGTGGGATGGGGAGGGGGGTGCGAGCAGGAGAGGACAAGTTGTTCTTCTATTGGTATGTACTCAGGCTTTATAGTGTTTGAAAGAATGTTCTTTCAAGTTCATATAAGAATGTAGCATTTTATTTCCAAAGTGTAGTAAATCTTTGTTTTCTCACAGCAGGGTGATCACATTACAAGGCTGCAATTTTTATTTGCCCATCAAGCGGGCTTTTGGTGGAAATGACACACCACCAGCAGCATGTTGTCCACGGGAGGGGGGTGGGATGGGGGGGCGAGCAGGAGAGGACAAGTTGTTCTTCTATTGGTATGTACTCAGGCTTTATAGTGTTTGAAGGAATGTTCTTTAAAGTTCATATAAGAATGTAGCATTTTATTTCCAAAGTGTAGTAAATCTTTGTTTTCTCACAGCAGGGTGATCGCAATACAAGGCTGCAATTTTTATTTGCCCATCAAGTGGGCTTTTAGTGGAAATGACACACCACCAGCAGCATGTTGTCCACGAGAGGGGGGTGGGATGGGGGGGCGTGCAGGAGAGGACAAGTTGTTCTTCTATTGGTTTGTACTCAGGCTTTATAGTGTTTGAAAGAATGTTCTTTCAATTTCATATAAGAATGTAGCATTTTATTTCCAAAGTGTAGTAAATCTTTATTTTCTCACAGCAGGGTGATCACACTACAAGGCTGCAATTTTTATTTGCCCATCAAGTGGGCTTTTGGTGGAAATGACACACCACCAGCAGCATGTTGTCCACGAAAGGGGGGTGGGATGGGGGGGCGAGCAGGAGAGGATAAGTTGTTCTTCTATTGGTATGTACTCAGGCTTTATAGTGTTTGAAAGAATGTTCTCTCAAGTTCATATAAGAATGTAGTATTTTATTTCCAAAGTGTAGTAAATCTTTGTTTTCTCACAGCAGGGTGATCACACTACAAGGCTGCAATTTTTATTTGCACATCAAGTGGGCTTTTGGTGGAAATGACACACCACCAGCAGCATGTTGTCCACGAGAGGGGTGTGGGATGGGGGGGCGAGCAGGAGAGGACAAGTTGTTCTTCTATTGGTATGTACTCAGGCATTATAGTGTTTGAAAGAATGATCTTTCAAGTTCGTATAAGAATGTAGCATTTTATTTCCAAAGTGTAGTAAATCTTTGTTATCTCACGGCAGGGTGATCACGCTACAAGGCTGCAATTTTTATTTGCCCATCAAGTGGGCTTTTGGTGGAAATGACACACCACCGACAGCATGTTGTCCTCGAGAGGGGGGTGGGACGGGGGGGCGGGCAGGAGAGGACAAGTTCTTCTTCTATTGGTATGTACTCCGGCCTTATAGTGTTTGAAAGAATGTTCTTTCAAGTTCATATAAGAATGTAGCATTTTATTTCCAAAGTGTAGTAAATATTTGTTTTCTCACAGCAGGGTGATCGCACTACAAGGCTGCAATTTTTATTTGCCCATCAAGTGGGCTTTTGGTGGAAATGACACACCACCTGCAGCATGTTGTCCACGAGAGGGGGGTGGGATGTGGGGATGAGCAGGAGAGGACAAGTTGTTTTTCTATTGGTATGTACTCAGACTTTATAGTGTTTGAAAGAATGTTCTTTCAAGTTCGTATAAGAATGTAGCATTTTATTTCCAAAGTGTAGTTATTCTTTGTTTTCTCACAGCAGGGTGATCGCACTACAAGTCTGCAATTTTTATTTGCCCATCAAGTGGGCTTTTGGTGGAAATGACAGACCACCAACAGCATGTTGTCCACGAGAGGATGGTGGGAAGGGGGGGCGTGCACGAGAGGACAAGTTGTTCTTCTATTGGTATGTACTCAGGCTTTATAGTGTTTGAAAGAAAGTTCTTTCAAGTTCATATAAGAATGTAGCATTTTATTTTCAAAGTGTAGTAAATCTTTGTTTTCTCACAGCAGGGTGATCGCACTACAAGGGTGCAATTTTTATTTGCCCATCAAGTGGGCTTTTGGTGGAAATGACACACCACCAGCAGCATGTTGTCCACGAGAGGGGGGTGGAATGGGGGGGCGAGCAGGAGAGGACAAGTTGTTCTTCTATTGGTATGTACTCAGGCTTTATAGTGTTTGAAAGAATGTTCTTTCAAGTTCATATAAGAATGTAGCATTTTATTTCCAAAGTGTAGTAAATCTTTGTTTTCTCACAGCAGGGTGATCGCACTACAAGGCTGCAATTTTTATTTGCCCATCAAGTGGGCTTTTGGTGGAAATGACACACCACCAGCAGCATGTTGTCCACGAGAGGGGGGTGGGATGGGGGGGCGAGCAGGAGAGGACAAGTTGTTTTTCTATTGGCATGTACTCAGGCTTTATAGTGTTTGAAAGAATGTTCTTTCAAGTTCGTATAAGAATGTAGCATTTTATTTCCAAAGTGTAGTTAATCTTTGTTTTCTCACAGCAGGGTGATCGCACTACAAGTCTGCAATTTTTGTTTGCCCATCAAGTGGGCTTTTGGCGGAAATGACACACCACCAACAGCATGTTGTCCACGAGAGGGGGGTGGGATGGGGGGGCGAGCAGGAGAGGACAAGTTGTTCTTCTATTGGTATGTACTCAGGCTTTATAGTGTTTGAAAGAATGTTCTTTCAAGTTCATATAAGAATGTAGCATTTTATTTCCAAAGTGTAGTAAATCTTTGTTTTGTCACAGCAGGGTGATCACACTACAAGGCTGCAATTTTTATTTGCCCATCAAGTGGGCTTTTTGTGGAAATGACACACCACCAGCAGCATGTTGTCCACGAGAGGGGGGTGGGATGGGGGGGCGAGCAGGAGAGGACAAGTTGTCCTTCTATTGGTATGTACTCAGGCTTTATAGTGTTTGCAAGAATGTTCTTTCAAGTTCATATAAGAATGTAGCATTTCATTTCCAAAGTGTAGTAAATCTTTGTTTTGTCACAGCAGGGTGATCACACTACAACGCTGCAATTTTTATTTGCCCATCAAGTGGGCTTTTGGTGGAAATGACACAACACCAGCAGCATGTTGTCCACGAGAGGGGGGTGGGATGGGGGGGCGGGCAGGAGAGGACAAGTTGTTCTTCTATTGGTATGTACTCAGGCTTTATAGTGTTTGAAAGAATGTTCTTTCAAGTTCATATAAGAATGTAGCATTTTATTTCCAAAGTGTAGTAAATCTTTGTTTTCTCACAGCAGGGTGATCACATTACAAGGCTGCAATTTTTATTTGCCCATCAAGTGGGCTTTTGGTGGAAATGACACACCACCAGCAGCATGTTGTCCACGAGAGGGGGGTGGGATGGGGGGGGGCAAGCAGGAGAGAACAAGTTGTTCTTCTATTGGTATGTACTCAGGATTTATAGTGTTTTAAAGAATGTTCGTTCAAGTTCATATAAGAATGTAGCATTTTATTTCCAAAGTGTAGTAAATCTTTGTTTTCTCACAGCAGGGTGATTGCACTACAAGGCTGAAATTTTTATTTGCCCATCAAGTGGGCTTTTGGTGGAAATGACACACCACCAGCAGCATGTTGTCCAAGAGAGGGGGGTGGGATGGGGGGGCGAGCAGGAGAGGAGAAGTTGTCCTTCTATTGGTATGTACTCAGGCTTTTTAGTGTTTGAAAGAATGTTTCATAAAGTTCATATAAGAATGTAGCATTTTATTTCCAAAGTTTAGTAAATCTTTGCTTTCTCACAACAGGGTGATCGCACTACAAGGCTGCAATTTTTATTTGCCCATCAAGAGGGCTTTTGTTGGAAATGACACACCACCAGCAGCATGTTGTCCACGAGAGGGGGGTGGGATGGGGGGGCGAGCAGGAGCAGACAAGTTGTTCTTCTATTGGTATGTACTCAGGCTTTATAGTGTTTGAAAGAATGTTCTTTCAAGTTCATATAAGAATGTAGCATTTTATTTCCAAAGTGAAGTAAATCTTTGTTTTCTTTACAGCAGGGTGATCGCACTAGAAGGCTGCAATTTTTATTTGCCCATCAAGTGGGCTTTTGGTGGAAATGACACACCACCAGCAGCATGTTGTCCACGAGGTGGCGGTGCAGAGGGGGGGGGGGGAGGGGGGGGGGGGCGAGCGTAAGAGGACAAGCTGTTCTTCTATTGGTATGTACTAAGGCTTTATAGGGTTTTAAAGAATGTTCTTTCAAGTTCATATAAGAATGTAGCATTTTATTTCCAAAGTGTAGTAAATCTTTGTTTTCTCACAGCAGGGTGATCACACTACAACGCTGCAATTTTTATTTGCCCATCAAGTGGGCTTTTGGTGGAAATGACACACCACCAGCAGCATGTTGTCCACGAGAGGGGAGTGGGATGGGGGGGGGGGGGGGGCGAGCAGGAGAGGACAAGTTGTTCTTCTATTGGTATGTACTCAGGCTTTATAGTGTTTGAAAGAATGTTCTTTCAAGTTCATATAAGAATGTAGCATTTTATTTCCAAAGTGTAGTAAATCTTTGTTTTCTCACAGCAGGGTGATCACATTACAAGGCTGCAATTTTTATTTGCCCATCAAGCGGGCTTTTGGTGGAAATGACACACCACCAGCAGCATGTTGTCCACGGGAGGGGGGTGGGATAGGGGGGCGAGCAGGAGAGGACAAGTTGTTCTTCTATTGGTATGTACTCAAGCTTGATAGTGTTTGAAGGAATGTTCTTTCAAGTTCATATAAGAATGTAGCATTTTATTTCCAAAGTGTAGTAAATCTTTGTTTTCTCACAGCAGGGTGATCGCAATACAAGGCTGCAATTTTTATTTGCCCATCAAGTGGGCTTTTGGTGGAAATGACACACCACCAGCAGCATGTTGTCCACGAGAGGGGGGTGGGATGGGGGGGCGTGCAGGAGAGGACAAGTTGTTCTTCTATTGGTATGTACTCAGGCTTTATAGTGTTTGAAAGAATGTTCTTTCAATTTCATATAAGAATGTAGCATTTTACTTCCAAAGTGTAGTAAATCTTTATTTTCTCACAGCAGGGTGATCACACTACAAGGCTGCAACTTTTATTTGCCCATCAAGTGGGCTTTTGGTGGAAATGACACACCACCAGCAGCATGTTGTCCTCGAAAGGGGGGTGGGATGGGGGGGCGAGCAGGAGAGGATAAGTTGTTCTTCTATTGGTATGTACTCAGGCTTTATAGTGTTTGAAAGAATGGTCTCAAGTTCATATAAGAATGTAGTATTTTATTTCCAAAGTGTAGTAAATCTTTGTTTTCTCACAGCAGGGTGATCACACTACAAGGCTGCAATTTTTATTTGCCCATCAAGTGGGCTTTTGGTGGAAATGACACACCACCAGCAGCATGTTGTCCACGAGAGGGGGGTGGGATGGGGGGGCGAGCAGGAGAGGACAAGTTGTTCTTCTATTGGTATGTACTCAGGCATTATAGTGTTTGAAAGAATGATCTTTCAAGTTCGTATAAGAATGTAACGTTTTATTTCCAAAGTGTAGTAAATCTTTGTTATCTCACAGCAGGGTGATCACGCTACAAGGCTGCAATTTTTATTTGCCCATCAAGTGGGCTTTTGGTGGAAATGACACACCACCAACAGCATGTTGTCCACGAGAGGGGGGTGGGATGGGGGGGCGGGCAGGAGAGGACAAGTTGTTCTTCTATTGGTATGTACTCCGGCTTTATAGTGTTTGAAAGAATGTTCTTTCAAGTTCATATAAGAATGTAGCATTTTATTTCCAAAGTGTAGTAAATATTTGTTTTCTCACAGCAGGGTGATCGCACTACAAGGCTGCAATTTTTATTTGCCCATCAAGTGGGCTTTTGGTGGAAATGACACACCACCAGCAGCATGTTGTCCACGAGAGGGGGGTGGGATGTGGGGACGAGCAGGAGAGGACAAGTTGTTTTTCTATTGGTATGTACTCAGGCTTTATAGTGTTTGAAAGAATGTTCTTTCAAGTTCATATAAGAATGTAGCATTTTATTTCCAAAGTGTAGTAAATCTTTGTTTTCTCACAGCAGGGTGATCGCACTACAAGGCTGCAATTTTTATTTGCCCATCAAGTGGGCTTTTGGTGGAAATGACACACCACCAGCAGCATGTTGTCCACGAGAGGGGGGTGGGATGGGGGGGCGAGCAGGAGAGGACAAGTTGTTCTTCTATTGGTATGTACTCAGGCTTTATAGTGTTTGAAAGAATGTTCTTTCAAGTTCGTATAAGAATGTAGCATTTTATTTCCAAAGTGTAGTTAATCTTTGTTTTCTCACAGCAGGGTGATCGCACTACAAGTCTGCAATTTTTATTTGCCCATCAAGTGGGCTTTTGGTGGAAATGACACACCACCAACAGCATGTTGTCCATGAGAGGGGGGTGGGATGTGGGGTACGAGCAGGAGAGGACAAGTTGCTCTTCTATTGGTATGTACTCAGGCTTTATAGTGTTTGAAAGAATGTTCTTTCAAGTTCATATAAGAATGTAGCATTTTATTTCCAAAGTGTAGTAAACCTTTGTTTTCTCACAGCAGGGTGATCACATTACAAGGCTGCAATTTTTATTTGCCCATCAAGCGGGCTTTTGGTGGAAATGACACACCACCAGCAGCATGTTGTCCACGGGAGGGGGGTGGGATAGGGGGGCGAGCAGGAGAGGACAAGTTGTTCTTCTATTGGTATGTACTCAAGCTTTATAGTATTTGAAGGAATGTTCTTTCAAGTTCATATAAGAATGTAGCATTTTATTTCCAAAGTGTAGTAAATCTTTGTTTTCTCACAGCAGGGTGATCGCAATACAAGGCTGCAATTTTTATTTGCCCAACAAGTGGGCTTTTGGTGGAAATGACACACCACCAGCAGCATGTTGTCCACGAGAGGGGGGTGGGATGGGGGGGCGTGCAGGAGAGGACAAGTTGTTCTTCTATTGGTATGTACTCAGGCTTTATAGTGTTTGAAAGAATGTTCTTTCAATTTCATATAAGAATGTAGCATTTTACTTCCAAAGTGTAGTAAATCTTTATTTTCTCACAGCAGGGTGATCACACTACAAGGCTGCAACTTTTATTTGCCCATCAAGTGGGCTTTTGGTGGAAATGACACACCACCAGCAGCATGTTGTCCTCGAAAGGGGGGTGGGATGGGGGGGCGAGCAGGAGAGGATAAGTTGTTCTTCTATTGGTATGTACTCAGGCTTTATAGTGTTTGAAAGAATGGTCTCAAGTTCATATAAGAATGTAGTATTTTATTTCCAAAGTGTAGTAAATCTTTGTTTTCTCACAGCAGGGTGATCACACTACAAGGCTGCAATTTTTATTTGCCCATCAAGTGGGCTTTTGGTGGAAATGACACACCACCAGCAGCATGTTGTCCACGAGAGGGGGGTGGGATGGGGGGGCGAGCAGGAGAGGACAAGTTGTTCTTCTATTGGTATGTACTCAGGCATTATAGTGTTTGAAAGAATGATCTTTCAAGTTCGTATAAGAATGTAACGTTTTATTTCCAAAGTGTAGTAAATCTTTGTTATCTCACAGCAGGGTGATCACGCTACAAGGCTGCAATTTTTATTTGCCCATCAAGTGGGCTTTTGGTGGAAATGTCACACCACCAACAGCATGTTGTCCACGAGAGGGGGGTGGGATGGGGGGGCGGGCAGGAGAGGACAAGTTGTTCTTCTATTGGTATGTACTCCGGCTTTATAGTGTTTGAAAGAATGTTCTTTCAAGTTCATATAAGAATGTAGCATTTTATTTCCAAAGTGTAGTAAATCTTTGTTTTCTCACAGCAGGGTGATCGCACTACAACGCTGCAATTTTTATTTACCCATCAGGTGGGCTTTTGGTGGAATTGACACACCACCACCAGCATGTTGTCCACGAGAGGGGGGTGGGATGGGGGGGTGAGCAGAAGAGGACAAGTTGTTCTTCTATTGGTATGTACTCAGGCTTTATAGTGTTTGAAAGAATGTTCTTTCAAGTTCATATAAGAATGTAGCATTTTATTTCCAAAGTGTAGTAAATCTTTGTTTTCTCACAGCAGGGTGATCGCACTACAAGGCTGCAATTTTTATTTGCCCATCAAGTGGCCTTTTGTGGAAATGACATACCACCAGCAGCATGTTGTCCACGAGAGGGGGTGGGATGGGGGGGGCGAGCAGGAGAAAGCAAGTTGTTCTTCTATTGGTATGTACTCAGGCTTTATAGTGTTTGAAAGAATGTTCTTTCAAGTTCGTATAAGAATGTAGCATTTTATTTCCAAAGTGTTGTAAATCTTTGTTTTCTCACAGCAGGGTGATCGCACTACAAGGCTGCAATTTTTATTTGCCCATCAAGTGGGCTTTTGGTGGAAATGACACACAACCAGCAGCATGTTGTCCACGAGAGGGGGGTGGGATGGGAGGGCGAGCAGAAGAGGACAAGTTGTTCTTCTATTGGTATGTACTCAGGCTTTATAGTGTTTGAAAGTATGTTCTTTCAAGTTCATATAAGAAAGTAGAATTTTATTTCCAAAGTGTAGTAAATCTTTGTTTTCTCACAGCAGGGTGATTGCACTACAAGGCTGCAATTTTTATTTGCCCATCAAGTGGGCTTTTGGTGGAAATGACACACCACCAGCAGCATGTTGTCCACGAGAGGGGGGTGAGATGGGGGGGCGAGCAGGAGAGGACAAGTTGTTTATCTATTGCTATGTACTCAGGCTTTATAGTGTTTGAAAGAATGTTCATTCAAGTTCATATAAGAATGTAGCATTTTATTTCCAAAGTGTAGTAAATCTTTGTTTTCTCACAGCAGGGTGATTGCACTACAAGGCTGCAATTTCTATTTGCCCATCAAGTGGGCTTTTGGTGGAAATGACTAACCACCAGCAGCATGTTGTCCACGAGAGGGGGGTGGGATGGGGGGGCGAGCAGGAGAGGACAAGTTGTTCTTCTATTGGTATGTACTCAGGCTTTATAGTGTTTGCAGGAATGTTCTTTCAATTTCATATAAGAATGTAGCATTTTATTTCCAAAGTGTAGTAAATCTTTATTTTCTCACAGCAGGGTGATCGCACTACAAGGCTGCAATTTTTATTTGCCCATCAAGTGGCCTTTTGGTGGAAATGATACACCACCAGCAGCTTGTTGTCCACGAGAGGGGGGTGGGATGGGGGGGCGAGCAGGAGAGGACAAGTTGTTTTTCTATTGGTATGTACTCAGGCTTTATAGTGTTTGAAAGAATGTTCTTTCAAGTTCATATAAGAATGTAGCATTTTATTTCCAAAGTGTAGTAAATCTTTGTTTTCTCACAGCAGGGTGATCGCACTACAAGGCTGCAATTTTTATTTGCCCATCAAGTGGGCTTTTGGTGGAAATGACACACCACCAGCAGCATGTTGTACACGAGAGGGGGGTGGGATGGGGGTGCGAGCAGGAGAGGACAAGTTGTTCTTCAATTGGTATGTACTCAGGCTTTATAGTGTTTGAAAGAATGTTCTTTCAAGTTCATATAAGAATGTAGCATTTTATTTCCAAAGTGTAATAAATTTTTGTTTTCTCACAGCAGGGTGTTCACACTACAAGGTTGCAATTCTAATTTGCCCATCAAGTGGGCTTTTCGTGGAAATGACAAACCACCAGCAGCATGTTGTCCACGGGAGGGGGGTGGGATGGGGGGGCGAGCAGGAGAGGACAAGTTGTTCTTCTATTGGTATGTACTCAGGCTTTATAGTGTTTGCAAGAATGTTCTTTCAATTTCATATAAGAATGTAGCATTTTATTTCCAAAGTGTAGTAAATCTTTGTTTACTCACAGCAGGGTGATCGCACTACAAGGCTGCAATTTTTATTTGCCCATCAAGTGGGCTTTTGGTGGAAATGACACACCACCAGCAGCATGTTGTCCACGAGAGGGTGGTGGGATGGGGCGGCGAGCAGGAGAGGACAAGTTGTTCTTCTATCGGTATGTACTCATGCTTTATAGTGTTTGAAAGAATGTTCTTTCAAGTTCATATAAGAATGTAGCATTTTATTTCCAAAGTGTAGTTAATCTCTGTTTTCTCACAGCAGGGTGATCGCACTACAAGGCTGCAATTTTTATTTGCCCATCAAGTGGGCTTTTGGTGGAAATGACACACCACACGCAGCATGTTGTCCACGAGAGGGGGGTGGGATGGGGGGGCCAGCAGGAGAGGACAAGATGTTCTTCAATTGGTATGTACTCAGGCTTTATAGTGTTTGAAAGAATGTTCTTTCAAGTTCATATAAGAATGTAGCATTTTATTTCCAAAGTGTAGTAAATCTTTGTTTTCTCACAGCAGGGTGATCGCACTACAAGGCTGCAATTTTTATTTGCCCATCAAGTGGGCTTTTGGTGTAAATGACACACCACCAGCAGCATGTTGTCCACGAGAGGGTGGTGGGATGGGGGGGCGAGCAGGAGAGGACAAGTTGTACTTCTATTGGTATGTAATCAGGATTTATAGTGTTTGAAAGAATGTTCTTTCAAGTTCATGTAAGAATGTAGCATTTTATTTCCAAAGTGTAGTAAATCTTTGTTTTCTCACAGCAGGGTGATCGCACTACAAGGCTGCAATTTTTATTTGCCCATCAAGTGGGCTTTTGGTGGAAATGACACACCACCAGCAGCATCTTGTCCACGAGAGGGGGGTGGGATGGGGGGTCGAGCAGGAGAGGACAAGTTGTTCTTCTAGGGTATGTACTCAGGCTTTATAGTGTTTGAAAGAATGTTCTTTCAAGTTCATATAAGAATGTAGCATTTTATTTCCAAAGTGTAGTAAATCTTTGTTTTCTCACAGCAGGGTGATTTCACTACAAGGCTGCAATTTTTATTTGCCCATCAAGTTGGCTTTTGGTGGAAATAACACACGACCAGCAGCATGTTGTCCACGAGAGGGGGGTGGGATGGGGGGGCGGGCAGGAGAGGACAAGTTGTTCTTCTGTTGGTATGTACTCAGGCTTTATAGTGTTTGAAAGAATGTTCTTTCAAGTTCATATAAGAAAGTAGAATTTTATTTCCAAAGTGTAGTAAATCTTTGTTTTCTCACAGCAGGGTGAGTGCACTACAAGGCTGCGATTTTTATTTGCCCATCAAGTGGGCTTTTGGTGGAAATGACACACCACCAGCAGCATGTTGTCCACGAGAGGGGGGTGGGATGGGGGGGCGAGCAGGAGAGGACAAGTTGTTCTTCTATTGGTATGTACTCAGGCTTTATAGTGTTTGAAAGAATGTTCATTCAAGTTCATATAAGAATGTAGCATTTTATTTCCAAAGTGTAGTAAATCTTTGTTTTCTCACAGCAGGGTGATTGCACTACAAGGCTGCAATTTCTATTTGCCCATCAAGTGGGCTTTTGGTGGAAATGACACACCACCAGCAGCATGTTGTCCACAAGAGGGGGGTGGGATGGGGGGGCGAGCAGGAGAGGACAAGTTGTTCTTCTATTGGTATGTACTCAGGCTTTATAGTGTTTGCAAGAATGTTCTTTCAATTTCATATAAGAATGTAGCATTTTATTTCCAAAGTGTAGTAAATCTTTGTTTTCTCACAGCAGGGTGATCGCACTACAACGCTGCTATTTTTATTTGCCCATCAAGTGGCCTTTTGGTGGAAATGATACACCACCAGCAGCATGTTGTCCACGAGAGGGGGGTGGGATGGGGGGGCGAGCAGGAGAGGACAAGTTGTTTTTCTATTGGTATGTACTCAGGCTTTATAGTGTTTGAAAGAATGTTCTTTCAAGTTCATATAAGAATGTAGCATTTTATTTCCAAAGTGTAGTAAATCTTTGTTTTCTCACAGCAGGGTGATCGCACTACAAGGCTGCAATTTTTATTTGCCCATCAAGTGGGCTTTTGGTGGAAATGACACACCACCAGCAGCATGTTGTACACGAGAGGGGGGTGGGATGGGGGGGCGAGCAGGAGAGGACAAGTTGTTCTTCAATTGGTATGTACTCAGGCTTTATAGTGTTTGAAAGAGTGTTCTTTCAAGTTCATATAAGAATGTAGCACTTTATTTCCAAAGTGTGATAAATTTTTGTTTTCTCACAGCAGGGTGTTCACACTACAAGGTTGCAATTTTAATTTGCCCATCAAGTGGGCTTTTGGTGGAAATGACACACCACCAGCAGCATGTTGTCCACGAGAGGGGGGTGGGATGGGGGGGCGAGCAGGAGAGGACAAGTTGTTTTTCTATTGGTATGTACTCAGGCTTTATAGTGTTTGAAAGAATGTTCTTTCAAGTTCATATAAGAATGTAGCATTTTATTTCCAAAGTGTAGTAAATCTTTGTTTTCTCACAGCAGGGTGATCGCACTACAAGGCTGCAATTTTTATTTGCCCATCAAGTGGGCTTTTGGTGGAAATGACACACCACCAGCAGCATGTTGTACACGAGAGGGGGGTGGGATGGGGGGGCGAGCAGGAGAGGACAAGTTGTTCTTCAATTGGTATGTACTCAGGCTTTATAGTGTTTGAAAGAGTGTTCTTTCAAGTTCATATAAGAATGTAGCACTTTATTTCCAAAGTGTGATAAATTTTTGTTTTCTCACAGCAGGGTGTTCACACTACAAGGTTGCAATTTTAATTTGCCCATCAAGTGGGCTTTTGGTGGAAATGACACACCACCAGCAGCATGTTGTCCACGAGAGGGTGGTGTGGCGGCGGGTGGGGGGGCGGGGGGGGGGGGGGGGGGGGGGGAGCGGCGAGCGTAAGAGGACAAGTTGTTCTTCTATTGGTATGTACTGATGCTTTAAGGTGTTTTAAAGAATATTCGTTCAAGTTCATATAAGAATGTAGCATTTTATTTCCAAAGTGCAGTAAATGCTTTTTTTCACAATAAAGGATGGCAGCCAAAAACAGTTGCAGGATAGAATTTTTTTATTGAAATTCTTGGCCAAGGTTTCGGTACATATAAATATACCTTCATCAGAAGTAAAACTTCTTGAATAGAAAGACACATTCATTAGATAAGCCATATCAACGAAAGTGAGAAACAGAAGCTTAAATAACGGTTCTGTTTCTCACTTTCGTTGATATGGCTTTTCTAATGAATGTGTCTTTCTATTCAGGTAGTTTTACTTCTGATGAAGGTATATTTATATGTACCGAAACCTTGGTCAAGAATTTCAATAAAAAAAGTCTATCCTGCAACTGTTTTTGGCTGCCATCCTTTAATGTGAAGAATTTTAACAGTTGCTGCTGCAGCCATGTTTAAAATCTTGTAGTAAATGTTTGTTTTCTCACAGCAGGGTGATCGCACTACAAGGCTGCAATTTTTATTTGCCCATCAAGTGGGCTTTTGGTGGCAATGACACACCACCAGCAGCATATTGTCCACGAGAGGGGGGTGGGATGGGGGGAGGAGCAGGAGAGGACAAGTTGTTCTTCTATTGGTATGTTCTCAGGCTTTATAGTGTTTGAAGGAATGTTCTTTCAAGTTCGTATAAGAATGTAGCATTTTATTTTCAAAGTGTAGTAAATCTTTGTTTTCTCACAGCACGGTGATCGCACTACAAGGGTGCAATTTTTATTTGCCCATCAAGTGGGCTTTTGGTGGAAATGACACACAACCAGCAGCATGTTGTCCACGAGAGGGGGATGGGATGGGAGGGCGAGCAGAAGAGGACAAGTTGTTCTTCTATTGGTATGTACTCAGGCTTTATAGTGTTTGAAAGAATGTTCTTTCAAGTTCATATAAGAATGTACCATTTTATTTCCAAAGTGTAGTAAATCTTTGTTTTCTCACAGCAGGGTGATCGCACTACAAGGCTGCAATTTTTATTTGCCCATCAAGTGGGCATTTGGTGGAAATGACACACCACCAGCAGCATGTTGTCCACGAGAGGGGGGTGGGATGGGGGGGGTGAGCAGGAGAGGACAAGTTGTTCTTCTATTGGTATGTACTCAGGCTTTATAGTGTTTGAAAGTATGTTCTTTCAAGTTCATATAAGAATGTATCATTTTATTTCCAAAGTGTAGTAAATCTTTGTTTTCTCACAGCAGGGTGATTGCACTACAAGGCTGCAATTTTTATTTGCCCATCAAGTGGGCTTTTGGTGGAAATGACACACCACCAGCAGCATGTTGTCCATGAGAGGGGTGTGGGATGGGGGGGCGAGCAGGAGAGGACAAGTTGTTCTTCTATTGGTATGTACTCAGGCTTTATAGTGTTTGAAAGAATGTTCTTTCAAGTTCATATAAGAATGTAGCATTTTATTTCCAAAGTGTAGTAAACCTTTGTTTTCTCACAGCAGGGTGTTCGCACTACAAGGCTGCAATTTTTATTTGCCCATCAAGTGGGCTTTTGGTGGAAATGACACACCACCAGCAGCATGTTGTCCACGAGAGGGGGGTGGGATGGGGGGGCGAGCAGGAGAGGAGAAGTTGTTCTTCAATTGGTATGTACTCAGGCTTTATAGTGTTTGAAAGAATGTTCTTTCAAGTTCGTATAAGAATGTAGCATTTTATTTCCAAAGTATAGTAAATCTTTGTTTTCTCACAGCAGGGTGATCGCACTACAAGGCTGCAATTTTTATTTGCCCATCAAGTGGGCTTTTGGTGGAAATGACACACCACCACCAGCATGCTGTCCACGAGAGGGGCGTGGGATGTGGGGACGAGCAGGAGAGGACAAGTTGTTCTTCTATTTGTATGTACTCAGGCTTTATAGTGTTTGAAAGAATGTTCTTTCAAGTTCATATAAGAATGTAGCATTTTATTTCCAAAGTGTAGTAAATCTTTGTTTTCTCACAGCAGGGTGATCGCACTACAACGCTGCAATTTTTATTTGCCCATCAGGTGGGCTTTTGGTGGAAATGACACACCACCACCAGCATGTTGTCCACGAGAGGGGGGTGGGATGGGGGGGTGAGCAGGAGAGGACAAGTTGTTCTTCTATTGGTATGTACTCAGGCTTTATAGTGTTTGAAAGAATGTTCTTTCAAGTTCATATAAGAATGTAGCATTTTATTTCCAAAGTGTAGTAAATCTTTGTTTTCTCACAGCAGGGTGATCGCACTACAAGGCTGCAATTTTTATTTGCCCATCAAGTGGCCTTTTGTGGAAATGACACACCACCAGCAGCATGTTGTCCACGAGAGGGGGGTGGGATGGGAGGGGCGAGCAGAAGAGGACAAGTTGTTCTTCTATTGGTATGTACTCAGGCTTTATAGTGTTTGAAAGAATGTTCTTTCAAGTTCATATAAGAAAGTAGAATTTTATTTCCAAAGTGTAGTAAATCTTTGTTTTCTCACAGCAGGGTGATTGCACTACAAGGCTGCAATTTTTATTTGCCCATCAAGTGGGCTTTTGGTGGAAATGACACACCACCAGCAGCATGTTGTCCACGAGAGGGGGGTGGGATGGGGGGGCGAGCAGGAGAGGACAAGTTGTTCTTCTATTGGTATGTACTCAGGCTTTATAGTGTTTGAAAGAATGTTCATTCAAGTTCATATAAGAATGTAGCATATTATTTCCAAAGTGTAGTAAATCTTTGTTTTCTCACAGCAGGGTGATTGCACTACAAGGCTGCAATTTCTATTTGCCCATCAAGTGGGCTTTTGGTGGAAATGACACAACACCAGCAGCATGTTGTCCACGAGAGGGGGGTGGGATGGGGGGGGCGAGCAGGCGAGGACAAGTTGTTCTTCTATTGGTATGTACTCAGGCTTTATAGTGTTTGAAAGAATGTTCTTTCAAGTTCATATAAGAATGTACCATTTTATTTCCAAAGTGTAGTAAATCTTTGTTTTCTCACAGCAGGGTGATCGCACTACAAGGCTGCAATTTTTATTTGCCCATCAAGTGGCCTTTTCGTGGAAATGACACACCACCAGCAGCATGTTGTACACGAGAGGGTGGTGGGATGGGGCGGCGAGCAGGAGAGGACAAGTTGTTCTTCTATCGGTATGTACTCATGCTTTATAGTGTTTGAAAGAATGTTCTTTCAAGTTCATATAAGAATGTAGCATTTTATTTCCAAAGTGTAGTAAATCTTTGTTTTCTCACAGCAGGGTGATCGCACTACAAGGCTGCAATTTTTATTTGCCCATCAAGTGGGCTTTTGGTGGAAATGACACACCACCAGCAGCATGTTGTCCACGAGAGGGGGGTGGGATGGGGGGGCGAGCAGGAGAGGAGAAGTTGTTCTTCTATTGGTATGTACTCAGGCTTTATAGTGTTTGAAAGAATGTTCTTTCAAGTTCGTATAAGAATGTAGCATTTTATTTCCAAAGTGTAGTAAATCTTTGTTTTCTCACAGCAGGGTTATCGCACTACAAGGCTGCAATTTTTATTTGCCCATCAAGTGGGCTTTTAGTGGAAATGACACACCACCAGCAGCATGTTGTCCACGCGAGGGGGGTGGGATGTGGGGACGAGCAGGAGAGGACAAGTTGTTCTTCTATTTGTATGTACTCAGGCTTTATAGTGTTTGAAAGAATGTTCTTTCAAGTTCATATAAGAATGTAGCATTTTATTTCCAAAGTGTAGTAAATCTTTGTTTTCTCACAGCAGGGTGATCGCACTACAACGCTGCAATTTTTATTTGCCCATCAGGTGGGCTTTTGGTGGAAATGACACACCACCACCAGCATGTTGTCCATGAGAGGGGGGTGGGATGGGGGGGTGAGCAGGAGAGGACAAGTTGTTCTTCTATTGGTATGTACTCAGGCTTTATAGTGTTTGAAAGAATGTTCTTTCAAGTTCATATAAGAATGTAGCATTTTATTTCCAAAGTGTAGTAAATCTTTGTTTTCTCACAGCAGGGTGATCGCACTACAAGGCTGCAATTTTTATTTGCCCATCAAGTGGCCTTTTGTGGAAATGACACACCACCAGCAGCATGTTGTCCACGAGAGGGGGTGGGAGGGGGGGGGCGAGCAGGAGAGGGCAAGTTGTTCTTCTATTGGTATGTACTCAGGCTTTATAGTGTTTGAAAGAATGTTCTTTCAAGTTCGTATAAGAATGTAGCATTTTATTTCCAAAGTGTTGTAAATCTTTGTTTTCTCACAGCAGGGTGATCGCACTACAAGGCTGCAATTTTTATTTGCCCATCAAGTGGGCTTTTGGTGGAAATGACACACAACCAGCAGCATGTTGTCCACGAGAGGGGGGTGGGATGGGAGGGCGAGCAGAAGAGGACAAGTTGTTCTTCTATTGGTATGTACTCAGGCTTTATAGTGTTTGAAAGAATGTTCTTTCAAGTTCATATAAGAAAGTAGAATTTTATTTCCAAAGTGTAGTAAATCTTTGTTTTCTCACAGCAGGGTGATTGCACTACAAGGCTGCAATTTTTATTTGCCCATCAAGTGGGCTTTTGGTGGAAATGACACACCACCAGCAGCATGTTGTCCACGAGAGGGGTGTGGGATGGGGGGGCGAGCAGGAGAGGACAAGTTGTTCTTCTATTGGTATGTACTCAGGCTTTATAGTGTTTGAAAGAATGTTCATTCAAGTTCATATAAGAATGTAGCATTTTATTTCCAAAGTGTAGTAAATCTTTGTTTTCTCACAGCAGGGTGATTGCACTACAAGGCTGCAATTTCTATTTGCCCATCAAGTGGGCTTTTGGTGGAAATGACACACCACCAGCAGCATGTTGTCCACGAGAGGGGGGTGGGATGGGGGGGCGAGCAGGCGAGGACAAGTTGTTCTTCTATTGGTATGTACTCAGGCTTTATAGTGTTTGCAAGAATGTTCTTTCAATTTCATATAAGAATGTAGCATTTTATTTCCAAAGTGTAGTAAATCTTTGTTTTCTCACAGCAGGGTGATCGCACTACAAGGCTGCAATTTTTATTTGCCCATCAAGTGGCCTTTTGGTGGAAATGATACACCACCAGCAGCATGTTGTCCACGAGAGGGGGGTGGGATGGGGGGGCGAGCAGGAGAGGACAAGTTGTTTTTCTATTGGTATGTACTCAGGCTTTATAGTGTTTGAAAGAATGTTCTTTCAAGTTCATATAAGAATGTAGCATTTTATTTCCAAAGTGTAGTAAATCTTTGTTTTCTCACAGCAGGGTGATCGCACTACAAGGCTGCAATTTTTATTTGCCCATCAAGTGGGCTTTTGGTGGAAATGACACACCACCAGCAGCATGTTGTACACGAGAGTGTGGTGGGATGGGGCGGCGAGCAGGAGAGGACAAGTTGTTCTTCTATCGGTATGTACTCAGGATTTATAGTGTTTGAAAGAATGTTCTTTCAAGTTCATGTAAGAATGTAGCATTTTATTTCCAAAGTGTAGTAAATCTTTGTTTTCTCACAGCAGGGTGATCGCACTACAAGGCTGCAATTTTAATTCCCCATCAAGTGGGCTTTTGGTGGAAATGACACACCACCAGCAGCATGTTGTCCACGAGAGGGGGGTGGGATGGGGGGTCGAGCAGGAGAGGACAAGTTGTTCTTCTAGGGTATGTACTCAGGCTTTATAGTGTTTGAAAGAATGTTCTTTCAAGTTCATATAAGAATGTAGCATTTTATTTCCAAAGTGTAGTAAATCTTTGTTTTCTCGCAGCAGGGTGATTGCACTACAAGGCTGCAATTTTTATTTGCCCATCAAGTTTGCTTTTGGTGGAAATAACACACGACCAGCAGCATGTTGTCCACGAGAGGGGGGTGGGATGGGGGGGCGAGCAGGAGAGGACAAGTTGTTCTTCTATTGGTATGTACTCTGGCTTTATAGTGTTTGAAAGAATGTTCTTTCAAGTTCATATAAGAATGTAGCTTCTTATTTCCAAAGTGAAGTAAATCTTTGTTTTCTCACAGCAGGGTGATCGCACTACAAGGCTGCAATTTTTATTTGCCCATCAAGTGGGCTTTTGGTGGAAATGACACACCACCAGCAGCATGTTGTCCACGAGAGAGGGGTGGGATGGGAGGGCGAGCAGGAGAGGACAAGTTGTTCTTCTATTGGTATGTACTCAGGCTTTATAGTGTTTGAAAGAATGTTCTTTCAAGTTCATAAAAGAATCTAGCATTTTATTTCCAAAGTCAAGTAAATCTTTGTTTTCTCACAGCAGGGTGATTGCACTGCAAGGCTGCAATTTTTATGTGCCCATCAAGTGGGCTTTTGGTGGAAATGACACACCATCAGCAGCATGTTGTCTACGAGAGGGGGGTGGGTTGGGGGGGCGAGCAGGAGAGGACAAGTTGTTCTTCTATTGGTATGTACTCAGGCTTTATAGTGTTTGAAAGAATGTTCTTTCAAGTTCATATAAGAATGTAGCATTTTATTTCCAAAGTGTAGTAAATCTTTGTTTTCTCACATCAGGGTGATCGCACTACAAGGCTGCAATTTTTATTTGCCCATCAAGTGGCCTTTTGGTGGAAATGACACACCACCACCAGCATGTTGTCCACGAGAGGGGGGGGGGGGGGGATGGGGGAGCGAGCAGGAGAGGACAAGTTGTTCTTCTATTGGTATGTACTCAGGCTTTATAGTGTTTGAAAGAATGTTCTTTCAAGTTCGTATAAGAATGTAGCATTTTATTTCCAAAGTGTAGTAAATCTTTGTTTTCTCACAGCAGGGTGATCGCACTACAGGGCTGCAATTTGTATTTGCCCATAAAGTGGGCTTTTGGTGGAAATGACACACCACCAGCAGCATGTTATCCATGAGAGGGGGGTGGGATGGGGGGGCGAGCAGGAGAGGACATGTTGTTCTTCTGTTGGTATGTACTCAGGCTTTATAGTGTTTGAAAGAATGTTCTTCAAAGTTCATATAAGAATGTAGCATTTTATTTCCAAAGTGTAGTAAATCTTTGTTTTCTCACAGCAGGGTGATCGCACTACAAGGCTGCAATTTTTATTTGCCCATCAAGTGGGCTTTTGGTGGAAATGACACACCACCAGCAGCATGTTATCCACGAGAGGGGGGTGGGATGGGGGGGCGAGCAGGAGAGGACAAGTTGTTCTTCTTTTGGTATGTACTCAGGCTTTATAGTGTTTGCAAGAATGTTCTTTCAAGTTCATATAAGAATGTAGCATTTTATTTCCAAAGTGTAGTATATCTTTGTTTTTTCACAGCAGGGTGATCGCACTACAAGGCTGCAATTTTTATTTGCCCATCAAGTGGGCTTCTGATGGAAATGACACACCACCAGCAGCATGTTGTCCACGAGAGGGGGGTGGGATGGAGGGGCGAGCAGGAGAGGACAAGTTGTTCTTCTATTGGTATGTACTCAGGCTTTATAGTGTTTGAAAGAATGTTCTTTCAAGTTCATATAAGAATGTAGCATTTTATTTCCAAAGTGTAGTAAATTTTTGTTTTCTCACAACAGGGAGATCGCACTACAAGGCTGCAATTTTTATTTGCCCATCAAGTGGGCTTTTGGTGGAAATGACACACCACCAGCAGCATGTTGTCCACGAGAGGGGGGTGGGATGGGGGGTCGAGCAGGAGAGGACAAGTTGTTCTTCTATTGGTATGTACTCAGGCTTTATAGTGTTTGAAAGAATGTTCTTTCAAGTTCATATAAGAATGTAGCATTTTATTTCCAAAGTGTAGTAAATCTTTGTTTTCTCACAGCAGGGTGATTGCACTACAAGGCTGCAATTTTTATTTGCCCATCAAGTTGGCTTTTGGTGGAAATAACACATGACCAGCAGCATGTTGTCCACGAAAGGGGGGTGGGATGGGGGGGCGAGCAGGAGAGGACAAGTTGTTCTTCTATAGGTATGTACTCTGGCTTTATAGTGTTTGAAAGAATGTTCTTTCAAGTTCGTATAAGAATGTAGCATTTTATTTCCAAAGTGTAGTAAATCTTTGTTTTCTCACAGCAGGGTGATCGCACTACAAGGCTGCAATTTGTATTTGCCCATCAAGTGGGCTTTTGGTGGAAATGACACACAACCAGCAGCATGTTTTCCACGAGAAGGGGGTGGGATTGGGGGGCGAGCAGGAGAGGACAAGTTGTTCTTCTATTTGTATGTACTCAAGCTTTATAGTGTTTGAAAGAATGTTCTTTCAAGTTCATATAAGAATGTAGCATTTTATTTCCAAAGTGTAGTAAATCTTTGTTTTCTCACAGCAGGCTGATTGCACTGCAAGGCTGCAATTTTTATGTGCCCATCAAGTGGGCTTTTGGTGGAAATGACACACCACCAGCAGCATGTTGTCCACGAGAGGGGGGTGGGATGGGGGGTCGAGCAGGAGAGGACAAGTTGTTCTTCTATTGGTATGTACTCAGGCTTTATAGTGTTTGAAAGAATGTTCTTTCAAGTTCATAAAAGAATCTAGCATTTTATTTCCAAAGTCAAGTAAATCTTTGTTTTCTCACAGCAGGGTGATTGCACTGCAAGGCTGCAATTTTTATGTGCCCATCAAGTGGGCTTTTGGTGGAAATGACACACCATCAGCAGCATGTTGTCTACGAGAGGGGGGTGGGATGGGGGGGCGAGCAGGAGAGGACAAGTTGTTCTTCTATTGGTATGTACTCAGGCTTTATAGTGTTTGAAAGAATGTTCTTTCAAGTTCATATAAGAATGTAGCATTTTATTTCCAAAGTGTAGTAAATCTTTGTTTTCTCACATCAGGGTGATCGCACTACAAGGCTGCAATTTTTATTTGCCCATCAAGTGGGCTTTTGGTGGAAATGACACACCACCAGCAGCATGTTATCCACGAGAGGGGGGTGGGATGGGGGGGCGAGCAGGAGAGGACATGTTGTTCTTCTGTTGGTATGTACTCAGGCTTTATAGTGTTTGAAAGAATGTTCTTCAAAGTTCATATAAGAATGTAGCATTTTATTTCCAAAGTGTAGTAAATCTTTGTTTTCTCACAGCAGGGTGATCGCACTACAAGGCTGCAATTTTTATTTGCCCATCAAGTGGGCTTTTGGTGGAAATGACACACCACCAGCAGCATGTTATCCACGAGAGGGGGGTGGGATGGGGGGGCGAGCAGGAGAGGACAAGTTGTTCTTCTTTTGGTATGTACTCAGGCTTTATAGTGTTTGCAAGAGTGTTCTTTCAAGTTCATATAAGAATGTAGCATTTTATTTCCAAAGTGTAGTATATCTTTGTTTTTTCACAGCAGGGTGATCGCACTACAAGGCTGCAATTTTTATTTGCCCATCAAGTGGGCTTCTGATGGAAATGACACACCACCAGCAGCATGTTGTCCACGAGAGGGGGGTGGGATGGGGGGGCGAGCAGGAGAGGACAAGTTGTTCTTCTATTGGTATGTACTCAGGCTTTATAGTGTTTGAAAGAATGTTCTTTCAAGTTCATATAAGAATGTAGCATTTTATTTCCAAAGTGTAGTAAATTTTTGTTTTCTCACAACAGGGAGATCGCACTACAAGGCTGCAATTTTTATTTGCCCATCAAGTGGGCTTTTTGTGGAAATGACACACCACCAGCAGCATGTTGTCCACGAGAGGGGGGTGGGATGGGGGGTCGAGCAGGAGAGGACAAGTTGTTCTTCTATTGGTATGTACTCAGGCTTTATAGTGTTTGAAAGAATGTTCTTTCAAGTGCATATAAGAATGTAGCATTTTATTTCCAAAGTGTAGTAAATCTTTGTTTTCTCACAGCAGGGTGATTGCACTACAAGGCTGCAATTTTTATTTGCCCATCAAGTTGGCTTTTGGTGGAAATAACACACGACCAGCAGCATGTTGTCCACGAAAGGGGGGTGGGATGGGGGGGCGAGCAGGAGAGGACAAGTTGTTCTTCTATAGGTATGTACTCTGGCTTTATAGTGTTTGAAAGAATGTTCTTTCAAGTTCATATAAGAATGTAGCATTTTATTTCCAAAGTGTAGTAAATCTTTGTTTTCTCACAGCAGGGTGATCGCACTACAAGGCTGCAATTTTTATTTGCCCATCAAGTGGGCTTTTGGTGGAAATGATACACCACCAGCAGCATGTTGTCCACGAGAGGGGGGTGGGATGGGAGGGCGAGCAGGAGAGGACAAGTTGTTCTTCTATTGGTATGTACTCAGGCTTTATAGTGTTTGAAAGAATGTTCTTTCAAGTTCATAAAAGAATGTAGCATTTTATTTCCAAAGTCAAGGAAATCTTTGTTTTCTCACAGCAGGGTGATCGCACAGCAAGGCTGCAATTTTTATTTGCCCATCAAGTGGGCTTTTGGTGGAAATGACACACCACCAGCAGCATGTTGTCCACGAGAGGGGGGTGGGATGGGGGGGCGAGCAGGAGAGGACAAGTTGTTCTTCTATTGGTATGTACTCAGGATTTATAGTGTTTGAAAGAATGTTATTTCAAGTTCATATAAGAATGTAGCATTTTATTTCCAAAGTGTAGTAAATCTTTGTTTTCTCACAGCAGGGTGATCGCACTACAAGGCTGCAATTTTTATTTGCCCATCAAGTGGCCTTTTGGTGGAAATGACACACCACCACCAGCATGTTGTCCACGAGAGGGGGTGGGATGGGGGAGAGAGCAGGAGAGGACAAGTTGTTCTTCTATTGGTATGTACTCAGGCTTTATAGTGTTTGAAAGAATGTTCTTTCAAGTTCGTATAAGAATGTAGCATTTTATTTCCAAAGTGTAGTAAATCTTTGTTTTCTCACAGCAGGGTGATCGCACTACAAGGCTGCAATTTGTATTTGCCCATCAAGTGGGCTTTTGGTGGAAATGACACACAACCAGCAGCATGTTTTCCACGAGAAGGGGGTGGGATGGGGGGGCGAGCAGGAGAGGACAAGTTGTTCTTCTATTTGTATGTACTCAGGCTTTATAGTGTTTGAAAGAATGTTCTTTCAAGTTCATATAAGAATGTAGCATTTTATTTCCAAAGTGTAGTAAATCTTTGTTTTCTCACAGCAGGGTGATCACACTACAAGGCCGCAATTTCTATTTGCCCATCAAGTTGGCCTTTGGTGGAAGTGACACACCACCAGCAGCATGTTGTCCACGAGAGGGGGTTGGGATGGGGGGTCGAGCAGGAGAGGACAAGTTGTTCTTCTTTTGGTATGTACTCAGGCTTTATAGTGTTTGCAAGAATGTTCTTTCAAGTTCATATAAGAATGTAGCATTTTATTTCCAAAGTGTAGTATATCTTTGTTTTCTCACAGGAGGGTGATCGCACTACAAGGCTGCAATTTTTATTTGCCCATCAAGTGGGCTTTTGATGGAAATGACACACCACCAGCAGCATGTTGTCCACGAGAAGGGGGTGGGATGGGGGGGCGAGCAGGAGAGGACAAGTTGTTCTTCTATTGGTATGTACTCAGGCTTTATAGTGTTTGAAAGAATGTTCTTTCAAGTTCATATAAGAATGTAGCATTTTATTTCCAAAGTGTAGTAAATCTTTGTATTCTCAAAACAGGGAGATCGCACTACAAGGCTGCAATTTTTAATTGCCCATCAAGTGGGCTTTTGGTGGAAATGACACACCACCAGCAGCATGTTTTCCACGAGAGGGGGGTGGGATGGGGGGGCGAGCAGGAGAGGACATGTTGTTCTTCTATTGGTATGTACTCAGGATTTATAGTGTTTGAAAGAGTGTTCTTTCAAGTTCATATAAGAATGTTTCATTTTATTTCCAAAGTGTAGTAAATCTTTGTTTTCTCACAGCAGGGTGATCGCACTACAAGGCTGCAATTTTTATTTGCCCATCAAGTGGGCTTTTGGTGGAAATGACACACCACCAGCAGCATGTTGTCCACGAGAGGGGGGTGGGATGGGGGGGGCGAGCAGGAGAGGACAAGTTGTTCTTCTATTGGTATGTACTCAGGCTTTATAGTGTTTGAAAGAATGTTCTTTCAAGTTCATATAAGAATGTAGCATTTTATTTCCAAAGTGTAGTAATTCTTTGTTTTCTCACAGCAGGGTGATCGCACTACAAGGCTGCAATTTGTATTTGCCCATCAAGTGGGCTTTTGGTGGAAATGACACACAACCTGCAGCATGTTTTCCACGAGAGGGGGGTGGGATGGGAGGGCGAGCAGATGAGGACAAGTTGTTCTTCTATTGGTATGTACTCAGGCTTTATGGTGTTTGAAAGAATGTTCTTTCAAGTTCATATAAGAATGTAGCATTTTATTTCCAAAGTGTAGTAAATCTTTGTTTTCTCACAGCAGGGTGATCACATTACAAGGCTGCAATTATTATTTGCCCATCAAATGGGCTTTTGTTGGAAATGACACACCACCAGCAGCATGTTGTCCACGAGAGGGGGGTGGGATGGGTGGGCGAGCAGGAGAGGACAAGTTGTTCTTCTATTGGTATGTACTCAGGCTTTATAGTGTTTGAAAGAATGTTCTTTCAAGTACATATAAGAATGTAGCATTTTATTTCCAAAGTGTAGTAAATCTTTGTTTTCTCACAGCAGGGTGATCGCACTACAAGGCTGCAATTTTTATTTGCCCATCAAGTGGCCTTTTGGTGGAAATGACACACCACCAGCAGCATGTTTTCCACGAGAGGGGGGTGGGATGGGGGGGCGAGCAGGAGAGGACATGTTGTTCTTCTATTGGTATGTACTCAGGATTTATAGTGTTTGAAAGAGTGTTCTTTCAAGTTCATATAAGAATGTAGCATTTTATTTCCAAAGTGTACTAAATCTTTGTTTTCTCACAGCAGGGTGATCGCACTACAAGGCTGCAATTTTTATTTGCCCATCAAGTGGGCTTTTGGTGGAAATGACACACCACCTGCAGCATGTTGTCCACGAGAGGGGGGTGGGATGTGGGGGGCGAGCAGGAGAGGACAAGTTGTTCTTCTATTGGTATGTACTTAGGCTTTATAGTGTTTGAAAGAATGTTCTTTCAAGTTCATATAAGAATGTAGCATTTTATTTCCAAAGTGTAGTAAATCTTTGTTTTCTCACAGCAGGGTGATCGCACTACAAGGCTGCAATTTGTATTTGCCCATCAAGTGGGCTTTTGGTGGAAATGACACACAACCTGCAGCATGTTTTCCACGAGAGGGGGGTGGGATGGGAGGGCGAGCAGATGAGGACAAGTTGTTCTTCTATTGGTATGTACTCAGGCTTTATGGTGTTTGAAAGAATGTTCTTTCAAGTTCATATAAGAATGTAGCATTTTATTTCCAAAGTGTAGTAAATCTATGTTTTCTCACAGCAGGGTGATCACACTACAAGGCTGCAATTATTATTTGCCCATCAAATGGGCTTTTGTTGGAAATGACACACCACCAGCAGCATGTTGTCCACGAGAGGGGGGTGGGATGGGGGGGCGAGCAGGAGAGGACAAGTTGTTCTTCTATTGGTATGTACTCAGGCTTTATAGTGTTTGAAAGAATGTTCTTTCAAGTTCATATAAGAATGTAGCATTTTGTATCCAAATTGTAGTAAATCTTTGTTTTCTCACAGCAGGGTGATCACACTACGAGGCTGCAATTTTTATTTGCCCATCAAGTGGGCTTTTGGTGGAAATGACACACCACCAGCAGCATGTTGTCCACGAGAGGGGGGGTGGAATAGGGGGGCGAGCAGGAGCGGATGAGTTGTTCTTCTATTGGTATGTACTCAGGCTTTATAGTGTTTGAAAGAATGTTCTTTCAAGTTCGTATAAGAATGTAGCATTTTATTTCTAAAGTGTAGTAAATGTTTGTTTTCTCACAGCAGGGTGATCGCACTACAACGCAGCAATTTTTATTTGCCCATCAAGTGGGCTTTTGGTGGAAATGACACACAACCAGCAGCATGTTGCCCACGAGACGGGGGTGGGATGGGGGGGCGAGCAGGATAGGACAAGTTGTTCTTCTATTGGTATGTACTAAGGCTTTATAGTGTTTGAAAGAATGTTCTTTCAAGTTCATATAAGAATGTAGCATTTTATTTCCAAAGTGTAGTAAATCTTTGTTTTCTCACAGCAGGGTGATCGCACTACAAGGCTGCAATTTTTATTTGCCCATCAAGTGGGCTTTTCGTGGAAATGACACACCACCAGCAGCATGTTGTCCACGAGAGGGGGGGTGGGATAGGGGGGCGAGCAGGAGAGGACAAGTTGTTCTTCTATTGGTATGTACATAGGCTTTATAGTGTTTGAAAGGATGTTCTTTCAAGTTCGTATAAGAATGTAGCATTTTATATCCAAAGTGTAGTAAATCTTTGTTTTCTCACAGCAGGGTGATCGCACTAGAAGGCTGCAATTTTTATTTGCCCATCAAGTGGGCTTTTGGTGGAAATGACACACCACCAGCAGCATGTTGTCCACGAGAGGGGGGTGGGATGGGGTGGCGAGCAGGAGAGGACAAGTTGTTCTTCTATTGGTATGAACTCAGGCTTTATAGTGTTTGAAAGAATGTTCTTTCAAGTTCGTATAAGAATGTAGCATTTTATATCCAAAGTGTAGTAAATCTTTGTTTTCTCACAGCAGGGTGATCGCACTAGAAGGCTGCAATTTTTATTTGCCCATCAAGTGGGCTTTTGGTGGAAATGACACACCACCAGCAGCATGTTGCCCACGAGAGGGAAGTGGGATGGGGGGGCGAGCAGGAGAGGACAAGTTGTTCTTCTATTGGTATGTACTCAGGCTTTATAGTGTTTGATAGAATGTTCTTTCAAGTTCGTATAAGAATGTAGCATTTTATTTCCAAAGTGTAGTAAATCTTTGTTTTCTCACAGCAGGGTGATCGCACTACAAGGCAGCAATTTTTATTTGCCCATCAAGTGGGCTTTTGGTGGAAATGACACACAACCAGCAGCATGTTGCCCACGAGACGGGGGTGGGATGGGGGGGCGAGCAGGATAGGACAAGTTGTTCTTCTATTGGTATGTACTAAGGCTTTATAGTGTTTGAAAGAATGTTCTTTCAAGTTCATATAAGAATGTAGCATTTTATTTCCAAAGTGTAGGAAATCTTTGTTTTCTCACAGCAGGGTGATCGCACTACAAGGCTGCAATTATTATTTTCCCATCAAATGGGCTTTTGTTGGAAATGACACACCACCAGCAGCATGTTGTCCACGAGAGGGGGGTGGGATGGGGGGGGCGAGCAGGAGAGGACAAGTTGTTCTTCTATTGGTATGTACTCTGGCTTTATAGTGTTTGAAAGAATGTTCTTTCATGTTCATATAAGAATGTAGCATTTTATATCCAAATTGTAGTAAATCTTTGTTTTCTCACAACAGGGTGATCACATTACAAGGCTGCAATTTTTATTTGCCCATCAAGTGGGCTTTTGGTGGAAATGACACACCACCAGCAGCATGTTGTCCACGAGAGGGGGGTGGGATGGGGGGGCGAGCAGGAGAGGACAAGTTGTTCTTCTATTGGTATGTACTCAGGCTTTATAGTGTTTGAAAGAATGTTCTTTCAAGTTCGTATAAGAATGTAGCATTTTATTTCCAAAGTGTAGTACATCTTTGTTTTCTCACAGCAGGGTGATCGCACTACAAGGCTGCAATTTGTATTTGCCCATCAAGTGGGCTTTTGGTGGAAATGACACTTAACCTGCAGCATGTTGTCCACGAGAGGGGGGTGGGATGGGAGGGCGAGCAGATGAGGACAAGTTGTTCTTCTATTGGTATGTACTCAGGATTTATAGTGTTTGAAAGAATGTTCTTTCAAGTTCATATAAGAAAGTAGCATTTTATTTCCAAAGTGTAGTAAATCTTTGTTTTCTGACAGCAGGGTGATCGCACTACAAGGCTGCAATTTTTATTTGCCCATCAAGTGGGCTTTTCGTGGAAATGACACACCACCAGCAGCATGTTGTCCACGAGAGGGGGGGTGGGATAGGGGGGCGAGCAGGAGAGGATGAGTTGTTCTTCTATTGGTATGTACTCAGGCTTTATAGTGTTTGAAAGAATGTTCTTTCAAGTTCGTATAAGAATGTAGCATTTTATTTCTAAAGTGTAGTAAATGTTTGTTTTCTCACAGCAGGGTGATCGCACTACAAGGCAGCAATTTTTATTTGCCCATCAAGTGGGCTTTTGGTGGAAATGACACACAACCAGCAGCATGTTGCCCACGAGACGGGGGTGGGATGGGGGGGCGAGCAGGATAGGACAAGTTGTTCTTCTATTGGTATGTACTAAGGCTTTATAGTGTTTGAAAGAATGTTCTTTCAAGTTCATATAAGAATGTAGCATTTTATTTCCAAAGTGTAGTAAATCTTTGTTTTCTCACAGCAGGGTGATCGCACTACAAGGCTGCAATTTTTATTTGCCCATCAAGTGGGCTTTTCGTGGAAATGACACACCACCAGCAGCATGTTGTCCACGAGAGGGGGGGTGGGATGGGGGGGCGAGCAGGAGAGGACAAGTTGTTCTTCTATTGGTATGTACTAAGGCTTTATAGTGTTTGAAAGGATGTTCTTTCAAGTTCGTATAAGAATGTAGCATTTTATATCCAAAGTGTAGTAAATCTTTGTTTTCTCACAGCAGGGTGATCGCACTACAAGGCTGCTATTTTTATTTGCCCATCAAGTGGGCTTTTCGTGGAAATGACACACCACCAGCAGCATGTTGTCCAC
Organism: Schistocerca serialis cubense; assembly: GCF_023864345.2. Taxonomy (NCBI): domain Eukaryota; kingdom Metazoa; phylum Arthropoda; class Insecta; order Orthoptera; family Acrididae; genus Schistocerca; species Schistocerca serialis. Next base: position 140,088,451 of record NC_064649.1, on the reverse strand, counting down.
GAGAGGGGGGGTGGGATGGGGGGGGCGAGCAGGAGAGGATAAGTTGTTCATCTATTGGTATGTACTTAGGCCTTATAGTGTTTGAAAGAATGTTCTTTCAAGTTCGTATAAGAATGTAGCATTTTATATCCAAAGTGTAGTAAATCTTTGTTTTCTCACAGCAGGGTGATCGCACTACAAGCCTGCAATTTTTATTTGACCATCAAGTGGGCTTTTGGTGGAAATGACACACCACCAGCAGCATGTTGTCCACGAGAGGGGGGTGGGATGGGGGGGCGAGCAGGAGAGGACAAGTTGTTCTTCTATTGGTATGTACTCAGGCTTTATAGTGTTTGAAAGAATGTTCTTTCAAGTTCATATAAGAATGTAGCATTTTATTTCCAAAGTGTAGTAAATCTTTGTTTTCTCACAGCAGGGTGATCACACTACAAGGCTGCAATTATTATTTGACCATCAAATGGGCTTTTGTTGGAAATGACACACCACCAGCAGCATGTTGTCCATAGAGGGGGGTGGGATGGGGGGGGCGAGCAGGAGAGGACAAGTTGTTCTTCTATTGGTATGTACTCAGGCTTTTTAGTGTTTGAAAGAATGTTCTTTCAAGTTCGTATAAGAATGTAGCATTTTATTTCCAAAGTGTAGTAAATGTTTGTTTTCTCACAGCAGGGTGATCGCACTACAAAGCTGCAATTTTTATTTCCCCATCAAGTGGGCTTTTCGTGGAAATGACACGCCACCAGCAGCATGTTGTCCATGAGAGGGGGGGGGGGGGGGTGGGATGGGGAGGCGAGCAGGAGAGGACAAGTTGTTCTTCTATTGGTATGTACTAAGGCTTTATAGTGTTTGAAAGAATGTTCTTTCAAGTTCGTATAAGAATGTAGCATTTTATATCCAAAGTGTAGTAAATCTTTGTTTTCTCACAGCAGGGTGATCGCACTAGAAGGCTGCAATTTTTATTTGCCCATCAAGTGGGCTTTTGGTGGAAATGACACACCACCAGCAGCATGTTGCCCACGAGAGGGAAGTGGGATGGGGGGGCGAGCAGGAGAGGACAAGTTGTTCTTCTATTGGTATGTACTCAGGCTTTATAGTGTTTGATAGAATGTTCTTTCTAGTTCGTATAACAATGTAGCATTTTATTTCCAAAGTGTAGTAAATCTTTGTTTTCTCACAGCAGGGTGATCGCACTACAAGGCAGCAATTTTTATTTGCCCATCAAGTGGGCTTTTGGTGGAAATGACACACAACCAGCAGCATGTTGCCCATGAGACGGGGGTGGGATGGGGGGGCGAGCAGGATAGGACAAGTTGTTCTTCTATTGGTATGTATTAAGGCTTTATAGTGTTTGAAAGAATGTTCTTTCAAGTTCATATAAGAATGTAGCATTTTATTTCCAAAGTGTAGTAAATCTTTGTTTTCTCACAGCAGGGTGATCGCACTACAAGGCTGCAATTATTAATTTCCCATCAAATGGGCTTTTGTTGGAAATGACACACCACCAGCAGCATGTTGTCCACGAGAGGGGGGTGGGATGGGGGGGGCGAGCAGGAGAGGACAAGTTGTTGTTCTATTGGTATGTACTCTGGCTTTATAGTGTTTGAAAGAATGTTCTTTCATGTTCATATAAGAATGTAGCATTTTATATCCAAATTGTAGTAAATCTTTGTTTTCTCACAACAGGGTGATCACATTACAAGGCTGCAATTTTTATTTGCCCATCAAGTGGGCTTTTGGTGGAAATGACACACCACCAGCAGCATGTTGTCCACGAGAGGGGGGTGGGATGGGGGGGCGAGCAGGAGAGGACAAGTTGTTCTTCTATTGGTATGTACTCAGGCTTTATAGTGTTTGAAAGAATGTTCTTTCAAGTTCATATAAGAAAGTAGCATTTTATTTCCAAAGTGTAGTAAATCTTTGTTTTCTGACAGCAGGGTGATCGCACTACAAGGCTGCAATTTTTATTTGCCCATCAAGTGGGCTTTTCGTGGAAATGACACACCACCAGCAGCATGTTGTCCACGAGAGGGGGGGTGGGATGGGGGGGCGAGCAGGAGAGGACAAGTTGTTCTTCTATTGGTATGTACTAAGGCTTTATAGTGTTTGAAAGGATGTTCTTTCAAGTTCGTATAAGAATGTAGCATTTTATATCCAAAGTGTAGTAAATCTTTGTTTTCTCACAGCAGGGTGATCGCACTAGAAGGCTGCAATTTTTATTTGCCCATCAAGTGGGCTTTTGGTGGAAATGACACACCACCAGCAGCATGTTGTCCACGAGAGGGGGGTGGGATGGGGGGGCGAGCAGGAGAGGACAAGTTGTTCTTCTATAGGTATGTACTCAGGCTTTATAGTGTTTGAAAGAATGTTCTTTCAAGTTCGTATAAGAATGTAGCATTTTATTTCCAAAGTGTAGTAAATCTTTGTTTTCTCACAGCAGGGTGATCGCACTACAAGCCTGCAATTTTTATTTGCCCATCAAGTGGGCTTTTCGTGGAAATGACACACCACCAGCAGCATGTTGTCCACGAGAGGGGGGGTGGGATGGGGGGGGGCGAGCAGGAGAGGATGAGTTGTTCTTCTATTGGTATGTACTCAGGCTTTATAGTGTTTGAAAGAATGTTCTTTCAAGTTCGTATAAGAATGTAGCATTTTATTTCTAAAGTGTAGTAAATGTTTGTTTTCTCACAGCAGGGTGATCGCACTACAAGGCAGCAATTTTTATTTGCCCATCAAGTGGGCTTTTGGTGGAAATGACACACAACCAGCAGCATGTTGCCCACGAGACGGGGGTGGGATAGGGGGGGCGAGCAGGATAGGACAAGTTGTTCTTCTATTGGTATGTACTAAGGCTTTATAGTGTTTGAAAGAATGTTCTTTCAAGTTCATATAAGAATGTAGCATTTTATTTCCAAAGTGTAGTAAATCTTTGTTTTCTCACAGCAGGGTGATCGCACTACAAGGCTGCAATTTTTATTTGCCCATCAAGTGGGCTTTTCGTGGAAATGACACACCACCAGCAGCATGTTGTCCACGAGAGGGGGGGTGGGATAGGGGGGCGAGCAGGAGAGGACAAGTTGTTCTTCTATTGGTATGTACTAAGGCTTTATAGTGTTTGAAAGGATGTTCTTTCAAGTTCGTATAAGAATGTAGCATTTTATATCCAAAGTGTAGTAAATCTTTGTTTTCTCACAGCAGGGTGATCGCACTAGAAGGCTGCAATTTTTATTTGCCCATCAAGTGGGCTTTTGGTGGAAATGACACACCACCAGCAGCATGTTGTCCACGAGAGGGGGGTGGGATGGGGGGGCGAGCAGGAGAGGACAAGTTGTTCTTCTATTGGTATGTACTCAGGCTTTATAGTGTTTGAAAGAATGTTCTTTCAAGTTCGTATAAGAATGTAGCATTTTATTTCCAAAGTGTAGTAAATCTTTGTTTTCTCACAGCAGGGTGATCGCACTACAAGGCTGCAATTTTTATTTGCCCATCAAGTGGGCTTTTCGTGGAAATGACACACCACCAGCAGCATGTTGTCCACGAGAGGGGGGGTGGGATGGGGGGGGCGAGCAGGAGAGGATAAGTTGTTCTTCTATTGGTATGTACTCAGGCTTTATAGTGTTTGAAAGAATGTTCTTTCAAGTTCGTATAAGAATGTAGCATTTTATATCCAAAGTGTAGTAAATCTTTGTTTTCTCACAGCAGGGTGATCGCACTACAAGCCTGCAATTTTTATTTGACCATCAAGTGGGCTTTTGGTGGAAATGACACACCACCAGCAGCATGTTGTCCACGAGAGGGGGGTGGGATGGGGGGGCGAGCAGGAGAGGACAAGTTGTTGTTCTATTGGTATGTACTCAGGCTTTATAGTGTTTGAAAGAATGTTCTTTCAAGTTCGTATAAGAATGTAGCATTTTATTTCTAAAGTGTAGTAAATGTTTGTTTTCTCACAGCAGGGTGATCGCACTACAAGGCAGCAATTTTTATTTGCCCATCAAGTGGGCTTTTGGTGGAAATGACACACAACTAGCAGCATGTTGCCCACGAGACGGGGGTGGGATGGGGGGGCGAGCAGGATAGGACAAGTTGTTCTTCTATTGGTATGTACTAAGGCTTTATAGTGTTTGAAAGAATGTTCTTTCAAGTTCATATAAGAATGTAGCATTTTATTTCCAAAGTGTAGTAAATCTTTGTTTTCTCACAGCAGGGTGATCGCACTACAAGGCTGCAATTATTATTTTCCCATCAAATGGGCTTTTGTTGGAAATGACACACCACCAGCAGCATGTTGTCCACGAGAGGGGGGTGGGATGGGGGGGGCGAGCAGGAGAGGATAAGTTGTTCTTCTATTGGTATGTACTCAGGCTTTATAGTGTTTGAAAGAATGTTCTTTCAAGTTCATATAAGAATGTAGCATTTTATATCCAAATTGTAGTAAATCTTTGTTTTCTCACAACAGGGTGATCACATTACAAGGCTGCAATTTTTATTTGCCCATCAAGTGGGCTTTTGGTGGAAATGACACACCACCAGCAGCATGTTGTCCACGAGAGGGGGGTGGGATGGGGGGGCGAGCAGGAGAGGACAAGTTGTTCTTCTATAGGTATGTACTCAGGCTTTATAGTGTTTGAAAGAATGTTCTTTCAAGTTCGTATAAGAATGTAGCATTTTATTTCCAAAGTGTAGTAAATCTTTGTTTTCTCACAGCAGGGTGATCGCACTACAAGCCTGCAATTTTTATTTGCCCATCAAGTGGGCTTTTCGTGGAAATGACACACCACCAGCAGCATGTTGTCCACGAGAGGGGGGGTGGGATGGGGGGGGGCGAGCAGGAGAGGATGAGTTGTTCTTCTATTGGTATGTACTCAGGCTTTATAGTGTTTGAAAGAATGTTCTTTCAAGTTCGTATAAGAATGTAGCATTTTATTTCTAAAGTGTAGTAAATGTTTGTTTTCTCACAGCAGGGTGATCGCACTACAAGGCAGCAATTTTTATTTGCCCATCAAGTGGGCTTTTGGTGGAAATGACACACAACCAGCAGCATGTTGCCCACGAGACGGGGGTGGGATAGGGGGGGCGAGCAGGATAGGACAAGTTGTTCTTCTATTGGTATGTACTAAGGCTTTATAGTGTTTGAAAGAATGTTCTTTCAAGTTCATATAAGAATGTAGCATTTTATTTCCAAAGTGTAGTAAATCTTTGTTTTCTCACAGCAGGGTGATCGCACTACAAGGCTGCAATTTTTATTTGCCCATCAAGTGGGCTTTTCGTGGAAATGACACACCACCAGCAGCATGTTGTCCAGGAGAGGGGGGGTGGGATAGGGGGGCGAGCAGGAGAGGACAAGTTGTTCTTCTATTGGTATGTACTAAGGCTTTATAGTGTTTGAAAGGATGTTCTTTCAAGTTCGTATAAGAATGTAGCATTTTATATCCAAAGTGTAGTAAATCTTTGTTTTCTCACAGCAGGGTGATCGCACTAGAAGGCTGCAATTTTTATTTGCCCATCAAGTGGGCTTTTGGTGGAAATGACACACCACCAGCAGCATGTTGTCCACGAGAGGGGGGTGGGATGGGGGGGCGAGCAGGAGAGGACAAGTTGTTCTTCTATTGGTATGTACTCAGGCTTTATAGTGTTTGAAAGAATGTTCTTTCAAGTTCGTATAAGAATGTAGCATTTTATTTCCAAAGTGTAGTAAATCTTTGTTTTCTCACAGCAGGGTGATCGCACTACAAGGCTGCAATTTTTATTTGCCCATCAAGTGGGCTTTTCGTGGAAATGACACACCACCAGCAGCATGTTGTCCACGAGAGGGGGGGTGGGATGGGGGGGGCGAGCAGGAGAGGATAAGTTGTTCTTCTATTGGTATGTACTCAGGCTTTATAGTGTTTGAAAGAATGTTCTTTCAAGTTCGTATAAGAATGTAGCATTTTATATCCAAAGTGTAGTAAATCTTTGTTTTCTCACAGCAGGGTGATCGCACTACAAGCCTGCAATTTTTATTTGACCATCAAGTGGGCTTTTGGTGGAAATGACACACCACCAGCAGCATGTTGTCCACGAGAGGGGGGTGGGATGGGGGGGGCGAGCAGGAGAGGACAAGTTGTTCTTCTATTGGTATGTACTCAGGCTTTATAGTGTTTGAAAGAATGTTCTTTCAAGTTCGTATAAGAATGTAGCATTTTATTTCTAAAGTGTAGTAAATGTTTGTTTTCTCACAGCAGGGTGATCGCACTACAAGGCAGCAATTTTTATTTGCCCATCAAGTGGGCTTTTGGTGGAAATGACACACAACTAGCAGCATGTTGCCCACGAGACGGGGGTGGGATGGGGGGGCGAGCAGGATAGGACAAGTTGTTCTTCTATTGGTATGTACTAAGGCTTTATAGTGTTTGAAAGAATGTTCTTTCAAGTTCATATAAGAATGTAGCATTTTATTTCCAAAGTGTAGTAAATCTTTGTTTTCTCACAGCAGGGTGATCGCACTACAAGGCTGCAATTATTATTTTCCCATCAAATGGGCTTTTGTTGGAAATGACACACCACCAGCAGCATGTTGTCCACGAGAGGGGGGTGGGATGGGGGGGGCGAGCAGGAGAGGACAAGTTGTTCTTCTATTGGTATGTACTCAGGCTTTATAGTGTTTGAAAGAATGTTCTTTCAAGTTCATATAAGAATGTAGCATTTTATATCCAAATTGTAGTAAATCTTTGTTTTCTCACAACAGGGTGATCACATTACAAGGCTGCAATTTTTATTTGCCCATCAAGTGGGCTTTTGGTGGAAATGACACACCACCAGCAGCATGTTGTCCACGAGAGGGGGGTGGGATGGGGGGGCGAGCAGGAGAGGACAAGTTGTTCTTCTATTGGTATGTACTCAGGCTTTATAGTGTTTGAAAGAATGTTCTTTCAAGTTCGTATAAGAATGTAGCATTTTATTTCCAAAGTGTAGTACATCTTTGTTTTCTCACAGCAGGGTGATCGCACTACAAGGCTGCAATTTGTATTTGCCCATCAAGTGGGCTTTTGGTGGAAATGACACTTAACCCGCAGCATGTTGTCCACGAGAGGGGGGTGGGATGGGAGGGTGAGCAGATGAGGACAAGTTGTTCTTCTTTTGGTATGTACTCAGGCTTTATAGTGTTTGAAAGAATGTTCTTTCAAGTTCATATAAGAAAGTAGCATTTTATTTCCAAAGTGTAGTAAATCTTTGTTTTCTCACAGCAGGGTGATCGCACTACAAGGCTGCAATTTTTATTTGCCCATCAAGTGGGCTTTTTGTGGAAATGACACACCACCAGCAGCATGTTGTCCACGAGAGGGGGGGGTGGGATGGGGGGGCGAGCAGGAGAGGACAAGTTGTTCTTCTATTGGTATGTACTAAGGCTTTATAGTGTTTGAAAGGATGTTCTTTCAAGTTCGTATAAGAATGTAGCATATTATATCCAAAGTGTAGTAAATCTTTGTTTTCTCACAGCAGGGTGATCGCACTACAAGGCTGCAATTTTTATTTGCCCATCAAGTGGGCTTTTGGTGGAAATGACACACCACCAGCAGCATGTTGTCCACGAGAGGGGGGTGGGATGGGGGGGCGAGCAGGAGAGGACAAGTTGTTCTTCTATTGGTATGTACTCAGGCTTTATAGTGTTTGAAAGAATGTTCTTTCAAGTTCGTATAAGAATGTAGCATTTTATATCCAAAGTGTAGTAAATCTTTGTTTTCTCACAGCAGGGTGATCGCACTACAAGGCTGCAATTTTTATTTGCCCATCAAGTGGGCTTTTCGTGGAAATGACACACCACCAGCAGCATGTTGTCCACGAGAGGGGGGGTGGGATGGGGGGGGCGAGCAGGAGAGGATAAGTTGTTCTTCTATTGGTATGTACTCAGGCTTTATAGTGTTTGAAAGAATGTTCTTTCAAGTTCGTATAAGAATGTAGCATTTTATATCCAAAGTGTAGTAAATCTTTGTTTTCTCACAGCAGGGTGATCGCACTACAAGGCTGCAATTTTTATTTGCCCACCAAGTGGGCTTTTGGTGGAAATGACACACCACCAGCAGCATGTTGTCCACGAGAGGGGGGTGGGATGGGGGGGCGAGCAGGAGAGGACAAGTTGTTCTTCTATTGGTATGTACTCAGGCTTTATAGTGTTTGATAGAATGTTCTTTCGAGTTCGTATAAGAATGTAGCATTTTATTTCCAAAGTGTAGTAAATCTTTGTTTTCTCACAGCAGGGTGATCGCACTACAAGGCAGCAATTTTTATTTGCCCATCAAGTGGGCTTTTGGTGGAAATGACACACAACCAGCAGCATGTTGCCCACGAGACGGGGGTGGGATGGGGGGGCGAGCAGGATAGGACAAGTTGTTCTTCTATTGGTATGTACTAAGGCTTTATAGTGTTTGAAAGAATGTTCTTTCAAGTTCATATAAGAATGTAGCATTTTATTTCTAAAGTGTAGTAAATCTTTGTTTTCTCACAGCAGGGTGATCGCACTACAAGGCTGCAATTATTATTTTCCCATCAAATGGGCTTTTGTTGGAAATGACACACCACCAGCAGCATGTTGTCCACGAGAGGGGGGTGGGATGGGGGGGGTGAGCAGGAGAGGACAAGTTGTTCTTCTATTGGTATGTACTAAGGCTTTATAGTGTTTGAAAGAATGTTCTTTCAAGTTCATATAAGAATGTAGCATTTTATATCCAAATTGTAGTAAATCTTTGTTTTCTCACAACAGGGTGATCACATTACAAGGCTGCAATTTTTATTTGCCCATCAAGTGGGCTTTTGGTGGAAATGACACACCACCAGCAGCATGTTGTCCACGAGAGGGGGGTGGGATGGGGGGGCGAGCAGGAGAGGACAAGTTGTTCTTCTATTGGTATGTACTCAGGCTTTATAGTGTTTGAAACAATGTTCTTTCAAGTTCGTATAAGAAAGTAGCATTTTATTTCCAAAGTGTAGTACATCTTTGTTTTCTCACAGCAGGGTGATCGCACTACAAGGCTGCAATTTGTATTTGCCCATCAAGTTGGCTTTTGGTGGAAATGACACTTAACCTGCAGCATGTTGTCCACGAGAGGGGGGTGGGATGGGAGGGCGAGCAGATGAGGACAAGTTGTTCTTCTATTGGTATGTACTCAGGCTTTATAGTGTTTGAAAGAATGTTCTTTCAAGTTCATATAAGAAAGTAGCATTTTATTTCCAAAGTGTAGTAAATCTTTGTTTTCTCACAGCAGGGTGATCGCACTACACGGCTGCAATTTTTATTTGCCCATCAAGTGGGCTTTTCGTGGAAATGACACACCACCAGCAGCATGTTGTCCACGAGAGGGGGGGGTGGGATGGGGGGGTGAGCAGGAGAGGACAAGTTGTTCTTCTATTGGTATGTACTAAGGCTTTATAGTGTTTGAAAGGATGTTCTTTCAAGTTCGTATAAGAATGTAGCATTTTATTTCTAAAGTGTAGTAAATGTTTGTTTTCTCACAGCAGGGTGATCGCACTACAAGGCAGCAATTTTTATTTGCCTATCAAGTGGGCTTTTGGTGGAAATGACACACAACCAGCAGCATGTTGCCCACGAGACGGGGGTGGGATGGGGGGGCGAGCAGGATAGGACAAGTTGTTCTTCTATTGGTATGTACTAAGGCTTTATAGTGTTTGAAAGAATGTTCTTTCAAGTTCATATAAGAATGTAGCATTTTATTTCCAAAGTGTAGTAAATCTTTGTTTTCTCACAGCAGGGTGATCGCACTACAAGGCTGCAATTATTATTTCCCATCAAATGGGCTTTTGTTGGAAATGACACACCACCAGCAGCATGTTGTCCACGAGAGGGGGGTGGGATGGGGGGGGCGAGCAGGAGAGGACAAGTTGTTCTTCTATTGGTATGTACTCAGGTTTTATAGTGTTTGAAAGAATGTTCTTTCAAGTTCATATAAAAATGTAGCATTTTATATCCAAATTGTAGTAAATCTTTGTTTTCTCACAACAGGGTGATCACATTACAAGGCTGCAATTTTTATTTGCCCATCAAGTGGGCTTTTGGTGGAAATGACACACCACCAGCAGCATGTTGTCCACGAGAGGGGGGTGGGATGGGGGGGTGAGCAGGAGAGGACAAGTTGTTCTTCTATTGGTATGTACTCAGGCTTTATAGTGTTTGAAAGAATGTTCTTTCAAGTTCGTATAAGAATGTAGCATTTTATTTCCAAAGTGTAGTACATCTTTGTTTTCTCACTGCAGGGTGATCGCACTACAAAGCTGCAATTTGTATTTGCCCATCAAGTGGGCTTTTGGTGGAAATGACACTTAACCTGCAGCATGTTGTCCACGAGAGGGGGGTGGGATGGGAGGGCGAGCAGATGAGGACAAGTTGTTCTTCTATTGGTATGTACTCAGGCTTTATAGTGTTTGAAAGAATGTTCTTTCAAGTTCATATAAGAAAGTAGCATTTTATTTCCAAAGTGTAGTAAATCTTTGTTTTCTCACAGCAGGGTGATCGCACTACAAGGCTGCAATTTTTATTTGCCCATCAAGTGGGCTTTTCGTGGAAATGACACACCACCAGCAGCATGTTGTCCACGAGAGGGGGGGTGGGATGGGGGGGGCGAGCAGGAGAGGACAAGTTGTTCTTCTATTGGTATGTACTAAGGCTTTATAGTGTTTGAAAGGATGTTCTTTCAAGTTCGTATAAGAATGTAGCATTTTATATATTTAAAGTATAGTAAATCTTTGTTTTCTCACAGCAGGGTGATCGCACTAGAAGGCTGCAATTTTTATTTGCCCATCAAGTGGGCTTTTGGTGGAAATGACACACCACCAGCAGCATGTTGTCCACGAGAGGGGGGTGGGATGGGGGGGCGAGCAGGAGAGGACAAGTTGTTCTTCTATTGGTATGTACTCAGGCTTTATAGTGTTTGAAAGAATGTTCTTTCAAGTTCGTATAAGAATGTAGCATTTTATTTCCAAAGTGTAGTAAATCTTTGTTTTCTCACAGCAGGGTGATCGCACTACAAGGCTGCAATTTTTATTTGCCCATCAAGTGGGTTTTTCGTGGAAATGACACACCACCAGCAGCATGTTGTCCACGAGAGGGGGGGTGGGATGGGGGGGGGGCGAGCAGGAGAGGATAAGTTGTTCTTCTATTGGTATGTACTCAGGTTTTATAGTGTTTGAAAGAATGTTCTTTCAAGTTCGTATAAGAATGTAGCATTTTATATCCAAAGTGTAGTAAATCTTTGTTTTCTCACAGCAGGGTGATCGCACTACAAGCCTGCAATTTTTATTTGCCCATCAAGTGGGCTTTTCGTGGAAATGACACACCACCAGCAGCATGTTGTCCATGAGAGGGGGACGGGATGGGGGGGCGAGCAGGAGAGGACAAGTTGTTCTTCTATTGGTATGTACTCAGGCTTCATAGTGTTTGAAAGAATGTTCTTTCAAGTTCATATAAGAATGTAGCATTTTATTTCCAAAGTGTAGTAAATCTTTGTTTTCTCACAGCAGGGTGATCACACTACAAGGCTGCAATTTTTATTTGCCCATCAAGGGGGCTTTTGGTGGAAATGACACACCACCAGCAGCATGTGGCCCACGAGAGTGGGGTGGGATGGGGGGGCGAGCAGGATAGGACAAGTTGCTATTCTATTGGTATGTACTCAGGCTTTATAGTGTTTGAAAGAATGTTCTTTCAAGTTCATATAAGAATGTAGCATTTAATTCCAAAGTGTAGTAAATCTTTGTTTTCTCATAGCAGGGTGATCGCACTACAAGGCTGCGATTTTTATTTGCCCATCAAGTGGGCTTTTCGTGGAAATGACACACCACCAGCAGCATGTTGTCCACGAGAGGGGGGTGGGATGGGGGGGCGAGCGTAAGAGGACAAGTTGTTTCTTCTATTGGTATGTACTCAGGCTTTATAGTGTTTGAAAGAATGTTCTTTCAAGTTCATATAAGAATGTAGCATTTTATTTCCAAAGTGTAGTAAATCTTTGTTTTCTCACAGCAGGGTGATCGCACTACAAGGCTGCAATATTTATTTGCCCTTCAAGTGGGCTTTTGGTGGAAATGACACACCACCAGCAGCATGTTGTCCATGAGAGGGGGTTGGGATGGGGGGCGAGCAGGAGAGGACAAGTTGTTCTTCTATTGGTATGTACTCAGGCTTTATAGTGTTTGAAAGAATGTTCTTTCAAGTTCATATAAGAATGTAGCATTTTATTTCCAAAGTGTAGTAAATCTTTGTTTTCTCACAGCAGGGTGATCGCACTACAAGGCTGCAATTTTTATTTGCCCATCAAGTGGGCTTTTGGTGGAATAGACACACCAACAGCCGCATGTTGTCCACGAGAGGATGGTGCGGAGAGGGGGGGGGGGGGGGCGAGCGTAAGAGGACAAGTTGTTCTTCTATTGGTATGTACTCATGCTTTATAGTGTTTGCAAGAATGGTCTTTCAAGTTCGTATAAGAATGTAGCATTTTATATCCAAAGTGTAGTAAATCTTAGTTTTCTCACAGCAGGGTGATCGCACTACAAGCCTGCAATTTTTATTTGCCCATCAAGTGGGCTTTTCGTGGAAATGACACACCACCAGCAGCATGTTGTCCACGAGAGGGGGGTGGGATGGGGGGTCGAGCAGGAGAGGACAGGTTGTTCTTCTATTGGTATGTACTCAGGCTTTATAGTGTTTGAAAGAATGTTCTTTCAAGTTCGTATAAGAATGTAGCATTTTATTTCTAAAGTGTAGTAAATGTTTGTTTTCTCACAGCAGGGTGATCGCACTACAAGGCTGCAATTTTTATTTGCCCATCAAGTGGGCTTTGGTGGAAATGACACACCACCAGCAGCATGTTGTCCACGAGAGAGGGGTGGGATGGGGGGGCGAGCAGGTGAGGACAAGTTGTTCTTCTATTGGTATGTACTAATGTTTTAAGGTGTTTTAAAGAATGTTCGTTCAAGTTCATATAAGAATGTAGTATTTTATTTCCAAAGTGTAGTAAATCTTTGTTTTCTCACAGCAGGGTGATCGCACTACAAGGCTGCAATTTCTATTTGCCCATCAAGTGGGCTTTTGGTGGAAATGACACACCACCAGTAGCATGTTGTCCATGAGCGGGGAGTGGGATGGGGGGGCGAGCAGGAGAGGACAAGTTGTTGTTCTATTGGTATGTACTCAGGCTTTATAGTGTTTGAAAGAATGTTCTTTCAAGTTCATATATGAATGTAGCATTTTAATTCCAAAGTGTAGTAAATCTTTGTTTTCTCACAGCAGGGTGATCGCACTACAAGGCTGCAATTTTTAATTGCCCATCAAGTGGGCTTTTGGTGGAAATGACACACCACCAGCAGCATGTTTTCCACGAGAGGGGGGTGGGATGGGGGGGCGAGCAGGAGAGGACAAGTTGTTCTTCTATTTGGATGTACTCAGGATTTATAGTGATTGAAAGAGTGTTCTTTCAAGTTCATATAAGAATGTAGCATTTTATTTCAAAAGTGTAGTAAATCTTTGTTTTCTCACAGCAGGGTGATCGCACTACAAGGCTGCAATTTTTATTTGCCCATCAAGTGGGCTTTTCGTGGAAATGACACAACACCAGCAGCATATTGTCCACGGGAGGGTGGTGTGGAGGGGGGGGGGGGGGGGGGGCGAGAGTAAGAGGAAAAGTTGTTCTTCTATTGGTATGTCCTCAGGCTTAATGGTGTTTGAAAGAATGTTCTTTCATGTTCATATAAGAATGTAGCATTTTATTTCCAAAGTGTAGTAAATCTTTGTTTTCTCACAGCAGGGTGATCGCACTACAAGGCTGCAATTTTTATTTGCCCATCAAGTGGGCTTTTGGTGGAAATGACACACCACCAGCAGCATGTTGTCCACGAGAGGGGGGTGGGATGTGGGGGCGAGCGTAAGAGGACAAGTTGTTTCTTCTATTGGTATGTACTCAGGCTTTATAGTGTTTGAAAGAATGTTCTTTCAAGTTCATATAAGAATGTAGCATTTTATTTCCAAAGTGTAGTAAATCTTTGTTTTCTCACAGCAGGGTGATCGCACTACAAGGCTGCAATATTTATTTGCCCTTCAAGTGGGCTTTTGGTGGAAATGACACACCACCAGCAGCATGATGTCCACGAGAGGGGGTTGGGATGGGGGGGCGAGCAGGAGAGGACAAGTTGTTCTTCTATTGGTGTGTACTCAGGCTTTATAGTGTTTGAAAGAATGTTCTTTCAAGTTCATATAAGAATGTAGCATTTTATTTCCAAAGTGTAGTAAATCTTTGTTTTCTCACAGCAGGGTGGTCGCACTACAAGGCTGCAATTTTTATTTGCCCATCAAGTGGGCTTTTGGTGGAAATGACACACCACCAGCAGCATGTTGTCCTCGAGAGGGGGGTGGGATGAGGGGGCGAGCGTAAGAGGACAAGTTGTTCTTCTATTGGTATGTACTCAGGCTTTATAGTGTTTGAAAGAATGTTCTTTCAAGTTCATATAAGAATGTAGCATTTTATTTCCAAAGTGTAGTAAATCTTTGTTTTCTCACAGCAGGGTGATCACACTACAAGGCTGCAATTTTTATTTGCCCATCAAGTGGGCTTTTGGTGGAAATGACACACCACCAGCAGCATGTGGCCCACGAGAGTGGGGTGGGATGGGGCGGCGAGCCGATAGGACAGGTTGTTCTTCTATTGGTATGTACTCAGGCTTTATAGTGTTTGAAAGAATGTTCTTTCAAGTTCATATAAGAATGTAGCATTTTATTTCCAAAGTGTAGTAAATCTTTGTTTTCTCACAGCAGGGTGATCGCACTACAAGGCTGCGATTTTTATTTGCCCATCAAGTGGGCTTTTGGTGGAAATAACACACCACCAGCAGCATGTTGTCCACGAGAGGGGGGTGGGATGGGGGGGCGAGCGTAAGAGGACAAGTTGTTTCTTCTATTGGTATGTACTCAGGCTTTATAGTGTTTGAAAGAATGTTCTTTCAAGTTCATATAAGAATGTAGCATTTTTTTTCCAAAGTGTAGTAAATCTTTGTTTTCTCACAGCAGGGTGATCGCACTACAAGGCTGCAATATTTATTTGCCCTTCAAGTGGGCTTTTGGTGGAAATGACACACCACCACCAGCATGTTGTCCACGAGAGGGGGTTGGGATGGGGGGCGAGCAGGAGAGGACAAGTTGTTCTTCTATTGGTATGTACTCAGGCTTTATAGTGTTGAAAGAATGTTCTTTCAAGTTCATATAAGAATGTAGCATTTTATTTCCGAAGTGTAGTAAATCTTTGTTTTCTCACAGCAGGGTGATCCCACTACAAGGCTGCAATTTTTATTTGCCCATCAAGTGGGCTTGTGGTGGAATAGACACACCAACAGCAGCATGTTGTCCACGAGTGGGAGGTGCGGAGAGGGGGGGGGGGGGGGGGGCGAGCGTAAGAGGACAAGTTGTTCTTCTATTGGTATGTACTCATGCTTTATAGTGTTTGCAAGAATGGTCTTTCAAGTTCATATAAGAATGTAGCATTTTATTTCCAAAGTGTAGTATATCTTTGTTTTCTCACAGCAGGGTGATCGCACTACAAGTCTGCAATTTTTATTTGCCCATCAAGTGGGCTTTTGGTGGAAATGACACACCACCGGCAGCATGTTGTCCACGAGAGGGGGGTGGGATGGGGGGGCGAGCAGGAGAGGACAAGTTGTTCTTCTATTGGTATGTACTCTGTCTTTATAGTGTTTGACAGAATGTTCTTTCAAGTTCATATAAGAATGTAGCATTTTATTTCCAAAGTGTGGTAAATCTTTGTTTTCTCACAGCAGATTGATCGCACTACAAGGCTGCAATTTTTATTTGCCCATCAAGTGGGCTTTTGGTGGAAGTGACACACCACCAGCAGCATGTTTTCCACGAGAGGGGGGTGGGATAGGGGGCGAGCAGGAGAGGACAAGTTGTTCTTCTATTGGTATGTACTCAGGCTTTATAGTGTTTGCAAGAATGTTCTTTCAAGTTCATATAAGAATGTAGCATTTTATTTCCAAAGTGTAGTATATCTTTGTTTTCTCACAGCATGGTGATCGCACTACAAGTCTGCAATTTTTATTTGCCCATCAAGTGGGCTTTTGATGGAAATGACACAGCACCAGCAGCATGTTGTCCACGAGAGGGGGGTGGGATGGGGGGGCCAGCAGGAGAGGACAAGTTGTTCTTCTATTGGTATGTACTCAGGCTTTATAGTGTTTGAAAGAATGTTCTTTCAAGTTCATATAAGAATGTAGCATTTTATTTCCAAAGTGTAGTAAATCTTTGTTTTCTCACAGCAGGGTGATCGCACTACAAGGCTGCGATTTTTATTTGCCCATCAAGTGGGCTTTTGGTGGAAATAACACACCACCAGCAGCATGTTGTCCACGAGAGGGGGGTGGGATGGGGGGGCGAGCGTAAGAGGACAAGTTGTTTCTTCTATTGGTATGTACTCAGACTTTATAGTGTTTGAAAGAATGTTCTTTCAAGTTCATATAAGAATGTAGCATTTTATTTCCAAAGTGTAGTAAATCTTTGTTTTCTCACAGCAGGGTGATCGCACTACAAGGCTGCAATATTTATTTGCCCTTCAAGTGGGCTTTTGGTGGAAATGACACACCACCAGCAGCATGTTGTCCACGAGAGGGGGTTGGGATGGGGGGCGAGCAGGAGAGGACAAGTTGTTCTTCTATTGGTATGTACTCAGGCTTTATAGTGTTTGAAAGAATGTTCTTTCAAGTTCATATAAAAATGTAGCATTTTATTTCCAAAGTGTAGTAAATCTTTGTTTTCTCACAGCAGGGTGATCCCACTACAAGGCTGCAATTTTTATTTGCCCATCAAGTGGGCTTTTGGTGGAATAGACACACCAACAGCAGCATGTTGTCCACGAGAGGGTGTTGCGGAGAGGGGGGGGGGGGGGGGCGAGCGTAAGAGGACAAGTTGTTCTTCTATTGGTATGTACTCATGCTTTATAGTGTTTGCAAGAATGGTCTTTCAAGTTCATATAAGAATGTAGCATTTTATTTCCAAAGTGTAGTATATCTTTGTTTTCTCACAGCAGGGTGATCGCACTACAAGTCTGCAATTTTTATTTGCCCATCAAGTGGGCTTTTGGTGGAAATGACACACCACCAGCAGCATGTTGTCCACGAGAGGGGGGTGGGATGGGGGGGCGAGCAGGAGAGGACAAGTTGTTCTTCTATTGGTATGTACTCCGTCTTTATAGTGTTTGAAAGAATGTTCTTTCAAGTTCATATAAGAATGTAGCATTTTATTTCCAAAGTGTGGTAAATCTTTGTTTTCTCACAGCTGGGTGATCGCACTACAAGGCTGCAATTTTTATTTGCCCATCAAGTGGGCTTTTGGTGGAAGTGACACACCACCAGCAGCATGTTTTCCACGAGAGGGGGGTGGGATAGGGGGCGAGCAGGAGAGGACAAGTTGTTCTTCTATTGGTATGTACTCAGGCTTTATAGTGTTTGAAAGAATGTTCTTTCAAGTTCATATAAGAATGTAGCATTTTATTTCCAAAGTGTAGTAAATCTTTGTTTTCTCACAGCATGGTGATCGCACTACAAGGCTGCAATTTTTATTTGCCCATCAAGTGGGCTTTTGATGGAAATGACACAGCACCAGCAGCATGTTGTCCACGAGAGGGGGGTGGGATGGGGGGGCCAGCAGGAGAGGACAAGTTGTTCTTCGATTGGTATGTACTCAGGCTTTATAGTGTTTGAAAGAATGTTCTTTCAAGTTCATATAAGAATGTAGCATTTTATTTCCAAAGTGTAGTAAATCTTTGTTTTCTCACAGCAGGGTGATCGCACTACAAGTCTGCTATTTTTATTTGCCCACCAAGTGGGCTTTTGGTGGAAATGACACACCACCAGCAGCATGTTGTCCACGAGAGGGGGTTAGGATGGGGGGGCGAGCAGGAGAGGACAAGTTGTTCTTCTATTCGTATATACTCAGGCTTTATAGTGTTTGAAAGAATGTTCTTTCAAGTTTGTATAAGAATGTAGCATTTTATTTCCAAAGTGTAGTAAATCTTTGTTTTCTGACAGCAGGGTGATCGCACTACAAGGCTGCAATTTGTATTTGCCCATCAAGTGGGCTTTTGGTGGAAATGACACACAACCTGCAGCATGTTGTCCACGAGAGGGGGGTGGGATGGGAGGGTGAGCAGATGAGGACAAGTTGTTCTTCTATTGGTATGTACTCAGGCTTTATAGTGTTTGAAAGAATGTTCTTTCAAGTTCATATAAGAAAGTAGCATTTTATTTCCAAAGTGTAGTAAATCTTTGTTTTCTCACAGCAGGGTGATCGCACTACAAGGCTGCAATTTTTATTTGCCCATCAAGTGGGCTTTTCGTGGAAATGACACACCACCAGCAGCATGTTGTCCACGAGAGGGGGGGGTGGGATGGGGGGGCGAGCAGGAGAGGACAAGTTGTTCTTCTATTGGTATGTACTAAGGCTTTATAGTGTTTGAAAGAATGTTCTTTCAAGTTCGTATAAGAATGTAGCATTTTATATCCAAAGTGTAGTAAATCTTTGTTTTCTCACAGCAGGGTGATCGCACTAGAAGGCTGCAATTTTTATTTGCCCATCAAGTGGGCTTTTGGTGGAAATGACACACCACCAGCAGCATGTTGTCCACAAGAGGGGGGTGGGATGGGGGGGCGAGCAGGAGAGGACAAGTTGTTCTTCTATTGGTATGTACCCAGGCTTTATAGTGTTTGAAAGAATGTTCTTTCAAGTTCGTATAAGAATGTAGCATTTTATTTCCAAAGTGTAGTAAATCTTTGTTTTCGCACAGCAGGGTGATCGCACTACAAGGCAGCAATTTTTATTTGCCCATCAAGTGGGCTTTTGGTGGAAATGACACACTACCAGCAGCATGTTGCCCACGAGAGGGGGGTGG
The DNA here is from genome assembly GCF_023864345.2 of Schistocerca serialis cubense. Lineage (NCBI taxonomy): Eukaryota > Metazoa > Arthropoda > Insecta > Orthoptera > Acrididae > Schistocerca > Schistocerca serialis. The sequence continues at coordinate 140,069,525 of NC_064649.1, read as the reverse complement.
GATGGGGGGGCGAGCAGGAGAGGACAAGTTGTTCTTCTATTGGTATGTACTCAGGCTTTATAGTGTTTGAAAGAATGTTCTTTCAAGTTCGTATAAGAATGTAGCATTTTATTTCCAAAGTGTAGTAAATCTTTGTTTTCTCACAGCAGGGTGATCGCACCACAAGGCTGCAATTTCTATTTGCCCATCAAGTGGGCTTTTGGTGGAAATGACACACCACCAGTAGCATGTTGTCCACGAGAGGGGAGTGGGATGGGGGGGCGAGCAGGAGAGGACTAGTTGTTCTTCTATTGGTATGTACTCAGGCTTTATAGTGTTTGAAAGAATGTTCTTTCAAGTTCATATAAGAATGTAGCATTTTAATTCCAAAGTGTGGTAAATCTTTGTTTTCTCACAGCAGGGTGATCGCACTACAAGGCTGCAATTTTTAATTGCCCATCAAGTGGGCTTTTGGTGGAAATGACACACCACCAGCAGCATGTTTTCCACGAGAGGCGGGTGGGATGGGGGGGCGAGCAGGAGAGGACAAGTTGTTCTTCTATTGGTATGTACTCAGGATTTATAGTGATTGAAACAATGTTCTTTCAAGTTCATATAAGAATGTAGCATTTTATTTCCAAAGTGTAGTAAATCTTTGTTTTCTCACAGCAGGGTGATCGCACTACAAGGCTGCAATTTTTATTTGCCCATCAAGTGGGCTTTTGGTGGAAATGACACAACACCAGCAGCATGTTGTCCACGGGAGGGTGGTGTGGTGGGGGGGGGGGGGGCGAGAGTAAGAGGACAAGTTGCTCTTCTATTGGTATGTCCTCAGGCTTTATGGTGTTTGAAAGAATGTTCTTTCAAGTTCATATAAGAATGTAGCATTTAATTTCCAAAGTGTAGTAAATCTTTCTTTTCTCACAGCAGGGTGATCGCACTACAAGGCTGCAATTTTTATTTGCCCATCAAGTGGGCTTTTGGTGGAAATGACACACCACCAGCAGCATGTTGTCCACGAGAGGGGGGTGGGATGGGGGGGCGAGCATAAGAGGACAAGTTGTTTCTTCTATTGGTATGTACTCAGGCTTTATAGTGTTTGAAAGAATGTTCTTTCAAGTTCATATAAGAATGTAGCATTTTATTTCCAAAGTGTAGTAAATCTTTGTTTTCTCACAGCAGGGTGATCACACTACAAGGCTGCAATTTTTATTTGCACATCAAGTGGGCTTTTGGTGGAAAAGACACACCACCACCAGCATGTTGTCCACGAGAGGGGGGTGGGATGGGGGGGCGAGCGTAAGAGGACAAGTTGTTGTTCTATTGGTATGTACTCAGGCTTTAAAGTGTTTGAAAGAATGTTCTTTCAAGTTCATATAAGAATGTAGCATTTTATTTCCAAAGTGTAGTAAATCTTTGTTTTCTCACAGCAGGGTGATCACACTACAAGGCTGCAATTTTTATTTGCCCATCAAGTGGGCTTTTGGTGGAAATGACACACCACCAGCAGCATGTGGCACACGAGAGTGGGGTGGGATGGGGGGGCGAGCAGGATAGGACAAGTTGTTCTTCTATTGGTATGTACTCAGGCTTTATAGTGTTTGAAAGAATGTTCTTTCAAGTTCATATAAGAATGTAGCATTTTATTTCCAAAGTGTAGTAAATCTTCTTTTTCTCACAGCAGGGTGATCGCACTACAAGGCTGCAATTTCTATTTGCCCATCAAGTGGGCTTTTGGTGGAAATGACACACCACCAGCAGCATGTTGTCCACGAGAGGGGGGTGGGATGGGGGGGCGAGCGTAAGAGGACAAGTTGTTTCTTCTATTGGTATGTACTCAGGCTTTATAGTGTTTGAAAGAATGTTCTTTCAGGTTCATATAACAATGTAGCATTTTATTTCCAAAGTGTAGTAAATCTTTGTTTTCTCACAGCAGGGTGATCGCACTACAAGGCTGCAATTTTTATTTGCCCTTCAAGTGGGCTTTGGTGGAAATGACACACCACCAGCAGCATGTTGTCCACGAGAGGGGGTTGGGATGGGGGGGCGAGCAGGAGAGGACAAGTTGTTCTTCTATTGGTATGTACTCAGGCTTTATAGTGTTTGAAAGAATGTTCTTTCAAGTTCATATAAGAATGTAGCATTTTATTTCCAAAGTGTAGTAAATCTTTGTTTTCTCACAGCAGGGTGATCGCACTACAAGGCTGCAATTTTTGTTTGCCCATCAAGTGGGCTTTTGGTGGAAATGACACACCAAACAGCAGCATGTTGTCCACGAGAGGGTGATGCGGAGGGGGGGGGGGGGGGGGGGCGAGCGTAAGAGGACAAGTTGTTCTTCTATTGGTATGTACTCATGCTTTATAGTGTTTGCAAGAATTGTCTTTCAAGTTCATATAAGAATGTAGCATTTTATTTCCAAAGTGTAGAATATCTTTGTTTTCTCACAGCAGGGTGATCGCACTACAAGGCTGAAATTTTTATTTGCCCATCAAGTGGGCTTTTGGTGGAAATGACACACCACCAGCAGCATGTTGTCCACGAGAGGGGGGTGGGATGGGGGGGTGAGCAGGAGAGGACAAGTTGTTCTTCTATTGGTATGTACTCAGGCTTTATAGTGTTTGAAAGAATGTTCTTTCAAGTTCATATAAGAATGTAGCATTTTATTTCCAAAGTGTGGTAAATCTTTGTTTTCTCACAGCAGGGTGATCGCACTACAAGGCTGCAATTTTTATTTGCCCATCAAGTGGGCTTTTGGTGGAAGTGACACACCACCAGCAGCATGTTGTCCACGAGAGGGGGGTGGGATGGGGGGGCGAGCAGGAGAGGACAAGTTGTTCTTCTATTGGTATGTACTCAGGCTTTATAGTGTTTGAAAGAATGTTCTTTCAAGTTCATATAAGAATGTAGCATTTTATTTCCAAAGTGTAGTATATCTTTGTTTTCTCACAGCAGGGTGATCGCACTACAAGGCTGCAATTTTTATTTGCCCATCAAGTGGGCTTTTGATGGAAATGACACACCACCAGCAGCATGTTGTCCACGAGAGGGGGGTGGGATGGGGGGGCGAGCAGGAGAGGACAAGTTGTTCTTCTATTGGTATGTACTCAGGCTTTATAGTGTATGAAAGAATGTTCTTTCAAGTTCATATAAGAATGTAGCATTTTATTTCCAAAGTGTAGTAAATCTTTGTTTTCTCACAGCAGGGGATAGCTCTACAAGGCTGCAATTTTTATTTGCCCATCAAGTGGGCTTTTGGTGGAAATGACACACCACCAGCAGCATGTTGTCCACGAGAGGGGGTTAGGATGGGGGGGCGAGCAGGAGAGGACAAGTTGTTCTTCTATTGGTATGTACTCAGGCTTTATAGTGTTTGAAAGGATGTTCTTTCAAGTTCATATAAGAATGTAGCATTTTATTTCCAAAGTGTAGTAAATGTTTGTTTTCTCACAGCAGGGTGATCGCACTACAAGGCTGCAATTTCTATTTGCCCATCAAGTGGGCTTTTGGTGGAAATGACACACCACCAGCAGCATGTTGTCCACGAGAGGGGGGTGGGATGGGGGGGCGAGCAGGAGAGGACAAGTTGTTCTTCTATTGGTATGTACTCAGGCTTTATAGTGTTTGCAAGAATGTTCTTTCAATTTCATATAAGAATGTAGCATTTTATTTCCAAAGTGTAGTAAATCTTTGTTTTCTCACAGCAGGGTGATCGCACTACAAGGCTGCAATTTTTATTTGCCCATCAAGTGGGCTTTTGATGGAAATGACACACCACCAGCAGCATGTTGTCCACGAGAAGGGGGTGGGATGGGGGGGCGAGCAGGAGAGGACAAGTTGTTCTTCTATTGGTACGTACTCAGGCTTTATAGTGTTTGCAAGAATGGTCTTTCAAGTTCATATAAGAATGTAGCATTTTATTTCCAAAGTGTAGTATATCTTTGTTTTCTCACAGCAGGGTGATCGCACTACAAGGCTGCAATTTTTATTTGCCCATCAAGTGGGCTTTTGGTGGAAATGACACACCACCAGCAGCATGTTGCCCACGAGAGTGGGGTGGGATGGGGGGGCGAGCAGGAGAGGACAAGTTGTTCTTCTATTGGTATGTACTCAGGCTTTATAGTGTTTGAAAGAATGTTCTTTCAAGCTCATATAAGAATGTAGCATTTTATTTCCAAAGTGTGGTAAATCTTTGTTTTCTCACAGCAGGGTGATCGCACTACAAGGATGCAATTTTTATTTGCCCATCAAGTGGGCTTTTGGTGGAAATGACACACCACCAGCAGCATGTTGTCCACGAGAGGGGGGTGGGATGGGGGGGCGAGCAGGAGAGGACAAGTTGTTCTTCTATTGGTATGTACTCAGGCTTTATAGTGTTTGCAAGAATGTTCTTTCAAGTTCATATAAGAATGTAGCATTTTATTTCCAAAGTGTTGTATATCTTTGTTTTCTCACAGCAGGGTGATCGCACTACAAGGCTGCAATTTTTATTTGCCCATCAAGTGGGCTTTTGATGGAAATGACACACCACCAGCAGCATGTTGTCCGCGAGAGGGGGGTGGGATGGGGGGGCGAGCAGGAGAGGACAAGTTGTTCTTCTATTGGTATGTACTCAGGCTTTATAGTGTTCGAAAGAATATTCTTTCAAGTTCATATAAGAATGTAGCATTTTAATTCCAAAGTGTAGTAAATCTTTGTTTTCTCACAGCAGGGTGATCACACTACAAGTCTGGAATTTTTATTTGCCCATCAAGTGGGCTCTTGGTGGAAATGACACACCACCACCAACATGTTGTCCACGAGAGGGGGGTGGGATGGGGGGGCGAGCAGGAGGGGACAAGTTGTTCTTCTATTGATATGTACTCAGGCTTTATAGTGTTTGAAAGAATGTTCTTTCAAGTTCATATAAGAATGTAGCATTTTATTTCCAAAGTGTAGTAAATCTTTGTTTTCACACAGCAGGGTGATCGCACTACAAGGCTGCAATTTTTATTTGCCCATCAAGTGCGCTTTTGGTGGAAATGACACACCACCAGCAGCATGTTGTCCACGAGAGGGTGTTAGGATGGGGGGGCGAGCAGGAGAGGACAAGTTGTTCTTCTATTGGTATGTACTCAGGCTTTATAGTGTATGAAAGAATGTTCTTTCAAGTTCATATAAGAATGTAGCATTTTATTTCCAAAGTGTAGTAAATTTTTGTTTTCTCACAGCAGGGTGATCGCACTACAATGCTGCAATTTTTATTTGCCCATCAAGTGGGCTTTTGGTGGAAATGACACACGACCGGCAGCATGTTGCCCACGAGAGGGGGGTGGGATGGGGGGGCGAGCAGGAGAGGACAAGTTGTTCTTCTATTGGTATGTACTCAGGCTTTATAGTGTTTGAAAGAATGTTCTTTCAAGTTTATATAAGAATGTAGCATTTTATTTCCAAAGAGTAGTAAATCTTTGTTTTCTCACAGCAGAGTGATCGCACTACAAGGCTGCAATTTTTATTTGCCCATCAAGTGGGCTTTTGGTGGAAATGACACACCACCAGCAGCATGTGGCCCACGAGAGTGGGGTGGGATGGGGGGGCGAGCAGGATAGGACAAGTTGCTATTCTATTGGTATGTACTCAGGCTTTATAGTTTTTGAAAGAATGTTCTTTCAAGTTCATATAAGAATGTAGCATTTTATTTCCAAAGTGTAGTAAATCTTTGTTTTCTCACAGCAGGGTGATCGCACTACAAGTCTGGAATTTTTATTTGCCCATCAAGTGGGCTTTTGGTGGAAATGACACACCACCACCAGCATGTTGTCCACGAGAGGGGGGTGGGATGGGGGGGCGAGCAAGAGGGGACAAGTTGTTCTTCTATTGGTATGTACTCAGGCTTTATAGTGTATGAAAGAATGTTCTTTCAAGTTCATATAAGAATGTAGCATTTTATTTCCAAAGTGTAGTAAATCTTTGTTTTCTCACAGCAGGGTGATCGCAGTACAAGGCTGCAATTTTTATTTGCCCATCAAGTGGGATTTTGGTGGAAATGACACACCACCAGCAGCATGTTGTCCACGAGAGGGGGTTAGGATGGGGGGGCGAGCAGGAGAGGACAAGTTGTTCTTCTATTGGTATGTACTCAGGCTTTATAGTGTTTGAAAGAATGTTCTTTCAAGTTCATATAAGAATGTAGCATTTTATTTCCAAAGTGTAGTAAATCTTTGTTTTCTCACAGCAGGGTGATCGCACTACAAGTCTGGAATTTTTATTTGCCCATCAAGTGGGCTTTTGGTGGAAATGACACACCACCACCAGCATGTTGTCCACAAGAGGGGGGTGGGATGGGGGGGCGAGCAGGAGGGGACAAGTTGTACATCTATTGGTATGTACTCAGGCTTTATAGTGTATGAAAGAATGTTCTTTCAAGTTCATATAAGAATGTAGCATTTTATTTCCAAAGTGTAGTAAATCTTTGTTTTCCACAGCAGGGTGATCGCACTACAAGGCTGCAATTTTTATTTGCCCATCAAGTGGGCTTTTGGTAAAATGACACACCACCAGCAGCATGTTGTCCACCAGAGGGGGTTAGGATGGGGGGGCGAGCAGGAGAGGACAAGTTGTTCTTCTATTGGTATGTACTCAGGCTTTATAGTGTTTGAAAGGATGTTCTTTCAAGTTCATATAAGAATGTAGCATTTTATTTCCAAAGTGTAGTAAATTTTTGTTTTCTCACAGCAGGGTGATCGCACTACAATGCTGGAATTTTTATTTGCCCATCAAGTGGGCTTTTGGTGGAAATGACACACGACCAGCAGCATGTTGTCCGCGAGAGGGGGGTGGGATGGGGGGGCGAGCAGGAGAGGACAAGTTGTTCTTCTATTGGTATGTACTCAGGCTTGATAGTGTTTGAAAGAATGTTCTTTCAAGTTCATATAAGAATGTAGCATTTTATTTCCAAAGTGTAGTAAATCATTGTTTTCTCACAGCTGGGTGATCGCACTACAAGGCTGCAATTTTTATTTGCCCATCAAGTGGGCTTTTGGTGGAAATGACACACCACCAGCAGCATGTTGTCCACGAGAGGGGGGTGGGATGGGGGGGTGAGCAGGAGAGGACAAGTTGTTCTTCTATTGGTATGTACTCAGGCTTTATAGTGTTTGAAAGAATGTTCTTTCAAGTTCATAAAAGAATGTAGCATTTTATTTCCAAAGTGTAGTAAATCTTTGTTTTCTCACAGGAGGGTGATCGCACTACAAGGCTGCAATTTTTGTTTGCCCATCATGTGGGCTTTTGGTGGAAATGACACACCACCAGCAGCATGTTGTCCACGAGAGGGGGGTGGGATGGGGGGGCGAGCAGGGGAGGACATGTTGTTCTTCTATTGGTATGTACTCAGGCTTTATAGTGTTTGAAAGAATGTTCTTTCAAGTTCATATAAGAATGTAGCATTTTATTTCCAAAGTGAAGTAAATCTTTGTTTTCTCACAGCAGGGTGATCGCACTACAAGGTTGCAATTTTTATTTGCCCATCAAGTGGGCTTTTGTTGGAAATGACACACCACCAGCAGCATGTTGACCACGAGAGGGGGGTGGGATGGGGGGGCGAGCCTAAAAGAAAATTTGTTCTTCTATTAGTATCTACTCAGGCTTTATAGTGTTGGAAAGAAAGGTCGTTCAAGTTCATATAAGAATGTAGCATTTTATTTCCAAAGTTTAGTAAATCTTTGTTTTCTCACAGCACGGTGATCGCACTACAAGGCTGCAATTTTTATATGCCCGTCAAGTGGGCTTTTGGTGGAAATGACACACCACCAGCAGCATGTTGTCCACGAGAAGGGGGTGGGATGGGGGGGCGAGCAGGAGAGGACAAGTTGTTCTTCTATTGGTATGTACTCAGGCTTTATAGTGTTTGAAAGAATGTTCTTTCAAGTTCATATAAGAATGTAGCATTTTATTTCCAAAGTGTAGTAAATCTTTGTTTTCTCACAGCAGAATGATCGCACTACAAGGCTGCAATTTTTATTTGCCCATCAAGTGGGCTTTTGGTGGAAATGACACACCACCAGCAGCATGTTGTCCACGAGAGGGGGGTGGGATGGGGGAGCGAGCAGGAGAGGACAAGTTGTTCTTCTATTGGTATGTCCTCAGGCATTATGGTGTTTGAAAGAATGTTCTTTCAAGTTCATATAAGAATGTAGCCTTTTATTTCCAAAGTGTAGTAAATCTTTGTTTTCTCACAGCAGGGTGATCGCACTACAAGGCTGCAATTTTTATTTGCCCATCAAGTGGGCTTTTGGTGGAAATGACACACCTCCAGCAGCATGTTGTCCACCAGAGGGGGGTGGGATGGGGGGGCAAGCAGGAGAGGACAAGTTGTTCTTCTATTGGTATGTACTCAGGCTTTATAGTGTTTGAAAGAATGTTCTTTCAAGATCATATAAGAATGTAGCATTTTATTTCCAAAGTGTAGTAAATCTTTGTTTTCTCACAGCAGGGTGATCGCACTACAAGGCTGCAATTTTTATTTACCCATCAAGTGGGCTTTTGGTGGAAATGACACACCACCAGAAGCATGTTGTCCACGAGAGGGGGGTGGGATGTGGGGGTGTACAGGGGAGGACAAGTTGTTCTTCTATTGGTATGTACTCAGGCTTTATAGTGTTTGAAAGAATGTTCTTTGAAGATCATATAAGAATGTAGCATTTTATTTCCAAAGTGTAGTAAATCTTTGTTTTCTCACAGCAGGGTGATCACACTACAAGGCTGCAATTCTTATTTGCCCATCATGTGGGCTTTTGATGGAAATGACACACCACTAGCAGCATGTTGTCCACGAGAGGGGGGTGGGATGGGGGGGCGAGCAGGAGAGGACAAGTTGTTCTTCTATTGGTATGTACTCAGGCTTTATAGTGTTTGAAAGAATGTTCTTTCAAGTTCATATAAGAATGTAGCATTTTATTTCCAAAGTGTACTAAATCTTTGTTTTCTCACAGCAGGGTGATCACACTACAAGGCTGCAATTTTTATTTGCCCATCAAGTGGGCTTTTGGTGGAAATGACACACCACCAGCAGCATGTTGCCCACGAGAGGGGGGTGGGATGGGGGGGCGAGCAGGAGAAGACAAGTTGTTCTTCTATTGGTATGTACTCAGGCTTTATAGTGTTTGAAAGAATGTTCTTTCAAGTTCATATAAGAATGTAGCATTTTATTTCCAAAGTGTAGTAAATCTATGTTTTCTCACAGCAGGGTGATCGCACTACAAGCCTGCAATTTATATTGGCCCATCAAGTGGGCTATTGGTGGAAATGACACACCACCAGCAGCATGTTGTCCACGAGAGGGGGGTGGGATGGGGGGTTAAGCAGGAGAGGACAAGTTGTTCTTCTATTGGTATGTACTCAGTCTTTATAGTGTTTGAAAGAATGTTCTTTCACGTTCATATAAGAATGTAGCATTTTATTTCCAAAGTGTAGTAAATCTTTGTTTTCTCACAGCAGGGTGATAACACTACAAGGCTGCAATTTTTATTTGCTCATCAAGTGGGCTTTTGGTGGAAATGACACACCACCAGCAGCATGTTGTCCACGAGAGGGGGGTGGGATGTGGGGGTGAGCAGGGGAGGACAAGTTGTTCTTCTATTGGTATGTACTCAGGCTATATAGTGTTTGAAAGAATGTTCTTTCAAGTTCATATAAGAATGTAGCATTTTAATTCCAAAGTGTAGTAAATCTTTGTTTTCTCACAGCAGGGTGATCGCACTACAAGGCTGCAATTTTTATTTGCCCATCAAGTGGGCTTTTGTGGGAAATGACACACCACCAGCAGCATGTTGTCCACGAGAGGGGGGTGGGATGGGGGGGCGAGCAGGAGAGGACAAGTTGTTCTTCTATTGGTATGTACTCAGGCTTTATAGTGTTTGAAAGAATGTTCTTTCAAGTTCATATAAGAATGTAGCATTTTATTTCCAAAGTGTAGTAAATCTTTGTTTTCTCACAGCAGGGTGATCACACTACAAGGCTGCAATTCTTATTTGCCCATCATGTGGGCTTTTGGTGGAAATGACACACCACCAGCTGCATGTTGTCCACGAGAGGGGGGTGGGATGTGGGGGTTAGCAGGGGAGGACAAGTTGTTCTTCTATTGGTATGTACTCAGGCTTTATAGTGTTTGAAAGAATGTTCTTTCAAGTTCATATAAGAATGTAGCATTTTATTTCCAAAGTGTAGTAAATCTTTGTTTTCTCACAGCAGGGTGATCACACTAAAAGGCTGCAATTCTTATTTGCCCATCAAGTGGGCTTTTGGTGGAAATGACACACCACCAGCAGCATGTTGTCCACGAGAGGGGGGTGGGATGTGGGGGTGAGCAGGGGAGGACAAGTTGTTCTTCTATTGGTATGTACGCAGGTATATAGTGTTTGAAAGAATGTTCTTTCAAGTTCATATAAGAATGTAGCATTTTATTTCCAAAGTGTAGTAAATCTTTGTTTTCTCACAGCAGGGTGATCGCACTACAAGGCTGCAATTTTTATTTGCCCATCAAGTGGGCTTTTGGTGGAAATGACACACCACCAGCAGCATGTTGTCCACGAGAGGGGGGTGGGATGGGGGGGGCGAGCTGGAGAGGACAAGTTGTTCTTCTATTGGTATGTACTCAGGCTTTATAGTGTTTGAAAGAATGTTCTTTCAAGTTCATATAAGAATGTAGCATTTTATTTCCAAAGTGTAGTAAATCTTTGTTTTCTCACAGCATGGTGATCGCACTACAAGGCTGCAGTTTTTTATTGCCCATCAAGTGGGCTTTTGGTGGAAATGACATACCACTAGCAGCATGTTGTCCACGAGAGGGGGGTGGGATGGGGGGGCAAGCAGGAGAGGACAAGTTGTTCTTCTATTGGTATGTACTCAGTCTTTATAGTGTTTGAAAGAATGTTCTTTCAAGTTCATATAAGAATGTAGCATTTTATTTCCAAAGTGTAGTAAATCTTTGTTTTCTCACAGCAGGGTGATCGCACTACAAGGCTGCAATTTTTATTTGCCCATCAAGTGGGCTTTTGGTGGAAATGACACACCACCAGCAGCATGTTGTCCACGAGAGGGGGGTGGGATGGGGGGGGCGAGCAGGAGAGGACAAGTTGTTCTTCTATTGGTATGTACTCAGGCTTTATAGTGTTTGAAAGAATGTTCTTTCAAGTTCATATAAGAATGTAGCATTTTATTTCCAAAGTGTAGTAAATCTTTGTTTTCTCACAGCAGGGTGATCGCACTACCAGGCTGCAATTTTTATCTGCCCATCAAGTGGGCTTTTGGTGGAAATGACTCACCACCAGCAGCATGTTATCCACGAGAAGGGGGTGGGATGGGGGCGGGCGAGCAGGAGAGGACAAGTTGTTCTTCTATTGGTATGTACTCAGGCTTTATAGTGTTTGAAAGAATGTTCTTTCAAGTTCAAATAAGAATGTAGCATTTTATTTCCAAAGTGTAGTAAATCTTTGTTTTCTCACAGCAGGGTGATCACACTACAAGGCTGCAATTCTTATTTGCCCATCATGTGGGCTTTTGGTATAAATGACACACCACCAGCAGCATGTTGTCCACGAGAGGGGGGTGGGATGGGGGGGCGAGCAGGATAGGACAAGTTGTTCTTCTATTGGTATGTACTCAGGCTTTATAGTGTTTGAAAGAATGTTCTTTCACGTTCATATAAGAATGTAGCATTTTATCTCCAAAGTGTAGTAAATCTCTGTTTTCTCACAGCAGGGTGATCACACTACAAGGCTGCAATTTTTATTTGCCCATCAAGTGGGCTTTTGGTGGAAATGACACCCCACCAGCAGCATGTTGTCCACGAGAGGGGGGTGGGATGGGGGGGCGAGCAGGAGAGGACAAGTTGTTCTTCTATTGGTATGTACTCAGGCTTTATAGTGTTTGAAAGAATGTTCTTTCAAGTTCATATAAGAATGTAGCATTTTATTTTCAAAGTGTAGTAAATCTTTATTTTCTCACAGCAGGGTGCTTGCACTACAAGGCTGAAATTTTTATTTGCCCATCAAGTGGGCTTTTGGTGGAAATGACACACGACCAGCAGCATGTTGTCCACGAGAGGGGGGTGGGGTGGGGGGGCGAGCAGGAGAGGACAAGTTGTTCTTCTATTGGTATGTACTCAGGCTTTATAGTGTTTGAAAGAATGTTCTTTCAAGTTCATATAAGAATGTAGCATTTTATTTCCAAAGTGTAGTAAATCTTTGTTTTCTCACAGCAGGGTGATCGCACTACAAGGCTGCAATTTTTATTTGCACATCAAGTGGGCTTTTGGTGGAAATGACACACCACCAGCAGCATGTTGCCCACGTGAGGGGGGTGGGATGGGGGGGCGAGCAGGATAGGACAAGTTGTTCTTCTATTGGTATGTACTCAGGCTTTATAGTGTTTGAAAGAATGTTCTTTCAAGTTCATATAAGAATGTAGCATTTTATTTCCAAAGTGTAGTAAATCTTTGTTTTCTCACAGCAGGGTGATCGCACTACAAGGCTACAATTTTTATTTGCCCATCAAGTGGGCTTTTGGTGGAAATGACACACCACCAGCAGCATGTTGTCCACGAGAGGGGGGTGGGATGGGGGGGCAAGCAGGAGAGGACAAGTTGTTCTTCTATTGGTATGTACTCAGTCTTTATAGTGTTTGAAAGAATGTTCTTTCAAGTTCATATAAGAATGTAGCATTTTATTTCCAAAGTGTAGTAAATCTTTGTTTTCTCACAGCAGGGTGATCGCACTACAAGGCTGCAATTTTTATTTGCCCATCAAGTGGGCTTTTGGTGGAAATGACACACCCCCAGACGCATGTTGTCCACGAGAGGGGGGTGGGATGGGGGGGACGAGCGTAAGAGGACAAGTTGTTCTTCTATTGGTATGTACTCCGGCTTTATAGTGTTTGAAATAATGTTCTTTCAAGTTCATATACGAGTGTACCATTTTATTTCCAAAGTGTAGTAAATCTTTGTTTTCTCACAGCAGGGTGATCGCACTACAAGGCTGCAATTTTTAATTCCATCATGTGGGCTTTTGGTGGAAATGACACACCACCAGCATCATGTTGTCCACGAGAGGGGGGTGGGATGGGGGGGCGAGCAGGAGAGGACAAGTTGTCTTTCTATTGGTATGTACTCAGGATTTATAGTGTTTGAAAGAATGTTCTATCAAGTTCATGTAAGAATGTAGATTTTATTTTCAAAGTGTAGTAAATCTTTGTTTTCTCACATCAGGTTGATCGCACTACAAGGCTGCAACTTTTATTTGCCCATCAAGTGGGCTTTTGGTGGAAATGACACACCACCAGTAGCATGTTGTCCACGAGAGGGGGGTGGGATGGGGGGGTGAGCAGGAGAGGACAAGTTGTTCTTCTATTGGTATGTACTCAGGCTTTATAGTGTTTGAAAGAATGTTCTTTCAAGTTCATATAAGAATGTAGCATTTTATTTCCAAAGTGTAGTCAATCTTTGTTTTCTCACAGCAGGGTGATCACACTACTAGGCTGCAATTCTTATTTGCCCATCATGTAGACTTTGGGTGGAAATGACACACCACCAGCAGCATGTTGTCCACGAGAGGGGGGTGGGATGGGGGGGCGAGCAGGAGAGGACAAGTTGTTCTTCTATTGGTATGTATTCAGGCTTTATAGTGTTTGAAAGAATGTTCTTTCAAGTTCATATAAGAATGTAGCATTTTATTTCCAAAGTGTAGTAAATCTTTGTTTTCTCACAGCAGGGTGATCACACTACAAGGCTGCAATATTTATTTGCCCATCAAGTGGGCTTTTGGTGGAAATGACACACCATCAGCAGCATGTTGTCCACGAGAGGGGGGTGGGATGGGGGGGCGAGCAGGAGAGGACATGTTATTCTTCTATTGGTATGTACTCAGGCTTTATAGTGTTTGAAAGAATGTTCTTTCAAGTTCATATAAGAATGTAGCATTTTATTTCCAAAGTGTAGTAAATCTTTGTTTTCTCACAGCAGGGTGATCACACTACAAGGCTGCAATTTTTATTTGCCCATCAAGTGGGCTTTTGGTGGAAATGACACACCACCAGCAGCATGTTGTTTACGAGAGGGGGGTGGGATGGGGGGGCGATCAGGAGAGGACAGGTTGTTCTTCTATTGGTATGTACTCAGGATTTATAGTGTTTGAAAGAATGTTCTTTCAAGTTCATATAAGAATGTAGCATTTTATTTCCAAAGTGTAGTAAATCTTTGTTTTCTCACAGCAGGGTGATCGCACTGCAAGGCTGCAATTTTTATTTGCCCATCAAGTGGGCTTTTGGTGGAAATGACACACCACCAGCAGCATGTTGCACACGTATGGGGGGTGGTATGGGGGGGGGGGGGGAGCAGGAGAGGACAAGTAGTTCTTCTATTGGTATGTACTCAGGATTTATAGTGTTTGAAAGAATGTTCTTTCAAGTTCATATAAGAATGTAGCATTTTATTTCCAAAGTGTAGTAAATCTTTGTTTTCTCACAGCAGGGTGATCGCACTACAAGGCTGCAATCTTTATTTGCCGATCAAGTGGGCTTTTGGTGGAAATGACACACCACCAGCAGCATGTTGTCCACGAGAGGAGGGTGGGACGGGGGGGACGAGCGTAAGAGGACAAGTTGTTGTTCTATCGGTATGTACTCAGGCTTTATAGTGTTTGAAAGAATGTTCTTTCAAGTTCATATAAGAATGTAGCATTTTATTTCCATAGTGTAGTAAATCTTTGTTTTCTCACAGCAGGGTGATCGCACTACAAGGCTGCAATTTTTATTTGCCCATCAATTGGGCTTTTGGTGGAAATGACACACCACCAGCAGCATGTTGTCCACGAGAGGGGGGTGGGATGGGGGGGCGAGCAGGAGAGGACAAGTTGTTCTCCTATTGGTATGTACTCAGGCTTTATAGTGTTTGAAAGAATGTTCTTTCAAGTTCATATAACAATGTAGCATTTTATTTCCAAAGTGTAGTAAATCTTTGTTTTCTCACAGCAGGGTGATCGCACTACAAGGCTGCAATTTTTATTTGCCCATCAAGTGGGCTTTTGGTGGAAATGACACACCACCAGCAGCATGTTGTCCACGAGAGGGCGGTGGGATGGGGGGCGAGCAGGAGAGGACAAGTTGTTCATCTATTGGTATGTACTCAGGCTTTATAGTGTTTGAAAGAATGTTCTTTCAAGTTCATATAACAATGTAGCATTTTATTTTCAAAGTGTAGTAAATCTTTATTTTCTCACAGCAGGGTGATTGCACTACAAGGCTGCAAATTTTATTTGCCTATCAAGTGGGCTTTTGGAGGAAATGACACACCACCAGCAGCATGTTGTCCACGACAGGGTGGTGTGGAGGGGAGAGAGGGCGAGCGTAAGAGGACAAGATGTTCTTCTATTGGTATGTACTCAGGCTTCATAGTGTTTCAAAGAATGTTCTTTCATGTTCATATACGAATGTAGCACTTTATTTCCAAAGTGTAGTAAATCTTTGTTTTCTCACAGCAGGGTTATCGCACTACAAGGCTGCAATTTTTATTTGCCCATCAAGTGGGGTTTTGTTGGAAATGACACACCAACAGCAACATGTTGCCCACGAGAGGGGGGTGGGATGGGGGGGCGAGCAGGAGAGGACAAGTTGTTCTTCTATTGGTATGTACTCAGGCTTTATAGTGTTTGAAAGAATGTTCTTTCAAGTTCATATAACAATGTAGCATTTTATTTCCAAAGTGTAGTAAATCTTTGTTTTCTCACAGCAGGGTGATCGCACTGCAAGGCTGCAATTTTTATTTGCCCATCAAGTGGGCTTTTGGTGGAAATGACACACCACCAGCAGCATGTTGCACACGAGAGGGGGGTGGGATGGGGGGGGGGGGCGAGCAGGAGAGGACAAGTAGTTCTTCTATTGGTATGTACTCAGGATTTATAGTGTTTGAAAGAATGTTCTTTCAAGTTCATATAAGAATGTAGCATTTTATTTCCAAAGTGTAGTAAATCTTTGTTTTCTCACAGCAGGGTGATCGCACTACAAGGCTGCAATTTTTATTTGCCCATCAAGTGGGCTTTCGTTGGAAATGACACACCAACAGCAACATGTTGCCCACGAGAGCGGGGTGGGATGGGGGGGCGAGCAGGAGAGGACAAGTTGTTCTTCTATTGGTATGTACTCAGGCTTTATAGTGTTTGAAAGAATGTTCTTTCAAGTTCATATAAGAATGTAGCATTTTATTTCCAAAGTGTAGTAAATCTTTGTTTTCTCACAGCAGGGTGATCGCACTGCAAGGCTGCAATTTTTATTTGCCCATCAAGTGGGCTTTTGGTGGAAATGACACACCACCAGCAGCATGTTGTCCACGACAGGGTGGTGTGGAGGGGGGAGGGGGCGAGCGTAAGAGGACAAGTTGTTCTTCCATTGGTATGTACTAAGGCCTTATAGTGTTTTAAAGAATGTTCATTCAAGTTCATATAAGAATGTAGCATTTTATTTCCAAAGTGTAGTAAATCTTTGTTTTCTCACAGCAGGGTGATCGCACTACAAGGCTGCAATTTTTATTTCCCCATCAAGTGGGCTTTTGTTGGAAATGACACACCAACAGCAACATGTTGCCCACAAGAGGGGGGTGGGATTGGGGGGGCGAGCAGGAGAGGACAAGTTGTTCTTCTATTGGTATGTACTCAGGCTTTATAGTGTTTGAAAGAATGTTCTTTCAAGTTCATATAAGAATGTAGCATTTTATTTCCATAGTGTAGTAAATCTTTGTTTTCTCACAGCAGGGTGATCGCACTACAAGGCTGCAATTTTTATTTGCCCATCAAGTGGGCTTTTGGTGGAAATGACAAACCACCAGCAGCATGTTGTCCACGAGAGGGGGGTGGGATGGGGGGGCGAGCAGGAGAGGACAAGTTGTTCTTCTATTGGTATGTACTCAGGCTTTATAGTGTTTGAAAGAATGTTCTTTCAAGTTCATATAACAATGTAGCATTTTATTTCCAAAGTGTAGTAAATCTTTGTTTTCTCACAGCAGGGTGATCGCACTACAAGGCTGCAAATTTAATTTGCCCATCAAGTTGGCTTTTGGTGGAAATGACACACCACCAGCAGCATGTTGTCCACGAGAGGGCGGTGGGATGGGGGGCGAGCAGGAGAGGACAAGTTGTTCATCTATTGGTATGTACTCAGGCTTTATAGTGTTTGAAAGAATGTTCTTTCAAGTTTATATAAGAATGTAGCATTTTATTTCCAAAGTGTAGTAAATCTTTGTTTTCTCACAGCAGGGTGATCGCACTACAAGGCTGCAATATTTATTTGCCCATCAAGTGGGCTTTTGGTGGAAATGACACACCACCAGCAGCATGTTGTCCACGAGAGGGGGGTGGGATGGGGGGGCGAGCAGGAGAGGACAAGTTGTTCTTCTATTGGTATGTACTCAGGCTTCATAGTGTTTCAAAGAATGTTCTTTCATGTTCATATACGAATGTAGCACTTTATTTCCAAAGTGTAGTAAATCTTTGTTTTCTCACAGCAGGGTGATTGCACTACAAGGCTGCAATTTTTATTTGCCCATCAAGTGGGCTTTTGGTGGAAATGACACACCACCAGCAGCATGTTGTCCACGAGAGGGGGTTGGGATGGGGGGGGGGCGAGCAGGTGAGGACAAGTTGTTCTTCTATTGATATGTACTCAGGCCTTATAGTGTTTGAAAGAATGTTCTTTCAAGTTTATATAAGAATGTAGCATTTTATTTCCAAAGTGTAGTAAATCTTTGTTTTCTCACGGCAGGGTGATCGCACTACAAGGCTGCAATTTTTATTTGCCCATCAAGTGGGCTTTTGGTGGAAATGACACACCACCAGCAGCATGTTGTCCACGAGAGGCGGTTGGGATGGGGGGGGGGGGAGCAGGTGAGGACAAGTTGTTCTTCTATTGATATGTACTCAGGCTTTATAGTGTTTGAAAGAAAGTTCTTTCAAGTTCATATAAGAATGTAGCATTTTATTTCCAAAGTGTAGTAAATCTTTGTTTTCTCACAGCAGGGTGATCGCACTACAAGGCTGCAATTTTTATTTGCCCATCAAGTGGGCTTTTGGTGGAAATGACACACCACCAGCAGCATGTTGCCCACAAGAGGGGGGTGGGATTGGGGGGGCGAGCAGGAGAGGACAAGTTGTTCTTCTATTGGTATGTACTCAGGCTTTATAGTGTTTGAAAGAATGTTCTTTCAAGTTCATATAAGAATGTAGCATTTTATTTCCAAAGTGTATTAAATCTTTGTTTTCTCACAGCAGGGTGATCGCACTACAAGGCTGCAATCTTTATTTGCCGATCAAGTGGGCTTTTGGTGGAAATGACACACCACCAGCAGCATGTTGTCCACGAGAGGGGGGTGGCATGGGGGGGCGAGCGTAAGAGGACAAGTTGTTCTTCTATTGGTATGTACTCAGGCTTTATAGTGTTTGAAAGAATGTTCTTTCAAGTTCATATAAGAATGTAGCATTTTATTTCCATAGTGTAGTAAATCTTTGTTTTCTCACAGCAGGGTGATCGCACTACAAGGCTGCAATTTTTATTTGCCCATCAAGTGGGCTTTTGGTGGAAATGACACACCACCAGCAGCATGTTGTCCACGAGAGGGGGGTGGGATGGGGGGGCGAGCAGGAGAGGACAAGTTGTTCTTCTATTGGTATGAACTCAGGCTTAATAGTGTTTGAAAGAATGTTCTTTCAAGTTCATATAACAATGTAGCATTTTATTTCCAAAGTGTAGTAAATCTTTGTTTTCTCACAGCAGGGTAATCGCACTACAAGGCTGCAATTTTTATTTGCCCATCAAGTGGGCTTTTGGTGGAAATGACACACCACCAGCAGCATGTTGTCCACAGGAGGGCGGTGGGATGGGGGGCGAGCAGGAGAGGACAAGTTGTTCATCTATTGGTATGTACTCAGGCTTTATAGTGTTTGAAAGAATGTTCTTTCAAGTTCATATAAGAATGTAGCATTTTATTTCAAAGTGTAGTAAATGTTTGTTTTCTCACAGCAGGGTGATTGCACTACAAGGCTGCAAATTTAATTTGCCCATCAAGTGGGCTTTTGGTGGAAATGACACACCACCAGCAGCATGTTGTCCACGACAGGGCGGTGTGGAGGGGAGAGGGGGCGAGCGTAAGAGGACAAGTTGTTCTTCTATTGGTATGTACTAAGGCCTTATAGTGTTTTAAAAAATGTTCTTTCATGTTCATATAAGAATGTAGCATTTTATTTCCAAAGTGTAGTAAATCTTTGTTTTCTCACAGCAGGGTGATCGCACTACAAGGCTGCAATATTTATTTGCCAATCAAGTGGGCTTTTGGTGGAAATGACACACCACCAGCAGCATGTTGTCCACGAGAGGGGGGTGGGATGGGGGGGCGAGCAGGAGAGGACAAGTTGTTCTTCTATTGGTATGTACTCAGGCTTTATAGTGTTTGAAAGAATGTTGTTTCAAGTTCATATAAGAATGTAGCATTTTATTTCCAAAGTGTAGTAAATTTTTGTTTTCACACAGCAGGGTGATCGCACTACAAGGCTGCAATTTTTATTTGCCCATCAAGTGGGCTTTTGGTGGAAATGACACACCACCAGCAGCATGTTGTCCATGAGAGGGGGGTGGGATGGTGTGGCGAGCAGGGGAGGACAAGTTGTTCTTCTATTGGTATGTACTCAGGCTTTATTCTGTTTGAAAGAATGTTCTTTCAAGTTCATATAAGAATGTAGCATTTTATTTCCAGAGTGAAGTAAATCTTCGTTTTCTCACAGCAGGGTGATCGCACTACAAGGCTGCAATTTTTATTTGCCCATCAAGTGGGATTTTGGTGGAAATGACACACCACCAGCAGCAAGTTGTCCACGAGAGGGGGGTGGGATGGGGGGCGAGCGTAAGAGGACAAGTTGTTCTTCTATTGGTATATACTCATGCTTTATAGTGTTTGAAAGAATGTTCTTTCAAGTTCATATAAGAATGTAGCATTTTATTTCCAAAGTGTAGTAAATTTTTGTTTTCTCACAGCAGGGTGATCGCACTACAAGGCTGCAATTTTTATTTGCCCATCAAGTGGGCTTTTGGTGGAAATGACACACCACCATCAGCATGTTGTCCACGAGAGGGGGGTGGGATTAGGGGGCGAGCAGGAGAGGACAAGTTGTTCTTCTATTGGTATGTACTCAGGCTTTATAGTGTTTGAAAGAATGTTCTTTCAAGTTCATATAAGAATGTAGCATTTTATTTTCAAAGTGTAGTAAATCTTTATTTTCTCACAGCAGGGTGCTTGCACTACAAGGCTGAAATTTTTATTTGCCCATCAAGTGGGCTTTTGGTGGAAATGACACACGACCAGCAGCATGTTGTCCACGAGAGGGGGGTGGGGTGGGGGGGCGAGCAGGAGAGGACAAGTTGTTCTTCTATTGGTATGTACTCAGGCTTTATAGTGTTTGAAAGAATGTTCTTTCAAGTTCATATAAGAATGTAGCATTTTATTTCCAAAGTGTAGTAAATCTTTGTTTTCTCACAGCAGGGTGATCGCACTACAAGGCTGCAATTTTTATTTGCACATCAAGTGGGCTTTTGGTGGAAATGACACACCACCAGCAGCATGTTGCCCACGTGAGGGGGGTGGGATGGGGGGGCGAGCAGGATAGGACAAGTTGTTCTTCTATTGGTATGTACTCAGGCTTTATAGTGTTTGAAAGAATGTTCTTTCAAGTTCATATAAGAATGTAGCATTTTATTTCCAAAGTGTAGTAAATCTTTGTTTTCTCACAGCAGGGTGATCGCACTAGAAGGCTGTAATTTTTATTAGCACACAAGTGGGCTTTTGGTGGAAATGACACACCACCAGCAGCATGTTGTCCACAAGAGGGGGGTGGGATGGGGGGGCGAGCAGGAGAGGACAAGTTGTTCTTCTATTGGTATGTACTCAGGCTTTATAGTGTTTGAAAGAATGTTCTTTCAAGTTCATATAAGAATGTAGCATTTTATTTCCAAAGTGTAGTAAATCTTTGTTTTCTCACAGCAGGGTGATCGCACTGCAAGGCTGCAATTTTTATTTGCCCATCAAGTGGGCTTTTGGTGGAAATGACACACCACCAGCAGCATGTTGCACACGTGAGGGGGGTTGGGATGGGGGGGGGGGCGACCAGGAGAGGACAAGTAGTTCTTCTATTGGTATGTACTCAGGATTTATAGTGTTTGAAAGAATGTTCTTTCAAGTTCATATAAGAATGTAGCATTTTATTTCCAAAGTGTAGTAAATCTTTGTTTTCTCACAGCAGGGTGATCGCACTACAAGGCTGCAATTTTTATTTGCCCATCAAGTGGGTTTTGGTGGAAATGACACACCACCAGCAGCATGTTGTCCACGAGAGGGGGGTGGGATGGGGGGGCGAGCAGGAGAGGACAAGTTGTTCTTCTATTGGTATGTACTCAGGCTTTATAGTGTTTGAAAGAATGTTCTTTCAAGTTCATATAAGAATGTAGCATTTTATTTCCAAAGTGTAGTAAATCTTTGTTTTCTCACAGCAGGGTGATCGCACTACAAGGATGCAATTTTTATTTGCCCATCAAGTGGGCTTTTGGTGGAAATGACACACCACCAGCAGCATGTTGCCCACAAGAGGGGGGTGGGATTGGGGGGGCGAGCAGGAGAGGACAAGTTGTTGTTCTATTGGTATGTACTCAGGCTTCATAGTGTTTGAAAGAATGTTCTTTCAAGTTCATATAAGAATGTAGCATTTTATTTCCAAAGTGCAGTAAATCTTTGTTTTCTCACAGCAGGGTGATCGCACTACAAGGCTGCAATCTTTATTTGCCGATCAAGTGGGCTTTTGGTGGAAATGACACACCACCAGCAGCATGTTGTCCACGAGAGGGGGGTGGGACGGGGGGACGAGCGTAAGAGGACAAGTTGTTCTTCTATTGGTATGTACTCAGGCTTTATAGTGTTTGAAAGAATGTTCTTTCAAGTTCATATAAGAATGTAGCATTTTATTTCCAAAGTGTAGTAAATCTTTGTTTTCACACAGCAGGGTGATCGCACTACAAGGCTGCAATTTTTATTTGCCCATCAAGTGGGCTTTTGGTGGAAATGACACACCACCAGCAGCATGTTGTCCACGAGAGGGGGGTGGGATGGTGGGGCGAGCAGGGGAGGACAAGTTGTTCTTCTATTGGTATGTACTCAGGCTTTATTCTGTTTGAAAGAATGTTCTTTCAAGTTCATATAAGAATGTAGCATTTTATTTCCAGAGTGAAGTAAATCTTCGTTTTCTCACAGCAGGGTGATCGCACTACAAGGCTGCAATTTTTATTTGCCCATCAAGTGGGATTTTGGTGGAAATGACACACCACCAGCAGCATGTTGTCCACGAGAGAGGGGTGGGATGGGGGGCGAGCGTAAGAGGACAAGTTGTTCTTCTATTGGTATATACTCATGCTTTATAGTGTTTGAAAGAATGTTCTTTCAAGTTCATATAAGAATGTAGCATTTTATTTCCAAAGTGTAGTAAATTTTTGTTTTCTCACAGCAGGGTGATCGCACTACAAGGCTGCAATTTTTATTTGCCCATCAAGTGGGCTTTTGGTGGAAATGACACACCACCAGCAGCATGTTGTCCACAAGAGGGGGGTGGGATGGGGGGGCGAGCAGGAGAGGACAAGTTGTTCTTCTATTGGTATGTACTCAGGCTTTATAGTGTTTGAAAGAATGTTCTTTCAAGTTCATATAAGAATGTAGCATTTTATTTCCAAAGTGTAGTAAATCTTTGTTTTCTCACAGCAGGGTGATCGCACTGCAAGGCTGCAATTTTTATTTGCCCATCAAGTGGGCTTTTGGTGGAAATGACACACCACCAGCAGCATGTTGCACACAAGAGGGGGGTTGGGATGGGGGGGGGGCGACCGGGAGAGGACAAGTAGTTCTTCTATTGGTATGTTCTCAGGATTTATAGTGTTTGAAAGAATGTTCTTTCAAGTTCATATAAGAATGTAGCATTTTATTTCCAAAGTGTAGTAAATCTTTGTTTTCTCACAGCAGGGTGATCGCACTACAAGGCTGCAATTTTTATTTGCCCATCAAGTGGGTTTTGGTGGAAATGACACACCACCAGCAGCATGTTGTCCACGAGAGGGGGGTGGGATGGGGGGGCGTGCAGGAGAGGACAAGTTGTTCTTCTATTGGTATGTACTCAGGCTTTATAGTGTTTGAAAGAATGTTCTTTCAAGTTCATATAAGAATGTAGCATTTTATTTCCAAAGTGTAGTAAATCTTTGTTTTCTCACAGCAGGGTGATCGCACTACAAGGATGCAATTTTTATTTGCCCATCAAGTGGGCTTTTGGTGGAAATGACACACCACCAGCAGCATGTTGCCCACAAGAGGGGGGTGGGATTGGGGGGGCGAGCAGGAGAGGACAAGTTGTTGTTCTATTGGTATGTACTCAGGCTTTATAGTGTTTGAAAGAATGTTCTTTCAAGTTCATATAAGAATGTAGCATTTTATTTCGAAAGTGCAGTAAATCTTTGTTTTCTCACAGCAGGGTGATCGCACTACAAGGCTGCAATCTTTATTTGCCGATCAAGTGGGCTTATGGTGGAAATGACACACCACCAGCAGCATGTTGTCCACGAGAGGAGGGTGGGACGGGGGGACGAGCGTAAGAGGACAAGTTGTTCTTCTATTGGTATGTACTCAGGATTTATAGTGTTTGAAAGAATGTTCTTTCAAGTTCATATAAGAATGTAGCATTTTATTTCCATAGTGTAGTAAATCTTTGTTTTCTCACAGCAGGGTGACCGCACTACAAGGCTGCAATTTTTATTTGCCCATCAAGTGGGCTTTTGGTGGAAATGACACACCACCAGCAGCATGTTGTCCACGAGAGGGGGGAGGGATGGGGGGGCGAGCAGGAGAGGACAAGTTGTTCTTCTATTGGTATGTACTCAGGCTTTATAGTGTTTGAAAGAATGTTCTTTCAAGTTCATATAACAATGTAGCATTTTATTTCCAAAGTGTAGTAAATCTTTGTTTTCTCACAGCAGGGTGATCGCACTACAAGGCTGCAATTTTTATTTGCCCATCATGTGGGCTTTTGGTGGAAATGACACACCACCAGCAGCATGTTGTCCACGAGAGGGCGGTGGGATGGGGGGCGAGCAGGAGAGTACAAGTTGTTCATCTATTGGTATGTACTCAGGCTTTATAGTGTTTGAAAGAATGTTCTTTCAAGTTCTTATAACAATGTAGCATTTTATTTCCAAAGTGTAGTAAATCTTTGTTTTCTCACAGCAGGGTGATTGCACTACAAGGCTGCAAATTTTATTTGCCCATCAAGTGGGCTTTTGGTGGAAATGACACACCACCAGCAGCATGTTGTCCACGACAGGGTGGTGTGGAGGGGAGAGGGGGCGAGCGTAAGAGGACAAGTTGTTCTTCTATTGGTATGTACTCAGGCTTTATAGATGTTTGAAAGAATGTTCTTTCAAGTTTATATAAGAATGTAGCATTTTATTTCCAAAGTGTAGTAAATCTTTGTTTTCTCACAGCAGGGTGATAGCACTACAAGGCTGCAATTTTTATTTGCCCATCAAGTGGGCTTTTGGTGGAAATGACAAACCACCACCAGCATGTTGTCCACGAGAGGGGGGGGGATGGGGGGGCGAGCAGGAGAGGACAAGTTGTTCTTCTATTGGTATGTACTCAGGCTTTATAGTGTTTGAAAGAATGTTCTTTCATGTTCATATAAGAATGTAGCATTTTATTTCCAAAGTGTAGTAAATCTTTGTTTTCTCACAGCAGGGCGATCGCACTACAAGGCTGCAATATTTATTTGCCAATCAAGTGGGCTTTTGGTGGAAATGACACACCACCAGCAGCATGTTGTCCACGAGAGGGGGTTGGGATGGGGGGGGGGGGCGAGCAGGTGAGGACAAGTTGTTCTTCTATTGATATGTACTCAGGCTTTATAGTGTTTGAAAGGATGTTCTTTCAAGTTTATATAAGAATGTAGCATTTTATTTCCAAAGTGTAGTAAATCTTTGTTTTCTCACAGCAGGGTGATAGCACTACAAGGCTGCAATTTTTATTTGCCCATCAAGTGGGCTTTTGGTGGAAATGACACACCACCACCAGCATGTTGTCCACGAGATGGGGGTGGGATGGGGGGGCGAGCAGGAGAGGACAAGTTGTTCTTCTATTGGTATGTACTCAGGCTTTATAGTGTTTGAAAGAATGTTCTTTCAAGTTCATATAAGAATGTAGCATTTTATTTCCAAAGTGTAGTAAATCTTTGTTTTCTCACAGCAGGGTGATCGCACTACAAGGCTGCAATTTTTATTTGCCCATCAAGTGGGCTTTTGGTGGAAATGACACACCACCAGCAGCATGTTGTCCACGAGAGGGGGGTGGGATGGGGGGGCGAGCAGGAGAGGACAAGTTGTTGTTCTATTGGTATGTACTCATGCTTTATAGTGTTTGAAAGAATGTTCTTTCAAGTTCATATAAGAATGTAGCATTTTATTTCCAAAGTGTAGTAAATTTTTGTTTTCACACAGCAGGGTGATCGCACTACAAGGCTGCAATTTTTATTTGCCCATCAAGTGGGCTTTTGGTGGAAATGACACACCACCAGCAGCATGTTGTCCACGAGAGGGGGGTGGGATGGGGGGGCGAGCAGGGAGGACAAGTTGTTCTTCTATTGGTATGTACTCAGGCTTTATTCTGTTTGAAAGAATGTTCTTTCAAGTTCATATAAGAATGTAGCATTTTATTTCCAAAGTGAAGTAAATCTTTGTTTTCTCACAGCAGGGTGATCGCACTACAAGGCTGCAATTTTTATTTGCCCATCAAGTGGGATTTTGGTGGTAATGACACACCATCAGCAGCATGTTGTCCACGAGAGCGGGGTGGGATGGGGGGCGAGCGTAAGAGGACAAGTTGTTCTTCTATTGGTATGTACTCATGCTTTATAGTGTTTGAAAGAATGTTCTTTCAAGTTCATATAAGAATGTAGCATTTTATTTCCAAAGTGTAGTAAATTTTTGTTTTCTCACAGCAGGGTGATCGCACTACAAGGCTGCAATTTTTATTTGCCCATCAAGTGGGCTTTTGGTGGAAATGACACACCACCAGCAGCATGTTGTCCACGAGAGGGGGGTGGGATGGGGGGGCGAGCAGGATAGGACAAGTTGTTCTTCTATTGGTATGTACTCAGGCTTTATGGTGTTTGAAAGAATGTTCTTTCAAGTTCATATAAGAATGTAGCATTTTATTTCCAAAGTGTAGTAAATCTTTGTTTTCTCACAGCAGGGTGATCGCACTACAAGGCTGCAATTTTTATTTGCCCATCAAGTGGGCTTGTGGTGGAAATGACACACCACCAGCAGCATGTTGTCCACGAGAGGGGGGTGGGATGGGGGGCGAGCGTAAGAGGACAAGTTGTTCTTCTATTGGTATGTACTCAGGCTTTATAGTGATTGAAAGAATGTTCTTTCAAGTTCATATAAGAATGTAGCATTTTATTTCCAAAGTGTATAAATTTTTGTTTTCTCACAGCAGGGTGATCACACTACAAGGCTGCAATTTTTATTTGCCCATCAAGTGGGCTTTTGGTGGAAATGACACACCACCAGCAGCATGTTGCCCACGAGAGGGGGGTGGGATGGGGGGGCGAGCAGGAGAGGACAAGTTGTTCTTCTATTGGTATGTACTCAGGCTTTGTAGTGTTTGAAAGAATGTTCTTTCAAGTTCATATAACAATGTAGCATTTTATTTCCAAAGTGTAGTAAATCTTTGTTTTCTCACAGCAGGGTGATCGCACTACAAGGCTGCAATTTTTATTTGCCCATCAAATGGGTTTTGGTGGAAATGACACACCACCAGCAGCATGTTGTCCACGAGAGGGGGGTGGGATGGGGGGCGAGCAGGATAGGACAAGTTGTTCTTCTATTGGTATGTACTCAGGCTTTATAGTGTTTGAAAGAATGTTCCTTCAAGTTCATATAAGAATGTAGCATTTTATTTCCAAAGTGTAGTAAATCTTTGTTTTCTCACAGCAGGGTGATCGCACTACAAGGCTGCAATTTTTATTTGCCCATCAAGTGGGCTTTTGGTGGAAATGACACACCACCAGCAGCATGTTGCCCAAGAGAGGGGGGTGGGATGGGGGGGCGAGCAGGATAGGACAAGTTGTTCTTCTATTGGTATGTACTCAGGCTTTATAGTGTTTGAAAGAATGTTCTTTCAAGTTCATATAAGAATGTAGCATTTTATTTCCAAAGTGTAGTAAATCTTTGTTTTCTCACAGCAGGGTGATCGCACTAGAAGGCTCCAATTTTTAGTTGCCCATCAAGTGGGCTTTTGGTGGAAATGACACACCACCAGCAGCATGTTGTCCACGAGAGGGGGGTGGGATGGGGGGGTGAGCGTGAGTCAACAAGTTGTTCTTCTATAGGTATGTACCCCAGCTTTATAGTGTTTGAAAGAATGTTCTTTCAAGTTCATATAAGAATGTAGCAATTTATTTCCAAAGTGTAGTAAATCTTTGTTTTCTCACAGCAGGGTGATCGCACTACAAGGCTGCAATTTTTATTTGCCCCTCACATGGGCTTTTGGTGGAAATGACGCACCACCAGCAGCATGTTGTCCACGAGAGGTGTGTGGGATGGGGGGGGGGCGAGCAGGAGAGGACAAGTTGATCTTCTATTGGTATGTACTCAGGCTTTATAGTGTTTGAAAGAATGTTCTTTTAAGTTCATATAAGAATGTAGCATTTTATTTCCAAAGTGTAGCAAATCTTTGTTTTCTCACAGCATGGTGATCGCACTACAAGGCTGCAATTTTTATTTGCCCATCAATTGGGCTTTTGGTGGAAATGTCACACCACCAGCAGCATGTTGTCCACGAGAGGGGGGTGGGATGGGGGGGTGAGCGTAAGAGGACAAGTTGTTCTTCTATTGGTATGTACTCAGGCTTTATAGTGTTTGAAAGAATGTTCTTTCAAGTTCATATAAGAATGTAGCGTTTTATTTCCAAAGTGTAGTAAATTTTTGTTTTCTCACAGCAGGGTGATCGCAATACCAGGCTGCAATTTTTATTTGCCCATCAAGTGGGCTTTTGGTGTAAATGACACACCACCAGCAGCATGTTGTCCACGAGAGGGGGGTGGGATGGGGGGCGAGCAGGATAGGACAAGTTGTTCTTCTATTGGTATGTACTCAGGCTTTGTAGTGTTTGAAAGAATGTTCTTTCAAGTTCATATAACAATGTAGCATTTTATTTCCAAAGTGTAGTAAATCTTTGTTTTCTCACAGCAGGGTGATCGAACTACAAGGTTGCAATTTTTATTTGCCCATCAAGTGGGCTTTTGGTGGAAATGACACACCACCAGCAGCATGTTGCCCACGAGAGGGGGATGGGATGGGGGGGCGAGCAGGATAGGACAAGTTGTTCTTCTATTGGTATGTACTCAGGCTTTATAGTGTTTGAAAGAATGTTCTTTCAAGTTCATATAAGAACGTAGCATTTTATTTCCAAAGTGTAGTAAATCTTTGTTTTCTCACAGCAGGGTGATCGCACTAGAAGGCTGCAATATTTAGTTGCCCATCAAGTGGGCTTTTGGTGGAAATGACACACCACCAGCAGCATGTTGTCCACGAGAGGGGGGTGGGATGGGGGGGTGAGCGTGAGTGGACAAGTTGTTCTTCTATAGGTATGTACCCCAGCTTTATAGTGTTTGAAAGAATGTTCTTTCAAGTTCATATAAGAATGTAGCAATTTATTTCCAAAGTGTAGTAAATCTTTGTTTTCTCACAGCAGGGTGATCGCACTACAAGGCTGCAATTTTTATTTGCCCCTCACGTGGGCTTTTGGTGGAAATGACGCACCACCAGCAGCATGTTGTCCACGAGAGGCGTGTGGGATGGGGGGGGCGAGCAGGAGAGGACAAGTTGTTCTTCTATTGGTATGTACTCCGGCTTTATAGTGTTTGAAAGAATGTTCTTTTAAGTTCATATAAGAATGTAGCATTTTATTTCCAAAGTGTAGCAAATCTTTGTTTTCTCACAGCAGGGTGATCGCACTACAAGGCTGCAATTTTTATTTGCCCATCAAGTGGGCTTTTGGTGGAAATGTCACACCACCAGCAGCATGTTGTCCACGAGAGTGGGGTGGGATAGGGGGGCCAGCAGGAGAGGACAAGTTGTTCTTCTATTGGTATGCACTCAGGCTTTATGGTGTTTGAAAGAATGTTCTTTCAAGTTCATATAAGAATGTAGCATTTTATTTCCAAAGTGTAGTAAATCTTTGTTTTCTCACAGCAGGGTGATCGCACTACAAGGCTGCAATTTTTATTTGCCCATCAAGTGGGCTTTTGGAGGAAATGACACACCACCAGCTGCATGTTGTCCACGAGAGGGGGGTGGGACGGGGGGGCGAGCGTAAGAGGACAAGTTGTTCTTCTATTGGTATGTACTCCGGCTTTATAGTGTTCGGAAGAATGTTCTTTCAAGTTCATATAAGAATGTAGCATTTTATTTCCAAAGTGTAGTAAATCTTTGTTTTCTCACAGCAGGGTGATCGCACAGCAAGGTAGCAATTTTTATTTGACCATTAAGTGGGCTTTTGGTGGAAATGACACACCACCACCAGCATGTTGTCCACGAGAGGGGGGTGGGATGGGGGGGCGAGCAGGAGTTGACATGTTGTTCTTCTATTGGTATGTACTCAGGCTTTATAGTGTTTGAAAGAATGTTCTTTCAAGTTCATATAAGAATGTAGCAATTTATTTCCAAAGTGTAGCAAATCTTTGTTTTCTCACAGCAGGGTGATCGCACTACAAGGCTGCAATTTTTATTTGCCCATCAAGTGGGCTTTTGGTGGAAATGTCACACCACCAGCAGCATGTTGTCCACGAGAGTGGGGTCGGATGGGGGGGCCCGCAGGAGAGGACAAGTTGTTCTTCTATTGGTATGCACTCAGGCTTTATGGTGTTTGAAAGAATGTTCTTTCAAGTTCATATAAGAATGTAGTATTTTATTTCCAAAGTGTAGTAAATCTTTGTCTTCTCACAGCAGGGTGATCGCACTACAAGGCTGCAATTTTTATTTGCCCATCAAGTGGGCTTTTGGTGGAAATGACACACCACCAGCAGCATGTTGTCCACGAGAGGGGGGTGGGATGGGGGGGCGAGCAGGGGAGGACAAGTTGTTCTTCTATTGGTATGTACTCATGCTTTATAGTGTTTGAAAGAATGTTCTTTCAAGTTCATATAAGAATGTAGCATTTTATTTCCAAAGTGTAGTAAATTATTGTTTTCTCACAGCAGGGTGATCGCACTACAAGGCTGCAATTTTTATTTGCCCATCAAATGGGCTTTTCGTGGAAATGACACACCACCAGCAGCATGTTGTCCACGAGAGGGGGGTGGGATGTGGGGGCGAGCAGGATAGGACAAGTTGTTCTTCTATTGGTATGTACTCAGGCTTTATGGTGTTTGAAAGAATGTTCTTTCAAGTTCATATAAGAATGTAGCATTTTATTTCCAAAGTGTAGTAAATCTTTGTTTTCTCACAGCAGGGTGATCGCACTAGAAGGCTGTAATTTTTATTTGCCCATCAAGTGGGCTTTTGGTGGAAATGACACACCACCAGCAGCATGTTGTCCACAAGAGGGGGGTGGGATGGGGGGGGCGAACGTGAGTGGACAAGTTGTTCTTCTATAGGTATGTACTCCAGCTTTATAGTGTTTGAAAGAATGTTCTTTCAAGTTCATATAAGAATGTAGCATTTTATTTCCAAAGTGTAGTAAATCTTTGTTTTCTCACAGCAGGGTGATCGCACTACAAGGCTGCAATTTTTATTTGCCCATCAAGTGGGCTTTTGGTGGAAATGACACACCACCAGCAGCATGTTGTCCACGAGAGGGGGGTGGGATGGGGGGCGAGCGTAAGAGGACAAGTTGTTCTTCTATTGGTATGTACTCAGGCTTTATAGTGATTGAAAGAATGTTCTTTCAAGTTCATATAAGAATGTAGTATTTTATTTCCAAAGTGTATAAATTTTTGTTTTCTCACAGCAGGGTGATCACACTACAAGGCTGCAATTTCTATTTGCCCATCAAGTGGGCTTTTGGTGGAAATGACACACCACCAGCAGCATGTTGCCCACGAGAGGGGGGTGGGATGGGGGGGCGAGCAGGAGAGGACAAGTTGTTCTTCTATTGGTATGTACTCAGGCTTTGTAGTGTTTGAAAGAATGTTCTTTCAAGTTCATATAACAATGTAGCATTTTATTTCCAAAGTGTAGTAAATCTTTGTTTTCTCACAGCAGGGTGATCGCACTACAAGGCTGGAATTTTTATTTGCCCATCAAATGGGTTTTGGTGGAAATGACACACCACCAGCAGCATGTTGTCCACGAGAGGGGGGTGGGATGGGGGGCGAGCAGGATAGGACAAGTTGTTCTTCTATTGGTATGTACTCAGGCTTTATAGTGTTTGAAAGAATGTTCCTTCAAGTTCATATAAGAATGTAGCATTTTATTTCCAAAGTGTAGTAAATCTTTGTTTTCTCACAGCAGGGTGATCGCACTACAAGGCTGGAATTTTTATTTGCCCATCAAATGGGTTTTGGTGGAAATGACACACCACCAGCAGCATGTTGTCCACGAGAGGGGGGTGGGATGGGGGGCGAGCAGGATAGGACAAGTTGTTCTTCTATTGGTATGTACTCAGGCTTTATAGTGTTCGAAAGAATGTTCTTTCAAGTTCATATAAGAATGTAGCATTTTATTTCCAAAGTGTAATAAATCTTTGTTTTCTCACAGCAGGGTGATCGCAATAGAAGGCTGCAATTTTTAGTTGCCCATCAAGTGGGCTTTTGGTGGAAATGACACACCACCAGCAGCATGTTGTCCACGAGAGGGGGGTGGGATGGGGGGGTGAGCGTGAGTCGACAAGTTGTTCTTCTATAGGTATGTACCCCAGCTTTATAGTGTTTGAAAGAATGTTCTTTCAAGTTCATATAAGAATGTAGCAATTTATTTCCAAAGTGTAGTAAATCTTTGTTTTCTCACAGCAGGGTGATCGCACTACAAGGCTGCAATTTTTATTTGCCCATCAAGTGGGCTTTTCGTGGAAATATCACACCACCAGCAGCATGTTGTCCACGAGAGGCGTGTGGGATAGGGGGGGCCAGCAGGAGAGGACAAGTTGATCTTCTATTGGTATGTACTCAGGCTTTATAGTGTTTGAAAGAATGTTCTTTTAAGTGTATATAAGAATGTAGCATTTTATTTCCAAAGTGTAGCAAATCTTTGTTTTCTCACAGCAGGGTGATCGCACTACAAGGCTGCAATTTTTATTTGCCCATCAAGTGGGCTTTTCGTGGAAATGTCACACCACCAGCAGCATGTTGTCCACGAGAGGGGGGTGGGATGGGGGGCGAGCGTAAGAGGACAAGTTGTTCTTCTATTGGTATGTACTCATGCTTTATAGTGTTTGAAAGAATGTTCTTTCAAGTTCATATAAGAATGTAGCATTTTATTTCCAAAGTGTAGTAAATCTTTGTTTTCTCACAGCAGGGTGATCGCACTGCAAGGTAGCAATTTTTATTTGACCATTAAGTGGGCTTTTGGTGGAAATGACACACCACCACCAGCATGTTGTCCACGAGAGGGGGGTGGGATGGGGGGGCGAGCAGGAGTTGACATGTTGTTCTTCTATTGGTATGTACTCAGGCTTTATAGTGTTTGAAAGAATGTTCTTTCAAGTTCATATAAGAATGTAGCAATTTATTTCCAAAGTGTAGCAAATCTTTGTTTTCTCACAGCAGGGTGATCGCACTACAAGGCTGCAATTTTTATTTGCCCATCAAGTGGGCTTTTGGTGGAAATGTCACACCACCAGCAGCATGTTGTCCACGAGAGTGGGGTCGGATGGGGGGGCCAGCAGGAGAGGACAAGTTGTTCTTCTATTGGTATGCACTCAGGCTTTATGGTGTTTGAAAGAATGTTCTTTCAAGTTCATATAAGAATGTAGCATTTTATTTCCAAAGTGTAGTAAATCTTTGTCTTCTCACAGCAGGGTGATCGCACTACAAGGCTGCAATTTTTATTTGCCCATCAAGTGGGCTTTTGGAGGAAATGACACACCACCAGCAGCATGTTGTCCACGAGAGGGGGGTGGGACGGGGGGGCGAGCGTAAGAGGACAAGTTGTTCTTCTATTGGTATGTACTCCGGCTTTATAGTGTTCGGAAGAATGTTCTTTCAAGTTCATATAAGAATGTAGCATTTTATTTCCAAAGTGTAGTAAACCTTTGTTTTCTCACAGCAGGGTGATCGCACTGCAAGGTAGCAATTTTTATTTGACCATTAAGTGGGCTTTTGGTGGAAATGACACACCACCACCACCAGCATGTTGTCCACGAGAGGGGGGTGGGATGGGGGGGCGAGCAGGAGAGGACATGTTGTTCTTCTATTGGTATGTACTCAGGCTTTATAGTGTTTGAAAGAATGTTCTTTCAAGTTCATATAAGAATGTAGCATTTTATTTCCAAAGTATAGTAAATGTTTGTTTTCTCACAGCAGGGTGATTGCACTACAAGGCTGCAAATTTAATTTGCCCATCAAGTGGGCTTTTGGTGGAAATGACACACCACCAGCAGCATGTTGTCCACGACAGGGCGGTGTGGAGGGGAGAGGGGGCGAGCGTAAGAGGACAAGTTGTTCTTCTATTGGTATGTACTAAGGCCTTATAGTGTTTTAAAGAATGTTCTTTCATGTTCATATAAGAATGTAGCATTTTATTTCCAAAGTGTAGTAAATCTTTGTTTTCTCACAGCAGGGTGATCGCACTACAAGGCTGCAATATTTATTTGCCAATCAAGTGGGCTTTTGGTGGAAATGACACACCACCAGCAGCATGTTGTCCACGAGAGGGGGGTGGGATGGGGGGGCGAGCAGGAGAGGACAAGTTGTTCTTCTATTGGTATGTACTCAGGCTTAATAGTGTTTCAAAGTATGTTCTTTCATGTTCATATACGAATGTAGCACTTTATTTCCAAAGTGTAGTAAATCTTTGTTTTCTCACAGCAGGGTGATCGCACTACAAGGCTGCAATTTTTATTTGCCCATCAAGTGGGCACTTGGTGGAAATGACACACCACCAGCAGCATGTTGTCCACGAGAGGGGGTTGGGATGGGGGGGGCGAGCAGGTGAGGACAAGTTGTTCTTCTATTGATATGTACTCAAGCTTTATAGTGTTTGAAAGAATGTTCTTTCAAGTTTATATAAGAATGTAGCATTTTATTTCCAAAGTGTAGTAAATCTTTTATTTCTCAAGGCAGGGTGATAGCACTACAAGGCTGCAATTTTTATTTGCCCATCAAGTGGGCTTTTGGTGGAAATGACACACCACCACCAGCATGTTGTCTACGAGAGGGGGGTGGGATGGGGGGGCGAGCAGGAGAGGACAAGTTGTTCTTCTATTGGTATGTACTCAGGCTTTATAGTGTTTGAAAGAATGTTCTTTCAAGTTCATATAAGAATGTAGCATTTTATTTCCAAAGTGTAGTAAATCTTTGTTTTCTCACAGCAGGGTGATCGCACTAGAAGGCTGTAATTTTTATTTGCCCATCAAGTGGGCTTTTGGTGGAAATGACACACACCAGCAGCATGTTGCCCAAGAGAGGGGGGTGGGATGGGGGCGAGCAGGATAGGACAAGTTGTTCTTCTATTGGTATGTACTCAGGCTTTATAGTGTTCGAAAGAATGTTCTTTCAAGTTCATATAAGAATGTAGCATTTTATTTCCAAAGTGTATAAATTTTTGTTTTCTCACAGCAGGGTGATCACACTACAAGGCTGCAATTTTTATTTGCCCATCAAGTGGGCTTTGGTGGAAATGACACACCACCAGCAGCATGTTGCCCACGAGAGGGGGGGTGGGATGGGGGGCGAGCAGGAGAGGACAAGTTGTTCTTCTATTGGTATGTACTCAGGCCTTTGTAGTGTTTGAAAGAATGTTCTTTCAAGTTCATATAACAATGTAGCATTTTATTTCCAAAGTGTAGTAAATCTTTGTTTTCTCACAGCAGGGTGATCGCACTACAAGGCTGGAATTTTTATTTGCCCATCAAATGGGTTTTGGTGGAAATGACACACCACCAGCAGCATGTTGTCCACGAGAGGGGGGTGGGATGGGGGGCGAGCAGGATAGGACAAGTTGTTCTTCTATTGGTATGTACTCAGGCTTTATAGTGTTTGAAAGAATGTTCCTTCAAGTTCATATAAGAATGTAGCATTTTATTTCCAAAGTGTAGTAAATCTTTGTTTTCTCACAGCAGTGTGAACGCACTACAAGGCTGCAATTTTTATTTGCCCATCAAGTGGGCTTTTGGTGGAAATGACACACCACCAGTAGCATGTTGCCCAAGAGAGGGGGGTGGGATGGGGGCGAGCAGGATAGGACAAGTTGTTCTTCTATTGGTATGTACTCAGGCTTTATAGTGTTCGAAAGAATGTTCTTTCAAGTTCATATAAGAATGTAGCATTTTATTTCCAAAGTGTAGTAAATCTTTGTTTTCTCACAGCAGGGTGATCGCAATAGAAGGCTGCAATTTTTAGTTGCCCATCAAGTGGGCTTTTGGTGGAAATGACACACCACCAGCAGCATGTTGTCCACGAGAGGGGGGTGGGATGCGGGGGTGAGCGTGAGTCGACAAGTTGTTCTTCTATAGGTATGTACCCCAGCTTTATAGTGTTTGAAAGAATGTTCTTTCAAGTTCATATAAGAATGTAGCAATTTATTTCCAAAGTGTAGTAAATCTTTGTTTTCTCACAGCAGGGTGATCGCACTACAAGGCTGCAATTTTTATTTGCCCATCAAGTGGGCTTTTCGTGGAAATGTCACACCACCAGCAGCATGTTGTCCACGAGAGGCGTGTGGGATAGGGGGGGCCAGCAGGAGAGGACAAGTTGATCTTCTATTGGTATGTACCCAGGCTTTATAGTGTTTGAAAGAATGTTCTTTTAAGTGTATATAAGAATGTAGCGTTTTATTTCCAAAGTGTAGCAAATCTTTGTTTTCTCACAGCAGGGTGATCGCACTACAATGCTGCAATTTTTATTTGCCCATCAAGTGGGCCTTTCGTGGAAATGTCACACCACCAGCAGCATGTTGTCCACGAGAGGGGGGTGGGATGGGGGGCGAGCGTAAGAGGACAAGTTGTTCTTCTATTGGTATGTACTCATGCTTTATAGTGTTTGAAAGAATGTTCTTTCAAGTTCATATAAGAATGTAGCATTTTATTTCCAAAGTGTAGTAAATCTTTGTTTTCTCACAGCAGGGTGATCGCACTACAAGGCTGCAATTTTTATTTGCCCATCAAGTGGGCTTTTGGTGGAAATGACACACCACCCGCAGCATGTTGTCCACGAGTGGGGGGTGGAATGGGGGGGCGAGCAGGATAGGACAAGTTGTTCTTCTATTGGTATGTACTCAGGCTTTATAGTGTTTGAAAGAATGTTCCTTCAAGTTCATATAAGAATGTAGCATTTTATTTCCAAAGTGTAGAAAATCTTTGTTTTCTCACAGCAGGGTGATCGCACTACAAGGCTGCAATTTTTATTTGCCCATCAAGTGGACTTTTGGTGGAAATGACACACCACCAGCAGCATGTTGCCCACGAGAGGGGGGTGGGATGGGGGGGCGAGCAGGATAGGACAAGTTGTTCTTCTATTGGTATGTACTCAGGCTTTATAGTGTTTGAAAGAATGTTCTTTCAAGTTCATATAAGAATGTAGCATTTTATTTCCAAAGTGTAGTAAATCTTTGTTTTCTCACAGCAGGGTGATCGCACTAGGAGGCTGCAATTTTTAGTTGCCCATCAAG
Organism: Schistocerca serialis cubense; assembly: GCF_023864345.2. NCBI lineage: Eukaryota > Metazoa > Arthropoda > Insecta > Orthoptera > Acrididae > Schistocerca > Schistocerca serialis. The sequence goes on along the minus strand of NC_064649.1, from coordinate 140,032,631 downwards.
TGGGCTTTTGGTGGAAATGACACACCACCAGCAGCATCTTGTCCACGAGAGGGGGGTGGGATGGGGGGGTGAGCGTGAGTGGACAAGTTGTTCTTCTATAGGTATGTACCCCAGCTTTATAGTGTTTGAAAGAATGTTCTTTCAAGTTCATATAAGAATGTAGCATTTTATTTCCAAAGTGTAGTAAATCTTTGTTTTCTCACAGCAGGGTGATCGCACTACAAGGCTGCAATTTTTATTTGCCCATCAAGTGGGCTTTTGGAGGAAATGACACATCACCAGCAGCATGTTGTCCACGAGAGGGGGTTGGGACGGGGGGGGCGAGCAGGAGAGGACATGTTGTTCTTCTATTGGTATGTACTCAGGCTTTATAGTGTTTGAAAGAATGTTCTTTCAAGTTCATATAAGAATGTAGCATTTTATTTCCAAAGTGTAGTAAATCTTTGTTTTCTCACAGCAGGGTGATCGCACTACAAGGCTGCAACTTTTATTTGCCCATCAAGTGGGCTTTTGGTGGAAATGACACACCACCAGCAGCATGTTGTCCACGAGAGGGGGGTGGGATGGGGGGTCGAGCAGGAGAGGACAAGTTGTTCTTCTATTGGTATGTACTCAGGATTTATAGTGTTTGAAAGAATGTCCTTCAAGTTCATATAAGAAAATAGCATTTTATTTCCAAAGTGTAGTAAATCTTTCTTTTCTCACAGCAGGGTGATCACACTACAAGGCTGCAATTTTTATTTGCCCATCAAGTGGGATTTTGGTGGAAATGACACACCACCAGCAGCATGTTGTCCACGAGAGGGGGGTGGGATGGGGGGCGAGCGTAAGAGGACAAGTTGTTCTTCTATTGGTATGTACTCATGCTTTACAGTGTTTGAAAGAATGTTCTTTCAAGTTCATATAAGAATGTAGCATTTTATTTCCAAAGTGTAGTAAATTTTTGTTTTCTCACAGCAGGGTGATCACACTACAAGGCTGCAATTTTTATTTGCCCATCAAGTGGGCTTTTGGTGGAAATGACACACCACCAGCAGCATGTTGTCAACGAGAGGGTGGTGTGATGGGAGGGGGGGGGGGGGCGAGCAGGAGAGGACAAGTTGTTCTACTATTGGTATGTACTCAGGCTTTATAGTGTTTGAAAGAATGTTCTTTCAAGTTCATATAAGAATGTAGCATTTTATTTCCAAAGTGTAGTATATATTTGTTTTCTCACAGCAGGGTGATCGCACTACAAGGCTGCAATTTTTATTTGCCCATCAAGTGGGCTTTTGGTGGAAATGACACACCACCAGCAGCATGGTCCCACGAGAGGGGGGTGGGATGGGGGGGCGAGCAGGAGAGGACAAGTTGTTCTTCTATTGGTATGTACTCAGGCTTTATAGTGTTTGAAAGAATGTTCTTTCAAGTTCATATAAGAATGTAGCATTTAATTTCCAAAGTGTAGTAAATATTTGTTTTCTCACAGCAGGGTGATCGCACTACAAGGCTGCAATTTTTATTTGCCCATCAAGTGGGCTTTTGGTGGAAATGACACACCACCAGCAGCATGTTGCCCACGAGAGGGGGGTGGGATGGGGGGGCGAGCAGGAGAGGACAAGTTGTTCTTCTATTTGTATGTACTCAGACTTTATAGTGTTTGAAAGAATGTTCTTTCAAGTTCATATAACAATGTAGCATTTTATTTCCAAAGTGTAGTAAATCTTTGTTTCCTCACAGCAGGGTGATCGCACTACAAGGCTGCAATTTTAATTTGCCCATCAAATGGGCTTTTGGAGGAAATGACACACCACCAGCAGCATGTTGTCCACGAGAGGGGGGTGGGATGGGGGGCGAGCGTAAGGGACAAGTTGTTCTTCTATTGGTATGTACTAAGGCTTTATAGTGTTTGAAAGAATGTTCCTTCAAGTTCATATAAGAATGTAGCATTTTATTTCCAAAGTGTAGTAAATTTTTGTTTTCTCAGAGCAGGGTGATCGCACTACTAGGCTGCAATTTTATTTGCCCATCAAGTGGGCTTTTGGTGGAAATGTCACACCACCAGCAGCATGTTGTCCACGAGAGTGGGGTGGGATGGGGGGGCCAGCAGGAGAGGACAAGTTGTTCTTCTATAGGTATGCACTCAGGCTTTATAGTGTTTGAAAGAATGTTCTTTCAAGTTCATATAAGAATGTAGCATTTTATTTCAAAGTGTAGTAAATCTTTGTTTTCTCACAGCAGGGTGATCGCACTACAAGGCTGCAATTTTTATTTGCCCATCAAGTGGGCTTTTGGAGGAAATGACACACCACCACCAGCATGTTGTCCAAGAGAGGGGGGTGGACGGGGGGGCGAGCGTAAGAGGACAAGTTGTTCTTCTATTGGTATGTACTCCGGCTTTATAGTGTTCGGAAGAATGTTCTTCCAAGTTCATATAAGAATGTAGCATTTTATTTCCAAAGTGTAGTAAACCTTTGTTTTCTCACAGCAGGGTGATCGCACTGCAAAGCAGCAATTTTTATTTGCCCATCAAGTGGGCTTTTGGTGGAAATGACACACCACCACCAGCATGTTGTCCACGAGAGGGGGGTGGGATGGGGGGGCGAGCAGGAGAGGACATGTTGTTCTTCTATTGGTATGTACTCAGGCTTTATAGTGTTTGAAAGAATGTTCTTTCAAGTTCATATAAGAATGTAGCATTTTATTTCCAAAGTGTAGTAAAATCTTTGTTTTCACACAGCAGGGTGATCGCACTACAAGGCTGCAATTTTTATTTGCCCATCAAGTGGGCTTTTGAAGGAAATGACACACCACAAGCAGCATTTTGTCCATGAGAGGGGGGTGGGATGTGGGGGGCAAGCAGGAGAGGACAAGTTGTTCTTCTATTGGTATGTACTCAGGCTTTATAGTGTTTGAAAGAATGTTCTTTCAAGTTCATATAAGAATGTAGAATTTTATTCCAAAGTGTAGTAAATCTTTGTTTTCTCACAGCAGGGTGATCGCACTACAAGGCTGCAACTTTTATTTGCCCATCAAGTGGGCTTTTGGTGGAAATGACACACCACCAGCAGCATGTTGTCCACGAGAGGGGGGTGGGATGGGGGGGCGAGCAGGAGAGGACAAGTTGTTGTTATATTGGTATGTACACAGGCTTTATAGTGTTTGAAAGAATGTTCTTTCAAGTTCATATAAGAATGTATCATTTTATTTCCAAAGTGTAGTAAATCTTTGTTTTCTCACAGCAGGGTGATCACACTACTAGGCTGCAATTCTTATTTGCCCATCATGTGGACTTTGGGTGGAAATGACACACCAGCAGCAGCATGTTGTCCACGAGAGGGGGGTGGGATGGGGGGGCGAGCAGGAGAGGACAAGTTGTTCTTCTATTGGTATGTACTCAGGCTTTATAGTGTTTGAAAGAATGTTCTTTCAAGTTCATATCAGAATGTAGCATTTTATTTCCAAAGTGTAGTAAATCTTTGTTTTCTCACAGCAGGGTGATCACACTACAAGGCTGCAATTTTTATTTGCCCATCAAGTGAGCTTTTGGTGGAAATGACACACCACCAGCAGCATGTTGTCCACGAGAGGGGGGTGGGATGGGGGGGCGAGCAGGAGTGGACAAGTTGTTCTTCTATTGGTATGTACTCAGGATTTATAGTGTTTGAAAGAATGTCCTTCAAGTTCATATAAGAAAATAGCATTTTATTTCCAAAGTGTAGTAAATCTTTCTTTTCTCACAGCAGGGTGATCACACTACAAGGCTGCAATTTTTATTTGCCCATCAAGTGGGCTTTTGGTGGAAATGACACACCACCAGCAGCATGTTGTCCACGAGAGGGTGTTGGGATGGGGGGGCGAGCAGGAGAGGACAAGTTGTTCTTCTATTGGTATGTACTCAGGATTTATAGTGTTTGAAAGAATGTTCTTTCAAGTTAATATAAGAATGTAGCATATTATTTCCAAAGTGTAGTAAACCTTTGTTTTCTCACAGCAGTGTGATCGCACTACAAGGCTGCAATTTTTATTTGCCCATCAAGTGGGCTTTTGGTGGAAATGACACACCACCAGCAACATGTTGCCCACGAGAGGGGGGTGGGATGGGGGGGCGAGCAGGAAAGGACAAGTTGTTCTTCTATTGGTATGTACTCAGGCTTTATAGTGTTTGAAAGAATGTTCTTTCAAGTTCATATAAGAATGTAGCATTTTATTTCCAAAGTGCAGTAAATCTTTGTTTTCTCACAGCAGGGTGATCGCACTGCAAGGCTGCAATTTTTATTTGCCCATCAAGTGGGCTTTTGGTGGAAATGACACACCACCAGCAGCATGTTGCACACGAGAGGGGGGTGGGATGTGGGGGGGGCGAGCAGGAGAGGACAAGTAGTTCTTCTATTGGTATGTACTCAGCATTTATAGTGTTTGAAAGAATGTTCTTTCAAGTTCATAAAAGAATGTAGCATTTTATTTCCAAAGTGTAGTAAATCTTTGTTTTCTCACAGCAGGGTGATCGCACTACAAGGCTGCAATTTTTATTTGCCCATCAAGTGGGCTATTGGTGGAAATGACACACCACCAGCAGCATGTTGTCCACGAGAGGGGGGTGGGATGGGGGGGCGAGCAGGAGAGGACAAGTTGTTCTTCTATTGGTATGTACTCAGGCTTTATAGTGTTTGAAAGAATGTTCTTTCAAGTTCATATAAGAATGTAGCATTTTATTTCCAAAGTGTAGTAAATCTTTGTTTTCTCACAGCAGGGTGATCGCACTACAAGGCTGCAATTTTTATTTGCCCATCAAGTGGGCTTTTGGTGGAAATGACACACCACAAGTAGCATGTTGTCCACGACAGGGTGGTGTGGAGGGGGGAGGGGGCGAGCGTAAGAGGACAGTTTGTTCTTCTATTGGTATGTACTAAGGCCTTATAGTGTTTTAAAGAATGTTCTTTCAAGTTCATACAAGAATGTAGCATTTTATTTCCAAAGTGTAGTAAATCTTGGTTTTCACACAGCAGGGTGATCGCACTACAAGGCTGCAATTTTTATTTGCCCATCAAGTGGGCTTTTGGTGGAAATGACACACCACCAGCAGCATGTTGCCCACAAGAGGGGGGTGGGTTTGGGGGGGCGAGCAGGAGAGGACAAGTTGTTCTTCTATTGGTATGTACTCAGGCTTTATAGTGTTTGAAAGAATGTTCTTTCAAGTTCATAAAAGAATGTAGCATTTTATTTCCAAAGTGTAGTAAATCTTTGTTTTCTCACAGCAGGGTGATCGCACTACAAGGCTGCAAATTTTATTTGCCCATCAAGTGGGCTTTTGGTGGAAATGACACACCACCAGCAGCATGTTGTCCACGAGAGGGGGGTGGGATGGGGGGCGAGCGTAAGAGGACAAGTTGTTCTTCTATTGGTATGTACTCATGCTTTATAGTGTTTGAAAGAATGTTCTTTCAAGTTCATATAAGAATGTAGCATTTTATTTCCAAAGTGTAGTAAATTTTTGTTTTCTCACAGCAGGGTGATCACACTACAAGGCTGCAATTTTTATTTGCCCATCAAGTGGGCTTTTGGTGGAAATGACACACCACCAGCAGCATGTTGTTAACGAGAGGGGGGTGGGATGGGAGGGGGGGGGGGGGGGCGAGCAGGAGCGGACAAGTTGTTCTACTATTGGTATGTACTCAGGCTTTATAGTGTTTGAAAGAATGTTCTTTCAAGTTCATATAAGAATGTAGCATTTTATTTCCAAAGTGTAGTATATATTTGTTTTCTCACAGCAGGGTGATCGCACTACAAGGCTGCAATTTTTATTTGCCCATCAAGTGGGCTTTTGGTGGAAATGACACACCACCAGCAGCATGTTGCCCACGAGAGGGGGGTGGGATGGGGGGGCGAGCAGGAGAGGACAAGTTGTTCTTCTATTGGTATGTACTCAGGCTTTATAGTGTTTGAAAGAATGTTCTTTCAAGTTCATATAAGAATGTAGCATTTTATTTTTAAAGTGTAGTAAATTTTTGTTTTCTCAGAGCAGGGTGATCGCACTACTAGGCTGCAATTTTTATTTGCCCATCAAGAGGGCTTTTGGTGGAAATGTCACACCACCAGCAGCATGTTGTCCACGAGAGTGGGGTGGGATGGGGGGGCCAGCAGGAGAGGACAAGTTGTTCTTCTATTGGTACGCACTCAGGCTTTATAGTGTTTGAAAGAATGTTCTTTCAAGTTCATATAAGAATGTAGCATTTTATTTCCAAAGTGTAGTAAATCTTTGTTTTCTCACAGCAGGGTGATCGCACTACAAGGCTGAAATTTTTATTTGCCCATCAAGTGGGCTTTTGGAGGAAATGACACACCACCAGCAGCATGTTGTCCACGAGAGGGGGGTGGGACGGGGGGGCGAGCGTAAGAGGACAAGTTGTTCTTCTATTGGTATGTACTCCGGCTTTATAGTGTTCGGAAGAATGTTCTTTCAAGTTCATATAAGAATGTAGCATTTTATTTCCAAAGTGTAGTAAACCTTTGTTTTCTCACAGCAGGGTGATCGCACTGCAAAGCAGCAATTTTTATTTGCCCATCAAGTGGGCTTTTGGTGGAAATGACACACCACCACCAGCATGTTGTCCACGAGAGGAGGGTGGGATGGGGGGGCGAGCAGGAGAGGACATGTTGTTCTTCTATTGGTATGTACTCAGGCTTTATAGTGTTTGAAAGAATGTTCTTTCAAGTTCATATAAGAATGTAGCATTTTATTTCCAAAGTGTAGTAAATCTTTGTTTTCTAACAGCAGGGTGATCGCACTACAAGGCTGCAATTTTTATTTGCCCATCAAGTGGGCTTTTGAAGGAAATGACACACCACAAGCAGCATTTTGTCCATGAGAGGGGAGTGGGATGTGGGGGCGAGCAGGAGAGGACAAGTTGTTCTTCTATTGGTATGTACTCAGGCTTTATAGTGTTTGAAAGAATGTTGTCTCAAGTTCATATAAGAATGTAGCATTTTATTTCCAAAGTGTAGTAAATCTTTGTTTTCTCACAGCAGGGTGATCGCACTACAAGGCTGCAACTTTTATTTGCCCATCAAGTGGGCTTTTGGTGTAAATGACACACCACCAGCAGCATGTTGTCCACGAGAGGGGGGTGGGATGGGGGGGCGAGCAGGAGAGGACAAGTTGTTCTTCTATTGGTATGTACTCAGGATTTATAGTGTTTGAAAGAATGTTCTTTCAAGTTCATATAAGAATGTAGCATTTTATTTCCAAAGTGTAGTTAATCTTTGTTTTCTCACAGCAGGGTGATCGCACTACAAGGCTGCAATTTTTATTTGCCCATCAAGTGGGCTTTTGGTGGAAATGACACACCACCAGCAGCATGTTGTCCACGAGAGGGGGGTCGGATGGGGGGGCGGGCGTAAGAGGACAAGTTGTCCTTCTATTGGTATGTACTCAGGCTTTATAGTGTTTGAAAGAATGTTCTTTCAAGTTCATATAAGAATAAAGCATTTTATTTCCGAAGTGTAGTAAATCTTTGTTTTCTCACAGCAGGGTGATCGCACTACAAGGCTGCAATTTTTATTTGCCCATCAAGTGGGCTTTTGGTGGAAATGACACACCACCAGCAACATGTTGCCCACGAGAGGGGGGTGGGATGGGGTGGCGAGCAGGAGAGGACAAGTTGTATTTCTATTGGTATGTACTCAGGCTTTATAGTGTTTGAAAGAATGTTCTTTCAAGTTCATATTAGAATGTAGCATTTTATTTCCAAAGTGTAGTAAATCTTTGTTTTCTCACAGCAGGGTGATCGCACTACAAGGCTGCAATATTTATTTGCCCATCAAGTGGGCTTTTGCTGGAAATGACACACCACCAGCAGCATGTTGTCCACGAGTGGGGGGTGGGATGGGGGGGCGAGCGTAAGAGGACTAGTTGTTCTTCTATTGGTATGTACTCAGGCTTTATAGTGTTTGAAAGAAAGTTCGTTCAAGTTCATATAAGAATGTAGAATTTTAATTCCAAAGTGTAGTAAATCTTTGTTTTCTCACAGCAGGGTGATCGCACTACAAGGCTGCAATTTTTATTTGCCCATCGAGTGGGCTTTTGGTGGAAATGACACACCACCAGCAGCATGTTGTCAACGAGAGGGGGGTGGGATGGGAGGGGGGGGGGCGGGCAGGAGAGGACAAGTTGTTCTACTATTGGTATGTACTCAGGCTTTATAGTGTTTGAAAGAATGTTCTTTCAAGTTCATATAAGAATGTAGCATTTTATTTCCAAAGTGTAGTAAATCTTAATTTTCTCACGGCAGGCTGATTGCACTACAAGGCTGCAATTTTCATTTCCCCATCAAGTGGGCTTTTGGTGGAAATGACACACTAGCAGCAGCATGTTGTCCACGAGAGGGAGGTGGGATGGGGGGGCGAGCAGGAGAGGACAAGTTCTTCTTCTATTGGTATGTACTCAGGCTTTATAGTGTTTGAAAGAAAGTTCTTTCAAGTTCATATAAGAATGTAGCATTTTATTTCCAAAGTGTAGTAAATCATTGTTTCCTCACAGCAGGGTGATCACACTACAAGGCTGCAATTATTATTTGCCCATCAAGTGGGCTTTAGGTGGAAATTACACACGACCAGCTGCATGTTGTCCACGAGAGGGGGGTGGGATGGGGGGGCGATCATAAGACGACAAGTTGTTGTTCTATTGGTATGTACTCAGGCTTTATAGTGTTTGAAAGAATGTTCTTTCAAGTTCATATAAGAATGTAGCATTTTATTTCCAAAGTGTAGTAAATCTTTGTTTTCTCACAGCAGGGTATTCACACTACAAGGCTGCAATTTTTATTTGCCCATCAACTGGGCTTCTGGTGGAAATGACACACCACCAGCAGCATGTTGCCCACGAGAGGGGGGTGGGATGGGGGGGCGAGCAGGAGAGGACAAGTTGTTCTTCTATTGGTATGTACTCAGGATTTATAGTGTTTGAAAGAATGTTCTTTCAAGTTCATATAAGAATGTAGCATTTTATTTCCAAAGTGTAGTAAATCTTTGTTTTCTCACAGCAGGGTGATCGCACTACAAGGCTGCAATTTTTATTTGCCCATCAAGTGGGCTTTTGGTGGAAATGACACACCACCAGCAGCATGTTGTCCACGAGAGGGCGGTGTGGAGGGGGGGGGGGGGGGGGGGGGGGGGAGGCGAGCGTAAGACGACAAGTTGTTCTTCTATTGGTATGTACTAAGGCTTTATAGTGTTTTAAAGAATGTTTTTTCAAGTTCATATAAGAATGTAGCATTTTATTTCCAAAGTGTGGTAAATCATTGTTTTCTCACAGCAGGGTGATCGCACTACAAGGCTGCAATTTTTATTTGCCCATCAAGTGGGCTTTTGGTGGAAATGACACACCACCAGCAGCATGTTGTCCATGACAGTGGGGTGGGATGGGGGGGCGAGCAGGTGAGGACAAGTTGTTGTTCTATTGGTATGTACTCAGGCTTTATAGTGTTTGATAGAATGTTCTTTCAAGTTCATTTAAGAATGTAGCATTTTATTTCCAAAGTGTAGTAAATCTTTGTTTTCACACAGCAGGGTGATCGCACTACAAGGCTGCAATTTTTATTTGCCCATCAAGTGGGCTTTCGGTGGAAATGACACACCACCAGCAGCATGTTGTCCACGAGAGGGGGGTGGGATGGGGGGGGGGGGGGGGGGAGAGCGTAAGCGGACAAGTTGTTCTTCTGTTGGTATGGACTCAGGCTTTATACTGTTTGAAAGAATGTTCTTTCAAGTTCATTTAAGAATGTGGCATTTTATTTCCAAAGTGTAGTAAATCTTTATTTTCTCACAGCAGGGTGATCGCACTAGAAGGCTGCAATTTTTATTTGCCCATCAAATGGGCTTTTGGTGGAAATGACACACCACCAGCAGCATGTTGTCTACGAAAGGGGGGTGGGATGCGGGGGTGAGCGTAAGAGGACAAGTTGTTCTTCTATTGGTATGTACTCAGGCTTTATAGTGTTTGAAACAATGTTCTTTCAAGTTCATATAAGAATGTAGCATTTTATTTCCAAAGTGTAGTAAATCTTTGTTTTCTCACAGCAGGGTGATCGCACTACAAGGCTGCAATTTTTATTTGCCCATCGAGTGGGCTTTTGGTGTAAATGACACACCACCACCAGCATGTTGTCCACGAGAGGGGGGTGGGATGGGGGGGGCGAGCAGGAGAGGACAAGTTGTTTTTCTATTGGTATGTACTCAGGCTTTATAGTGTTTGAAAGAATGTTCTTTCAAGTTCATATAAGAATGTAGCATTTTATTTCCAAAGTGTAGTAAATCTTTGTTTCCTCACAGCAGGGTGATCGCACTACAAGGCTGCAATTTTTATTTGCCCATCAAGTGGGCTTTTGGTGGAAATGACACACCACCAGCAGCATGTGGCCCACGAGAGTGGGGTGGGATGGGGGGGCGAGCAGGAGAGGACAAGTTGTTCTTCTATTGGTATGTACTCAGGATTTATAGTGTTTAAAAGAATGTTCTTTCAAGTTCATATAAGAATGTAGCATTTTACTTCCAAAGTGTAGTAAATCTTTGTTTTCTCACAGCAGGGTGATCGCACTACAGGGCTGCAATTTTTATTTGCCCATCAAGTGGGCTGTTGGTGGAAATGACACACCACCAGCAGCATGTTGCCCACGAGAGGGGGGTGGGATGGGGGGGCGAGCAGGAGAGGACAAGTTGTTGTTCTATTGGTATGTACTCAGGCTTTATAGTGTTTGAAAGAATGTTCTTTCAACTTCATTTAAGAATGTGGCATTTTATTTCCAAAGTGTAGTAAATCTTTGTTTTCTCACACCAGGGTGATCGCACTACAAGGCTGCAATTTTTATTTGCCCATCAAGTGGGCTTTTGGTGGAAATGACACACCACCAGCAGCATGTTGTCCACAAGAGGGGGGTGGGATGGGGGGGCGAGCGTAAGAGGACAAGTTGTTCTTCTATTGGTATGTACTCAGGCTTTATAGTGTTTGAAAGAATGTTCTTTCAAGTTCATATAAGAATGTAGCATTTTATTTCCAAAGTGTAGTAAATCTTTGTTTCCTCACAGCAGGATGATCGCACTACAAGGCTGCAATTTTTAATTGTCCATCAATTGGGCTTTTGGCGGAAATGACACACCACCAGCAGCATGTGGCCCACGAGAGGGGGGTGGGATGGGGGGGCGATCAGGAGAGGACAAGTTGTTCTTCTATTGGTATGCACTCAGGCTTTATAGTGTTTGAAGGGATGTTCTTTCAAGTTCATATAAGAATGTAGCATTTTATTTCCAAAGTGTAGTAAATCTTTGTTTTCTCACAGCAGGGTGATCGCACTACAAGGCTGCAATTTTTATTTGCCCATCAAGTGGGCTTTTGGTGGAAATGACACACCACCAGCAGCATGTTGTCCATGAGAGGGGGGTGGGATGTGGGGGCGAGCAGGAGAGGACAAGTTGTTGTTCTATTGGTATGTACTCAGGCTTTATAGTGTTTGAAAGAATGTTCTTTCAAGTTCATTTAAGAATTTAGCATTTTATTTCCAAAGTGTAGTAAATCTTTGTTTTCTCACAGCAGGGTGATCACACTACAAGGCTGCAATTTTTATTTGCCCATCAAGTGGGCTTTCGGTGGAAATGACACACCACCAGCAGCATGTTGTCCACGAGAGGGGGGTGGGATGGGGGGGCGAGCAGGAGAGGACAAGTTGTTCTTCTATTGGTATGTACTCAGGATTTATAGTGTTTGAAAGAATGTTCTTTCAAGTTCATATAAGAATGTAGCATTTTACTTCCAAAGTGTAGTAAATCTTTGTTTTCTCACAGCAGGGTGATCGCACTACAGGGCTGCAATTTTTATTTGCCCATCAAGTGGGCTTTTGGTGGAAATGACACACCACCAGCAGCATGTTGTCCACGAGAGGGAGGTGTGTGGGGGGGGGGGGGGGGGGGGGGGGGAAGGCGAGCGTAAGAGGACAAGTTGTTCTTCTATTGGTATGTACTAAGGCTTTATAGTGTTTTAAAGAATGTTCTTTCAAGTTCATATAAGAATGTAGCATTTTATTTCCAAAGTGTAGTAAATCTTTGTTTTCTCACAGCAGGGTGATCGCACTACAAGGCTGCAATTTTTATTTGCCCATCAAGTGGGCTTTCGGTGGAAATGACACACCACCAGCAGCATCTTGTCCACGAGAGGGGGGTGGGATGGGGGGGCGAGCAGGAGAGGACAAGTTGTTCTTCTATTGGTATGTACTCAGGATTTATAGTGTTTAAAAGAATGTTCTTTCAAGTTCATATAAGAATGTAGCATTTTACTTCCAAAGTGTAGTAAATCTTTGTTTTCTCACAGCAGGGTGATCGCACTACAGGGCTGCAATTTTTATTTGCCCATCAAGTGGGCTGTTGGTGGAAATGACACACCACCAGCAGCATGTTGCCCACGAGAGGGGGGTGGGATGGGGGGGCGAGCAGGAGAGGACAAGTTGTTGTTCTATTGGTATGTACTCAGGCTTTATACTGTTTGAAAGAATGTTCTTTCAAGTTCATTTAAGAATGTGGCATTTTATTTCCAAAGTGTAGTAAATCTTTGTTTTCTCACAGCAGGGTGATCGCACTACAAGGCTGCAATTTTTATTTGCCCATCAAGTGGGCTTTTGGTGTAAATGACACACCACCACCAGCATGTTGTCCACGAGAGGGGGGTGGGATGGGGGGGGCGAGCAGGAGAGGACAAGTTGTTTTTCTATTGGTATGTACTCAGGCTTTATAGTGTTTGAAAGAATGTTCTTTCAAGTTCATATAAGAATGTAGCATTTTATTTCCAAAGTGTAGTAAATCTTTGTTTCCTCACAGCAGGGTGATCGCACTACAAGGCTGCAATTTTTATTTGCCCATCAAGTGGGCTTTTGGTGGAAATGACACACCACCAGCAGCATGTGGCCCACGAGAGTGGGGTGGGATGGGGGGGCGAGCAGGAGAGGACAAGTTGTTCTTCTATTGGTATGTACTCAGGATTTATAGTGTTTAAAAGAATGTTCTTTCAAGTTCATATAAGAATGTAGCATTTTACTTCCAAAGTGTAGTAAATCTTTGTTTTCTCACAGCAGGGTGATCGCACTACAGGGCTGCAATTTTTATTTGCCCATCAAGTGGGCTGTTGGTGGAAATGACACACCACCAGCAGCATGTTGCCCACGAGAGGGGGGTGGGATGGGGGGGCGAGCAGGAGAGGACAAGTTGTTGTTCTATTGGTATGTACTCAGGCTTTATAGTGTTTGAAAGAATGTTCTTTCAACTTCATTTAAGAATGTGGCATTTTATTTCCAAAGTGTAGTAAATCTTTGTTTTCTCACAGCAGGGTGATCGCACTACAAGGCTGCAATTTTTATTTGCCCATCAAGTGGGCTTTTGGTGGAAATGACACACCACCAGCAGCATGTTGTCCACAAGAGGGGGGTGGGATGGGGGGGCGAGCGTAAGAGGACAAGTTGTTCTTCTATTGGTATGTACTCAGGCTTTATAGTGTTTGAAAGAATGTTCTTTCAAGTTCATATAAGAATGTAGCATTTTATTTCCAAAGTGTAGTAAATCTTTGTTTCCTCACAGCAGGATGATCGCACTACAAGGCTGCAATTTTTAATTGTCCATCAAGTGGGCTTTTGGCGGAAATGACACACCACCAGCAGCATGTTGTCCATGAGAGGGGGGTGGGATGGGGGGGCGAGCGTAAGAGGACAAGTTGTTCTTCTATTGGTATGTACTCAGGCTTTATAGTGTTTGAAAGAAAGTTCTTTCAAGTTCATATAAGAATGTAGCATTTTACTTCCAAAGTGTAGTAAGTCTTTGTTTTCTCACAGCAGGGTGATCGCACTACAAGGCTGCAATTTTTAATTGTCCATCAATTGGGCTTTTGGCGGAAATGACACACCACCAGCAGCATGTGGCCCACGAGAGGGGGGTGGGATGGGGGGGCGATCAGGAGAGGACAAGTTGTTCTTCTATTGGTATGCACTCAGGCTTTATAGTGTTTGAAGGGATGTTCTTTCAAGTTCATATAAGAATGTAGCATTTTATTTCCAAAGTGTAGTAAATCTTTGTTTTCTCACAGCAGGGTGATCGCACTACAAGGCTGCAATTTTTATTTGCCCATCAAGTGGGCTTTTGGTGGAAATGACACACCACCAGCAGCATGTTGTCCATGAGAGGGGGGTGGGATGTGGGGGCGAGCAGGAGAGGACAAGTTGTTGTTCTATTGGTATGTACTCAGGCTTTATAGTGTTTGAAAGAATGTTCTTTCAAGTTCATTTAAGAATGTGGCATTTTATTTCCAAAGTGTAGTAAATCTTTGTTTTCTCACAGCAGGGTGATCACACTACAAGGCTGCAATTTTTATTTGCCCATCAAGTGGGCTTTCGGTGGAAATGACACACCACCAGCAGCATGTTGTCCACGAGAGGGGGGTGGGATGGGGGGGCGAGCAGGAGAGGACAAGTTGTTCTTCTATTGGTATGTACTCAGGATTTATAGTGTTTGAAAGAATGTTCTTTCAAGTTCATATAAGAATGTAGCATTTTACTTCCAAAGTGTAGTAAATCTTTGTTTTCTCACAGCAGGGTGATCGCACTACAGGGCTGCAATTTTTAATTGCCCATCAAGTGGGCTTTTGGTGGAAATGACACACCACCAGCAGCATGTTGTCCACGAGAGGGAGGTGTGTGGGGGGGGGGGGGGGAAGGCGAGCGTAAGAGGACAAGTTGTTCTTCTATTGGTATGTACTAAGGCTTTATAGTGTTTTAAAGAATGTTCTTTCAAGTTCATATAAGAATGTAGCATTTTATTTCCAAAGTGTAGTAAATCTTTGTTTTCTCACAGCAGGGTGATCGCACTACAAGGCTGCAATTTTTATTTGCCCATCAAGTGGGCTTTCGGTGGAAATGACACACCACCAGCAGCATCTTGTCCACGAGAGGGGGGTGGGATGGGGGGGCGAGCAGGAGAGGACAAGTTGTTCTTCTATTGGTATGTACTCAGGATTTATAGTGTTTAAAAGAATGTTCTTTCAAGTTCATATAAGAATGTAGCATTTTACTTCCAAAGTGTAGTAAATCTTTGTTTTCTCACAGCAGGGTGATCGCACTACAGGGCTGCAATTTTTATTTGCCCATCAAGTGGGCTGTTGGTGGAAATGACACACCACCAGCAGCATGTTGCCCACTAGAGGGGGGTGGGATGGGGGGGCGAGCAGGAGAGGACAAGTTGTTGTTCTATTGGTATGTACTCAGGCTTTATACTGTTTGAAAGAATGTTCTTTCAAGTTCATTTAAGAATGTGGCATTTTATTTCCAAAGTGTAGTAAATCTTTGTTTTCTCACAGCAGGGTGATCGCACTACAAGGCTGCAATTTTTATTTGCCCATCAAGTGGGCTTTTGGTGGAAATGACACACCACCAGCAGCATGTTGTCCATGAGAGGGGGGTGGGATGGGGGGCGAGCGTAAGAGGACAAGTTGTTCTTCTATTGGTATGTACTCAGGCTTTATAGTGTTTGAAAGAATGTTCTTTCAAGTTCATATAAGAATGTAGCATTTTATTTCCAAAGTGTAGTAAATCTTTGTTTCCTCACAGCAGGGTGATCGCACTACAAGGCTGCAATTTTTATTTGTCCATCAAGTGGGCTTTTGGTGGAAATGACACACCACCAGCAGCATGTGGCACGCGAGAGGGGGGGTGGGATGGGGGGGCGAGCAGGAGAGGACAAGTTGTTCTTCTATTGGTATGTACTCAGGCTTTATAGTGTTTGAAAGAAAGTTCTTTCAAGTTCATATAAGAATGTAGCATTTTACTTCCAAAGTGTAGTAAGTCTTTGTTTTCTCACAGCAGGGTGATCGCACTACAAGGCTGCAATTTTTATTTGCCCATCAAGTGGGCTTTTGGTGGAAATGACACACCACCAGCAGCATGTTGTCCACGAGAGGGGGGTGGGATGGGGGGGGCGAGCGTAAGAGGACAAGTTGTTCTTCTATTGGTATGTACTCAGGCTTTATAGTGTTTGAAAGAATGTTCTTTCAAGTTCATATAAGAATGTAGCATTTTATTTCCAAAGTGTAGTAAATCTTTGTTTCCTCACAGCAGGATGATCGCACTACAAGGCTGCAATTTTTATTTGTCCATCAAGTGGGCTTTTGGCGGAAATGACACACCACCAGCAGCATGTGGCCCACGAGAGGGGGGTGGGATGGGGGGGCGATCAGGAGAGGACAAGTTGTTCTTCTATTGGTATGCACTCAGGCTTTATAGTGTTTGAAGGGATGTTCTTTCAAGTTCATATAAGAATGTAGCATTTTATTTCCAAAGTGTAGTAAATCTTTGTTTTCTCACAGCAGGGTGATCGCACTACAAGGCTGCAATTTTTATTTGCCCATCAAGTGGGCTTTCGGTGGAAATGACACACCACCAGCAGCATCTTGTCCACGAGAGGGGGGTGGGATGGGGGGGCGAGCAGGAGAGGACAAGTTGTTCTTCTATTGGTATGTACTCAGGATTTATAGTGTTTAAAAGAATGTTCTTTCAAGTTCATATAAGAATGTAGCATTTTACTTCCAAAGTGTAGTAAATCTTTGTTTTCTCACAGCAGGGTGATCGCACTACAAGGCTGCAATTTTTATTTGCCCATCAAGTGGGCTTTCGGTGGAAATGACACACCACCAGCAGCATCTTGTCCACGAGAGGGGGGTGGGATGGGGGGGCGAGCAGGAGAGGACAAGTTGTTCTTCTATTGGTATGTACTCAGGATTTATAGTGTTTAAAAGAATGTTCTTTCAAGTTCATATAAGAATGTAGCATTTTACTTCCAAAGTGTAGTAAATCTTTGTTTTCTCACAGCAGGGTGATCGCACTACAGGGCTGCAATTTTTATTTGCCCATCAAGTGGGCTGTTGGTGGAAATGACACACCACCAGCAGCATGTTGCCCACGAGAGGGGGGTGGGATGGGGGGGCGAGCAGGAGAGGACAAGTTGTTGTTCTATTGGTATGTACTCAGGCTTTATACTGTTTGAAAGAATGTTCTTTCAAGTTCATTTAAGAATGTGGCATTTTATTTCCAAAGTGTAGTAAATCTTTGTTTCCTCACAGCAGGATGATCGCACTACAAGGCTGCAATTTTTAATTGTCCATCAAGTGGGCTTTTGGCGGAAATGACACACCACCAGCAGCATGTGGCCCACGAGAGGGGGGTGGGATGGGGGGGCGATCAGGAGAGGACAAGTTGTTCTTCTATTGGTATGCACTCAGGCTTTATAGTGTTTGAAGGGATGTTCTTTCAAGTTCATATAAGAATGTAGCATTTTATTTCCAAAGTGTAGTAAATCTTTGTTTTCTCACAGCAGGGTGATCGCACTACAAGGCTGCAATTTTTATTTGCCCATCAAGTGGGCTTTTGGTGGAAATGACACACCACCAGCAGCATGTTGTCCATGAGAGGGGGGTGGGATGTGGGGGCGAGCAGGAGAGGACAAGTTGTTGTTCTATTGGTATGTACTCAGGCTTTATAGTGTTTGAAAGAATGTTCTTTCAAGTTCATTTAAGAATTTAGCATTTTATTTCCAAAGTGTAGTAAATCTTTGTTTTCTCACAGCAGGGTGATCACACTACAAGGCTGCAATTTTTATTTGCCCATCAAGTGGGCTTTCGGTGGAAATGACACACCACCAGCAGCATGTTGTCCACGAGAGGGGGGTGGGATGGGGGGGCGAGCAGGAGAGGACAAGTTGTTCTTCTATTGGTATGTACTCAGGATTTATAGTGTTTGAAAGAATGTTCTTTCAAGTTCATATAAGAATGTAGCATTTTACTTCCAAAGTGTAGTAAATCTTTGTTTTCTCACAGCAGGGTGATCGCACTACAGGGCTGCAATTTTTATTTGCCCATCAAGTGGGCTTTTGGTGGAAATGACACACCACCAGCAGCATGTTGTCCACGAGAGGGAGGTGTGTGGGGGGGGGGGGGGGGGGGGGGAAGGCGAGCGTAAGAGGACAAGTTGTTCTTCTATTGGTATGTACTAAGGCTTTATAGTGTTTTAAAGAATGTTCTTTCAAGTTCATATAAGAATGTAGCATTTTATTTCCAAAGTGTAGTAAATCTTTGTTTTCTCACAGCAGGGTGATCGCACTACAAGGCTGCAATTTTTATTTGCCCATCAAGTGGGCTTTCGGTGGAAATGACACACCACCAGCAGCATCTTGTCCACGAGAGGGGGGTGGGATGGGGGGGCGAGCAGGAGAGGACAAGTTGTTCTTCTATTGGTATGTACTCAGGATTTATAGTGTTTAAAAGAATGTTCTTTCAAGTTCATATAAGAATGTAGCATTTTACTTCCAAAGTGTAGTAAATCTTTGTTTTCTCACAGCAGGGTGATCGCACTACAGGGCTGCAATTTTTATTTGCCCATCAAGTGGGCTGTTGGTGGAAATGACACACCACCAGCAGCATGTTGCCCACGAGAGGGGGGTGGGATGGGGGGGCGAGCAGGAGAGGACAAGTTGTTGTTCTATTGGTATGTACTCAGGCTTTATACTGTTTGAAAGAATGTTCTTTCAAGTTCATTTAAGAATGTGGCATTTTATTTCCAAAGTGTAGTAAATCTTTGTTTTCTCACAGCAGGGTGATCGCACTACAAGGCTGCAATTTTTATTTGCCCATCAAGTGGGCTTTTGGTGGAAATGACACACCACCAGCAGCATGTTGTCCATGAGAGGGGGGTGGGATGGGGGGCGAGCGTAAGAGGACAAGTTGTTCTTCTATTGGTATGTACTCAGGCTTTATAGTGTTTGAAAGAATGTTCTTTCAAGTTCATATAAGAATGTAGCATTTTATTTCCAAAGTGTAGTAAATCTTTGTTTCCTCACAGCAGGGTGATCGCACTACAAGGCTGCAATTTTTATTTGTCCATCAAGTGGGCTTTTGGTGGAAATGACACACCACCAGCAGCATGTGGCACGCGAGAGGGTGGGTGGGATGGGGGGGCGAGCAGGAGAGGACAAGTTGTTCTTCTATTGGTATGTACTCAGGCTTTATAGTGTTTGAAAGAAAGTTCTTTCAAGTTAATATAAGAATGTAGCATTTTACTTCCAAAGTGTAGTAAGTCTTTGTTTTCTCACAGCAGGGTGACCGCACTACAAGGCTGCAATTTTTATTTGCCCATCAAGTGGGCTTTTGGTGGAAATGACACACCACCAGCAGCATGTTGTCCACGAGAGGGGGGTGGGATGGGGGGGCGAGCGTAAGAGGACAAGTTGTTCTTCTATTGGTATGTACTCAGGCTTTATAGTGTTTGAAAGAATGTTCTTTCAAGTTCATATAAGAATGTAGCATTTTATTTCCAAAGTGTAGTAAATCTTTGTTTCCTCACAGCAGGATGATCGCACTACAAGGCTGCAATTTTTATTTGTCCATCAAGTGGGCTTTTGGCGGAAATGACACACCACCAGCAGCATGTGGCCCACGAGAGGGGGGTGGGATGGGGGGGCGATCAGGAGAGGACAAGTTGTTCTTCTATTGGTATGTACTCAGGCTTTATAGTGTTTGAAAGAATCTTCTTTCAAGTTCATTTAAGAATGTAGCATTTTATTTCCCAAGTGTAGTAAGTCTTTGTTTTCTCACAGCAGGGTGATCGCACTACAAGGCTGCAATTTTTATTTGCCCATCAAGTGGGCTTTTGGTGGAAATGACACACCACCAGCAGCATGTTGCCCACGAGAGGGGGGTGGGATGGGGGGGGCGAGCGGGAGAGGACAAGTTGTTCTTCTATTGGTATGTACTCAGGCTTTATAGTGTTTGAAAGAATCTTCTTTCATGTTCATTTAAGAATGTAGCATTTTATTTCCCAAGTGTAGTAAGTCTTTGTTTTCTCACAGCAGGGTGATCGCACTACAAGGCTGCAATTTTTATTTGCCCATCAAGTGGGCTTTTGGTGGAAATGACACACCACCAGCAGCATGTTGTCCACGAGAGGGGGGTGGGATGGGGGGGCGAGCGTAAGAGGACAAGTTGTTCTTCTATTGGTTTGTACTCAGGCTTTATAGTGTTTGAAAGGATGTTCTCTCAAGTTCATATAAGAATGTAGCATTTTATTTCCAAAGTGTAGTAAATCTTTGTTATCTCACAGCCGGGTGATCACACTGTTGTTGTTGTTGTTGTGGTCTTCAGTCCTGAGACTGGTTTGATGCAGCTGTCCATGCTACTCTATCCTGTGCAAGCTTTTTCATCTCCCAGTACCTACTGCAACCTACATCCTTCTGAATCTGCTTAGTGTATTCATCTCTTGGTCTCCCTCTACGATTTTTACCCTCCACGCTGCCCTCCAATACTAAATTGGTGATCCCTTGATGCCTCAGAACATGTCCTACCAACCGATCCCTTCTTCTGGTCAAGTTGTGCCACAAACTTCTCTTCTCCCCAATCCTATTCAATACTTCCTCATTAGTTATGTGATCTACCCATCTAATCTTCAGCATTCTTCTGTAGCACCACATTTCGAAAGCTTCTATTCTCTTCTTATCCAAACTATTTATCGTCCATGTTTCATTTCCATACATGGCTACACTCCATACGAATACTTTCAGAAATGACTTCCTGACACTTAAATCAATACTGGATGTTAACAAATTTCTCTTCTTCAGAAACACTTTCCTTGCCATTGCCAGCCTACATTTTATATCCTCTCTACTTCGACCATCATCAGTTATTTTGCTCCCCAAATAGCAAAACTCCTTTACTACTTTAAGTGCCTCATTTCCTAATCTAATTCCCTCAGCATCACCCGACTTAATTAGACTACATTCCATTATCCTTGTTTTGCTTTTGTTGATGTTCATCTTATATCCTCCTTTCAAGACACTGTCCATTCCATTCAACTGCTCTTCCAAGTCCTTTGCTGTCTCTGACAGAATTACAATGTCATCGGCGAACCTCAAAGTTTTTATTTCTTCTCCATGAATTTTAATACCTACTCCGAATTTTTCTTTTGTTTCCCTTACTGCTTGCTCAATATACAGATTGAACAACATCGGGGAGAGGCTACAGCCCTGTCTTACTCCCTTCCCAACCACTGCTTCCCTTTCATGTCCCTCGACTCTTATAACTGCCATCTGGTTTCTGTACAAATTGTAAATAGCCTTTCGCTCCCTGTATTTTACCCCTGCCACCTTTAGAATTTGAAAGAGAGTATTCCAGTCAACATTGTCAAAAGCTTTCTCTAAGTCTACAAATGCTAGAAACGTAGGTTTGCCTTTCCTTAATCTTTCTTCTAAGATAAGTCGTAAGGTCAGTATTGCCTCACGTGTTCCAGTGTTTCTACGGAATCCAAACTGATCTTCCCCGAGGTTGGCTTCTACTAGTTTTTCCATTCGTCTGTAAAGAATTCGTGTTAGTATTTTGCAGCTGTGACTTATTAAGCTGATAGTTCGGTAATTTTCACATCTGTCAACACCTGCTTTCTTTGGGATTGGAATTATTATATTCTTCTTGAAGTCTGAGGGTATTTCGCCTGTCTCATACATCATCCTCACCAGATGGTAGAGTTTTGTCAGGACTGGCTCTCCCACGGCCGTCAGTAGTTCCAATGGAATATTGTCTACTCCGGGGGCTTTGTTTCGACTCAGGTCTTTCAGTGCTCTGTCAAACTCTTCACGCAGTATCATATCTCCCATTTCATCTTCATCTACATCCTCTTCCATTTCCATAATATTGTCCTCAAGTACATCGCCCTTGTATAGACCCTCTATATACTCCTTCCACCTTTCTGCTTTCCCTTCTTTGCTTAGAACTGGGTTTCCATCTGAGCTCTTGATATTCATACAAGTCGTTCTCTTATCTCCAAAGGTCTCTTTAATTTTCCTGTAGGCCGTATCTATCTTACCCCTAGTGAGATAGGCCTCTACATCCTTACATTTGTCCTCTAGCCATCCCTGCTTAGCCATTTTGCACTTCCTGTCAATCTCATTTTTGAGACGTTTGTATTCCTTTTTGCCTGTTTCACTTACTGCATTTTTATATTTTCTCCTTTCATCAATTAAATTCAATATTTCTTCTGTTACCCAAGGATTTCTACTAGCCCTCGTCTTTTTACCTACTTGATCCTCTGCTGCCTTCACTACTTCATCCCTCAAAGCTACCCATTCTTCTTCTACTGTATTTATTTCCCCCATTCCTGTCAATTGCTCCCTTATGCTCTCCCTGAATCTCTGTACAACCTCTGGTTCTTTTAGTTTATCCAGGTCCCATCTCCTTAAATTCCTACCTTTTTGCAGTTTCTTCAGTTTTAATCTACAGGTCATAACCAATAGATTGTGGTCAGAGTCCACATCTGCCCCTGGAAATGTCTTACAATTTAAAACCTGGTTCCTAAATCTCTGTCTTACCATTATATAATCTATCTGATACCTTTTAGTATCTCCAGGGTTCTTCCATGTATACAACCTTCTTTCATGATTCTTAAACCAAGTGTTAGTTATGATTATGTTGTGCTCTGTGCAAAATTCTACCAGGCGGCTTCCTCTTTCATTTCTGTCCCCCAATCCATATTCACCTACTATGTTTCCTTCTCTCCCTTTTCCTACACTCGAATTCCAGTCACCCGTGAGTATTAAATTTTCGTCTCCCTTCACAATCTGAATAATTTCTTTTATTTCATCATACATTTCTTCAATTTCTTTGTCATCTGCAGAGCTAGTCGGCATATAAACTTGTACTAATGTAGTAGGTGTGGGCTTCGTATCTATCTTGGCCACAATAATGCGTTCACTATGCTGTTTGTAGTAGCTTACCCGCATTCCTATTTTCCTATTCATTATTAAACCTACTCCTGCATTACCCCTATTTGATTTTGTGTTTATAACCCTGTAGTCACCTGACCAGAAGTCTTGTTCCTCCTGCCACCGAACTTCACTAATTCCCACTATATCTAACGTCAACCTATCCATTTCCCTTTTAAATTTTCTAACCTACCTGCCCGATTAAGGGATCTGACATTCCACGCTCCGATCCGTAGAACGACAGTTTTCTTTCTCCTGATAACGACATCCTCTTGAGTAGTCCCCGCCCGGACATCCGAATGGGGGACTATTTTACCTCCGGAATATTTTACCCAAGAGGACGCCATCATCATGTAATCATACAGTAAGGCTCCATGCCCTCGGGAAAAATTACGGCTGTAGTTTCCCCTTGCTTTCAGCCGTTCGCAGTACCGGCGCGGCAATGCCGTTTTGGTTATTGTTACAAGGCCAGATCAGTCAATCATCCAGACTGTTGAACCTGCAACTACTGAAAAGGCTGCTGCCCCTCTGCAGGAACCACACGTTTGTCTGGCCTCTCAACAGATACCCCTCCGTTGTGGTTGCACCTACGGTACGGCTATCTGTATCGCTGAGGCTGTATCGCCGTAGTGATCACACTACAAGGCTGCAATTTTTATTTGCCCATCAAGTGGGCTTTTGGTGGAAATGACACACCACCAGCAGCATGTTGTCCACGAGAGAGGGGTGGGATGGGGGGGGCAAGCAGGAGAGGACAAGTTGTTCTTCTATTGGTATGTACTCAGGCTTTATAGTGTTTGAAAGAATGTTCTTTCAAGCTCATATAAGAATGTAGCATTTTATTTCCAAAGTGTAGTAAATCTTTGTTTTCTCACAGCAGGGTGATCGCACTACAAGGCTGCAATTTTTATTTGCCCATCAAGTGGGCTTTTGGTGGAAATGACACACCACCAGCAGCATGTTGTCCACGAGAGGGAGGTGTGGAGGGGGGGGGGGGGGGCGAGCGTAAGAGGACAAGTTGTTCTTCTATTGGTATGTACTAAGGCTTTATAGTGTTTTAAAGAATGTTCTTTCAAGTTCATATAAGAATGTAGCATTTTATTTCCAAAGTGTAGTAAATCTTTGTTTTCTCACAGCAGGGTGATCGCACTACAAGGCTGCAATTTTTATTTGCCCTTCAAGTGGGCTTTTGGTGGAAATGACACACCACCAGCAGCATGTTGCCCACGAGAGGGGGGTGGGATGGGGGGGCGAGCAGGAGAGGACAAGTTGTTGTTCTATTCGTATGTACTCAGGCTTTATACTGTTTGAAAGAATGTTCTTTCAAGTTCATTTAAGAATGTGGCATTTTATTTCCAAAGTATAGTAAATCTTTGTTTTCTCACAGCAGGGTGATCGCACTACAAGGCTGCAATTTTTATTTGCCCATCAAGTGGGCTTTTGGTGAAAATGACACACCACCAGCAGCATGTTGCCCACGAGAGGTGGGTGGGATGGGGGGACGAGCAGGAGAGGACAAGTTGTTCTTCTATTGGTATGTACTCAGGCTTTTTAGTGTTTGAAGG